>NC_054386.1:45781053-47169178 GCF_017654675.1 Xenopus laevis
AGAGAGATGGAAGGGAAGTCTCTGGTCAGTGGGGAGGGGGAGATGGAGGGGAAGTCTCTGGGCAGAGGGGGGTGGAGTCTCCTGGCAGTGGAGGAGAGAGATGGAAGGGAAGTCTCTCTGCAGTGGGGGGGATAGAGGGGAAGTCTCTAGGCAGTGGAGGAGAGAGATGGAAGGGAAGTCTCTCGGCGGTGGGGGGGGGATGGAGGGGGGGTCTCTGGGCAGTGGGGGGGGGAGATGGAAGGGAAGTCTCTGGGCAGAGGGGGGTGGAGTCTCCTGGCAGTGGAGGAGAGAGATGGAAGTCTCTCTGCAGTGGGGGGGATAGAGGGGAAGTCTCTAGGCAGTGGAGGCGAGAGATGGAAGGGAAGTCTCTCGGCAGTGGGGGGGGAGATGGAGGGGGAGTCTCTGGGCAGTGGGGGGGAGATGGAAGGGAAGTCTCTGGGCAGTGGGGGGGAGATGAGGGGAAGTCTCTAGGCAGTGGAGGAGAGAGATGGAAGGGAAGTCTCTGGGCAGTGGGGGGGGGAGATGGAGGGGTAGTCTCTGGGCAGTGGGGGGGGGAGATGGAAGGGAAGTCTCTGGGCAGTGGGGGGGGGGAGATGGAGAGAAAAGGAACAAACAAGTCAATGCCATCAGAGGACAGGGGAGGTCCCTTCTTACCTTCCCCCTCCTCCTGTTGCTCCACCCACTCGGACTCCCGGGCCACTTCCCCCTCCTCCTCCTTCCCAGACTCCTAGCAGAAGTCGATGCGCTGAGCCAGCTGGGCCAGGTTCTGGGACATGGACAGAGGCAACACGTATGTTTCGGGTCCATCCAGCCCCGCCTCGATCGAAGACCCATATATATGCACCACTGGACCCCCGACATTGTAGCACCGATAATAACAACCGGAGCACACTACAGACACCAGCTGTACAATGTGCAGACTGTGTGCGTTAGGCTATGGCAGCTCAATTCAGTCAAAAAACTTGTGCATGCGTTTATCCAGTTTCCAAGTTGTAGAACAGTCACGTTTATTTTTTTCAATCCTCTCGTAATAATTTGATTTATGTTATCCTGTGCCTAAGAAGACCAGCCCGGCTGCCCAGCCTCCCCGTTTCTCCCCTGTATACAGACGTATACAAGAAATTTCTCTTCAGGGAGGCGGGCCCCATGGGGGGTGCACCCCCTGCCCCCCGTTAGTTATGCCACTGGAATAGCTCTATTAAATGCTAGTGTTCTCATCTGTTTAATGTGACTTTTGTTTCTGAAGCTCCATGCTGATCTTCCTTCTTTTATCTTGAGTGTGTGACCGCGGTAATGACCATGATGAATCATCGTGCTGCTGCTTGGTCTTGCCTGTCACTCCTGGGACTTATATACAGCCTTCGCACCTGCTGATGACATCCTGAGTGTGCGACCGCTAAGCTAACCATTAGCTTACCGCGGTCGCACACTCAAGAAGCCACCAGCAGGTGTGAGGCCTGTATAGACAACGTGACAGGCAAGGACCGAGCTGCAGCAAGCAGGATGAAGAGCCGCATGATGCTCCGGAGCCACGGGATGCCTACCCCTGGTATAGGGGATCACTGACACCCTCTGTCCTTTCGGTCCGCAAGATTGACAGTTAAGAAGTCGGAAATGTTCATCTGAAAATATCTTTGAAAAGATACGTTTCACATAATCAAAGTATATGGCATTTATGTTTATATTAATGTTTTTAACACATCTAACAGTAGTTAGTTTCAAGGTGAACCACCCCTTTTAACCACTCGAGTGTTGCTTTAGCAGTATGCTTTGGGTCATTGTCCTCCTGGAAGGTGAACCTCCATCTCAGTCTCAAATCAAAGGCAGACTGACACAGGTTTTGCTCAAGAAAATCCCTGTATTAAGCACCATCCATCTTTCCCTCAACTTGGCCCGTTTCCCAGTCCCTGTTGCTGAAAAATATCCTCTCATGATGCTGCCACCACCATGTTTCACTGTGGCAATGGTGTTCTTGGGGTGATGGGATGTGTTGGGTTTGCGGCAGACATAGCATTTTTCTTGGTGGCTAAAAATTTTAATTTTAGTCTCATCTGACCAGAGCACCTTCCTCCATACATTTGGGGAGTCACCCACATGCCTTTTGGCAAACTCAAAACGTGCCTTCTGATTTTTAACTTTAGGTAATTACTTTTTTCTGGCCACTCTTCCATAAAGCCCAGCTCTATGGAGTGTACGGCGTATTGTGGTCCTACAGACAGATACTCCAGTCTCTGCTGTGGAACTCTGTAACTCAGACCCGGACTGGCAATCTGTGGGTTCTGGCAAATGCCAGAGGGGCTGTTATAAGATGCCATAGAAAGTCAGTATTTAGTGGGCTGGTGGGGGCTGATTGGGCCTCTGTGTACTTGAAATGCCAGGGCCTATTTAAATTCTCAGTCCGGACCTGCTGTAACTCCTTCAGGGAAACTGTTGGTCTCTGTGCTGCCTCTCTAATTAATGCCCTCCTTGCCAGTCTGTGAAGTTTGGTGGGCAGCCCACTCTTGTGCAGGTTTGTTGTGGTACCATTGTTGTAGCACTTTGTCCTGTGACTACAACTTTGACTACGAATTGAACGATTCGACTAAAAAACGTTTGACTATTCGACCATTCGATAGTCGAAGTACTATCTCTTTAAAAACAACTTCGACCCCCTACTTTGCCACCTAAAACCTACCAAACCTCAATGTTAGCCTATGGGGAAGGTCCCCATGGGTTTTTTAGGCTTTTTTTGGTCATAGAAAAATCGTTTGTTCGATGGATTAAAATCCTTCGAATCATTTGATTTCGAAGGATTTAATCATTCGATCGAACGATTTTTCATTCGATCGAACTAATTGCGGTAAATCCTTCCACTTCGATATTCGGGTGAATACAATGCACATGCCAATTTTTTTTATTCATATAATTCTTTTTATATATATATATATATATATATATATTTCTCATTTCACTTCACCAACTTAAAGGGATACTGTCATGGGAAAAATTTTTTTTTTCAAAATGAATCAGTTAATAGTGCTGCTCCAGCAGAATTCTGCACTGAAATCCATTTCTCAAAAGAGCAAACAGATTTTTTTATATTCAATTTTTAAATCTGACACGGGGCTAGACATTTTGTCAATTTCCCAGCTGCCCCATGTCATGTGACTTGTGCCTGCACTTCAGGAGAGTAATGCTTTTTGGCAGGCTGCTGTTTCTCCTTCTCAATGTAACTGAAGGAGTCTCAGTGGGACATGGGTTTTTACGATTGAGTGTTGTTCTTAGATCTACCAGGCAGTTGTTATCTTGTGTTAGGGAGCTGCTATCTGGTTACCTTCCCATTGTTCTTTTGTTTGGCTGCTGGGGGGAAAAGGGAGGGGGTGATAATCACTCCAACTTGCAGTACAGCAGTAAAGAGTGATTGAAGTTTATCAGAGCACAAGTCACATGACATGGGGCAGCTGGGAAATTGACAAAATGTCTAGCCCCATGTCAGATTTCAAAATTGAATATAAAAAAATCTGTTTGCTCTTTTGAGAAATGGATTTCAGTGCAGAATTCTGCTGGAGCAGCACTATTAACTGATTCATTTTGAAAAAAATTTTTTTTCCCATGACAGTATCCCTTTAAGCTATTTTGTGCAGATCCATCACATAAAATAAGAAATATTTAAATTAAGGGATGGAATGTAACAAAATAGGTAAAAAGCCAAGGGGGGTGAATACTTTTGCAAGACAGTGTAAGTGGCTTGGTTATTTTACATCCCAGGTGCATGACTTTACATTTTTCAACTTTGAATCTCATTTGCTGCCAAGATTGCCAGTTTGTCAAGATCCTGTTGCAAGGATGCTGCATCCTGGATGGTTGGATAGTTGGATAGTTTTGTGTCATCTGCAGCACTGATACATTACTTACAATACCCTCTCCTAAGTCATTAATAAACAATTAAATAAAAGTGTACCCAATACAGAGCCCTGAGGGACCCCACTAAGAACCTTACTACAAGTAGAGAAAGTACAACCACCCTCTGTACCTTATCCTGTAGCCAGTTTCCTTTCCATGTAAGCCCGAAAGACCATAGTTTAGAAAGCAGTCGTTTGTGGGGCACGGTATCAAATGCTTTGGCAAAATCCAAATAGATCACATCTACTGCTGCCCCACTATCCAGCTTGTTACTTACCTCATCATAAAAAGCAATCAAATTTGTCTGACATGACCTAGCCTTCATAAAGCCATGCTATCAGCCATGAGTAGCGTGGCAAAAAAAGTTTGACCATGCCCATTTTATGGCCACATCCCCTATTTACCATGTCCATTTTGCAAAATTTGGCAGGCTATGAAAGTTTGAACACATTTAGTGCAAAGTTTTATGTGTTATAACAGTTTTGCTAATGAAGTGAAATTGCCCTTTAAAGGGGTTGTTTACCTTCCAAACGCTTTTTTCAGTTTAGTTGTTTTTAGATTGTTCTCCATAAACAAAGTATTTTTTCAATTACTTTCCATCTTTTATTTTTTACTGTTTTCCCAAAATGTAAGTAAAGTTTTATGTTCCTGTCTCTGGTGTTTCAGTCTGGCAGCTCAATGAGGAGCAGATTCTGAACTGTTACAATTCGCTACATTTAATTGCTGCATTAGTTGATATATTTCTCAGCAGTAGCTGTGGAATATTAGCAACTATTGTATCAATTCTAACAACTGCCTTTAATGAAATGAATCATCTAAATGTATCAATTTAATACAGTTAAAGAGTAAGCCCCCCCCCCCCCAGAGCTGCTTTAGAAGGTCAAGAATGCAACTTTACGCTTCTGTATTAGAAAAACTGTCACAAATGGAAAAAAAAAAGAAATTGGAAAAGGTCTTTATTTTTGGTGAACTATCTAATCATTTGAACTTAAAAAAAGTGTTTGAAGTTGAACAACCCCCTTAAGATGCTAGTCTCAGTTCCCTCAAGAGACCTGCTTATCTTAAAGGACAAGGAAAGGCAAACAAATAAAATCCCATTTTTACTTTCTTTAATGAAAAAGAAACCTCTCTCCAATATACTTTAATTAAAAAATGTGTACCGTTTTTATAAGAAACTTGACTGTATGCAGTGAAATTCTCCCTTTATTTACTGCTGTGGATAGGAATTGTCAGATGGTCCCTAACTGCTGAGCAGGGAAACAATCATACTTAATGAACAGCAGGGGGAGTTCCCGCCTTACTTCTGAGCCATGCAGAATTCAAACAGCTTTGTTTATGACGATCCCTAAGCAGCCCAGACCACACTGAGCATGTGCAGGGTCAGGGTCAGACCAAGATGTTTAACAAAGTTACAAGATGACAGCCCCCTGTGGCCAACTTTAGAAGCATAAATCATTTGTTTGATTAGGCTTTGTGGTGCAGTAAGTTCATGCTTATGTTTAGTATACAAAATACAGCATTTCTAGCCTTATTCTATTTTAGACTTTCCTTGTCCTTTAAATAGTTACAATTGTTCCTTTACTTATCTTAAATTCAGGGGTGTAACTACAGAGGAATCAGACCTGTGGGGCCCAGCCATGGGACAGCCTTTTAAGCACAATAGATAACAGATAAGATCTGTACTAAACAATGGGATTCTTCAGGACTTATCGTTTATTTGCTGTGTATCCTGTGCCTTTTCTCCTTTTTTCAGCTGCCCCCATTGCTACACAGCATCTTGTTTATATAAACTATAGTTGTGTTTCTGAAGCAAACACACCAATGCAGGGCAACAGTACATTATATTGTCATTCTTTAAAAACATTTTCATTTTTGGTGTTACTGTTCCTTTTAAAGGAATGGTATCAAGGCACCACATTTCTTTTAAGAGAATTTATATAGTAGGAAACGTCTCACAGTGCTGTACAACCATGAAGTAAAAGTGACAAACAGGATCACAATGAAAGGAGATGGTGATAGGGGCCTGTCTGCTACAACATTATTAATTAGTAGAAATGTGGAAATTAAATGAAATTGGGTTTTCTTCCCAAGGTTTACTCTACTTTGCCTTTAATAAAGCCATACATATGGCATTCTCTTAGATATTGCAGCTCTTTGAGACAGAATGAACTATTAAACTTCCAAACTCCCAATCAGTGCTCATGATTGTATTAAATTATACTCCTTGGTATGCAATTGTTCTTTGTGTTATGACTCTGCTATGCATATAATTATATGGCTCTGCGTGGTCCCATATCATTTTCTACAACATTACACTGCTCCCTGTATTTCTGTGCAGCTTTTCTCAGCACCATATCATTGTGATTGTTGCTACAACACTGTGTTTATTATCACATTTCTCTGTGTAAAGTGCCCTCTTGTCTTTCTGTTTCTTAAAATATTGCTCTGTAAAGCTTTGCTAGTCTATTTTCAGTCATTTAAAATCGCAGTAATCTAAAATCGCAAACTGTACACTGGTGTAATTGTAGTCTATGTTTCTGGTCATATTAGGTGACTCGTGGCTTTAGGGATGGGGAAGAGAATAACGGAATGTCTAGGGACTGCTAGCATAACCATAAGCTCTGTATTGCCAATAAATCACTCAGTCATGCACAAGTAAACTTACTGGAAGCAAACAGGTCAAAGATTCTATTAGACTGCTCATCCAGCATATGCAGCCTGGGGGCCTAGAGAGTTGATTTTTATTCCAGCAGGACCTAAGGCAATAGGGATGCTGAGGACACAGTAGAGAAGAATAAATTAATCTAAATGCCCTCATCTGGCTGTCTCTTTCAATCAGAAACCTTAAAGAAACAGTTTAGTGTAAAAAAAAAAAACTGGGTAAATAGAGAGGCTGTGAAAATTAAAAAAAATGTTTCTAATATAGTTTGTTCGCCAAAAATGTAATGTATAAAGGCTGGAGTGAGTGGATGTCTAACATAATAGCCAGAACAGTATCTCCTGCTTTTCAGCTCTCTAACTCTGAATTAGTCAGCGACTTGAAGGGGGGCCACATGGGACATAAGTGTTCAGTGAGCTTGCAATGGATCCTTATCATGCAGCTCAGCTTAAAAAGCAAATACTTATGACCCATGTTCCCTCCCCCTGAAGTCACTGATTGGTTACTGCCTGGTAACCAAGAGAGCTGCAAAGCAGGAAGTAGTGTTCTGTTCTGTTCGACATCCAGTCACTCCAGCCTTTATACGTTACATTTTTGGCTAACTAACTATATTGAAAACATGTTTTATTTTCAACACCTATTTACCCACTTTTTATTTTTACAATCCTTTCATTACATTTCTTTTTTTGCCTATTGTTATTTGTCATTGGTAAGAAAAGCTTAAGCCTGTGAAGGTGACCCATGGCTCATTCTCAGGAAAAAAAAAGGTGATAGCGGGTGTAGCAAAAGGTGATGGTATTTAAAAAAAGGCTTAATAAAAGCTATGCAATGTGCAGTATAATATCCTCTGGGATAATTTTTCAGATATATGGATGTGAGGCATGAATATAATTATAACATAAAGGTTATTTTACCTGTCAGTGCTGTGAGGTTCCTGCTTCTGAGACATAAAAGTGGGCCATAAACAATTTTTTTACCAGAGATTGCATCATACAGACCCCCTATTTACCATAATTCAGTAGCAAAAGAGACCATCACTAGCAAAGTTTTGCGGCCTTTTGGCAGGCGAATTTTTGCTCAGGTGAACGATTGTTACTCTGCAAATTCAATTAGGTGCGAATTTTCTATTACGTTACCCCTTTCACCAGAGTTTCCTTCGCCAGATAAGACCTGTTGAATTGATAAGATGGAGATACATCCTCCTAAATCTTATGTCAGTGACATCATATCCTGTATGCCGAAAAGTCATAAAAAATGAAGAAAAAAAAAGTTGAATTTTTTTCATATTTTAAAGTGGGATTGTGTTTAAAAGTAGTAACTGTTAAATATTTTTTTTTTACTTTTTTTTTAACCATTTGAGGTGCATGCCACATTTATTTTTAGGGCGTTTAAGTATTCCTTTTGTCATTATTTTGCTTCCTTGGACATTTGTAATAATAAGTGATCTCTTGAAGCATTTATACCAACATCTCTAATAAAGACATATCGATGACCTATATGTACCTGCCGTATTCAAATTGACGTAAATGTTAGTGTACTAAGTAAGTTTCGCTAGGCAGAAAAAAATTACTATGAAATGCTCGTGCTGACAAATTTATGCTAGTTAAACTTCGCCAGCGTTCAGCTGCCGAGCAACAACTACGCATTTTGTTGAATTAGCGTCTGCACTGTGAATTAACTGATGACAAAGTGATGCGAAGTGTGGTGAGGCCTTCACAGGCGAAAGTTCACCCTTTAGTTTGCCCTTCATGAAACTAGATGTAGTGAGGATAAGTAGAGGAACAAATAAAGTGTAGGAATAGTAACTGTAGGCATTGCTGCCTTGCAGGTCCCAAGTTTGATTCTATTTACGGCAGAGACAAAAGTAAATGATGAATAAGCTCTGCAAAGCATTGTGTAACATGTTGACATATATAAATAAAGGAAATTAATTAATTTAGGTAATGCTGTAGAGCAGGAATAAGCAATCTTTGGTGCTTCATGTGTTGTTAAGGTGGAAATTGATAATTTAAGGGGTTGTACTTGCTTTTGGAAAATATTTTTCTTCTCTTGAAATTTGTACTGCAGCAACAAAGAGGTTTGTTCACCCCTGAGGTAACTTTTAGTATGATGTAGAGAGGTATATACTGAGACAATTAAAAATTGGTTTTCATTTTTTATTATTTGTGGTTCTTGGTTTATTTAGCTTTTTATTCAGCAGCTCTCCAGTTTGCAATTTCTGTTTGCAAAGATCTGGTTGCTGGGGTCCAAATGATCCTAGCAACCATGCATTGATATGAATAAGAGACTGGAATATGAATAGGAGAGGCCTGAATAGAAAGATGAGTAATAAAAAGTAGCAATAACAATACATTTGTAGCCTTACAGAGCATTTGCTCTTAGATGGGGACAGTGACCCCAGTTTGAAATCTGGAAAGTCAGAAGAAGAAGGCAAATAATTCAAAAACTATAAAAAAAATAAATGATGAAACCCAATTGAAAAGTTGCTTAGAATTAGCCATTCGATAACATACTAAAAATTAATTTGAAGGTTCGTCTTCCAGTTCAGTCGGTTTCAGATAGTACACCAGAAATAGACTTTTTTCAATGATGTTCAATCTTCTATTTGTGACTGTTTTTCTAATTTTGGCATTAAAGTTTTATTTTACCCCCATGTTTTTCAAAAGCAGCTCGGGGGGGGGGCACTGACTCTGTAACTGTTCTAAATTGATACATTCGTTAATACATTTCGTATCTTTGGCCCTGCTGAGCAGAATCCCTGAGTTTCATTAAAGACAGCTGTTAGAATTGATACAATACAATGTATCAACTAATGTAGCAAAGTGTGACCATTCAGAATCTGCACCTGGATTACTGAGCTGCCAGACTGAAACCCCAAAGATAGGAACATTAAACTTTAGACTTCAACTATGGAAAAAACTAAAATAAATAAATAAAAATTGTAAAGAAATTTAAGAAATCTTTATTGTGGTGAACAAACTAAAAACAATTGAATGGAAAAAAGTGTTTAGAAGGTTTACAAACACAAGGAACCCATGCCATTGTAAACCATTGTTCTTTTATACCACCTTTAGGGGCAAATTCATCAAGGGTCGAATATCGAGGGTTAATTAACCCTCGATATTCGACTGGGAATGAAAATCCTTCGACTTCGAATATCGAAGTCGAAGGATTTTGCGCAAATACTTTGATCGAACGATCGAAGGAATAATCGTTCGATCAAACGATTAAATCCTTCTAATCGAACGATTCGAAGGATTTTAATCCAACGATCGAACGATTATCCTTCGACCAAAAAAACTTAGCCAAGCCTATGGACCTTCCCCATAGGCTAACATTGGGTTTGGTAGCTTTTAGGTGGCGAACTAGGGGGTCGAAGTTTTTTCTTAAAGAGACAGTACTTCGACTATCAAATAGTCAAATGATTTTTTAGTTTGAATCCTTTGATTCGAAGTCGAAGTCGTAGTCGATGGTCGAAGTAGTCCATTCGATGGTCGAAGTAGCCAAAAAAACACTTTGAAATTCAAAGTATTTTTCCTTCTATTCCTTCACTCGAAGTTAATGAATTGGCCCCCCTATGTAGCATTAGAAGTCTATGGGCCAATTAAGGTGATATAACTAGCCATACAACTATTAAGTGACCTTCACAGTTTCAAATGTGTATTTTTGTGTGTGTGTGCGATATTTTCAACTTTTTTTTTTTTTTTACTTTTGAAAATGTAGACTTGTTGCCCAAAGATACAAGGCTGTCATGGTTGAAAAATGTATGTCTATCAAGCTCAAACTATTACCCACTTTTTTTTGATATACAAAACAAAATGCAGAACATTCACAGAAAACTTCATTTCAAACGGTGTTTACAGTTTCTCATACAGAGACTTCAAATCAGCTAAACAAATGATTAATACAATCTAACAGAGGAACGGGTAATGAAGACACTTTATCAACCAAAGACTAATCAGTGTAAACATGATGCTAATCAGAGACACAGTATGGATCAGCTACAGTACACTTAAAGTGACAAAGTTTTGCTATCACATTGATTAGAGGTTATCTAAAGGTGACATGAGCACAAGGCCTATGACAGAAGGTTATACAAGCAATATAATTATACAGGGTATAGCACTACACCTCTCAATATTCTTG
Organism: Xenopus laevis; assembly: GCF_017654675.1. NCBI lineage: Eukaryota > Metazoa > Chordata > Amphibia > Anura > Pipidae > Xenopus > Xenopus laevis. The sequence goes on from NC_054386.1 coordinate 45,791,741, forward strand.
TCCCAGCAAGACCTGTCAGCAACCCCACATCTGTAACAGTGGGGCCTGGCAAAGTTGATGTACATTGTACAGGCAGTTGCTAGGCAACTGTGCAATTTCTAGTCCTGTGTGTGCAGTCTGAAGAGGGACTGAATGCAAGGGAAAAAGAAAAATTGAGTTCAGGGAATCCTTGAAAGAGTTGCTGTAGGCTGCACAACAGGAAAAAAGACTTTGAGTTTGTATGTATATATGTATTTGTATAGTGCTAGTTATGTATAGGGTACTGCACATGTAAAACACTACAAAGTACAGTTACACTAAATATTAAGAGATGTATCAAAGAAACAAGATGATGGAGTTCCCTGCCCCATAGAGCTTACAATCTAACACAGGAGGATACAGATGAGAACCTTGTCTCAGGCAGCAGTGAGCGGCCAGTTACAAGGGGCGGCAAAAAGCCACAACTTTATGAGCTGAATTTCCGGGTTTTAACCTTCCACTCCAACCTGTCCAATCCCAATGCAGCTTTCCCAGGACTTAAACTTCAGTGACAATTAGGGTACAGAGAAATGAATATGAGAAAAAGCATGCACGCACCAGAGCTCCCATCCTCTCTTCTGAAGCTTGCAGCATGCTAACAGCAGGGGGCCCAGCTAAGCTAATCAAGTAAGTGAAGCATGGCTGGGCCTTAAGGGTAAGGCCACACTGGGTCGTTTTGTGGCGATTTTGTCACCTGGCGACTAATGGCCTCTTCTTTGCGGCGACCAATCTCCACGAACGCCTTCCCTCACTCTGCGCCGGCTAAAATGAAAAAACACTGGCGCTAATCAAACGCGGCGATTCATTTCCGAAGTCGCCCAAAGTTGCAGGAAACCGAAATCGCCGCGTGTGATTAGCGCCGTCATTTTTTAATTTTAGCCAGGCTACCAAATCTCCCCAAAACGCCAAGTGTGGCCTTACCCTAAGAGCCAAACTTTTATGGGGCATGCTATTTTTTTTAAATTTTAGGGGGGCCTGGCCACCAATGCTTTTTTTTAACTTATAGGAGGGTCACCAGTGGCCACAGCTGGGGGTCAGGGTGTACCTAGTCCTTTTATTGAAAACTGCTAAATAACGAAAGTGACCTCCACAGATTTTCCATGACAAGCCTCTGTGTCATTATTGTGTGTGTTGGGGGACAACCCTGAGGAGTAGGGGGGTCCTTTGCCTAATGGATATCATCAACATAAACAAACACCAGAGAGACAGGGAAAGTAGAGGACTTTAGGACCCTGTACACTCCAAGCTAACCAGTTCAGATGCAATTGTTAGATAAAGTTCATGAAAAATCACTTAAAACATAACTTTTAATCCAAATAAATAAAAGCACACCCGCACCCATACAAACAATGCCGAGACTGACTCCAATAAATCTATGTGGAAGTCCAGGACCGTGTCCTTAAAAATACAGACATTTAAAAACCAGGCATAGGATAGATCGATGGACCAACTGAGTAGTCAGCGTATTCGTTGCCGCCTGACTACTAAAGTTTTAAAGTGTCTGCCATGTTGCTATGGCCATTCCCCAGCAACCTCCCTTCCAGTCATTCCCCAGCGGAAATTTCTACCTAGCTACGTGGGGAACAAGTGGGAGCTAGTCGCCCACCGTCCACCTATGCCACCTGCCCGACGCGTTTCACCGCTTTACACGGCTTCCTCAGGGGCATAAGTGGCGAGTGCTCGTCTGAAATGGGTTTAAATAGAAGTCCCTAATCGCTCATGGGGATTAGGGACTTCTATTTAAACCCATTTCAGACGAGCACTCGCCACTTATGCCCCTGAGGAACCCGTGTAAAGCGGTGAAACGCGTCGGGCAGGTGGCATAGGTGGACGGTGGGCGACTAGCTCCCACTTGTTCCCCACGTAGCTAGGTAGAAATTTCCGCTGGGGAATGACTGGAAGGGAGGTTGCTGGGGAATGGCCATAGCAACATGGCAGACACTTTAAAACTTTAGTAGTCAGGCGGCAACGAATACGCTGACTACTCAGTTGGTCCATCGATCTATCCTATGCCTGGTTTTTAAATGTCTGTATTTTTAAGGACACGGTCCTGGACTTCCACATAGATTTATTGGAGTCAGTCTCGGCATAGTTTGTATGGGTGCGGGTGTGCTTTTATTTATTTGGATTAAAAGTTATGTTTTAAGTGATTTTTCATGAACTTTATCTAACAATTGCATCTGAACTGGTTAGCTTGGAGTGTACAGGGTCCTAAAGTCCTCTACTTTCCCTGTCTCTCTGGTGTTTGTTTATACTATATTGGTTCTTTAATGAACACTAACCCATGCAGAGAACTCAGGTCTATAACTTTATTACACTCACCCATGTGATGTGATATCATCAACATACCAACAATATTTAAAGGCAAACGAGTGGATGGGATCTCCCAAAAACAGAGTTCATAGAGAGAATAGCAATGTAGAGCAAGTAGAGATCACCTCTATATTGCTAAATTTGCTATAACTACCACAGTGTTTGTGGACTGTTTCCAAACTACGGTTAGGTGCCTAGTAAATTGTGTACAGATGGGTGCTACTTGCACTTACAAGGGTATCAAGTGTCACTGACCCAAAGTTTAGAAGTTTGGAATAAGGAGGAACTGCAGAACAAACAGGACAGTCACTAGAAATAAGGTTAACACGTTTAGGTAACATCAGGTGAGCCTGTATATGGAACAAACACTAGAGAAGGTAGGAAGGGTAAGGGAGGCACAGGAAACATGCACTGGAAGAAGCAGGGCAGGCTGTGTGCTATTCAGTTGCTTCAAAACCTAAAACCTTTAGGCACAAATAACTGAGAACCTTATACTTGTCATCTGGGTTTTAGGTGTTGCCTATAGCACCTGCTGAAGCATGCTGCCACTTGCACCCCATGCACAGCATCATTATTTGCAGGTAAGGAGATGGGGACACTTATTACCATACAATTACAAAAAACACAGCTACTTTACATTAACAGAATAAAGCAGTTCATTGCTGCAAATAAATCAATTTCTTATGTGCCAGTGTCAGATGTAAAATACAGGGCCACTTTGTACCTCTTCCCTCTTCACCATGCACCATTTACCTGAACAAAAGCAAGCAGCACATTGGTGCAAACCATATTCGGTGTATGGAATTTAATAAGTGCACACAGACTTTAATCTTGTTTCACCTCCCCCAGATCCAATACCTATGACAAAAATGTATAAAAACTTACAATATATGTAACATATACCATCTAATATGAAGCCTTGTGTTAAAGCACAGTTTAGTATTCCTCTTTATTGTATGACTTTATGATGATGATGATGCCAATGACTGTGAGTTGGGAGGAAAAATGTACATGTAAACAAAGATAATGATGAGAATTACCATAACTGCTCACAAATACACAGCATGTATGGAACTTGATCACCTAAATGAATAGGCACGACCTTTATTTTATTGATTAAAACACTATACAAAAGACGGGGCATGCTGGTTTGGGTTTTAATATATAGGCAAGATACATCACCGTAAATATGTTCCTATTGCAAACATTCCAGCTATACTAATACAGCTTATTACATCAGCTCAAACTGATAGCATACTATCAAGATACAGTCTACCTGAATCCTGAACCTTCTTGGTTCTTGACAACCTATGTTTATTAACAATTGCTAAATAGAATTATGCCACCCACAGTAAAATCTGATAGAGTGACAGACATGCCAAGTTATTTGTGCCACACAATCTATCCCAGAAAAAATGCCCGGGGGATAGGGATGTCAATTAGTTCTGAAAGTCTCTTTCTCAGTGAGGTCATCAACTCAGTAAAGGAAAGGCATTAAAAATATTTCATATGCCCTAAATATACAATAGAAAAATTGCATTTACAGGTAATACTGTACTAAATAAGGCATAAACATTCATAGGATTTTTTTTTTCAATTTGTCTGTTGAAAAATGATTCTGTTATGAGAAAATATGTGAAAGTAAAGCATACATAAGTTCTTGCCATGGCCAGACATAGGATGGGTATATATTTAGGTAGATTCAAGTAGATGTTAAATGATTTGTGATGGGGAGATCAGCTATCACTTTTATTAGAAACCCATTTAAGAAAATTGCTTTTAAGAAAGTTTGGGACTGTGGGTTTTACGGAAAACATATCTTTCCGTAATTTGGATCTTCATGCCTCAACTCTACTATAAAATCATTTACACTTTAAATAAACCCAATAGGTCATTTTGCTTGCAATAAGGATTCATTATATCCTAGTTTGGATCAAGTACTGTTTTATTATTACAGATAAAAAGGAAATCATTTTTAAAAGTGTTGATTTTTTTTATTAAAATTGAGTCTATGGGAGACAATCTTTCTGTAATTCAGAGCTTTCTGGATAATGGGTTTGCAGATAACGAATCCAACACCTGTATTGTTGTTATTTCCTGCTATTTATCTCTGCAAAGCTTTACACAGTTTTTCATACTCAGACTCATCATCAGTCCCTGCCGTAGTGGAGCTTACAATCTTGGGTCCCTATCATATTCACTCACTATCATATTCACTCAAAGTAGTGTCACTGTAATCAGGATTCATTTAACCTGCCTGCATGTTTTTGGTGTGTTGGAGGAAACTGGAGTACTCAGAAGAAACCTATACAGAGACAGAAGAAACCCATACAGAGACAAATTCAGAGACAAATTCCCTGCAGATAGGATAGCATTTGAAAGCAAATCATTAACTGCAATTAAACAAGGTGAAACTACTTATGTTCTGTACTAATATACCTGGGGGGACCTGGGGTTTTCCAGATAAGGGGTCCTTCTGTAATTTGAAAAAATTCAACATTAAATAAACCCAATAGAACGATCTTGAATCCAATAAGGATTAATTTTATCTTAGTTGGGGGTCAAGTACAATGTATTGTTTTATTATTACAGAGGAAAAAGGAAATCATTTAAAAAGAAGTGGGTGATTTAATTTAATTAAATAATGGAGTCTATGGGAGATTTGAAAAAGATAGACGCCGATAACTTGTCTGCTGCAAATGGGGGGTTCCCAATCTTTATTCCATGGTGCTCAAGACACTTCACAGTGATCAAACGTTTCGGGACCGCATGGACCTTCCTCAGTGACTGAGGAAGGCAATGCGGTCCCGAAACATTTGATCACTGTGAAGTGTCATGAGCACCATGGAATAAAGATTGGGAACCCCCCATTTGCAGCAGACAAGGTATTGGCGTCTATCTTTTCAAACTGTATATTACTGGCGAATGGCTAGGCCAGGGCCTCTACCTAATCCCCTAATTGGACTGTCTATGGGAGATGGCAGTTCAGTAATTCGGAACTTTCTGGATTACGGGTTTCCAGATAACGGATTTTTCCCTAGTTTTGATTTTTGTGTCTTTAAGGAACAGTAACACCAAAAAATTTAATTGTTTTAAAGTAATGAAAAATCATGTACTGTTGCCCTGCACTGGTAAAACTGATCTGTTTGCTTCAGAAACAATGGCGGAAATTGAAAAAAGGCGATATGACACAGATTAAATAGTGAATAACAGATAACACCATTATGTTCTACAGAGTTTATCTGCTATCTGCTGTAACCTGATCATTTTCACCTTTGAATGGCTGCACCCATTGCTAAACAGCAGCTTATTTATTATTACAGAAAAAAAGATCACTTTTTAAAATTTGAATTATTGTATTAAAAGGTAGTCTATGGGAGCTTTCTGAACAACAGATTCCATACCTGTAATTCCTTCTTTGAAGATCATAAAGAAACAAATATTTGGTATCCTGAGAGAAAAATATATTTACTGTCACAGGATAGCAGCTAATGTACTGCATATACACATATGACCTTACATAAAATGGCAGATTTTAAAACATGATGCATATATATATAGCAGGAAATTACTGCACTCGGGATCTTTTTCAGTTGAAGCAAAAAATGTCTTTATTTAACTTAACGTTTCAAACCCTTTACAGGGTTCTTCATCAGGAGTATAAAACAAACCACCAGACCCCACCACCCCATTGAATATTTATGCAAGCTAGTATTTTGGCGCCAAGCTGCATTGCTAGGCAACTGCCGTTGCTACCGAACGGCGGGTCCTCAGCAACGTGTTAATCTGATAATGTGCGGGGAATAAAAAAGTGGGAGTAGTGTACAAGTAGAAGGTACAGATCTTTAGGGGTAGAAATGTGCAAGAAAAACTGAGGGAAATCTTACCATGCCAGTAAAATACCACGCCTAGCCTCCTCCTCTCCCTGTCAGTCAGTAGCATGGCTACCGGTACTATGGCCAATCAGATTGCCAGGGCCGGAACTAGGGGTAGGCAGAGTAGGCACATGCCTAGGGTGCAAAGCTGGGGGGGCGCCAGGCATGTACCACCTCTGTCACCTACCTCAAGTCCGGTTCCCTTCTCTGCCTGACTGTGCCTGAGTGGCAATTCACGCATGCGCACATGAGCGGCAATTCGCGCATGCGCACCCTAAGCCGGCGCCACGACTGGCTGGCTTGCCTAGGGCGCCTGCAGATTGCAGCACAGAGGTGGGTGAACTCTGTATGTCATCCCAATACCACTGTATTAATAAAGATCTGGTCTACCATTTCGCATCGTTCTCTCTAAGCAGGAGCGACGGAATTGCAGGGATTTGTGCATCAGTCTCTCTGGGCAGAGGGAATATACTGTAGTGTTAGAAGCCATATGCGCAGTCCTCTGTTTTGCAGTCAGACCTCCCTAGGGGAACCCCAAATGTGGTCTCGTTATAAGGAACCAATAGTTCTCTACTCTCCATAAGGGCTCATTTAGAGACATGGGACCAGGCTGTGTCCACAGTACATGGACCAATTGTCAGGTTGCTTAATTTGTTCCATACCCACATATTACCTATATAGGTACAGCGCAACTCGTTTTCAAGGTGGAGGGTTCCAGCATGTATGGTAGAAGAGAGAAAATAGAAGTGAGGGTTAAGGGAAAGGAGAGACAGCAGGAAGTGCAGGGCACAAAAACTGAAAATGCAGTTAAAGAAACATATGAAACATAAAGATTCAATCTATATGAAACAGCCCAGAGGCAGAGTCTCATTTAACCCACGAGGGGCGACTGCGTCCAATTTGTAAATCCATTTGGGTTCTCGTTTCAATAATGCTAAGTCTCTGTTGCCACCTCTTGGCAGTGGAGGTTGGAAATCAATTTAGGTTAAGGGAAAGGAGAGACAGCAGGAAGTGCAGGGCACAAAAACTGAAAATGCAGTTAAAGAAACATATGAAACATAAAGATTCAATCTATATGAAACAGCCCAGAGACAGAGTCTCATTTAACCCACGAGGGGCGACTGTGTCCAATTTGTAAATCCATTTGGGTTCTCGTTTCAATAATGCTAAGTCTCTGTTGCCGCCTCTTGGCAGTGGAGGTTGGAAATCAATTGCCATACACTGAAATGTGGGTAAACCATGTCCTTTATGTAAGAAATGTCTTACTACTGGTTGTTTGGCTGTCCTTTCTTTGAGTGCCTTACTGATTTGGTGTTTGGTGGTTAGCAATTCTGTCTCTCAGTGGAGTGGTTGCTTTGCCAACATAATATAAGCTACATGGACATGTGACTATACAGTATATACAACAAAAGATGAGGTGCAGGTCTATGCTGTATTTTAGATCTGCATGTTGTGCAGTCGGGACAGTGGTAGCAGCCGAGTTCCTGTTGCCCACTGAGCCAATTTGTTTTTGTCTTGTTTTTATTAATAAAGTCCGGTTTCTATCATGTCCAAATATTGGGCATGGGGTTTGATATAAGGTTAAGGTGTCATCCATGGCAAAGATGGGCCAATTCTTTTGTATGCATCTCCTCAGGTCTCTTGTAATATGTAAATATTTGGTGGTGAAAATTAATTACGTGGCTATCTGGTAATTTCTTGGTTTCTCTTGAAGTAAGTCCACCGGGCCCTTTACAATTGCTGTTGTAGTAAGTTCTCCTTATATCTCTTTCCAAAAATCTCTCGTAGGCCTCATTCAGCTGTGTACGTGCCATTTCAGGGTCACTGTTGTTCTTTATAGTACGCAGGAATTGTGAGTAGGGAATGGCTTTAATCATAGAAGGTGGATAATCACTTGCTGCATGTAATATCGTTTTTCATTCTGTGGGATTTCTAGATAGACTCGCACCCAACCCATGCCCCTTTTTTTTTTTTTTTTGCTTCAACTGAAAAAGATCAAACAAGGGAAAGTTGTGCTCACCACTAATTTTTAAAACCATTAGGCGGGGATGCAATGAGGCTGTGACCACAAAATACATATAGACAAATACAAGAGTCCTCTGCACTCAACCCATTATAAATATATTTAAGACAGAGACATTTTGTGCATACTGCTACTGAAAAATGCCTTACCCTTTAAACAAAACAAAACAGTTATTGTTTGTCCATATATTGCAATATATTTAAGATGGCCAACTAAGTCATCCCATATCTGGCCAGTCCTATGCTCAATTTTTGAGTGCAGAGGACTATATATATATATATATATATATATATATATATATATATATATATATATATATATATATATATATATATATATATATATATATATATATATATATATATATATATATATATATATATATAAACCAAAAATTGAGAATGCACACGGGAAATTTTTGAATACTTTAAAAAGTCATACTGTTATTAAATACATCTTAAAAAGCAGGTTGACATTTCGGTCTGTGCCTAAGACCTTTCTCAAGACCATAATCTGCCATTAAAGAATAGACATATAAATAGATAAAACACCAGAGCATTCACCCAACCCCATGTTACTCTAGTGATCATGTGACAACAAACTTAACCCCACATAGGGGAACATGAATGTGTCTAATTTCAAAATGAACAATCTCACTAAATTAATGGATCATGTGGAGAACATACTTTTTCCCCAAGATAACAGGAAACAATAAATAACCAAACATATCAATTGCAGATAGCAGCCAAGTAATAACATTAACATGCAACAAGGTAGCATTAGCGCTGATTCAGAAAACAAAGGAGGGAGCAGTGTTCATTTAACCCAGTTGGAGCCTGAGTGATCAACTTCTTGATCCAAAACACTTCTTTCTGCAGTAATAATTTCAATCTATCATCACCGCTCCTAAATCCTGTTTTTTCTACATATTTATACTTATATTTTTTGGTCTGTTACTTTTGACCTGTCATTCTGAAAGACCCCTGAGCTAAACTATGAATGATTTTGTGGATCAAGCATTTATCTCCAACGATTATGCTGAAACATGGCACATCTCCGAGGCAGATGCGGATTGTGTCCTATGGCAGCAAACACACACGGAGCTACCATGTAAAACTAATGAGGCGGACTTATTGGCCGAATGGGAAATAATGAAATGTCGCAAAACAGATTTGGATCTCCATGGCATGTTCCTATCAGATTATTATAGATTGAAGAGGATCCCACAAGGCTTCCTGATTCGGAACATACCGACAATCGGCAGATCAAATATTGAGTTCTGCAAGAAATGGGTCGGCGTGCTTAATAAGTGCTTGTTCGACCTGATGATACTTGTGATTAAGGAAGTAACGGGAGAACTCACAAAGGTACGGAAATTGCTGGCTACACATGAGACTGACCATCTTAAATCGCTGAATGGAGATTAGTTCAATACAGCACTTGCTAAAACCGCTCGCCCATTGAAGAATATAAACAAGACCTGCTACGGTGTAAAAAGGAAAAACTAAGGCTGGTGAATGAGGACTACTCCTACTGTCGTGTCTACAGATGGCTAAGTGGTGAGAGAGATCCAGTTCAACATGCACCGCATTTCAGACGTACAAACGAGACAGAAGCTGCTAAACCACTTAACACGATTGACAACAGTTCAGGAGACTCGGATGGTGATGATTAATCGTCTGCCTTGTTGCATTCCAACAGAACCACACTGGATGAGCCGATCTCTGGAGATTTGATTCCCTCTTCTCAGGCCTGGATTTGTGGAGAGGCCACCTAGGCCCGGGCCTAGGGTGGCAGGATTTTAGGGGGCGGCATGTTGCTCAACTACACCCACATTGGTTCAGAAACACTGAGGATGAGCAGGAGATGCAATAGTTTTTTTTAAATTTTCTGTGCACCAATCCCCATTGCTTTGGTCAGGATGGTGAAAATTTGAATGAATAAAAGTGATGGGAGGGGGTGATGAACGACATCGGGCCTAGGGGCGCCCGCTATGTAAATCCGGCCCTGCCTCTTCTTCTTTTTTGGCCCCCCGTGAGCGACAAGCCACCTTCGGGTCACGGCCACACAAAAGGTACCCCACGAGGAGGGGGTCGAAGAGGAAGGGGACACAGACAGTAGATGTGCCAATCTTCAATCTACCGAAACACACTTTGACAGCTGCCGAGGTGAGTCTATTACATAAAGGTTTATCGTTTGTCCCTACGTGTAAATTTAATGCTCTGGATTGGGAAATTGATTTTTTAAACTTTGCAGGGGTCTCAATTTGAAAGATCACTTTAGGAACATCCAGAATTTACAGGATTTACCCACAGATTCTTCACAATTAAAGTTAAAAGCTTGTTCACTTCCCCCCTTATTCACACTACGATTAAACTTTTTAAACAATGGGTTGAACGTGATGTGAATGATAACATCCCTCAGATATGTTCCAGACAGAACATTACTTATGGTGGGCTGCAATTAGGTCTCTTACTCAGGACACTAATGTGGTAATCCGCCCAGCAGATAAGGGAGGGGGCATTGTTCTACTAAATTATGTGAACTATAGAGAAGATATTGTGAGTCAACTAGTGGATACGGAGGTTTATCAACAGTTACATAAAGACCCCATTGCACAGTTTAAAACCTAAGTTGATGAAGTGATTAATAAGGCTTTTGACAGTGGGACCCTAACGGCAACCTTAAGGGATTATCTGAAACAGGAGCACCCTATTTGCCCAATCTTATATGCTTTACCTAAGATACATAAAAGTTTGCATAGAACCCCGGGTCGACCAATAGTGTCGGGACTGGGGTCTCTATTACACCCAATTGGGATTTATTTGGAGAGTGTGCTACAACCTGTGGTACAGAATACTCCAACCTATTTAAAGGACAATCCACATCTACTGGACTGTTTAAGAACACTTGAAATACTGGCTGATTCTAACTGTTGGTTGCCCAGTTTGGATGCATTCTGCATGGGGCAGGACTTGAGGCAGTTAAACAATCACTTGAAGAGTTTGCCTCTTATGAGGGTCGTCCAGTAACTTTTGTGCTTGAACTATTGGGATTGTGTCTGAACTATTTTCGATTTCAATATGAATTTTTTCTACAGGTTGCTGGGACGGCGATGGGGGCAGCCATGGCACCTTCATATGCCAACCTATTTATGCACCAGTTTCAGCAGAACTTAATTATACCTAAATATGATGTCAGGATCCTCTTCCTCCATTGCTATATCGGTGATGTACTGATATTTTGGAGTGTCACGAAGGAAGAGTTTCTTATGGTTCAGGAAGTAAATGCAATGGGCAGCCCTGTCAAATTCATTAGTGAGATTCACCAGGAATGGTTACACTTCTTATATATAGAATTGTGGAGACAGGACACGCATGTTAGATTCACCCTTTTCCGTAAAAGCACCGACAAAAATGTTCTCCTCCACTATAATAGTTGTCACCCATTGCCAATGAAGAAGTCATTGCCCATATCTCAGTTCTGCCGAGTCTTAAAGAGATACAGACACCAGAAATGCAATCTTTTCTTACATCTATCATAGCATTGATTTTGCATGCTATTTATAATTTGGCCATAAAAAGTATTTGATTTTACTTTACCTATCTTACCCACATGTTCCTCTATGAGGGGGCTGCCATATTTGTGTAGCAGGAGTCTGTTAGCATTAGTATCTATAACTGACAGGCTGAGAAGGGACAGTCAGGTTGGCAAAACAGTCAGGTTTAGGAACTTCAAGTAACAAATACTTACAAAAGCAAGTCTATCGGAAAAAAACGATCAACATGACCTATAGGCAGTTTTTAATGTACATTAATATTGTGAAGAGTAGTTTTTTTAGTGTCAGTATCACTTTAAGAAATAACTCTAATCCTGATCAGTCTAAGCAACAACTAATGAGTATGTGGAACCATTTTAAAAAATTTAAATATATATGTATATATTTAAATTTGGCATAAGAGCCCACAGATTCGAACCAATTTGAAAGTAAAATTGTGCTCTAATAGGGTCATCATAGATCACCTTGATATTTTTCTAACAACAATGATGCTGTCAAGACCGCCGGGAGCGCGAGGAGTCGCGTCCGCTCCCGGCGGCGAAGAATCCAAAATGGCGGCGCCCAGGCAACCCACGTGGGTTCCGACGCCGGCGTTGTGACGCCAGCACGGCGCGACGGTCGCAGGCGCGCTGACGCTGGCGCAAGGGCGCCAAATTCAAAGATAAAAGGACGCCTGAGGCGCCAAGATGGCGCCCGAAAATAGGATCCTGTTCCCTAAGTGATTCCTGGGTTCCCTTGCTGTTTTCCCTGCTATTTCTGCCTGATTCCTTGGAGTGACCCCTTGCCTGGACCTGGACTTCGCTGTTACTCTGCCTGCCTTTGACCCCCTGCCTTGCCCTGGACTTTGTTTGTATTCCGCCTGCCTTCTGACCTGTGCTTGGACTTAGATTATTCTCTTGCCTAACCCCTGGATATCTCGACCCTGATCCCTCCTGAGGGGCTTCCTCCTAGATCCGGACTACTCCCCAGAGGGGGCTCCCGGCTCCCTGACATTATTTTCGGGCCATGGATCCTTCTGAGGAAGCCACACCTGATGTCGGACGAGCACTCCGCGGACTGGCATCCCGCATGGAGGACTACGAAAACCAGCAGGTTCGCATTGGGCAAGCACTCGATGTCCTGCTTGCTCGAGTGCCTTCTGCGCCCTCCGCTGCTCCACCTACTGGAGATCCCCCCATGGCGGCAGCCTCTATGAACGCAAGCTACCCGACAGGTGAGCCTCGCATTCCACCTCCCCTTCGCTTTAGTGGGGATCCACAAGCCTGCAGGGGATTTGCCACACAGTGCCAAATTCAATTTGAGTTCCAACCCACACAATTTCCAAGTGAGCGTTCCAAGGTGGGGTATGTGATGTCTCGATTGGAAGGCAAGCCACTGGAGTGGGCAATGTCTCTTTGGGAGAAGAATTCCCCGGTGACTTATGATGTTAAAGACTTTCTCCAAGCTTTTCGCATAGTCTTTGATGCTCCAGGTCGGGTCACGAACGCCCCTGCCCGTCTCTTGCAGCTCCGGCAGGGAAGCCGCAGTGTCAATGAGTACGCTATAGACTTCCGAACACTGATGGCGGAGACTTCCTGGTGTGATGACGCTTACAAGGCCGTATACTACCAAGGCCTATCCATCCGCATCAAAGATGATCTCGTCTCCAGAGAGACTCCTGACACCCTGGAAGGACTGATCGCTCTATCTATTAAGGTGGACACCCGCCTCAGAGAACACCAGGTGGAGAGAGAGCGCAGCAGACGATTTTCTCCCATGTTGGCCCCTCGCTTTCAAAGGCCGATTCTGCAAGCACCCGTTGTCCCTGTGACTCATGTGTACACGTCTCCCCTGGAGGAACCTATGCAAGTAGGAAAAGCTCGCCTCTCCGAGCAGGAAAGACTCCGAAGACGTATGGCAGGGCTCTGTTTGTACTGTGGTGGACATTCCCATTTTGCCAACGCCTGTCCTGCCAAAGCCAAGAGTTTTGTACCCCGAGGTATGTCTCAGGTTTCTCATGTAGGGGGCATTGCTCGAGGGCCTCAGGAGAAGTATCAAGAAAATTCACGCAGACTTCTCCTTCCTTTGCAGATTCACCTGGCAAGTAAGTCTATCTTCGAAAGGGCCTTCCTCGACTCCGGAGCGGATGGCAATTTCATGGACGCCTTCTTTGCCGAACGCATGAAGATTCCCCTGCTTCCATTGTCTTCACCCCTGCGAATTACCGCCATAGATGACAAACCTCTGGAGTTTGAATTCGTCACTATGTTCACGGCGGAACTATCTGTACAAGTTGGGGCGCTGCATCAAGAAAAACTTTCATTCTTCATCATCCTCTGTCCTTCTACTCCAGTAATATTGGGTCTTCCATGGTTACGTCTGCATAACCCCACCATAGACTGGTCCACTGGGCAGATCTCTCGTTGGAGTTTATTTCGCCTGCAACATTGCCTTCCGCCAAAACCCCTCGAGAAGGTGAATGTCTCCACTGCGGAACTAAAGACTTTGCCCTCCACTTACAAGGGATTTTCCGATGTGTTTTGTAAAAAGTCTATGACTGTCCGGTTGAACTCCTGCCAGGAGCCATGCCCCCCAGAGGGCGCATTTACCCTCTCTCTCCTGCAGAGACCACCGCTATGAAGGAGTACATCCAAGAAAATCTCCAGCGGGGGTTTATCCGCCCTTCTACCTCTCCTGCAGGGGCTGGGTTCTTCTTCGTGGAGAAGAAGGACGGAGGCCTTCGGCCTTGTATAGACTATCGGGGCCTGAATAAGATCACCGTGAAAAACAGGTACCCCCTGCCCCTGATTGCCGAGCTCTTTGACCAGCTGAAAGGGGCAAAGATTTTCTCCAAGTTGGATCTCCGGGGGGCCTACAACCTCATTCGCATCCGGGAGGGTGACGAATGGAAGACGGCATTCAACACTCGGGATGGGCACTATGAATATCTTGTTATGCCCTTCGGCCTATGCAATGCTCCTGCCGTCTTCCAGGAGTTTGTTAATGATGTGTTCCGAGATCTCCTAGGAAGGTTCGTAGTCGTATACTTGGACGACATCCTGATCTTCTCCAAGGACCTTGAAAGTCATCGCTCCCAGGTGAAGGAGGTACTCTCTCGTCTGAGGAAGAACTCTCTCTTCGCCAAGTTGGAGAAGTGTGTCTTCGAGGTATCCAAGATCCCCTTCCTAGGGTACATTATCTCTCCAGAGGGATTTGAGATGGACCCCGTGAAAGTGTCGGCCATCCAGGAGTGGCCTCTCCCACTGAGTACCAAGGCAATCCAGAGATTCATCGGATTTGCTAATTATTATCGACAGTTCATCCGGGGGTTCTCTTCCCGCATTGGCCCTCATCCGGAAAGGGGGTAAACCCAGCCTGTGGCCTCCATCTGCCATAGAAGCCTTTCAGTCTTTGAAAGAGGCCTTCACGTCCGCTCCTGTTCTCCGACATCCCAATCCTGCACTACCCTTCTGCATCGAGGTTGATGCTTCAGAAGTCGGAGCCGGAGCTATCCTTTCTCAGAGACACTCCACTGATGGAAAATTGCACCCCTGTGCGTATTTCTCCAAGAAGTTCTCATCCGCAGAGCAGAACTATGATGTCGGAAATCGAGAACTCTTGGCAGTCAAGCTTGCCCTTGAAGAATGGCGTCACCTCCTGGAGGGCTCTGAAATTCCTGTCCAGATTTACACAGATCACAAGAATCTGGAGTTTATACAGTCCCTCAAGAGGCTAAATCCCAGACAAGCCAGGTGGGCCCTTTTCTTTTCTCGATTTAACTTTTAGTTTTGACTTATCGCCCAGGTTCCAAGAATCTGAAGGCCGACGCCTTGTCTCGTAGCTTCAATCTGGTGGACCGTGACCCTGAGAGGCAGGAACCAATCATTCCACCAGTCAAGATCATTGCCTCTCTGTATCCCCAATTTGCCGACCAGATCCTGGCTGGGCAGTCCTCGGCTCCTCAAGATACTCCGATTGGCATGGCCTTCGTCCCTCCAGAACTTCGCCTGGCCATCCTGCAACAAACCCACTGCTCCAGGCAAGCTGGACATCCTGGTCCGGCCAAGACCCTTGAACTCTTGAGGCGCCTAGTCTGGTGGCCTGATATCCGCAAGGATGTAAAGGACTTTGTGGCTGCTTGTAATGTCTGTGCCACTTCTAAGCCTAGCCATTCCCGCCCCAGCGGGTTGTTACAGCCTTTGCCGGTTCCCTCTCGTCCGTGGACGCACCTCTCTATGGACTTTATTGTCGAACTTCCTCCCTCCGGTGGGAATACTGTGATCTGGGTTGTCATTGACCGCTTCAGCAAAATGGCCCATTTCATCCCTTTGAAGAAGTTACCCTCTGCGGTGGAATTATCCCAACTCTTTATTAAGTACATCTTCCGCCTGCATGGTTTCCCGGTGGAGATCGTCTCCGACAGAGGCACCCAGTTTACCGCCAAGTTCTGGCGTTCCCTATGTAAAGACTTGGGAATAACACTTCAATTTTCGTCTGCCTACCACCCGCAGACGAATGGGGCAGCTGAACGTGTGAACCAAGCCTTAGAACAGTTCCTGAGGAACCACGTGTCTCTTTGCCAGGACGATTGGTCTGACCTCCTAACGTGGGCGGAGTTTGCTCATAATAATGCATGTCATTCCTCCACAGGAAGGTCTCCATTTATGGTGGTGTATGGACAGCACCCTCAAGCCTTTCCTCAGGACTTCGTGTTGTCGGACGTCCCGGCTGCAGATGATCTGGCAGCTCATATGCTTGCTATTTGGGCTGCAACCAAGTCTAATCTGGAGAAGAGTGCTCTAGTCCACAAGACTTTCGCGGATCGCCGTAGAAGGCCCTCTCCTCCCTACAAGGTGGGTGATAGTGTCTGGCTCTCTTCCAGGAATATTCGCTTGAAGGTGCCATCTCCCAAGTTGGGTCCGAAGTTCCTGGGTCCGTTCCCCATCTTGGAGATAATTAACCCTGTAGCCATCAGACTTCAACTCCCACCAGAGATGAGAATCCCCAACGTGTTCCACGTCTCCCTGGTGAAGCCCACCGTCTCCAACCGTTTCTCTGGTGTCCAATCTCCTCCTCCTGCCGTCTCTGTGGAGGGTCAACAAGAATTCGAGGTGGAGAGAATTCTTGATTCCAGAATCTCCAGAGGGTCCCTTCAATACCTCATCCATTGGAAGGGCTTTGGCCCCAAAGAATGCTCTTGGGAGGGACACCGTGATGTGCATGCTCCTCGTTTGGTAAGAGACTTCCACTCCAAGTTTCCCCAGAAACCAAGTCCCGGTGGTCCTGAGGCCCCCCGTGAGGGGGGGGGGGTACTGTCAAGACCGCCGGGAGCGCGAGGAGTCGCGTCCGCTCCCGGCGGCGAAGAATCCAAAATGGCGGCGCCCAGGCAACCCACATGGGTTCCGACGCCGGCGTTGTGACGCCAGCACGGCGCGACGGTCGCAGGCGCGCTGACGCTGGCGCAAGGGCGCCAAATTCAAAGATAAAAGGACGCCTGAGGCGCCAAGATGGCGCCCGAAAATAGGATCCTGTTCCCTAAGTGATTCCTGGGTTCCCTTGCTGTTTTCCCTGCTATTTCTGCCTGATTCCTTGGAGTGACCCCTTGCCTGGACCTGGACTTCGCTGTTACTCTGCCTGCCTTTGACCCCCTGCCTTGCCCTGGACTTTGTTTGTATTCCGCCTGCCTTTTGACCTGTGCTTGGACTTAGATTATTCTCTTGCCTAACCCCTGGATACCTCCTGAGGGGCTTCCTCCTAGATCCGGACTACTCCCCAGAGGGGGCTCCCGGCTCCCGGACAGATGCATCCTCCAAATGTTATTTCAAATTATGAGAAATATTAAGTGATTTTATTTACCTTTTGCTTTTTCATCGTATGAGATTCTTTTAATTCAGGCCCCATAAAAGAAATCTGAGGTAACATGTGCACGCTATCCAATTTCTATTTGCCAGATGCTGTAGTTTATGTTAGTGAGCTTGAACACTTTTCATTCTAACTGGTATAGGCCTGCCAGATGCTGTAAATCTAAGATTATTATGGAGAAGGTTATAATGATGCTGTACAAAAATAAAGATCAAATGAAATGAGTAGTATTTTATAAATGTTTTGCGGTATCATAAAACGTAACAGTACCTTGCAACCCAGTTCCCTAATTTTACAAATATAAAACTCCTACACAGAAATTTTCTGTTCTGTTCCATTTATACATACATACAGTAAATATTGATTTTAAAAGGCATCATTTTACATCATTAAAATCAAAGTGTTAGTTTGGCCTCAGCTTTGGATTATTGTCTTGATAAATATATACATGTTATTTGTTCAATATGGTACCAGTTTTAAATGTATGTTTGCAAATGCAAGGAGTCTGACTGGCAAAATGAGAGAGCTGCAGGTGCTGGTGCTGGAGGGAAAATATGATGTGATTGGTGTGGCCAAAACATGCGGCTATACTTTGTATTTCGGAGGGATAGAGGCATTAAGAAAAGGAGGAGGGGTATGTCTGTTTGTCTGCATTGGTGCGCTAGAAGAGCCAAATGTCCAGTGGTAATTCAGCTCTAAAATCTTTAAAATGATCACTAAAATCATTTCCTAAGTAAATACACTATGTGAAAGTTCAAGAAATCCGATTTTTAATACAGTTAACAATTGTTTGTATAATGTAAATCATCAGCTCACTATACCTTCTGCAAGATCTCCCCTATCTTCACTGCAGTTCTAGCTGAGGCAGGCATCTTGGATTTCACTGGCTCCTCCTACCTATATCTTCCCAGCCAACTGCAGCTCTGAAATCTTGCACATGCTTAGTTGAAATTCCTTTTTGCTTATCAACCCTTCTAAACTATTTTTAAATCAGCCAAACCTCTGGTTAGCTGCTGTACAGTAGTGCTGCCACCTGCTGGAAGTTAGTGTGTGCCCTTCATTTACATAATAACATCACCAGCAGGGGACAAGATAGGGAAATCTCATGATATTTCAGTGGAGGAGTTTACTAAAACAAGGCATTCTGGGTAGAATACTCAAAGCAGTGTTACAATCTGAGCATGCTCCTGAAATTTGCATATTATAGTCTCTATAATAGTCTCATTATGGACACCCTCAGTGAAAGAACCCATTTGACAAAGTAAGGGATTTTTTAAAACCTGCAGTTTTTAAAAAAAATATATATATGTAGTTTGATTAAACGTGTTTATGTTGTACTGGTCAGACTGTTAATATGTGTTTGATTTTGGGTGTGATAGGTGCCCTTTAAAGGTACCAGAAGCTGCATTTTTGCCACCACTGGTAACGAGTGGGGCTCTGGCGCCTGAGACCTGAGACAAGGGGGAGGGAAAACAACAGAAGAACACAACCTGTATATTTATTTAGATTAATGAAATCATTTAACTATGGGGTGCCGTTTGTCCCAAATACATTCTATATACAAAACTATCCCTAATACACAGAATGAATGTCTCTCAAGTATTTGTGACCATACACAGATAAAAAAAATATACAAAAGAATATTATTTCTATTAAAGAATGAGAACAAAATCTGGTTAGTGCACAAAAGGATGTCATTGTATCACAAACTCCATTCTGTACATTTTAACAAGCAATCTGTCGCACAAATGTATAATCTACATGTAATGGACGCACGAATGTGCAAAGTTACTTACAGAATGAATTATGTAAAAAAACTTGGACATAATATGTAATAGTGTAACTAACTAGTGCATGTCAAGCTAGATTTGAATGACAAAATAGATATATGTGACAGAAAGCAAAATTTTATAGTACAGGATTCATTCTTTCCACAAAATGAAAGTTTTGTTTCACAAAACAGATAAAATAACCATTCTGTGAAGCAACACTGTCAGTCACATTCTTGAACCAATAAGAACAAAGCTTATTGCCAAATAACAAACAAGATGAGAAGTTGCTACCTCTGCTCCACATGGCTGCATCATCCCTAAGGCATAGTATGTGGCCTGCTATAGAGGGCACCCTCTAATGTGCCCTGTGCTGCATAGTAATAAAAATGAACAAACATTTCCTAAAAGAGCTGCTGTTAAACACTACAAGTTCATAAATGGAAGTTTTTACAAATGGCTCAGAAATATAATGCTGCACTTCTAATGATTGTAGAGAAAGAAAAGTATGCAAAACATGCAAAATATGATCATTTTAGGTGATATGGCTATTTTATTATTGTAGTAACTTGCTTGTTTGGCCATTTTGGTTAAGGGCATTCCTGCTGTTTTGCCATTGTCTTATGATTCATTCCTGTTCCTGTTTCCCTCTTCCTGTCTAAGCTGGGAGCAATAATGGGACAGGCCACACCTACCTGCCATGTTGTAATAAATGTACCAGAAGCAGGGGGTTAACTGCAGAGGAAGTAGACCCTGCGGCTGCAGGGTGGGCCAGGAGGTATAGGGAAACATAAGGCCCTAATTTATATACAATTTCAATAAATATTGGTAAAACAAGTCAACCACTAGTTATTTTAGGGACCTGAAAGACATCTCTGTCTGTGGAAGACATCTATCTGCATTGTGTTAAAAAACATGTAGTAAAAAAACTGTAGTAATAAATTACTAGCGATAGGCCAATAAATTAGTATGTGTATTTCTGTCACAAATATCTATTTTGTCATTCAAATCTAGCTTGACATGCACTAGTTAGTTACACTATTACTTATTATGTCCAAGTTTTTTTTACATAATTCATTCTGTAAGTAACTTTGCACATTAGTGCATCCATTACATGGAGATTATACATTTGTGCGACAGATTGCTTGTTAAAATGTACAGAATGGAGTTTGTGATATATGTACAGAATGGAGTTTGTGATATAATGACATCCTTTTGTGCACTAACCAGATTTTGTTCTCATTCTTTAATAGAAATACATGTTTTGTATATTTTTTTTATCTGTGTATGGTCACAAATACTTGAGAGACATTCATTCTGTGTATTAGGGACAGTTTTGTATACAGAATGTATTTGGGACAAACGGCGCCCCATATTTAACAGGTTTTTTTTTTTTTTTTTGCTCAAAAATACTCTATTTAGTTCTCTAAACTAGAAAATAAAAGTATTTTATTTTTAACTTTTTACAGTTTTGTACTCCATTACAAGCCTCTGTGATGAGATACATACCTGCTGCATGGACAATGTTAAATGTCAATAAAGATATTGATATATATAACAAAAGTATTTTGCTCTTTTCACAAGTCCTGTTGAGTGCCAAACTGTTTGATATAAATTTATGCACATATCACCCAGGCACTTCAACTCATTGGCGTATACACATATATATATGTGTACTAAAGAGCTTAGGCGCACACTTATAAGGACACAAGCCTGGGTGCAATCCAGAAAAATTGTATATTCATAGAAAAAAGGAATCAAAATAAAGGTCCCTATGAGGACTGAAACGTCGACCCAATAAACAAGCTACTTTTTTGAGGAATCCTAGTGTGCTTCATATATATATATATATATATATATATATATATATATATATATATATATATATATATATATATATATATATATATATAGATATATATATATAGATAGATAGATATATATATATACCATTCACTTAGTCATTTGCTGTGTGCTAACCTACAAATAGTAATAGTAGTCCACGAAAGCACTCAAAGCAGTCGCCATCCAGCGTGTATCAAAAAATCATTTATTGGTGCATGGTGTATCAATGCGTTTCGGCTCACCTGGAGCCATCGTTTTGGCACCCATAGGCCTCAATCGGCAAATTTTTGCCATTGCACGAATATTCACAAAGCTAAACGGGTCATATTTGCCCATCACTAACCCCCTAAGAATGATTCGGCTTACAAGGGTGACTGCAACATGTGTTTTGTTATGGGTGGTCCACAAAGGGCCCATTTTAGTGAGGGCACTCCTAAAATGTATTAAGATGTGCGCATCAGGCAGGAGTTATTTTTAAGACTTATATTTTGTATGATGAAATGATCAAGCCTGTGTGTAAATAAATTGCCTTATTGTGAAAAAAACTGCCTGTCGTGGATCCTGTGTGATTACAATATATAATAACCACTGAACATTTTCTTAACCTATCTGCAAGATGAGAGAGGTGATGCATGAAATTAAATCATAAAAGAATAAGAATTTTCTTAGAAATCTACTTTTTAAGTGATTTCTGTAAACAAAAATGGTTACAGGTTCAACAGCTAAATTAGAAAATAAATAAAATAAATGAAACCCGTTGGAGAAAGAAAATCATATACTAACAGAAAATGGTATGCAGTTGTTTCCGTAATCACAAAGAAATTTGTTATACCAACAAAAGTAACCATTGCCTCTCCACAGCATGAAATTTTGCTTCAATTAACATGGGAACCAAAATTATAATGCTGAAAAAGTAGCATTTTTTTAGGGCCAGAAGGCAACCGGCTAACGAAGGCTATGATGTAACATAAACACTATATCCAAAAGGAAGAATGTAAGGATCTCAAATAATAAAGAGCTAAATTTTTAAAAAAGTTAGAAAAATTTATTAGGACATGAAACCTAATGCGTTTCGTGCCTGACAGGGCACTTACTCATACGCTAAATGGCACACCCCTGTACACATGTTATAAAGGGGCTGTACCCGATCACAACAAAGCAAACATGTGTTACTACTTTTGTTACAAATTGTGTTCCACCTAGTGGTTAGAAAACAAATTATTACATACATACACAAAACAATATACAAAAATACAAACAGATACACCTCAAACAAAAACCAAACAATAAAGAAAAAAGTATATATGTGAAAATAATAGAAAAATAAGTGAAATGAAACAATAATAATAAATGGGACCAAACAATATAGGAAAGAATAAAGAAAAATAAAGTTTAAAATAAACAATTTTGATAAGGTTTTCTCGGTATGTGTTTTTTTCTTTGTATATATGAATATAGCGTATTAAATATATTAATGCATATTCAGCACATAAGTAAGATTTCATTGAAGTACAGGCCTTTATTAAAGCACTTATAAAGAATATATATTGAGATATGCATGGTGTAAGAAATGAGGTACCAGCAATAATTTCTCAAAAAAAGCAGGTGACATCAAAGTCACTATTTAGACCAAGGGGTTTCCTACTTTCTAAGAAGAATATCCACTTAGTTTCCAAACGGAGTAGTTTAGGCAAAACGTCTCCCCCTCGTTTTCCCCCCACCACTCTATCAATGCCTAAAACAGACAGTTTAGTAATGTCTCCCCCATTACACTCCTGGAAATGCTTTGCTACCTGGGAATCTCTATGTCCCTTCCTTATGTCCAAAATATGCTCTCTAATACGATTTTTCAATGGACGAGAAGTTTGACCTACATATTGGATGTTACAGACCTTGCATTCTAGAAGGTAAACTACAAATGAGGTATTACAGTTTATGAACCATCTAATGGTATACTCACGTCCAGTTACACTGGATCTAAAAAGTTTGGTCTTAGTGACATGCGCACAAGTTAGACATCTGGACGCACCACATTTATACATTCCCTTGGTGTTTAACCAACTAGTGTTAGTAGTGGGTACTTGGACCAAGCTGGGAGCGAGTAAATTACCTATTGTTCGGGTTACGAATGAGTAACCGTTTTATAGCCTAAATCAAGTACTTGGTCTAGGGTTGGATCTGTTCTTAGAATACTTAAATTTCTTTTTTATTTCTTTATTATTTGAGATCCTCAAATATATCCTTTTGGATATAGTGTTTTGGATTTTGCTCCTTGGGACTGAGGTGAACTGTGAGTGGATCCCCTTGATATTTACTTATCAACAATATTTTTTGATTTATTGGAGTGGTACCACTTATATTATACATTTTACCTTGTGGCAGCACACACTTTATCTTTTTTATGATGTAACATAGCCTCAAAAATTCTGTGCCTAAAGTCTTATCTGTCCCTAATAATAACCTTAAAAACTCTGTATAGGTATGGGATCTGTTATCCAGAAATTCATTATCCAGCTCCAAATTATGGAAAGGCTGTCTCCTATAGACTCCATTTTATCCAAATAATCAAAAATTTAGAAAATTATTACCTTTTTCTCTGTAATAAAACATTGCCTTTTATTTGATCCAAACTAATATATGATAAATCCATATTGAAAGCAAAACCAGTCTACTGGGTTTATTTAATGTTTACATGATTTACTAGTAGACTTAAGGTATGAAGATCCACATTATGGAAAGATCCATTATCCAGAAAGCTCCAGGTCCTGAGCATTCTGGATGACAGATTACCATTGGTACAAGGAGTTTTGAGAGGAGTGACTTTGATAAAATAATGTATTATGACGAACTAGTAACTGGCTGAATACAGAAAATGTAATATTAGTTTACCAGTTCATCCCCCCCATCTAATGGGTAATGTTATTCCCATTAAAAATAACTCATTCTGTTTAAAAATTTAAACTGAAGCAGAAATTTGTTTGGGGCTTCAAATAGTTTTCTGGAAAAGATGAATATTGGGCCACGTGAGTGATGGCTTACATGTAGTGTACTGTGTACAAAAATTTAGATGTAATTTGGGTTTTTCTGCTTCCCACCTGTCCCTGATCACCATATTACTGAACAGACACATGGCCATGGCAGGCTGTGATTTTTCCCAAATGGATAAATATGAAAAAGATCAGGGCAAGCAGCAGTCAAACAAGGTCCAATTTCGGGGACCAGACACCAAGAGCGAAGATGGACACAGAGAGAGAGGGAGAATATATAAAAACCTGTCATTGGGATGACCCAGCCTAACCCTAACAAGTTATTATTTTCTTCTTTTGTGAGATAAAATTAAGGCCCACAAACTCAAGAGCCAGTCGGAAGATGGAACATGCCAAGATTTTTGCCATTGCAATCACTGGTATTTTTTAAGCTTAATTATAATGCATTTCATTATCAGTATCAATGATATAAATTTAGTTCTAATTGACAAAATATCTGTTCTAGTACCAGACAGTTCATGGTTGCTAATACATGGGCTCACAATACAGTAAGATACCTATAAAATATTGTCACTAACGGCAACCTAAACCCAGAACTAATATTAGGCTTCTGGTCACAGCTCACTCTTCTGCCTATAGCAGCTGCCTTTGACTTCTGGAGGAGCCATCAGATGCCGCCTCAGAAGCCGCCAGATCTTTGTGTGAGAGGAGCAAGATGAGAGTTCTGGGTGAGTAGCGGTTAGAAGGGTAAGAGGAAACACAGAGCACCGTGGAATAGATGGACAAGCAGGACACACTAGTTTCTGACTCCAAAACCTCATTCTGATTGTAAGCTCTAGTTATAAGTACCTCTTGCCGTAAAACTCGGCAACACTGTTTTATTGTACTGGCAATTTTTGTTAACTTTGTTTACCTACTTTTTACTCACAAAGGAATACAAAGTGATTGCCTTTTCTAAGCAAAGGAATAAAAAACAACAGTGCTGTATAGAAAACCTGACCCTTGAAAACCCAATATTTCCCTAAATCTTGCTCTTATTTCACTAAATGATAATTTGATGTTGGTCCTTGAGGCCGTTGCAAGATATTTACAATAAGAGCAGATGGAAACTGATGCCCAAAGTATTTCAAATGTTGGTAGGCTATTATAGTTGTACCTGACATACAGTATGTTCCTTATCTTGTGTTCAAGCCAGCTGGCTCATTCGGTCTTTAAATAAAAGAGGATTGAAGATTTCTACTTTTCCATATTATGTAATATTGAGTCTGTGTAAGGTGATACAATTGAGTGAAACTACAGGTGCAATGTATATTTTCTGCATCTTTTCTTCTGAGTAAAATTAAAGGCCTTTCTGATATGATTAATTTGAAGTGTATTGGCTCACTTATTGGATCCCAATTTTGCCTATGATCATCACACCCACACAATACAATTTGGGTATAGCCAACAATTTCCTTTATTTCAGTTATGTGTCTGATGATCAGATGATCACCACAACATTAAATAGAAGAGCAGGTCACCCATTTATTTCATATCCAGCACTGGCCATCTTTATCTTAACATTCCCAAGTTAGTGTTTAGTACAAACTAATGTTTTGACTGATATCAAATCATCTGACTGCAATGATGGAACGCTGGCTGCCAGTTTTGTTAAAGTTTCATTAATTACAGTGTACAGTTGTCAGAGACGTAACCATGACTATAGGCTGTACTATAATCCTCCCTGCATGCTGAGTTTATTTGATGCAGCCTAGAGCTCCATAAAGACCTTTACGTGTCTTGTTATTTATTTTTTTTTTCCCTATAATGTTTTCTATTTTATTAAAAATAATTTTTATTTAATAAATAAATAATAATATTATTTGCTATATATATATATATATATATATATATATATATATATATATATATATATATATATATATATATATATAGTAAATAAATTACCCTCTATTGTAAAATATAAGGATATTATAAGCCACTGAGGATTTCCAATCCCATATAAAAGCACAAGGCTAAAGGCCAAGTGCTTTTATACAGGTCATGGAACTCAGAGGTTACTTCTAATAGCCTCATATTTTCAATAAGGGGTACTTACTTTATTATAATACTTTATTATAATTACCAAGTTTTAGTTAGTCATGTGACAAAAATGACATCACTAAGCTCTGTTTATAACTAATGACATCACTAAGAGCCATTTATAAGGATATAATTTACAGGATATTCATGACTTTGTATATTATATCTATATAATACACAAGAGCTATTAATATCGCCAGCACAGGCCGGCCAGGCACCCTAGGGAATCTGGCTGGACACCCATGAGCAAAAGAGAATCACTCACCGGCCAGAGTGGCGAGAGGAGACTGGACTATGAGTACCAGCCAAAGAAGTTAAGTGCCTGGCACCCCACAGCTCTGCACCCTAGGCATGTGCATACTCTGCCTAGCCCAGGGGTAGGCAACCCGTATCTCTGGAGCCTCACGCGGCTCTTCATCCTGCTTGCTGTGGCTCGGTCTTTGCCTGTCACGTTGTCTATACAGCCTGCTGGAGGCTTCTTGAGTGTGCGACCACGGTAAGCTAATGGAGAGCTTACCACGGTCGCACACTCAGGCTGTCACCAGCAGGTGCAAGGGCTGTATAGAAGTCCCAGGAGTGACAGGCAAGACCAAGCAGCAGCAAGATGATTCATCATGGTCATTACCGCAGTCACACACTCAAGACAAGAGAAGGAAGATCAGCATGGAGCTTCAGAAACAAAAGTCACATTAAACAGATAAGAACACAAGCATTTAATAGGGCTATGCCAGTGGCGTAACTAACGGGGGGGGGCAGGAGGTGCAGCTGTACCAGGGACTGTGCCCCTGCACCCCCCATGGGGCCCGTCTCCCTGAAGAGAAATTTCTTGTACATGTCTGTATACAAGGGAGAAACGGGGAGGGTGGGCAGCCGGGATGGTCTTCTTAGGCACAGGATAATATAAATCAAATTGTTACAAGAGGATTGAAAATAATAAATGTGACTGTTCTACAACTTGGAGACTGGATAAATGCATGCACAAGTTTTTTGACTGCATTGAGCTACCATAGCCTAACGCAAACAGTCTGCACAGTCGGCTCCAGACTATTTTTTCTTTAGTGGTAGAGGGGGCAAAAATGGCTCTTTTGATAGTAAAGTTTGCTGACACCTGGCCTAGCCCTAGTTCTAACCCTGGATTATACTGTAAATTATATCCATATTAACAGTACTTAGTGATGTCACCAGTTATATCTGTGTCTAGTGATGTAATTTCTGTCTCATGACTTACTGAAACTTGCATATTATAATAAATTACCCCAGTAGAAAAATATAAGGATATTAGAAGTCACCTTGGAGTTCCATGACCTTCAAAAAAGCACTCTTCGGCCTCATGATTTTATATGGTCAAGGAACTCCTCTGTGACTTATAATTCTTTATATTTTACAATAAGGGGTACCTTATTCACTGCATATTTTAATCACACACAGTATTGAAAGATGTAATACAATTGCATCTTAAATGGCTTCAAACATAGGCTTAGGGACTCATTTACTAATGGATGGTCGGGTCAGCTAATTATTTTAATGTTAAGGTTTTTATTTTTGATTTCTTGCAAGTGTTCGCAATTTAAAAAAAAACTCACATTTTTTAAAAAACAAATTACCTGACCTAATGGTCAGATAATGAGAAATCAGCCCTTAAATGTGAACAGAACAGGCTCTTAGGGCTCTTCAAATTAGAGATATTTTAGAGCCATGAAATTGAATAGGCAGATATATATATGTCAGTAATCATTAACAGGTAGCCCAGAACTTCTCTTTGCTTGCTCTCCCTTATCTAACATTTGTCCCTACATGCTGAGCTCATGCAGAAAGATCATTTCCCTGCTACAAAGCAGCCAGCAGAACTCGTGCCAAGTGCATTGTTTAAGGCTACATTCAATCTTTAATTGTGAGTATATATTTTATTTTCTATGGCTAATGGAGGAACATGCTGGTTTGTGCATGTGTAATTGGGATGAAGCAGATGGTGGAGGCACGGTAGGAACTATTGCGTCTATTAAAATAATGTATACAGCTCATCATTCTTCAGTATGAGGAGAAGTGAGAGAATTTAGCAAGCGCAATGAAATTTATATTAAAAGGGTAACAAAAAACAGAAAAAAGATCATAGAAGCAATATATTGCAAAATTATAGTTTGTGCCCTGTTTTCTTTTGTTAGTAAAAATGAGTGATGGTTTTGGTAATTTAGTGTGAATTAGTCTGATTTTACCCCCAGTAAAATGACACACCACTGCATAAAGTGTTATTATTGGCTAGTCTGAAAGATAGGCTGGCTAGCTGGGCCACTTAAGCCATGAGGCAATTTCAGAACCTTGCCTCACGCAGCAAAGAGGGGCCAATTACATGGGATGGCAAAAAGACGCTTCCTGCAAGGCAAATTTCCGGTCTTAAACTAGTTTTAAATCGGAAATCCGGCTCTGCCAGAGACTGATATTTCGCTCATTGCACTAGCGATGCAGCGCCCCTTTAACCCGCTGATGTTTTAAGTGCGGAACAGGAGAGGCGGGTGACAGGCCCGGACTGGCAATCTGTGGGTTCTGGCAAAGGCCAGAGGGGCTGCTGTAAGTTGCCATAGACTGGCACTATTTATTGGGCTTGTGAGGCTCCTCTGTGTAGCTGAAATGCCAGGGCATATTTTGAATCTCAGTCCAGACCTGCCGGGTGACAGCAGCCCCTGGATTGCCTCTGCTGCCTAGCATTGCTGAAGCCCACTTACCAGATTAAATAGTTTCTATATTGCAAACAACAAAAGTTGCATCTGACATTTAGGGGCCAATTTAATCACTGTCACGTTGATGGACTTTTTGCCATTGACTAACCCCAATAGGATTGTTTTGCCTTGAACAAGGATTAATTATATCTTGGTATCAAGTACAATGCACTGTTTTATTATTATTATAGAGAAAAGGTATATCAGTTTTAAAAATTTGGATTACAGGTATGGTACCTGTTATCCAGAATGCTCAGGACTTGGGGTTTTCCATAATTTGGATCTTCTTACCTTAAGTCTACTAGAAAATCATGTAACATTGAATAAACCCAATAGGCTGGTTTCACTTCCAATAAGGATTAATGATAACTTAGTTGGGATAAAATACAAATAACTGTTTTATTATTGCAGAGAAAAAAGAAGTCATTTTGAAAAATGTTGATTTGGATAAAATGGAGTCTATCAGAGATGGCCTTTCTGTAATTAGGAGCTTTCTGGATAACGGGTTTCCAGATAATCGGTCCCATACCTGTATTTGATTAAAGTAGGCTCTAAGGGAGATTGGCCTTCCCATAACTGGGAGCTTTCTGGACAATAGATCTGCTATTCTCTCTTTGCAACTGCTCCAGCTGATGGTCTTACTTAACTTGGAGTTTTCTGGACAATGGATCCATAACTAGTCGCTACTAGTGATGAGCAAAAATTTTCACCAAGTTTTGCCGCAAAAATTATGCCCATAAACTCCAATGGGAGAAAAAAAATGTTGCACGTTAAAAAAAATTGACACCCATATACTTTAATGCATTTTGGCAAATTATGGGCAAAGCTTAATTGGTCAGATCCACCCATCACTTTAAATCAAGCAGCACTATAGGGGTTAATCAGTAAACTAACTGGTAAAGGCAGCCACATTGAGTTATGTCCCTTCTTGTATAAAGAACCTTGCATTAACCCTTGGATTCTTCTTGACTCCTCTGTGCTGAGTTGGCAAGATTCCTTACAAAACCATAAATATGCTTTAATAGGATGAGAGCACACTGAGTTATGTCCACCAATCTACAAGATCCAAGTAAGGAAGATTCATTAAAATAAGAATGGGACTGCTGCCTGCCATAGTAGGGGAAAGATGATAAAAGCAGCAGGGGGTGGTGCTGTGTGGGAAGAGGTGGGGGTTCTACCTATGTGGAAATGATTTTATAAAAAAAAGTTATTGTAGAAAAAATCTTTTACAGGTACTCATTAATGTATGGACTACAATTTTCCATGGCAAACAATGGGGCTCATTTATAAAGTTTGTGAAGCCCCGCATGATTCACACAGTGAACATATTTGCCCTGCGCATGGCTACGTATATTTATAAAGCTGGATAACAATGGTGTATTTAATGTGCAAACAGAATTTCAAATTTTTATTAGCCCTGCGAATGTCCATAAAAGTTTTTTAATTATGGCATAATCGTTTTGCATTTCTGATGGTTCATAGGTTTGGGTCGTCGAATCCAAAAAACTTTGCAGTTTTCGGCTACAAATCTGACAAAATCATATGATTCGGATTTGTTCACAATTTTATCGCGTGTTTTCTTGTAGGAGAAATGTTCGTGAAAATGTATTGATAAATAGGAGGGAAAAGTCTGTGCTGATTTGGTCAGAGTGGTTTTCATGAAAATAGTGAGAAAATTTTAGATTTTGATAAATAATCCCCTTAAAGGAACAGTTCAGTGTGAAAATAAAAACTGTGTAAATAGATAGGCTGTGCAAAATAAAAAATGTTTCTAATATAGTTAGTTAGCCAAAAATGTAATATATAAAGGCTGGAGTGAACAGATGTCTAATAAAACAGCCAGAATCCAACTTCCTGCTTTTCAGCTCTATAACTATGAGTTAGTCAGCGACTTGAAGGGGGGCCACATGGTACATTTCTGTTCAGTGAGTTTGCAATTGACCCTCAGCATTCAGCTCAGATTCAAAAGCAACAGATATGACCCATGTGGCCCCCCCCCCCCTCAAATCTCTGATCGGTTACTGCCTGGTAGCCAGAGTAACAGTCAGTGTAAACCAAGAGAGCTGAAAAGCAGGAAGTAGTATTCTGACTGACATGTTATACATCAAATCACTCCAGCCTTTATACATTACATTTTTGGCTAACTAACTATATTAGAATCATTTTTTATTTTGCACAGCCTATCTATTTACCCAGTTTTTATTTTTACACTGAACAATTCCTTAATATATTTTCCAAAAATAAATCCATCATAAATTAGCAGCATTATTGTGCACCACTACAGGAACTCGCCCCTAATCATCATAGGATCCTTCTAATAGGGACAGTAACTGAAAGGATGGAAAACTGGGTTTTTGTATAATTCTATTTTATTATGTCAAATGTGATCAGTTGGTTGTATAAATCTATTTTCAGGGAGGACGTTTCGCTACATGTTGCTACCTTAAAATTAGGAATCTAGCTATTGTCGATAAATGTTAGACTCTCCACATTCACAAACAGAAACTTCAGGAGAGGAGCAATGCTTCAGTCTAATTTGAAGCAAACACCTTTTTCAGCTAGAGAAGGCAACTTATGGCTCATGCAAGTTTCAGATAAAAAGAAGTATGTTTAGAAAACATCATGTAAGCTCTCTTATCCAGAATGCTTGGGACGCAGGATTTTGAATAAGTAGGGTTGGACTGGGGGGCTAGGCGGCCACCTGGGCTACTGTCTCAGGCAGAGCCGGGCCACACTGCGCAGGTGCCCTAGGCAACCTGGGCCGACGCTGCGCCTGCTGAATGTGCGCATGCGCAAGTTGACGTCAGCGCGCATGCCCAAGTTGACGCTGGCGCGCATGCGCGCGTTAACGCCAGCGTGCATGCGCAGAAGCGGTAATCGGCGTGCACACATGCGCAGAAGCATCAATCACGTGCAAGAAGACAGGAAATGAGAGGACCGGACATGGGGTAGGCGACAGAGCAGGTACGTGCCTGGCGCCCCCCCAGCTTTGCGCCCTAGGCACGTGCCTACTCTGCCTACCCCTAGTTCCGGCCCTGGTCTCAGGGGCCGCCCCGCCCCTGCTGTGAGTGTCGCAGACACTTTCCAAGTTGGTGACCCCCTGTGACAAGTTTGAAATTCTAGATCATTGCTGCTATTGACAAGCTGAAACTTTGGCTTGTGCAATAAGGTCAGTATATAAAATGAAATATGGCGTTTTTAGCCACATTATTTTTTAGGGTTTAGTAGTCCTTTAAAGTACTATAAATTCTATGTGTATGAACTGAGCAACCATACGTCGAATGAAAAAGACCTTCAACCACTTAAAGTACAAGGCATTCTTATGTTCACCGGTTCAGGCGGTTTAAAGGGATACTATCATGGGAAAACATGTTTTTTTCAAAACACATCAGTTAATAGTGCTGCTCCAGCAGAATTCTGCACTGAATCCATTTTTCAAAAGAGCAAACAGATTTTGTTATATTCAATTTTGAAATCTGACATGGGGCTAGACATTTTTTCAATTTCCCAGCTGCCTCCAGTCATGTTTCATGTTCTTCCATGACAGTATCCCTTTAAGCATTTTTTTATATCTGGCACAAACTATAAAAGACAATGCAGCAGCAGCTTAGTAAGTCCCATTGGGAAAAAAACCCAAAAAACGGTAGAGTCTATATGAAGAATTTTCTGGTGTATTGACCCTCCTATTTTTTGATATGCCATCTTTGTGTTGCATGTACTAGTCCTTCCAGTAGTGTTTATACAAGTTCAGTTCTATGAAAATGGCCAGTTTTGTAAACCATTACATTTATTCTTACTTGTTTTAATGAAAACTAACTGGAATCTTATACAGTTAATTGTTTATAGACACACGTGCACACCGTCCCATGCAGTCTGATAATTCAGTTTCAAACAATCATTAGAATTGAATGGGATTTGCTCATATGCACCTAAATGGCTGAAATGCACTGATCCTATCTGGTGGCAAGTACAACTCCATTACAGAGGAATTGTGACAGATATGGAGGCAATGCCATTTGCTCTAAGCCTGTGATCTCCCACATGGACCAGTAGGGATTAATATTTTACAGAATCTGCAGTCTGAAGTTGCCAGAAACACCATCAAGAATCCAATTTGATAGCTCATCAGCTGCTCAGTGAAGTCAGACATATGCATATGGTCTTTTAGCACCACATGTTCTCAGAGAAAAAAGAACATTCTCAAGGTGCTTGTATAATTATCAAAAAGTATAATACTTAATATGTTTGTAAATAATGTTTACTCCATAGCAACTCGTGTGTGTGTAAACATGGAGAGAAGTAAAAAAATTGTAACGTGTACTGTTTCAATTAAAGGGGATGCAAGATGAAAAAGAGACTTGCTGGGAATGCTATTCTAGCACTTTTCTTGTTTACTTAAAGGGCATCTGATAAATATTATATATATATAGTCATGCAGTGTGACAGCACTCCAAGGAATTTCAAACAAAGTTGATGCAAAGGAGGTTTTATTAGATCCGACGTTTCAGCTCCATCTTGGAGCTTTCATCAGGGAAAGAAACAGAGCATAGTGTCCAGGGGGAAGTTTTAAAACCGCCATTTTGGCGCCAAATACTCTTGCTAGGCAACCAAAATAACAACATGGGTATGTGCGGGGAAAATATGACTCAATGTTCCCCAGTATAGACCTATTCCTGAATTGCACAGTAAAACAGAAAACGGTTTATTAACTATGCAAGTGACCACAGGTTTAGTACTCACGCAGGAGCTGAGGCAATAGCACATTACTCACACAGAGCTGCAGGTATTAGGCATTTCTCACAGAGGAACGTCTCCATTAGGCATTTGCAGAATTCACACACATTCCCTCCTGGAAGTTGTCAGGAAAGCAGCTTCTACCCTACAATCCCTCTTCACTGAGGTCCCTGACTGGAGGCAACACACAGAGCATCTGGGAAGCTACTCCCTTACTGAAAAGCCTTGTTGGAGCGTCAACTGCTCTTTCTCTTTAACCTTACTGCCTTTCTCTCCTAGAGAGACTATGACAAGTCTGCCCTAGTATATCTATTCCTCATTCAAGGGGTTTCCTGGTCCCCGACTTGGACACACGCCTTCTTCTGGGCCTTGTGTACTTAGCCCCTCTGAGCATCAGAGGTGAAAGAGGAAGTGGCCACTCCCTACACACACTATAGTGCAGTGTAGCACGGGAGTGGCATTACACCTCTCAGCCAATAATGCTAAAGGTTATTCTACTACAGGGTCTCTTACGCAATAATCCAAAGAAAGAATGAAAAGATTAACTCTCTATAGGGCCAATTAACCCTATAGGGCCCTACATATATACTGTATATATATATATATATATATATATAATATATAAAACATCTGTACCTCAGCTTCAAACTGGGCTGACTGGACAGCGTCAAAAAACCCAGTGGGCCCCGCCCTCATAGGCCCCGTCAGCCCAGACCCACTCCACAGAGCCTGACCTCTTCCCCCTCTGCTCTTGACCTCTGCCCCCCCTGCCCGATTGCATAAAGATGACATAGTAGGTAGGCGCCGGAGAGGGGAGTTTGTGACTGGAGAGTGGGGCTTGCAACTGGGGAGGGGCCCTGATGTGGCAGCCACAGTGGGCCCTGACCCCTCCGTCCAACCCCGTATAAACTCATTTAATAGTCTCAGCTGTCAATCATATATTGCCTGCCCACCTCTATGCCTTGCTTTCACTTTCCATTTTGCACTTACTATATATCACTGCACTCCCCACATCCCCCCTCCCTCTTCAACATCTAATTTTGTAGCAATTGCAAGAATATGGGCATTGGTGCCCTATTTTGGTAAGATCTAAAGCTAAATAGTGTCCTCAAAATGGCACCTGCCTGCTTGATGTTGTAGGGAATTCCAAGACTGAAAAACAGGATTGAAATAATTTATGGAGTGAAAATGAAGGCCAAGAATCAGCCCCTAAGTGGACATTAGCCTCCTGTCTTGTTTGCACCCTGAACCATTGTGTCGAATCGTGTGCAGGCACACGCAGTGGATTTTGGTGTGAAAATGCAAACTCTTGTGATTCTCAGCCTTCGAGACAGCAGGCTGATTTTAGCCTCATGTGGCATTAGCCTTAAAGTCGACAGCCATTTTTTTGATGGCCTACAAGCCACAAGATGAAGGTGTTGAATGATGAATTTTATTAAGGGACCCATTTGCTAATGGTTTTATTTGTTTCTTTTCCATGAATTGTTTTTAGCTCTAGAAACGTAGATTCTATTAATTACCAAGAAAACCCATACTTGATTAAGCATTAAAACCACAAAAAAACATCCTTTTCCGATTGTAAAATTGTTCTTTAATTCAAGCTTTTAGAGGATTTTGGGGGGTTTTTTATTTGCAATTACAAAAACCTCAAAATCCTCCATTTTTTTGTACAGATATGGAACTCATTATTCAGAAACCCATTATACAGAAAGCTCTAAATTATGGAAAGGCCGTCTCCCATAGACTCCATTTTATCCAAATAATCCAAAATTTTTGAAAATGATTTCCTTTCTCTCTGTAATAAAACAGTCACTTGTACCTGATCCCAGCTAAGATTTAATTACTTATTTTTGGAAGCAAAAACAGCCTATTGGGTTTATTTAATATTTAAATGGTTTTCTAGTAGACTTAAGGTATGAAGAGCCAAATTACGGGAAAACCCCAGGTCCTGAGCATTCTGTATAATGGGTACCATACCTGTATTAGTATTGCTCCTGCATTTTTATTCGTTCCTGCTTTTTATATTCAGAACTTTAAATAAATTACATGGCATTTGTAGTTTTGGTGAAAATTCGTATTTTTGTGATTTCTAAAACCACTGAAATGAGATTGTTGATAAATGGGCTTCACTGTACATCAAACAGAATTTCATCCTGAAGATTTGAAGAGGGAAACTAGTAGAAAGACTTTTCTGTGGAGCCTAGTAAAATCTAATTATGCCACCAGTTTCAGTGGTAGACCTCCCAGGTAGAGTTCCCAGGTATTCTGTGTGCTAAAATCTAAAATACTGAGCAGTAACCTTGCCATGTCTATTAAACTAACCACTGTTTCATCTAGATTTATGACTTGTAGGCTCAACAACTGCATTTTGTAAATG
This sequence comes from Xenopus laevis, assembly GCF_017654675.1. NCBI lineage: Eukaryota > Metazoa > Chordata > Amphibia > Anura > Pipidae > Xenopus > Xenopus laevis. The sequence continues at coordinate 45,827,878 of NC_054386.1, forward strand.
ATAGAACGACACTGATTATTTAGCCCTCAATGAAAGGACACGTGATACTTATCACCTAGTCAACTCCCACAAGAACTAAAAGTATTCTCCCTCAACAGGGTTTTCTATGCCCAGCTGTAAGGGCCCGAAGGCGCAGTTGGAGTGAGGACCAAGGAGGAGGCAGATAGCAAGCCGATATCGAAGTACAAAGGGATGAGACGAGAGAATAGTCGAAGTCCAGGCCAAAGTTCAGTTCAGGCAGCGAAGAATCAATCCGAAAGACAAGCAGAAGTCGGTACACAAGAGATCAGTAGCAATAATCACACCCAGGAATACTCAAAGTAAGACCTATATTTGGGCAATGAAAGCAATGTCCAGAGGCTTAATATAGGCCAGGTTTTGGCGCCAATTGGACGCAATGGCGTCAAGGCGTTGGTTCCGACGTCCTGACACTGACGCTTTGACGCCGGCGCACGTTCTGACGCCAGCGACCATTCCGTCGCCGGCGACCAATCGGCAGACGGGAGGATAAGGGCGTCATAGAGCAGCGACCAGCAGGATCCACACGGTGAGGTCGGGAGTCGCCATTTTGGACGCCGTCGCCATCTTGGACGCCGTCGCCATCTTGGAAACCTTTCATTTCCATTACAGTACCCCCTTCCTTAGGGGGGGCCTCAGGACCGCCATGACTGGGACTGGAAGGAAATTGCTTATGAAATCTTCGGATAAGATAAGGAGCGTGGACATCAGAATCCTTCACCCAGGAGCACTCCTCAGGACCGAAACCTTTCCATTCTATGAGGTACTGCAACACACCCCTGGAAATTCGGGAATCCAAGATTCTCTTGACTTCGAACTCCTGATGACCATCCACAAGGACAGGAGTGGGAAAAGAAGAAGATGTTGCAGGCTTGAGAAGAGAAACATAAAATACGTTGGGAACCCGCATTTCAGGGGAAAGTTGAAGACGAACTGCCACAGGATTAATAATTTCGATAACTGGAAAAGGACCGATGAATTTCGGACCAAGCTTGGGAGTGGGTACCTTGAGATGAATGTTTCGAGTAGACAACCAGACTTTGTCACCAAGGTTATATTGAGGAGACGAAATCCTTTTCCTATCGGCAAATTTTTTTTGGGAATGGAAACTCTTTTCCAAATTGGCTTTGGTGGAGAGCCAGATAGTGAGCATGTGGGCGGCTTGATCGTTGGCAGCGGGAACATTTGTAAGAAGGAGATCTTGAGGAAATACAAGAGGATTTAGACCGTATACACAAAAGAATGGGGACCTCTCAGAGGAAGCATGCATGGAGTTATTATGAGCGAATTCAGCCCAAGGGAGTAAATCTGCCCAGTCATCTTGACATAAAGATACATGGCAACGAAGAAATTGTTCCAGTGCTTGATTAACCCTCTCTGCAGCTCCATTGGATTGGGGGTGATAGGCAGAAGAAAATTGGAGAGAAATATGTAGAGCCTTGCATAACGATCTCCAAAACTTAGAAACGAATTGGAAACCTCTGTCGGAAACTATTTCAGCCGGAAATCCATGAAGGCGAAAGATATGTTGAATGAATAGTTTTGAAAGTTCTTGAGCAGTGGGCAACTTGCGTAGAGGAATGAAATGAGCCATCTTACTGAACCTGTCGATCACGACCCAGATGACCGTATGCCCAAGAGACACAGGAAGATCCACAATGAAATCCATCGCCAGATGAGTCCAAGGTTGGGATGGAATGGGTAACGGCAGAAGTAGACCTTTAGGAAGGGAGTGACCGGACTTAGAGGTGGCACAAGTGGAGCAAGAAGAGACAAAGTTCTTAACGTCTTTCCGGAGAGAGGGCCACCAGACCAAACGAGACAGAAGTTCGGTGGTCTTTTTGATTCCAGGATGACCAGCCTGTTTAGAGTTATGGGATTGAAACAGGATGGATTGACGAAGTTCTGGAGGAACGAATGCGAGTCCCAAAGGGGTATTGTCAGGAGCAGATGTTTGAGCCGATGATAACTGGGATGCCATGGTGGGAAGTAAGGCAGCAATGATTTTGGTAGAAGGCACAATGGGTTCGGGATCCTCAGAACACATGCCTTCAGGAAGGAAGCTTCTAGATAGGGCGTCAGCCTTCTTGTTCCGGGAACCCGGGCGGAATGTAATAATGAAGTTGAACCTGGAGAAGAAAAGAGCCCACCTAGCTTGCCTGGGATTAAGGCGTTTGAGGGACTGGATGTATTCTAGGTTCTTATGGTCGGTGAAGATAGAGACTGGTATTGAAGAGCCTTCCAACAGATGTCTCCATTTTTCTAATGCCAATTTGACGGCCATCAGCTCACGGTTTCCCACATCATAGTTTTGTTCAGAAGAAGAAAACTTTTTAGAAAAGAAAGCACAGGGATGTAATTTTCTATCATGTGAGGATCTTTGAGATAAAACAGCCCCGGCCCCGACGTCGGAAGCGTCAACTTCTATGAAGAAAGGAAGAAGAGGGTCCGGATGTCTGAGGATAGGAGCAGAAGAAAAGGAGTCCTTGAGAGTTTTGAATGCTTCTAAGGCTTCAGGGGACCAACATCGAGGTTTCCCTCCTTTCCGAATAAGGGACAGAATAGGGGAGATCTTGGAAGAAAAGCCTTTGATGAACTGCCTACAATAATTGGCGAAACCAATAAATCTCTGGATAGCCTTAGTGCTGGTGGGGAGAGGCCAATCTTGAATTGCAGAAACCTTTGCTGGATCCATCTTGAAACCTTGTTGGGAAATAATGTACCCCAGGAAGGGGATAGAAGAAACTTCAAAGGAGCACTTTTCAAGCTTGGCGAAAAGATTATTCTTCCTCAATCGAGATAAGACTTCCCGCACCTGGAGCCGATGTTCGAAGAGGTTAGAAGAAAAGATGAGAATATCGTCCAAGTAAACGACAACACTGATACCCAACAAGTCCCGGAAGATGTCGTTGACTAGCTCTTGAAAGACTGCGGGAGCGTTACAGAGTCCAAACGGCATCACGAGGTACTCGTAGTGCCCATCGCTAGGGATGTCGCGGACTGTTCGCCCGCGAACTAATTCGCACGAACATCGACTATTCGCGTTCGGCGAATGTTGGCGAACGTCGCGCGACGTTCGCCAATTTGGGTTCGCCTTAGCTGGCGCTTATTTTTGCCCTCTCACCCCAGACCAGCAGATACATGGCAGCCAATCAGGAAGCTCTCCCTCCTGGACCACCCCCACACCCCCTGGACCACTCCCCTTCCATATATAAACTGAAGCCCTGCAGCGTTTTTTCATTCTGCCTGTGTGTGCTTGGAAGAGCTAGTGTAGGGAGAGAGCTGTTAGTGATTTGAGGGACAGTTGATAGTAACTTTGCTGGCTAGTAATCTACTTGATACTGCTCTGTATTGTAGGGACAGAACTCTGCAGGGATTTGAGGGACATTTTAGGTTAGGTAGCTTTGCTGGCTAGTAATCTACCTTCTATTGCAGTGCTCTGTATGTAGCTGCTGTGGGCAGCTGTCCTGCTGCTGATCTCTCATCTGCATCTGTTCTTCAAACAACTGCCACCTAGCTGTCTAAATATCAATAATAATACCGTCTCCAGAAACACCTCCCGAGTGACGTTTTTCAAGCAGCAATAATATATTCCGTATCCAACGGCTGTAGTGTATACGTTGCCCTTGCAGGCATTATTTGCCCAGTCTTTAACCAAGTGCCACCTAGCTGTGTGAGCTTTTTCACATTCCGTGTCCAGAAACATCACCTGAGTGACGTAGTGTGATTTCTGCCCTTTACAGCACAAAACGCAGCGCTGTGTCAACAATGGATTTTTCAGATACATTTTTGCCCTTGATCCCCCTCTGGCATGCCACTGTCCAGGTCGTTGCACCCTTTAAACAACTTTAAAATCATTTTTCTGGCCAGAAATGTCTTTTCTAGCTTTTAAAATTCGCCTTCCCATTGAAGTCTATGGGGTTCGCGACGTTCGCGAACTATTCGCATGTTTTGTCGCAAGTTCGCGAATATGTTCGCGAACATTTTTTCCGCCGTTCGCTACATCCCTACCCATCGCGAGTATTAAATGCAGTCTTCCATTCATCCCCTTCTCTGATCCGGATGAGATTGTAAGCCCCACGAAGATCTATTTTGGTGAAAATGCTGGCACCCTTCAGCTGATCAAACAACTCTGATATAAGGGGTATAGGGATGTAGCGTACGGCGGAAAAAATGTTCGCGAACATATTTGCGAACTTGCGTCAAAAATGCGAACGGTTCGCGAACGTTGCGAACCCCATAGACTTCAATGGGAAGGCGAATTTTAAAAGCTAGAAAAGACATTTCTGGCCAGAAAAATGATTTTAAAGTTGTTTAAAGGGTGCAACGACCTGGACAGTGGCATGCCAGAGGGGGATCAAGGGCAAAAATGTATCTGAAAAATACATTGTTGACACAGCGCTGCGTTTTGTGCTGTAAAGGGCAGAAATCACACTACGTCACTCAGGTGATGTTTCTGGACACGGTATGTGAAAAAGCTCACACAGCTAGGTGGCACTTGGTTAAACTGTAAATGGAAGGCAAGATCCCAAGGTTCTGCAGTTCACTCCCTTTGCCGGTATATGACCTGTTCTCCCTCAGATCGACCAAAATGCAAACAACCTTTTCTTCAATTGAAGATATACCAGCGCTAAAAGCTCAGGGTAGACACAAGAAGGAAATGCAAACACAATATAGTGTAGTAGTTTTTAGATCGAATGAAATATATATAACCCCTTGTGCGGTAGTTAAACGATGTGGTTTTGGGGTCTTCCACCAAGGGGTTAAAAGACCATTTTCCGTGCTTTTGATAAATAATGTGGCCACCTCCTGTGTGGGGCAGTGGGTACTTACAGACGTTTATAAATATCACCAGCATATAATAAAATCCCTTGTCCTATTCTTGGTGAGTATATGGGGCAGTGGGTACTTACAGACGTTTAAAATTAACATCAGCATGTAATAAAATCCTTTATCCCAGTCTTGGTAAGCTCCAGGTTTCTAAAAAAGCATATGCTAAAATCGTGTAAAAACTTCTTTAATAGATTAAAAAGATAAAAACATAGATTGCACTCACATGTGTGTGCTTAATATAAGCATAAAAAGCAGTTTGCATTAGGGTTTCTCAAGTCCTGCGGTCCATTAAGGTGTTACGATTTGCCTGGCGTTTGTTGGTAAGACACGCTGATCCTGGTCCCCCTCTGATGACGTCACTGCTCAGCCGACGCGTTTCGTCTATTGCGACTTTCTCAAGGCTTGTGGCGTCATCAGAGGGGGACCAGGATCAGCGTGTCTCACCAAGAATAGGACAAGGGATTTTATTATATGCTGGTGATATTTATAAACGTCTGTAAGTACCCACTGCCCCACACAGGAGGTGGCCACATTATTTATCAAAAGCACGGAAAATGGTCTTTTAACCCCTTGGTGGAAGACCCCAAAACCACATCGTTTAACTACCGCACAAGGGTTTATATATATTTCATTCGATCTAAAAACTACTACACTATATTGTGTTTGCATTTCCTTCTTGTGTCTACCCTGAGCTTTTAGCGCTGGTATATCTTCAATTGAAGAAAAGGTTGTTGGCACTTGGTTAAAGACTGGGCAAACAATGCCTGCAAGGGCAACGTATACAGTAGTGGATACGGAATATATTATTGCTGCTGTAAAAACATCACTCAGGTGATGTTTACGGACACGGAATTATTATTGTTATTTAGACAGAATGTGAAAAAGCTCACACAGCTAGGTGGCACTTGCATACCTCCCAACTGTCCCTCTTTTGACCACTCAACCCCCTGTCCCTCTTTTGTACTGGAAAGTCCCTCTTTTCTCTGCACTGAACAGCCAGAAAAAAAACAGTTTCTAACTTAATTAGCTTTTGGCAGAGAGCTCAGAACAGCTAACAGGTGCAAATAAGATACTTTGTAACAATTTTGACTCTGGTTGGTGCTGGTAGTGGTGAACTACTAGGAGCAGCAGCACACCAGTCCCTCTTTTCTCTGAACTGAACAGCCAGAAAAAAAAACAGTTTCTAACTTAATTAGCTTTTGGCAGAGAGCTCAGAACAGCTAACAGGTGCAAATAAGATACTTTGTAACAATTTTGACTCTGGTTGGTGCTGGTAGTGGTGAACTACTAGGAGGAGCAGCACACCAGTCCCACTCCCCAACACAGCTAGACTAATAGCACTGGGCTCTTACAGTAGCAAAGTAAAAAAAACAAAAAAGAAAATAAAAGCAGTCCTTACAAGGACTATTGGGTTACAGGCAGCAGTCAGCAGATGAGAGATCAGAAGCAGTGCCCACAGCAGCTACATACAGAGCACTGCAGTAGAAGGTAGATAACTAGCCAGCAAAGCTACCTAACCTAAAATGTCCCTCAAATCCCTGCAGAGTTCTGTCCCTACAATACAGAGCAGTATCAAGTAGATTACTAGCCAGCAAAGTTACTATCAACTGTCCCTCAAATCACTCAACAGCTCTCTCCCTACACTAGCTCTTCCAAGCACACACAGGCAGAATGAAAAAACGCTGCAGGGCTTCAGTTTATATATGGAAGGGGAGTGGTCCAGGGGGTGTGGGGGTGGTCCAGGAGGGAGAGCTTCCTGATTGGCTGCCATGTATCTGCTGGTCTGGGGTGAGAGGTCAAAAATAAGCGCCAGCTAAGGCGAACCCAAATTGGCGAACGTCGCGCGACGTTCGCGAACATTCGTCGGACGCGAACAGTCGATGTTTGCGCGAATTAGTTCGCGGGCGAATAGTCCGCGACATCCCTAAAGGGGTAGAGGGTAGCGGTTCTTTATAGTGATCTTGTTCAAACCGCGGTAGTCGATGCAGGGTCGTAGACTGCCATCTTTCTTTTCAACAAAGAAGAATCCTGCACCAGCAGGAGAAGAAGAAGGACGAATAAAGCCTCGTAGGAGATTTTCCTGGATATACTCTTTCATCGCTGCAGTTTCGGATGGAGAGAGCGGATAGGTACGTCCTCGAGGGGGCATGGTGCCAGGAAGGAGGTCGATAGGGCAGTCATACGACCGATGAGGAGGAAGTGTCTCAGCGGATTTCTTATTGAAGACATCAGTGAAGTCTTGGTAATCAGGAGGAATGAAAGGATTAGGAACCAGAGATGAAATTTTGACAAGAGGCTGAGCCGGAAGGCAGTTTTGTTGACAAAAGGAGCTCCAGCGACAGATTTGAGTTGCGGACCAGTCAATGACCGGGTTATGAATACGCAACCAGGGGAGTCCTAGGACAACTGGAGTAGACGGGCAGTCGATCAACAGAAACGAAAGTCTCTCTGAGTGCAGGGTGCCCACTTTGAAGGATAATTCTTGTGATGACTTGAAAATGAAAGCAGAAGAGAGTGGTTGATCATCAATGGCTAGGACTCGGAGTGGTACAGCCAGGGTTTGCAGAGGAATGGAATGACGTTCCACAAAGACTTTATCCAGGAAATTCCCAGCTGCGCCGGAATCAAGGAAGGCGTGGGTAGAAATGATCTTGGAAGCAAGCTGGATCTGTACCGGAAGAAGAAAACGATGAGCAGAAGATTGGGGAAAATGATCAATTCCGCCCAGGTAAGTTTCCCCAAACTTACCTAGGCATTGGCGTTTCCCGATTTCACAGGGCACTCATGGGCGAAGTGGGATTTGCCTCCGCAATATAAGCAAAGTCCTGCAGCCCTTCTCCGTAACTTTTCCTGTTCGGAAAGACGAGCACGTCCAATCTGCATTGGCTCTTCAGTGGGAGCAGGAGAAGAGACAAGAGTCGAAGGAGAGGTAGCAGCAGGGCTAGGAAGAAATGGCCTCTGGAAGCGAGGAGCCAAAGGAGGTTGGACCTTCCTCACTCGTTCTTTAATAGCTTGGTGTTCCCTTTGTCGGGTATCCACCTTGACTGCCAGGGCGATAAGATCTTCCCAGCGTGTGGGCACCTCACGGGAAACCAGATCGTCCTTAATGCGCATAGACAGCCCATTATAGAAAGCAGCATGGTAACTGTCGTTATTCCAGCTGGTTTCAGCGACCAATGTGCGAAATTCAATCGCATATTCAAGTACAGAACGTGTTCCCTGACGAATCTGGAATAAGCGTGAAGAAGCGGACGCTGCCCGGCCAGGAGCATCAAACACCGTGCGTAGTTCTCGGATAAAGGCCTTGGAGTCATCGATTAAGAGATCCTCCTTCTCCCATAGCGGTGATGCCCATTCCAACGCTTTCCCAGTCAGGCGAGTAATGATGTACCCCACCTTTGCACGTTCGGAGACATATTGATGGGGAAGCAAAGTAAACTGGATCTCGCACTGGTTTATGAATCCTCTACAGGCCTCAGAGTCACCGCTGAAGAGTGGCGGGGCCGGAATGCGAGGTTCGGAGACATGAATCGTGCCACAGGAATCATAGCCGAGGCGTCAGCAGGAGCCTGGATCGTGGGTGAGAGAGCCGACAATTTGTCTAAAATAGCTTCAAGAGCTTGACCAAAGTGGGTCTGCTGGGCTTCGTAGGCCTCCATGCGAGAGGCAATTCCTCGGAAAGCTCTCCTGAAGTCAGGCTGAGCAGAGGCCTCCTCAGACGGGTCCATGGCCCAAATATACTGTAAGGGCCCGAAGGCGCAGTTGGAGTGAGGACCAAGGAGGAGGCAGATAGCAAGCCGATATCGAAGTACAAAGGGATGAGACGAGAGAATAGTCGAAGTCCAGGCCAAAGTTCAGTTCAGGCAGCGAAGAATCAATCCGAAAGACAAGCAGAAGTCGGTACACAAGAGATCAGTAGCAATAATCACACCCAGGAATACTCAAAGTAAGACCTATATTTGGGCAATGACAGCAATGTCCAGAGGCTTAATATAGGCCAGGTTTTGGCGCCAATTGGACGCAATGGCGTCAAGGCGTTGGTTCCGACGTCCTGACATTTTGACGCCGGCGCACGTTCTGACGCCGGCGACCATTCCGACGCCGGCGACCAATTGGCAGACGGGAGGATGAGGGCGTCATAGAGCAGCGACCAGCAGGATCCACATGGTGAGGTCGGGAGTCATCATTTTGGACGCCGTCGCCATCTTGGACGCCGTCGCCATCTTGGAAACCTTCCATTTCCATTACACCAGCTAACAGACCCTAAATGGATTGGACATCACTGCCTCAGAATAGTCAGGCAAGGGCATCACACAGTATTAAAAACTGTTTAAGCACAAAATGGATGCAATGAAAGCAGCCTGTATAAAATGGACAAATTTCCCACAAATTTAATTAATAAAGAAGACTGACCCTAGGGATAAACTTAGTTGCTGGGGAAGTAGAGCCAGGCACTCGCAGATCAACTGCAAATAGTTTTATTAGTACGACATGTTTCGGTCAAGGCCCTTTATCAAGTAATACATCTATTACTTGATACAGGGCCTTGCCCGAAACATGTAGTACTAATAAAACTATTTGCAGTTGATCTGCGAGTGCTTGGCTCTACTTCCTTTACATAGATTGACTTGCCTTATCTGGACTAAGGCAAGCTTTGAGGCACACCAAGGTATTTTTGAAACCAGTGTCTACATACATGATTAGTTTCTGGGGAGCAATGCTTACTGTATTGTATTGTAGTAGAGTGCAAAATATCATAAGAAGTCAACAGATTTGATGTGAAATCCATAGGGTTAAATTTCCAGAACCCACCAGCACACCCTGGCCTCTCCAGCATAAGTTGGCCCGGTGCACAGTCAGAAGGGATCGGCAACCCCAATTGTAGTCAGCGTAATAGAAGAAAAACTGGCACTCAGAGCTCGATGCATGCGGGCAAAGCCCTGCGTGTTTATTACAATGTAACGTTTCGGGGGCGGGCCCCTTCGTCAGACAGCCAATAGGGTTATCATCCCTTATCATTGTGGTCTGTACAAACTATAAGAAAAAAAAACTAGTGTAACGCTTTTCTGGCCTATCCCGCCAATTAGGGGTTAAGGGTGTCCAGCTAGTGTATGAACATGGGTTACACTGTGAAACTACACTCAGGGCGGAGCCTTCGCTAAATGGAAGCTTCCCCTTTAAGATGGTGTAAAACTACAACCCACAGGCATATAAGTGCAAAAGATAGATTAATGGACGCCAGGAGGTTCTTAGATAGTGAAAACAAGTGAGATGGTTTATTTAGCACAACAGATATGCAAAAGCAATTGACCACAGGTTTACTCACGCAGGAGTTGCAGTAGGAGTTAGCACATCACAGAGGAGAAAGGATAGCATTGATGATGATGCAGCATGTACAGATGTCACTCCTCAAGTCAAACAGTAGGAAGAATATCTCACTCCCAAAGACCAGCGACCAAAGTGAAACAGGATCGATCAAGTAGGGGTCAGGCAGTGCTCTGCTAAACTGAATTCCCTATCACTGAGTTCCTTACACTAAAGGCACCTTAAAAGCCTTTGGGAGGCTACTCCCTGCTATTCTCCTTGTTGGAGCACAGAACTGCTCATGCTACCTTAATCTAGCTATCTCTCTCTCCTAGAGAGACTATTACAGATCTGCCCTAATGATAGCTAATCCTCATTCACGGGATTGCCTGGTTCCCGACTTCAGCACCAAAGGTACAGGTCCCTTTGGGGTAAATGGCTTTACTGGGGCCTTGGTGATCCCAGGCTCAATGGGAAACACCAGCAGCACAGACACCAGGAGCCAAAGAGGAAGAGGCCACTCCCTACACAGCACTATATAGCAGTGTGGCAGGGGAGTGTCATTACACTCTTTGTCCAATAGGTGTGGTTGTTACACTTTACCAGTTAGAAGGGCTAGGCCCAATAACAAAGGAAAAGAGAACTTAAGCAAAGGTAGGGGATTAACTCTATAGGAGCCTAATAGATCCTATAGGTCCCTACACTAGTATAATGCAGTTCTCTCCTCACTGGAGCAATGAAAGTTGGTTAAGTAAGTGTTGATAGCCTATATGATGTTATTTTGCCTGTATTCCTAGCTGAACAAAGAATTACATGTTGAAGTATATGCAAAAGTACAACTATTCTCCGTTGAGGTACAGGTGTGTTCAGAATAACAGTGTGTTTACAAAATCCTTAAAATAGCTTTTATCTCCATACATGCAAATGCATTGGGAACACTATGCACTCTGTTCCAAATCAAAATATGAAGAAAAATTAATCAAATTTGTGTTATTCCTTTAGAGAAAGTAAAGAAAAGGGAATATTAGGCTGTTCCAAAAAAATAGCAGGGTCTCCATTCTTCTATACAAACTCAAACTCAAACATTCACTGTATAAACTGAAAAATGTTTCAAGATTTTGCTTTCCTTTGAACCACTGAAGTAATATTTAGTTGTATAAGTATAAGCAGTGTTTCTGAGAACTGTGTTACATGGAGTCCACCAACTTCTGGCATCTGCTAATTTCCACAATTCTTCACATTTATTAGTTTTGCCTCAGAAACAGCATTTTTCATGTCACCCACAAGATTTATATTGGATTAAGGTCCGGGACTGGGCTTGCCACTCCATGATGTCAATCTTGTGGTCTGGAACCAAGATGTTGCTCATTTACTGGTGTGTTTGGGATCATTATTTTCTTAAAACACCCATTTTCAGGGCATTTCCTCTTCGGCATAAGGAAACATAATTTTTTAAAGTATTTTGATGTATTGAAACTGATCCATAATCCCTGGTATGAGATAAATAGGCCCAACACCATAGTATGAGAAACATCCCCATATCATGATGTTTGCGCCACTATGCTTCACAGTGTACTGTGGCTTGAATTTAGTGTTTGGGGGTCCACTGACAAACTGTCTGTGGCCCCTAGACCAGAACAATCTTGCTTTCATCACCTACTGGTAAATTATTTGCCATATAGAAATAGAATTTCTTAAAAACAGTGATTGATCAGGTTAGTGATGTTGGATTGCTATTATTCTATTATACACAGCTGTATATTATAATGTTTTTTCATTATGAGACTACCAAAGTCGTCTTTGGCTTTGTGATTAATATGTTATTGCCTATGGTGCATACATTCTTTTGAATTATTGTAGTTTTCCAATATACCTGAATTCATATGAAACCTCATCACAAAATTGTAGCCACAAAGAGCAATAGGTTTATGGCTGCCAAGGTTAGTGACCCCCATTTGAAAGCTGTCAGAAAAGAAAATAATTCAAAAACTATAAAAGACAAAAATTAAAGGGATCCGGTCATCAGAAAACGTTTTCAAAACGCATCAGTTAATAGTGCTACTCCAGCAGACTTCTGCACTGAAATTCATTTCTCAAAAGAGCAAACAGATTTTTTTATATTCAATTTTGAAATCTGACATGGGGCTAGACATTTTGTCAATTTCCCAGCTGCCCCTGGTCATGTGACTTGTGCCTGCACTTTAGGAGAGAAATGCTTTCTGGCAGGCTGCTGTTTTTCCTTCTCAATGTAACTGAATGTGTCTCAGTGGGACATGGGTTTTTACTATTGAGTGTTGTTCTTAGATCTACCAGGCAGCTGTTATTTTGTGTTAGGGATCTGCTATCTGGTTACCTTCCCATTGTTTTTTTGTTTGGCTGCTGGGGGAAAAAGGGAGGGGGTGATATCACTCCAACTTGCAGTACAGCAGTAAAGAGTGATTGAAGTTTATCAGAGCACAAGTCACATGACTTGGGGCAGCTGGGAAATTGACAATATGTCTAGCCCCATGTCAGATTTCAAAATTGAATATAAAAAAATCTGTTTGCTCTTTTGAGAAATGGATTTCAGTACAGAATTCTGCTGGAGCAGCACTATTACATAGTTACATAGTTACATAGTTAAATTGGGTTGAAAAAAGACAAAGTCCATCAAGTTCAACCCCTCCAAATGAAAACCCAGCATCCATACACACACCACTCCCTACTTTTAATTAAAATTCTATATACCCATACCTATACTAACTATAGAGTTTAATATCACAATAGCCTTTGATATTATGTCTGTCCAAAAAATCATCCAAGCCATTCTTAAAGGCATTAACTGAATCAGAACAGGCACTGAAAGTGGGAAGGAGGGTGGCGTCCGGAAGGTCATCAAAAGCGGTGGAGCCGGAAAGTGAGTTAAAAACGATAAACTTTAATTAAATCCTTAAATTAACTGAATCAGCCATCACAACATCACCCGGCAGTGCATTCCACAACCTCACTGTCCTGACTGTGAAGAACCCCCTACGTTGCTTCAAATGAAAGTTCTTTTCTTCTAGTCTAAAGGGGTGGCCTCTGGTACGGTGATCCACTTTATGGGTAAAAAGGTCCCCTGCCATTTGTCTATAATGTCCTCTAATGTACTTGTAAAGTGTAATCATGTCCCCTCGCAAGCGCCTTTTTTCCAGAAAAAACAACCCCAACCTTGACAGTCTACCCTCATAATTTAAGTCTTCCGTCCCTCTAACCAATTTAGTTGCACGTCTCTGCACTCTCTCCAGCTCATTTATATCCCTCTTAAGGACTGGAGTCCAAAACTGAACTGCATACTCCAGATGAGGCCTTACCAGGGACCTATAAAGAGGCATAATTATGTTTTCATCCCTTGAGTTAATGCCCTTTTTTAGACAGAACTTTATTTGCTTTCGTAGCCACAGAATGACACTGCCCAGAATTAGACAACGTGTTATCTACAAAGACCCCTAGATCCTTTTCATTTAAGGAAACTCCCAACACATTGCCATTTAGTGTATAACTTGCATTTATATTATTTTTGCCAAAGTGCATAACCTTGCATTTATCAACATTGAACCTCATTTTCCAGTTTGCTGCCCAGTTTTCCAGTTTAGACAAATCAATTTGCAAAGTGGCAGCATCCTGCATGGAACCTATAGTTCTGCACAATTTAGTATCATCTGCAAAAATAGAAACAGTACTTTCAATGCCCACCTCCAGGTCATTAATAAACAAGTTGAAAAGCAAGGGACCTAGTACAGAGCCCTGCGGTACTCCACTAACAACACTGGTCCAATTAGAAAATGTTCCATTTACCACCACTCTTTGTAGTCTATCTTTTAGCCAGTTCTCTATCCAGGTGCAGGTATATTAACTGATTCATTTTGAAAAAGTTTTTTTTTCGCATGACATTATCCCTTTAAGACCTTTTGAAAAAGTTGCTTACAACTGGCCATTATATAACATAATGAGCATTAACTTAAAGTTGAACAGCTCCTCTGAAAGCTTAGAGACACACAGAGTAACACTGTCTGGAATGCTTGCAAACTGGGTTTTCTGGATAATTGGTTCACCATCATATCATCATATTGCCACCTACCTGGATTAATACTAGCTCAGTTACCACCACGCACAAGGTATGGTTTTATTATTACAGAGAAAAGGCAACTTGCTTAAAAATTAATTTTTTTGCTTAAATATGAAAATATCCATAGGACACATACAAAATGCCATTCCCTTATTTTGGAGAACTCTGGATAGCGGGGTTCCTGATAATATCTCTCCTTGCCTGTGTATTTAACCAGATTCACATCCGGGAACATTGTTGGGCCTCGTATTTATCATTCATTTTATTATTAATTAAATGTAGATTATTTAGAAAGCAAGTTGTAAAATCAGAGCTTGCTAATGGTGCAGTGGGCATGTAATGAAAGTATGTATTAATACTTATGTATTAGACAATTGAAGTAATTAAATATGAAGTAGCAAAAATCATGCTTATTATAGACATAATCATTTAAACCATTTTAATTAATGGTAACATTAGTTAGGGGGAAATAATAGTTAAATAAAGTGCCAGACAGCAATAAGCATCTACAATGCTAGACCCACTTTAGGAACATATCCGTGAACAGCATTTTTATGGGAGTGAATTAAAAAAAAAGTTGTATAGCAAACGTCTCTTCGTTTGAATAGTACAGGTGAGGAAGTCATTCACGTAGACTGCAAGAGAAAAGTTCATAGGAATTGGTTTTAATATGTGAAGGGTTTTCAAGATACATAATTGCATAATTAGAGGTGGTAATTCATGAATTACTTAGAGTTGCCACCAGCTTGATTTTTAACCAGGCAAGTCCAATTTTCCAATTTTCCCATGGGCTATCATTTTTATAATGGCCTTTCCAGGTTTCATCATTCGGAAAAAAACAAAATCGTGACACAATAGTCCCTAAATTTGCTAATTATCACACACCGGGGCTCATTCATCAACAGTGGGCAAATTTGCTCTTGGGCAGTTACCTATAGCAACCAATCAGTGATTAGATCTTTAAAGCCAGCTGCAAGTAGAACAATGAATGCAGCATTTTAATTGGTTTCCATGGGTTACTACACATGAGCAAATTTGCCCAGTGTTTATTTAACAAATTCACTACTTGATATGAAAACCTATCTATATGCAGTGACAACTATTTGTGACGTGGATGGTATGACTGCACCTGGGCCTCTATCTCCATGAGGTCAGAGATACAGTGGCATAAGGATCAGGAGGAGAAGACTAAGATATTTGTGCAGGTGCACTTCTGGGGGGGGCATCTGGACAAGGGTGAAGTGCCCATCCAGTTGCTAGACCGAAAGGTCAGGTGGCTTGGTTGGAAATCCTGCACCTGGGCCTCATGTAGCCCTAGTTAAATTAGTGTATGTAATCCATACTATACTTAAATGTCTAAGTAACTAAGTACCCATGGTGTAAGCAGATCAAGCAGAGGGAAATACTCTGAATATCCATCAATTTATTAAACACAATGCAATTTTGTATGTGTATATGGTATGCTTGTTTATACTCAATCAAAATTACCACAGATTATCTATAATTTGCATGTGAGATCATTAAGATGTGATTGAATGCATAATTTGTTGTACTGTGAATAAAAGAGCCCATTTCAGATGCTACAAGGGGTTACCATGAGCAGTAGTCATTAATATTCCCCAATAGTTGATTGGGTGGATGTTACAAGATTGACTTGCTCATTAGGAAACTGTAAGAAACGGTTACCCTGGTGAGCAGTAGTCATTAATATTCCCCAATAGTTGATTGGGTGGATGTTACAAGATTGACTTGCTCATTAGGAAACTGTAAGAAACGGTTACCCTGGTGTTCTAGTGGTTAACGCTTACCCTGGTGGTCCAGTGGCTTCCTCCTGGGCATGCGGGGGCGGCCGCCATGCCTCCAGTGGGGATGCCCGCAGCATGCGTCTTTCCTCTTTTGTGTCTGGTTCCCCTATGGCACGCGCGCCGTGCACTTCCGGGTTTATGCGCTGTCGTGATGACGACACACGCATGGGCGCGAAATTCAAATAGTATTTAAGGGGAATTCAGTGTACTGTAGATTGGTTAGGTTCTATTAGTAGTGTTCTTGGGGGTTTAATCTTAGTGATTCCTATTTGATCTTCTGTGTATTGACCCTTGCTTTGCCTGACTACTCTGATATCTCCAATCCTGATCCTAGCTTGCCTGTGACTACTCTGATCCTCTCCAATCCTGACCTTTGCTTGTCCACTGACTATTATACATGCTCCTATCCTTATTCTGGCCTGTCTGACGACTCTCTGCTTGTGCTGGCCCGGCCTGCCTGTTCCTGGTGTGTTCTTCCTTCCAGTATCCTGGTGAGATGATCGTGCCCCTTTGCTCGTCCAGAACCTTTAGCTTTGCTCCTCTCTCAAGTAAGACCTGGCGGCATCTGATTAGCCAGGACTCTTCCCGGGGTGAAAGGCGGCGGTTAGAAGCAGAAGGGAGAGCCGAGACCAGGGAGCTGTCACGGTCGGCACCCTAAACCAGAACTAATGCCAAGCTCCCTGGGCTCGGCTTCACCAGTAGTGTGACCGCCTTTGGCTTCGGGAAGAGCCCTCAGCGTACTCAGATGCCACCTGGACTTTTCGAGAGGAGCAAGGCGAGGAGTTCTGGCAAGCAAAGGGGCACGACTGTTGTTAAAGTCAGTTAGGCCGAAGGTCGTGGTACAATAACGGACAGATTCGTGGTCAGACAGGCCGGGTCGAGGCAGGCAGATAGCTGGAGTCGTCAGGCAGGCAAGGGTCAAAACCGGGTAATCAATCAGATGGGCTGAGGCAGAATCGGAGTCAAATAACAGGCAGAGGTCAAACCAGAACGTCAAACAGGAGGGTTAAGCAGAGTCAAGGTCGGTTTCAGGCAAGGGTCAGGTTCCAGAGATCAGAGTAGTCAAACAGGCAGGCAGGGGTCAAAACAGACAATCAGGATCAGATTCAAACAGAATAGCAACAGCTAATAGCACCAGGAACAAATCCTATCACGGACAATGACATAAAAGAAAATGTCTCTTTAAATCCATTTGAATTTCACGCCATTGCGCGCTGACGTAATCACACCAGCGCGCATGCACCTATATGAACCAGAAGTGCTCGCGCGGCGCACATTAGGAAGCCGACAGTGAAGGAGTAAGGTGCGGCGGGCGTCCCCGCCGCACCACCACTAGACCACCAGGGTAAGGATTCCTTACATTACCCCCCTCTCCAGGGGGGGCCACTGGACCCCCAGGCTTCTCAGGTAACTTAGCATGGAATTGCCTCCTGAGGCGGTCAGCCTTGATGTCATCAACTGAGACCCAAGAGTTCTCCTCAGGACCGAAGCCCTTCCACCTAGTAAGATATTGTAGCTTACCTCGCACCAGGCGGGAATCGAGGAACTCTTGGATCTCATATTCAGGCTGACCTTCAACCAACACTGGGGGAGGAACAGACAAAAGGCGAACATTAGTGGCAGGTTTTAAAAGAGAAACATGGAAGGAATTAGAAATTTTTAAATTAGCGGGTAATTGAAGACGTACAGAGGATGGATTGATTATTGCAATGATGGGGTATGGACCAATGAATCTGGGGCCCAATTTGGGAGAGGGAACCTTCAGTTTGATGTTCTTTGAAGACAACCATACTAAGTTCCCCACTTTGTATTGGGGTGCTTCCCTACGGGATTTGTCAGCAGCTCTTTTCTGAGCAAGGGAATAAAGAAAGGAGACTCTCCTGAGGAGGAATGGGTAGCATTATTGTATGCAAATTCCACCCAGGGTAACAGTTCGGACCATGTAGATTGATTATCGGACACATAGCACCTAAGATATTGTTCAAGGGATTGGTTTACCCTTTCGGTTTGACCATTCGTTTGGGGGTGATAGGCAGAGGAAAAAGATAATTCAGTTCCAACCAGAGAACAGAAAGCACGCCAAAATTTTGAAACAAACTGAACCCCCCTGTCAGAAACAATATTTTCAGGAAAACCATGAAATTTAAAAACATGAGTAATGAATAAGTCAGCCAGGGTTTTAGCAGAAGGGAGATATGGAAGAGGAATAAAATGAGCCATTTTACTGAACCTATCGACCACCACCCAGATCACAGTCTTACCCTGAGAAGGGGGAAACTCAACAATAAAATCCATGGAAATGTGGGACCAAGGTTTCTATGGGATGGGTAAGGGATTTAACAGACCTTGGGACAGATGATGAGATGACTTAGACCTTTGACAGATTGGACAGGAGTTGACAAAAGTTTTGGTATCCAGTTTGAGAGAAGACCACCAAACATGACGGGACAATAGAGAAACAGTTTTAGCAACCCCAGGGTGTCCCTCCATTTTAGAATCATGAACCTCCTTCAAAACCTGCTCCCTAAGCTCCTCAGGAACAAACCATCTCCCAGGGGGAGTATCAGAAGGAGCCAATGTTTGTAAAGGAAGTAACAAGGAGGAAAGGTCAGATTCTAAATTGGCCAAAATTAATTTTTTGGGGATGATGGGAGTACACTCAATAGAGTCGAAGGGAATAGATTCAAAACTCCTAGAGAGTGCATCCGCCTTGGTATTTTTGGAACCAGGCCTGAAAGTTAAAGATTAATTAAACCTTGAGAAGAATAAAGCTCACCTGGCTTGCCTAGAATTCAGGCGTTTAGCAGACTCAATATAAAGTAAGTTTTTATGGTCTGTATAGACCGCCACCACATGTTTTGAACCCTCTAAGAGATGCCGCCATTCCTCAAAGGCCAATTTGACAGCCAACAACTCCCTGTTCCCTATGTCGTAATTTACCTCTGCAGGTAAAAACTTCTTAGAGAAAAAGGCACAGGGGTGCAATTTGTTGGTTATCGGGTGCCTTTGAGAAAGGACTGCCCCAGATCCTACCTCAGAAGCATCAACCTCCACAATGAAGGGAAGAGCAGAATCAGGGTGTAGAAGAATAGGGGCAGAACTGAACTCCCTTTTGAGGGTTTCAAAAGCATGTAAGGCTTCTGGAGGCCATATACTGGGATCAGCGCCCTTCTTAGTTAAATTTGTGATGGGAGCCACAATAAGAGAAAAATTCATAATAAATTGACGATAGTTGGCGAAACCAAGAAATCTTTGAACTGCATGTAACGAAAGGCGTTGGGCCCAATCCAGGACAGCTCTCACCTTGCCTGGATCCATTTCTAGACCATTGTTGGAAATAATAAACCCCAAAAACTGAACAGAAGAGACCTCAAAGGTACATTTCTCCAGTTTCGTGTAAAGATTATTTTCCCTTAGCCTTCGTAAGACTTCACAAACATGATTACGATGTGTACTTAGATTGGAAGAGAAAATAAGAATATCATCAAGATAGACCACTACGAATACCCCCAACAGATCTCGAAAGATATCATTGACAAATTCTTGAAAAACTGCGGGGGCGTTACAGAGCCCAAAGGGCATTACTAAATATTCGTAGTGGCCATCCCTGGTGTTAAATGCGGTTTTCCACTCATCCCCCTCTCTAATACGAATGAGATTGTAGGCACCTCTAAGATCAAGCTTGGTATAGACTTGGGCACCTTTAACCTGGTCAAATAGCTCAGAAATTAGAGGAAGGGGGTAGCAGTTCTTAATGGTGAATTTATTTAAACCTCTGTAGTCAATACAAGGACGAAGACCACCGTCTTTCTTACCCACAAAGAAAAACCCAGTACCGGCAGGGAATTAGAGGGCCTGATGAAACCTCTCTCAAGGTTTTCTTTGTTATATTCCCTCATAGCTTGGGCTTCAGGTAAAGAAAGAGGGTAAGTACGACCACGAGGAGGAGAGGAACCTGGAACTAGGTCAATGGGTCAGTCATACTGTCTATGTGGGGGTAAGATTTCTGCAGCTTTCTTAGAAAAGACGTCGGCATATGCCGAATAGGCTGCAGGTAAACCCTCTAGTGAGGTAGTTGCTATTATTGGAGGGATACAGACGCCCCCACAATTTGAACCCCACTGAGAAATCTCCCCCATAACCCAATCAATATGGGGATTATGAATCTGGAGCCAGGGTAACCCCAAAATAAGAGGAGAAGAGGCACCTTCAATAAGAAAAAGGGCTATCTCCTCGCAGTGCGAATTGTTAATACACAAAGATAAGAAGAAAGTTTTTTTGTTAACAATATCTGACCCTAGGGGTCTTTTGTCTACCGCTAAAATTCTCATAGGGGTACACAGAGGGACCAAAGGAATGCCATGTTTGGCTGCGAAAGCGGCATCCAAAAAATTACCCTCTGCCCCAGAGTCCAAAAAAGCGGACAAATTCACAGAGCCCGTAGGCCAGGACAGTTTAACTGGTAACAAAACCTTGGAGGCAAATTGGGGAGAGGAAACGCCTGCACCCAAATGGAGCTCCCCTTCTCCATTTAGGCTTGGGCGTTTCCCGGCCTCTTAATACATTGTTTAAGGAAATGACCCTTATCCCCACAGTATATACACAGCCCAAGGGTACGCCTGCGTGTCTTTTCCTCAGGAGAAAGATGTGATAGACCTGAGGTGAAGACACAGAGAAATCAGAAGACTTAACATTGGTCAAAAAGTTAGGTTTTACATTAGAAACCCCAGAAAAATTAGAATTTCCCCTTTCACCCCTTCTCTCCCTTTGCCTCCTATCGATCTGAATGGCTAGGGACATGAGATCATCCAGATTGGACGACAAGGGGTAATTCACAATGCTATCCTTAATAGTGTCAGAAAGCCCAATAAGGAACTGGCTGCGAAGAGCCGTGTCGTTCCAGCCAGTTTCAACTGCCCACCGGCGGAAATCGGTGCAATACACCTCCGCATCCCGTTTTCCCTGGCGTAATTTACGAATTGCGGAGTCTGCAGAGGATGCACGATCCATGTCATCGTAGAGTATCGCCATAGTGCTAAAGAACGTATCTAAGGAAAAATGGGCAGGATCAGAGGAGGGCAATCTAAGGGCCCAAATTTGGGGATCACCCTGTAACAGGGTCATCACAAACCTTACTTTTTCCTCACCAGTAGAAAATGTGTGTGGGAAAAAGCTAAGATACAATTTGCATGCCTCTTTAAAGACAAAAAATTGGGTTCTGTCCCCACTGAATTTTGTAGGGAATGCAATCTTGGGTTCATGGGGCTTAGCAGTGTTACCCCACATGGCCGGAGAACCCACAGGAACAGACAGCTGCTGAGGAGCTTGCGGAGTCTCCAACTGGCGGGTTAAGTTGTGAAAACCCTGCAGGAGATAATTCTGTTTTTGCTCCTGATCCTCTAAGCGCTGAAGCAGAGTGGTAAGAAGCACTTCGGTAGTGGTTGGAGTGGACGGAGCAGCAGCGTTGGCATGATCTTCGTCTTCCATGGCCCCTGATAATGTCACGGTCGGCACCCTAAACCAGAACTAACGCCAAGCTCCCTGGTCTCGGCTCGGCTTCACCAGTAGTGTGACCGCCTTTGGCTTCGGGAGGAGCCCTCAGCGTACTCAGATGCCACCTGGAGCAAGGCGAGGAGTTCTGGCAAGCAAAGGGGCACGTCTGTTGTTAAAGTCAGTTAGGCCGAAGGTCGTGGTACAATAACGGAAGACTGATTCATGGTCAGACAGGCCGGGTCGAGGCAGGCAGATAGCTGGAGTCGTCAGGCAGGCAAGGGTCAAAACCGGGTAATCAATCAGATGGGCTGAGGCAGAATCGGAGTCAAATAACAGGCAGAGGTCAAACCAGAACATCAAACAGGAGGGTTAAGCAGAGTCAAGGTCGGTTTCAGGCAAGGGTCAGGTTCCAGAGATCAGAGTAGTCAAACAGGCAGGCAGGGGTCAAAACAGACAATCAGGATCATATTCAAACAGAATAGCAACAGCTAATAGCACCAGGAACAAATCCTATCACGGGCAATGACCTAAAAGAAAATGTCTCTTTAAATCCATTTGAATTTCGCGCCATTGCACGCTGACGTAATCACGCCAGCGCGCATGCACCTACAAGAACCGGAAGTGCGCGCGCGGCGCGCATTAGGAAGCCGGCAGTGAAGGAGGCGGGCGTCCCCACCGCACCACCACTAGACCACCAGGGTAAGGACTCCTTACAGGAGTTCTATTATTCTTGTTGGAATCCTCCCCACCAAACCCTACTTGCTTGTAGGGAAACAAAGTATTAAAACTGTACACAAACTAAGGACATAAATCTAGAGGAATTAATCAGCCTATTCCAATTTCCAAAACAGTTGACAGAAAAAAAAACAACGTAGCCCAAGGTTTTGCTTTACACCTTGTTCTTGGTTACAGATAGCAATGAAGCAAATCCAAGGTTAACTGAATGTGAGTGATCAATATTCCTTACAGCAATGACTTACATTTTTCAAATGTTAGACTTGCAGATTCAATGTATGGCAAGAGCAAAATTATGGAACGTTGAATAATAGAATGTTGTTTATAAAGTATTTTCCGCATTTACATTGAGTTACATGTTTAACTTTTCCCGTTTTCTTCTTGTTTGGGTCTCTCTCCTACAGTTTTTGTGTCTGAGTTAAATGTCCTGCAATCATGTGTGCCATCATGTGTGCTTCAGTTGCTTATATAAGAAATGCGTGCCTTACTTAAACAACCGCAGAACTCCCAGGGGTACCTCTGCTAGATAAGTTGGCAGTAGAAATATGCTGGGAGCAAAAGCTTTGTAACAGCTTCAGTGATACCCAGTTTAAAAAGTAATATAGTGTAATACATTTGTATAACTTATTACTCTAAGGGGTTTTTCATGTATCACTGAAAAACAAGAGGAGCGAGATAAGAAATAGTCCAACATTTGCCTCCATAACAGCAGAGCTGCTAGGATCTGCTGGCTTTGCACAAATACTTAAATTAAATGTTGACTTTTCAGCCCACTCCAGAAATGTCTGCCTTGACACTACTACACGACAATAAAGTGTAATGTTTTTTTAGCAGGTTATAAAAAGAACTACAGAAATTAGCTCTTAATTAAAGTTGATAGAGGGGAACTGCCATTTTAGCCATTGGACCAAGGAGTAATCCCCCCCCCCCAGGCTAATTGGAGAGGCTTCAGATGGGCTTTTTTGCCTTCCCCTGAATCAACTAGCAGTTTTACTTTCAATTACTATATTCCAGAGCAATACATTCATTCTCTTTCAATTACTATATTCCATAAAAATCCATTCATTCTGCTACCTCCCCCACCACACAATTTAAAAGTATAAGCTTTTAGTCTCTGCTATACATAGGATCCATTTTCCTAACCAGCGCCATTCCAGAAGACTTTTCTGATGCCGCCCCTCACACCAGGCACTTGCTGTTCCAAGCTCAGGAGAGGGCCTAGGGAGGCCACATTGCAATTGCACACTCTGCACTAGCAGAGCTGAAATTTAAAAATTAAATTTTGGCTCTTAAAGCTACCAGGAGTAGTTTTTTTTTGCCGCCCCTGGTAACTTGCGGGCTGCTGCTGCCTAAGCTTGCCTCATTACAGCAGTGCCCCTTTCCATAACCAACAGAATATTGTTTCAGCTGAAGAGTTTTTTTTAGATGTCATCAATGACTGCACAAATGCCAGTAATTGAGTAATCAGTATAAATAAGAAGTTACACAGACAGAAGACGCATTGATTGCAGCATTCATTAATGCTGTAAAACTCAATGGTAAGCAGGGAAATATGCATTACACCGAAGAAGTTGTGTGCAGCTATTAATGCCCAGAGAAGCATGACTACTTTAATTGCAAGTTTAATGTTCATAAAAAAGCAAAGCTTTGTTAATTTCTTTTTCATGTGTTCCGTGTGCATAAATTACAACCAGTTAATTTGATAAATCACTCACAGGGAGAGATGCAGTGGTGGCAGCTGCATAACCTCTCTGATGAGAAATATCTGCTCTGTCCACAATCAAGAAGCACCACACCTGTAGAATGTATACAGTTATATAGCCTGCTACTTGAGCATACCACATTGTGGAAATAAAAAGAGGGACACAAAAGTTGCGCGCTAAGCGTGGTGAAAATTTTTTTGACCATGCAGATTTTTGTGTCCACACAAAATTTGGCAAGTTATGAAAGTCTGAACATATTTCTGTTTTTTTTTTCCAGTTATTACAGCCCTTTAGGGCAGGACTCCACAGACGATTCTGGCGTGATCCGACGCGCTGAGCAAAAATGCAGGTGTCCCGTCGAATGCAACGGAAATAAGGTAAGTAATACTATTGTCAGATCGTGTCGCAGACACGACTGTCGGATGCAGACGCAGCGTTTGGGTTTATTTAATGTTTACATGATTCTCTAGTGCACTTAAGGTACGAAGATCCAAATTACAAAAAGATCCATTATCCGTAAAACCCCAGGTCCACAGTATTCTGGATAACAGGTCCTATACCTGTACTCAATTTTTATGTCTGATTTTACAAGGCTTGCATTATATGCTATTAAGCAAATCAGTTGATTATTCAGGCCAAAACAAAGATTCACTTATTTGTAGCTGCTTTAACACTTTTATATCACTGTGCTCTCTTAATATAATTTAATGTTGGTCCTACCTCTTTGAAGGCAGATTGACTACAATTTACATGGGGAGCAGCAAAAAAACAAATGATGTTTTTGAAACTGGGTACATTTTGATTGCTATAGAATTACTTTGGCTAAAGTATCTCCAGGGACGGTAGAAACTAGAGGAATGAAATCAATGAACTGAGCTATTGGGTGGATTATAAACAACAAAACAGAAAATGCTGCCATATTGTGAAGCAGACATCATAAACGTATTACTAAGGTAATAAGTCTTCAACTCTGATGATGTCTCCATTAATAGTCAAATAGTCACTCACTTCTGTTATGTATATTTTTATAGTATTTATGAGTTCCTACCGTCCATCAGCAGGGTCTTCAGTCACAAGGACATCTGTCTTGCAGGTTGCTAGAGGATTAATGGACAGTTCCACTGGGGGTACAACAAAGCTTTTACTGACAGGAAGCCAAATACCCTGCCCCAGACTGTATGTAGACCTGCAACAGATAAAGTATAATGCAATTGGATCGTGTCTATAAATGCAACTTTCATTAACATTTGGATATAAAAATGATTACCTATACATTAGATGCGCACAATGTACTTGCACAGAAAGTCATTACAAGGGGTTATGTGTAGCAGATGAATAACTTAAGGTTGGTCCATCTATTGAGTTTTGTACTTAATGTTTTAAAGTAAATTTAATATGTCTTGCAGCAAAGCGGCTTAGTTGTTAGCAGTGTCAAACTGGCCCACCAGCATACCAGGAAAACTCCCAATGGGCCCACCTGTTTCTTCTTAGCATTTGTAGCAATTTCATGTTAATTCCCTACTTCTTTATGGAAACAAAGAGGCCAGATAGATGGAAAATAGATTATATCATGTAAAGAAAAGTACCAAGAAAATAAAAAGGTTGAGTGAGAAGTGAACTAACTTGGAGAATGAGCCTATGGCCAAAGGTTTTCTGGTGGGCCCCTAGCATCCCACTGGTTGTTGGCACTGCTCCTTTGCAGCAATGGGGTGCCGATTGCAGAGGGCATGTTCTACAAGCAGCATGTAAGTTCTCTCCATGTCTGCCTGAGTTTCCCCCATGTATTCCCATTTCCTTGCACACTCAGGCACATACAGGCAAGGTAAGCTGATTGTCAGCTTTACTGGGGCAAGGACAGATATGAATGATGTATTATCTCTGTAAATCAAAGACCTTTCACAATTTCAGTCTGTTCTGAATATTGCCAATTTGGCTCCTCCATATAGCTCAGTAGTCCATAGCAGCTGTTCCTCTCCGCTGCCTCCCAATTTAATCAGACTCCCCTCTATCTTTTCAAACACTCCCCAAAGCCCCACCTGTTTAGAAAAGCTTTTTAGATACACCCTAAATGTGTCAATATATTTATAGATTCTTGTCAGCCTTTAACATTTTAACGTTTTGACGTCTGCAGGTGTTCTACAAAATATGAAACAACTGTGATATGTGCTATTGCAAGTAACCAATGTGAGTTAGGTTGATGATAACACTTGCAGTGGCATTTAAAGAATGATCTTTCTACATTCAAGTCCTTTTCTTTGTGATTGTTAGGGAAGCTTTGTTCTGGATCATTATGGTTCCTACCAAATTCATATTTGCAGACAAAATTTATGGGAAGGGTTAAGGAGAACTAAACCCCCCCTCCCGACTAAAAACCGCCCTAATCTGCCTGCCATTGCCCCTCTCTCTCCCCACACAGTGCATTATTTAAAAAACAACCCCTTTAAAAAGATCTGACCCTAAAATGCAGAGCAGCGCAGTGGAGCTCCCAGGCACCATCTTCTACCACTTCGTATTCTTTCGGGGCTCAATGCCAAATTGAGCATTCGCTCAACTTGGCCCAACTGCACATGCTCCCGCAGGCTTTGTGTCTGCATTAAGTTTTCCTTTAAATGGGTATACAATTACTCAAAATGGGAATCCAAGTCCCCATCAACTTTTCTGTTGAGGTCAACATTTATTCATTTGTTGTAGTTTTTGAACTCCAGCTTTCAAATGGGGGTCATTGTCCCATCTTAAGGCTACACATTTATTGTTAGTCCTACTTTTTAATACTCTTTATATTGCCCTCTACATGATACTAAAAATTTGAACAAACTGTTTAATAAATCAGCCCCTTGTGTCTACATTTCAAAAATGGTGGAAATTTAATCAGACTCTCTGCAAACAAAATAACAATAGCATCAAGGATATCTTTAATCTTTTGTTGGTTTCCTGTGCGATCAAAATTTACAGTTTTTAGTGTCCTAACACCATATCTACTGTACATCATACTACAATTTACTGTTATATAGATATGTAAGAAAGCATGAGCCTAACCAGTTCATATGGACCAAGAATATCATGTTTCTTCCTTATGAACCCTTTATTAAAGGAGAAGGAATACCATTTTACACTTGGGGTGCCAAAAGTTAGGTACCCCCAAGTGATTACTTGGGTGTGCTCGCTGAAAGAACCCTGGGCCGGTGCAGTTTTCTCCTAAAAGGAGCACCAGCCCGGAATGTCAGGTAAGTAAAAGTAATCACTTGGGGGTGCCTAACTTTTGGCACCCCAAGTTTAAAATGGTATTCCTTCTCCTTTAAATTTTGTTCTGTACTTCTCTTTTTGGATTTATATAGTTAAAGGAATACTGTCATGGGAAAACATGTTTTTTTTTAAAGTCACATCAGTTAATAGTGCTGTTCCAGCAGACTTCACTGAAATACGTTTTTCAAAAGAGCAAACCGATTCTTTTATATTTCATTTTGAAATCTGACATGGGGCTAGACATATTGTAAGTTTCCCACGTGCCCATCGCTCTTTACTGCTCTACTGCAAGTTGGAGTGATATCACCCCTCTCTTCCAACCCCCCCCCCCCCCCCCCGCCAGCAGTCGATCAGAAGAACAATGAGAAGGCAGCCAGATAACAGCTCCCTGGTACAGTATTTTTTAAGAACAGCACTCAAAAGTAAAAATCCATGTCCCACTAAAACCCAGTTACAATGAGTAGCAGAAACAATAGCCTGTCAGAAAGCAGTTCTGGCTAGGGATGGGCGTATTTTTTTGCCTTGTTTCGCTGCAAAAATGATGCCCATAGACTTGTATGGCGTCGGCGTCAAAAAAAATTACAACAAAAAATTGTGACACCCATAATGGGCGTCAGCGACATTTCGCTGGCAGCAAATTTTTGGCAAAGCAAAACGGGTCAAATTCACCCAATTCTAGTTCTGTCTCTTTCTGAAAGCACATGACCAGGTAAAATGACCTGAGATGGTGCCTACACACAAATATTACAACTACAAAAAATATAATTGTTGGGTTAGGAAAACAATTTTACATGGTAGAGTGAATTATTTCCAGTGTAAACAATGCAATTTAGAAATAAAAATTACACCATAGAAATCATGACAGAATCCCTTTAATGTAAAAAACAGTCTCCTAATGCAGCTGGATCACTCGAGGGAAAAGATTTAATAAACAGAATGACCCGAGTAATGATCATTATCAGGGGATATTGTCAGATAAAGACATTTACTATGTAAAGCCTGAGAGAGAATGTTCTGTACACAAGCGGCACCTTCAAGCTTCGAAAAATTACAAATATGACCTACGCAGAATGGTTAGTAATGCAAATTATGTGTGTATAATATATATATATTCTAGTCTCTGTGCAAATAATTAGGCACTATGCAAAGTTTATACATGAGCCCCCAGAGATGTCTGACATATCTGTATGTGTACAGAGTACATGTATGGAATTCATTATCCAGAAACCCATTATCCAGAAAGCTCCAAATTATGGAATGACCATCTCCGATAGACTCCATTTCATCCAAATAATCCAATTTTTTAAAAACTATTTCCTTTTTCTTTGCAATGTTAGGGAAACAGTACCTTGCACTTAATCCCAACTAAGATATAGTGGGGCAAATTTACTAACCTACGAAAATTCACCAGCGACGGCTTCGCTCACAGCGCAACACTTTGACAGGAGAAAATTATGTTATTGGCTAATTCTTAACAATTCTGTTAGCAAGGGTTTTAAACTACAGTACTGCAAAATGCCGCCCCCCTCCTCTCCTGCTCCGAGCTTAGAAATCAGCGTCGGAGCGGGTCAAATGGGGACAGAACCGCTAGTGCAGTAGTGCTCTCTGCACTAGCGGAGCCGGATTTCCGTGTTAAAACCTGGAAGTTCGGCTCTTAAAGTTACAAGAGAACCTTGTAGCTTTTTAGAGAACCATAATTTGCCTTAATCCCTTTCTCTTATTCAAAAAAAGTTAGTCTACTCTTCATCATATGCAATAGTCCTATTATAATAACATTACAGACTCCTCTGGCAACTGAGGGAGTGGTCTGACATTGCTGGTGTGGTCTGGCAGTGCTGGTGGGAAATGGGCAACTACTATACTGTATGTACCTAAACTGGATAATATCATTCTGTGCAGATAAAGAAGATAAAACAGTGGTAAAACATGACAAAAGCAAATACTCTGGGTATAAGGGTCAACAAAGTAATTATTTTCTTGATTGTTTTCCAGGTACAGTGTGACATTGTTATAACCATGGCTTTATAAGAAAAATAAATTGTTGCTTTCCTTACCTTAAGATTTTCTCTGGAGCTTGTTCCCCAGTGACCAAGTCATATCCTTTCTCTAGAGTGTTATATGGCCATGGTCTAAGGGAAAAATGGATAAAGAACTAATGATACTGCAATTTTAGCCCCTCTCTGCTCAAAGACATATAATAAGTATGATAATCTAGACTTTGCAGCACCCCAGTGATATACTATAATGTACCTAGCAAAAAGAGTATGCATTCTCTGTATACTCTGCAGTACTTTTCAAAATTGCCTAGCATTACATGGAAAAGCAAGATAAAAATAAAGATTCAAAGGCATTCATGGTTTTCTTGATAGAGATATAGAGGGGAATTATTATATTTACCACTTAATCCCTTTCTCTGAGTGCAGTCACAGCAGCACAGGGACAGTAGGGTTAATGTGTTGATCCCTGAGGCAGGATGTCTCAAATGTGGAAAAAGTGTAGGGGTACTCCCCTCTTAACCACTCCTCCATCAGTTTCTACTAGCATAGCCGAAGAAGGACAATGGAAGAGAAATACCACTAACATGTCAGCTGAGAGCACACTGCTCTGCACAGATGTTCTGCAGATGCGTTGTTGGCCCATGCCCAAGATGTGCTAAGTGCCTGCTTGGAGTGAACTGTGACCCTTAAGGGGACTGGGCGGTTATGGTCCTGATAGGCTTTGGTTATGAGGAGCTTTATTCATCTGGCAATGGAGGATTTGGAGTCCTTCGATATAAAGTGTACATTTTGACTGTATAAGTTTGCTGTCATGTGGATATAGAATTTTTAGGCATGTTCTACATCCAAGTTATGTAAGAATAATTCATTGTGGTTGGAAGGTTGGGTAACATTTTTGGTCTTGGTTGATATGGAAGGTTGAAGTAACATTTGCTAGGAAGGTCCTCAGGGCTCACTTCGTACTTGTGAAAATGGGGGTTTGTAACCCAATGAGCCATTCTCAGGCACTCTCCAAGCAGAAAAGATTGCTAAGATACTGTAAATGCCACCTTCCATGTCAGTTATTGTACGTCAATGGTGACTAGAAGGTTAAAACTGTGGTGCATGTATGAAATTTAGGGTGGTATAGGATGGAGGAATGAAGGCCATAAATGAGCTGCAGTCTGTAAAATGCTTTCAACGTCAGGGTGGAGGGCACAAGGAGAGGGCTGACTTGTACTTTGAGTGAGTTTACTCCAAGGCTCTTATACACAAAATCTTGAATGAATTAAACAGGCACTCTCCAAGCAGAAAAGATTGCTAAGATACTGTAAATGCCACCTTCCATGTCAGTAATTGTACGTCAATGGTGACTAGAAGGTTAAAACTGTGGTGCCTGTATGAAATTTAGGGTGGTATAGGATGGAGGAATGAAGGCCATAAATGAGCTGCAGTCTGTAAAATGGTTTCAACGTCTGGGTGGAGGGCACAAGGAGAGGGCTGACTTGTACTTTGAGTGAGTTTACTCCAAGGCTCTTATCCACAAAATCTTGAATGAATGAAACAGGTGAGGGGTCTGGCACTGTAGATGGTGTATAGAGTTGGCTGTGCACCAATTAATGAATGCATGCCTGTTAATAGTGCTACTTTGAGACAGACCAGTTGTGGTCCACAGAAGTGGATGGAATGGATTCTGGTTGGTATAGAAATGTTTAATAAGGTCTGGTCAGGAGCAGAGTGACCACATGGCAGTGAGATGGGGGATTGTCTCTAGAAATTGAGACAAAGGAAATATGGCACTTTCCAAGGAATGTATAAAACCTCTCACAAGCTGCAATACAGACCAATCAGTCTTCCATGAAACTAAGAAGGGTCTTTTGTCCCTGGACTAGAAAACAGATATGACGTAAAATGAATGGGGAGGAGGAAAGAACTATATAGTGCAAGGGAATTGAGAACATCTTTCTCTTTGGATCCTAACCTCCTGCAACACAGGATGCTGCAACAATGCTAGTATTTGGTAACCATGCAGGTAAAGTTAGTATGTGTTAGTTGTGTCAGATGCATTATCCAGTAATGTTGATGTTGTGTATTATGCCTTATTGAATAAATTAGTGGTTGTAGAAAGCAAGAAGTGTATGGTGTATGGATAGCATAAACATAGTAAAATAGTAAATTAGCTTGAAAAAAGACACATGTCCATCAAGTTGAACCTTTCAACTATTTTAACCTGCCTAACTGCTAGTTAATCCAGAGGAAGGCAAAAAAAAAAAATAACATTTGAAGCCTCTCGAATTTGCCTCAGAGGGGGAAAAATTCCTTTCTGACTCCAATTCCTCCAAATGCTAAAAAGAGCCATCCAACCCGTTCTTAAAACTATCTATGTATCAGCCTGTACTACTGATTCAGGGAGAGAATCTTCACAGCTCTCACTGTAAAAAAAACCCTTTCCAAATATTTAGTCGGAACAACCCCAATTTGACCAGTCTTTGCTCATAGCTAAGATTTTCCATACCTTTTCCAAGCTTAGTTGTCCTTCTCTGGACCCTCTCTATTTCCGTAATGCATAAGGCATGCATAGAAAATTTGAGCCACAGGACTAAGATTCTCAAGACACATGCCAATGCCACTGATCGCTTGAAGGTAGTGGTGGAACAGGAGATAATATTTTTCAGTAGATTTTCTGCTTTACTGTTCATCTGGTCCTCAAACTAGGCCCCTCTTCTAGGGAGGTGGTAGTCCATTTTGCACGTCTTTGCGACTTTAGATATAGTGTCCCTCATTGTCACATTGGGCTTGTTCAATTTCAGTATAGTTTATCAATCCTCTTGTCCTCTGAAAGCCGTTTGTACAGGTTCCTCGTTCAAGTACATACCAATTGTACGTACTTGCTGCAGGAAAGATGGCACAAAAAATTTGAATGATATGCGCTGTAACCACGCTGTGTCTAAAGCAGCGGGATGACGCAGTGGCTGGTGAACAACACGCTCTAAAGGTGAGCCGTTGGTAGAGCACAGTGTATCTGCCCCTACTAAGCATTTATGCTGGGATTGTTTAAGAGGATATTCTGTTTTGGCTGATTCGAGTTGCATTGAGGCATACCTTGATTGGCTTCATCCCTGCTGGCCCGTGACAGCAGAAAACATGGTGGGACCAGTGTGTGGCACCTCTTGGGTGCATAAAGTGGGCCAAGCAGTGCTAAAGCATGCCTACAGTCCACCTCAAGCAGCGCCCAAGCATGCTGTGATTCCCAGATGGTTAATGTAGGAAAGTAGCACTTACACATGCTTTAACTCCCAAATATAGCTTCTCCCTTCTACAAATGAAAGAAATAAAAAATGATGTAAAATAACATAAAATAAGGAAGTGAGCAGAGCTTGCCAAGCATCAGTTTTAATAAACTCATTTTAAAATCCTAAAAGCAGGATGGCAAAAAACTGTTGGAGGAAGGGTTAATATGGGGAAGGGGAGGACAAGAGGGGAGTATCCCTACACTTTTTCAACATTTAAGCCATCCTGTCTCCTAAAGGGACAAAAGCACGTTAACTCTACTGTCCCTCTGCTGCCTAGAGACGATCTGAGAAATAGGACTAAGAAATCATTCATTTGGACTGTAGGTGCTAGAAAAACATATATATACAGAAATGTAAATCTTTTTGACTCTGTTGCTCTTCCTCCTATCAGGGTAAGTACTAAATCATTTGGATGCCAGTAGAGTGAATTACTTGGGGTGATATTTAAATACCAGAAAAACTTACCCTTGACTTTGTCCCCAGTCACTACGTACACAGAGATGACGATGAGTGGGATCTGGAGAGTAACCCTCATGACAACTACATTCACCTGAACACAAAACATAAAGACATAACACATGTAAGTACCCCTTAGAAAGTGAATTGAAGTCATAGTGTAGTGCTTGTAGTAAGGTTTCCACGTGTGTATTATTTTAAAGTAAACGTATAAAAAGTTGACAAGATCTCCCTTTTGATTAAAACAGTTTGCATTCATCAGGAAATGAAATATTTTAATTTATGCATTATTTTAAAAGTTTGCTCAAGTACTGGCATGATCTAGTCAATGTTACGTTCTTTCTTTATAGGTGTTTAGTGATGAGGCAGAAACCTGCACTACAGGAAGAATAAGCCCTCAACTGTTCTAAACTGTTCTGATCTAAATTAGTGTAGCCAGATCTTCCATTAAAAGGGGATGGTGCAATTTTGAGACAATTTTCAATTGGTTTTTATTTTATTATTATGGGTTTTGCGTTATTTTGATTTCTATTTGGTAGCTCTCCATAATTAATAAAAAGTTGCAATAATACATTTGTAGTTTTACAGAGCATTTTTTAGATGGAGTCAGTGACCCCTATTTGAAAGCTGAAAAGATTTAGAAGAAGGCAAATTAAAAAAAACGTAAAAAAGAAAATGAAGGCCAATTGAAAAGTTGCTTAGAATTAGCCATTGTATAACATATTAAACGTTAACTTAAAGGTGAACTGCCCCTTTAAACCTGGACACATACAGGATGAACAGTTCAATCCCTCAACTGTAAATCCGTTTAATTAAACCCTTCGAATAGAATGATTACAGAGGAAATTATGTTTTGATATCTGAGAGGTAGAAGGCAAGGCATCCATTCAGTGTCTAAAGGATCTAAATATACAATTTTTTTTGGTCTCAATAGACCTCTATATTATACTGCATGTTTGTAAATGTATGTATTGTGGATTGTTTGATTGGATTCCAGAAAGCGTCAGACAGGGTAGTTGTATATAATATTTGCTGCAATATCAATTGATTGTTCTGAAGTTGACCGCTAAAGCAAAACACTGTTAGTTGAACCTTGGAAGAACTGCCTGAGCTTTTCCTCACTAACTCTATATATATTTACTTTATGCTCCTGGATATTTTACTACATCAATCTCTCTTTACAACGAGGGTTTGGTTGTTAGCACCTTCAATCCTAGCATATTGGTTAAAAAAAAAGCAATATCAGGCATTCCTGTTCATCTCAAATCCTCAAGCCATCCCTTTGTTATTCCAGGATTACAAAAAAAAGTGACAATTAAATTATGGTAAAACTTCCTGACTGAGATAATAGCTTAGGCAAGCAAATAAGCAATTTTCTAGTATTTTCTTCCAATAAAAGACACAATGACAAAAAACATTAAAATCCAATTTTAATATATAAGATAACAGAAGCAATGTTACAATTATTGCTGGATAAAAGGTTGATTTACAGCATTATAATTAAGAAAACAATCAGTAAAAAAAAGTAGCATCTGTATAGAATTTTCTAGCTAGAGGGTCCAACAGTATTATATTGATTCTTTAGAGAAAATATATCTTAATCTGAATATGGACTGGGCATTTTTTATTCTGCTAATATACATGAATATTTGGTGTATGTACAGTATATGAACAAGGTTAGCCTCCACGTGAATAAGGATGAAGAAATTTGTTGGAAACATATGTGCAACATTTGTGTGTTCCAATAAACCTTATTGCATTTTAAGTATGCGATTTAATTTTTACTTTGTTTGATTCACTTTGTAGTTATGATAGAATTAGCACCTTACTGTACTTTTCAAACAGATTAAACAGTACTTTTTAAACAGATTTAAACAGAATAACCCTCGATATTCGACCGTCGTAGTAAAATTCTTCGACTTTGAATATCGAAGTCAAAGGATTTACCGCAATTCGTTCGTTCGAATGATCGTAGGAAAAATCATTAGATCGAACGATTAAATCGTTTTAATTCATCGATCAAATGATTTTCCTTCGATAAAAAAATACTTAGAAAGCTTATGGGGACCTTCCCCATAGGCTAACATTGGTGCTCGGTAGGTTTTAGGTGGCGAAGTAGGTGGTCTAAGTTTTTTTTAAAGAATGGTCGAATAGTCAAACGATTTTTAGTTTGAATCATTCGAGTCGAAGTCAAAGTCGTAGTCGAAGGTCGAAGTAGCCAATTTGAATGGTGAAAAATGGATTATCCAGAAGGGATTAAATCAAATAACAGGTTAATTGTCTGATAATTCCAGCCTTCTGTCTACTTCTAGTTCTACCTAAGGATTTCAGAAATCCACCAGGTAGGCACATTGTGGCTGGAATATTGCCGGTGTTCCAGTCCATTGCAACATTCCTTACCAGGGTCCTTAAACCAATAATGAGAAATGTTAGATCTTATGTTAGGGACACCATGGGTTTCAATAACAAAATAAGGGCAACTACAGATCCAAATTGTGTATTGCTATGTGTATTGCTATGTAGTATGTTCTTGCTATATACTTCTATACTCAATGAGAGTGGGATTGTTTTTTTATCCAATGGGGTTTGACAGGTATGGAACTACTGGAGAGGTGCCTGCTATGCTTTTACTGCTTCTTAGATGGAATCTTACAAAGAATACTTTTGTATCTAAGAATACATTTTATGAACAGAGCCAAAGCAAAGCTACAAGTTCCAATGTCATGCTATCTTAAGACAATTTATTTATGGCACAGTTGGAGGAGTATTTTGTTCCTGGTTCCATATGTGTATCTGGCTTTGCTGAATAGATGGCCTGTAATTTTAATTTGGTAAGGTTATTGGAGGAATTGATAGGTTATCTCAGTTTAAGGCTACAAATAATTAAATCACCTTGGACTGTGGTGTCAAAATTATACACATTTTTGATGTCCCTATAGAGATTAAAGATGGAGCCTCAGAGAATGATATTTTTCAGAAACCAACAGAAATGATTGTCTATCTGGATTGTGGTATCTGGAAACCAACAGAAATGATTGTCTATCTGGTAGTTTCCATGCTTCCTCTTTGATTAGTAGTTTCTCATATAGCCAGTTAATCATGTTGTAAGGTAGATTTGGGGAAAATAATGATAAATAGTGTCTCATTTTAGAAATAGAGTGCATCGACGGGAGATTGTGTTGGATAACACACTAGAGAGTGAGAAAAATTGACAGGGGAAAACTATTTGAAAGAAAAGAGAACAATATATTACAGTTTGTGACAACTTATTCTTTGCAATATGACCATGTGAAAAATACACCAAATGAACCAAACAATAAAAAAAATTCTGGGATAAGTTTATCCATCAATGTTGATTGACCTTGTATGACTATTTGGAAATCTGTGTTCCAAGAATTGTAGGTTCACTGGTACATAAGAGAAATACTTGTTTAAATTATACAATCACTTATTTCTGGTATAACGTTCCACTAAGACCTCTTCCAATTTTGTATCAGAATGGATTTTAAAGAGCTACTTCAAATAATGAGCTGCAATCAACTATACAGGCATTATTTGACCTCAGTTTTTTTAGCTATGGGATTTGCTTGGAGAGGGATATATTGATAAACATTCGTCCACAACACAATCTGTAGCTCCTTTTTTGATATAGAATACACCAATGTAAACAAATGATTTACATAAATGCATTTGTATTTAAATAGAACTAAGATTTCAAGTGGCAGTTAAATTCAGCTGTAAATTACTGATCTTAATTAAATCTGAATATTTAATTAAGCTGACCATACACATAAAGATACACATAATTTCTCTTTGCCCATCCTGGCCAACTATGTGCTGGACCAAATCTTGCTGATACAATCGTTTTGCCCTGGGCCAAGGATCAGATCAGAAAAGAGGGCAATATAGGCCAGGAGAGGACCACATCAACATGTGGGATTTTTAAACCGGCATGATAGATACAGTATGTGGAAGCTGAACGAGGCAAATACAAGCGCAGATACGATGCTGACTCATCCTGGAAATTGTGGAGACAAAAAGGAACTGACCATGATCCAAAGCTCATCTATTAAACATAATGATGGGGTGTTATGGCTTGGCCATGCATGGCTGCCACAAGTACTGGCACACTTATCTTTATACATGTTTACTGAGGGACTTGATTTTAAATGCACTACAAATTTAGAATGCTAATATAGGATAGGACTCCCGTACACTGACGCCTTGGACAAAGTGTAGTACTAAAACATCATTTTTTGCAATCTTTCTCCTTCTATTATGCAGAAAACTTGAAAGCTAAACTGGAGTTCTACAAATAAGGGATTTCTATAATTTGGATCTTCATACCTTAGAAAATCAGTTAAACATTAAATAAACAGCCTTGCTTTGCTTCCAATAAGGATTCATTAGATAAAAATAATGTAAAATGTACATGTACAATGTACAAAAATGGGACAAAATTAAAAAATTGGTATCATTTGGATAAAATGGAGTCTGTATGAGATGGTCGACCCTTAATTCAAAGGTCTGGATATTGGGGTTTTTAGATAACTGATCCCATGCATGCAATTCCCTGGGAGAGGGGAGGCCTCTGCCAAGGAAAAACTTGGGCTAGAACTTTGCTGCAGTAGGCAAAACCTGTGTGCTTAATCTGCCAGGGAACTAGGTTGTTCTGGTTAATGGACAAAAACTGGTGTTATGTACTGTTGCCATTTCCTTCTCATTTGAAAACTTCGGATTTCTGTTTAAAGTTACCCTGGGTATTGCTGCCTTTATCTGCCTTTTTTTTTATAATTGTATATTATTTTTCAATGGTTAAGGCCTTCCTTAGTCATATTCTAAAATAGACCTTGCATTTAGTAACAACAATGCTTAATAAGCATGATATTATGCATTACTGTGATGCTGCTACCTCTAGGTAGCAAGTTGGTAAGAATAATTGTATAAGCTATGTGTCAGGGTACCTGTGCGGCGGGGTCGTCCGCCACGCCACCCGCCACACTGTTCTCCTCTCTAGCCGCACCAGCGTGTCTTCGCTGGCGCCAGCTTCTCTCTAGGGTGCTCGCGGCGCGCCTCCTGGGGATTTAAAGGCGCAGGCGCGCTGACGTCATACGTCAGCGTGCAAAGGCGCGAAATTCAAATAGTATTTAAAGCCATCATGTCCACAGCACCTTGCCCGTGATAGGATTATATTCCTGGTGCTTCTGAGCCTTGTGCTAATCTGTTTGCCTCAGTCTGGACCTGTTTGATTCCTGTTTTGACCCTTGCCTGGCTATTTGACTATTCTGACTTCTGGATCCTGACCTTGCCTGCTTACGACTACTCTTCTGTTTAACCCCTTGTTTGATCACCCGGTTTGACCCGTTGCCTGTTTGACGATCCTAGATATCCGCCTGCCTCGACTCTACCTGTCTGACAATTCTCTTGCCTGCTCCATTTGTACCGTGACCTTCGGCCCAAAAGACTCTGCTAACAGCCGTGCCCCTTTGCCAGCCAGAACACCTCGCCTTGCACCCCTCGTTAAGTCCAGGTGGCACCCAAGTAAGCTGAGGGCTCCTCCCGAAGCCCAACAGTGGTCACACTACTGGTGAAGCCGAGCTGAGACCAGGGTGCTTGGCATTTGTTCTGGTATCGGGTGCCGGCCGTGACATTATCACGGGCCCTGGAGGACGAAAGTCACAATGATGCTTCAGCTCCTCCAATTACCACCGAAGCGCTTCTTACCACCTTGCTACAGCGCTTGGAGGACCAAGAGCGGGAGCAGAACAATCTCCTACAGGGTTTTCACAACCTAACCCGTCAGCTGGAGAATCCGCAAGTTCCGCAGCAGCTGCCTGTTCCTCCTGTGGGTTCTTCTGCTTTGTGGGGTAAAAATATCAGGCCCCATGAACCCAAAATTGTGTTCCCCGAAAGGTTTAGTGGGGATCGCACCAAATTTTTTGTGTTTAAGGAGGCATGTAAACTGTACCTTGGGTTCTTCCCTCACTCATTTTCTTCTGGTGAGGAGAAAGTAAAGTTTGTTATGACCCTGCTTTTGGGCGACCCCCAAATTTGGGCCCTAAGGCTGCCTATTTCTGACCCTGCATGCTATTCCCTGGAGTCATTTTTTAACAGCATGGCTATTCTTTACGATGACCCGGATCGCGCATCTTCTGCCGATTCCGTGATTCGTAAATTGCGCCAGGGGAGAAGGGATGCGGAGGTGTATTGCACCGAGTTCCGCCGGTGGGCAGTAGAAACTGGGTGGAACAATATGGCTCTACGGAGTCAGTTCCATTTGGGGTTAGCTGATCCTGTTAAGGACAGCCTTGTTAATTACCCCCTATCTTCCAACCTGGATGACCTTATGTCTCTCGCCATCCAGGAAGATAGGAGACAAAGGGAGAGAAGGGGTGAGAGGGGTGTTTTTACTTATTCTGGGGTTACTAATGTAAAATCTAATATGGTGACCAATGTTAAGTTTTCTAACCCCTCTGTGCCTCTGCCTCAGGAGGAGCCTATGCAGTTAGGCATATCCCATCTAACTCCTGAGGAGAAGGCACGCAGGCGTCTCCAAGGTTTATGTATATACTGTGGGGGAAAGGGTCATTTCTTAAATCTTTGCCCCAGGAGGAAAGGGAGGCTCCCTAACCGAAATGGAGAAGGGGAGCTCCATTTGGGTGCAGAAGTCTCCTCTCCCCAATCTGCCTCCAAGGTTTTGATTCCGGTTAAACTAACCTGGCCTACGGGCTCGGTCAAGGTATCCGCATTTGTGGATTCTGGGGCGGAGGGAAACTTTCTGGATGCGGCTTTTGCCGCCAAACACAAGATTCCTTTGGTTTCCCTAACTACCCCCATGAGAATATGGGCAGTGGATAAGAGACCCTTAGGGTCAGGTGTGGTTTCCAAACAAACTGCTTCTCTTTCTATGTGTATAAACAATGTGCATTGCGAGGAGATAGCGTTGTACCTTATAGAAGGTGCTACCTCTCCACTCATTTTGGGGTTACCATGGCACCAGAGGCATAACCCTCTGATTGACTGGGTTTCAAGGGAGGTAATTCAATGGGGTTCTAAGTGTGGTGGGGTATGCTTTCCCTCAGTAGTGGCAACTACATCCCTTGAGGGGTTACCTGCTGCATATGCAGAATATGCTGATGTGTTTTCTAAAAAGGCAGCTGAAACCCTACTCCCACACCGGCAGTATGACTGTCCAATTGAATTGATCCCCGGGTCCATGCCTCCTCGTGGTAGAACCTACCCTCTTTCATTGCCGGAAGCCCAGGCCATGAAAGAGTACCGTATATACTCGAGTATAAGCCGATCCGAGTATAAGCCGAGGTACCTAATTTTACCTACGAAAACTGGGAAAACTTATTGACTCTAGTATAAGCCTAGACACAACTACAGCCCCGTCTCCCAGCAGCGCACCTTCCGCCAAAGAGACTCCCCCAATGATCGACCGGACTTCTTTGCAAAGTTGATGGTGACAGAGAATTGTGCAGAGAGTGCTGTGTGTCATAAAACCATCACTGATCTTTCGTATAACCAACAGATGGCGCTGTGTGATATTGCCATCACTGTTAATCCTTTATTCAACCAACAGATGGCGCTGTGTGATATTGCAGTTACTTTTATTCTTTGATATAACCAACAGATGGTGCTGTGTGATATTGCAGTCACTGTTATTCTTTGATACAACCAACAGATGGTGCTGTGTGATATTGCAGTCACTGTTATTCTTTGATACAACCAACAGATGGCGCTGTGTGATATTGCAGTTACTTTTATTCTTTGATATAACCAACAGATGGCGCTGTGTGATATTGCAGTTACTTTTATTCTTTGATATAACCAACAGATGGTGCTGTGTGATATTGCAGTCACTGTTATTCTTTGATACAACCAACAGATGGTGCTGTGTGATATTGCAGTTACTGTTATTCTTTGATATAACCAACAGATGGCGCTGTGTGATATTGCAGTCACTGTTATTCTTTGATACAACCAACAGATGGCGCTGTGTGATATTGCAGTCACTGTTATTCTTTGATACAACCAACAGATGGCGCTGTGTGATATTGCAGTCACTGTTATTCTTTGATACAACCAACAGATGGCGCTGTGTAATATTGCAGTCACTGTTATTCTTTGATACAACCAACAGATGGCGCTGTGTGATATTGCAGTCACTGTTATTCTTTGATATAACCAACAGAGGGCGCACTGTTATTCTTTCAGAAAACCAACAGAGGGCATTGTGGGATATTGCAGTCTCTCCCCAAGTGAACTGTTGGTATAGGAATGATTAAAAGTGACTGCAATCTCGGCTACTGCCCGCTGACCCGAGTATAAGCCGAGGTAGACTTTTTCAGCACATTTTGGATGCTGAAAAACTCGGCTTATACTCGAGTATATACGGTATATAAAGGAAAATCTTGAGAGGGGTTTTATCAGACCTTCTAGCTCTCCTTCCGGGGCGGGTTTCTTTTTTGTTGGGAAGAAAGATGGTGGTCTTCGTCCCTGTATCGACTATAGGGGGCTCAATAAGATCACCATAAAGAACCGCTATCCTCTCCCTTTAATCTCCGAACTTTTTGATCAGGTTAAAAGTGCTAAGGTCTTTACCAAACTGGATCTTAGGGGGGCTTATAACCTGATACGTATCAGGAAGGGTGACGAGTGGAAGACAGCGTTTAACACCAGGGATGGCCACTACGAGTATCTCATAATGCCTTTTGGTCTCTGCAATGCCCCCGCAGTGTTCCAGGAGTTTGTCAATGACATCTTCCGGGACCTGCTGGGGATTTTTGTAGTGGTCTACCTAGACGATATTCTTATTTTTTCCTCCAACATGAAAGAACATTTAAATCATGTTTGTGAAGTCTTACAAAGGCTAAGGGGAAATAATCTTTATGCGAAACTAGAGAAATGTACTTTTGGGGTTTCTTCTGTTCCGTTTTTGGGGTTTAACATTTCCAGCAAGGGTCTAGAAATGGATCCAGGCAAGGTGAGAGCAGTCCTGGATTGGACCCAACCCCTTTCGTTACGTGCAACCCAAAGGTTTCTTGGTTTTGCTAATTATTATCGTCAGTTTATTAAGAATTTTTCCCTCATTGTGGCCCCAATCACTGATTTAACTAAGAAGGGCGCTGACCCCAGCATGTGGCCTCCTGAGGCTGTTCAAGCATTTGAATTCCTTAAAAAGGAGTTCAGTTCTGCCCCAATCCTTCGTCACCCCGATACTGCGCTTCCTTTTATTGTGGAGGTTGACGCCTCTGAGGTAGGAGCTGGGGCAGTCCTTTCTCAAAGGCACCCGACTACCAACAAGTTGCATCCCTGTGCTTTCTTCTCCAGGAAGTTTTCATCCGCAGAGGTGAATTATGATATAGGTAACAGGGAGTTGTTGGCAGTCAAATGGGCCTTTGAGGAATGGCGGCACCTCCTGGAGGGTGCAAAACATCTGGTGACGGTCTATACTGACCACAAAAATTTACTATACATTGAGTCTGCTAAGCGCCTTAATCCTAGGCAGGCTAGGTGGGCTCTATTTTTCACTAGGTTTAATTTTTCTTTGACTTTCAGGCCTGGGACTAAAAACACCAAGGCGGATGCACTCTCTAGGAGTTTCGAATCCATTTCTTCTGACTCTAGTGAGTGTACAACCCTTGAATCTGATCTTTCTTCTCTATTGCTCCCTCTTCAAGCATCTGCTCCTATGGATACCCCTTCGGGGAGATGGTTTGTACCACAGGAGTTAAGGGAGCAAGTATTGAGAGAGGTTCATGATTCTAAGATGGCAGGGCATCCTGGCATTTCTAAAACGGTGTCCTTGTTATCCCGTCATGTTTGGTGGCCATCATTCAAACTGGATGCGAAGGCCTTTGTTAATTCCTGCCCAGTCTGCCAAAGATCCAAGGTTTCTCGAAAATCTTCCCAGGGTTTGTTAATTCCCTTACCCATTCCAGTAAAACCTTGGTCCCATTCATTGTTGATTTGCCCCCTTCACAGGAGAAAACTGTGATCTGGGTGGTGGTGGATAGGTTTAGCAAGATGAGCCATTTTGTTCCCCTTCCACACCTCCCTTCTGCTAAAAACTTGGCTGATTTGTTTGTTAATCACATTTTTAAGTTACATGGTTTTCCTGAAAATATTGTTTCTGACAGGGGGGTTCAGTTTGTCTCAAAGTTTTGGCGTGCTTTCTGTTCTTTGGTGGGGATTGAGTTATCTTTTTCCACTGCTTATCATCCCCAAACCAACGGCCAAACTGAGAGGGTGAATCAGTCACTGGAGCAGTACCTCAGGTGTTATGTGTCCAACAACCAGTCCACTTGGGCAGAACTATTACCTTGGGCAGAGTTTGCATACAATAATGCTACTCATTCTTCCTCTGGGGAATCCCCTTTCTTTATTGTCAATGGGCTGCACCCCAAAGCTTTTTCATTCTCTGGGTCGGGTTCCCCTGTACCATCTGCCAATTCCTCTGTTGAGTTATTTTCTAAGGTCTGGTCTCAAGTAGAGATGTCGCGAACTGTTCGCCGGCGAACTTGTTCGCGCGAACATCGGGTGTTCGCACTCGCCGGAAGTTCGCGAACGTCGCGCGACGTTCGCCATTTTGGGTTCGCCATTGTTGGCGCTTTTTTTTGCCCTCTCACCCCAGACCAGCAGGTACATGGCAGCCAATCAGGAAGCTCTCCCCTGGACCACTCCCCTTCCCTATAAAAACCGAAGCCCTGCAGCGTTTTTTCACTCTGCCTGTGTGTGCTGAAGAGATAGTGTAGGGAGAGAGCTGCTGCCTGTTAGTGATTTCAGGGACAGTTGAAAGTTTGCTGGCTAGTAATCGTTTTGATACTGCTCTGTTATTGGAGGGACAGAAGTCTGCAGGGGTTTGAGGGACATTTTAGCTTAGGTAGCTTTGCTGGCTAGTAATCTACCTTCTACTGCAGTGCTCTGTATGTAGCTGCAGTGGGCAGCTGTCCTGCTTCTGATCTCATCTGCTGACTGCTGCAATAACAGTAGTCCTTGTAAGGACTGCTTTTATTTATTTTTTTGTTGTTTTACTACTACTACTACTACTACTACTATAAGAGCCCAGTGCTATTAGTCTAGCAGTGTTGGGGAGTGGGACTGGTGTGCTAATCTGCTGCTCCTAGTAGTTCAGCAGCACCAACTTTAATTTTTTTTTTTTAATATTCATTTTTTTTTATTTTACTTTTTTTATTTTACTACCGCTGTAGTAGTGTATAAGTTGACCTTTTAGGCATTATTTGCCCTGTAGGCATTATTTGCACACTGTTTTCTTCAACCCGCCATCGAGCTGTGTGACCTTGTTCCCATTCTGTCTAAATATCCATAATATTACCGTCTCCAGAAAAAACACCGGAGTCACTTTTTTCAAGCAGCATTCATATATTTTACGTAATCCGTATCCACCGCTGTAGTAGTGTATACGTTGGCCTTGTAGGCATTATTTGCACACTGTTTTCTTCAACCCGCCATCGAGCTGTGTGACCTTGTTCCCATTC
Source organism: Xenopus laevis (assembly GCF_017654675.1). Classification (NCBI taxonomy): domain Eukaryota; kingdom Metazoa; phylum Chordata; class Amphibia; order Anura; family Pipidae; genus Xenopus; species Xenopus laevis. Next base: position 45,872,328 of record NC_054386.1, read on the forward strand.
TGTCTAAATATCCATAATATTACCGTCTCCAGAAAAAACACCGGAGTCACTTTTTTCAAGCAGCATTCATATATTTTACGTAATCCGTATCCACCGCTGTAGTAGTGTATACGTTGGCCTTGTAGGCATTATTTGCACACTGTTTTCTTCAACCCGCCATCGAGCTGTGTGACCTTGTTCCCATTCTGTCTAAATATCCATAATATTACCGTCTCCAGAAAAAACACCGGAGTCACTTTTTTCAAGCAGCCATAATATATTTTACGTAATCCGTATCCACCGCTGTAGTAGTGTATACGTTGGCCTTGTAGGCATTATTTGCACACTGTTTTCTTCAACCCGCCATCGAGCTGTGTGACCTTGTTCCCATTCTGTCTAAATATCCATAATATTACCGTCTCCAGAAAAAACACCGGAGTCACTTTTTTCAAGCAGCCATAATATATTTTACGTAATCCGTATCCACCGCTGTAGTAGTGTATACGTTGGCCTTGTAGGCATTATTTGCACACTGTTTTCTTCAACCCGCCATCGAGCTGTGTGACCTTGTTCCCATTCTGTCTAAATATCCATAATATTACCGTCTCCAGAAAAAACACCGGAGTCACTTTTTTCAAGCAGCCATAATATATTTTACGTAATCCGTATCCACCGCTGTAGTAGTGTATACGTTGGCCTTGTAGGCATTATTTGCACACTGTTTTCTTCAACCCGCCATCGAGCTGTGTGACCTTGTTCCCATTCTGTCTAAATATCCATAATATTACCGTCTCCAGAAAAAACACCGGAGTCACTTTTTTCAAGCAGCCATAATATATTTTACGTAATCCGTATCCACCGCTGTAGTAGTGTATACGTTGGCCTTGTAGGCATTATTTGCACACTGTTTTCTTCAACCCGCCATCGAGCTGTGTGACCTTGTTCCCATTCTGTCTAAATATCCATAATATTACCGTCTCCAGAAAAAACACCGGAGTCACTTTTTTCAAGCAGCCATAATATATTTTACGTAATCCGTATCCACCGCTGTAGTAGTGTATACGTTGGCCTTGTAGGCATTATTTGCACACTGTTTTCTTCAACCCGCCATCGAGCTGTGTGACCTTGTTCCCATTCTGTCTAAATATCCATAATATTACCGTCTCCAGAAAAAACACCGGAGTCACTTTTTTCAAGCAGCCATAATATATTTTACGTAATCCGTATCCACCGCTGTAGTAGTGTATACGTTGGCCTTGTAGGCATTATTTGCACACTGTTTTCTTCAACCCGCCATCGAGTTGTGTGAGCTTGTTCACATTTTGTCTAAATATTGATAATATTATCGTCTCTAGAAAAACCACTTGAGTTACTTTTTTTCAAGCAGCATTCATATATTTTACGTAATCCGTATCCACCGCTGTAGTAGTGTATACGTTGACCTTGTAGGCATTATTTGCACACTGTTTTCTTCAACCCGCCATCGAGCTGTGTGACCTTGTTCACATTTTGTCTAAATATTGATAATATTATCGTCTCTAGAAAAACCACTTGAGTTACTTTTTTTCAAGCAGCATTCATATATTTTACGTAATCCGTATCCACCGCTGTAGTAGTGTATACGTTGACCTTGTAGGCATTATTTGCACAGTGTTTTCTTCAACCCGCCATCGAGCTGTGTGACCTTGTTCACATTTTGTCTAAATATTGATAATATTATCGTCTCTAGAAAAACCACTTGAGTTACTTTTTTTCAAGCAGCATTCATATATTTTACGTAATCCGTATCCACCACTGTAGTAGTGTATACGTTGACTTTGTAGGCATTATTTGCACAGTGTTTTCTTCAACCCGCCATCTAGCTGTGTGTATTATCGTTTCCAGAAAAACCAACTGAGTTTTTGTTGTTGTTGTTGTTTTTTTAAAAATAATGCCAGGCAAAGGCAGGCCGCCACGCAGAGGCCGTGCTAGGGGCCGTGCTGCTATGCAATCCTGTGGCCCTAGCAAATTGCCCAGTTTTAAAAAGCCAATGACCCTGAACTCCCAAAATGCTGAAGAGGTAGTTGACTGGCTTACACAGCACACCCCATCCTCTACCGTTTCTAACTTTACCACAACATCCTCCTCATCCTCCACTGCTATGGCCACCCCACGTAACACTTCCTCCACCACCGGTGCCCCTTCTTCACTGGGGTCAGAGGAGTTATTTTCCAATGAGTTTCTTGAACTGAGTAATGCGCAACCATTATTGCCAGAAGAAGATGAAGGAGATGAGGACCTTACACCAGATTTCATTCTGGCAGAGAACACGATAGAGATGGACATAATGAGTGATGAGGAGGAGGTCCCCGCTGCTGCTTCCTTCTGTGATGTGTCAGAAGAAATTGATGCATCTGAGGAGAATGATGATGAGGAGATTGATGTTTTGTGGGTGCCTAGTAGAAGAGAGCAAGAGGAGGGTAGTTCAGATGGAGAGACGGAGAGTCAGAGAGGCAGTAGGAGAATAAGACTTAGAAGAAGCAGGGAGGACAGCCCGCAGGGATCAGTAGGGCAACAACATGTATCGGCACCTGTGTTCAGCCGGCCAACGCACCCGCCATTGCCGCCAATACCGCAAACTCCGCCAACTTCTACTGTTACCGCCAGATCGCACACTTCCAAAAAGTCAGAAGTGTGGGATTTTTTTAATGTGTGTGCCTCTGACAAAAGCATTGTAATTTGCAATGAGTGCAGTCAGAAACTGAGCCTTGGTAAGCCCAACAGCCACATAGGTACAACTTCTATGCGAAGGCACATGAGCGGCAAGCACAAAGCACTTTGGGAGCAACACCTCAAAGGCAACAGGCAAACTAAAAGCCACACTCCTTCTGGTCCAGCATCTTACTGCTCTACCTCTGCTCTCCTTGACCCGTCTGAACCACCCTCCACTCCGCCTTCCACCTTGACCACCTGTTCCCATTCCCAGTCATCTGCCACCAGCCAAGTTTCTGTGAAGGCCATGTTTGAGCGTAAGAAGCCAATGTCTGACTGTCACCCCCTTGCCCGGCGTCTGACAGCTGGCTTGTCTGCACTCTTAGCCCGCCAGCTTTTACCATACCAGCTGGTGGACTCTGAGGCCTTCCGCAAATTTGTAGCAATTGGGACACCGCAGTGGAAGGTACCCAGCCGCAATTTTTTTTCTAAAAAGGGAATACCACACCTGTACCAACATGTGCAGAGCCAAGTTACCGCATCTCTGTCACTTAGTGTTGGGCCAAAGGTCCATATGACTACTGACGCATGGTCCTCCAAGCATGGTCAGGGCAGGTATGTCACCTACACTGCCCACTGGGTGAACTTGGTAATGGCTGGGAAGCAGGGAATGGGTAGCTCAACAACAACAGTGGAGTTGGTGTCACCGCCACGGATTGCACGCGGTTCTGCCACCACCTCTACTCCTCCATCGCTCTCTACCTCGTCTTCTTCTTCTTCTTACTCTGCTGCTGGGTCCTCCTTCTCCTCCTCCACACCTGTGCACCCCCAGCTCCCCCTAGGCTATTCGACGTGCCAGGTACGCCGTTGTCACGCTGTCTTGGGGATGACGTGCCTGGAAAGCAAAAACCATACCGGATCTGTACTCCTGTCATCTCTGCAGTCACAGGCCGATCGGTGGCTGACCCCACACCAACTGCAGATCGGAAAAGTGGTGTGTGACAATGGAAGCAATCTGTTGGCAGCGTTGAGACTAGGCAATTTAACACATGTGCCCTGCATGGCACATGTGTTAAATTTAATAGTCCAACGTTTTGTCTCCAAGTACCCAGGATTCCAGGACGTTCTCACCCAGTCCAGAAAGGTGTCGGCCCATTTCAGACGTTCCTACACAGCCATGGCACGCCTTGCTGACATTCAGCAGCGCTACAACATGCCAGTCAGGCGTTTGATTTCTGACAGCCAGACTCGCTGGAATTCAACGCTCCTTATGTTGGAACGTCTGCTGCAACAACAAAGGGCCGTCAACGAGTACCTTTTTGAACTGGGTGGTAGGACTGGATCTGCACAGCTGGGGATTTTTTTCCCCCGTTACTGGGTGCTTATGCGCGATGCCTGCAGGCTCATGCGACCTTTTGAAGAGGTGACAAATATGGTCAGTCGCACCGAAGGCACCATCAGCGACCTAATACCCTTCGCTTTCTTCCTGGAGCGTGCCGTGCGACGAGTGACAGATGAGGCTGTAGACCAGCGTGACGAGGAGCTGGAAGCGCGCGATTTCTGGTCGGAATCACCAGAACGAACCCAGGCACCTGCTGCAACGCAGGGAGAGGTGCCAGAAGTGGAGTCAGAGGAGGAAGGTGGCTTTGTGGAGGAGGAGGAGGAGGACCAACAGGAGCAGGCTTCCCAGGGGGCTAGTGGTGACCTTTTGGGGACCCCTGGTCTTGTACGTGGCTGGGGGGAGGAGACCGTGGATGATGCAGTCCTTGATAATGAGGAAGCGGAGATGGATAGCTCTGCATCCAACCTTGTGAGAATGGGGTCTTTCATGCTGTCATGCCTGTTGAAGGACCCCCGTATCAAGAGGCTTAAGGAGAAGGACCTGTACTGGGTCGCAACGCTACTAGACCCTCGGTACAAGCATAAAGTGTCAGAAATGTTACCAACATACCACAAGTCCGAAAAGATGCGGCATTTACAAACCAGCCTGCAAAACATGTTGTACAATGCTTTTAAGGGTGATGTCACTTCAGGAACTCATCAACATTCCAGGGGCAGAGGTGCCAGTAATCCTGCCACGAGCACACCTGCAAGGACAAAGCCCTTTGGCCAGTCTGTAACGTCAGACATGCAAATGTTTTTTCTGTCCAAGGCAGCGCCACAACCCTTCTGGATCCACCCTCAAAGAACGCCTCGACCGGCAGGTAGCGGACTACCTGGCATTAACTGCAGATATCGACACTCTGAGGAGCGATGAACCCCTGGACTACTGGGTGCGCAGGCTTGATCTGTGGCCAGAGCTGTCACAATTTGCCATGAACCTCTTGTCTTGCCCAGCCTCAAGTGTGCTCTCAGAAAGGACCTTCAGTGCAGCAGGAGGGATTGTAACTGAGAAGAGAACTCGCCTAGGTCACAAAAGTGTCGATTACCTGACCTTTATTAAAATGAATGAGGGGTGGATCTCGGAGGGTTACTGCACGCCGGAAGACTTGTTCTGACTTCTATGCAGCTGTCCTTCTCTTCAAGCCTCATGACTCCACACACAGCTGTCCTTTAGCGTCCTCCTCCTCCCTCCGCCACCGTTACAAACTAGGGTGCAAACCCTACTGGTTTAATTTTTTCTGGCCTCTGTGCTTCAGTGGCTGCGACCAAAAAAATGCCTATTTTCTGCATTTATATGACATAATTTTTCTGGCCTCTGTGCTTCAGTGGCTGCAACCAAAAAAATTTATATTTTCAGCATTTATATGGCATAATTTTTCTGTCAACTGTGCTTCAGTGGCTGCGACCAAACAAATGCATATTTTCTGCATTTATATGGCATAATTTTTCTGGCCTCTGTGCTTCAGTGGCTGCAACCAAAAAAATTACTATTTTCAGCATTTATATGGCATATTTTTTCTGGCAACTGTGCTTCAGTGGCTGCGACCAAAAAAATGCATATTTTCTGCATTTATATGGCATAATTTTTCTGGCCTCTGTGCTTCAGTGGCTGCAACCAAAAAAATTTATATTTTCAGCATTTATATGGCATAATTTTTCTGGCAACTGTGCTTCAGTGGCTGCGACCAAAAAAATGACTATTTTCAGCATTTATATGGCATATTTTTTCTGGCCTCTGTGCTTCAGTGGCTGTGGCCAAAAAAACTGGGCAAACAATGCCTACAAGGTCAACGACGTTGACCTTGTAGGCATTGTTTGCCCAGTTTTTTGGCCACAGCCACTGAAGCACAGAGGCCAGAAAAAATATGCCATATAAATGCTGAAAATAGTCATTTTTTGCCATACGTTGACTCAACGTATATGGCAAAAAATGACTATTTTCAGCATTTATGTGGCATATTTTTTCTGGCAACTGTGCTTCAGTGGCTGCAACCAAAAAAACTGGGCAAACAATGTCTACAAGGTCAACGTATGGCGAAAAATTACTATTTTCAGCATTTATATGGCATATTTTTTCTGGCAACTGTGCTTCAGTGGCTGCGTCCAAAAAAACTGGGCAAACAATGTCTACAAGGTCAACGTATGGCGAAAAATGACTATTTTCAGCATTTATATGGCATATTTTTTCTGGCAACTGTGCTTCAGTGGCTGCGTCCAAAAAAACTGGGCAAACAATGCCTACAAGGTCAACGTATGGCAGTTGTTTAAAGAGAACAGTAGATTACTAGCCAGCAAAGCTACCTAAGCTAAAATGTCCCTCAAATCCCTGCAGACTTCTGTCCCTCCAATACAGAGCAGTATCAAGCAGATTACTAGCCAGCAAACTTACTATCATCTGTCCCTGAAATCACTAACAGCTCTCCCCCTACACTATCTCTTCCAAGCACACACAGGCAGATTTTTCAGATACATTTTTGCCCTTGATCCCCCTCTGGCATGCCACTGTCCAGGTCGTTGCACCCTTTAAACAACTTTAAAATCATTTTTCTGGCCAGAAATGTCTTTTCTAGATGTTAAAGTTCGCCTTCCCATTGAAGTCTATGGGGTTCGCGAACCGTTCGCGAACCGCTCGCATTTTTGCGCAAGTTCGCGAATATGTTCGCGAACTTTTTTTCCGACGTTCGCTACATCCCTAGTCTCAAGTGCATGAGTCTCTGTCTGCAGCTACATCAGCTCAAAAAAAAGCTGCTGACAGATCCCGTAGAGAGGCACCCCAGTATAAAGTGGGAGATTTGGTCTGGTTATCTACCAAGAATATCAAGTTGAAGGTGCCCTCTCTCAAACTGGGTCCTAAATTCATTGGTCCATATCCCATCACTGCAATTATTAACCCTTCCTCTGTTCGCCTTAAGTTACCTGTTAATTTTAAAATTTGTGATTCCTTTCATGTCTCTCTTCTCAAACAAGCTTCACAAATCCGGCAGTCATCTGTTCCTCTCCCAGTGTTGGTAGAAGGTCAGCCTGAATTTGAGATCCAAGAGTTCCTTGATTCTCGTCTTGTAAGGGGTAAGCTCCAGTACTTATTTAAATGGAAGGGCTATGGCCCTGAGGAGAACTCTTGGGTCTCAGTTGAGGATATCAAGGCTGACCGTCTCCGGAAGCAATTCCATCAAGAGTTTCCTGGGAAGCCTGGGGGTCCGGTGGCCCCCCCTGGAGAGGGGGGTAATGTCAGGGTACCTGTGCGGTGGGGTCGTCCGCCACGCCGCCCGCCGCACCGTTCTCCTCTCTAGCCGCGCCAGCGTGTCTTCGCTGGCGCCGGCTTCTCTCTAGGGTGCTCGCGGCGCACCTCCTGGGGATTTAAAGGCGCAGGCTTGCTGACGTCATACATCAGCGCGCAAAGGCGCGAAATTCAAATAGTATTTAAAGCCATCATGTCCACAGCACCTTGCCCGTGATAGGATTATATTCCTGGTGCTTCTGAGCCTTGTGCTAATCTGTTTGCCTCAGTCTGAACCTGTTTGATTCCTGTTTTGACCCTTGCCTGGCTATTTGACTATTCTGACTTCTGGATCCTGACCTTGCCTGCTTACGACTACTCTTCTGTTTAACCCCTTGTTTGATCACCCGGTTTGATCCGTTGCCTGTTTGACGATCCTAGATATCCGCCTGCCTCGTCTCTACCTGTCTGACAATTCTCTTGCCTGCTCCATTTGTACCGTGACCTTCGGCCCAAAAGACTCTAACAGCCGTGCCCCTTTGCCAGCCAGAACACCTTGCCTTGCACCCCTCGTTAAGTCCAGGTGGCACCCAAGTAAGCTGAGGGCTCCTCCCGAAGCCCAACAGTGGTCACACTACTGGTGAAGCCGAGCTGAGACCAGGGTGCTTGGCATTTGTTCTGGTATCGGGTGCCGGCCGTGACACTATGGTTATTGCCTATCTATTGCTGGAACATGGATATTGTACATAAAATTATAATACAATACAAATATTGAGTATCATAAGTATAAAGAATGCTAACTCTTCCTTATAAATGACTTTATTTTTAACGCGCTTAGTGCTTTATTCCCACATTTACTAATTGTAAAATAAAAACAACAGAAAAAAGTTAAAGAACCGATTGTTCCACAAATTAAATTAAACTAAGTAAATAATACTGCACAAATAAGTTCAACAAGATTTAGAAATGCTTACATTTATCTATCTCTTAATCTTACTTTATAACCTTTCAAATATGATTGGGTTTTTAACCAGTGGCATTTTTTTAATATGCTGTATATCACACTCCTGATCTGTTGTGTGGGTAGCCAGCCCTGCAAATGTTACAAAAAAAGAAGGATGCCAGAACAATTGTCTCCTGGGGGGAAAAAATTGACCAGAACATTCCTTATACACGTGACTTGCTCTTTTTTCTCCCAGAGTGCTTAAATGCTAAATTCCCACATATAGGAATGTACAATGTAACGCATATAGGAATGTACAATGTAACGCTTTTGTATTCAAATAAATCTTTTGGAGAAAAGAAGATTCGGTGTGCGTGCGAATCTCTGTTCCTGCACATTGTTCAACTATAGCACAGTACCCGACGCTTATTGATCATCAGATAGCGTGTGCGGACAGTGGAGGCTTCCAATAAGGATTAATTATATCTTAGTTTGTATCAAGTGCAAGGTACTGTTTTATTATTACAGAAAAAAATGAAATCATTTTAAAAGATTTGGATTATTTGATTATATTGGGTCTATAGGAGACAGCCTTTCTGTAATTTGGAACTTTCTGGATAAGGGGTTTCCAGATAACGGATCCCATACCTGTATCACCAACTTAACTGAATTTTCTTTTATCTTGCAGATAACTAGCAGAGCAACAAAAAGTAACCAATTAACACTTGGGGGCAGATGTACATATGGTCGAATATCGAGGGTTAATTAACCCTCGATATTCGACTGCGAAATGTAAATCCTTTGACTTCGAATAACGAAGTCGAAGGATTTACCGCAAATAGTACGATTGAACGAAAAATCGTTAGATCGAACGATTAAATCCTTCGAATCGTTCGATTCGAAGGATTTTAATCCATCGATCGTACGATTTTTCTTCTACCAAAAAATTGCTAGGAAGCCTATGGGGACCTTCCCCAGAGGCTAACATTGCACCTCGGTAGATTTTAGGTGGCGAAGTAGGGGGTCGAAGTTTTTTTTAAAGAGACAGTACTTTGATTATCGAATGGTCGAATAGTCAAATGATTTTTTTGTTTGAATCGTTTGATTCGAATTCGAAGTCGTAGTCGAAGGTCGAAGTAGCCAATTTGATGGTCGAAGAAGCCAAAAAAAACATTCGAAATTCGAACTTTTTTTTATTCTATTCCTTCACTCGAACTAAGTAAAGGGGCCCCTTGGTGATCTTCTGAAGCCAACTTGCTAAACGTATTCACTTTCTAGGTCTCTTTGCACATCTGCATGTTAGATCAGGAAAAAAAATTTGATTGCTTTATTTATTTTTGATTTTATTTACCTTCTTAAATTATAAATCATGTAAGATATATTTCAGCTGCAATAATGCAATTTCCTCTAATTACAACCCAGTATTCAACAGACTTATTAGAAACTTGTAAGCTGATTTAATGTATCATTTTTATGTTTCAACTTTTACATGTCGTATAAAAAGAAATATGCTGTATTTACTGGTCTGTGCAAAAAGATTAAAGCATGCATTAAGATGGTAATTTGACATTTGGTTAAAATTAAACCTACAACAGTATCTGTAGAAATACAGATAAACTTTATCTTATTAGCCCCTGTGTGAGTCATTGAAGGGGGACAAGGATTGATGCTAGTTGCTAGCTATGCGTATGTGCCACTCAATCAACTGCCCAGATTTCAGCATTTTTACATTCTGAATAAACAACCCTTTGAAAGTAGAAGCAATTTTTCCATTTCTTACACAAATGGCAAGCATGTGTAGAGTGCACCTATTTTCTTTATAATAACTTATTAAACTGACCCAATTACATATTTTACTTTTGGTATTTTCAAAATCATTAGTTGCAGTGGAAAGTACCTGATAACATCTTGCTAGTTACTACACTGTGAAACGTATCAAGGTCACTTGAGACATTTGTTAAAGGTCACAGCTGACAACTGAAAGGTTGGAAAGCAATGTAGCAATATTTGCAAGTCAAGAAGTTTTCGTGCAATTGAACTTTTTATGATATTGCTTGGTTATATTCCAATATATTTTACTTGGAAATAGATATTATAACAAAGATCATTCTTTTTAATGTAATTCCAATAATTAAACAACTGATAGTAAGGGATTCCAAGAGGTACAATAGATTGCAACCTACCAGTAAATCTTGAGATGGAGGTTAACAACATCTTATGCAAACAGCTCCATTTGATTAGCATTCTGGGTACTTCACATTCAGAAGTCAAACAATGAATGATAAAAGGGCCTAGAGTCATGTGTGTGTGTGGGGGGGTGTGCTTTACAGAGAGCTGGTAAGGACCCATCTAGAATATACTGTGCACTCAATCAGGACATTATTGCATTTGAGAGTCTCAAGAAGGGTATGGGAACTGGGTATGGAAAGACTGGCCACATTGAGGTTGTTGATGCTGGAGAAGGGTGCTTAAGGGGTAATATATAATAATAAATATATATAAAAATATCTCCAATACCTTATTTACTAGTAGGTACCTCCAGGTGACACAATGGGGCCCATTCTGATTAGAAGAAGGAAGTTCCATCAAAATATTCTGAAATGTTATTTTTTTACAGTGAGAGTGGTGAAGTTCTGGAATTGTCTCCCTGAATCAGTTGTGCTGGCTGATACATTAGATAGCTTTAAGAAGGGGTTGGATGGCTTTTTAGCAAGTGCGGAAATACAGTGTTGTAGAAGGTAATTCATAGTACAAGTTGATCCATGAAATGGTCCAATTGCCAAATGGGAGTCAGGAAGGAATTGTTCCCCCTCTGCAGCAAATTGGAGAGGCTTCAGATGGGGGAGTATAAATATGCAGTGGCATAACTACAGGGGGGTGTGAGCACAATCCTGACCCGCATCCCCTTTGGGCCCACCAAAGTCACAGATGCATATCATAGGCAGATTTTTATGAGCACACTTGTAGAGTGCAGGGGGGCAGTGTCTAGAAGGCAAGGGGCGCAAGTCTGGAGAGAAGGGTAGTGAGGGTGGGGGCTGGGTGCACATTCTGCACATACCACCCCACTGTGCCAAACACCCCACGACCATCACTTCCTTTCAAAGCTTCCTATAATGACCTAATACTTCCCTGACACGTCACACCAGAGCTGGCTAATTCCTGACCCAGGCTGTTTCGCTTACAAAGATCCCTGCTACCTTCCTGGGCTTCTTTTTATTTGTATTTATTTTTGAAGGTTCAGTGTTTATGCATTTTTTAATGGGGTGTCCCCTTTAACCAAAATATTTAATTTTTTTAATAGTCTCACAGTAGCAGCCTGTATCTTTTTACTGTTGATGTAACTAAAAAGTGTAGGATTATTTCATACAAGTTAAGCAATCAATTTCTTTTTTTTCTAATTTTTGCATCATTCCGAATGTTGATACAGTTATGAGACCTGTTATCCAGAATGCTCGGGCCTGGGGGTTCCAGAAATTTCTGTAATTTGGATCCTAATACCTTAAGTCTACTAGAAAATAATTTCAACATTAAATAAACCCAATAAGGTGGTTTTGTTTCCAATATAAAGGATTCTTTATATCTTAGTTTGGATCAAGTACAAGGTACTGTTTTACTATTACAGAGAAAAAGGAAATTATTTTCAAAAATGTGGATTATTTTGATAAAATAGATTCTATGGGAAATGGCCGTTCCATAATTTGAAGATTTCTGGATTAGGGATTCAGGATAAAAAATGGCCTCGGCAAGTAAAGCAATCAATACCTTAGATTTTATTTTTGCCTTATTGATTGCTGCTTTACAACATTTGATATACATATACTGTAGGTCTTAAATGATGTGACCTTCTTATAGTAGCCAATGCATATTAATTTTTTTAAATAAAATAATATTTTATTCTTCTTTAAAAAACATTTATTTGAGGCATAGTCTTAGTCAAGCAAAATCTAAGTAGTAAAATATTTAGGGAAACAATGTAGATCTCTGCTCACCACTATTTTCTAAAATAAATCTTCGTTTCTATCGGTAACTTACAACCTAAGTATTAGTTTTCAAGCACCTAGCAAGTCTAAGGGGCAAATTCACTATGCGCCGAAGCGCCTAACGCTAGCGTCAATTCGCTAGCGTTGGCCATTTTCGTTACTTTGCAAATTAAGTAACGGACGCTAGCGTAACTTCGCTAGTGTAACTTCGCACCCTTACGCCTGGCGAATTTGCGTACCGGACGTAACTATGCAAATTCACTAACGCGCAAATTGTTCTGAACGCTACTTTTTACGCTAAACTTCCTTCGCCACCTCAGACCAGGCGGAGCGCCATAGAGTAGATAGGGATTTCTTAAAAAAAAGTTAAAAAATGTTCTAAGTCCCAAAAAACGCTGGCGTTTTTTCTATATTATGGGTGATAGGCTGAAAAAGATCGAAATTTTTTTTGGGGTTCCCCTCCTCCCCCCCCTACATTTCCTAACTCATGGCAACTTAACTATACAGTGGGCACATGTGTAGGGCAAAATAAAAATTTTATTTGATGTTTTGAAGGTTTCCCAGGCATTTGTAGTGCTGCTACATATTCCTCCATTGAAATTTGAATTTGGCGCCGTATGCAAATTAACCATCGCTAGCGTAACTTCGCTTCGCTTAGCGAATCAACGCTAGCGCAACTTCGCAACCTTACGCTACCCCTGAGTGCAACTTCGGATTTTGCAACTAGTGAATTTGCGAAGTGCTGGCGAAACTACGCCTGGCGAAGTGCGGCGAAGTTACGCCTGGCGGAACTACGAATCTTAGTGAATGTCCCACATATAGTTTGGGATTCATTGATATGCTAAATATTCCTCTGGTAAAAAAAAAATAGTAAAAGTCTGCTTTGTGTGTTTTGCCAAAATCCTTAACCAAGAAGGTTAAATATACTCAAAATACAGGCTGGAAATTGATAAGCATAAAGACTACAGTTTAGTATTAGAGGTATGGGACCTGTTATCCAGATTGCTCTGGACCTTGGGTTTTGCAGATAATGGATCTTTCCATAATTTGGATCTTCCTAACTTTAGTCTGCTTAAAAATCATGCAAACATTAAGGGGCACATTTACTATGGGTCAAATATCGAGGGTTAATTAACCCTCAATATTCGACCATCGAAGTAAAATCCTCCGACTTCGAATATCGAAGTCGAAGGATTTACTGCATTTAGTTTGATCGAACGATCGAAGGAAAAACGTTTAAAGAACGTTTAAATCCTTTAAATCATTTAAATCCTTCTAATCGAACGATTCGAAGGATTTTAATCCATCGATCGAACGATTTTCCTTCAATCAGAAATTACTTAGAAAGCCTATGGGGAAGGTCCCCATAGGCTAACATTGGTGCTCGGTAGGTTTTATGTGGCGAAGTAGGTAGTCAAAGTTTTTTTTTTAAAGAGACAGTACTTCGACTATCGAATGTTCGAATAGTCGAACGATTTTTAGTTCGAATCGTTCGATTTGAAGTCGAAGTCGAAGGTCGAAGTAGCCAATTCGATGGTCGAAGTAGCCAAAAAAAAAAACTTCAAAATTCGAAGTATTTTACATTCTAATCCTTCACTCGAGCTAAGTAAATGTGCCCCTAAATAAACCCAATAGGCTGGTTAGTTTGGATTAAGTACGAGATACTGTTTTATTATTACAGAGTAAAAGAAAGTCATTTTATTAAAATTTGGATTGTATGTATAAAATGGAGTCTATGGGAGATGGCTTTTCTGTAATTCTGAACTTTCTGGATATTGAGTTTCCGGATAACAGATCTCAAATCTGTACAATAACACTATTTGTACAATTACCTATAAGGTGCAGGTATAGGATCTGATATCCAGAAATCGATTATGCAGAAGAAAAAAAACTAAATTATGGAAAGGCCATCTCCTATAGACTCCATTTTGATCAATTAATTCAAATTTTTCAAGAATATTACCATTTTCTTTATAATAATTGAACTGTTCCTTGTACAGGTATGGGACCAAATAATGGATTTTTCTGTAATTTAGATCTTCTGTTATATTATTATATTACCCTTTATTATATTTCCCTAATATTATATTACTCTTTTCTTTATAATAATGGAACTATAGAGCTGGTGTTTACGTAATTGAATCTTCATATCTTAAAGTACTAGAATATCATTTAAACATTAAATAAACCCAATACGCTGATGTTGCTTCCAATAAAGAATAATTATATCTTAGTTTGGATCAAGTACTTGGTACTGTTATATTATTACAGAGCAAACGGAAATCATTTTTAAAAATTTGCATTATTTGATTATAATGGAGTTTATGGGAAACGCCTTTCCGTAATTCTGAGCTTTCTGCATAACAGGTTTCCAGATAATAGATCCCATAGTTGTACTTTATCCCAACTAGGCTATAATGAATCCTTACTGGAGGCAAAGAAGTCTTTTGGGTTAATTTAATGTTAAATGATTTTTTAAGTAGGTGTAAAGGATGGAGAGCCAAATTATGGAAAGATCCCTTATTTGTAAAACCCCAGGTCCCAAGCATTCTGGATAAGTACCATACCTTAACTTCTTTGTAATAGAGTCTGCCTGCTACTTTGAGATATAGAAATGGGTGGTGTACAAATTACGAGCAAGGAAAGCAGTACCTGTACTGTCAGGTTTGATCTTACAGTTCAAGTGGGGTCCCAGTGGTCAGTGAATATATATCTATATGTCATTAAATGGATGGCTAAAAATACCAACAAAAATACGATCAACATTTTTATCTATTCTTGCTCAATAGCCTGATTACCTTATTGCCTGAAGAATGCCAGTTATCAAAGAATCCCAATTCTTAATAAGACTTATTCACTGAACTGCACTTTATTAACTGGGCACTACCTGTGAAAAGCACTGGACCAACATGCTTCTTCTGAATGCAGATCCCAAACCATGACTCCAGCCCTGCCCTGCCATTATACAACATATGGGTGATTATATATTATAATAATATTATATACTTATAGATTATAATTATAGCTTATTGTTACTTTACATTTACCAAAAATATTTTGCAAAATGTCCACTGGGATATACATCTCTAATCTATCCCTAGATTATGTACAACTTTTCTAGCCTACTTCTGTAGTTAAGCTTTAGTTCTCCTTTAAAAGGCAGAACTTTTGGGTCAAACAAGATGCATATCCTTGCTAAGTATGAACCTCATTGTGTCTGTCCACTTATTCAAAATAAGAGCAAAATCAAGGATACATCAGGCCCAGTCACATATATCCTGCCATGGTAATGATTCCTTATATCAGGCTTATCCAGATTAAAATTAGTACATACTGACCCCATATGTCATATGTAACAAATGATGGGTTTTGGGACACATATTTTGTCTAACTGCATACAGATTCTGCCTCAAATGTGTCTCAAAATACACTGCTATTACATGTTACAGAAAATTAATAAATCCACATGTGTTGTCTTGATTTAGAAAACCTTGTGACTTTTCCCATACAAAGGAGTTTTCGCTCCCAGACACTGAGACACTTCATTAGAACTGCTTAGCATGCAGGTTGCCTGTTTCTTCACCAAGAAGGATCATTAGTTTCTGACACTAATGATATAACAAATATGTGCCCAGTGAGGCAAGGGTGAAGAGAGGAGGCAGGCAAGGGAAGAATAGGCGTGGAGGTGCGTGCCGGGCTGGCAGCGTGACGCGCCTCTGCTGCTGCTTTCCATCCATCTTGTCATATGCTTTCACAGTCTGCAGACGATGTCCCCAAAGGGACAAACAGAAGGATTAAAGCAACTTTCCTGTAAATGTGCACATTAGATTATAAGGTAGCATTAATATGACCTAATGTTACTGCTTTAACTCTTGAGGAAGAACAAAAGTGCCAGCATATTCTGCAGCACAATGCAATAGAAGGATGTATACATTAAAACTTAGGCTGGCCATACACGAGCAGATTAAAGCTGCCAATATCAGTCCTTTAGACCTATTCGGCATCTTCTCTGCCTGTGTGTGGGGGCTTCCACGGGTCTCCTTGATCGATATCAGGATAAAAATCAACCTGATTTGGTTTGATTTTTCCTGTGATTGAGGACCACATCTGCTAGTTGATGTGGTCCTACAACCTGTTGGCGCCCATTTCTTTCTTTATAATCTGATTGTTTGGCTTGGAGCAGAACAATCTGATTATCCCAATATCGCTTTGGTGGGCATATCAGGTTAAGATTCGCTTGTTTGGTAACCTCACCAAACAAGAAGATTGTATTGTGTATGGCCACCATTACAAATTACATACAAATATACAAATAGTACGGGAGGTAAAGAGCCCTGCTCAAAAGAGCTTACAATCAAAAATTTCAAATATCTCTCACGGCATGCATAAACCCTGCACATGTGCATGACCTCCCTGCAGGTCTTTATATGGTATAGTTATTATAAATTATACAATAACAATAAAAATAATAATAAATAATAGATACTTAAGAGCTCTGAATATCAATACACAACTGGGATGAAGTTCCTTCCCTGAAATGCTAATACTCTTTTAGGAAGAGGAGACAGACACAACATGGGGAGGGGGACAAGCACTTAGGTAAAGGGCATGTTGCTGCAGAGAAAGACTAGTGCTTCTTCTATTGTAAGAAGCAGTGAAGCAATGAAGAGAGATTCAGATGCAGGTGAGAGGATGTGTGCAGCAGTAAGGCTTGAATGCAGCAGTTGGGGTGAGATTCTGGGAGACCTGATAGTAATATGTTGCAGTAATCTATTCTGAAGATTAGCAGTAGAGGGACTAAAGAAAGGGATACTGTAATGATTTTATGGTGTCGTTTTTAGTTCTAAATTACACTGCAAATATGGAATTTCATTCTAAACACAAGTGTATTTTTTTTAGTTGTAATATCGGTGTGTAGGCAGCCATCTCAGATCAATTTGCCTGGTCATGTGCTTTCAGAAAGAGCCAGTGCTGCACTATGGAACTTGTTTCTGACAGGATATTGTTTCTCCTACTTAATGTAACTGAAGGAGTCGTAGTGGGACATGAATTTTTACTGCTGTTCTTATATCTACCAGGTTGCTGTTATCTGTTTACCTCCCCATTGTTCTGCTGATGAGCTGCTGGGGGGAGGGCAGGGGGTGATATCACTCCAACTTGCAAGTGCAGCAGTAAAGAGTGACTGAAGTTTATCAGAGTCACATGACTGAGGGCACCTGGGAAATATGTCAGATTTCAAAATTAAATATAAAAAAATCAGTAGTGCTCTTTTGAAAATCGGATTTCAGTGCAGAAGTCAGTTATATGGTTGTTCTTGACACAATTAAGAAGTTTGAGCTGAATATGTTAGTCAGTGCAGGAACAGCAATGTATAGAAAAAGAGATGGAATGTCAAAAGAACAAATAGTGGCTGAGGAGGAAGAGAAAACCTTTGACATCTCAGTGACAGGAAAGAAGAAAAAAAGGGATTGGAATCATTTACTGTATATGGCAGTTTTATCCTGTGGGACTCAAAGTGTGTTACAGCAAGCATGCAGCAGTTAAAGGCACACTAATGCGCAGATTTGAGATTAGAGCACACCACAGAAAAACTCACCCACTTTCTATTCTCACATGGAGAATTGGCTCTGCTACATACCTCCCAACATTTTGGAAGTAGAAAGAGGGACAAAAAGATTTGGCGCATGGAGCGCAGTGAATTTGTTTTGACCACACCTATTTTTGTGGTCACACCCCCCAATTACCATGTTTATTTGACAAAATGAAACTTTGAACATGTCTCCGTTTTTTTATGTGTTATTACAGTTTTGCTAATGAAGGTGAATTGCCCTTTAAGCTGAACAGTTTTCTGAAGAGACCCGCTTATCTTAAATTGTTACAATTGTTTCTTTGCTTATCTAAAATTGTTACAAAAGTATCGAAGTGCAACTGCCACGTATTCTGGGCTCTCTGCCAAGAGCCAATTAAGTTTCAGAAACTTTGTATCTTTTTGACTGTTTAGTGCAGGAGATCAAAGAGATGATCAGGACATTTCAACTGCAGGTGGAGCTGTCAAAATCGGGACTGTCCCGTGGGAGGTATGCTGTTGCTCTCAGATTGCAATTATTTTTTCAGTCTGAGAGGAGCAGATCTGTTCTCTACCCCAGTTCCATTGAACTACAGTACACAGAAAAGGACAAATTCTGCTTTAGTGTAGGTACATGAAGCAGAGCAGAGATTGGCCTGAAAATGCAAAAGCAGGTATTTTCAGGCTGATCTCTGCTACAGCAACCTGGTGTCTGAAGCGGGAGCTATAGATATAGTATGTACCTCAAAAGAGTAAATGGATATAAAATAATTCATGTGAAGGGTTTTGAATTTGCAGTTAAAAGAGGAACAGGTAAAAAAGGAGGAGACCAACTCCTCCACCTGTCCTCTGCGTGGAGTATGGGTGAAAGAAAAGACCCATAAAATAAAGGAGCTTTGTGGGCAGAGTGTGATCGATAAAGCTAGGTCTCTGTAACAGTAAGCAGGTGGAGAGGTTACAACAGAATTGTCACTAGGGGGATTGTGTAAATCAGTGCAAGTACTGATCAGTCCAGTGACACAAACGTAGCAAACAGTGCATGCTAACAAAGTAGTAAATGTGTGAGGTGGACTGCCGCTTACACTGGATGTGGTATGCTCCTCCCAACATTGTACTGCATTGTGACGCATGCGGTGCTGTTGGGTCATACGCAGTTGCAATTTTAAAGCCACCCTTGAACTTTGTTATTTACACCTTTTGGGCATCATTCCTCCACTGTTTCGGTGCAAAAGTGCCTTTAAATCCTGTTGCTGACATTTTTACCTTGCCCAAGCTGGTTTCTGGTTATACAGTTCTTGATAAAGCCTTTTAATGTGATTTTCTAGCACTTGACCTTTAGCTGTTTATTATGTTATGATTCTTACTGCCTGTCTTAAACCACTAGTCTGTTTTGGACCACGCTCTACCTTATCCTTGCATCTACCTCATTTATACTCTGTCTGATCTCTGAAGTTAGCAGTAGGGATGTCGCGGACTGTTCGCCCGCGAACTAATTCGCGCGAACATCGACTATTCGCGTTCGGCGAATGTTCGCGAACGTCGCGCGACGTTCGCCAATTTGGGTTCGCCTTAGCTGGCGCTTATTTTTGCCCTCTCACCCCAGACCAGCAGATACATGGCAGCCAATCAGGAAGCTCTCCCTCCTGGACCACCCCCACACCCCCTGGACCACTCCCCTTCCATATATAAACTGAAGCCCTGCAGCGTTTTTTCATTCTGCCTGTGTGTGCTTGGAAGAGCTAGTGTAGGGAGAGAGCTGTTAGTGATTTGAGGGACAGTTGATAGTAACTTTGCTGGCTAGTAATCTACTTGATACTGCTCTGTATTGTAGGGACAGAACTCTGCAGGGATTTGAGGGACATTTTAGGTTAGGTAGCTTTGCTGGCTAGTAATCTACCTTCTACTGCAGTGCTCTGTATGTAGCTGCTGTGGGCAGCTGTCTGTCCTGCTGCTGATCTCTCATCTGCATCTGTTCTTCAAACAACTGCCACCTAGCTGTCTAAATATCAATAATAATACCGTCTCCAGAAACACCACCCGAGTGACGTTTTTCAAGCAGCAATAATATATTCCGTATCCAACGGCTGTAGTGTATACGTTGCCCTTGCAGGCATTATTTGCCCAGTCTTTAACCAAGTGCCACCTAGCTGTGTGAGCTTTTTCACATTCCGTGTCCAGAAACATCACCTGAGTGACGTAGTGTGATTTCTGCCCTTTACAGCACAAAACGCAGCGCTGTGTCAACAATGGATTTTTCAGATACATTTTTGCCCTTGATCCCCCTCTGGCATGCCACTGTCCAGGTCGTTGCACCCTTTAAACAACTTTAAAATCATTTTTCTGGCCAGAAATGTCTTTTCTAGCTTTTAAAATTCGCCTTCCCATTGAAGTCTATGGGGTTCGCGACGTTCGCGAACTATTCGCATGTTTTGTCGCAAGTTCGCGAATATGTTCGCGAACATTTTTTCCGCCGTTCGCTACATCCCTAGTTAGCAGGTTCCCATCTGGTGCCCTATCATTACAGTAGTTTCTAGATTATGTTTTACTAATTATAATGAACCCCACAGTATCCTTACCTAATTTGCACACTACTCTTGTAATGCAGTACATCTCAGGATATAAACTAAGTACAAAATAATTTATTATGACATAAGGAAGAGGCCAAATACATTTTGTGTCTGTTGGGGCACTTACTCATAGGCTATGCCCTCACAGCCTATGAATGATTTGGGGGATCTTGCTACATTTTTCCTTTTTCAGTAGTCAGTATCCAGTCTCAGACTGGGGTGGACAGTGATATATCCCCTCTGTGTTTACTATACATATTAATTACAAAAAATCTCGTGTGCCATTAATTTATTTTTTTTCAATATGGGCTTTATGCACTGCTTCCAACATATCAAAGGTTTTGCTAAGTTGACAAAACACAAACTGACTTCAATGTGTTTGTCGAATACTTTTGAGTCCGATTCACATATCACTATGCCCATCACACTATACTGTGAGAATCTGCAAGCATCTAAACAGGGAACTCTTCTGGCAGCCCTTCTCTAACCCACTGGTCAGGAAGGCAGCCAAAAGGTTACCGGTTAATTTGGGCATATGTGCATTTCTTGGTGCGTGTATGAATCCCCAGCCCTCATAGATCCAGCCAATCAAAGCAGAGTTCTTTCAATAAAAATCCTTTTCCTCACTTCTTTGCTATCACCACTAATGTATAGCCTTTTGTACTGTGGACTGTCTCTAACTCTTGCTAATTCTGCTACTATCAGGACCAAAGGCTCTGTTGGGATTTTGTGGACCAGGGAGGAAGCTACAAGTTCAATACAGTTTGCCGTATCAAAAGGGTTAGGCAAAAGAGCAAACAAAGTCCAGGCAAAGGGGTCAATCCAGGCACCAAGGTTCGTAATACAAATAACAGGCCGAGGTCAATAACAAGAATCAAGGAATTTAGCAATAGATCACACCCAGGAACTCACAAAGATGAACCTATATTTGGGCAAGGTCTATAATGTTCTGGCATCTAAAATAGGTCAGTTTTTGGCACCAAATGGACGCACTGGCATCATGACGCTGCATGCTGTCATTGTGCACCTTTACGCGCTGGTGTCCTGACACTGTGGCCATTCTGGCGTCAAGACATTGCACACGTCTGACGCACTGGCGTCAGAACATGACACAAGGGAGTCCTGGAGACCGCCATCTTGCCAAAGAGGACCAGAGCGGTGAGTCTTTTCTACTCTTGCACTAACCTGCTCTTATTTTCCCTGCTGCTTTCTTTTCCAGTGTGTCCTGTTCGCGTCCCTCCACATCTGCTCTCACTCCACCTTGTTTTATTTTGTTCTTAGTTCACTTTGGACCCCTGCTGTTTCTTGCCTGAAAGTCTCAACACATTCCCCTTTAGTGATCCCTTACATACACTTATGGGCAAACCTTACAGTACTGTATGCAGTATTTACCTGAAAGAAATACTTTGAGTCACAGCTGCTACATTATCTATTATAGGAAAGAACACTCTTTACCATTAAAGGAATTCATTTACTAATTAAGTTCAACATATGGTGTCTAGTCTCAGGGGAACCATATAATGGCATGCAGAGATCTGGTCAATGCATGATAGTTACACAAAAACACATAGTAACATAGTAAGTTAGGTTGAAAAAAGAAACAAGTCCATCAAGTTCATCCTTTTATGTCTATATATAACCTGACTAACTGCTAGTTGATCCAGAGGAAGGGGAAAAAATGCAATTTGCCTCAGAGGGGGAAAAAGTTCCTTCCTGACTCCAAGATCGGGGCAGTCTCTGGATCAACTTGTACTATGAGCTATCTTCCATAACCCTGTATTCCCTCACTTTCTAAAAAGCCACTCAAACCCTTCTTAAAGCTATCAGCCTGTACAACTGATTCAGGGAGAGAATTCCACATCTTCACAGCTCTCACTGTGAAAAACCCCTTTACAAATATTTAGAAAGAACCTCCTTTCTTCTAATCGGAATGGGTCCCCATGTGTCAGCTGGAAAGATCTACTGGTAAATAAAGCATCTTTAGAGATTATTATATGATTTTACATACCCTTTATCAGCTTAATTGCCCTTTTATGCACCTTCTCTAATTCAATAATGTCCTGTTTTGAGCACTGGAGAACAAAACTGTACAACATACTCTAGATGAGGCCTTATCAGTGCTCTATACAGTGGAAGAATAACCCCTCCTCCCACAAATCTATGCCCCTTTTAATACAAGACCTTTTCCGTTATGGATTTGCCTAGTTCTGTCCAATTAAGGATATAAGTGGCTTGCATATTTTTACATCCCAGGTGCATGACTTCAGAACCCTAAGAACCTTAGTCTAAGCAGAGAATGTACCATTAATAACCATCCTCTGTACCCAATTCTCTAGCCACTTTCTGATCCATGTACAAATGAATTTATTAAGCCCAACGGCCCTTAGTTTAAAAAGTTGTTATGACTGAAACATTTGATAGGGGTTGGATAGCCCCGCCAGCCCAGATCTGCTCCCTGCAAAAACTTGAGCAAAAAAAACAGTATGCGTGCATGCACAATTGCGGAAAAAAACCCACTACACACATGCTCAATTTTGAAAAAATCCCCCCTACAGGCATGCATGCACAATTGTGGTGTGGCACATGGCGGCAGGGCTGGGGGGAGGGGGCCCTGACAGCAGTCCAAGTGGTCCTCGGGCCCCCAGTCTGACCCTGAAGATAGCTCATAGTACAAGTTGATGACAGGGACTGGTCCGATTGCCATGTTGAGTCAGGAAGGCCTTTTTCCCCCTCTGATGCAAATAGGAGAGGTTATATATATAACAGGTTATATATATAGACCTAAAAGGTTGAACATGATGGTTCATAATCCCTTTTTAAATAAAAGAATCACATCAGCTTTCCTCCAATCCATAGGTCCATCCGCTTGATAAATGGGGCAACCCCAAAACTATTAGTGTATATTGGCACAATAAATTCACTTACAGATGAAAACATTCCAGTAAGGCCTGTTCTTCAATTAATCTATGGTTAGTGCAACAGACACCAGGCAGTAACGTCTCTGAATTATAACAAATTGAGAAGGATTGACAGGTATCCAGAACCTAGTACATTACCAAATCCATTGGTACCATACCAGATGAAACCGACTCTGAGAAAATCAGAAATAGAGGCCCGTTTAAAACTGAACTAAGCTCTCTCAGTACCTGAGGGTATATTACATCTGGGGATTTGTAGACAAAAAGAAAACTCACATGCCCCTACTGCAGCCACTTTAGTATCGTGTCCAATCCAAAGCAGTGTGGTGGTTTCCTCATACTGGTCTCCATCCAGTGGACATTACATGTAGAAGGTTTAGGTGGGTGAAGAAAGCCAATCCACACATTTGGAATAAAATCATTGTCCGGCTTTATTTTGTTTGATTAAAACAACAAACAGGCATCTACTACAGATGTGTTCCTACTCTATGACCTGTTGGATCACCTGACGCGTTTCATGCCTCTTTCTGGCACTTCATCAGAGGTGAGGTCACAGGATATCCTGTGCCTTATATACCTGTGCTCATTAAAAAAATCTCAGATATAAAAACATATAAACAGACACTCAAAGTATTGTTTGTTACAAGTCATATTGATTACAGCTTGGACATAACATTATACAATATTATAAAAAGGACACGTTGTTTTACACTTAATTAAAGTCAATTGCTTATAAGACAACCACTATGTGCATACATGTATTATAGTACTCACATTAAGGCTGAAAAAAGCATGTTACCTCCCAGTCGTTATTGAGACCATGTGGATGTCTAGTTCTCAAAGTAAAAATCCAAAAGGTTTCTCTCTGATCAATTATTCTCTTAATGTCACCTCCACGTGGTCCCAATTTGACTTGTTCTATACCTTGAAATTTAACCTGGGAGTGGTCACCCCCATGTATGCACATAATATGTTTACTTATAGCAGAAATCCGTTTATTCGAAAAAAAAATTCTTCAATTCTGTCAAGATCTATGGGTATCAAGTGCTCTGTCACTCTCTCTTTCAGTGACCGGTAAGTTCTACCACGTACTGCATGCCACAATTACATGTCGCCAGATAGACAAGGCCCCTCGTATCACAATTTATATAACTTTTTATAGGATATTTCTCTCCTGTTATCATACTCTCAAAGAAGTTTTGTACTAAAATATGTTTACACACTTTGCATCTGCTCTTTCCGCATTTAAATGAACCCTGCTGCACTAACCAATTTCTGTTTGTTTTCATTTCTCCCTTTCTAGGTTGGTATAAACTGGGGGAAACGTCATTAGAGATAGTCCTACTCCTCCTGAACACATACTTCAGGTTCCCCAGTACCCTTCTATCCAATAGAGGATCAACCTTCAAAACGTCCAACCTTTTCTCTATAATCCTCCTTATTTGATCGGCCTGATTACTGTATTTGGTGATAAAGTACATATTGTACCCATCTTGTTTGTTAGTTACATTTTTGTGTGTTCTCCTCTTATTACTTTTATTTGTAGTTGTATGTAAGAGCTCTTCCCTTGAGGTACTAACTGCTCTTTCATAGGCTTTCTTTATTACTGTAACATCATATTTTCTCTCAATCAATTTATCCCAGAGTATCATCGCCTGTTTATTGAAGGAGTCCCAAGTGGTGCATATGCGTCTAAGTCGCAAAAACTGCCCAACTGGGATTCCCCCCAAAACTGGTCGAGGATGACAGCTATCAGCCCTCAATAAGGTATTCCTAGATATTGGTTTTACATAGAGATCACAATGAATGTCACCAACATTCGTTCCTTCCAATGTGATATCTAAAAAATCTATTGTTTTATTGTGGGTTGCATGAGTAAATCGTAAGTTGTATTCATTCTGGTTGCAATGTTCCAAGAATTTAATGCTCTCTTCTTGAGTACCCCCCCAAATGAATATTAAATCGTCTATAAATCGGTGATATGTAACAATTCTATGTCTGTAGGGGTTCCCACATCCATAGACGTGGCACCGCTCCCACCAACCCATAACGAGGTTGGCATAGGTTGGGGCAAATTTTGCCCCCATAGCGGTACAACGTCTCTGGAGGTAAAAGACCCCATCAAACATGAAAAAGTTGTGGGTGAGTAAATATTCAATACTCAATAAGATAAATTCCCGTGTAATATCATCGTATAATTCGGAATATTGCAACCAGAACTCAACCGCTCGTAGTCCTGTAATATGCTCTATGCTGGTGTACAATGATGTTACATCCATTGTAAGCCAACTATAGTTGGCCTTCCATTCAACATTTTGGACTATTTGCAAATAATGTCCAGTATCCCTTAGGTATGAGGGTAAGGCTTTGACAATGGGTTGTAACATCATATCTATTATATTAGACAACTTTTCATTTAGTCCATCAATTCCTGAAATAATCGGTCTCCCTTTTATGTTCTCTAAACCTTTATGAACCTTTGGTAATATATGAAAAATGGGTATCTTTGGAGTTTTCACCACTATATCATTTAACTGGTCCATATTAAATACTTTGGCAATTACACCAAAGTCAAAGATTTGTTTCAATATTGACTGGTACTCGCTTGTCGGATTGTTTTGTAGGGGTTAATAAGTTTCATAATCATCCAATTGTCTAGAACATTCTTTGAAATAGTCTAATCGATCCATTATCACTATTGAACCACCTTTATCAGAATCTTTAATAATGATGTCCAAATTACTCTTTAGCTGTTTTAATGCCATACGTTCTGATCTATTCAAGTTATCAGATTTCTTTTTGTTTCTGGATCTATTTTTTAGATTTTGGGCCAATGTAATGAGATCCTGTTCTACAAGTTTTTGAAATAATTCTATGTATTGTCCCCTATTTGATGCTGGGTAAAAGGAAGAGGTAGAGGGTACCCTTATAACACTTGTGGGGACATTATTATATCTAGTTCTGTCTGAATTAGTGTCTATAGTGTTACAGTGCTCTGAAAATAAAGAAGGTATTTGAGTGAGTGTTGCTTTTGTGTATACCTGTTCATCACTGGTGCATGCAACGGGTGCTAATGTTTCCACTTGTGTAGAGTTAGTCTGTTCTCCTGTGTATCGGTGAAAAAATCTTTTTAAAGTGAGTTTCCTCGTGAATTTATTTAAATCTAAAATAGTAGAAAAAAGTGAAAAATCATTATTTGGTGCAAAATTTAAACCCTTGTTTAATAGGGAGTGCTGTGCATCTGTTAAAACATGTGATGATACATTTATAATATTACTTTTCTCATTACATTTCTTCGTGTTGGGCACTAGTTTTTTCCCCCTGCAGTGGGGCCCCCCTCCAGAAACCTCTTCCTATTAGCATTTTGGGAAAACCTAGGTATCTCTCTCAAACCTGGCTCAGAATCCTCATCACTTGTATTGACCATATCTGAAAATGAGACCCGAGTGGAAGACAAGTCAGCCTGTGCCGATTTAGGTTTAAATCTCTTCTTCCCATTCCCTAGGGTTCTCTGTTTAATTGCAGATTTAGGGAACCGTGAGAATCTATCTTTATGCCATGTGTACACATTACCACTATCAAAGTCTAATTTATCACGATTATATTTTTGCTGTTTGGATTGCATAATGTTATTCTCATTCAAATTCAATTTTATTCTCAATTTCTTATCTCGTATTAAAAAATCGTTGTTCTTGGGTAAGCCATTTAACTCTGTCTGTAATAAATTAATCTCCGTTTTCAATTCTGTGTGTTTACTCCTTTCTCGACTGACTATTAAGCCCATGAGAGACATTGAACATTGTGTTAGAACCTCATTCCACGATGTTATGAAATCCTGATCATGTGGATCCACATTAAAGGAAGGGTATTTATTAATTCTTAATCCCCTAGGTATCCTTCCTTCATTTAAATATCGTTGCATTGTGGTAAGATCCCACCACGTCTTTTGTTCCATCAGCATGAGTTTTTCCATATCATTAAACAAAAGTGGCATAGGTTTTGTACCCACATCATGTTGAACAAAAGTCCCACTTGTAAATAGAGCATCAGCTCTGTTCTCTCTTGTCAAATTTACCGGTCACTGAAAGAGAGAGTGACAGAGCACTTGATACCCATAGATCTTGACAGAATTGAAGAAACAAATTTTTCGAATAAACGGATTTCTGCTATAAGTAAACATATTATGTGCATACATGGGGGTGACCACTCCCAGGTTAAATTTCAAGGTATAGAACAAGTCAAATTGGGACCACGTGGAGGTGACATTAAGAGAATAATTGATCAGAGAGAAACCTTTTGGATTTTTACTTTGAGAACTAGACATCCACATGGTCTCAATAACGACTGGGAGGTAACATGCTTTTTTCAGCCTTAATGTGAGTACTATAATACATGTATGCACATAGTGGTTGTCTTATAAGCAATTGACTTTAATTAAGTGTAAAACAACGTGTCCTTTTTATAATATTGTATAATGATATGTCCAAGCTGTAATCAATATGACTTGTAACAAACAGTACTTTGAGTGTCTGTTTATATGTTTTTATATCTGAGATTTTTTTAATGAGCACAGGTATATAAGGCACAGGATATCCTGTGACCTCACCTCTGATGAAGTGCCAGAAAGAGGCATGAAACGCGTCAGGTGATCCAACAGGTCATAGAGTAGGAACACATCTGTAGTAGATGCCTGTTTGTTGTTTTAATCAAACAAAATAAAGCCGGACAATGATTTTATTCCAAATGTGTGGATTGGCTTTCTTCACCCACCTAAACCTTCTATATTACATCTGGCCCTGGGACTTTATTCAATTTTTTAGCTTTATAAATCATATCTTGAGATATTGCAGCTATGAGGTGGGTCTGGGAACTCCGTCTCCTCTACTGTAAACACTGAAACAAAGAACTGATTTAGCACATTTGCCTTTTCTGTATCGGTTACAACAATATTGGTACCATTATTTAAAGGGACAACACTCTCAACACGCATCTTTTTACTATTAATATACTTCAACTTTTTGGGATTAATCATAACCTCTGACACAATCCACCGCCCATTTTCTTTCTTTGCCTATGGCATGTCATATTCAGAAATACATTTACAATATATTCAAAATTAACTAAATATAGGGCCTGTGAAACATACTGTATAACACATCCGGCATTAAATTCATGGTTTCTATTTTTAAATACGAGTCCGCAGCTGCCTACACAAATCGATACTCGAGCTCACCATTTCTACTTCATGGTCCTCCTCCTGTGAAACATACAGCCCCAGATTACTCACTGGTCCACCTATACAGTGCTGAACCCTAAACAGTACCATCAATTAACAAGCCCTGATTATATTTTATTCCTTACCTACCTTATATAAAAGATAACCCTCTCTTTTTAAAGGGGAACTCCGACTTCCAAACCAAAATTTGAAGAGGCCCACATACCAGAGAACCCCCTAATATACCCATCACAGTTACCTGTTTCTTCAAAAAATATAAATAAATGCCATTTTTTATGCTGTAATCCAGCTGGTTAACAGTTCTTCTCTTTCTGCATCATCTGAAATCCTGGCAGGGAAGGAGGGACTAATACACTGATGTTACAAATTGTAACAATTTCAACACAGCTTACAGAAAGCATGCAGGAACTACATAACCCACAATGCATTGCACTATGATGTTTTGTTCCTTATTGAAATCACATGTGCAGGGAATTGTGGGGTTTGGAGGATGCAGGCTAAGGACAGTTACAAAGTAACAGAAGTCCGCCAGCTCAGCAAAGTAGTCAGAGAGAGATCAGGGGGCTAGGCTTAGGGAACTGTCAGAAACCATTAAAGATCATAAAAAGACTGCATATTTTTTAATTAATGAATATTGCAAAGTTGCTTGAAATTATATTTACTTTTCAAAAAGCTTAAGTTATGTTTTTGTGGAGTTCCCCTTTAACTAGAAAGCGGTCTTATTTTATTGTACTGCATTGTTTCATTTGTAACAAATTTAATTTAATAAGCTATGTTTCAAAATAAAAAAATAAGATATGTATTTGTACACTGTGTAAGCACATTAGATAGATAGGCTTTCATGCAATGAAGATCACAAGCAGGCAAAACACTGCCCATTACTAAACATAACACAGACAGATAAGTGCATATAACAGAATCAGACAAGGATTAGATTAGTAACAATGATACTTTAATTAAATATGTAATATGTGCAGACTGCAGGGAGGGCAGTCACATTTCATCTGATGGAAGTAGGAGAGCAGAATGCAGTTTTGCTTTGCACAGTCACTTTATTCTTGTTAGACACAGGGGAACAGCATTACATATTTTCTAACAGTGACTTCTAACGCAAGCTAATGAATATTTAACTTTTTGCATAAAAATGATAAAATAGTCAAGTGTATATAGTAATTAAAACTTTTATAAATTGAATAATGCCTATATTAAAAAAAAAACCCTTTAAATGTTGCTGTTTAAAGCCCTTAATCACATCTCTGTCTGCAGACAGTTTTTTTCTGTTGGAGACTTCCTCATATAGTGAGACGTGCTGGGTGGCATAAGGAGATATAAGCTTTTGCTTTGCAAATGAGAAGAGTGAGCAAATAACTTTAAAAACAGCAGGATTGGTGTTAGTTGCCGAAACCATCACATATACATTCTTGCAATATCTGGATCAACTAGCAGTTATGCAGGTTATATATAGATTTAAAAGGTTGAACTTGATGGACACGTGTCTTTTTTCAGCCTACATTGCTGTTACTATGTAGTATCAGTAAGCATATACCCAATATCTGACTTGCAAATGACTTCATACATTATATAATACAGTTACTGTATATGGGATGATTGATCAAATTTATAAACTGTACTTTCAAGTAAATGTTGGGTGATATAGTGCTGTAGAAATCTACCACACTTAAGGGCAAGATAACCTCTATTTAATGCAAATAATTTACTTTTATTGAAAGTTTTATTACTTACATTACTCAAACAATATTGAATGATTAACTTGGGATGACCACTGACCAGGCAGTGCACTCTCAGATCAGCATACTCATAGACAGCACCAGCCACAAGATTCTTTGGTTAAAATGCCTTTATTAGAACATGGGCTCTGACCCGAAAATTCAGCAACGTTTCAGACTGCCATGAGTCTTTTATGGGGCAGTGCACTCTCCCATCTTTTTTTATTGCAGTTTATGAACAGGTTGATGCAGTGCCAGGCCAAGCCAGCCGGGAGCCCTGGCTACCTGGCCGACTACTTCAGCCCCTCCCCATGTGTATGTGTGAAGAATTAAAGGTTAAAAGTGGAGCTGCTACAGGTGGGGGGACACAAGGGTCCGAGCACAAGCATGTGTGCATATGCACAGAAGAGAGCAGGCATGTACCAAGGTTACATGAGGAGCTGCTAAATGTGGGGGACACAGGGGTCTGAGATAGGGGAAGGCGACAGAAGCAGGGCCGGATTTACATAGAGGGCACCCCTAGGCCTGCTGTCGTTCGTCACCTCAGATCCCTCCCTTTTATTCACTCAAATTTTTAACTTTGGGACCGGAGCATTGGGGATTGGCACGTGGGAGATTTAAAAAACTATCATATCTCCTGCTCATACCCAGTTACATCGGGTTGAAAAAAGACAAAGTCCATCAAGTTCAACTCCTCCAAAGAAAAGCCAGCATCCATACACACACCCTCCATACTTTCTCATAAATTATATATACCCATATCTATACTAACTATTGAATTTAGTATCACAATAGCCTTTGATATTATGCATGTCCAAGAAATCATCCAAGCCACTCTTAAAGCCAAGTTCATCTAGGTTTTGTAAAATAAGGAAGGTAAAGTAAACAGCAAGATGGTTTAACTAATATAATGCACAGCTATATATAAGAATATTAAAAGTAACATGGCAACACTATACACATTTTTACAATGGAATATCAAACTCAGTGAGGTCAGTTGTAAACATATTGCTTCCTGCATAACAAAACATAAAAATTAGGGAAACAATGTAAAAGGTCAGGCAATCATATTATTATAGTTGCCAAATGATATCTCAATTTTTTACAGTAACATTTCAGATATTACACTGAAGTCCTTGTAGACTGAAAACTTAAGCCAGAAAAATAATTTCTGTTATGTTATATAGTGTTACGTTATATATTATGTGAATAACTGTGTGTGAATAAAGATATTTCCATATCTTTATATAGTAGTGGTATATTTCAGCTTAGGGAAAGCTTTACAAATTTAAGATGACAGAGCTTGCCAAGAGATCTGAGGCTCTTTAAAGGGGTTGTAATAGTAGAGACTGATATTCTGAGATGATTTGCAATTGGTTCCCATTTTTCATTATTTGTGGTTTTTGAGTTCTCCATTTTGCAATTTCAGTAATTTGGTTGCTAGGGAACAAATTACCCTAGAAACTATGTACTCATTTGAATAAGAATCTGAAATGAATAGGAGAGGCCTTAATAGAAAGGTGATTAATAAAAAGTAGCAATAACAATATATTGGTAGCCTTAATAGTTGTTTTTGGATGGAGTCAGTGACCCCCCCATTTGAAGGCTCAGAAGAAGTCAGAAGAAGAAGGTAATTAATTAAAACACTATAGAAAATAGGCCAATTGAAATGTTGTTTAGAATTAGCCATTCTAGAATATTCTAAGGGGAAGATTTATTAAGGGTTGAATTGAAAAAAAATGTTATGGTCAAAACTCTCAAATTCGAATTGTGCATTATCAAAACTCGATTAAAGTTTTAATTTGAATTTCAAGATTTATCATACTCTGGCCCTTTAAATACTCAAATTCGACTATTCGCCACCTAAAACCTGCTGAGTCCATGCATAAGTCAATGGGAGAGGTCCAGTGATCATTACAGGATTACAGAATATATGAGTCAGGCAGACAGGACTCAAAACAGGAGTCAAATAGTATCAGAAACGCAAAACGGGCATAAGCTCATCCAAAAGTCCCTTTAAATACCTTTTGAATTTCGCGCCAGTGCGCAATGATATCATGACGCCGGCGTCAATGTGCGCACATAACCCGGAAGGTACCCGGCGTAGAGGAGAAAAAATCAACGCGGTGGACGTCCCCGCCAAGAGCGCGGCAGGCATCCCTGCCAGACAACTAGACCACCAGGGTGAGTCCTCACATTACCCCCCCCCCTCGAGGAGGGGCCATAGGACCCCCAGGCTTGTCAGGGAACCCAAGGTGGAATTGTTTCCTAAGACAGTCAGCACTAATATCAGACACAGGAACCAAGGAATTCTCCTCAGGATCATAACCCTTCCACTGTACTAAGTATTGTAACTTACCCCGCCCACAAGGTGAGAGTCAAGGAGTTAAAAAGTCTGGACTAAAGATTCAGGCTGACCTTTTACCAACATGAGAAAAGGATTGTTGACGGACCTGAAACCTACGGTGCAAGAAGTGAGATATGAAGTTGTGGTGTACTCTCCATGAACGAGTTGTACTTATAGATACATTCAATTTAAGGATTGGTTAGGTGTTTTATAGTATGATAAATTACAAGATTATTATCTTTAGGTATAATGGTCTGTTTAGGAGTCAGAGACCAATGTTTTCATTCTACTGCAAACTGGAGACAATTTCCAAGAGGACATCAGCAGGTAATGGATTATGGCCCTTAAATTGCTCAGGAGTTGTAACAATTCAATAAAAACTAACTGTAAGGCCCAGGCATGCAACTTAAAGTCCATGCCAGTATCCCTCGGTACAAAAGAAAACCTCACATAAATAGACTGATAATTCAACTTCACACAGTAAATTGTGCGATTTCTCAGTGTGCCTTAACATTAGTTATGTGCATGGGTTGCAAGAATTGGCAGCCTCTCAGTCTACAAATCGATCCACTACATCTTTCATCTAGTTTGCTTTTGAGTGATTCAGCATATCACTGAATGTGCTTCAGACGTCACACTGAATGAAATCCAGAGTAAGCACAAAAATATTTGTGGCAGTACTTGTTCTCAGCACCTGATTGATGTTTGCTTGGAGGAAAAGCTGCCGGTCAGTTGTCAGTTGAAGGAAGAGCCAATACAGCTCCACGCTTCGAATTGTGGGTCAGCTGGGAGAACTGTGTGGCTTAAGTAGCAACAAATAGTAATAAAAAATAAACCTGAATGGTAAATGCACAACAATAATTAAAATAGGGTCGACACATTGCAGAAGGGAGCCAAAATCTATTAAGGACCAGATAGCAACAATCATATCTTACTAGGGGATAGAATAAAACAAAAAAAAATATATGCTGGGTTCTTTATAATTCATTAATTTAAACCTTATTAAAGGGGACCTGTCACCCTAAGATATAAACTTTATTTACAATTACAATCAATTATTTCTATATATTTTTTTTTTTATTCTTTTAATATTGGATTTCACAATAACATCAAGCAGGCAGGCGCCATTTTGTGGACGCTGTTAGTAAGACAAGCTTTTGATCTTGCCAATATCTGGTTTATATGCTGAAATGGGGCACC
This sequence comes from Xenopus laevis, assembly GCF_017654675.1. Classification (NCBI taxonomy): domain Eukaryota; kingdom Metazoa; phylum Chordata; class Amphibia; order Anura; family Pipidae; genus Xenopus; species Xenopus laevis. The sequence continues at coordinate 45,906,082 of NC_054386.1, forward strand.
TGATGCCGATGCCAATGCCCTTGTACTGGCTGCAAAATTAAGTGCAGAATGGAAAGTGAAGTCATTGTCTGCCTTCATAGTATCTACTGTATTGATAAAAGTGCCACAGCTGTAGATAATGTGATCGGCAGTACTCCTGGGTATGCGTGCAGAGGAATGCCACACCTCCACTGCAACAAGCAGAGGGGGCTAAAGAGTGGATCCTGGGGCACGATCGCCCAGGTGCTGCTATTTCCTGGACCCACCATTGCTGCCTCACTGGTTCCAAAGATAAAGATGGCCTCCTACCAAATACCAACATTTTCACACTGATACACACTTATCAATACACAAATACATACACGCTTGGGGGATCAGGGGGGGTTTGTACTCTCAAAGGGCTACAGATACTTGCACACAAGCACAAAACACACATTTTGTGAAGTGTAAATGCGCACATACACACTTATACAATTATTTGTGTATCATGTTTTATTGCCTTTGCGAATAGCATATTTGCTAACCACACTATGCAATACATTTTGTTTGTTATTTCAGTAATTATCTTCCATTATAGCCATTGTATTGCATTTTCAGTTCTGTATAGGTGTTGTTCGCTTGTTTCTGTCCGTAAAACCTATTTGGCCAAATCAAAATAATAAAACTAAGATTCTGACAGCTGAATTTAATAAAAAACACTTAGGGACAGATTTATCAAGGGTCAAAGTAAAAATTGGAAGTAAAAAAATTCTAATTTAGAGCAATTTTTGAGTACTTCGACTATTGAATAGGCCAAAATTCGATTAGAATTTGAAAAAAAATGTGACTATTCAAATATCAAAATTTATCATGCACTGCCACTTTAAAACTTCAACCATGCTCCATCTAAAACCTGCCGAATTGCTGTTTTAGCCTATGGGGGTCCACCTAGAACCCATTTGGAGTCGATTAGTAGACTTGAAAAATCAAAATTTTTTTGGGAAAATGCTTTTAATCAAATTCGATCGAATACGATCTTACTTCGATTTGAACAATTAGAATACAGCCTATTCCCCCGCAGAAAAAAACTTTGATTTTTTTGGTTGGTCTTTTTATCTTCGAATTTCGAAGTTATGGGAGTTCAAAGAAACTCCACTTGATAAATCTGCCCCTTAATTTAGCATAGCTTTGCAGTTTGGTAGTTTGAAATAGTAAGACACAATTGCCCATTTTGGATTAGTCAGTATGTATAATTTAAGAAAAGATATGGTTTTCTAGGGTCTCCCTACTATTAACGGGTCTTATATCACATAATACACATACCAGGTGCTTGTATTTTAGCAGCCAGAGTGCCAGATATTAAAACTAATGCATATTTTAATTTGGGGGTCTTTGTTTGTCACATAGTTTGTTAAATCTATGCATATTGAACATCAGTAGACCCTTGGCATTCATAATTATGATGTTTTATAGTGGTACCTTATGCAATGTCAGCTATGTTACAGGGATAATGCAAGCTTTAATACCACATTCAGAAACTACACAAAAGCCGTTTTGTTTAGCGTAGCTTTGCAGACTTATTACTTAGAATGTGTGTTTTCTGAAAATATGAGGTTTTCTGGGGTTTACATTTGTTACTTTTACCACATATAAATCAGGCAATATTTTATTTTTTTGTAGAAATACTGTATATGCCATGATATGAGCAGGAGAAAATAACATTCACTAAAACTGTAGAGAAAAAAACTACATTATCAGCAAAGGAAAGGCAATGCGCTTTTCAACAGTCGCCTGAAAAAGCCTGGCGAGGCATTTTCAGGCGACTGTTGAAAAGCGCATCGCCTCGTGTGGTTAGCACAGGCGTTTTTACATAGGCGCCCATACAAAACTGTCGCCTGCGCCGGTCGCGGCGCTTTGTCGATGCGACCGCAAACGCGTGGCTATCTCCCCGTGTGGAATAGCCCTAAGCCTTTAAGGTGTTTATTTCAGAGGACATCCCTTGAAATTATTATGAAAGAGGTTTTATCTTAACTAGGAAAATGTATCGTTCTTTTAGACATAAGCTTATTCAGTCAAGCTTAAAAAAGGTGGATAGTGATGGGCGAATTTGCGCCGTTTCGCTTCGCTGAAAAATTCGCGAATTTCGCGCGAAATTCGCGAAACGGCGAAAAATTCGCGAAACGGCGCCGGCGTCTCGTTTTTGACGCCGGCGCCCGTTTTTGACGCCGGCGCCCGTTTTTTGGCGCCGGCGCCCGTTTTTGACGCCGGCGACTTTTTTCGGAAAAAAATTTTTTTTGACGCCGGCGAATTTTTACCGCAAATTTTCACGGGCGTTTCGCGAATTTATTCGCTCGGCGCGAATCGCGCAAATTCGCCGCGAATTCGCGCCTGGCGAATAAATTCGCCCATCACTAAAGGTGGATAAATATATATCTGAGTTTCCAGAAATAAAAATATTTTTATACAGACATATCGGATTCCACAGACTGAAAGGAAACCATGACAGTTACTCTCTGTTAGCAAGGATGAGTTTTCCATGCCCCTTAAGCATACCTCCCAACATTTTGGAAGTAAAAAGAGGGACAAAAAAAAAATTTCCGCACATAGCGCAGCAATTTTTTTGACCAACCCCCTTTCTGTGGCCACACCCCCTAATTACCATGTTTGTTTTACAAAATTTGGCAGGTTATGAAAGTTTGAAAATATGTCTCCTTATCTAAACTGTGTTTTTGTGTCTCAAAATTGTTACAAAGTATCTTATTTGCACCTGTTAGCTGTTCTGGGCTCTCTGCTAAAAGCCAATTAAGTGAGAAACTTTGTTTCTTTTTCTAGCTGTTCAGTGCAGAGAAAAGAGGGACTTTCCAGTACAAATGAGGGACTGCAGGTTGAGCTGTCAAAAGAGGGACTGTCCCACCCGAAAAAGGGTCAGTTGGGAAGTATGCCTTAAGCTCACAGTTTAATGCAGCCCTCTCCCTCACTTTGTTACATTTAAGTGATAGATTCTGAGACTGTTTTCCATTGTGAGTGGTGCTTTGCACAGTAAAAAAAGACGAAGAATCTGTTTATTCACAACAAGGGGAGGGGAAGGGGTTGCATTACACTGTATTATCTTGTATTTTTGTCATCATTGGCCATTCTTTTTTTTTTTTTTTTTTTTTTACAAAACCTCTGCAAAATTTCACTGCATACATTTTAAGCACACACAAAAAAAAGCTTAACTGAATAAGCCAGTGTTAAAAAGGTATATTTTTCCTTTGTAACATAAAGGGGATTATCAAAATCCGAAAAAGTTCTCACTGTTTTCTGAAAATTATTCCAACCAAATTCACATAGACTTTCCCCCTATTTATCAATAATTTGTTCTGAATATTTCTTCTGCAGGAAAAAATTCAAAATTATTTCTTCTGCAGGAAAAAATTCAAAATTATTTCTTCTGCAAGAACCTCTGATTTGATGCCCAAAACCACAAAATATTCTAAATATTGAACAAAACCCAGAGCAGATCAGGATCAGGTGTATAACTACAGAGGAAGCAGACCCTGCGTCTGCAGGGGGGCCTAGGAGATATAGGGGCCTCATGAGGCCCTAAATTATATAAAATCTCAATAATTATTTATAAACCAGGTCAACCTCTACACATTTTGGGTCCTGAAAAAGAATTTGCTGTGGGGCCCAGTAATATCTAGTTACACCTCTGATCAGGATATCAGGGTTTAATAGATCTTTTCTACGAAAAAATTGTGGTTTTCCTCTTTAGAAGTCCGACCAGAAAAAAATCAGACTTTAATAAATAACCCCCTTACAGTGACAGCTGTGAAGCAAGTAGATTTGCAGAGTAATGATAAAAATGTTTCAGTGCTCACCTGAGAAGGCACTCAAATCAGTGAAGAAATGTTTTAATATTTACTAAGTATATTCATTTGCTTAGCCTTACCACTACTGGTATGTTTATAATGGAATGCATGAATGAAAACCTTAAAATACATAATTTTTAAGAATGGATTGGATGCATTTTAGAAAGCTAACATCAAGAATATTGATAATACATGATTGATTTTATTATTGGTATTTTTCGCATATCCAAAGCAAACTGGGCATATTTCTGTGGATCAACTAGAAGCTAGATGGAAATTATTTGAGCAAAGGTCTGAATTTAGAGCATTTTTCACAAGCACTAGTGTGGATGAACATTTAGGGAATATGGGCATTGGACCTGTTATCCAGAATGTTTGAGACCTGAGATTTTCCAGATAATTTGTATCTTCATATCTTAAAGGGCACCAATCATCACTAAAATCATTTCCTAAGTAAATACACTATGTGAAAGTTCGAGAAATCCGATTTTTAAAACAGTTAGAATTGTTTGTATAATGTAAATCATCAGCGCACTATACCTTCTGCAAGATCTCCACTGCAGTTTTAGCTGAGGCAGGCATCTTGGATTTCACTGGCTCCTCATACCTATATCTTCCCAGCCAACTGCAGCTCTGAAATCTTGCACATGCTCAGTTGAAATTCCTTTTTGCTTATCAACCCTTCTAAGCTATTTTTAAATCAGCCAAACCTCTGTGATAGCTGCTGTACAATAGTGCTGCCACCTGCTGGAAGTTAGTGTGTGCCCTTCATTTGCATAATAATATCACCAGCAGGGGACAAGATAAGGAAATCTCATGATATTTCTAGTGGAGGAGTTTACTAAAACAAGGCATTCTGGGTAGAATACTCAAAGCAGTGTTACAATCTGAGCATGCTCCTGAAATTTGCATATTAGAGTCTCTGTTATAGTCTCATTATGGACTCCCTCAGTGAAAGAACCCATTTGACAAAGTAAGGGATTTTTTAAAACCTGCAGTTTTTTTCAAAAAAATATATATGTAGTTTGATTAAACGTGTTTATGTTGTACTGGTCAGATTGTTAATATGTGTTTGATTTTGGGTGTGATAGGTGCCCTTTTATTTAACTAGTAACCTTTTGTGTGGTACTGTACAGTTTAATAAATGTTGAAAAGTATCTCCAGGTCTGCACTCGGTATTTTGTCTATAATTAGTTATATAGTGTTATAATTATTCTCAAGGCACCTGATTCAAGATTAGAACCACATACAACAATACAGATTAATTATCTTTAATTTACACATATGCAAAAAACATATATTAATAAAGTACATAAATCTGAAACTTTAAAAAAATTTTGATCAGTATTAGTAAAGTGCATTAGTTCATGTCAGATTTAGTTATTATGACTGTTAGTCAGTATTGTTAAGGTTCGTGATTAGTTCATATTTGTTTCATTAATTGTAGATCAGTAGTAATGAACATGTTAATTCCTTGATTGATTGGTTAGTAAATGTCCCAAAAAAAGAGTTCATCAAATTTTCCAAGTGATCTGTTAAGAAAATTACTGAGAGAACGTTAACTTGATTTAGTCCTTCCTTTTGCCACAATGTAGCTAGAATGTAAGGCTTTCATCCCCTTGCTGCCAGCTAATCAAAGAAGCAGTCAAATCGCAACAATGTGTGGCAATGGATACTGTTGCTGAATGGATTTCCTGTATTAACTTCGGAAGCCCACAATAGATCTAAGAATGCAGCGCTGATGACTATTTTTAGTGGAATAGCGCAATGGCTGGTGCCGGTATACGTTACCGCGTCTTGAGTACTGCAGTGAACTTCACCCAATGATGAGCGCCATAAACCACGCCGTATGGATGCTGCTGTAAACTGCCTCAGATCGCAAACACCACGCACCGTGTCTCACTCTCCGTCCATCTTGCGGAGCGTCTGCATCCCCACTGGCAACGCTCCTCTGAGCGGCAATCACAAGGGTCTGCGTCAGCTGCGGGTAGTTTCTCTTAGGCGCCGGTTATGGGGAACAGTAAGCAGGAAAGAATATCGTTCTCTTTCAGTAGCTGCACGAACCATAACAATACTGACTAACAGTCATAATAACTAAATCTGACATGAACTAATGCACTTTACTAATACTGATCAAAATTTTTTTAAAGTTTCAGATTTATGTACTTCATTAATATATGTTTTTTGCATATGTGTAAATTAAAGATAATTAATCTGTATTGTTGTATGTGGTTCTAATTTTGAATCAAGTGCCTTGAGAATAATTATAACACTATATAACTAATTATAGACAAAATACCGAGTGCAGACCTGGAGATACTTTTCAACATTTATTAAAGTTTCAATTTTTTATCTCATGCACCACCTTAATATTTGAGGTTGAGTAAGTCTAGTTAATATATTAGAGAGTGCTGTACCATACAATATATCCCGTGGTACTGTACAGTGTCGGACTGGCCCACCTGGATACCAGGAAAACTCCCGGTGGGCCCAGGTGTCAAAGGGCCCTCCTGCTTCTAAACATTTGGCCTATTTCATGGCCATTCCCTATTTGTATAAGAACAAAAAGACTAAATAGATGGAATAATAGATTATGGTGTGTAAAGAAAAGAGACTAGGAGAGGTTGAGTGAGAAGAGGAAGAATAATAGTACTGAGAGTTGGCCCTTGGTATAAGGTTTTTTGGTGGGCCCCTGGTGTCCCAGTCTGACACTGGTACTGTATCACATGCTTTGTCAAATTCTAAGCAGCTCACATCCACTACCATCCCACAGTCGAGTTTCCTGCTCACCTCCTCATAAAAGGCAATTCAGTTAGTTTAACAAGATCTGTTATGCATGAACCCATGCAGGCACAAACTCAAAGTAGTGCAATTTTCATTGTATTGCAGTATCTTATTTCTTATTACCCTTTCCAAAAGCTTTCCTAACACATATGTCAGACTAACAGGCTTTTCTAATTTAGAATTGAATCCTATTTTAAATAATACACAACATTAGCAATTCAAAAGTCACTGAAAGTCTCTTAACACTGTGCCAGAAGTAATGAATCCTGAGAAATTAAGCAAAGAGATTTGGCAATCACAAAGCTGAGCATGTTTAGTACCCTGAGATGAATACCATTTGGTCCAGGACCTTTGTTTACCTTTACCTGTTCAAGTCTCTTGAATTTCCTCCGGAGTGACCCATGAATCAGTAGTTATATTAGTAGGAATAGGTCTATTTAAAAAGAAGCCTTTGCTAGCTGGTTCCTCAGCTGTGTAGACAGATGAGTGATAATAGTTCAGAACCTCTGCTTTTTTTTTCTCTGCTTTCATCAAACAAATTACCTGCCTCTGATAAAGACCCAACCCCTTCTTGCTTCATATTTTTGCTGTTAAAATAATAATTTTACAATTAAATATTTAAAAATAAAAATTTTGGATTCATTTTACTCCTTGTTGCAATAACCTTTTCCATCGCTATTTTTTCTTGCCCAATTGCTTTTTTTGCAGGCTTTATTGGCCTCAGTGACCTTGATAAAAGTTTCAGCTATCCCATCTAACAGTCAGGGCACACAGGCAGATTCTGGGTGATTAGTACTGCCTCCCCTGCCTTCCCGCCGGGCTCATGAGACAACAGGCAACTTTCAGAAAGCGAATCACGCCAAGTGGCATCCCGCCGTTGATTTATATTTTAGCCGGTGGGAAGGCAGGTGAGGCAGTTCGGGGAGATTAGTCGCCCTGAAGTAGAGGAGATTTGTCGCCAGGCAACTAATCTCCCTGAATCTGCCTGTGTGCCCTGACCCTAACCCAAATGCCTTAAAATCCTGTTATTCCTTACCAACCTGTCAGGAACTCCCTGGTTTCAAACCAGTGACCTGTTGTATTCATGTTCTTCCCACTTGAGCTACAGGAGGCAGTGTTGCTGTAGCCTTACTCTAACAGAACATCTTCTGTGCAGCTACCCCCAACTCCATCTTACCTCAGTCATGCATCCAGCTGTAGGCAATTCATTAGTGGGCTATTTAAAGGAGAACTAAAGCTTAACTAAAGAAGTAGGCTAAAAATGTTGTACATTATGTTTTGGGCTTCTGTACCAGCCCAATGCAACCACAACCCTATAGTAGTAGTGCTTCTAAAGATGCCCCAGTAGTTCCCCATCTTCTTTTCTGCTGATTCAATGCACATGCTCTGTGCTGCTGTCACTTACTGAGCTTAGGGACCCACTCACAATATACAGTACACATAGAATACAAATGTCACAATATAAGGCTGATTAGTAATTAATACAGATAGCAGCACAGAAACCAGTACAATTAGCATCAGAATTTAATAATCAGCCTTGTAGCATCAGCTTATATTACAGGCCAACCTCATTTTCTGCTTGATGATTTGCGACGACCCCTAAGCTTAGCTTCTCTACAGCTGCTCAGAGCCCACTGAGCATGTGAGTGTCACAGACAATTTCCAAAATGGTGACCCCCTGTAACAGGTTTAAAATCCTGGATCATTGCTGCTATTGAGAAGCTGAGACTTTAGACTTGTGAAATAGGTTTTTCTAACACAACCTCAACACCAACACTTGTATGCAATAGGTTTTGCTTTGCAATATCTTTCTTGGCTTCCAAGGGATGTACTGACATATATATTTCCTAAGCAGCATTCCATTTTCCTTCTGTGTTTATCATTGTCAAAATATATATGTTACTGTATGTGTGTATATATATATATATATATATATATATATACACACACACACACACACTGGGTAATATCGTACAGAAGCTAGAAGGTGTCAACAGCCACTTTGGGCACAGTCATGACTGTGCAACCCACTGTTCTCCTGCACTTGTAGTATCACAAAAATAACTATAGTTTTATAAACAAACTTGCTGTGTAGCCATCAGGGCAGTCTAAAAAAAAGGAGGAAAAGGTTACAGGTTACATAGTAGATAACAGAAAAAGATCTGTAGAGTCCCATTGTATTCTATAGAGCTTTTCTGTTATCTGCTATGTAAACCAGTGCACCTTTTCTTTTTTCAGCTTCAAATGGCAGCCCCCATGGCTAGACAGCAGCTGGATTATATATATATATGATATATATATATCATATAAACTATGGCAAGGTTTCTAAAGCACCAGTTTTACCAGTGTAGGGTAACAGCACATTATTATGTAATACCTTTTCAAAAAAAAAATCATTTTTGTGTAACTGTTCCTTTAAATACAGTAAAAATGTCACACTTTTTTTTAATTGAATGTTTGGTGAATTCTCAGCAACAAATGGGTACATTAGTTTGTATTTAAGCCCCTGGGCAGATATAATACAAATTAAAAGTCACTATTATGTTATGAACACGCTTTTTAAAGGAAAGCATTGTTCTATTTTGTTGCTGTATTTGACTGTAGATTTTTTATTTTCTGCCATTTTATGCTAGACTATTACCCTTTTTGACCCACTTTATTCTATATTTTCACATGACTTTTAAATCCCTTAGCCTCCCTTACCTTGAATGGGAGGCTATTGTGTTAATCTATCACACAGTAATTTTTCTTCCTTATATTCAGACTGTTTGTTTGATATTTCTATAACTGAAATATACTTCTCCCCTGTGCTTTACTATATCTGTGTTATGAAGGAAAGCTTCTATCTCTATCTTCTCCTTCTGTCAGACTGAAAGATATTAAAGGCCTGTAATAGTTCTGACAGGTTTTATGTGTGAGCCATGCAAAATTTCAGTAAGCATTTAATGAAATAAATCATGCTTTATAAAGCGCCACTTGAAACATTGCATCTTTGTACTTGTTGCCCTGACATGTGACCATTAAAGGCATTTTAAAGGAAAATACATTTTGGAGTGCTGTCGTTTGACAAGATAAAAAAAATATATGGGGCAAAGCTGTTCTAAAACTAACAAAATAAATAAAATTAGATTTACTTGAATAATAAAAATGAGCTTACCAACATTGAGATATATATATCTACAGCCATATTTCTTAAACTGTATAAACAGTGGGGCAGAAACTCACTTTTCTGAAGTATATATGAATATTTCCTAAGCTGTGGGGGCACACACACCTCAAGGAAAGAATACATTGCAGTGAACTGTGGAGGATCATACTAACAATCTCACTCATTTTATACAACTCACAAACAGAGCTCTTTGCTTACGTAGTTATAGTTTAATAGTTAAGTTGGGTTGGAAAAAAAGTCAAGCTGAACCCCTCCAAATGAAACCCAGCACCTATACATACTTAATTCAAGGATACAATTAGCAAGTCAAAATATGTTACTATGCATCTATCATTTAAACATTGGTCTAAATCAGTGGAATTTTTTAGGTTACTTTTATGATGCTTTTTTTACCCAGAACCTTTAATTTATGTTACAATTCTCCAGAAAAGCTAATAACAGATAAAATATTTCTGTTCCTCTATAAAATACAGGAACATAATGCAAGAGAAATATTTTTTTCTGCTTAAAACAATGAAGCTTGTGCAAAAAAACATAAAGTGAAACTGGAGTGCAATGCTGAACATCCCCCAATGGCCCAGGCAAAGCACTGATCTCAATCCAGCTGAGATTCTGTGACACTATTTAAAAACTGAAGTGGACAGGCATCATCCAACTAACCTGAACAACAACAATGAATGCTTCTAATCAGCATGCAAACAAATGTTACAAGTGTGGCTATCACTGCGCATAAGTGAAGACATTATGGGGCAGATTTATCAAGGGTCGAATTTCGAGTTCATGGGCATTATTTAAAACTCCCATGAACTAGAAATTCGACCAAGTGCACTTTAATAAAAAAGAAAATCTATTTTTTGAAACTCGGGTGAATAGGATCGTCACGCAGGAAGGCAGCCAAATTGATCCTAGGATATTTTCCATAGGCTAAAACAGCAATTAGGCAGGTTTAAGGTGGCGAAAAGTCAAATTCGAGTTCTTAAAGGGCCAGTGCATGATAAATCTTGAAAATCGAATTTGAATTTTTAAAAAACTCGAATCTAATTTTAACAATTCCCTAGTCCCATGTATGGGTGTATCAACAGTGTAACAGAGAAAGTCTTTTTTAATGTTGCTTTTTATTAAGACAGTGTTTTACACAATGTATTTTTAAGTGAAAATTAGATTTTCTCATGGTAAAATAATCATTTAATGAACCTTGCACTTTATGATTATATTGAATAAAGCATTTTTTGTTGCAGTCATTATTTGTATTCAAAGTATTAAACATTTTCACTACTGGACTTCTATGTATATTTTTTGAATTTATAATGGCTAATAAGCCACTTATGCCTTTTCTTAATAAGAAAAAGAAATACTAGGAACAAACATAAGTCCTATAAGCCAGCACCCTTGAAAACTGTTATGCCAAGATGATAACTATAACTAAAATAGGACAGAATCCAAGCGAAATCAGCTTGCCCAGCAAATCTATATTAGAAGGAGAGTATAGCATGTAGGTAGTCTTACCCAAAGTTGTATTTTGTATACACCCTATTTCTTAAAGGGGGTGGTTCACCTTTAAGTTAACTTTTAGTATGTTATAAAATGGATATTCTAAGTAACTTTTCAATTGGTCTTCATTATTTTTTTTATAGTTTTTAAATGGTTTGCCTTCTTCTGACTCCAATTTTCAAATGGGGGTCACTGCCCCTGTCTAAAAAACAAATGCTCTGTAAGGCTACACATTAATTGTTATTGCTACGTTTTGTTAGTCATCTTTCTGTTCAGTCACTCTCCTATTCATATTTCAGTCGCTTATTCAAAACAATGCATGGTTGCTAGAATATTTTGGACTCCAGCAACCAGATGGCTGAAACTGCAAACTGGAGAGATGCTGAATAAAAAGCTAAATAACTCAAAAACAACAACTAATAGAAAAGGAAAACCAATTGCAAATTGTCTCATAATATCAGTCTCTACATCATACTAAAAGTTAATTTAAAGGTGAACAAGTGTCAATAATGCCTTTGGAAAGATTATATTAAATTGAGCGGTAAATAATTATTTGTTTTTTTTATTGTCATAAGAGATAAAGACAACATTCCTAAAACAGAAATCCCACAGAATAAATGTAACATATTAGAAATCATTATCCAGAACCTGTTTACAGTAGGACATTGCTACTCTCCCCTTTTCATGACTTAAAACTGCTGTGGTCTGCAAAGGGGGCAAATGCGGTTATATGAAAAGGTACCATGTAGTTTGTCCCTACTAATGATATATTTCCTGCGTGTGAAGCCAAATTGATTTGCAATACTCCTCCCCAAGTTGACATTTCATGTCACCCTGCCACTTTGATAAATAGCCCAATTTCTCTGGTGGTTCACTAAGGAATAACCTTCTATAGATAAAAGAAATTGCTTTACCTAGGCAATTTCAGGCCCCAGCGTTCAAAAAATGTCTGTCCTATTGGCCTCAGAGGTTTGTCACCACAGAGAACAAAAAAAATGGACTTTTAGCATATCATGTCCATTGTATTCAGTCTGCTACAGAATATGTATGTATGTATATTTTTATTTGTAAAGCGCTTCTTAGTAGTAACAAACAAGGGGTCTTTGGATTAAAAAGTAACAATAAGTGCATTATTAGAAATACAATTCACATAAATATAAAAAATATAATTACAATACAGATTAAGTGTTCAGTGTCAAGGAAACAAAAGGCTAGAGGACCCTATCCCGTAGGGCTTACAGTCTAAATGGGAGGGTAACATACAGACACAATTCAGAGGGGTATTAAGGTGTTGTGGGTTACAGTTTGTTACACCGTTATATAAGTGCCAGTTCAGGTGTTTTGGTATTTTGTATACCAAGACCTCGTTTATAAAAGCAAAACTCAGAGAGAAGGCTATTCAAATATGTGAGGTCATTTATTAGACAAAGAGAAACATGACAAGAGTTTTGCCTAGGAAGTTGTCACAATCACACCACAGCATAGTACTTAAGTGTGACAGGAGAACTTCCCCAAGAAACTCCTCTTTCAACAAGCTTTTATACCCTCTTTACAGAGCATTTACCATAAGAGCAAAGGGTACACGGGAATACCATACATGGTCAAAAGCCCTCCTTCAATATTAGAATGCATGTAAGCTTACTATAGTAAATATTGCAATACCTGTTACATCATTTTATGTTTCCCTGATTCCAATATACACAAACCATAAAAACTATGTCTGCTAGTTTGAGACAGGATGGGTATTTGCAGTTCTGAAGCAACACTTCTGTATCTAACTGTTGTTTGACTGTCTGCAGAGTCTTGACCTTTGATCAGCATGTCATTGTTGTAATAAAAATACCTGGTGGTCTAGTGGTGCGGCGGTGTGGACGGCCGCCATGCCGCTGCGCTCCTTCCCTTGGTTTCTTAGGGCGCACGCGGCGCGCCTGCGCGCCTCTTAAAGGTACAGGCGCGCTGGCGTGATTACGTTTTGGCGTGAAATTTGAAAGTATTTAAGGCCCATTCATACTCCCAGCCAGTGCCCGTGATAGAACTTTGTTTTTAAGTGGTCTCTGAGCCTAGTGCATCTGTTCCTGTTATTCTGTATCCTGTTTATCCGTGTTTGACCCTGCCTGTATCCTGACTATTCTGAACTCTGTATCCTGACCTTTGCCTGCCTACGACAACTCTTCCTGCTTAACCCCTTGATTGACAACCCGGTTTGACCCTTGCCTGCCTGACGATTCTGATATCCGCCTGCCTCGACTCTGCCTGTCTGACGATTCTCTTGCCTGCTCCATTTGTACCGTGACCTTCGGCCCAAAAGACTCTGCTAACAGCCGTGCCCCTTTGCCAGCCAGAACACCTCACCTTGCACCCCTTGTTAAGTCCAGGTGGCACCCAAGTAAGCTGAGGGCTCCTCCCGAAGCCCAACGGTGGTCACACTACTGGTGAAGCCGAGCCGAGACCAGGGTGCTTGGCATTTGTTCTGGTATCGGGTGCCGGTCGTGACAATTGTATGATTACCTGAGACCACTATCATCAGCATTCCCTTCCCCCTTATCTGCCTTAGGTCTGGCCTTTGTATGTACCAGGACGAGGGGTCTTTAATTTATATTAATAGTCCTAAATACCAGCCATTACCCACCATGGAATAGGGTGTTCTCATTATTCTATTGTTAATATCATTATTTTATTGTCAAGTGTTATCCAGGTGCTCCCAGAGGTAATCTTTGAGTTTGTTTTAAAAACACTGAAGGAGGATTCTCTCCTGAGAGATTCAGGAATGGCATTACAAATATAAGGAGTCGCAAGAGAGAAGGATTTGATACGGGAAACAGCAGTAGCTAGTAACCATCCCTAGCAATTTAGATTTAATGCCAGAAGGAAATAACACTGAAGGAGGATTCTCTCCTGAGAGATTCAGGAATGGCATTACAAATATAAGGAGTCGCAAGAGAGAAGGGTTTGATACGGGAAACAGCAGTAGCTAGTAACCATCCCTAGCAATTTAGATTTAGATTTAATGCCAGAAGGAAATATGGGGTCATTAAACAAACAGGCTGTTTATTGGTCAAGCATGCACTTCCCAGTGTAGGCCAAACATGATTTGGACACCACACAATGCTGCAGGAGAAATGGGTAGGAGAACTTTGCCTCTAAAGAGACTTAACAGGGCTGCCCCACCTCTCATGTATTTGTGCAGACCATATCTTTTATTTTATAAAGAATTTCTTGGTTAACTCATGGTCACTTACATTCCCAAATAAATTTGTCTGCATCGATTTAAATTTTTTAGGACTTTGGCATGAAATTAGGATAGGAATAGTCGTAAATAGATAACTTTGATATTAATATATCAATGTTAATTTTTTTTGTCACATTATATATATGGGTAACATTCTTTGGTTTATACCAGACATCTGTAGTAAGAAAACTTTTGGAGGAGGTAATGAGCAATAAGATACAGAAATACAATTCAAATAACAACTGTGTCACAATTTGTGCCAGAATGGTTTTATGCACACTAGATCACTAAATATAATTGCCGTTAATGAGGAGGTAAGCAGAAGCCTAGACATTGGGGTGGCAGTGCATGTGCTCTACAAAGACTTTGCTAAAGCATTTTATAAAGTACTACACAAAATGATTAAGGCATGGGTCTTGAACGTTATCTTTTTACTTTAACTCTAACCACTATTAGAGAACTGGTGGAAAGATATTGTAAATTACAAAGCATGGTGGTAAATAGGGTATTTTCTTATTGAACTGGTCTCCTTAGTGGCATACCTCAGGAGTCAGTCCTTGGTCCTTTGTTTTTTCATTTATATATTAATGATCTTAACATTGTAAAGATGGCCATATGTGCACCAATATTATCGTACAAAAGATCTTTTGTATGATAATCGGTGCATGTATGGTGGGAGACAAGATGATATTGGTAAAAAATATTGTATATTGGTCGTCTCATCTATCGGGCAGGAATGAAAATTTTGATGTGCCCAAAAGAACTATTTTTGTTTTTACCTGCAAATCTGACGATTCAGCTCTTAATGTTACTAGAATGGATGAAAGATCTTTCAGACGGCCAATAGTTGTGGGAAAGATCGTAATTGTATCTTGTATGGCCATCTTTAGTACTCTCTATTCTTGCTAATAATACTAAATTGTCCAAAACAAAACATTTCATGAAAGAGATTTAACTTAATTGGAGAAATGGACTACAAATTGGCATACGGGGATCGTTGTCAGATTATACACATGTGCAAACAGAACATAAATGCTAAACACTAAATTGAACTGTGTTGGGGGCTTCCTTAATTGAGAAGGATTTAGAGATTGACCTGGAAACATAATTTTGCTTCTTGATAGATCAATGGTAATATTATCCAATAAGCTGCCACCCTCAAGTGAACCCTTATGTTGGTCCTGTTAAATATGCCTTTAAGATTAGGTAAATAAGGGTAAGGATGATGTTTTCTATAATTGCAAATGGTTCTGACAAATCAGGTTGAAGCAGAAGGTATTTAAGGAGATTGGATATTCATTACCTGCTGAGATTTTTAAATGTCTGTGGTCAGTGAGCTTTTCCATTCATTCCATGGCTGCAATAAATTATTTGGTACTATTTTATGAACTTTTCGTTTGCCTGGGGTACTAATAAAGTCAATCCACATCCAGACTCTTTTTAGAATATTTTTAAGGACACCTCCTAATTGATTTATTAATGAATGTATTTGTTTGATTGTAATGAATTATGGGCATTGGATGGGTTTTATTATAGTATTATTATTGTGTGGTAGGCTTACTATCCAACTTTTTATTTAGTTATATAGTATAATAAATTCATATTCGAGAACCAAGAATTTTTATTTTTGTTTAATGTCTGTTTAATGTTTTTGGTTAGGCCCTGGGCTGTACCTTAGTATGATATCTTAATAATGTGGGGTAGCACAGAGATTAATGAGCTTTTGTGCCCATAAAATTATAAAATCTTTGGCTAGGGCCAGATGACTGTGGATTCTCAGCAGGTGGAGAATTCACTGCCCTGCTGCTCCCCTTCTTTTCTTAATGCAGGGCAGATTTCGTTGTGAAATGCCAAATGTTGTGTTTCTGCGCCAATATCCGCCGCATCTGTTTGCACCCAAGCAGAGACAATGCTTCTGGGTCCAAGCATAGCAGGAGCAGAGGAGCAGTGGGGGAGTTGATTTTTGGCCGGTGTTTTTTCCACGGGCCAAGATGTGCAATTTTCTGGCCCTAGCTTTAAATTTATAATCTTATAGAGCTGTAACTTGGAGGGGAATTATCAGAATTAGTACAAATATGAAATGCTGTTTACAGAACAGTGATAAAACCACAAACATTAGGACATGTAAAGCCCAAACAAGTTTCTGTTTGAAATGAAAAGCCTTCTTAAAAATAGACTGTTGGAGCACCTTAAATACCTTGAAGCTCTTGGATGTAGGACCTGCTAAACTTTGTATCTACAAATACTGCTGGATACTTCTAAAGGAAAGGATTTACCCAGAGTGTCCTGTTCTTCAAGAACAAGACAACGATTCTGCGCAGTCTTGCAGACCTGGAAACTGGAGCATGTGCAAAATGAACTGTTGCTTGCCTGACAACTTCCTCCCTGACCAGCGGATTGCCCACCCTCCTGTCAAACCCAGTGGTGCATGAGCAGTACAATCGTTATTGCCATGATGATGACGTAAAAATATGCCCGCTGCTACCTCTTTGATGTGGAAAATTAACGGAGGATCAGAACTATCGAAGGAGGCACAGTACAGGGAAGACAAGATAGAGATTCAGTAGTGCTGATGGGTGGTATGTCTATGAAAGTTTCATTCACCCAGATCATAGTATATCTAGTAGAAGTAAATCTAGAGCAACTGGACTTGCTGATTAATCATTGAAGACATTTCACTACTCATCCGACCAGCTTCTATGCCGAGCATTTCCCATACCAAGAAGCTGCTTGGATGAGTAGTGAAATTTTGTCAATGATTAATCAGCAAGTCCAGTTGCTCTAGATTTACTTCTACTAGATATGCTGGTGGCTAGGTTCTAATGATCGATTTTCTTTCCTTGCAATTTAAATATACGATTGTTTGACAGACATACAGTATTTGTTGTATTTCAAAATGTAGTAAAGCATTTTTAATCATGTCTAAAATGTAATAACGATAAGTGTGTTGTATGAGTTTTAAAACCCAAGCCTTTTATTAATTTTCACTGTGGTACACTACAAATGCCTGCTCAGTGGGCTTAAGTCCAGCTTGCTAAATTCTTCATCTCCTAGCCAGGTTTCCACAACATAGAATGTTTCTAATGAGTGGTCAGGTAAATTGGAAGAAATCGTGAGCATCATTAAAGGACAGAAGCCTTCATTTGCTCTCCACGCTTCACCACAACACCTTCCTTTTATGGGTGGCTGCCTTAATAAAGACATAGCTGTCAGTTACTCTCAGAAAATAGATTTTGGCAGTAACATGTGCTGCCCTGAAACCTTTGTTCTGTTTGTTAGTAATTGGAGGTGAGCAAGGGAGAAGGATTGCTTGGTAGTTGCATTGTCAGGGCGGGTCAAGCATCCAAGGACACTGTGTTTGTATCTATTTTGAAGAGGCTGCGATAGACTCCTTTTGATAATGAACCTTCTGCTACTGAGACTTATGACAAATAATTCTGTGTTTTTTTACTTGTTAACTTATTAAATTATCGGTTGAAATAAACATGTGCTGAGATTAAATATGCCTTTTATCCCTCAAATAATAATGTTTTTTAAATAAAAATTCTGAGGAGCATATGTTATTAATGCTTTCGTCCTTTACTGCAGTATCCATAGGAGAGCTTTTAAAAGTCATTGTTGTGAATTTGTAAATGTATTGCAACTTTTTCAGTATAATAATATTACTGGAAAATACTGTCAACAAAGAAATAACAGCCAAACTGTTGGTAGGACCAACTCAATTTTTGGTTTAGACTGTAAAGAAAACAACTGGTTGTTATTCTAAGCCTTAGAATAACCTCTATTCAGGGGAACTACTGCCATGAGGCGAGTTGAGAAACTCGCCTCAGAAACAGCAGCAGCACCCAAATTACCAGGGCAGCAAAAAGCCTCTCCTGGTAACTTTAAGAGACACATTTCTGGTTATGAAACTGGAAATTCAGCTATTCTAGTGCAGAGAGTGCAATTGCTCACTTTGCACTAGCAATGTGCCCCCCCTGTACCCACCCTGCGCAAAAAGATAAGTGCTGGGTGGTGAGGGGGAGGCGGCATCGCAGGAGCCTGCTGCTGAGGAACCAGAGTGTTTAATATATCATCACCTTCTACATGTATAAATAATGATCATATCCCCTTTTTAAAGGAATACTTTTAGATTAACTCTTAATATGATGTAGACAAATTCTTAATTCCATTTAAATGCTTGTTTTCCACAATATTTTTTGGCTGCCAGGGTAAATGACTCACATATAAAAGGTGATAAATTATATAAGAGGTAGGCAAATAATTGAAAAAATATATATAAAAATAAAGAAGCCCAAATTGTAAGTTGCTAAGAGCTGGACATCAACAAACTAACCCCTATATGTAAAAATTTTTTTTAAAAAGTTACCATGTTTGCCTGGGACTAGTAACTCATAACAACCAAGAAGATGTTTGCTCTTAAATGAGAACTAAACCCTAAAAATTTATTTGGTTAAAATGCCATATTTTATATACTGAACTTATTGCACAAGCCTAAAGTTTCAGCTTCTCAATAGCAGCAATGATCGTCATCACATTCGTTTGGCGCCAAAAGAGGCCTATTTAAGGCGCCAGAACATTACAGACATTGCCTTAATATAGGTTCTACCTTGTGTGTTCCTGGGTGTGCTTTATTCTTGTGACTATTGATTCTCGTGTTTGACTTCAGCCTGTTTATTGGACTTTGAACCTTTCTGCCTGCATTGACCCATTGCCTGGACTTGACGATTCTTTCTCTTCACCCTTGTCGGATACTTTGAACTGTGTTGAATTGATGTTTCCTCCTTGGTCCGCAATTCTTACGGAGCCTTTGGGCCTCTTATAGTATATTAGGGCCATGGACCCTTCTGAGGAAGCCCAACGCGACTTCGGCAGGGCCTTTCGTGGACTAACCTCCCGCATGGAGGCCTATGAGGCCCAATAGACTCACTTCGGTCAAACGTTGGAGCCATACTGGACAAGCTATCTATGCTCATGCCAACCACTCAGGTGCCAGTTCCAATAGTATCGCCACCTCCAGCTGCTCCTGTCCAAGCTTCGGAAACCCGCATTCCGGCTCCTCCTCTTTACAGCAGAGACTCACAGGCTTGTCGAGGCTTCATTAACCAATGCCAGATTAATTTCACACTGCAGCCATCACAGTTTTCGTCCAAACAAGCCAAGGTTGGGTTTATCATCACCCGGTTGGAAGGGAAGGCGCTAGAATGGGCATCTCCTCTGTGGGAGAAAGAATCCCCCTTGATAATGGATGCCAAGGCCTTCCTCCAGGTTTTTCGCACTGCTTTTGACGCTCCTGGCCAGGTTGCATCTGCCTCTTCATGGCTACTTCAGATCCATCAAGGGAGTCGCAGCGCTAGTGATTACACTATTGAGTTCCGCACGCTGGCTGCTGAGACAGGCTGGAACAACAAGGCCTATCATACCACCTTCTACCAAGGGATCTCTACCTGCCTTAAAGATGACCTTGTCTCCCGTGATCTGCCTACTCAGTTGGAAGTACAAAATAGGGGGGTGTGGAAGCACTCTAAAAGCTAAGTTATAGTATATTTAAGTATAATGGAAGTGATAGTTTTAATGCACATTCCCCCTTAAACTAATGGGGCCCTGTACTTTTAAAAATGGGCCTTGGTTTGGACAATTCCTTTCCCTTAAAAGCCACATACAGGTGGGGGAGGATAGATCCTTTACACTGAAACCAGGGTTCAACAGACACTTGATAACACAGCATGCTACTATGCAGTAAGACTTTTTATACTATGGCCGAAAGGCAAATAAGTTAGCGACCGCCATATGGGGTTTACCTTGACGTGGTATGGTGGCTTTTCAACTTTATGATTATAACTTTTTTTTTTATATATATTCTCTTTTTATTGAATAAAAAAAAGCATATTAAGACAGAACATAAACATAGGTATCAGGGTTAGAGTAATATCACAACAAAGATATAGAGTTGGACAGTTCTCAGAAAATCACAGTCAACAATATAACATTACACTGTCATATTTATCATAATACAAAATACGTCCCATACCGGGTTGCGATTCGTAACTGTTACAGCAATCTAGGGATCATTTGCTTTCAAAGTACACTCACATCTTGTCGAAAAACAAACAGATTAGAAGCAAACAATAAGATACCAAAATCAAATAGTTAACATAATAAAAAGGACCAGAAAGGACAGGAACAGAAAAAGAAAGGAGAAAAAGAAGAGTCAAAAAAGAAAAAGGGTCGCTCAGCCGTTATAATTCACTTTGACGGTATACAAGTAAGTCTCAACATAGATATATCAAGAAAAATATGACACGCATCTAAAGCAGATAAGCTCCTAGTCCGAGAACAAAAGTTTAAACTGATCTGATTCCAAAAATACAACCCATGTCGTCCAGGTTTTAATATATACCTCATGTTTCTCATATACATAACTAAGTAATTCCTCCATACGTTGAATCTCACCCATTTCTTTGAACCATTCCTGTAATGTAGGAGGTATCATGGATTTCCAATGACGAGGAATTATAGTCCTCGCAGCACTCAGACAGAAACCTACTAACGACCGTTTATATTTAAACATATTTCCTGGTAGCATAGACAGAATACCTATTGAAGGAATCATTGGAATATCCAGACCCGTTACTATGTTAATAACTTTAAACACTCCTTCCCAGAAGGGTTTTAACAGCAAACATGCCCACCATATGTGTGCGGGGGAACCTAGTGCTGTTTCACACCTCCAGCAAAGAGCAGAGACCTTAGGGTACATTTTGTGCAAAAGTTCAGGGCATCTATACCATCTAGAGACAATTTTATAATTTGTTTCCTGAGGTTTACACGCTATGGAAAATTTATGGGAAAGGAAGAAGCACGATTTCCATTGTTCATCACTAAATGTAGTTAGTAATTCCTTTTCCCAACTAACAGTATATTTAGGAAGCGTATCCACCGCCCCGGGACCTGACAACTTATACAATATAGAGATACCGTGCCTAGGAGGGTCTGCTTGTAAACAGAGATCTTCGAAAGTAGTAGAGGGTGTATTCATAATCTGTCGATTCGCTGAATTTCTCAGCCAGTGTTGCAATTGAGAAAATTTCAATTGAGATAAAAAAGTTGCTGGTATATCAGGGCAAACAGTCTCAAATGGCAACATTAGCTTATCCTGCACAACCTGTCCACATATAAAATTGTCATTAAACCGTCTACCTAGGAATAAACCCTTGGTCATACCCGGAGGGAAATCAGGGTTACCAATAATTGGTGTCATTAAACCAATCCGGGAAATTAAATATGGAGCAGTTTTCAAGAAACAATCTGCCTGTGAGAGGGTGTCTCTACATATTCTAGGCAATGTGTGTTTGTCAGGTCTGAGAGCGGGACGTAGCCACCACAGAGCTTGTATAGGTCTGTCGAGTAGTGATTGTTCAATTTGAATCCACTTCTTTTGATCTTTATAATGAAACCACTCAATAATTCTATTCAGAACCGAAGCTCTTAAATAACCCCTTATGTTAGGGAGACCTAGGCCTCCAATGGATTTATGCATCCTCAATACATTCCTACTGATTCTAGGGTTTTTCTTAGCCCAGATAAACTTAGTGAACGCTGACTGCAAAATAGTAAAGAAGCGAATAGGGGGTTGGACCGGGATAGCCTGAAATTGATATAACAGTCGAGGTAGAACATTCATCTTTATCAGACTAAGCCGGCCAAACCACGAAATGTGAGGTAACTGCCAATGATTCAAGTCTTTTACAACTTGAGAGAGGAGAGACATATGGTTGAGTTGAGATAATTTCCCCAGGTCTGACGGAATATATATACCCAGATATTTTATGGCCTCAGATTTCCATTTAAATGGGAAATTGGTTTGCAACAATTGTTGCGATTTTGGGGGTAAAGAGATGTTCAAAGCTTCTGACTTATCCATATTAATCTTAAAGTTACTAAATTTCCCATAAGTTTTGAATTCAGTCATTAATGAGGGCAACGAGGTATGGGGGTTAGTAATGTATGTTAAGAGGTCATCTGCATATAGTGCTACCTTATGATGTTTTCCTTGTATCAATATCCCGGGTATATTAGGGTTATTCCTTATAGCTATTGCCAAATGCTCCATAACTAAAGCGTATAACAGTGGGGACAAGGGGCATCCCTGCCGAGTCCCATTGCTGATATGTATATAGTCAGTAAAATGGCCATTAATCTTAATTCGAGCCCGAGGTGAGTTATATAACGCCATTATCCTTTGTTGGGCTTTGGGACCTAGTCCTATTTGAGAAAGAGTTTTGGATAAGAAAACCCAGCTGACCCTGTCGAAGGCCTTCTCCGCATCAGTCGACAGGGCCAGCAGGGGAACTTTGTGGCGTTTAGCGTAATCAATAATAGTAATGGTTTTTAATATATTGTCTTTAGCCTCCCTGCCCATCACAAAACCTACTTGATCCGATCCAATAAGATATGGCAAATGAAGTTTGAGACGATCAGATAAAATTTTGGCGTATAATTTAATGTCGCTATTCAGCAGAGAAATGGGTCTGTAACTTTTACAAGAAAGCGGGTCCTTACCAGGCTTATGAATTAACGAAATGTGAGCTTCTAATAACGGACACGAGGGAATTGGGTATGTATCTATATTGTTAAAGGCAGCAAGCAAAGGATCTGAGAGATCGGATTTCAGAACCTTATAGAAAAGGGAAGAAAACCCATCTGGGCCCGGGGCCTTGCTAGGAGGGGAGTTCGTAATCATCTTATGAAGTTCTGCAAGTGTTAACGGATCTTCGAGAGACTCTGCAACATCCTGGTTAAGGCAAGGAAGTGCCGTGTCATTAATATAATTATCCATTTCTTGGGAGAAACGAACATCCGTTCCCACCTGCGAACCGGGGATGTTATATAATTCAGTATAGTATTTTTGTAGCACCTTCGCAATCTCCTGAGTACTATAAACTATTCGGTCATTTTTTGATTTAATAGCCGGGATAAATGAAGTCCCTAATTTAGATTTAACAGCTCTTGCTAAACACCTACCCGGTTTATTACTATGTTCGTAAAAGTAGCTTTTACATTTCTGAAAAGAGTAAATGGATTTCCTATTAAGTTCAGATTTCAACAATTCTCTAGTTAAAGTGAGCTCCTCGTGAGTATCCCCAGAAAGTGAGTTTTTATGCGATTGTTCTAGGTTCACGATTTTCTTAGTTAAATCAAAAATGAGCTGGGATCGTGCCTTTTTAAGTCTGGTGCCATGTTTGATGAGGATACCCCGTAGTACCGCTTTGAGTGCTTCCCACTTTATTACTGGATGAGTAACATCTGTGACATGGACTTCCTTAAAAGCTGCTATTTCTTTTTTCAACTCCCCAAGGCAGTCCTTATCCCTTAGCAGAGATTCATTCAATCTCCAAGTCCAAGATTTACGTTCCACCGAGGGAAGGGATAAATTAACAAATATTGGGGCATGATCAGACAGAAGTTGAATACCTATAGTACAGTTCGAAACCCAATCTAATGCAACATGGGAGAGAAATAGGTAATCAATTCTGCTATAGGTTTGATGAACCTGTGAAAAGAACGTGTAATCTTTATCTTTGGGATGGGCTATTCTCCAGCAATCCATCAATTGGTTACTATGGAGGTGGGCCTTAACTTTCTTCAACGTGGCATAGGGGACGCTCGTCTTACCCGAGGACGTATCGAGTCTGGGGTCTAAAGCCAAGTTAAAATCACCACCTAACATAAGTACTCCTTGAGAGAAACTTTCAAGCTGGGCCATCATGGAGTCCACAAATTTGTGTTGATTTAAATTAGGAGCATAACAATTTACTAGAGTCATAATGTAACCCGATAGATTTATTTTCACAAAAATAAATCTCCCTTTCGAGTCTGCCTTCGAATCCAGTATTGATACATTAAGATTTTTATGAAACGCAATAGCAACACCTTTGCTTTTGGAATCCGGAGTGTCACTAAAAAACCAAGTGTGATAGAATTTGTTACTAAATTGTGGTCTGTGGCCCAGCTTAAAATGAGTTTCTTGCAAAAACAACACCATAGCTTTTTGTTTATGCAAACCTGACAAGATTTGAGATCGTTTCGTAGGAGAATTGAAACCTCGGACATTATAGGAGCAAACCAGAAGATCATGCATGGTCATATCTACGAGAGCGGAGCTGCTTAATAGAACGGCTGAGCGACTGAAAGAGAAGAACAGGCATTAACATTGAGAGCAATGCATTCCCAAATGGGGATAAAACAATAGAATGACATTTCTGAACAATGACCTTGCTGTAAACCAGAGTAACAATCTCGGAGACAGACAAAGTATGTCTTGGTTCAGTGGACCTATGTGGGGGCATAGGTTGTAACACAAACATATTATAGTGTTGAGCACAAAAACTAGGAAGTGATTGTTAGAAAACACTAAATGAGAGCACCATAGGTGCAACAGAGAAATCTAAATGAAATCAAACGATAAACATTTCGGGCCATTTTGTAACTAAGGGCTGACTCAGGGGCGCTAAAAAGCACAGAATAGTTGAAATATAAGCATGAATGAAAAAACCCTCATCATGTAGTAACCAGTCTTTTCTTGGTTGGCGTACTCTGGCCACTTCTTGGAGTTTGCTCCCTTGTCTGACGGTTATTCCGGTTAGATGGACCTTTCTGTGTATAGGTAGATGAGGAGATCCAGTCCCATGAGTTCCAATCAGGAATTTGTACCTGTGGTAGATCAAAACAGTCCAAGAAAGAGGCGATATCTCTGTGTGACTTGACCGTGATCGCTTTCTCATCTTTCATAGCAATCAGCGCAAAAGGAAAGCCCCATTTATATCTAATTCCACGTTCCGTAAGCAGATCAAGAACTGGCTTAAGGGATCGTCGCAGCCGCAATGTATGTCTGGATAGATCTTGGTATAGTCGCAATTTCCCATTTGCGAAATCTATGTCCCCTTTGTCCCTGGCCTTGAGCATAATCATTTCCTTCACTTTGTAAAAATGAATCCTGCATATAACATCTCTGGGGGTAGCCGAAGTTGGGTCCTTAGGCCTCAATTCCCTGTGAGCTCTGTCTATAATTATAGGATTATCAGGCTGTTCTCCAAGTAAGTCGTTGAATAATGTAAGCAGGGTACGGCCAAGGTCCGCATGGTTTATAGACTCTGGAATGCCTTTAATCCTGATATTATTGCGCCTAGAGCGATTTTCTTGGTCATCAAGAAGGTTCTGAAGATACAAAAACCTGTCTTCATAATGCGTCATGGTCTGTCTCATTTGTTTCAGTTTATCGGTGTTTTTGTTAACAGAAATCTCTAACTGCGTATGTTTTTCTCCAATTTCTGACAATTTATTGTAAATCGTAGAGATCTCAGATTTTAGCGTAGTTTCCGTTTTTATTACCAGGATTTCGATGTCCTGGCGTGAAGGTAGTGAGAGGATATGAGCCCTTAGGTCTGCATCCAGGGCAGGGGTCGTGCATGACTCTCCCAAACTGCCTTGACTTTGGGCTATGTGGCTCCGAGAGGGGAGATCCTCTGTAAAAGTAGTATGGTGAAGACTACTAGGTGACTTGGTCTTATCCAGACCATTTTGAGTGTCTGTATTGGGGTTGGAAACCGAATTTTCCAAGATGGCGCCTGTGGCACAGTTAGGCGGTATGCATGGAGAGGAAGGGGAGACCTGCCAATCGTCGCCACTTTCCCACTGAGGTGAATCTCTTGGGCGAACTGCGTGTGTGGTGGTAGAGTGGGATAATAAAGAGTTACTTGCCGGTGCGTCCTGTCCATCCGACTGGTCTCCCCTTTCCATTCCGCCGTCTATGCGATCAGCAGAATCGCTGCGGAGATGCGGCGCTTCCCAAGATGGCGCCTGAGCTTCCGCCTCAGTCAGCATGTCCGAGCAAGAAGCTGAGCGTCTTTGAAAAAACTTGGTAAGGTGGGATTTCTGCGGGATAACTTTTTTGTCTGGACTCTTACGACTTTTCTTTGTCCCGCCCATATCAATAGAGTGTCTTAGAAGCCCGAAATAAAGCGAATATCGTCTCTGTGCACGGAGCTCTGCAATTCAGCGTCTGCTCTCCGTCATGTCCAAGCCACGCCCCCCCATGATTATAACTTTTTAACTAAAAACCCCCTGTTTTATAAACTTTTGAGACAGGGGACTAGGGAATGTGCATTAAAACTAGCACTTCCATTATACTTAAATATACTATTACTTAGCCTTTAGAGTGCTTGCACACCTCCTATTTTGTATTCAGTTGGAAGATCTGATCTCACTGGCCATTAAGGTGGACACTCAGCTTAAAAGAGCATCAGGCTAATAAAGAAAGAAGTAAGAGGTTTCAACCTATACTTGCTCCTCGGTTCCAGAAACCCTTTCTTCTCAGCTCGTCCTCTTCATCTATGTCTTCTCCTTCTTCAACAACCTCTGAGGAACCCATGCAGATTGGGGGAGCTCGACTCTCCGAACAGGAGAAATTGCGGAGACGTGCTGCTGGTCTATGCCTGTACTGCGGGGGCAAAGCCCATTTTGCCTATAATTGTCCATCGATGACAGACCACTATCTTCAGCTCTCATTTCAAAGTCTTCTCTGGAATTACCCTTCAAGGTGGGCACCCTTCACTCAAAAAGACTTTCTTTCCTTCTCATCGACTGCCCTTCCACACCAGTGGTTCTAGGATTGCCCTGGCTCCGTCTTCACAACCCAGTCATAGATTGGTCAACCACTCAGATTTCACGTCGGAGTTCCTTTTGCCAACAGAACTGTATTCCTACCAATTCTCTTTTGAAATTGTCCTTTGTTGCCACGGATCTTCCATCTCTTCCTCCTGTTTATCAAGACTTATCCTAGTCTTCAGGATAACATCTAGGAAAATCTCCAAAGAGGATTCATCTATCCCTCTTCATCACCTACTGGAGAGGGGTTCTTCTTTGTTCAGAAGAAAGATGGCAGTCTACGACCCTGTATTGACTATCGGGGCTTAAACAAAATAACTATCAAGAATCGTTACCCTCTTCCCCTCATTTCAGAACTTTTTGACCAACTTTAAGGAGCCCGTCTCTTCACAAAGTTGGACCTCCTACATCATCTCCCAGAAAGGCTTTGAGATGGACCCAGCTAAGACCTCCGCAATACAAGATTGGCCTCTTCCGACCATCACAAAGACCATACAGTGATTCATTTGCTTCGCCAATTACTATAGACAATTCATCAAAGGTTTTTCATCTAAGATTGCCCCAATCCTGTCTCTCAGTTTTAAAGGAGGAAAACCTAATTGTTGGTCTCCACAAGCATTGGAAGCCTTTAAGACTTTGAAAGAATCTTTCTCCTCTGCTCCAATTCTTAGATACCGACCCTCTTCTTCCATTCTTCATTGAAGTAGATGCCTCGGATGTTGGGGCAGGAGCAGTTCTATCTCAGAGACTGGAAAGTTACATCCCTGTCTCTTCTTTTCCAAAAAATTCTCTCATCCTGAACAGAACTATGATGTGGAAAATCGTGAACTTCTGGCAGTAAAACTGGCCCTGGAGAAATGGAGACATTTGTTAGAAGGTTCTACAGTTCCAGTGACGATCTTTACTGATCACAAAAATCTGGAGTACATCCAAACTCTTACACGCTTAAATCCCAGACAGGTTCAGTGGGCACTCTTCTTTTCTCGGTTCAACTTTGTCATAACTTTTCGTCCTGGCTCCAGAAATAAGAAGGCCGATGCGCTTTCCAAAAGCTTCCTTCCTGAAGAGCCCTGTATCGAGGACGCTGAACCCATTATGCCTCCAGCCAAAATTGTGGCTGCCCCCATGGCTTTACAGTTGTTGTCGGCACCTCCTAACATCCCCTTAGGGGTAGCATATGTTATTCCAGAACTCTGTCACTCCATCCTCAATCAGTCTCATAGTTAGTGATGGGCGAATTAGCGAAACGGCACCAGTGCCTAGTTTTTGACGCCAGCGTTTTTGACACGGGCGTCCATTTTTTGTACGCTGGCAAATTTTTGCCAGAAAATTTTCGCAACTGTTTTGTGGTCGCGCATATGTCGGCCATCTGGCATGCTACAAAGGCCAATTTAGAGAAAAGTTCCATCTCTCAAAAAAAAATTTCTGACAAGAAAAGAGCCCCTACTCCCCAGTATTCTCTAGTGTTTGGCTTTCCACCAGGAATATTCATCTCAAGATTCCTACCCTTAAGCTTGGTCCCAAATTCATCTGTCCTTTTTCAACTGTCGAAATCATGAACCCGGTTGCGGTTAGTCTTTAAACTACCCTCTGAGATGTGGATTCCTAATGTTTTCCATGTGTCCCTCCTCAAGCCAGCATTGTCCTCAGAGCACACAAGGATTTGTGGCAGCGCACACCAGCATCTAAGAGGAATCGCCCACTCACGAGGTTATGGTTTAAAAGGTATAAATTTATTTTCTCATCTGATTAAACATCTAGCGTCTGAGGTGGGGAGGTTTAGCTGCATGTCGAACTACACACTGCCCCAGGGTAACACGTATGAAGGACAGAACAGTGAAACAGCGCTACCACAAAGGTGCAGTAAAACAGCAGCTGCCACACAAGTGATTAAACTAGTTACGCTGCAAGCACAGACAACAGCCCATGCCGCCTTTGCAGAGAGGAAAATGGAGGCAAATATAGAGCAAGAAAGCCAAGAAGCAGAAACAAAGGTAAAGAGAGCACTCTAAGAAGCAGAGAGAAAAAAAGAGAGTGACCAACTTGAAGCTGAGGCAAGGATGAAGAGTGCACGCTTAGAAGCATCCCTAGAAAAACTGGCCATAGAAAGGGAAGCTGCAGCAACCTTAGCAGAAGCTCTAAAGACTTAATGGGGCAAATTCACTAACATTCGTAGTTTCGCCAGGCGCAACTTCGCCGCACTTCGCCGCACTTCGCAAGGCGTAGTTTCGCCAGCGCTCCGCAAATTCACTAAAATCCGAAGTTGCGCTCAGGGGTAGCGTAAGGTTGCGAAGTTGCGCTAGCGCTGATTCGCATACGACGCGAAATTCAAATTTCAATGGAGGAATACGTATCAGCACTACAAATGCCTAGAAAACCTTCAAATCAGCAAATAAAAATTTTATTTTGCCCACTGTCTAGGTAAGTTGCCATGAGTCAGGAAATGTAGGGGGGAAGGAGGGGAGCCCCAAAAAAAAATTCGATCTTTTTCAGCCTATCACCCATAATGTAGAAAACACGCCAGCGTTTTTTGGGACTTAGAAAAAATTTTGACTTTTTTTCAAACAATCCCTATCTACTCTATTGCGCTTCGCCAGGTCTGAGGTGGCGAAGGAAGTCTAGCGTAAAAGGTAGCGTTCAGTACACTGCGCAAGTTATTGAATTTGCGTAGTTACGTCGCTAGTGAAAATTCGCCAGGCGTAAGGGTGCGAAGTAACACTAGCGAAACTACGCCAGCGTTTGTTAGTGAATTTGCGCAGTAACGAAAATGCCAAACGCTATCGAATTAACGCTAGCGTTCGGCGCTTCGGTGCTTAGTAAATTTGCCCCAATGAGTGCTATGGCTCAGCAGAGGTAGTAGAGAATGCACTTTTCAAAAGAATTGATGACTTCCCTAAAATATCTAATAAAGGTTACCAAAAACTTAGGGAACTAAGTGACCTGTTAATGGAGCTACAGGTAGCCAAAGCTGAAGGGGACTTACCTGGACATGCATTTCTTGACACAGCCAGAGGTGTTAACCCCATAGTGCAAAAGTTGCCCTACAACTTACAAGAGCAGTGGATGGTCCATGGGTCAAAATTCAAAGAAGTGCAAAATGTCCCATTTCCTCCCTTCACTGTATTCATGGACTTTGTATACTAACAAGCCAAGATGAGAAATTACTCCAGTTTTGATTTCACTTGGCCACATGCCACCCTTTTAGTACCTAATACTTGCAAAGCAGCAGTAACAGTACACAAAACTAATGCTTCCTCTTTAGATTCTTTTTACAGATCTGCAGAACCTTCTCACGAGGAGACAAGGACCATAGACCCTGATAAGCAGTGTCCTTTACACCAAAAAATGCATCACCCTCTTCTGAAATGCAGAGCCTTCAGAGAGAAGTCCATAAAAGACCGCAAAGCTTGCCTAAAAGAAAACAACATCTGCTACAAGTGCTGTTCATCAATGTTTCATCTCGCCAAGGACTGTAAAGTCAGTGTAAAATGCACAGAATGTGACAGCACACATCACAACACAGCTTTACACCCTGGGCCAGCCCCATGGACTGTACCTTACACCAAGAGCGCCAGCAAGCATGGCGGGGAGGAAGATGACACTGCCACAAACATACTAGAAGTCAGTTCTCAATGCACAGAAATCTGCAATGGCGCCATAGGCGGCAGATCCTGCTCCAAAATTTGCCTGGTCAAAGTATACCGGACAGGCAGATCTTTAGCCTGCCCAGCTTTCTTTGATGCATTTAATGTCAAGGGCCCAAACACTCCTTCCTCTCTAAAAACATGTGCAGGAGTTATCGAGACAGCAGGAAGAAGGGCATCTGGCTACCAAGTAGAGTCCATAGATGGAAAGGTATGTCTACCCTTGCAAACTATAATTGAATGCAACCAGATCCCCGATAATAGATCTGAAATCCCAACACCGGATGTAGCTAAGCACCATGTATACTTGAAACATATAATGCACTTAATCCCGGAACTTGACCCTAAGGCTCAGATAATGCTTCTCTTGGGAGAGATATGCTACGGGTCCACAAAGCAAGGGACCAGATAAATGGCCCTCACAATGCACCTTATGCCCAGGAGCTAGACCAAGCATGGATCATTATAGGAGATGCTTGCCTTGGAAATGTACACAAACCTGTGTAAACAGCAAGCTGACAAACACACGAGAAAATGGGCTCCCCTCCATTTTTTCACCATGCCATAACCAGTTCCTAATAAAGGAAAAACCTTACAGCATCAGCCTGGTACACACCCCCCCCAAACATTTCTGATGATAATCTCACCTGTGACAGTAACCAGGATCATTTGGGATGCACAGTGTTCCAGAGAACAAAAGAGGATAACCAATTGGTAATGTCTATTGAAGACAAACTCTTTCTAAAAATAATGGAACAAGAACTAGTTAAAAATGATTCAAACAGTTGGGTAGCCCCTTTACCTTTTAGGCCTCAGAGACAACACCTACATAAGAACAGAGAGGAAGCCCTTAAACATTTCTCTTCTCTCAGACGCAAATTTCAAAGAAAACCAAAGATGAAAGATCACTTCTTTTCTTTCATGGGGAAAATATTTGAAAATAGTCATGCAGAGATAGCACCCATCCTCAAAGACGAACAGGAGTGCTGGTACCTAACTATATTTGGAGTATACCACCCAAAGAAATCAGGACAGATTAGAGTGGTCTTTGATTTCAGTGCCAAATTCAAAGGTGTTTCCCTAAATGACGTTCTCCTAACAGGCCCTGACCTCAATAACAAACTTCTGGGAGTATTCCTTCATTTTCGCAAAGACTCTATTGCCTTTATTGCCAACATTCAACAAATGTTTCTTTGTTTTCTTGTTAGAGAGACAGACAGAAACTTCTTGAGATTTTTCTGGTTCAGAGACAACAACCCTTCCAAGGACATCACAGAGTACCGTATGAGGGTGCACATCTTTGGCAACAGTCCTTCGCCTGCAGTTGCGATCTACGGGCTCAGACGCTCTGCTCAAGAAAGTGAGGTAGAGTATGGGTCAGATGTCAGGCAATAAGTAGATGGGCAACTGCAGGCGAAGGACTGTTGCCAAAGATGTGCACCCTCATACGGTACTCTGTGATGTCCTTGGAAGGGTTGTTGTCTCTGAACCAGAAAAATCTCAAGAAGTTTCTGTCTCTCTAACAAGAAAACAAAGAAACATTTGTTGAATGTTGGCAATAAAGGCAATAGAGTCTTTGCGAAAATGAAGGAATACTCCCAGAAGTTTGTTATTGAGGTCAGGGCCTGTTAGGAGAACCTCAAATGATCTAAGAGACTTAGACTTGGGAGCTGACTCTTTACCCGTGCAACAGAGGCTCGGGCTTCTGTGGGACTTAAAGTCTGATACCTTTTCCTTCCATTAAACAGGGAAGAAAAGGAGATTTTCTTACCGAAAAATCTTTTTCTCGTAGGCCCGTACTGTCAGTGCAGGACGACTGGGGTTAACTTGCTCCTCTCCGGAGGCAGGACAAACTATTGGATCTTGAAGCTCCTCCTTCCTGGCATCTCTACTTCCTTTCCAGTTTATTATCAAGCTGTCGATGGAGATGGTTAACCTAACTGCCTAACGGTCTACTGGCGAGCAGCAAAAAAACCGGCACCCTGCCGTTGGGCGGGATGCTGCACTGACAGTACGGGCCTACGAGAAAAAGATTTTTTGGTAAGAAAATCTCCTTTTCTACGTCGGCCCTACCTGTCAGTGCAGGACGACTGGGGATGTCCCAGAGCCGTCCTAAAAAAAGGGTGGGAATAAAAAAACTGTAACTGCAGATAACTGAAAACATAGTGAACTCGAATCTGTGTGACTATGCAGAAACTAACTGGATGCTACTGCTGCTTGTAGCACCTTCCTGCCAAAAACCCCTTCTGAAGAGGCTAACACATCCAATTTATAGAATTTTGTGAACGTGTGTAAAGAACTCCATGTTGCTGCCTTACATAACATGTCTGGGGAAGCCAAGTGCTGAAGTGCCCAGGAAGCACTGATCTTCCTGGTGGAATGGGCTTTTACATTAGGCGGAATGCTCTTCCCTACTCTGGTATAGGACTCTGAAATAGTGGAAACTATCCATCTAGCTATAGTACCCTTCGAAGCAGGGAGACCCTTCTTATTGGGTCCAAAAAGAACAAGAATAGCATCCGCTTTCCTGAACTGTGATGATCTCTTGAGGTAAAATTTTAAGGCCCTAACCGGATCCAATTTATGAAGTTGTTGCTCCGCATGGTTAGATGGTTTTGGGCAGAAAGATGGAAGGACAATTTCTTGGTTTATGTGAAAAGCAGATGTTACCTTTGGTAGATAAGATGGTACCGTGCGCAGGACCACTTTATCTTGATGGAACACTAGCCAGGGCTGTTTGTACGATAGAGCTGTTATATCAGATACCCTGCGCCCTGAGCATATTGCGAGCAAGAAAGCTACCTTCCAAGACACATATTTGATGTGAACCGTGTCCATAGGTTCAAATGGAGTGTGTTGGAGCGCTCTCAGAACAAGGTTTAAACTCCAAGGTGGAACCGGATTTCTGATTGGAGGATGAAGATGCAATAGAGCCTGAAAATACTGTTTGAACTCTGGAAGTAGAGCGAATTGAGTTTGAAAAAGTGATGATATGGCCGACAACTGAACTTTCAGTGCTGAGATACTGAGTCCTTTATCCAGGCCCTGCTGTAAAAAATCCAAAATCTGCGGTGATCGGCATTCCTTCCAGTTCAAACTTTTTGACTCAGACCATCCCATGAAACGCTGCCAAGTGCGATAGTAAGATGCGGCTGTAGATGGCTTGCGCGCTGCCAACAGAGTGGACGTTACTGCTGCAGAGAACCCTCTGTCACGCCACAATTGGGATTCAACAGCCACGCAGTAAATTTTAGCTGAGGTAAGTTGTCTGCTAACGCTGGTCCTTGACGCAGCAGGTCTGGAACCTGTGGAAGGATCCATGGCTGGTCTTGAGACAATTGAATGAGGTCTGCAAACCACGTGCGTCTGGGCCACCATGGAGCTATCATGATTGTGGTCACATTTTCCATTCTGATTTTTTGAATGACTCGGGGAATCAGTGGGATGGGTGGGAAGATGTAGGCTAGTGGACAAGTCCAGGGACTCACCAGAGCGTCCACACCCTCCGCTCTGGGGTCGCGAACTCTGGTGTAAAATCGGGGAAGCTGCGCGTTGAATCTGGAGGCCATCATGTCTACTGATGGTGTCCCCCACTTTTTTGTTATTGCCAGAAATATCTCTGGATTCAATTGCCATTCCCCGGGGTCTAGTGTGGTTCTGCTTAGGTAATCGGCTTGCCAATTGTTGACCCCCGGAATGAAGATCGCAGTGATGTGGTTGTTGTGTAACTCCGCCCATGTCATGATCTGTGTCACCTCTTTGAGAGCTGTTGCACTTCTGGTGCCCCCCTGGCGGTTGAGATATGCCACTGTGGTGCCATTGTCCGATTGAATGCGGACGTGTTTGTTGTTCAGAAAGCGTTGCCAATGTGTGAGAGCATTGCGAACTGCCCTGAGTTCCAGAGCGTTGATATGTAATTTGGACTCCAGCCGTGACCAGGTTCCCTGGCATACTCTTGGGGGCCATGATGCCCCCCACCCCAACAGACTGGCGTCCATGGTTATCACTTCTTGAACTGGTCTGTCCCAAACTAGCCCCTGCCGAAGGCGGGGTATCGATGTCCACCATAGCAGACTGGCCTTGGTTTTCAACGATAGTGAGAGCATCTGCGATAAGTCCTGATGGTCTTTGTTCCAGTGACGCAGGAAGAAACATTGTAGTGGACGGAGGTGAAACTTTGCGAACGGTAGAGCTTCTATGCTCGCTGCCATGAGTCCCAGTAATCGCAGAATGCCATGGGCTGATGTGGTATTGTCCCGTATTACCTGAAGTGTTGTGTCTCTGAGGTTTACGGCCTTTAGATGTGGTAGTGAGACCCTGCGCTGTGTTGTGTCGATGGACATGCCCAGAAATTCTATGTTCTGTGAAGGGACGATCCGACTCTTTTGATGATTTATCACCCAGCCATGTTGCTGAAGGGTGTGTAGACAAATCTGGGTGTGATCCGTGGCTGTCTCTTTGGAAATTGCGGATATGAGGAGATCGTCTAAGTAAGCCGTGACATGAATGCCCTGAGTTCTTAACAGTGCTAGCAGTGCGTTGAGTATTTTCGTGAAGATACGTGGTGCTGATGAAAGGCCGAATGGTAGTGATTGGAATTGAAAATGTGCTTGAGCAATGGCGAACCTGAGGAAGCACTGGTGATCTCTGTGTATAGGTATGTGGAGGTACGCGTCCTTTATGTCGATCTTTGACATCCATGCGTTTGGCTTTAAGCTTTTTATAATGGAGGGCAATGATTCCATCTTGAATCTGTCGTACCGCACAAAATGGTTGAGAGGGCGAAGGTTTAGTACCGGCCGGTACCCTCCGTCTTTTTTGGGAACCAGGAACAGGTTGGAGTAAAACCCGGTGAAACGCTGGTGGTTTGGTACAGGTGTTATTACTCTGCTCTGGTTTAGCTCTGTGATAAGGCTGTGTAGGGCTTGAGCCTTTTCTAAGCGGTTTGGAATGGAGGAAGGAACAAATCTGGTTGTTGGTCGTCTGGTGACGAAGGGAATTTTGTAACCGTCTGTAATGATACGTATTACCCAAGGTTCTGATATAGACTGTTGCCAAACGGTTGCAAAGTTTTGTAATCTTCCTCCCACCTGTCGAGCAGGCGTTATTAGTGCGGAATAGTCAGGAATCCTGACCTTTTGCTGAGATGGGTTTCTTGGTAAATTTTTGTTGGCTCTGCCAAGAGGACTGCCAGGATGATCTGGGACGTCTATGTGTTTGCCCTTGGTGTTGCTGTCTCGGAAACCGAGATTGTTTATTGTTGCTGGGAGACCAGGATTTGTGATGGTAATTCCTTCTATGGAATTCCCGTTGAGGGCGTTTGTTCTGGGGAAGAAAGGCTCTTTTTCCCCCTGTGACCTCCGATATAATCTGCTTCAATTCCGGTCCGAATAATTGGGAGCCTGAAAATTTTAAGGAAGTAAGCCTATTTTTGGAAACCGTATCGCCCGTCCAATGGCGTAACCATAGGGCTCTTCGAGCTGCCACTGATGCAGCAGATGCTCTGGCAGCGAGTTTCGCTATATCTAGCGAGGCCTCACCTAAGAAAGCTAGTGCTGACTTTATCTTTGTAACATCCTCCATAAACTTTTGTGGATCAGTAGGTGGTGACTGGCAGAGTTCCTGGCACCAATATCTTGCTGTTTTAGCTACCGTAGGTGCCGCTGCAGCTGGTCTGAGAATGGCCGCTGCGCTTTGAAAATCTTTCTTGAGGACATAGTCCATTTTTTTGTCCATTGGGTCCCTTAGAGAGCCTGCGTCTTCTGCAGGTAGCATAGTGTGACGGGACAACCGGACTATAGGTGGGTCAACCTTGGGGACTTTATCCCATATCTTGAACTCTTCCTGAACAGGATAAGTGTTAAAAAATCTTGGTGGAATGTTCACCTTTTTATCAGGCTGCGCCCACTCTGCCTCGATGAGTTTAGAAGTAGATTTGCATACAGGAAAAGATCTGGTGCGTTTAGATGAATTGCCAAGAACCTTATCTGCCTTAGAAAGAGAAATCTGTTCTTCTTTAATTTCTAGCGTTGAGAAAATATATTTGAGAAGATCCTTGACCTCTTCCGGCTGTCTGGGATTATCCTCTGAAGATGTTGACTGTGAGTCAGATAGTGCTCCTTCTTCTGAAGAAGAGTAGGAATCTGATTCCCCAGGGGAAGGAGAAGAAGCGGCTGGGGGTAGGGTCTGGTTGTCTAACTACAGTTTTGTCTATTGTGGCCTGAATGGTAGATTGGAACCAAGACAAAAATTGGGAAAAGTCAGGGGATGCCTGAGTTGGAGCCGTGGCTTGTGTAGAGCCTGGGGGCTGTGTAGGAGATCCCGAAAGTGGTAGCTGACTCAGAGTATGAGAATCCTGAGGGGCATGCACTTGGGCTGCAGTGATATTGCTACTGCCACCTGAAGATTGCAGGATGGATTGTACTGGAGAAGTAAATCGAGAGCGATCTTTACGCCTAGTTGGGGCCTTGGGGCCTTTTTTAGCTTAGCCTTCATTTTGCGGTGCTTGTCCGGTAAATCAATTTCCTCGATTAAGGAAACGAGTTCCTCGTCAGCCAAGGCCATGGTGTAGCTAACAATGCGTTATTGAGGCTTACCGTTGCAGGTATTCAGAGCCGAAATCCGGAACGTGCGGTCTGCAGAGGTGCGCGAACCAAAATGGCCGCCGGAGCTAAGCGCGCCAAACGTCTACTAAACAAGGCGCGAATGGTTATACCTGATATACCTCACTCCCTGTGCGGGAGGAATGGTAGGCTCAACACTACATAGGAGCACTGTGAAGGTGGTCAAAGGGAGCACTCTATGGGCTCAACCGTGTATGCGCTATACAGAGCACTTGGAAAAGGCTCTTCCTCCAAACCTGTAAGGGAGCAGTGG
Source organism: Xenopus laevis (assembly GCF_017654675.1). Classification (NCBI taxonomy): domain Eukaryota; kingdom Metazoa; phylum Chordata; class Amphibia; order Anura; family Pipidae; genus Xenopus; species Xenopus laevis. The sequence continues at coordinate 45,943,753 of NC_054386.1, forward strand.
TATCCTGTCCTTACGGAAGCGCTATAATGTTGGGCTCAATCTGGAATCAAAAACTGAGTCAGAGAGCACGCACACACCAATAATAAAGTAAAGTTGTAGGAGAAGGAGAATCTGCTGCCTCCGAGGCAGGACAAACTAAAAACTGGAGAGGAAGTGGAGATGCCAGGAAGGAGGAGCTTCAAGATCCAATAGTTTGTCCTGCCTCCGGAGAGGAGCAAGTTAACCCCAGTCGTCCTGCACTGACAGGTAGGGCCGACGTAGAAAACCCCTTAATTCGCAGAGGTGTTCTGTCCACAATAAATAGCCTGTATGATCCCTTAGGATTTGCTGCTCCTGTCACCATACAAGGTAATGCACTTCTAAGAGACTTAACCCTTGAAACATCAGATTGGGACATCCCACTGGCTCCTGACAAAAAGAATTTGTGGGCAGAATGGAGAAGTTCTCTAGCAACTCTTTCCAACCTTAAAGAGTGCTGGTAAGGCCCTCTCCGTAATATGACATACAGTTTTGATCTAGAGCACTCAAACAGGACATTATTTAATTAGAGAGGGTGAAAAGTAGGGCAAATAAGCTGGTAAAAGGTATGGAAAATCTTAGCTATGAGGAAAGACTGGCCAAGTTGGGGTTGATCACACTGAAGAAGAAGAGCTTGAGGGGTGATATGATAACTATGTATAGGGGATCATATAATAATCTCTCTCTCTCTAATGTTTAATTTAACAATAGGTTCTTCCAGCTGACACAAGGTCTCCCATTCCGATAAATATTCGGAAGGGGATTTTTACAGTAAGAGCTGTGAAGATGTGGAATTCTCTCCCTGAATCAGTAGTGATGACTGAGTCATGACATAGGTATAATAAGGGATCAGATGGGGTTTTGGGGTTGAAGTGAAGCAAGTGGGGCATAACTAAGTGGTAAATGTAAAGGACAGTGTTAAAATATATATTAAAAATAATTCCCATACTAGCCCTCAAAACAGTTGCTAAATCTAACACCCAACCCTTACCAAACACTGCATTATGGAGAAATTCCAACCTGAAAAGTTTTCTAAAATTACCAGACTTCCACTACTGTCCTGGAATGGGAGTCCAGCAATTAAAAGAATAAAGTTAAATCAGCCTACAATTCAGATGTAACACTATCTTCAATTGTGCCATGCATTTACATCCCAATTTGGGTCTTGGGTCCCTAACAGTTAACACTATGACCCCATATTAGACTTTTGGACCCAACCCCAAGAAAGCTAATCTCTGATTTATACAAATCCATAATTCCCAGCATAGGAAAACCCTTTGACAGAGTAAAAAGTAAATGGATAAGGGACATATCCCAGGTTGATGACAAAATGTGGGCAGAGGCAATAGAAGGTGTTTATGAACCAGAGACAAAATGGTGCAATACAGGATCATACATAGGACATATATTACCCCTACAAGATTAAAAGTGATGGGTAGAAACCTCAATGTGGTGTGCCCCAAATGCCAATCTCCAGATGCTGGATATTTCCATTTACTGCGGGAATGCCCAATTGTACATAATTACTGGACAGAAGTAGTTAAGTATCTCAACGAGTACATCCTACTACCTGAAATACTAGCTCCTAAAGTGTGCTTATTGGGCCTAGTGGATGATCTGGTCCCCTTGAACAAAACCAGAACCCTGCTTAAAACACTATATTTTAAGTCAAAAAGCATGTTGCTATGAGTTGGATGAGCCCCCAACCACGAAAACTTCAGAATTGTGTGCAGTTTATAAATATCAAGCTGCCTGTTATCAAATTAACCTATATAGCCAGATGGTGCCCTCAAAATTTTGAGAAGGTTTGGAAACCTTGGCTGGAGGTCAATCCAGAAGTAGTTCTGTCATGTTACACGTGCATTATTTGTTTTATGGTTTACCTTTCCTTTTTTGGCCCATCGACCCTCCTGTTGTCCCCTCTGGTCACTGTCTATTGGTTTACTCCACGTGTCCAGTTGTATATGCTAGGCTCCATTTTGAACTGAATGTATGCTGCTAGAGTGGATCATATTATAATCTTTTGACCTATCCAGATGTTCACTGTTATCAAGATCTTCACAGTTTTGAAAAACTTCTCAACGATCTTCAAGATGCCATTATGATTGCGTTCATTCCTAAATTTATTGCTATCTCAAGACAACTTAATAAGTTAAAACGATCACACTTTCAATGCTTAGAAAGGGAGGCAGAAGAAGTTCACTAGACCTAGCAGCACCAAATATTGAATTAGATGCCAATCCCTGTCGATCCTCCCATTGACTCTCTGTAATATGTCACAATCTGATTACTGCTCCTGGCGAATTACTGTAATACTGTGAAATGTAAAACCTTAATTGCATGTGGTCATAGCAATGCATATTTATGTGTATCTTTTGTTTGAAAAGCAAAAATAATAACCTTTTACAAAAAAAAATAATTCCCATCTATTTAAATATCCCTCTGCATTTTCTTGGAATCAGGTGCTAGATAAGTGACATCTATAAACATAATAAATGGACCATGATACCAAACACTTCCCCGAATTATAGGTGGCCTGCATTGTAATCCTGCCTGTATGTTTTCTTTTTGTTAACTGGCGATTGGAAACATCCTCTTTCCTATGAGAGCATCAACCTATAGCAATAAGCAAGGTGATCTGTCCAATTTACCCACCACTTTGTCAAGTGTTAAACATAGCTTTGATCACCTACATGCATGCAGTATCATAAACTGGTCTTAATACAGGTATGGGACCTGTTATCCGGAATGCTCGGGACCTGAGGCTTTCCTGATATTTGATCTTTCTGTAAATCATCATACCTTAAATCAACTAGGAAATCATTTAAACATTAAATAAACCCAATAGGCTGGTTTTGCTTCCAATAAGGATTAATTATCTCTTAGTTTGGATCAAGTACAAGGTACTGTTTTATTATTATTTTGTATACCACTGATTTAGGCCACCTACATTTATTCAGTTTTGTAATGTAAATGCTATGGATAGGTTACAAAGCCAGGATATTGAGATACCACTTGACTGCACCATTTTGATAAACAACTATCCATCAAGCCAGAGATTTTTTCCTGCAGTAGAATACGGCAAATACGATTCCAAAGAGAGCCAACATTAACTTACCAGTCTCTGGATCACATATTTGCTCACAGGCATCTGTTGTTCGCTGGCCACAAAGATCTTGCACCCAAGGAGAGCTGGCGTTCACCTGATAGAAGAGGGACAGCTGGGCAGGATTTAACCAGTCAGAGACATCCAGGTAACTACCCTCGCTGATCACAAACCGGCTCCCTGCCAAGAAGGAAAACATTGTTCAAATTACAAATAGATCACTGAATCCTCCATCAGTATAACCATTGCTTATAAATAAAAATGAGTGCTAAATTGTTTCCCATGAACTATCTAAAAATTGTCAGCCGTAAAAAAATGTTTTACTTTCACACATGGGCCCCATTCAGTTTGAGGAGAAAGGTATTTTGCCTGATTTAATTTCAGATTTTCAAGTTGGCATCAGTGGAGTTTTCACATAATAAACCATGATTTTCTTCTTAAATTCAATACAATATTTCGGATTTTTTTGCCGAATCGCAAAATTTTTTCATCCTTTTTTCTGAAAAGCCATTTTTTTTGGATTTTTGCCTGAAAAGTCCGAAATAGTCAGCCTAGACCACAGAAACTTCCAAAGAGGATAGGGACCTCTCCCATGAAATTATATACAACCTTGTTAGGTCTGAGAAGCCGGATTTTTGGATTCAGACTTTCTCCATGCTCGGGGTATAATAAATCTTGAAAAAAAATGTAGATTTTATAGTAAAAAAACCTTGAATTTTCGAGTTTTTGGCATTCTGACTTTAATAAATAACCGCATAAATTTAGAAAACATGTTATACATAAAGGAGGTACCATGTGCCTGGATGTAAGAACTCATGTTACCATATTACAGCGCTAACAGAAGTTGATGAATGAATTTATACCACTGCAATGAAACTTGATTTGCTAATGAGCTAATTTAATGGAAAGTAGAGATTTGTTTCTTTATCATGGGATTTGCAACAGGATTAAATGTACTGTTATTGGTTAATTTATCTTCATTTTCTTAATGAAATGAGCAAAGGTAGAGACGTGATGGAGAAAAAGGTGGCATTAGAGAGGGTTATAGAGAACAGAAGAAAAGAAGAAAATAGGGGAAACAAATAAAGAAAATGTAGAGAACTAAAGCATAATGACAAATGGTGAGAAGATGATATATATATATATATATATTAAATCTTGACTTCTTGAGGGATTAAATAAATTATCCTGGGGTTGTGATACAACAAACAATACACAGGCTTTGTTTGCTGGAGCTTTGTATTCATTTTGGGGTCCCTACAGGCATTTGGTAAAGCTAAGTGCTTTAAAGCGGTGAAACAAGAATGTGTTTGTGGCTGAGGCCTATTATAATAATGGACATGGCTTATAATTATAGGAGGGGCTTATAGTTATCACGCCATGCTACATGTGGTGCAGATAGCGTCCCTCCACTTTTTCACCTCAATTCAAGCACTGGTTACATTTTCTATTCATACGCCATTACAGTGATGTTGTTCCCTTTACTCCAGCAGTATAGGATGAAGGGGGCACTCTGGTTTCTCACCATCTGCAATGAAGTGCTCTGGTACATGCAACGTGACCTTGACAGTGAGCGGACAGGACAGCTGTGACCCGCACACAACAGCCAACACACAGGCACTCACCCCGACCAGTGTCAGGGTTGTCCGGCTTAAAGGGCTTTTCAGCACACCTGTAATTATAATAAACAAATAGCAAGTTAAAAGGTGCACTTCTCAGGACACTCATTAAATACTGTACAGGTATGGGATCAGTTATCCGGAAACTCATTATGCAGAAAGCTCAGAATTATGGCATGGCCTTCTCCCATAGACTCCATTTTCTCCAAATAATAATTACATGATGAGTATGAAAAACCAAATTACAGAAACATCCATAATCCGGAAAACCAAAGATCCCAAGCATTCTGGATAAAAGGTCCCATACCTGTAGTGTTATTTCATGCTTTGCAGTATCCGTGAACACAGACAAATAGCTTTTTAGGCAAAATAAAACTTTAAATAATCTAACAAATTTCTAAAGATTATCTACAAGGTTCATTTCTGGCTCGTTAACCAGAAAAAAGGAAGTTGTTTATTAATCCGTTTTCACTACAATAATATCAGTTAGGGTTATGCAACCACATGCACTAGAAACAGAACTAGATCAGATGTTGCATTCTTAACCTAGAAATGCTGCAAAATATATAATTTCAAGATTAAAGTGATACTGTCATGGGAAAACATGTTTTTTTCAAAACACATGTTTTAATAGCGCTGCTTCAGCAGAATTCTGCACTGAAATCCGATTCTCAAAAGAGCAAACATATTTTTTTATATTTATTTTGAAATCTGACACGGGGCTAGACATATTGTCAGTTTCCCAGCTGCCCCAGTCATGTGACTTCTGCTCTAATAAACTTCAGTCACTTTTTACTATTGTACTGCAAGTCGGAGTGATATCAACCCCCTCCCTTTCCCCCCCAGCAGCCTAACAACAGAACAATGGGAAGGTAGATAACAGCTCCAGAACACAAGATAACAACTCCATGGTAGATCTAAAGGTGGCCATAGACACAAAGATCCGCTCATTTGGCGTCATCGCCAAACAAGCCTACCTTTCCCTGATATGCCACTAACATACATGGCTATATCGGGGGTAATCTGAAAGTTAGGCCCTATGGCCGAACAATCGGATTACAATAAGAGTGCAATGCGCTCATGCAAGGTGGTCCGGACAAAATCAAACCTGTCTGATCGACCAAATGACCGATCTCCCCCGGACGAAAAATGCGGTGACTCTCTGAACATGGTCCAAAAATCGTACAAATCCTCGATTTGTGCGATCTTTACGTCTATGGCCAGCTTAAGAACAGCACTCAACAGTAAAAATCCACTGTGACACATTCAGTTACATTGTGTAGGAGATACAACAGCCTGCCAGAAAGCAGTTCCATCACCAATATTATACATAAAAAACAATATACTGCTTCAGGAATGACATTTTATATTGTAGAGTGAATTATTTGCAGTGTAAACAGTGTAATTTAGAAAAGAAATCTACAACATAAAAATCATGACAAAATCCTTTAATGTATTTAGATTGAATTATTGAGCCACACATAATAAATAGTGATGGCCGAATTTATTCACCAAGCATGGATTCACGCAAATTTCCACACTTCGCTGAGAAAATTTTCCGTGGAAAAATTTGCTGTGACAAAAAAAAATCATTGTGTGTTGACTTTAATGCAAAGAGTTGCGCGCATAAAAATTGTCACATAAAAATGTATGCACATCAAAATTATTCAGACACCCATTGACTTTAATGTATTTGGACAAAAGAGTCATGTGTATAAAAATTGTGGATAGCATCAAAATAATTTTGACACCTATGGACTTCACAAATTTTTTGCGCTTTCGCATTTTTTTAACCCATCACTAATAATAAAGCCCCATTTTATTTGTATCCCATCTTTCGCTTCCCCCATTTAACACCCTTAAGTGCTGAGGGCATATACATGTACAGGTATGGGACCCGTTTACCTGGAAAACCATTATCCAGAATGTTCCGAGATATGGAAAGGCTGTCTCCCAGACTCCATTAAAAATGAAATAATTGAAATTTTGAAAAATTATTCCCTTTTTCTCTGTATTAATAAAACAGTAACTTGCACTTGATCCAAACATATATCATTAATCCTTATTGGAAGCAAAACCAACCAATTGCATTTATTTATTGTTTACATGATTTTCTAGTAGAATTAAGGTATGAAGATCCAAATTATGGAAAGATCCATTATCCGGAAAACCCCAGGTACCGAGCATTCTGGAAAAAAGGTCCCATACCTTTACTACAATTCTATCCACAGTACCATATGACTCACTGCTGAACAACAACTGAAGAGGCACAGGATGATAACCAATACCAATCTTTTTTTAATATACTTGTATTATTTTTCATATCTACAATCCAACAGTAATGATAATACAAATATTGAATATTTTTATTTGTATCTTTCCATTCAAATAGAGCAAATATTTTAGTTGGCATTTTAAAATGAGGTGATAAACTGAAAAGCAGCGGAAAACAAACACAGACAAATAATTACAATTCAATGCAACAAAATGGTAAAACAGATTAAAGCAAGGAGAAAATTTCTGTCGGCTGCCGATGATATCTCTGAGTTTTTTGCCGATCTGAAGATTTTCAGTGGGACTGTCCCATAACTTTCATACGATTGCTGTAGGGGCAGAACATCGGCATTATTTGATCTGAAAGGTTAGTGGCAGGTCGGGAGATGGGGAAGTCCGATAAGTCTGATTTTTTGAGGATTTGAAAAATCGTATCTTTGCAATCTTTGGCCAGCTTAAGGTCTGACCTACACGAGATCCTTAGGTTAGATAGACCCTTTAGGGTATTGTACCCGAAACATGTTTTGTTTGCCACCACTCGGAAATTAAAGTTTATTTGCAGTAATTCTGCTGGAGTTCCTTTTACTTCTATTTTGGATCGCTACAAAAATATCAAGGCTCTTTTCAGAGGTCAGTAAAAAGAAACAAATACATACATTTCTATAAACTTGACACTGGAAATTGATACATGTAGGGTGTATACATAAGAATACGTAATAGTAATCAGTTAGTTACTAGTGATCAGTGAAATTTTAAACCAGGCATGGATTCACTGCCATCTGTTGCCATCTGTGAATTTTTTCACAAATCTCTTGCAGAGAAAAATTTCACTGTGGCAAAAGGCTGTCAAGTCAAAATTGTTGCAGAGACAAAAAGTTGGCATAAGAAAAAACACCCACTGACTTTAATGCATTTGGGACAGATTCGCTCATCATCACTATTCGTTACATAGATAAAATGTTGCAATTTTGCAAGCACTCATACCATTCAGTTAGGTGTCATTTTAACCTGAGTTATTGCACATATAATATTGCTATTGAAATTGACTATGACTGGTATAGTGCAGTGGAGCTTAAATACTTATCCATGTAAGGCCATGCCATGTACTCATCAGCACACTGAAAATTTATTGATATAAAACTGCACTGTCTGTTCCACTGAGAATGACTTATGATGATCCAGATGTACCAGGATAATGTCTATACCTGAGAATACTACAAATCTTTCTGGATAATGGTTTTCCAGATAATGGATCCCATATCTGTAAGGTAATATGGTGTAGTGGTTCCAACGCTCTATGACACAATTTTATGTGAATTCCCAATTATCAGGGGAAGTCCTCCTTTTTCTTCACATTTTGGGTTTATATACCCTTAAACCAGTCTTTTTGAACAGTGACACCTTCAGGGGTGTCAAGATACACGGTCGGACTGGACGATTGGGGGCCCACCAGGTGCCAAACCTCCGGGGCCCCCTGCAGCACAAGTGATGCGCATGCACAAACGCTGATGCATGGCGTGCATGTGTGGTCACTGGTACGCATGCGTACATGTGTGGATGCCAGCCTGCAATTTGCTTTTTTTTGGCTAGCTGAATTAATTATATCTTAGTTTGTATCAAGTACAAGCTACTGTTTTATTATTACAGAGAAAAAGAAAATCATTATTTACAATTTTTATTATTTGGATAAAAGGGAGTCTATGGGAGACGGCCTTTCTGTAATTTTCTGGATAATGGGTTCCACATCTGTATAATTTTTAACAAATATTGATTTATTAAAAGGGCTTTACACTATTTGAGTGCATCTTTCAAAGGTACTGGTGGCTGAATATTGGAGAAAGGAAAAATATATCAAGGCTTGCAGATTTTTTTAAACGTTTATAAGTATCCAATCTCAAACCCTAGAAGGTGTCACTGTTCAAAAAGACTGGTTTAAGGGCATATAAACCTAAAACATGAAGGAAAAAAGCACTACCCCTGAACATTGCGAATTCACAAAAAGGTGTCATAAAGCCTATACACTACACTATATAAGGCAATTTGTTTTGTGTCGTCTATCCTCAAGCTGTTTTTAGAGCCGATTCATCTTTATAAACTGTTGTATATATCCAAGGGAGAATGGAATTTGGGACTGGCTGAGGAAGTGAACTGCAGAATTCCTAGATATTATACTATACTTTGTATGGAAACTAATCATGTTTAGTGATGGGGGTATTTATTCAGCAGGCGTGAATTTGCGGCGAATTTGCCAGTTTCGCCGCCGGTGAATAAATTCACAAATTTGCTGATGCACCCAATTCGACGCTGGCGACAATAAACGGACGCCCTTGGATGCTGGCGCCCATTTTGATGCTGGCGAATTGTTACATAGTTAGATCAGGCTGGAAAAAGACCAAAGTCCATCAAGTTCAACCCCTCTAAATGAAACCCAGTGTCCATACATAGATACACTGACCGCTCCATATACTCACATAAACTATATATACTCATACACTAACTATAGATTTTAGTATAACAATAGCCTTGGATATTATGCTTTTCATCCAAGCCCCTCTTAAAGGGATTAAAAGAATCAGCCATCACAATAACACCCAGCAGTACATTACACAACCTCACTATCCCCACTGTGAAGAACCACCTACTCTGCTTCAAATGAAAGTGCTTTTCCTCTAGTCTAAAGGGGTGGCCTCTGTTGCGGTGATCCACTTTGGGGTAAAACGCACTCCCCCTGGAAATTGTGAATTCACAAAAAGGTGTGTCATAGAGCCTTGGAATTTCTACACTATATCAGGCATTTTGTTGTGTGTCGTCTATCCTAAAGCTGTTTTTAGAGCTGGTTCATCTTTATAAACTGTTATGGCTGCTATATCCAAGGGAGGACGGAATTTGGGACTGGCTGAAGAAGTGAACTGCAGAATTCCTAGATATTTTACTATACTTTGTATGTAAACTAATCATGTTATATCTGGAAACCATGCAGGTGTTTCATTGTTAACCAGGAGACAACAAATATAGTTTCAATGCCACCATGCCACCAATCGCCAACAGCAACGCAAAGCAAGAACGGATGCTTTAAATGCTGCTAGGGATCACCAAGGTCAATTTACTACAAAAGGTTCTAAACTGCTTTGTTCCTGAGCACCCATACCCATACCAACCAATCAGCAAATAGTTTTGATTAGACTACTGCAACCAAAGAGCTCAATAATTGTGATGGATAATGGCACTGGAACACTTTAAAGGAATTGTTCAGTGTAAAAATAAAAACTGGGTAAATAGATAGGCTGTGCAAAATAAAAAATGATTCTAATATAGTTAGTTAGCCAAAAATGTAATGTATAAAGGCTGGAGTGATTTGATGTATAACATGTCAGTCAGAATACTTCTTCCTGCTTTTCAGCTCTCTTGGTTTACACTGACTGGTTACCCTGGCTACCAGGCAGTAACCGATCAGAGACTTGAGGGGGGGCCACATGGGTCATATCTGTTGCTTTTGAATCTGAGCTGAATGCTGAGGGTCAATTGCAAACTCACTGAACAGAAATGTACCATGTGGCCCCCCTTCAAGTCGCTGACTAACTCAGAGTTATAGAGCTCAAAAGCAGGAAGTTGGATTCTGGCTGTTTTATTAGACATCTGTTCACTCCAGCCTTTGTATATTAAATTTTTGGCTAACTAACTATATTAGAAACATTTTTTATTTTGCACAGCCTATCTATTTACCCAGTTTTTATTTTCACACTGAACTATTCCTTTAACATTACTAATAACAAAATTTTTTGCCAGGGTTTTGCCATGAATAAGATGGGTTGAAAAAAAATTCTGGATAACAGGTCCAATACCTGTATATACAAAAGCACTAAGGATGCTCAACCAGATTCCCTCTAGCTACAGCTGAACTGAACATTTTTCCAATTTTTACACTGTGAACCTAAAGGAAGTGGACTAGGAATGGCTGTGGAATCAGGTATGTCTGTATAAAAAAACAACAATTCATTAAGATTTATTTGTGACAGTTCAGATGTTTATGCAACTTTTATTTTACAACTGAATTAACTCATGCCTAAAAGGGAGAAGGAAACAGACCCTCTGGTCGTGGAGGGCCAGGGGGGATAGGGGGCCTGGATATCAGGTTCTGCTTCCTCTATAATCACACTAGAGAGCCAGAAAATACATGCGCCAGGGCCGGAACTAGGGGTAGGCAGAGTAGGCACGTGCCTAGGGCGCAAAGCTGAGGGGGCGCCAGGCATGTACCTGCTCTTCTGCCTACCCCATGTCCGGTCCTGTGTCTCCCTGGCTGCCGCTGGTAATTTGCGGTTGAAGCGCTTGCGCGCATGTGCGTAATTTCTCGCTGGCACATGCGCGCTGGCGCGTACTTTCGCGCATGCGCAATTCAGCACACACTAAGCTGAATTGCGCATGCACACACTAAGCCGGCACCGGTTGCCTAGGGCGCCTGACCGGGTTGGCCCGGCTCTGACATGCGCACTCCGAAATCTGCCAGCTGCAGGCACACAGGTAGGTTTCTAAACCCTGCGTAGATTTTTTGCCAGGGGGGCCTGGTGCCCTCTCATTATGCACCTGGGGATACTTTTACTTCCTGCTACTACTCACCATACACTAACTATAGATTTTCGTATCACAATAACCTTGGATAGTATGCTTGTCCAAGAAATCATCCAAGCCCCTCTTCAAGGCATTAACAGAATCAGCATATCACAATAACACCCGGCAGTGCATTCCACAACCTCACTGTCCCCACTGTGAAGAACCACCTACTCTGCTTCAAATGAAAGTTCTGTTCCTCTGGTCTTAAGGGATGGTCTCTGGTGTGGTGAACCACTTGGGTAAAAAGTTCCCCTGCTATTTGTCTATAATGTTCTCTAATACACTTGTAAAGTGTAATCATGTCCCCTTGCAAGCGTCTTTTTTTCCAGAGAAAACAATCCCAACCTTCACAGTCTACCATCATAGTTTAAGTCTTCCATCCCCTTAACCAGTTCAGTTGTACATTTCTGCATTTTTCTCCAATGAAAATTGTATTTATGAACAGTGAACCTCATTTCCCAGTTTGCTGCCCAGTTTTCCAATTTAGTCAAATCACTCTGCAGTGACCTGTGATCTAACAGGATACAACATGGCCTGTTAAAAAATCTTGACATAAATGCCAAGATATGTTTATAGTTAATTTATTGGCTAAACACTGTGTGGTGAAGTCACATTTTGTGGCCTTCTGTTCTTGTGTACCAAGACAAATCTGAGGGAAATCCATATTTTTATGAGGTTTTCATACAAGTGTAATATATATGTGTTTAACAGTAGGTAATGCCACACCAAAGAAATTTCTTTTACACCTAGTAACCAATACCTTACATGTAGAAATAGTGTCTTTTTACACTGCCACAAAATTTATATTTTTTAGTCATACTGTGCTAAAGTTCTGGCATTGCTATATTTGATATTTCTCATTTTGAACTCATACAGACAAAAAAAATAATCAGAGACACTTTTTTTGATGGCACTTGTTCTCTACCACCTACATCCATTTTTGTACTAGAAAAATGAAAAATAGACTACGCCACATGTTCTGCACAATTTTTCATGATCGTCAAAAGTGTGGAGAGGAGGGGAAATTTGGGAGGGGGGGTGACCTTTTACTTACCGATCAAATAACCCAGAATCTGCTACCTTGCCCACAGAACCTCCTTCTCAAAAGAAGACAACACCAATTTTTCTGTTGGATAATAATAGCCGCAGCTTTTTTATTAACTTTTATGCTCAAACATTCAACCTCAATAATCAATAATAGTTATTAATAATTTACAACAGATATGCAATTTTGAACATCCATAAAATTACATAGTATTTCATAACCCTAACTATTTTAACCTGTCCTGATTCCCTTGGGCAGATGGTCCTGGGATTACTGTCCTGTGCACTGTACCTCCGCACCAATGCACCCTTCATGAATTTTGTTTACCCATCAGCCGCAGTACACCGACTCAATGGTATTTTTTCTTTTTTGCCACCCCATGCCCGAGCTGTCCAGTTATCCAGTATTCCTCCTTTTCTCTGTAACTCATAAAATTTCCTCCTTTTAGGGTAGGGACACACTGGGCGATTTGGGGCGTTTTAGTCGCCTGGCGACTAATCGCCGCGACTTTTCTCCCCGAATGCCTCCCCTCGCTCTGCGCCTGGCTAAAATGAAAAATCGCCTGCGCTAATCACACGCGGCGATTCGTTTTCCGAAATCACCCGAAGTTGCCTCACGAGGAAACTTCGGGCGACTTCGGAAAACGAATCGCCGCGTGTGATTAGCGCAGGCGATTTTTCATTTTAGCCAGGCGCAGAGCGAGGGGAGGCATTCGGGGAGAAAAGTCGCGGCGATTAGTCGCCAGGCGACTAAAACTCCCCAAATCGCCCAGTGTGTCCCTACCCTAACTCTGTTTTTCCCAGGACCACTGCCACGACAAAGGGCACTGACACCTTAGTATCCTTTGTTCCCCCACACTGCCAAGGCCTTTTCCAAACCATCTTGCAAGGACATGTTAAAGATGTCCTAGCCAATTCTATTCAAATGTACTCCATCCCTTTTGTATATTGAAAACTCCTTTTGCTCAAGTTCCACATGTCTCAAGGCCAAACCACTGGTTCTCACTGCAAACTTCCCTACTTCCCTGTTTACCTTCATTCTGGCCTTGCTGTCTGCATCATTGGATTGGGCACCCATCCAAGTAAATCTATCCACTGTCGGACCAGACTAGTAATGTACCCGGAAAGCGCCAGGGTAACCACAACCAATCACACTTAATGTCCTGAATCAGCAGCCTCATGGGTACTGAGCTCAAATCATTCCCCCCCCCAGCATGTAAAACTAAAATTTGGGGGTGCCCGTCTCTATATGCAAACCGAGATAATAGAGGCAATAACCTACCCCAACATAAACCGCAAAACCCCAGCCATCTCACGACGCCTTGTAGCGATGAATTCCCAATTGCTTCCCGTACACCTGGATAGCAGCTTGCCAGGCGGCCCAGTGAATATAGGAGTAGCCCGCAACCCACATCGACACTGGACCTGGTGAAAGCCAAAAACAATACATAAAACTAATGCTGGGGGTGGATGTACATCTTTTAAGAATCGCCTGGAATTGGACCTGGTTAAATATGTCCCAACCTGGTGCACCAAGAGTGGTCCCAGTATAGTCAGCCAAACTTGCATGAACTGGTGGTACATTGCCAGGGGGCAACACCATGTCCCCTCTGCTGACCCCAGCCATATATCCTGTCCCTTTCCCAGTGGGTCAGTCTTGGACATCCTCAACTTCAAGCACAACTTTTTCTCCTCTATCCTACAATCTGCTACCATTATCCCCCCCGGTTCAGTTTTGTTCTTTGACCCTGACCCTAAACTCCCCATAGAAAGCCAGGACAAATGGAAATCGGAATAACCTTAACTCATAATCCCCTGAACATTACGACCAACTCCTGTAGTTTTTCAAACATAATAGGTTTCCTCTGTGTCCTCCAATGCCTATTCTTGTTAAGTCCCTTCACCACTTGTCTAATGAACCTGTCTTTTGTCCAGTCCCTCAAACCATCCTCAGACCGAATGAAAACCCTGCCAGTTTTCCTGCTACTGCCGCTGCTGAGCAACCTTGTTTGCCTAACTTCTCCACCCATGCTAACGATGTTTGGGCCACCCCTTCAACCCTTTCTGCTAAACCATGCTGATCCTGGAAAGTCATCCAATCCTCCCACACAGTGCAATATTTCGACCATGTACCCGGAGCCACTGATTGTCTTACTAACCGGCTTTTGAGAGTTAAGAAGTACAAGTCCGTCTGAAGCCCTTGAGCCAAGAAATCCACAATATCCTGAGTTCTGTAGTCTTGCCATCTGACCCTAGATATTGGACCAAGAGATGAAGGTCTGCCAATATGTCTGGGATGTGACTGATTTCCTGGCCCACATTACTGGCTTTTGTGAAGTAAACTTTATCAGACCATGTGGACGTTTCAATTCCAGGCCGTCAAATTTAATATTTGATGGTTATTGTATTTTAGAGGCCCCTGAGTGAGAAAATCTGGATACAGTGGCAGTGTCCACAGTTTGCAGATTGCAATATTGACCAGGTCCAAGTACCAGGTTCTCTTGGGCCAAGCCAGATCTATGAGAATGTTATGTGTACCCTCCTGATCGTGGCAGTCACCCAGGAAAGAATGGACAAGGGACAGAATTGTATACACTGTGTTTATGGTATGACCAAGGTATCGATGAATACCACCGATATGTCTCTGGTTCTTACGTTGTAAATGGGCAGTTTGTGGTTATTGATAGATGGCAGCATGTCGATGTCTGGTTGTACCCACTTGTCTATCAACAACTAGTACATCTGTCTCCCATTTCAATACCATGGCCTCTGCCTAGTGTATTAAGTGTGATACTTCTCATGAATGTTGCAGCCCCGCTTGTTTATTTGGGGAATGGACCAAATCAAATCAGACCATTTGGAGACCACTTTAGATTGCCCTGATCTCCAAAATATTGATTGACAGGTTTGCTTCCTGTAGTTACCAACGGACCTGGCCAATGTGGGATCCAATACCTCGCCCCATTCCTGTAGGCTGCCATTTGTTCTAAGGACTTGCCAACAAAGGGAGCTCCATGACAACCACTGTCTTGCTTTGCCCACCAATGCTGTATTTGGTGCTCTGAAGAATGGGTATCCTTTTTGACAGATTCTGGTTGAATCCATTCCAAAACTGCAAAAAGGGGGGATGCTTAAATGCATTTCCCCTGCTGTTACTAATGAATACAGAGCTGTCAAAGAAAACAGTGTTGCATTCATGTGTGTAGCAGCAAGTCATACAGTGTGGAAGGGCAGGTAAAAAAGTATAAAAAATGGAACCACCCTGCCTGCAGAATATGTTATTAGTTTATAAATATATTACTGGTGCACATATTTTAATGGCATTCTGTAAAAAAGAAATTAAATGACCTAGAGAAAGATCATGTCACAGAAAGCATATGCATAGGGTGTGAAGAAGATGGATAGTAATAACAGCCAACATCCAAGAAGAATCTTGATTTTACACAAATTCTCCTCTACTGTCAGTGACCTTGGTCCAGCTGCTATCTGATGTAAAGATGTATCACATTAGTTTTTCTAGCAGGAAATCTGAATAGTTTTATAGTAGAATGTGTTGTGTGCAGCATACAGCAGATACACACAGGAAAAATATCAAGGTTTTTTTTTATTAATTTGCTGTTTTATGCAACTGCCTGCTGGCCTTTGTCAAGTCTATGCAAGTCTACATTTTACTTTAAAACTACTGGCTATCTTTTATTACTCATTTTCGTTTCCTCTGCCACCTTCTTTTCAATCATTTCTGTGATGGCAGGGGGGGATTTCAATTTTTTGAAATTGTTTTTTTTATTTGATTAAACCATGAGATCTGTCATTTCTAGAAAACACTTTGTTCCAACATTTAGTGCAGATACATTTATGGAATAATATATATATGGATTATTAGTTGTTATACAATTGCTTACTACTTTCTGCTAGTGGCCATTCTTTTCCATAAGGCTGCAACAGAACAAAGGTTTTCCAAATAAAGGTTTTCCAAAAAACTGTAAGCACTCTACAAACAGAAACTAGAAAAGCTTTGCAAAGTGCATTTTTCATTGCTGCCAGGCCCCTTTCCTCCCTTACAGTGTAAGTTATATTGTAATTCCTTTACCATACTTTGACTCAATTTGTGCCTCAGACTGATTCAGCAATCCAAGAATCCAAGACACATTTTTACTGCACCACCCCTGGCATACTAGCATGATACATGCAAGAACTTTGCTCACCATAGAATACAAAGATGAGCACAGATATTAAAAATAAGTGTGCACTGATTTCGACAGATACAGTCTGTCATCAGTCATCAGTCCCATCCCCTATGTAAATAGCCCCTCCCATACCATCACAGTCCCCAATGTCATTGTCCACCCCCAACGTTATCTGCCCCCCTGCCCGTTTTCCCCTATTTGAAAAGGTGGCAACCCTAGTCATAGTATATGCGCTTTTAGCCAGCTGTATTTACATATATCACAGAAAAAAACAGCAAATTACTAAAGTCCTGCTGCACAAGAAAGTTATTCCAAAAATAGACATTACCTTCAAAGGTGTTCATTTGTTATCTCCAGGTCTGCATGGGCTTCCTCCAAAAGCATACAGATGGGTTAATTGGCACCTAATAACACTGACTCTAGTGTGAATGTGAATTTATGCCGTTATATAAACTGCTATGCCTGGCGAATTACTTTGCCATTTTTTACACCACATAATAAATCTGCCCCTATATGTACTATGTAAAGATTTTTGTTTTTGTAAAAGTCAGATCACCTTAATACAATAGGTATACTAAATGCACTCCCATAGCCCTATTTTCTCAAAATTTCCCACAATGCCTTAACTTACCCCAGTACCCCATACCTAGTTGAAAGGGGTAGGTTTTTTACCTTTAAATAAACTTTTAGCATGATGTAGAGAGATATATTCATCTTTATTTTTTTATTATTTGTGGATTTTACATGATTTAACGTTTTATTCAGCAGCTCTCCCGTTTGCAATTTCAGCAATTTGGTTGCTAGGGCCCAAATTGCTATAAAAACATTAGTATTTTAAGTTAAATTTTAATGAAATTGAAATTTACTACATTTACTTATATTGAAACTCCACCACTTTAAAAAAAAGACTTTACCCCTGGATTGTTGGTAGTCTATAAGGTACAACACAAATCACTAAATAAATGAAAAAGCATTATTTATTCCAAATTCTGCCAACAATGTTAAAACATCTAACCCATTAAAGCAAGTTAAAATTAAAAGGGGAGGAGGGGGTTATTCTTCCACTGTACATAACACTGGTTAGGCCTCATCTAGATTATGCCATACAGTTTTGGTCTTCAGCGCTCAAACAGGACATTACTGAATTAGAGAAAGTACAGAGAAGGGCAACTAAACTGGTAAAGGTATGGAAAATCTTTGCTATGAGGAAAGACTGGCTAAATTGGGGTTGTTCACACTTGAGAAGAGGTGCTGATATGATAACTATGTTTACATATATAAGGGGATCATATAATAATCTCTCTTTATTTACCAGTAAGTCTTTCCAGCTGACACAAGGTCATCCATTCTGATTAGAAGAAAAGAGGTTCTTCCTAAATATTCGGAAGGAGTTTTTACAGTGACAGCTGTATACATTAGATAGCTTTAAGAAGGGGTTGGTGGCTTTTTAGCAAGTGAGGGAATATAGGGTTATGGAAGATAGCTCATAGTACAAGTTGATCCAGGCACTGATCTGATTGTCATTTTGGAGTCCAGAAGGAATTTTTCCCCCTCTAGGGCAAATTGGAGAGGCTTCAAATTTGGTTTTTTGGATTCCTCTGGATCAACTAGCAGTTAGGCAGGTTAAAATAGAGTTAAAAGTTTTAACTTGATGGAGGTGTCTCTTTTTTTTAACCTAACTCACTATGTATTTACAATGTATTACTATTTTTCAGAGAGGAGCCCCTCAGATTCTCAAGTTCACATTCTATATGTATACAGAATTCACCTACACACACCTCAATTCTCAGGTGTTGAGAAATGTTACAATAATCAACTTCCAAAGACACCATTAGGCGGAGGTTGGGAGAGCGAGCATTTAAGGAGAGAGCCACCTCCCCAAAAAAAATATAAAAATTTTAAACAAACAAGCTGAAATGCCGCTCCTCACCTTTCTTATTGGGTGCTAGGGGTTACTGTAATAAAATTACCTGGTGGTCTAGTGGTGCAGCGGCGTGGACGGCCGCCACGCCGCCGCACTCCTGTTCCGGGCTCCAGCGCCGGCGCCATCTTGGTTCTTAGGGCGCGCGTGGTGCGCCTGCGCGCCTCTTAAAGGTACAGGCGCGCTGGCGCGATTACGCCAGCGCGCTTTGGCCAAGTTTTGGCGCGAAATTTGGAGGTATTTTAGGCCCATTCTTACTCCCAGCCACTGCCCGTGATAGAATCTTGATTCTGGTGGTTCCTGAAGCCTTGTGCTGTCTGTTCCTGTGAAATTTGTATCTGTTATTCCGGTTTTGATCCCTGCCTGTTCCTGACTATTCTGATATCCGAATCCTGACCTTTGCCTGCATCTCGACTACTCTTTCTGCCTGACCCCATCTGTTTGATTACCCGGTTTGACCCTTGCCTGCCTGACAATTCTTGATATCTGCCTGCCTCGACCCTGCCTGTCTGACGATTCTCTTGCCTGCTCCATTTGTACCATGACCTTCGGCCCAAAAGACTATCTACCTGCCGTGCCCCTCTGCTAGCCAGAACATCTCGCCTTGTACCCCTCGTTAAGTCCAGGTGGCACCTGGAGTAAGCTGAGGACTCCTCCCGAAGCCCAACGGTGGTCACACTACTGGTGAAGCCGAGCCAAGACCAGGGTACTTGGCACCTGTTCTGGTATTGGGTGCCGGCCGTGACAGCTACCTTGTTTAGTATGTAAATTAAGCCTTGCCCACGTGCACCCAATAAGAAAGGTGAGGAGCGGCATTTCAGCTTGTTTAAAAATTTAATATTTTTTGGGGAGGTGGCTCTCTCCTCAAATGCTCGCTCTCCCAACCCCCGCCTAAGTGTCTTTGGAAGAGATCATGCTAAATAAAGAGAAAAGCAGGTATGGTCTGTCTCCCCCCAAAGGTAACACTTTATTTTTTTCCACTTAGGATAGGACTGATGCATGGACATTGCCTTAACGGGGCGCGTCAGCTTATGCATCCTTTGTACAAGCTTTGTAACTAAAAGTGTCTTTTTTAAGAAAGTTACAGTTCAGTTGTGCAAGAATATTTTTTCAGGGGGTTATATATAATAATATATATTGAGAGTGCTGGGGCTACCTTGTTTAGTGTGTGTATATATATTATATATATATATATATATATATATATATATATATATATATATATATATATATATATATATATATATAATCCTCTCCAGAAGAAGCCGCACAACACAGGACTTATAATAAAGTGTTAGATTTATTAAGGCACACTAACGTTTCGGCTGCCACACCAGCCTTTGTCAAAGTAACAAACATTTCAAATTTTACCCTTAAATACCCCAGCTATGGCGGGAAAAGTGATATAAACCCTCCCCTTCCTGCATACTAACGTGTAATTATCCTAATAAAACACACATGTGGTAAAATATATAAAACATGCATAAAAGACATCCCATCTACCTCCATCATGATCGCATAAACTTTGTAACATAAAAAACTCTACCAATCAGGTAGACAATGTAGCAAACATCAAGTGACTCAATAATATCAAAATCGCATAAGTATCAGAGCAGCTGTCATCAAAAGATTACTCCGTTACAATGTTATAAAAAGAGTAGTGTTCAAACCCGTATGTGCAAGGTGACATCTTTCCCTGGAAAAACCATTAAACCACCAGTATAAAAATTGCTCAGAAGAATCTGACCCGTAAGCCACCACCACGGCGTACCCGTGTCACAGTGATATCGTAGCTCACTACTTACTACCAGTGTATACAAATATCAGCTCTACCTGCTGTGTGATCGCTGTAAATACAAACTCCATCGGATCGTTCGTAGGTAACAGAAACAAACCTACGAACGATCCGATGGAGTTTGTATTTACAGCGATCACACAGCAGGTAGAGCTGATATTTGTATACACTGGTAGTAAGTAGTGAGCTACGATATCACTGTGACACGGGTACGCCGTGGTGGTGGCTTACGGGTCAGATTCTTCTGAGCAATTTTTATACTGGTGGTTTAATGGTTTTTCCAGGGAAAGATGTCACCTTGCACATACGGGTTTGAACACTACTCTTTTTATAACATTGTAACGGAGTAATCTTTTGATGACAGCTGCTCTGATACTTATGCGATTTTGATATTATTGAGTCACTTGATGTTTGCTACATTGTCTACCTGATTGGTAGAGTTTTTTATGTTACAAAGTTTATGCGATCATGATGGAGGTAGATGGGATGTCTTTTATGCATGTTTTATATATTTTACCACATGTGTGTTTTATTAGGATAATTACACGTTAGTATGCAGGAAGGGGAGGGTTTATATCACTTTTCCCGCCATAGCTGGGGTATTTAAGGGTAAAATTTGAAATGTTTGTTACTTTGACAAAGGCTGGTGTGGCAGCCGAAAGGTTAGTGTGCCTTAATAAATCTAACACTTTATTATAAGTCCTGTGTTGTGCGGCTTCTTCTGGAGAGGATTGTACGAAGTAAACTTTGAGGGATGCACCCAGGCAACGAGATGACATTTATCGTGAGTGCTGGGAATTTGGGGGAAGGATATATATATATATATATATATATATATATATATATATATATATACACACATATATACACACACACACACACATACTGGTAAATCCTACCACATAGACTCACGTGTACATCCAAGAATATAGTCTATATAATTAAGTGCCCTTGTGAACTCATTAACTGTGGGAAAACACAATTACGTGAGAGAATTAGCAATCCGGGCAGCACTAGACCCTAAACCTAAACAGGATATATCCAAATAACCAATAGCCCAACATTGGTTACAAGCTAAACATCCAGCTTCATCCTTCAAATGCTTTCATATTGGTTGCATTCCAGATAACCCAAGAGGTGGGAACATCACATTGGCTGTATATGCACTAAACAATACAATTTTTCACTTGTTTCACCAAAATTGCCACTGTTGCTGGTCTTGAATGCTACATACACTTTTTTGCACCTGGGTACTAAACAGTTAAAGCAGTATGCCACCCTACAGAATATCTAAATATATATATATGTTCCACAGTGCCCGCACTCGAACCAGTGAGGCAAGTGGTGCAAGATCAATGGTATTATAATAGTTCAATGGAGGATCAGCAGAGCCGGGCCATGCTGGGCAGGCGCCCTAGGCAGGCCCGGCAGTCGCAGCGCCTATTTGGTATGCGTGCATGCGCGAATTTGCGCTCGCGCGCAGAAGCGCATAAAGCGCGAACAGTTGGCCAGAGAAGGGAACCGGACTTGGGGTAGGCGACAGAGGAGGTACGTGCCTGGCGCCCTCACAGCTTTGCGCCCTAGGCACGTGCCTACTCTGCCTACCCCTAGTTCCGGCCCTGAGGATCAGCACTCACTGTTGTATTGTGAAAAAATTGATTTATTATTCACACAAATTTTTTACATCTTATCTGACGTTTCAGTCCCCATATCCTTGAGAAAGGTCCCCATGTGGGACCAAAATGTCGGATAAGATGTAAAAAATTTGTGTGAAATAATAAATCAATCTGTTCACAATACAACAGTGAGTGCTGATCCTCCATTGAAGTATTATATCTATATATATGTATGTTTATATGTATGTATGTATATATATATATATATATATATATATATATATATATATATATATATATATATATATATATACACACACACAAAGTACAGGGCACTGATCCTAACAATCCACCAGTAATCCTCTGTGTTGCACTACTAGCATTAAATATTTGCAGCACCAGAGATTTCACTCAAGCCCAAGATTTTCTCATTATCCAGAATATGGAGGGTTACCAGCAAAAGCAGCTCAAAAGGCTTTTCCAAACTACAGATACAAGTTATACTTATCTGCCATTAGGCTTCATGCAATCACAATTCACGCTCAGTGCAGAATTTCAAATGTATGCCTGAACTCATTGATGCTCCATTCCGGATCGCTATCTCAACAGTAATAAAAGTAGTGGGGGCCACCCTGCAAAGGCTATGGCCAACTAGCTCGACAACCGTTGGGAATTCCAAATCCAAATTATCCTAGCAACCATGCATTGATTTAAAGAGAGACTGAAATATGAATAGGAGAGGGCCTGAATAAAAGATAGCAATAACAATAAATTTGTAGCCTTACAGAGCATTTGTTTTTGGATGGGGTCAGGGACCAAACCCCCCTACCGTTTGAAAGCAAACGTATTTATTCTAATTTAGAAACAGTAGAGTTATTTAGACAAGCTGTTGACAGTCTCTAACTAAATTAAAACTAAATTCAAATTGTATGAATGTTCCTCTTTGACTTCATTGAATGGCATTAGTTTTACCATGAAATGTGGCTATGCAATTGGAATAAATAATCAATACATTTATTTTTATATATGTATCAGTTTAATAGTTTACAGGAGCCATCCTTTGTTAGGTACAGTATGCACAGTAACAGCAACATAGAATCTTAGAATTTTTTATTTACATTCAGAGCTAATATTCAGTGCTTTAAATAGATAATTGTGAATAAGGGACGTATGGCCTATTTTATATGAATTTATTATGACGCTTGGAAGATAAGTCTATAAACACTTTTTTCAAATCAGTTTTCAGATTGTTCACCTGAAATGAATACTTTTTCCAATTACTTTCTATCAGCATCGGACTGGGGCCCTGCCGGATTTGTGGGGAGGCCACAAAGGTCCAGAACTAGGGCGGTGAAATTTTAGGGGCAGCATGCCGCCCCGCCGCATCCTAATCTACATTGGGAACTCCAAGTTCCCCTGCACATGGCACATGCTTGCCATAGTGGGGGGTAGGTGTGCGCGCATGCATGGTGGGTGCTAGAACCCTGAGGTCTTGGGGAGCCGCACGAGGAAATCTGACCCTGACTGACACTGCTTTCTATTTGTGGCAGTTTTTCTGAAATTGAAGTGTAAAGTTTAGTTTTTCACCTTCTTATGACTTTCTAAAGCAACTCTTGGGGGGGTCGCCAACTTTATAACTGATCTAAGTTAATACATTTAGTGGATACAATTCTTATGTTTGGCCTGGCTGAGCAGAATCCGTGCGATTCATTAAAGGCAGTTGTTCTAAATAAAAATTGTTACTAATATTCCACAAATACTGCTGAGAAAGGTATCAACTAATGTAGAAAATTAGAGTTCAGAATCTGTACCTGAATTACGGACCTACGAAACACAAGAGAAAGGAACATTAAATGGTAAAAAACAAAAAATTTAAAGCAATTGGGAAAAAAAGTATTTCTGGGGAACAATCGGTAAACAACTCAACTAAAAATAAGTGTCTGGAATCTGAACAACCCCTTTAACACTCAAAGGCAGTTTTAACCATGCCTCCATTAGCAGCATTTTTTTTAAATATATATATATATATGCTGCATTTATATAGTCACCAAATGCATCCATTGAAAGCAGGTAAAAGGGGTTTTAGATTTCCAATCATTTTCTTGGCATACATTTAGGGGCTGATTCACTAAGCTCGAGTGAAGGATTCGAATGAAAAATACTTCGAATTTCGAAGTATTTTTTGGGTACTTCGACCATCGAATTGGTTAAATTCGTTCGAATTCGAACGAAATCGAACGAATCGAACGAAAAATCGTTCGACTATTCGACCATTCGATAGTCGAAGTACTTCCCCTTTAAAAAAAACTTCGACCCCCTACTTCGGCAGCTAAAAGCTACCGAAGTCAATGTTAGCCTATGGGGAAGGTCCCCATAGGCTTGCCTGTGATTTTTTGATCGAAGGATTTTCCTTCGATCGTTGGATTAAAATCCTTCGAATCGTTCGAACGAAAAATCCTTCGATCGATCGATCGCAGGATTAGCGCTAAATCCTGCGACTTCGATATTCGAAGTCGAAGGATTTCAATCCGAGGGTCGAATTTCGAAGTATTTTTAACTTCGAAATTCAACCCTTAGTGAATCGGCCCCTAAGTAATAGCAATACATGTCAGAATCCATTTAGGATGGTATGGGGAGACATCTATAACCCCGGTCCATAGTAAAGTTAATGGTCTTTTGACCCTTTCCATCTTTTAAATGGGGGGTCACTGACCTTATCTAAAACACAAATGCTCTATAAGGCTAAATATGTCTAGATTATATATATATATATATATCACTTCTTTCTATTCAGTCCCTCTCCTATTTATATTCTAGTTTTCTATTCAAATCAATGTATTGTGGTAGAGTGACTAGGAAAAGGTGGAAAAACGTCACTCTAGCCTTTAATTTCGCCCCAGGGACTGAGATAGGCTCCAGGAAGGAAGGGAGTTATTAAACAGAGAATCAGCGTTCAAGATTTCAGTAGCCAGGGACTCCATTCCATAGAGCCAGTCCAGAGATTGGAGTTCACCTTCCATAGGAAAGCTGTCCTGTGGAAAGACTATTTAAAGTAAATTGGAATAGGAGAGTGTGTCTCTCAACAGGGCACAGCAGGTAGGAGACCTGGCTGTGTGAGGAACTCCCAGAGGAGCTGGGAGTGCTGCCTGTTACTGCAAGAAGCAGAGGGAGCCCGTGACTCTCACAGAGAGTATTGTGAAGAGAGTGAGGAAGCCAGGAGGCTGAATAACCACTACAGGAAGGACTCCTGTGAGTACAGGGGTGAGCCAAACTATTTGTTGTGCTGGTTGTCCACAAGGGGCCCAGTCTAGTCAGGGACTGCTTCAAAGTGTGAAGGTAGTGCCCAGTGGGCTAGGTTTTATTTTTATGATTTATGTTTTGTATCCTGAAAATGGTCACCCCTGTGTCTGTGCATTATTGACGGTGTGTGTTAAAGTTGGAAAATAAATCTCTGTTTTCCTTGAAGAAGCTGTGTGTCCCTGTCTTTCTGCTCCTTTCTCCTATGCTGCCTGCTCACCATTGACTAATCCCCCTAAAAGTTACGTGTACAAGCCGCCAGCTTGTCACAGTATGGTTTGCTAGGGTCATTAGGACATTAGCAACCAGATTGCTGAAATTGCAAACTGTATAGCTGCTAAATAAATCAAAAATCATAAATAATAAAAACTCTATTGAAAATTGTTTCAGAATATCACTCTCTACATCATTTTAAGAGTTCACTTAAAGGTGAATACATCATTTTAAGAGTTCACTTAAAGGTGAATAACACTTTTAAGGGAAGACTAATGGGTGAAGCATTTCATTAACTTTCAGTCAGAATGTAGAACCATAGGCAGTGAAAGACTGGCCCTTCAGTATACCAAGAAAACTCTTGATGGGCCCAGGTGTCAGTTGGCCCACCTGCTTCTAAGACTTTGCAACAATTTCATTTCCATTCCCTAATTCTTTATGGAAGCCAAGGGGCCAAATAGATGGAAAATAGAGAATGGGCCCATGGTCTAAGGTTTTCAGGTGGGCCCCTGGCACACCATTCCGACACTGACCATAGAACAGGCTGCAACCATGTATAGAAATACATTTAGTACATTTTGGGGTCTATATATCATATTATCATTTAAAAATAGAGTGATCAAATCCACCATACATGGCCAGGCATCACTCCTTAAAAAACAACAACATACACCTTAATTAGGGTTACCGCCTTTCCGTGGCTCACGATCTGGGGAGGGGGGAGAGATAGTGACCTCACAGGGTTGGGCCAGTGATGCAACAGGGGCCAGGCGGTGATGTTGCGGGCAGGGTGAGAACTGTCATGGGGAGGGACTCCATGTCAATCAAGAGGGGATCCTGCCCTGTTTTCCTTATTTGTAAAACCAGGCAGACTGTAGTGACCCAGGCAACCCTTCTGAAAACCAGGCTGTCTGGTCAAAACGCGCTCACTTCTAGGTTTGAGCAGCAGCACGGGTGACGTCATGGCGCCTGGGCGTCAGATTTAATATTTAAAGGCAAATGCACCTGTTGCGCATTGCCCAACGTAGGTCTATTTTTGGTAGTTCCTGGGTGCACTTCCTTGTTGTTAAGCTGTGTTTGCCTGTCCCTGTTCCTGTATTGTCTGCTGCCTGTCCTGACCCTTGCCTGTACTTTGACTTATTCTTTTGGATCCTGCTCTTTACTTCAATATCGGTGTGTTTTGACCTGGCCTGTGACCTGACTACTCTTACATCTCCTGTAACTGTACTGCCTGCTCCCGTTTGTTATTGACTCGGCCTGTCCCCCGACCATGCTTCCTGTTCTTCGTTCCTGTACTATGTGTGGTTCGCTTGCCTACCCAGAACTCGCTCCCTGGTCCTCTCACATTAAGACCTGGTGGCACACGAGTAGCAGAGGGTTCCTCCTGAAGCAAAAGGAAGCTGTTATAGGTGGAAGACAGAGCTGAGACCCGGACCTTGGGGATTGTTCTGGGTTTGGCATACCTATCATAACATAGTGTAGTATACAGTACATTTGCAGCATTTTATTTATATATAAAAGGCAATAACACCCTTATAGCCAATCAAAAGCCTCCACAAACTTCTACAGGTATGGGGCTTGTTGACAAGAATACTTGGGACCTTTTCCAGATAATGAATCTTTCCGTAATTTTAAACTTCTTACCTTAAGTCTACCAGAAAATCTTGTAAACATTACCCAACAGGCTGGTTCTGCTTCTAATATGGATTAATTATATCTGAATTGGGATCAAATACATGGTACTGTTTTATTTTTACAGAGAAAAGGGAAATCATTTTTAAAAGATTTGGATTCTTTGATTATATGGAAGACAGCCTTTCTGTGTTTTGGAGCTTTCTGGATAACATGTTTCCAGATAATGGATCCTATACCTGTATTTAGTTTTTGGGGTTTAAATAATTTTTATTATTTTTAACAAACATGTCAAATACAGAAATAAAAAGAAATTAAAATAAAATTACGATTACATTTGTGGGTATTATTAAAACATTTTTCTCTCTTATTTTGAAAGTTTCAAATACATGCATGGTAAAGATAGCTTACCAAAATACCAGTGATATTATTCGGTTATTTCTAAATGTACTGACGTATAATCTCTCAAATGGCTAAATATGTTGGTTTTAAATAAAGTACAGCTAATTAAAAAAAAGTCCTTGACATGTTTATACAAATTGTTTCAAGTACAGGTGGATTCATTAATGCTTGAGCATTTTAGAACATATGCACATCCTGAAAAACCTCCAGTTTTAAGAGTCCCTTGGGCAGAGTAAGCAACCTGTAGCTCCCCAGATGCTGCTAAACAAAAGCTTCTGTATATTTTACTAAAAGAGATGAAGATTGTAAAAATACATGCCTGGTTAAAGGAACAGTAACACCAAACAACCAAAGTGTTTTAAAGAAATGACAATATAATGTAGTGTTACCCTGCACTGGTAAAATGGGTCTGTTTGCTTTAGATACACAACAGCTTGTTTATATAAACTATAGTTGTGTATAGCAAACACACCAGTTTTACTAGTGCAGAGCAACAGTATATTATATTGTCATTTTAATTTCATTCAATGAATATTAAGCACTCACACCACGAGGTACAGGACTATCTTTAACAATAAAGATTTCCCACCAGAAGGCACCCCACAGGTTTAAACCATGGATAAATGCAAACTTGTCAACCTTACTGGACTCTGTTTCAGACGGGACAGCTGAACCCTTCCAACAGTTTAGGGAAGAACACAATATCCTGCATACACAATTCTTTTGATATTTAAAGATAAGGCACTATGTGGAAACTGCTTGGAAAACCCAAACGACCCAAACCATCGCATATTTTGAAACAATGTGTCACAATCTCGCTATTGTACACGCGCC
Organism: Xenopus laevis; assembly: GCF_017654675.1. NCBI lineage: Eukaryota > Metazoa > Chordata > Amphibia > Anura > Pipidae > Xenopus > Xenopus laevis. The sequence continues at coordinate 45,972,319 of NC_054386.1, forward strand.
TTGCGACAGACAATACAGACATACATCAGCCTTACATGCTAAAATGGGAAGAGGACTTAGACCTCACAATTCCAAAAAGGCCTGGTCAGAAATTTGGGAAACAGCCATAAGAACATCAATATGTGCAGTGTCTAGTGAGAGAGCATACAAAATCATATTCCGTTGGTACTGCACCCCCACACGCATAAGCTGGAAACTCATATCATTTAAAGTGCTTTAGAGGTTGTGGAGAAAGGGGCTCCTTCCTGCACACCTGGTGGACCTGTACAGTAGATCAGGAATTTTGGAAGATGGTGGTAACGTTGCTCTCTGAAGTTCGGCATTGCACTATACAAGCAACTCCACACACATTTCGCTTATGAATGAAGATCAGAGCCATAAAATTGAAACAAACCCTGCAAATTAGCCACTCACATCCTCACAGCAGCAAGATCTCTATTGGCAACAAACAGGAACAGACCTACAATCCTGGGCTGACAATCACTGATAACAAAGGTAAACTGGATCAGAGCAATGGAACACATACGAGACAGATTTCAGGATAGAAGCTATGAGGGGGAGCTGGAGTGGTATCTGCGGGCCCAGCACCTGGAGATCCTGCAAACTAGAGGTAACACTAACTGAGCGGGAGAAACCGCGTCACCAGACCTAACCAATTTTCCTTCTTTCTCCATCCTTCTTTTCTTTACCCCCTTCCCCCCCCCCACTTACCCAAAAACTCCTTTCAGATGCATGAGGATCCAATACTTCTATGATGTAATGTGACATACCATAGCATAGACGTTAAGCTATTAATGAGCAATACGACACCGATATGGAGTATCGGATACAGTCACGCATATGGTATTTTCTACTGCATCTTTGTTTCATTTATTATTCTTCTTTGCAAATGAAAATCAATAAAAATTTTACATTTTAAAAAAAAATATTTATTGCATGTGATCTTTTTTTTTTTTTTTACTTTACTAGTCCATGAACAATTCATCTTAGCATATAATTTGTATTTTATTGAATGTATTCTGTACTAATGACCTATCTAACAGAATTAACCACAGACCACTTTTAGTGATGAGCAAATCTGTGCCGCAACACTACTAAAAAGTGTCGAAACAGTGAAAAAATCACGAAACTCATTGACGTCAATAGTTGACAAAATGATTTATGCATGCAATGCTTTTTTACGCATGGAACTTTTTACTCATTGCAAAATGCATAAGTCTTTTTTCTTAATGCGACTTATTTGTCTCTGAAACAATTTTGTCTTGGAGAATTTTTTCACAAGGAATTTTTGCCACAGTTTCATTAAAGAATTTGCAGATGTTGAAATGCAGAATTTCGCTGCAAACCTTTGCCTGGCAAAAATCTTTCTGGCAGAGTCTTCATTTTTTTTTTTTACACTTTTGGATGCTGTGTCAGGTTTATAATACTCCCAAGTAATTATTAAAGAAACCCTAACACCAAAAAATTAGGTGTTTTAAAGGAATGACAATATAATGTACTGTTCCCTGCACTGGTAAAGCTGGTGTTTTGCTTCAAACAAACTGCTGTGTAGTCATGAGGGCAGCCATTCAAGTACAGGATACACAGTAGATAAGCTCTGAAGAATCCCATTGTATACTACAGAGTTTATCTTCTATCTGCTGTGTATCCTGTGGCTTTACTCCTTTTTCAGCTTTGAATGGCTGCCCCCATGGCTACACAGCAGCTTGTTTATATAAACTATAAATATGTTTGTGAAGCAAACACACCAGTTTTACCAGCACAGAGTAACGGTACATTATATTTTCATTACTTTAAGGAACAGTAACACCAAGAAATTAAAAACTTTATCCAGAGATACCCCTACAGCATTTTAAAGTGCTGCAAAGGATCTGCAGGATTCAGACATATATTAACGAAAACCAGCACCAGGGGTCTTACAGTGTCAAAAATATTATTGCATAGTATGAAAAACTGACGTTTCGATCCCCATTGGGACCTTGCACAACACAAAGACCCAGGCCTAGGGCAGCAGAGAGCTCGGGCATGCTGTCTGCTGGCCACATCTGAACTGGCGAACGGGTGGGAGATTTAGACAGTTGTTTGAATCTCCCTCCTGACAAGTCCCCAGTGCCGGCAAATGGGAAGCTGCAAATGTGAGGAAAATGAGCAGTGGAGCTCTGTGAGCAGATCGGGGGTGAGTGGAGCAGGTCAGGTGCAGGGGGTGTCCCTGCCCATGGCCTTCAATGGTGTTTTACATGATAAACCATGATAAACCATGAGATACAGTTTTTCTCATTGTATTGAATGTGGCCCCTTTTGTCCAGTATGTTTTTTAAGAGACAACCAGCCATATTTCTAACCCATTGTGCTTCCAAACTAGGGATGCACCGAATACACTATTTTGGATTCGGCCGAACCCCCGAATCCTTCGCAAAGGATTCGGCCAAATACCGAACCGAATCCAAACCCTAATTTGCATATGCAAATTAGGGGTGGGAAGGGGAATTTTTTCCTTGTTTTGTGACAAAAGTCACGCGATTTCCCTCTCCACCCCTAATTTGCATATGCAAATTAGGATTCGGATTCGGTTCAGCCAGGCACAAGGATTCGGCCGAATCCGAATCCTGCTGAAAAAGGCCGAATCCTGGCCGAATCCCGAACCGAATCCTGGATTCGGTGCATCCCTATTCCAAACAGTCCCTTTCCTAAAGCATTGCTAACACTAAAACTTAAAATAATAATGGTATGCAGTGAACCTACTGAAGCTCACAGTGGCATATGTCATTCTTAGTGATGGGCGAATTTGGGGCATTTGGCTTTGCCGAAAAATTCGCAAATTTGTGAAACAGTGAAAAATTTGCGAACTGGCGAAAAATTTGCGAAACAGCGCTGGCGTCTTGGTTTCGACACCGGCGTCCGTTTTTGTCGCTGCATCCGTTTTTTTTACAACAGCAGAGAATTCACGCCTGGCGAATAAATTCGCCCATCACTAGTCTTTCTGATTACTCATTCAAATACATAGCGAAAAAATGTACCCCTATTATAAAATATAAGGATATCATAAGCAACCAAGGAGTTCCATGATCATATAAAGGCCATAGAACTCCAAGGTGACTTTATCATAATATGCACGTTTCAATGAGTGTGGCAGGAATTAGATCACTAATCATCGAATATTACTATAAAACATTGTTAAGCACAGTTAATAAGTATATTATATTTATTGTGTTATAAATTGATCCACCCACCCATCCTTATCAACATAAGAATATTACAGTGACAATGAAATATACTTATTCAAATAAACAAACTGATTTCATTTACAACGTTATTATGCATATATACACTGTACACACAATTCATGAAAATCTGATTCACCAATAGCTCTGCAATAAACAGTATTACTGCCAATCTTCTAGTTTCTTTCTAGTACAAGGCTCACACTGGTGTGCAGTACTTTATAGCCCAGGCAGGGATGAGAGAATGGGTCCCTGAACAGACTCACTCATCAGGGATTGCTTATCTCATCCAAGAAGCTGTGGGACATGTGGCCTCCATGGGGAGATATCCACACTTTAATTACATAGCCGTCAGTACTGTGTTTGTATTCTGATCACACAGTGAACGGCTCCTCCACACACATAGCTTCTAGCGGCCGTCTGGGACCCCCAGCCTCTCACTCACCTTTATCTAGAGCTGAGGTGCTCTGCTGAATAAATAAATGTTTAACAGAGAAACATGTCACAGCTCACTCGTGCAGTATTGTACCAGGCAGTGCAGACACGAGGCTTAGAATTTACCCCTATAATTGATTTAAAGGGGTTGTTCACCTTACAAACACTTTTTTTTACAGTTCAGCTGTTTTCAGATTTTTCACCAGAAAGAGACTTTTTTTCAGCTGCTTTTCATTTTTCATTTATTACTGCTTTTCCAAAATTGAAGTTTAAAGTTTAATGTTCCTGTCTCCAGTGTTTCAGTTTGGTATCTCAGTAATCCAGGTGCAGATTCTGAACTGTTAAAATTTGCTTGCGTAGAAGTTGCTTCGAATTCTAGAACATACTAAGAGTTAACTAAAGGGGAAACTACCCATGTAAAAATAATAATGTCCATTGTAAAAGTACTTAGAAGTACAATTCTACATTAATTTGTTTTAAAGACTTTTTTCTGTTTGTTTCTACAGATATGTATACATGGATACATAAGCACATGGAAAAACTGGTACCTGACTCTGAATCGCATTTACCACATTAATAAATATTGGCTTCATGATATGATGGTTGTTGATCAATAGTTTTACATTTGTGTTATGTTTAACAATGAGGCATTATCATCAGCTGGCATGATTTCTAGTACTAGGCAAATACATTGTTATTGGTATGCTTATAAGGAAAGGGCATTTTTACAATAATACATCACTCACTCATTGTTGACATTTACATGGCTTATGAAACTGCTTTTATTATTATTAATGAACGTGTGTGCCATAGTCAGCGTTACTTAAGATTTTACCTATGATAGAGACAGCATAAAAATCGCATTAACCATGCTTTATATGAGTTTTGCTTATATGAGTTTTTGCACAAAAATTTAATGACTGAAGAGCCTCTGTGAAATCTCTAAATACCTGTCACTCTGGTTGTTCAAAGGTAAACAATAAGGCTGCAGCATCCCCTTAATTACCTAGGATTACTTCTACTCCTATAACCCACTCAGCCCCCTCCTTCTGGAATTTCCTTTGGCTGTTGGCTCATGAGCATGCTCAGTTCTTCTCAACTCAGATTAATAAACACACCCTCCAGTCTAACAGCCAGTGAATCGATGGCTTTGCCGGTTCCCATAGAAACTCTGCTCTAGCTGTCTGCTCCTATTTTTATATCCTAACCCCCTCTCCTGAGTTTGCCTTAAACATTACAGTGCTCAATCCAAGCAGGACTTGTCATCATAGTTAATTATACGTGTGTAAGCCTAGTGTTGCTAGGTAATAATTTTTTAACTATAACTGCATACTAAACTATACATACTATAGCTAGAACATGTGTTGCCATCTATAAAAAAAAATCTGTACTGTGGTTCAAACATTAAAAAAAAAGAAAGAATGATGAAGTCATATGGCCCACCTTTGCTAGTAGTTAAGGGTTAAGGGATGTGGTTGTAGACTAAATGGTTCCAGTTCTCCAAAATCATCTCTAAATGCTTAAGTACAAGCTGCCTCTCACCACTGTGTGCAGCCTGGGAATAATTAATACAATGCCTTGTGAGTGTTTAACAAGTCAGAAAGCTTGTTATAGCAAATCAAAGAGCAATTAGAGAGATTAAAGAGCCTGTATCTTGCACCAAACTCAGATTATAATGAACAGCCTATCAAGAGAGAGAAAAAGAGGATGCACACTGTCTGGGCTGACATATTTCCCTCCAACCTTACCTTACGTACACATCAGCCTTATCTGCAAACCTTTCCCATATAACTATGTTTTCCCATACAATTATTTTGTAAACGCCAATACAGGTATGGGATCTGTTATCCAGAATGCTCGGAACCTGGGGTTTTCTGGATAATGAATATTTCCTAATTTGAATCTTCATGCCTTAATTCTACTAGAAAATCACGTAAACATTAAATAAACCCAAGGTGGGTTTCTGCTTCCAATAAGGATTTATTTTATCTTAGTAAGGATCAAGTACAAGGCACTGTTTTATTATTACAGAGAAAAAGGGAATCATTTTGATTAATTGAAACAAATGGAGTCTATTGGAGACAGCCTTTCCATAATTCTGAGCTTTCTGGATAATGGGTTTCCGGATAACGGATCCCATACATGTATTTGATATTTTTGTAAACTTCTCATATAAGTATGCAATGCTTTTCAGTAAATCAACACTACAGAAAAAAAGCACTATATAAAGTCTATAATCAAAGATAAGATTTATTGTAAGTTATTCCAGTTACAACATTAATGAAATACATTAATGAAATACATATTTCTAAAGGGGCTGTTCACCTTCAAAAAACTTTTTTTACGTTCAGTTGTTTTCAGACTGTCAGTCTTAATAATGCTGCTCCAGCATACTTCTGCATTGAAATCCAGTTTTCAAAAGAGCAAACTGATTTTTTAATATTTAATTTTTTGACGTGGGGCTAGACATATTGTCAGTTTCCCATGTGTCCCCAGTCATGTGACTTGTGCTCCGATAAACTTCAGTCATTCTTTACTGCTGCACTGCAAGTTGGAGTGATATCACCCCCATAGATTTAGGAGATGGGAAAGGACAGCTGAGTTTTCTAATCTCATTCATGAGCAGAACACTTCTCTGTTGTCCTTCTGAAGGTGACCAGGTGCAGTGACCAGCAAGAGTCACTGTTAAATAGAGTTAAATAGTTCTGAAAAATTATGTAAATTGCAAACGTGCACAGAAAAGCACCCTGAGTGATTTTACATTATTACCTAATTTGTAAGGTTTACATATCCTTTGTGATGTATAAATGTGTGCGGAAATAAATCAATGTTGGGAGGATAAACACTTTGAGTGTATTGATTCTCCCAATTCATGTTACTCATGATGTGAGGGTCTTAGCTGTCTCTTCTAGTTGGGGTACAATATTTATAAAATATGTTTGCCAATATTTTAATTCCTAAATATGTTAAACATTTCCATTTGAAGTTTGACCCTTCACTTGAAGTTTGACCTCAAGAGTTCATTTTCTGACAAGAAAAGTGGCAAAGCCTCTAATTTGTAATTCAAGTATGTTCCAAAAGTTTTTAATTCCTTAAATTATAAATCACAAATAATCCCCTAGTTTATCACCAGTAGCAGCAGGACATCTGCAAACACAGCTTCCTTCTATACTATCTTTGTTATTATGAATGGGGACTAGCAGATATTTCATGAACATGACACAATAATGGTGAGGCATAATTCATGTGTTCCATTTTTATGTTAAAAGAGGAGGATAATAAACTGTTTACCCTAATTTGAGCTGATGCCATTTAAAAGACCATCTTAATCTTGTTATTGAACGTACTTTTAATGCTCATAGTGGTTAGAGCTAGAGAATGTCCCAGTGTGCCATCCAGGGGAGCTGCACCACTAAAGGTAGTTGAGAAACATGCCTCTGGTGGCAGCGCCCCATCAGTTAAGCAAAAAGCCACTCTTCTAGTGCAGAGAACACAATTGTGCTCTCTGTACTAGCATTGTGGATCACCAGGGAGATTTTCCCCCTGGAAAAGGGGGACGGGTAAGAATCACCCCTGGTGCCATCACCTTTTTAACTAGGCTTATAGTCATGATAAAAGATTCAGGTAGGGGAAGACACTAACATTTTATTTGAATATGTGCTAAAACCTGACCTAAATGTAATGGTTCTTTTTTTAAGGTATTCCCCTTTATTCACCAATCAGAGTGCTAGAAGTGGAAGAGGTATATCATAAAGATAGATAACATAAAACACATATGCAATGTAACACAGCTACTAATATATATAGGTAAAAAAACAACAATTAAAAAAAGAACTGTTACAAAATCACTTAGGTTACTGCTTGTCATAAAAACATTATTATTATTACTATTAACATATTATAAAGCACCAATATATTAATATCTCAACTTCCCCTTCCTGTGTCCATAATCTTTCTCATTACTGCACCCAGTGCTAAGCTGTTAATGCATATTAAAATGAACATTTAAGGGCATATTTATCGAGGGTTGAATTTCGAATTGAAAAAACTACGAAATTTGAATTCAAAAAGACCACCCGGATATAAGTCATAGATTTTTTAAAGTCCACAAATTTACTCTAAATAGGTCATATGAGGTGCTCCATAGGCTAAAACAGCAATTTGGTAGGTTTTAGATTGCGAATGGTCGAAGTCGAATTTTTAAAGAGACAGTACATTCAAAATGTTTAATTTTTTTCAAATTCAAATTGAACTTGGACTATTCACTAGTTGACGTACACAAAAAAATAGCTCAAAATTCGAATTTTTTTCATTCGAAAATTCACCACAACCTTTGATAAATTTGCCCCTTAATATCACAGGAATGGATGGAACAACATTACACCATGCACTGGTAAAACTGGTGCGTTTGCTTCAGAAACACAGATAACGCAGATAACACATAAGTTCTAAAGACATGATTATAGTTTCCTAAGTGCCCTTGGTCATGTGACTTGATTTCTGATAAACTTCAGTCACTCTTTACCGCTGCACTGCAAGCAACCTATCAACAGAACAATGGGCAAGTAATACTCCCATGTCTGCCTAGTGGTAGATATGAGAATAACACTCAATAGTAAAACACCCAAGGCCAACCTTGAGTAGAAGATACAATAGGTTATCTGAAATAGTTATTTTATGAAGATGTAAGCACCCCTGGAATAAGCACACAGCTGAGCTATTACTATATATAAAATACGTGACTACCTAAAAAGTACTATTTTTTTTAAACTTTGAAAACATATGATCATTACTTTGGAAGCAAAACTCTGAGCACATGTAACAGAAATACTTGCTTCTAAACCAAACTGTAGGTAAGCTAGATGGATACTCAACAGTTCCAAACTAATGCTGTTTTTGTGAGAACATTTGTGAAATACTGTATTGTGAAAATCCGGGTAACATTTAATAACTCTAAAACCTTAAAGTCTTATTTAGAGCCATATGAAGGCAGTTTTAAGCATTTGGGTAGAAACTATAAACATTTCTTACATGCTACATAGCATGTTTATCACAGGGTTTTGATCTAAGCTGAGTAATAAATCACTTAAGTCCAGACTTTCTGAAGGGTAAATTGGTATGCATGGAAATTGCACAGTGATTTTCTTCTGCACAGGTGTTTTCACACTCGAATAAAATGTTTCATTAGAAAATGAAATGTTAGAAATCACACAAGGTTTTAGAGTGAATTGCACGTTGCATATATTTTATGTATATTGAAAGGGAAATTGAGATCAAGTGTCCCCAGAGGAACCTAGATGTTGCAACTGGACTGTGTAACTAACCATTTAGAAAATAAGGCTGAACTGGCCCATGTAATTTAGTACATTTGTATATATCAGACTATAGCAACCTACAAACCTTTTTTACACCTGATCCAAACGTTAAAGGGATTCTGTCATGATTTTTATGATGTTGTTTTTTTATTTCTAAATTACACTGTTTACACTGCAAATAATTTACTCTACCATCTAAAATTGCATTCCTGAACCAGCAAGTGTATTTTTCTAGTCAGTTTTTGTTAGTAATATTGGTGTGTAGGCAGCCATCTCATGCTTTCAGAAAGAGCACTGCTTTCTGGCAGGCTGTTGTTTCTACATGTGTGCAGTGAAACCTGAATTTCTCTACTGAGTGCTGTTCTTAGGTCTACCAGGCAGCTGTTATCTTGTGTTAGGAAGCTGCTATCTGGTTACCTTTCCATTGTTCTGCTGATGGGCTTCTTGGGGGGGGGGGGAGGGAGGAGGTGATATCACGTCAACTTGCAGTACAGAAGTAAAGAGTTACTGAAGTTTATCAGAGCACAAATCACATGACTGGTAGCAGCTGGGAAACTGATAATATGTCTAGTCCAATGTCATATTTCAAAATTAAATATAAAAAATCTGTTTGCTCTTTTGAATAACGGATTTCAGTGCAGAAGTCTGCTGGAGCAGGACTATTAACTGATGCATTTTGACAAAAAAAATGTTTTCTCATGACAGTATCCCTTTAACATGACTGACATACTAGACAGATCGAGACAGGTTCAAAGCCCATAAACTGGTTCCAAGCTGTTTCTTTTGGTCATAGGATGAGGAAAGCCCTACTTTTTTTCAAAAGGCCTTTTAATGGTCTCGGACTCATTGTGATGCCACCTACTGAAGTCCTATCATACTTAAAACAGCAGATGGTCAGAATAGCAGCAAGATTCTATATTGTATAACAGGCAAAGGACCTTATATCGTATTAACATTTAAAACACACATACAGTATTGCATTACAACAGTCATTTTATAAAGCCTAAGAGTTGGAAGCTTACATATTGGATATTTGTTGGATATTTGTTGTCTTCATTCAGCCTGCCCAGTTCTGTTTGAAAACCTTTGTCCTGTATTGATCTAGTATATTAATAATTTTGCTTCAACATGATAAGCCAAACTTGATGGGTATGCATTTTAATCTGCCTAATTGTTAGTTGATAGTGATGGGCGAATTTGCGCCGTTTCGCTTCGCCGAAAAATTCGCGAATTTTGCGTGAATTTTGCGCGAATCTTGCGCGAATTTCGCACGAATTTCGCTCGAATTTCGCGAAACGGCGAAAAATTCGCGAAACGGCGCCGGCGTCTCGTTTTCGACGCCGGCGCCCGTTTTTGACGCCGGCGCCCGTTTTTCCGACGCCGGCGCCCGTTTTTGGCGCCGGCGTCCGTTTTTCTGAAAAAATTTTTGACGCCAGTGAATTTTTTGACGCGAATTTTCGCGGGCGATTCGCGAATTTATTCGCTGGCGGCGAAACGCGCAAATTCGCCGCGAATTCGCGCCTGGCGAATAAATTCGCCCATCACTATTAGTTGATCCAGAGGAAGGCAAAAAACCCATCTGAAGCCTCTCCAATTTGCCTCAGAGGGGAAAACATTCCTTCCTGACTCCAAAATGGCAATTGGACTAGTCCCTGATCAACTTGTACCATGAGCTATCTTCCTTAACCCTGTATTACCTTACTTGCTAAAAAGCCATTCAACCCCTTCTTAAAGCTATCTAATGTATTAGCCTGTACCACTGATTCAGGGAGAGAATTCCACATCTTCACAGCTCTCACTGTAAAAAACCCCTTCCGAATATTTTGGTGGAACCTCTTTTCTTCTAATCGGAATGGGTGACCTTGTGTCAGCTGGAAAGACTTACTGGTAAATAAAGCATTAGAGCGATTATATGACCCCCTTATATATTTATACATAGTAATGATATCTCCCCTTAAGCGCCTCTTCTCCAGCGTGAACATCCCCAATTTGGCCAGTCTTTCCTCATAGCTAATATTTTCCATACCCTTTAGCAGCTTAGTTGCCCTTCTCTGTACCCTCTCTAATTCAAAAATGTCCTGTTAGAGTGATGGAGACCAAAACTGTACAGCATATTCTAGATGGGGCCTGACAAGTGCTCTATACAGTGGAAGAATGACCCCCATCTCCCTTGACTCTATGCCCCTTTTAATACAGCTCAAGACCTTATTTGCCCTTGATGCTGCTGACTGGCATTGCTTGCTACAGCCAAGTTTATCATCTACAAGGACTCCAAGGTACTTTTCCATAATGGATTTGCCTAGTGCAGTCCCATTAAGGGTATAAGTGGCTTGGATATTTTTACATCCAAGGTGCATGACTTTACATTTATCAACATTGAATCTCATTTGCCACTTAGCTGCCCAGATTGCCAAGATTGTGTTGCAAGGATGCCACATCCTGGATGGAATTAATTGGGCTGGATAGTTTTGTGTCATCTGTAAACACTGAAACATTACTTACAACACCCTCCCCTACATCATTAATGAACAAGTTAAATAAAAGTGGACCTAATACCGAGCCCTAAAGGGACCCCACTAAGAACCTTACTCCAAGTAGAGAATGTACCATTAACAACCACCCTCTGTACCCGATCCTGTAGCCAGTTACCTATCCATGTGCAAACGACTTCATTAAGCCCAACAGACCTTAGTTTAGAAAGCAGTCGTTTGTGGGGCACAGTATTAAATGCTTTGGCAAAATCCAAATCGACCACATCTACTGCCCCCCCCCCCCACTGTCCAGCATCCTATTACCTCATCATAAAAAGCAATCAAATTTGTCTGACATGACCTATTCTTCATAAAGCCATGCTGATTGCGGCTCATAATGCCATTGACTAGGAAAAAATGTTGAATGTGATCCCTGAACAAGCCTTCAAATAATTTGCCCACCACAGATGTCAAACTTACTGGCCTATAATTGCCAGGCTGAGATGGTAATCCCTTTTTAAATATTAGAATAACATCAGCTTTTCTCCAATCCAAAGGCACCATACCAGATGAAAGTGAATCTGAGAAAATCAGAAATAGGGGCTGGTCTAAAACTGAACTAAGCTTTCTTAGAACCTGTGGGTGTATGCCATCAGGCCCTGTTTACATTCATTTTCATTAAAGCTTTATGTATCATATCCTGAGTCAGCCACTGACTAGATTGAGCTGAGCCATTAGTGCATGTGGGAACTCAGACTCTATTGTATACACTGAAGAAAAGAACTGATTTAGCACATTTGCCTTCTCTGTATCTGTTACAACCATACTGGTTCCATTATTTAATGGAGCAACACTCTCAACCTGCATCTTTTTACTATTAATATATTTAAAAAAACTTTTAAGGGTTAGTTTTCACCTCCACCGCAATTAACTCTTCATTTCCTTTCTTTGCCTTCCGGATTGCTGATTTACAACATTTATTACATTATTACATTTATAAATATTCCACTTTAAATGTGGATTGCTAGCAAAACTATACATTTCCCTAGAACTAGAGCTAGGCAAAACCCCCCGCCCCCAAAGATCTACCCTTCATAAACCAATGTGAATAAGTATTTATAATACAATTGTTCAGGAAATAATATTAAAAGTGGCCTTTATAGGGGCCCTATGGCCAGCAAAATGTGTGTAGGTTTAAGTACTATAGAGCATCACAAGCTACTTAGTCATATATATACAGTATATATGTTTACCAAGAGTTTGGTGTGTCTTCTTCTTTAACCTGTGATTGAGAAAGAATGGCTTTTAAAAAAATGTTTGCAAGGATAAATTGATCTGATTTTTAATCCACCAGTTTTCGGAAAAATAGTGAATTATGATGTTCTCATGTTTCTTTTTTTAAGGAACGGTATTTGTTTGTATTCATAGAGCAGAAGCTAGTACTCAAAAAGGTTTACATCTTTATTTTGCTTCTTGAAATGTACAAGAAACATATTGATCCGAATTATAAAGGTCATTCTGAAAAGTTCAGAATTTAAGGTCACCTGTCAGTGCACAAATAATTATACCAGTAATGTTGAGAACAAATGTACAATGCCCTAGATCAAATTTTTTTTTTTATTGTTGCTATTTTTTTGCATTTCTTCAGATTTAACGTCAAGTCAATGAAGTATAATGACAGGGATAAACACATTAAATTCTAAAAACATATCTGTGTTACTATATTTTTAACTACTGCATCATATAAACACTGAGGGGGTTATAATTTTTCTGGTCAGACTTTTAGAGGGGAAAATACAATTTCTTTCAGAGGAAAAAAAAATTCTAATTTTTCATGACTTATTAAAGTCCGATGGTGTTAAAAGTCTGAGAAAGTACTCCAACTCAGACCTGCCGAGTACATGTAGAAGTCAATGACAGATGTCCCATTGTTATTCTGATCTGTGCTGGGTTTTGTTCAATAATCCAAAGATTTTATAGTTTTCGGGCGACAAATTGAAAAAAAGCTTTTTTGCCACACCATAAATGTTCTGAAGAAATTTTCTGAAAATGGATTGATAATAGGGGGAAAAGGTCAGTGCGGATTTGGTCAGAGTATTTTTCAGAAAATAGTGAGAACTATAAGTTATTTATCAAAATCTGAAATTTTCTCACTATTTTCTGAAAACCACTCCACACAGACTCCCCCCCCCCATTTATCAATAAATTTTCACAAAACTATCTTGTACGGGAAGAGACTTGATAAAATCGTGAAAAAAATAGAATCATATATTTTTTTGCATTTGTCACCGAAAACTGCGACTTTTTTGGATTTGATGCCTGAAACCTATGACTTTTTCAGATTTGACGCCTAAAACCACTTTTTATTTGAATTTTTAACACCATCTGGGTTTATTAAATCTTGAAAAATTCAAGAAAGCTTGGGCTGCCAGTCATAATAAAATTGTAATTATATCAAAATAATAATATATGATATTATCTAATTCATTTATAATGGTATTATATAAATAAAGCATTAAATGACACACACAGGCCATACTGATGGCATCAGTGCTATCAATGGGAGTACTGTTAAAAAAAACTGTGAAAGGGGGAGGGGGAAATAAATTATTATGGTTTAACAAAATTTAAAACCACGATGAAGTTGAAGTAGGTCAAGAACTAGCATTTATTACAGTTGATAATGGTGGCTAACAAAACAAACTTTTTCAAGAGAAAATAAAAAATGTCGGTCAGAGGGTTTATTTATTAAAGTTCGAATGTCAAAAACTCGAGGCTTTTTTTACAATAAAATTTGAATATTTAGTGAAAAAAAACTAAATTTACTAGACCCAGAGGATGGAAAAAGTCAGAATCTGAAAATTCTGCATCTCAGACCTACCAAGGTTGTATATAAGTCAATGGGAGAGGTCCCTATCCTATTTGGAATTTTCTGTGGTCTGCGCTGGAATTAGCCAGAAAATCAGACTAATTTGGACTTTTTGGGGCAAAAATCTGAATAATGTGGGTTTTTCAGGAAAATTCAGATTCTGATTTTTTGGTTTCCCCCGATCTGATTAAATCGTGCTTTTTTAGTAATAAGTAAGGTCTAATCGTGGATTCTAGTTTGGTCAGACTTTGTGCAGATTAAAATGGTCAAAGATTTGGATTTTGCTAAATAATGGCCCAAATGTCAGTTGACACACTGGGTTGATGAGCAAATCATCATTTTTAAATCAGTAATTTAATACTATGTCTGTGGAAATATACACCTCACTTCATCAGAGACTCAGTCAGGAGCGGGATGCTTTGGAGATAGTAGTGCTGTCCGATACTATCATAGGTAAGCTTCCTTTGGGCCTGGCTGCTGCTGCTGCTGAAAATACTGTAAATAGTGAAATACTGTAGGGCATCTAGCTTATAATTGACATATCAACAGAATGCCCCTTTACGAGTGATTAGGAGGCAGCTACTGTACATTTTTTTGTAAGTGTTATGCTAGAACTGAAGACATAATGCTACAGGGCTGAACCCATTCTTCACTGGTAACCATCTTAAAAAAGTCCACCCCTCACCAAAATGTTATACGATGACACAACAATGCAAAGGAAATTCCCCACATTAATTGCCTTGTTGTGCACACCATTTGATTTGTTAGTAAGAAGTAGCATCCACCTTCTCTAGTAAATTCTACTGGTATTAGTAATGGGTTTAGAAGTTGTCTTTTTGCCAAGTACAGAGGTACTATATGCTGTGTATCTGTGATGTTTGGTATCCCAAACCCAGAGCAATCGCCAAGGCTCCGGTCACGACTCATGCTTCTGTTTATATCCGCTTCCTTTAATGTCATCTCGGATGCTGCCAGGTCATAAAGTAATAGAACCAAGGCGAGAGTTCGGGGCAAACAAGGGAACCAGAACGTGAGACTGGAGTAACGCAAATGGAGCTAGGCAGAGTTGAGAACAGGCCGGGGGGAAAATCCAATCTGTTAATGCAGTACAAAATCAGAATCTAGAAAAATAGTTAATTACAGGCAAAGGTCGGTACAGGCAGCGATTCAGCATTGATCAGGGACAAAGTCAGGGACAAGCACAGATCAAGAACAGAAAAGCCAGACAATAAGCACACCCAGGAACTATCTGAAATAGACCTACATTGGGAGATGGGAATTAGGGAGTGGTGCCTTTAAATATTTGAATTTCTTGCCAAGCACGATAGCATGACACGGTGCACTAAAAATAGATCACCAGGCGCTGCTGTATGTCTGTATCCCTCTGTGCATAACTGCAGTATGACTTGCATTGCTTTACTGGGCATGTGTTACAATATTGAGGTTTATCATATCATGCTGCATTTTGGTAGATACAATATAACAAATATATAATTTATCAGATTTTAATATATGGGGCCTGTTATCTAGAATGCTCAGGACCTGGGGTATTCTGGATATTGTATCTTTCCATAATTTGGATCGTCATGCCTTAAGTCTACTAGAAAATCATGTAAACATTAAATAAACCCAATATGCTGCTTCTGCTTCCAATAAGGATTAATTACATCTAAGTTTGGATCAAGCACAAGGTACTGTTTACTATTACAGAGACAAAGGAAATCTTAAAAATTTGGATTAATTGGATAAAATGAAGCCTATGGGAGACAGCCTTCTGTAATTCTTGTTAACGGGTTTCCAAATAACAGATCCCATAGCTGTATACAGTATAGTAATGCAGTTCTGAAGCTCTTCCAACTCACAAGGTGCACTTAAAGGTAAGAAATATCCCATCTGTTTTCATGATAAAGATCTCACATTCAAGGGATTGCTAAGTGTATTGATTTATTTTTTCAAGCACTTTAGATGCATATATTTTTAAAATGTTCCCATTTCCTTCACGTAATTTCGCTATTTATATCTGCAGCTGCCAGAAATGTCATCATCACTATGGCCATTTCAATACTAAATCTAAGAGTAAATTAATACAGACCTCGGTTACTTCACCATAGAGGACACACAAAATAACAGAGGCTAATGGAGAAACCTATAACTTTTCTATGTCAATGCTGCACTTTATGACGCAAAATTCACTAAAGTAATTGATGAAAAAAGCTGCACTATGCACCCCTTAAACTATTCTAGACTATATTCAGACTAAGGCTGTTTTTTATGTATGCTGATAAAAACAGTTTGTCTAGATGTTTTTTTATTTAGGACATTAGGTTAAAGGAGAACCAAACCCTTTATATTAAAATACCCTACCCTAAATAGAACCCCCTCCCTGTTCCCCCCAGCCTAGGTGTTACCATCGGTAAATGCCCCCAATTCTTTACTTACCCCTCATTGCAGATTAAACGCATCCGAGTTTACAGACGCCATCTTCTTCTCTTCGGTAATCTTTGGGTCTTCTTCCGGTGCTTCTGCAATTTCTGTAACTTTCCATGCATGCACAGTTGTTAAAAATCCGGCAGACTGCTCCAACTGGGCATGCTCCGATACGGTGCTTACTTCACAAAGATTTCCGAAGAGTAGAAGATGCCGCCCATAAACTCTGATGCGTTGAATCTGCAACGAGGGGTAACTAAAGAGTTAGGGGCATTTACCGAGGGTAACACCTAGGCTGGGGGGTGCAGGGAGGGGGTCTATGTAGGGTGGGGGGGGGTAGAGGAGTTTAATATAAAGGGTTTGGTTCTCCTTTAAGGTCCAGGTCATTCATCAGCCTATATCTAGTGAGCAAATTTATTCACCAGCCATAGATTTGCAGCGAAATTCAGATAACAGGTCAATCTTCAAACATTGTGGGGGCCTGAAAAATAATTTGCTGTGGGCCCAGTAACATCTAGTTACACCACTGACCCACATGTTCTCTTATTTGGCTTTGCATGTCTATCAGAAAAGTATGAAATCAGTCTGTTCACCAGGCCAAGGGGTATTCCTTAAAAAATTTAAACTTTTGAAGGAAAACTTGCTTTCCATTCTTTTTTTTTTCCAAAACATGAGGTGCAGCTCTCGTTACTATAATTTTGCTATTAGAATTTGGATAAAAAAACTCAGGGGACAAATAACTGTCTTGAACTAGTGTCTTTAGATGTTTGAATAATGTTCTTCGCTTCACCCCGTACTAGGCATAGGTGAAAGTTTTCACTAGATTTTGCATTAACACAACCAACCATCACAACATCATCCAGCAGTGCATTTTGCAACTTCACTGTCCTCACTGTGAAGAACCACCTACACCGCTTCAAATAAAAGTTATTTTCCTCTAGTTTGAAAGGTTGGTCACTGGTGCGGTGATCCTCTTAATGGGAAAAAAAATCTCATGCCATCTGTCTACAAGTACATTAGAGGGCATTATAAAGAGTAATCATATCCCCTCGCAAGTGTCTTTTTTCCAGAGAGAACAATCCCAACCTTGACAGTCTACCCTCATAATTTAACCTTCCATCCCTCTAACCAGTTTAGTTGTATGTCTCTGCACTCTCTTCAGCTCATTAATATCCCTCTTAAGTACTGAAGCCCAAAACTGCACTGCATACTCCAGGTGAGGCCTTACGAGGAACCCATAAAGAGGAGAAATTCCTCCCTTGAGTTTATGCCCTTTTTTTTTGCAAGACTGAACTTTATTTGCTTTATGGCCACAGAATGATGCTGCCTATAATTAAATAACTTGTTATCAACAAAAAGCCCTAGATCCCTCTCAGTTAAGGAAACTCCCAGCACACTGCAATTTAGTGTATACAGTAACCCACGTTTACTGCACAATTTAATATAATCAGCAAAAAATAGGAACAACAATGCCCACCTCCAGGTCATTAATAAACAAGATGAAAAGCAAAGGACCAAGTACAGAGCCCTGCAGAACTCCACTAACAACACTGGTCCAATTAGAAAATATTCCATTTACCATCACTTTTTGCCAGCCAGCCAGTTCTTTATCCAAGTGCAAGATCCCTTTTTGAATAGTGGCAGCACATTAGCAAAAATTAAGTAAAGAGGTTTGGCGATCACAGAGCTAAGCTTGTTTAGTACCCTGAGATGAATTCCCAGACCTTTGTTTATTTTTATATGTTCTGGTATTTTTTGAATTTCCTCTTGAACCATGAATCAGTAGTTGTATTACCAGAATTGGGAGTATTAAGAAGTAAACAATCATTAGCTAGTTCCTCAGTCATGTAAAAATTAAAAAACAATTAACTTCTTTGTGTTTTAAAAATTCATGTGACTTTAAAGGGGTTGTTCGCCTTCCAACAATTTTTTCAGTTCAGTTGGTTTCAGACAGTTCACCAGAAATAAAGACTTTTTCCAATTACTTTATATTTTCTTTGTGGCTATTTTTCTAATGTTGAAACGTAAAGTAAAATTTTCAGCCTCTGAAGCAGTTTGGGGGGGGGGGGTTGCTGACTCTCTAAATTGCTCTAAATTGATACATTTAGTAGATTAATTTCTTATATTCAGCCCTGCTGAGCAGAATCCCTGGGTTTCATTAAAGGCAGCTGTCAGTTGTTCACTTTTGGACCAGAGTGTACAATTTTATTTTTACTATATTTAATATTAACATAACAGGTGATCCACTTTCTGCCCTACTGACTAGAAAATATAAAGGCTTTAGAAAACCCCTGCATACATTGCTTATGGTTATTTTTTTTTTTTTTTAAATGGCTAAACAAACAATTGCTAAAGCATGAAAATTCAAATATGTCTCTCTTCCTGCTTTTAAGCAAAAGATTGACTGGATTATGATGAATGAAAAGCTCACTAGTTTCCTGTCCAATACTCACGCTAAATTCTAGATCTAGAAGCCATGGCTCGATTATAGATGGCCAGACCCCTCAATGCACACACTGCTTTCAATACGACTTTATATAAGGTGGTCCCCCTTTTCCTTTTTGTGTGATATAATTTTTGTTTCCTCTTCCAAAAGCTCAGTTAGCGCTTTCAGCATAACCAGGATAAATGGTGACTGTTCATGTTCTAGAATAGATCTATTACAACTACCCTGTGTTAAAATGTCTATCGTTAAGACAATACAGTGTTGCGCATTTAAGATTGTTTTATTCTATGCTTCCGTTTGATTTGTTACAATAGTTACCTTACAATACAGACTTTATGGCATGCCTTTTTGAGACAACATTAATGGTTTCTTATAACTTACAAAATGTCAACAAAAATATTGATGGAAAAAAAAGAAGTTTGTGACCATACACAATCCTAGCAAAAAACACCCCTCGTGAAAACGAAAGTCTGTTTTAAGCAGTCACACAGCAAAAGGATGCACTATAGACAATTAGACTTGATTAATAGCAGCATTTGTTTGTTGATACTTTAAATTTATCATATACCCAGATCACACATTAAATCGATCAGCAACAATAAATCTACATGAAAATTATAGAGAATGTTCACTCTAACTTCTTAATAAACTTGCGTAAAGGGCAGTGGGTAGTACTAAGCAGTACTGAATTAGATGTGAGCATAAAAATGCTTTACCTGGTTTACAATGTGTTGTGTGCTTAATTATAGCAACTTGTGAATAATAATAAATGTAAGCATAAGTGCAAGTAAAATGGTGCCAAGGGGGCTATTTATTAAAACTTTATATTTTCCCATTATTTCAATAATAAAAATTTGACCAAACTCCCGTCCATGATTTGGCTTACTTTACAAACAATTCGGATCGAAAAATTGACCGTGTAGGAAAAGTCTTTACAAAATCGTGCGACAATTCAAATTGTGCAACTTTTTGAATTGTTGCCTGAAAAACTCAAATAATTTGGATTATCGAACAAAAACCAATGTCAAACATAATGAAACTTTCAACAATCATGAAGGCATTGACTTTTACATGACTTCAACAGGTTTTAGCTGGAGTATTTTCGGATTCAAAATGTTAACAGCTTTTGAGTATAATAAATCTAAAAAATAAAAATAAAAAAATTCTCCTCTAAAAATTTGGATTTTTTTTCCTCTTTAAAACTTGACCAGAAAAATTTGAGGCTTCATAAATAGGCCCCTAAAAGTTATGAGGCCACTAAAGTTTATAGTGAATAAAGCATAAAGGAAATTTGGGGGCCATTATGGCAGTGATAGAGGAAGGGACAGCAGTCTTTGTTATGGAAATGTGAGCAGAAAAGGTTGTGCCACTTTTTACCTGTTATGAAGGAGTCACAGCAATAAACTACAACTGTGTAAGAGTGTTGGCAGGATGCAAGACACTGGCACTGTGACTTCAGTGGCAGCGATGCTCTTCCAACCGGTGAATGCAGCCTTGAAGAGTATACCCACATTTGATGGAACGAATGTGACTGTGGCAGACTGGGCCGAGAGGCTGCAAGAGACAGCTCGCTTATACAGGTATAGGATCCCTTATCTGGAAACCTGATATCCAGAAAGCTCCAAATTATGGAATGGCTGTCTCCCATAGACTCCATTTTATCTAAATAATCCAAATTTCTAAAAATGATTTCCTTTTTCTGAGTAATAATAAACAGTAGCTTGTACTTGATCCCAACTAAGACATAATTAATCCTTATTAGAAGCAAAACCAGCCTATTGGGTTTATTTAATGTTTAAATGAATTTCTAGTAGACTTAAGGCATGAAGACCCGAATTATAGAAAGATCCGTTATCCGGAAAACCCCAGGTCCCGAGCATTCTGGATAACAGGTCCCATACCTTTACACGGTTCCTGCTGAGCATGGAGCTGACTCACTGGAGGGTGATGCTCGCAAGGCTACCACTGGCAGAAAGAGGTTCCTTAGATGAGATTGTGGACCATCAGGATGGGCTCGATTGAGAAGTTGCAGTTGCCACAGATCAACGCACCAGGTTCTTTACACGTGTAGAGAGCTCTCCCAGTTTGCAGTGCCACTACGGGAACTCTGGATAAAGCTAACCAAGTTGGATGGTCGAGGACTGGCTGTGGTGACTGATCTGGATAGCCTCCATTGTGACCAGTTCGTGGCAGGCCTGCATGAAGCAAGCGTGAGAACTGCGTTAAAGGAAAAGGTGCGAACCTTTGTTTTGTGAGTGGCTATGGAGCGGAGCCAAGAAGAGAAAAACTCCCCAAAGAGTCCCGCAGCTGCGACAGTTGCTGTCCCCAGGGCCGAGTTAGCAGCAGAAGAACCCCCCCCAAAGGGACTAAAGGGAATGGTAAAAGAGCTGAGGAAGTATCTGGCAGCAATATGGGGAGAGGTGGCCAGCCTCTGCGAAGTTACTCAAACCAGCTCCTGCCAGCAAGGGGTCAGCAACAACAGCATGGGAGAGGGCCCCTGCGATGTTAGCACTGTGGGACACCAGGACATTTTGCGCAATCATGCCCTGCTACGAGGGGGCCTGCCTCAGAAGACAAGCATTTAAACTAATGGAGCCTGCAGCTAATGTGTGCCCTGTGGAGCAGGAGAAAGGACTCATTGGTACTAGGCCCTTTGTGATATCGGAGCTGGGAGGGAGACAAGCCTGTTGCCTGCTGGACACTGGCTTAGAGGATAAAACAATAAAACATATATTGCTTACGAATGCAATTGGTTAAAAATGTCAGTCTCCTAGATTGTTTCTAGCCGACCCCTTCACAGTCTCTCAACTGTATATAAGTCCAAATCAAGCATATATATATTCCCAGAGGGATGTATATAAGAAGAGATCAGCGCCTGTGGTAACAGAAATTAAAAACAAGCATAGCGTAATACGTTCATAAAATGGGATATCACCCCATGCATATATTAGATTGTTGATAGGTGTGTTCCCCCTTTCCTTCAGGTAACTATTGGTGGAAAAATAGATTAACAATAAATGTGGATAGAGAAGGTGTCTTTCCTATAAAACAAGGTGTATTCCAGGAATAAAGCGCCTCCACCTTCTGTGCAGATTGCCTACTTACAAACCACTGCTGTGGTGTTATATATATATCGAGAAGCCCTTTCTGGTTCCTCCTCCGGAGTCGCCGCTCCTTCCAGGTTCCAGACCAGGAATAAAACCAATGATAGGGTAATAACGTTTTTATTAAGATCTAGTTAAAATCAATTAAAAAGTTTGCACTCACAATTTACCCTCATGGGTTTTACGCATTCAGTCCAATAAAAAGTTCGTATGGGGTCCCAGGGGAAAGTCCTGTCAGCTTGCTCCAGACTCCCTCGTGGTGCCTTTCTTGGGCAGTGGTATGCCCCAAACTGTGCCTAACGCGTTTCGCTGTAATCATCAGCTTCCTCAGAGGCGTCTACCATGACCCTGGCCTTCTTTGAACAAGGAGGATTTCAGCACCTGGAGAGAGAGTTATCAGGCTTCCCCTTGTGGGCTGTGAACAACACGCCCATTGAAGTGGTGGGCATCATCTGGATGGACATTGGACAAAGTTTGGGCAATGCATGCCTTGTAAAGGGGTTGTGGTGGTGAAACAGGCACAGACCCAGAGCGCCCCAGTTATCATTAACATGAATGTCCTTCAAGAACTGGATGGACTACTCTTGGCCGGTCCGCTTAGAGACCCGCCGGCTACTGCAGCAAGTGGACCGGAGGTGTGAACAGCAGCAAGTGCTACAGAAGCTACCAGGTCATGCAGGGATAGTACATACACCACTAAACAGCCACCTCACCTTCCAAGTGGACCTGAAGTGGTGGTGCCCATGCAGGTTGGAACTCAGTTTGCAATGCAAGGGGCTACCATGCTCATTGAACCGTGTGCTGACAGAAGAGGGCAGGGAGTAAAATGGCTAGTCGCCCGCTCTGTAGAAAAGGTGCGAGATGGCTGGGTGCCTTTGAGGATAATGAACCCAGGCCCTTCACCAGTGACTATGCCCACACTATTGTCCCAGAGGTGTTTGCTACAAATCTAGATGACGTGGTGGATGCTGCAGAGGGGAGCTACTGCCCTCAGGGCTCCACAGGAACCAAACGGCTTACAGATAAGTCCCAGCAATAGACGATCCTTCAGCAACTTGATGTGGCCCACTTGGAGTTGACAGACTTACAGTGGCAGTGCCTGTGATGATGAGGAATATGGAAGTGCCTGTGATGAAGAGGACTATGGATTTACTTTGGTGCTTCAAGACTGGAACTACCCCCACCTGAGAAAGGTACAAGAACTTTTCTCCAGCATTGTACCAGGAAGTCAAGAACTTATTGCTCAAGATGCTTGATGGAGGCGTTATCCGGAAGGAACGGGAAGTGTTGAACCCCAAAGCACAACAAGGGTCCAAGCTGTGTCCGAGGTGGGAACCTGATCCTCATATAGGGGTGTCTAAGCCACAACAGGATTTTCCAATCTATCTGATAGATCCTGAGCAAGAAAGAGGAAAGTACAAATGAGTACACAGAGATCTACTCAAACTGTGTGTATTTCACTCCACCCCAGAGGAAAGATTGGCCGACCCAGGAGGGGAGTCTGAGAAAGCCCCCACCTCTGCACCGGTAGGGCCACCACTTATTTGGCGGACATTACCAACCATGAAGCATTTGGAGCCATCTTCATTAACAATCAGACCTGAGGGTTTTAGGCTAGATGAAGTTGTGGAACCTGCAACTGACTTTGAGGATTAGCCCCAATCAGAAGGTCTAGAAGAGGAGGCCCAGCCAGGAGACTCGTGGGTCCCCAGTAATTGAGTGATGGGGCCCGGGAGAGATTGGTTCTGAGGAACAAGAACTAGAGGAGCATGTCTCCCAGGAGGGAGCTTTCCTGGACAGAGTTGTAGAGACTGAGAACTATTCTGGTGAGCAACTGGAGGGTGGCCATGCTGGCAGTGATAGAGGAAGGGACAGCAGAGGTGAAGGGAAAAGGTTATGCCACACCAATAAACTACAACTGTTTAAGTGAAAGTCTTACATATCTTGTGTATTAAGGTCACAAATATCTTCTGTTTTCAAAAGGCTCTACACTGCATAAAACTTTCAAAGTCACATTACTCAGTACACTGTGCATAGCTCAAAGCTTGCACCAGTATATGTGCTTTTATTATTCTAATTGCACTAGGCCGGTGAAGACTAATTGTTGTTTGGTGTGATTTATAGTACCAGGACCACCTTCCTTTGTTGTAACATTCTATAGATACAAACACTACTGACTGTACCAGGAAATTGTGTACATTTTATTCATACAATATAAATATGACAATTATACTCTGTAAGAAAAATACAAAATTAATGTGCATTTATTTTGATGTATCTTGACACATTTTCAATAGCAGGCAAATAGTAGCTAGAATTTCCACCAACTGGCATTAGTATGCGTCATTTTGTTTCACTTCCTTCAAAGGCCCTTATAATTTGCAATACCTGCTGAGTTTTGACACAGAAACCTACATAGTTTCTCTCCACATTGGTAGCACACACAATACTGCCGACTGGCTTCAAAGAATGTATTACTAAATATTATTGTCACACAATTTACTGACTCCATTTTCAATACAGTTTTTGACCACCTCTGAAACATAGCCATTTGCAAACAGATGAAAAGTGCAGTTTGTACCTTCACAATATGCTACAAATAGATTGAGATAGATAGACTGACAGTCAGCGATATATATAGATAGATGATAGAGAGAGAGCAAGTGAATACTTTCCTTTACAGGGGATCTCATCCCAGAATATGTAAAAAAATAAATAAAACTTGAAAAGAAGCTTATTCAGGTTGCATCTTTGAGCACTTTGCTATTTATTAGACTGCCAATACCTGCTTTTCGCTCCAATGGGAGGCATTTGAGCAAAAAATGATGTCAAATGATGCTGAGCACCACATACAGAAAGTGTAGAGCATTGGCTCCAAGGATTGTGAATTTCCAGCACATTTACTTGCTCATGGTAAATTGGCCTTATATGTGTAAATAATCATCAGCTGTATGCAACCTAAGCCATTATTAGGCTTGTATAAACAAAATGCTAGAAACTTGAAAAATATTGTTGCATATTTTGCACTTTTCAGATGTGTGAAATTCCAGCTTATTAAATCTGTACTATGAGCTATACACACAGCAGTACAAACAGAATCTTTAGGCTACAGCCAGGACCGAAACTAAGGTAGGCAGCTGCATAGGGCTCAACAATGGGGTGCGCTGTGCAGGTACCTGTTAGCATACTGGCTGAAGCATACATAGTCTGCAGACCATGTGGGACCCTATTGCAATCTCTCCACCGTTACACAGTATGATAACTCTCTGCCAGGGTCACGCTTGCTAAGCGATCTTTACAGAAAAGACATACATGGTCATCAATGTGTGTTTTCTGGGTGCATCTCTTCCCACTCACAGCATTGTAAGTTCATGCTATATGCAACAGCTTTAATTTATCTAGCTGTATGATGAAGGGGATATATTATTTCATGCAGGGGCGTAACTACAGAGGAAGCAGACCCTGCGCTTGCAGGGGGGCCCAGTGAGGCCCTAATTAATAGCGAATTTTAATATGTTTGGATAGAACACGCCACCTTATCAATATTTTGGGGCCCTAAATTGAATCTGCTGTGGGGCCCAGTGACATATAGTTACGCCACTGATTTCATGAATATATGTTCATAGTCATGTGGAAGAAGAGGAACTGAAGTGAATGCTGAGTTAAATAGGACAACATGTTTTTGAATTGAAGTACAGGTATTTATAAGTAAAAACATATATATATAACATATATAACATATAATATATATATAACATATAATATATATATATATATATATATATATATATATATATATATATATATATATATATATATATATATATATATATATATATATATATATATAGAAAATGCAGCACTCTCTCCTTTTGTCAGTGCCGAGCACAACCACTGCAACCAAGAAAAAGATCGCTGGCTACTAATCTCAAGTGGACAAACTTGAAAATGGATGTATGTATGCAAGTTAACCCCAAACGCTTAAACCAATTTAAACAATTTAAGCAGATCAAGCATAACGCTCTTTTAAAAACGATTGAGGCAACTAGCAGCCACACGGTGATCCTTACCGCATGGAACGGGATGGCCTGGGTGTCCAAACCCCAGGCCCTTCACTTGCAATCAAACAGTTCTTATCCAAATCAAAATGAACTCAGTTGGCACTCACCGCGTCTATCTGATGGCCCGGGTGCCGTGCCCCGAACCCGTAGCTTGGGCGAAAAATCTTCAGACAAGAGAATGCACGCACTCCTGCAGCCTTGATAGTTGAGGTAAAAGAGTAATTTTATTTCTTCATGTTAAAAGTAGCGTCCTAACGCGTTTCGTATCAAAAGATACGTAATCATAGGCACATAATTGGTTACAAGTGTTACAAGTATTTAAACACATTTAAAGGAAGTGACGTCCATATCCACCTATCGTAGGTGTACTTAATGAACTACAGATCTTTACAAATTAACTCTTAACATTCAGATTAAATAGTTTACAAGGTGACTTTTTCAAATACAAAATGCCATCGTGTGTATTAGTTGCTAACCAAATTCTCAATAACATTAAATAATTTTAAATAATTTTAAAACAATTTTAAGGTATATTTGCTAACCAAGTTCTCAACAATATTAAATAATTTTAAATAATTTTAAACAATATTAAGGTATACAGTATTATTACGTATGATATATGATATACATACAACACGATTCGGGTATAACTGATTCTACAGATAACACTCTTAAATAGTTGCTTTAGACATTAGGGTTATTTTTAAATTATTTTTAAATTTTCATATTAGTTAGATTTATTAGAGTTTTTAGAGTTGTTGGGATCTTTAAAATCATTGAAATACCAACAAATCAACATAGTGACATAAGCCTGTGTAAGGTATTTAATGTTATTGAGAATTTGGTTAGCAACTAATACACACGATGGCATTTTGTATTTGAAAAAGTCACCTTGTAAACTATTTAATCTGAATGTTAAGAGTTAATTTGTAAAGATCTGTAGTTCATTAAGTACACCTACGATAGGTGGATATGGACGTCACTTCCTTTAAATGTGTTTAAATACTTGTAACACTTGTAACCAATTATGTGCCTATGATTACGTATCTTTTGATACGAAACGCGTTAGGACGCTACTTTTAACATGAAGAAATAAAATTACTCTTTTACCTCAACTATCAAGGCTGCAGGAGTGCGTGCATTCTCTTGTCTGAGCACAACCACTGCCACTTGTGGTATAATTAATAGATAATTGAAAAAATGACAAAGCACCCGATCTCATATGCAATATTAATATATTATCTTAAGTCCATAAACAGTTACATTTTGCAGATGGGGTAATGTAACTGTTTATGGACTTAAGATAATATATTGATATTGCATATGAGATCGGGTGCTGTGTCATTTTTTCAATTTTCAATTATGTGAAACCTGTTATCCAGAAAGCTCTTAATTACGGAAAGGCCATCTCAGAATCCAGTTTATCCATATAATCCACATTTTTTAAATTATTTTCTTTTTCCCTATAATAATAAAACAGTACCTTGTACATGATCCAACCCAAGATATAATTAATCCCTATTGGAAGCAAAACAAGCCTGTTGGGTTTCTTTAATGCTTACATGATTTTTTAGTAGACTTAAAGTATGAAGATCCAAATTACAGAAAGATCCCTTAACTGGAAAACCCCAGGTCCTGAGCATTCTGGATAACAGGCCGATACCTGTATATAAACAAACTGTAAATATAAGGGCAAGCTGTAAATAGTAGATTAATAATAAGCTAAACTATATGCTCACCCATCAGTTATCACCTGTTATACCCTATGAAGCATAACGTTATCTCTATCTAAGGTTAGTGCCTTACATTCACTCTGCTCCTTCAAATACTTTTGGTTTCCCTCTCCTACAGTATGCTCCAGGTTTTCTTTAGTCAAGCTTGTTTATGAGGAACATGAGGATTCTAGTGAAAGGCTGTCTATTGCTCCATCTTGCTTGCACAAAATATGACCAATCCACTGCCATTCCTTCCTTTTGATCTGATACTATACTTTAATGTATGCCACATTGCCTGCCTGCTTATGAAACAAAAAGCTTTCTCAGTGCTAATAAAGGTAAGATACAAGGGATTTGTATCTTTTTTAACCATGTTCCAAGATTATGTGGATAATATACTACAACAGATGACAGTGACTTACCTTTGCTTCTCCTGTGATTTCTATACTGATCTGCACGACTTGTCAGTTGTGTTTCATCTCCTGTTTCTGACCCCGAGTCTTCTTCCGATCGTCGGAACGCAACAGGAGCTGTGAGGAAGAGAGCAATTTCAATGTAAAAGAACATTTTTTCCTTCACACACACTTTCAGAAGCTTCTGCTGGTGAAATATTTTCAATAGCTTTTACAGTTTTCACATTTTTTGTTACTTTTCTTTTCCCCATGTTTAGGAATTTCTGTAAAAGAGTGAAACATTATAAAAAAAATACAGTCTTATGTTATATTTAACAGTTATTAGGCTCCACAGCTATGTAAATATACCTGTAGAGTTCCACACTCAGTGAAATACCGATCAGATATGGGCAAGTTAATATATCAGAAATGCCTTTATAAAGGAGTGCCAGGTAGAGCATATTGCTACGTTTTGCATCTCTGACCATGGAGGAAGATTATGGGGGTTATTTTTCTGAAATTTTAAATAAAATAAGTCAAATAGGACCTCTTCCATTGACTTCTACAAGACCTCGACAGGTTGGAGATGGCGTATTTTCGCATTCTGACTTTCTGTGGCCCAGGGTATAATAAATTTCAATAAATCTCACTAAAATTTCTGATTTTATAGTAAGATTTTATAGTTCGAGTTTTTTGCATTCAGACTTTAATAAATAACCTACT
Source organism: Xenopus laevis (assembly GCF_017654675.1). NCBI lineage: Eukaryota > Metazoa > Chordata > Amphibia > Anura > Pipidae > Xenopus > Xenopus laevis. Next base: position 46,001,498 of record NC_054386.1, read on the forward strand.
ACTTTATTAGGTTACTTTAGGTTATTTGCGTTAATCATTTTGGTTTCCCCTGAGGGGATTAAAATGATACAATTATCCCATGCAGACTATGTTTTGGTATACAGTTCAACAGTGTTAATTATAAGTTCCTGAGCTGTATTTAAAGGGTTATAGATTCACGGGAGGAGGGGGTTATTCTTCCACTGTTCAGAGCACTGGTAAGGCCCCATCTAGAATATGCTGTACAGTTTTGGTCTCCAGTGCTCAAACAGGACATTACTGAATAAGAGAGGATACAGAGAAGGGCAACTAAGCTGGTAAAAGGTATGGAAAATCTTAGCTATGAGGAATGGATGGCCAAGTTGGGGTTGTTTTTATACTGGAGAAGAGACGCGTAAGGGGTGATATATAATATAGTGAATAAAGTACCCCCTATTTTAAATTATAAGGATATTATAAGTCATAGAGGAGTTCCATGACCATATAAAAGCACAAGGCCGAAGGTGGAACTCCGAGGTGACTTATAATATCCTCAAATTTTCCAACAACAACAACTTTATTTATTATATATATTATTTATTATAATAAACAAGTTTTAGTGAGTCATGTGACAAAAATGACATCACTACTCACCATTTATAACTGATGACATCACTAGTTGCCGTTTATAAGGATATAATTTACAGGATATTCATGGCTTTTGTGAATTATATAGTGGAAAATGTACCCCTACTGTAATTTATAAAGATATTATTAGTCACAAAGGAGTTGTGACCATATAATATTTTATACAGGTCACATAACTCCAAGGTGCCTTCTAATATTTTTTATAAATGCATGTATGGGGTACATTATGTACTATAATCTACAATTTCTGTGTGGTTCAGTGGTTTATTTCCTAAAGACCTGACTTTACTACATACCTGTGATGTCTGCGAAAGTAGAGGGAGTGAAACCTGAGACAGTGGGAAAGGGAGCCAGGCTGAGGAGGGAGGGCAACCAGAGAGGCATCATGTGAGGGACTAGATGGAGTCATAGAGGGGCATGGAGAGCAAGACCAGAGAAAGAAGTAAACACTGGCCAGCTTGCGAGTCAGGAGGAGTCAGGAGGAGAGTGCTAGCTGGTCTAGAGAATTAGATGGGAGGGGGGCAGAGTGGAGGAACAGCTACAGGGAGAGCAGTGGCAAGTGCTCTCTAGCTTATAACTGGTGCATACTGGCATAGGAATTCACCGTTTATAAGGATATAATTTACAGTTGGGGCCATAGGCATATAGCTATAATGTAGATTGTAATAAATATATATATATAATAATCTGTCTAATACTTTTTTTTTACTAGTATGTCTTTCCAGCTGACACAAGGTCACCCATTGCAATTAGAAAAAAAAGAGGCTCTGCCTAAATATTCGGAAGGGTTTTTTACAGTGAGAGCTGTGAAGATGTGGAATTCTCTCCCTGAATCAGTTGTACAGGCTGATGTGAGGAATTGTGCCTGCGTTCTGTCCGGCGCAGGCGCGGGCGCGTTAATGCGCGCTGGCGCGTGACGCGGGACGCCGGCGGCGGTCGCTGGCGCAAGGACGCGGGCGAAAACGCCTAAGACTGACGTGCTGGCGTCAGTACTGCGACACCAGCGGAAAGACGCCAGTTTGGCGCCAAACTAAAAATATTTAAACCTGGTTCAGACTGAGATGCATTGCCTGGTTATTAGGTTGTTTAACTGAAATCCTAGCGTCTCTATACTTCTCGAAATCCTGTTATCGACCCTTGCCTGTACCCGGACTACGATTCCTGCTGCCTGTCTCGACTTATCGGCCTGTCTCATCGTTTACGAATCTCGCTGCCTGCCTTCTGACCTCGGACCTCCTGACCACGACTTTGCCTAATCCCTTGTACTTTGCTTATCGTCTCACTGGCTACTCTCCACAACCCTGCTACCTGTTCCACTCCAGGTGGGTCGCGGTTGTGTGAGGCGCTTGTGGGTTCACTATCTACTGCTCCAGCTCCTTCTACGACTGGATTATACTGGTGAGTCTGACAGGCTGATACATTAGCTTTAAGAAGGGATTGGATGACTTTTTAGCATGTGAGGGAATACAGGTGTCATGCATTTTAAAAGTTAATACTGTAATTACTCAGTCTCAGGCTCACACAGAGACCCTTTATTGTATATCTCACCAGGGGGCTGTGGAAAGGTGACATCCATATCTGTCATCTGAGACAGTCTGGAGCCACATCATTTGGGCAAGGAAGCTGGGCCAGTCTGTTCTTTGATCGGCTGATCAAAGAACAGAGCTGTGGACATAGAGCAGCAGGGGGGGATAGCTAGTAGAAAATTATGGATTATAGGAAAGTATCCATATCCCCTGTGTCATAGGATTCACAACCTCATAACTTACATATTGGTTATGAGGAGGTCACATGCTTCCTAACAATACCAAACAGGGCTAGCCTATACCCACCTGTTAGGAGGGCTGGTTCCTGGGGGACTGGAAAGTGGGAACCTATTAGTATTTGGTATTGTTCTTCTTGCCCACATATGGATCACAGCCTGCCCATGTTTTTATTATAGTATTGGGTACTGGCAAGTACCCATATTATATTAAGGGATATTGGGGAATATTGCCTGAGAGTAGCAAACCCCCTGCAGGGGGTCGTAAATGACATGTTCCTGGGCACTCCTACCTCATGCATAAGGGAATGAGGGGAGTGTCCCAGCAGGAAATAAAAAGGTGACATTCCCAATATCACATTGTCATACAAGGAGGCTCCATTTTTTCAGTGGATTGTATGTCCAGCTTCCAACTCGTGCCTCAGAGGAAATACACTGACAACTTCAAAACTTGGTAAAGTAAGGGTTTTCTTTGTGTTTTTACTCCCTTTTATTTTATTTACTGTATATGCAACTATGTGTCATCTTTGTAATATCATTTTTATATATATACATATGCACTGTTTCTTTTAAATATTAAATATCATTTAATACGTTGGTCCTTGTGCTCTAAACAAACTCATTGCCCATATGAATGCTTGTGCCTACGTGTATGAACTCTTCGTATGTGTGGAAAGGGAAAGTTGCCTATTTGTATGTTGGATAACTAGTACGGCTAGCAGGAAAGTGTGTTTGAATGTAGATTAACCCTTTGGCTGCTGGAGTGCTTGTTAGACTAGTAGGATCTTACCCTGAGTAACTACCATAGGAGAGAGTGTTTGATGTATTGTGTAGTGTGAGTTATTACCTGTTATAGAGGGCAGGGGAATAGTCACATTAGGTTTCTATCGCCTGTTAATGATAGATGGTGGCAGCGAATGAACTTTGTGAGTGTTGGTGTGTTTTTGGGGTGTCTGATGTTAGTCTAACCTGTGTGTAAGGTGATTCAGAGACTGATTGTAATCCCTTGTAGCCAAACCCAAGAGTTAAGTGTGGTTGAGTGAGGCGGTTTTGTGACAACAGGGTTATGGAAGATAGCCATCTTGGAGTCAGGAAGGATTTTTTCGCCCTCTGAGGCAAATTGGAAAAGCTCAAATGAGATTTTTTTGCCTACCTCTGGATCAACTAGCAGTTAGGCAGGTAATATATATATATATATATATATATATATATATATATATATATATATATATATATATATATATATATATATATATATATAGACGTGTCTTTTTTCAACCCAATTTACTATGTTAAAATTTGTTAGCAGCAAAACAATTCTATTGGTTTATTTTATATTTAAATGATTTTTAGCAGACTTAAGGCATGGAGAACCAAATCACGGAAAGGCACCTTATCAAGAAAGCCTCAGGTCCCAAGCATTCTGGCTAACTGGTCCCATACCTGTACTTTCATGATGCTATGTGGCTATTTCTGCTAGCACAAAACCATACCTAATAAACTAAGATGGCTGCTAGGGATTAGAAATTATATTTTATTTGACTCTAAGAAATAAACACACTATGGAACTTAGTACAGCTTTATAATAAATATGTCAATATGTTTCTAAGTAAAGGTAAAACCTACTTAATAATAAATTAACAGGGTTTGATATCACTTGTAATGGTATCATCATAATGGCCCACCTCTTTAGAATTGGCTCCTGTGCTTTTTTACTGATGCATAATATATTTTTTTACATCCTTTTCAGCTTCTCTTTCCTATTCCTTATCATCCTTGTGGTGTTAAAAGGCCTGAAACAATTTTCTTCCGTCCCCAAAGAATTTTAATTTTTCAAAGGGGATTAACAATAATAAAAAAAAGGATCCGTTGCATTGACAATGGTTAATAGGTTGACTCCCTCCATGGAAATAGCAATATATATATATATATATATATATATATATATATATATATATATATATATATATATATATATATATATATATATATATATTTATATGTTACAAGGTCTCTATGAGCTAAGGATTTGCAGGTTCCACAACAGGATTTATATTATAATTATTTGATTTTCTCTAATCATAGTAGGATATATACACTATAATATTTGCATTATTAAAATGAATGTGCTTACATACAGCTGATAGCTTTACACATAGATGTACAAATTAAATAGTGCAAAGGTAGGTAAAATAGACAATCTTGAATGAGTTGATCATACTCGTGCTTACTATATAATGGGCACTATATACGTATATATAATACAAAAAAGACCAGCAACACCGATATATTTTGTGCAAAAATTCAAGTGTATTGAAGATGCATGTACAGCCAACGTGACGTTTCGGTCCTCTCAGGGACCTTTCTCATTGAGAAAGGTCCCTGAGAGGACCGAAACGTCACGTTGGCTGTACATGCATCTTCAATACACTTGAATTTTTGCACAAAATATATCGGTGTTGCTGGTCTTTTTTGTATTATGTAATCTATTTTACCTTGCACCCGATATATATATATATATATATAGTGGTGAGGTCACTACTAGGATACCTGGGAAAGTCCAGGACGGAGCTTATTTATGCCCCAGGCATGTCAGCAGCATAAATTCAGTGACATACAGCATTGCAAAATTCTTGGTAAACATTTTAGCCCTGTTGGTAGGCAATACAGTACATCATATTCAGAATGCCAAAGACTTTGTAACCGAGATTCATGGCGTTAAACTAGAGGCAGAAGAAACAATGGTATCATATGATGTCACTTCATTGTTCACATGTATACTGTACCTACGACAGAGGCAATTGAGACTGTAAGAAATCGATTGCAGCAAGATAACACCCTCAACAGCAGAACGAAGCTCAATCGTGCAAAATTTGTGCATTAACAAAACATACATCCAAGTACAAGGACCTTATATGTTTTGTGAAAACAGCAGCAATCAAGCCCAAAAGAAATAATTGCCCTGAGAAACATAGCAGGCAAAACATAGTCATCCCATATGTAGCTGGAGTGTCAGAGAAACTCGGAGGATTTTCAATAATCACCACGTCCCTGAGTTTTTCAAACCTAGCAACACACTAAGACAAAAACTGGTACACCCAAAGGATCCAACGCCTAAAGAAAAACAAAGCAATGTGGTATACACAGTCCAGTGTAGCGAGGAATGCACTGATCTATACATTGGGGAGACAAAACAACTGCTCACCAAGTGAATAGTGAATAGGAGGGTGAACTCTACAGGGCAAGTGTTAGGAGTGGCCATTTGACTGGGCAAAAGGTAACAAAAAGAATTATCATTGGTGTATGCTATAAACCACCTCGTATAAGTGTCGAGTATGAAGCCCAGCTACTCTTGCAGATACAAGCGGCTTCACAGCTGGGTCAAGTTGTTGCTATGGGTGACTTCAATTACCCAGACATTGACTGGGGTAATGGGGTTGCTAAGACAGAAAAAGCTGGTAGGTTTGTAAATATGCTGAATGACAACTTTTTATTCCAGCTCATTCAAGAACCTACTAGGAATAACTCTCTTTTGGACCTTGTAATAACTAACAATACTGAACTCATCTCTAACATTTGTGTAGGTGAGCATTTAGGGAATAGTGATCATAACATGGTCTCCTTTGAGATTCTGTTGCAGAAGCAATTCTATAAGGGAGTAACTAAAACACTAAATTTCAGACGTGCAAACTTTGACAGTATAAGGGCATCTCTGCAACATATTAAGTGGGAAATGCTTTTCACAGGGTTAAACTCAGAACAAAAATGGGAAGTCTTTAAAATGCTGCTTAATAAATATACTTGTCAGTATATTCCACTTGTAAGCAAGGAACGTCGTTGCAAAGCAAAACCTTTTTGGTTCAATAGAAGCGTTGGTGTTGAGGTGGGTAAGAAAAGAAGTGCTTTTAAGGCTTTCAAGTTAGCTGGGACAGCCGAAACATTTATAAGGTACAAGGAGGCCAATAAATCATGCAAAGAAGCTATAAGGCAAGCTAAAATTGCTATAGAAAAGGATATTGCAGCAAGCAGTAAAAAAAATCCAAAATTATTTTTAAATATGTTAATAGTAAAAAAATGAAGCAGGAAGGGGTGGGACCCTTACTATCAGAGGGGGGTCAGCTGGTTGATGAAAACAAAATAAAAGCGCAGATTCTGAACTCATATTTTTCATCTTTCTACACAAATGAGGAACCAGTAAGTGAAGGTTTCCTTCTTAACAGTCCCAATTCTAGTAATACAACTAATGATGCATGGTTCACACATGAAGAAATTCAAAAGAGACTTGAACATGTTAAGATTAACAAAGGTCCAGGGCCAGATGGTATTCATCCCAGGGTAATTAGCGAGCTTAGCTCTGTGATTGCCAAACCTCTTTACTTAATTTTTCAGGATTCATTGAGATCTGGCATAGTGCCGAGAGACTGGCGAATTGCTAATGTGGTGCCTCTATTCAAAAAAGGATCCCGTTCTCAGCCTCAAAACTATAGGCCAGTTAGTCTGACGTCAGTGGTAGGAAAGCTTTTCGAAGGGTTAATAAAGGATAAGATACTGGACTTCATAGCAAATCATAATACTATGAGTTTGTGCCAGCATGGTTTTATGTGTAATAGATCTTGCCAGACTAACTTAATTTCTTTTTACGAGAATGTAAGTAGAGACCTCGATTCTGGGATGGCAGTGGATGTGATTGAATAGAGGCACCACATTAGCAAGCAGTAAAAAAAAATCCAAAATTATTTTTTAAATATGTTAATAGTAAAAAAAATTAAGCAGGAAGGGGTGGGACCCTTACTATCAGAGGGGGGTCAGCTGGTTGATGAAAACAAAATAAAAGCGCAGATTCTGAACTCATATTTTTCATCTTTCTACACAAATGAGGAACCAGTAAGTGAAGGTTTCCTTCTTAACAGTCCCAATTCTAGTAATACAACTAATGATGCATGGTTCACACATGAAGAAATTCAAAAGAGACTTGAACATGTTAAGATTAACAAAGGTCCAGGGCCAGATGGTATTCATCCCAGGGTAATTAGCGAGCTTAGCTCTGTGATTGCCAAACCTCTTTACTTAATTTTTCAGGATTCATTGAGATCTGGCATAGTGCCGAGAGACTGGCGAATTGCTAATGTGGTGCCTCTATTCAAAAAAGGATCCCGTTCTCAGCCTCAAAACTATAGGCCAGTTAGTCTGACGTCAGTGGTAGGAAAGCTTTTCGAAGGGTTAATAAAGGATAAGATACTGGACTTCATAGCAAATCATAATACTATGAGTTTGTGCCAGCATGGTTTTATGTGTAATAGATCTTGCCAGACTAACTTAATTTCTTTTTACGAGAATGTAAGTAGAGACCTCGATTCTGGGATGGCAGTGGATGTGATTTACTTAGACTTTGCTAAAGCATTTGATACAGTGCCACACAAAAGGTTACTGGTTAAATTAAGGAATGTTGGCCTGGAACATAGTATTTGTACCTGGATAGAGAACTGGCTAAAAGATAGACTACAAAGAGTGGTGGTAAATGGGACATTTTCTAATTGGACCAGTGTTGTTAGTGGAGTACCGCAGGGCTCTGTACTAGGTCCCTTGCTTTTCAACTTGTTTATTAATGACCTGGAGGTGGGCATTGAAAGTACTGTTTTTATTTTTGCAGATGATACTAAATTGTGCAGAACTATAGGTTCCATGCAGGATGCTGCCACTTTGCAAATTGATTTGTCTAAACTGGAAAACTGGGCAGCAAACTGGAAAATGAGGTTCAATGTTGATAAATGCAAGGTTATGCACTTTGGCAAAAATAATATAAATGCAAGTTATACACTAAATGGCAATGTGTTGGGAGTTTCCTTAAATGAAAAGGATCTAGGGGTCTTTGTAGATAACACGTTGTCTTATTCTGGGCAGTGTCATTCTGTGGCTACTAAAGCAAATAAAGTTTTGTCTTGCATAAAAAAGGGCATTAACTCAAGGGATGAAAACATAATTATGCCTCTTTATAGGTCCCTGGTAAGGCCTCATCTGGAGTATGCAGTTCAGTTTTGGACTTCAGTCCTTAAGAGGGATATAAATGAGCTGGAGAGAGTGCAGAGACGTGCAACTAAATTGGTTAGAGGGACGGAAGACAAATTATGAGGGTAGACTGTCAAGGTTGGGGTTGTTTTCTCTGGAAAAAAGGCACTTGCGAGGGGACATGATTACACTTTACAAGTACATTAGAGGACATTATAGACAAATGGCAGGGGACCTTTTTACCCATAAAGAGGATCACCGTACCAGAGACCACCCCTTTAGACTAGAAGAAAAGAACTTTCATTTGAAGCAACGTAGAGGGTTCTTCACAGTCAGGACAGTGAGGTTGTGGAATGCACTGCCAGGTGATGTTGTGATGGCTGATTCAGTTAATGCCTTTAAGAATGGCTTGGATGATTTTTTGGACAGACATAATATCAAAGGCTATTGTGATACTAAACTCTATAGTTAGTATAGGTATGGGTATATAAAATTTTAATTAAAAGTAGGGAGGGGTATGTGTATGGATGCTGGGTTTTCATTTGGAGGGGTTGAACTTGATGGACTTTGTCTTTTTTCAACCCAATTTAACTATGTAACTATGTAACTATGTAACTGGTTCAATGCCTGATAATACTATTTTGTTTGTGCATTCCTGGGTGCTTAATTTTTTGTCTGTTATTGATTCTTGGATTTCTGACCCTGCATGAACCTTGACCTTGCTACCATCTGCCTGCCTATTGACCTCCTGCCTGGATATTGAATACGATTTCTCCTGATCCTTATTTGTTCCACAAACTCGGACTTTAACCCCTAAGCTTCCTCCTTGGTCCAGGCCCCCTAAATGTAATATCGGCCCAGGCCCCTGTAAAAAAAATTGTAGAGCATGACTCAAAAAAATGCATTACCTGTGAGCACCCCTACAGAAGAAGCAGACCCTAAGCTCCTGCAGCTACAGACAGAGGTGCTGCACCAACGGGGCGAGTTGAAAAACTCACCTCAGGCAGCAGCACAGTACAGAATACCAGGGGTGGAAAAAAGCCACTCCTGGTACCTTTAATAGCCAAATTCCATTTGTGCCCCCTCCTACGAAGGAAACATAACCGCTAGGGGGCAAGGGGGGCAGTATTAAAGGAGCCACTTCAGAGGCTCCTAACAAAGAATCGGCGCTGGCTGCAGGCTCTGCTTCCCCTGTAGTTACAGCACTGCTTGGATTTCCCTCACATTACACTTTATCAGGAAATGGATGCCATCCTTACATGGCAGTGGTGGTTAAGGTCTGGGTGGCCAAAATGTATTGAGAGGCCCATGGGAAACTCATACTGTATGTTTCATGTTGGGTCTGGCATAGAGCAAAATTCCTAGGAGGGCCAGGCCAAGCCGACCGGGCACCTAGGCAACCTGGGCACGCACGAGCACCATAACATACTGTAGGTGCAAGGAGGGGAAGTGGAGGGGCAGTTTGGGGAAGGGGAGGGAGGGCTGGACAGGGGAGGGGGGCCAGACAAGGGAGGGAGGGTAGGACACGAGAGGAACGGACAGAGGAGGAAGGCCAGAAAGCGCCGAATGACAGAGGGGATAGGCGTGGCGAGTTGAAAAAACACATTTCTGCTTCAGCTATAAATATGACTGTAATAAAATATCTTTCATTTACATAAAGCAACCCCCTGGTGTGAAATGCTTATGGCTTATTCTTACTCTCCTGTTAAGGATAAACATAATATAAAGGAAAAAAAAATCTGGTCTGTATGTGCTCCAAATTATGAAACACCAAAATCTATTTTAAATTACCATTGCTAATCATTGACAGGGGTTTGGCGAAATTTATAATGTGGAATGCTTGTGTATTCGTTGTGCAAACGTTCATATTTTGTGTTTTATTTGGACAGCATATTTTAGCATTTGTGTCTTTGGGTACATTTTAAATGCAGTTATGTTATGTAAAATCTTTATATTTCCATTGTGAAATAAAAGTAAAGTCAGAAAAGGTCTAACATCCTTAGTGTATGCTGGAGATCCTTCACACGAAATGTCTGTTTAGAAACAATCACACCTTAAGCAGAAACATCATTTATACACATTATCCAAACTTGATGTTCAACAATGCTATCTAACTCTGTGTTTGATGGAGGCCTCTGGCTGCTTGTCTGAGAGAGCTGAATGGCAGGGATAGTTTCCGTCCTGTCTTTCTCAGAAATGGAACAAAAAGCACAATCTCCGGATTTCGCTTTTTCCTGTTGATGCTTCAAAGGTGTCGTAAGAACAGAATGTTAACACAGAATAAGACGGGATTCTAACAAGCAGGCTGGTGTTGTGTGAACTAAAAGCTCCAAGTGAAGCAGAACTGCAAGTTATATATCAATCAAGCCAATGAAAAGCAGTTATATACGGAGAAGAACTCTTAGAAGAGCATACAAGTTAAAGGGGTGGTTTGCCTTTACTTAACTTTTAGTATTGTATATGATGGCTACTTCTAAGTAGCTTTTCAACTGGCCTTAATTCTTACTTTTTCATAGATTTTTTTTTAAATTTTTTGCCTTTTTCTTCTGATTCTCTCCAGTTTTTGATATGGGGATTGCTGACCCTATCTAAAAAACAAAAGCTTTTTAAGGCTACAAATTTATTGTTATTGCTACTTTTAATTACTCCTTTAATTTCAACTTTTTCTCTCGTACTCACATTGCAGTCTCTTATTCAATGGATGCATGGTTGGTAGGCTAATTTGGACACTAGATTACTTGGGTAATCTTGCACTAGCAACAAGATTGCAAACTGGAGAGCTGCTCAGTTAAAAGGTAAATAACTCAAAACCAGACGTAATAAAAAATGAACACCAATTGCAAGTTGTCTCAGAAAATTAATCTCTGCATCATACCATAAGTTACCTCAAAGGTGAAAAACCCCTAGCATTGAGATTGAAACAAAGTTAAAATTAAAGGGATACTGTCCAAAATGAATCAGTTAATAGTGCTGCTTGAGCAGAATTCTGCACTGAAATCCATTTCTCAAAAGAGCAAACAGATTTTTTTATATTCAATTTTAAAATCTGACATGGGGCTAGACATATTGTCCATTTCCCAGCTGCCCCAAGTCAATTGACTTGTGCTCTGATAAACTTCAATCACTCTTTACTGCTGTACTGCAAGTTAGAGTGATATCACTCCCCTCCCTTTTTTCCCCCAGCAGCCAAACAAAAGAACAATGGGAAGGTAACCAGATAGCAGCTCCCTAACACAAGATAACAGCTGCCTGGTAGATCTAAGAACAGCACTATAGTAGATAATAGTAAAAACCCATGTCTCACTGAGACACATTCAGTTATATTGAGAAGGAAAAACAGCAGCCTGCCAGAAAGCATTTCTCTCCTAAAGTGCAGGCACAAGTCACATGACCAGGGGCAGCTGTGAAATTGACAAAATGTCTAGCCCCATGTCAGATTTCAAAATTGAATATAAAAAAATATGTTTGCTCTTTTGAGAAATGGATTTCAGTGCAGAATTCTGCTGGAGCAGCATTATTAACTGATTCATTTTGAAAAATTTTTTTTTCCCATGACAGTATCCCTTTAAGCATTAAACTGTTACAGGGTTAAAGCACTGGGTGTCCTTCTGTGTGAACAGTGACAAATGTGCAAGGACTAAATATGTAGACAGGAATGTATAAACATGTAGGAGCAGATTTATCAAAGGTTGAATTTCAAGTTTATTTTAGTAATTCGACTAGGGAATAGTCCAAATTTGATTTGAATTTAAAAAAAAATTTAAATTTGAATTTTGAAATTTATCATGTACTGTCCCTTTAAGAATTCAAATTTGATTAGATCAGTTATCCAGAAACCCATTATCATAAAGCAGGGGTGTAACTACAGAGGAAGCAGACCCTGTGGCTGCAGGGGGCCCCAAGTAAGTATAATAGGCCCCATGAGGCCCTATTAATGAGCAATTTCAACATATATTGTTAAAACAGGAATCCTGAAATGAATTTGCTGTCTCCCGTAGACTACATTTTATCCAAGTAATGCAATTTTTAAAAAAAAAAAAAATCTTTTTTCCCTGTAATAATAAAACTGCAGCTTGATCCAAATAAAGATATAATGAATCCATATTGGAAGCAAAACCAGCCTATTGGGTTTATTTAAATGATGTATGTAGACTTTGGGTATAAAGATCTAAATTATGACAAGATCCATTATCAGGAAAAACCCAGGTCCTAGGCATTCTGAATAACAGGTCCCATACCTGAAAGCAAAATGATTGATATTGTAAAACACTGTCCCTCTGTAACCTTCCAACGAGTGTAAACAATGCAGCTGCATTGAATTTAAATCAGCTAAAGTGCAGGGAAATCACCACTACTTTTCAGATTCAAAGTACAGCTCTGAATATCTGAAGCTGATTAGGAAAATGTTGCAAGACCTTGGTGAAATTGATATTGGGGAGGTGAACGGAGCAAGAACTGCTCATATATCTGCACAGAGGTAAGACGTAGGGATGTAGCGAACCGCCGATAATGTGTTCGCGAACGCCGTTCGCGAACACCTGCAAAAAATGCGAACAGTTCGCGAACAGTTCGCGAACTTCGAACATCCGAAAATCGTTCGATTCGAACGATCGAAGGATTTTAATCGTTCGATCGAACGATTTTCGTTCGAATCGAACGAAAATCGTTCGATTTTAGCGACCGAATGGTCGAATGGTCGAACGTTTTTGACGCGAACGCCTATTGGCGAACGTCGCGCGACGTTCGCGAACTTGCGGCGGACGCGAACAGCCGATGTTCGCGCGAACAAGTTCGCCGCAGAACAGTCCGCGACATCCCTAGTAAGACGCAATAAGAATGCAAGTAATGGATGTGCGGAAGATGAACAATAGAGGAAAGTCGGTGCTGATATAATAGTTGTTTTTTTTCGCTGTATTCTTGGGCTTGGCATGGAAATGTGCTCATTACTATTAATGAAATAAAGTAAACAATGGATAAACAAGCATGTGCAGAATTCAGTAACCTACCTCTGTGATGCAGTGGTGTTAAGGTCCCCATACATGGATAGATCCGCTCGTTTGGCGATGTCGCCAAACGAGCGGATCTCCCTCCGATATGCCCATCTTGAGGTGGGCAATATCGGGCAGATCCGATCGTGGGCCCTAGGGCCCAACGATCGGATCCTAGCATTCTCAAACGGGCGGTCGGATCGCGGGACCACATCAACGAACAGATGCGGTATCAGGCTCCGTAATGGGTCAGACGAAATAATAGCCTCCCCTATGCCTCTCACTGGAACTTAGAGCCTGGGTGGGGACAGGAATAAGTCCAGATGAAGAGTAACAGAGGTGCCGGTAAATAGATGTTGGGTAGGCACTTGTAAAAAGTCAAGTCGAGGTAGCCAAACAGGGGTAAGCGGAATCGTAGTCAAGCCAGGCGTGGGTCAGGAACGGAATCAGCGGTAACAGGGGAAGTCCAAGAGAAGAGTCAAAAACAGGCCAATAATCAGGAAACCAATGGATCAGCAATGTAGAATTCAAAAAACGCCCAGTGTCAGAGGCAAGATCACTTCGCAGTGACTTGCAGGCCTCGGCGTCCTTTTACGCGCCGTGCGCATGCGTCAAAAACGTGCGCGCGCCCGCGAACCTTCGCCCGCGCGCGCACAACTCGACGCAACCGCGCCGATGCGCAAACACGACGCGATCTTTCGCCGGGGCGCAAGTCAGTACCAAGGGACTGACATTGCCCCCCCCCAAGGCGCGGCCTCTGGACGGGCCCAGGTTTAGCAGGATAGCGTTTGTGAAACAGCTTAATAAACTGAGGAGAATGAACATTGTTTGCTGGTTCCCAAGACCTCTCTTCAGGAGAATAACCCTTCCAATGTATTAGATACTGTAACTGACCTCTGTGATACCTGGAATCCAAAATTTAACCTACTTCGAATTCTTCAACTCCTTGAATGGTTACTGGTACTGGAGGAGAAGAAGAACGACCAGGAAACGTGTTCTTGACAACCGGTTTGAAAAGAGATACATGAAATACTGGGTGGATCTTGAAAGATGCAGGTAACTTCAGCTTAAAAGCCACATTATTGATTTGTTGAATGATGGGGAACGGACCAAGAAATTTTTGCCCTAACTTCTTGGAAGGACAGTCTAATTTAATATGTTGAGTGGATAACCACACTTGTTCCCCTACTTTAAACCCTGGACTCCCTCTTCTCTTCTTGTCGGCAAAAAATTTATAATTCCTTTGTGACACAGTCATAGCTTGTCGGATATTTTGAAGGTTATTGGACAAAAATGCAAGTCGATCTTGAAGTACGGGCAGTGTCACCTCTCTAGGAAGGTTAGGTAAAACTTGAGGATGAAACCCATAATTGGCAAAGAAAGGAGTTTCCTTAGTTGATGAGTGCACAGAGTTATTGTAAGAAAATTCGGCAAATGGAAGAAGTTGATACCAATCATCTTGTAGGAAGGAAGTGAAACAACGAAGATATTGTTCAAGGGTTTGATTCGTTCTTTCTGTTTGCCCGTTAGTTTCAGGGTGAAAAGCTGTGGAAAAAAGAAGTTTAATCTTCAGAGACTGGCAGAGTGCTTTACAGAATTTGGACGTAAATTGTACCCCTCTGTCGGAAACAATCTCATCCGGAACTCCATGTAGTCTGATGACCTCTTTAATAAAAACCTCAGCAGTAAAAGCAGCAGAAGGAGTACCAATCATGGGAATGAAGTGTGCCATCTTGGATAGACGATCGACCACAACAAAGATTGTATTAAAGCCTTGAGATGGAGGTAATTCCACAATAAAATCCACTGAAAGTGATCCCCAAAACCTGTCAGGGACTGGTAACGGATGAAGAAGCCCCATGGGTCGACAATGAGAAGATTTAAAACGAGCACACGTCTCACAAGAACGGACAAACAGCCTACAGTCCTTACTCATCCTGGGCCAGAAAAAAAGTCTTTTGGCTAAATTAATAGTTTTTCTTGTACCTAAATGTCCAGACAGAGGATGACTATGAACAAACTGAAGAACATCCACACGAAGTTTCTCAGGGACAAAAATCTTATTCTTAAAAAAAAGAAAACCATCCTTTGGTTCCAGATTTGGGAAAATATCAGTGGAAAAAGAAGCTTCTTTAACTCTGGACATAAGTTCAGACTGTAATAAAAGGAAGTTCTGAGGTTGGAGAATGGTATGGGTTTGTTCAGGAAATTTATCATCTTCAGAAAATATACGGGAAAGGGCATCAGCTTTACCATTCTTTGCTCCTGGTCTATAGGTAATATGGAAGTTAAAACAGGAGAAGAATAAAGCCCACCTAGCTTGTCGAGGCTTGAGACGTTTAGCTGTACGTAGGTATTCTAAATTCTTATGATCAGAAAAAATTAAAACAGGATGTATAGCCCCTTCCAACAAATGTCTCCATTCTTCAAACGCAGCTTTAATTGCGAGGAGTTCCCTGTCGGAAACGTCATAGTTCTTTTCCGAATATGAGAGCTTCTTAGAAAAAAAAGCTACAGGAAAAAGAGAACCTTGGGCTCCAAACCTTTGAGAAAGAATGGCACCGACTGCAACCTCAGAAGCATCGACTTCAAGGACAAACGGCAAAGTTGGATTTGGGTGTTTAAGAATCTGTGCTGAAACAAATAACTCTTTAAGTTTCTGAAATGCAGATTGAGCCTGAGGAGTCCAGACAAAGGATTTAGAAGAACTGGTTAAATCTGTGATGGGGGCGATGATCTTGGAAAAGTCTTTAATAAATTTTCTGTAGAAATTGGCGAAACCAACAAATCTCTGAACTGCTTTACGATTATCAGGGACTGGCCATTCAAGAATTGTAGAAACCTTCTTCTTATCCATGCATATCCCTTGATCGGAGATGATGAAACCCAAAAATTCGCATTTCTCTAGCTTAGCAAAGAGACCATGAGTACGGAGCCTATTGAAAACTCTCTTCATGTGTATAACATGTTCTTCATAAGATGTAGAAAAAATAAGTATGTCGTCCAAATAAACAATAACGAATTGATCGAGGATGTCTCTAAAAATATCATTGACGAAATGCTGAAAAGTTGCGGGGGCGTTGCATAGGCCAAAAGGCATGACTAAATATTCAAAATGTCCATAGCGAGATCTGAAAGCTGTCTTCCATTCATCGCCCTCTCGGATCCTCACCAAATTATAAGCACCTCGTAGGTCAAGTTTTGAAAATATCTTTGCCCCTCGAAGACTCTGGAAAAGCTCATGAACAAGAGGAAGAGGGTAACGATTCTTGACAGTTATATGGTTCAATTGCCTATAATCAATACATGGTCGTAAAGAGAGGTCCATTTTCTCGACAAAGAATATGCCTGCCCCAGCTGGTGAAGTGGAAGGACGAATAAAACCCTTCTTTAAATTATCGTCGATATAGTTCTTTAACACAGACAGTTCAGGTTCCGAAAGAGGGTAAATTCGCCCAAAAGGAATGGCTGCTCCAGGCAGAAGGTCGACAGGACAATCGTAAACACGGTGAGGGGGAAGTTTGTCAGCTCCCTTCTCATCAAAAACATCCAAGAATTCGTGTAAAAAGTATGGTATTTTTGTTAAACGATCGTCAGAGGAGGAACACAGAGCTATGAAAACCTCTTTATTTTCTGTAACTGAATGAGAAATACTGACTTCAGATTCGAATTGCAGGATACCAGTGCACCAATTTATTGAAGGATTGTGACGTCTTAACCAAGGTAAGCCAAAAATAACAGGGAAAAGAGGAGAAAAAATCACATTGAATACAATAGACTCTGAATGGCAGGAGTTTACCATTACACTCAAAGGGATCGTCTCATGCGTCACAGGCCCGGAAGAAAGCGATGAACCATCGGCTGTCTTTACGGAGAAGGGCTCTTGTTTGAGACGAATAGGGATAACGTAAGTCTTAACAAACTCAGAATCAATGAAACAGTCACACGCCCCCGAGTCAATGATGGCCGATGCTTTAACTCTTCTTTCGAGCCACTGTAGAGAAATGGAAAGAGTTAAGGGTGAGAATCCTCTGGACGAAGTACTGACAGATAAAAAAGACAGTCCTGCTTTACCAGAAGGACGAGTGGGACAGTCCTTCAAAAAATGACCAGACAACCCGCAATACAGGCAGAGGTTCAGTTGACGTCTGCGAAGTCTTTCTTCAGGCGAGATAGCAGACCTCAGAAGACCAATTTGCATAGGTTCGCCCTACTCCACATGATGAGAAGAGGCAGAAAGGCGAGGGAGCAAAGGAGCCTTGGGAAGAAGCCAGGAAGAAGACCTTTCAGCGCGTCTTTCTCTTAGACGTTGATCCATTTGGATTACTAGATCAATAAGGCCTTCCAAATTGGTGGGCATTGCAACACGAGACAGTTCATCTCTTAAGGCATCAGAGAGTCCAAGACGAAATTGATGTTTCAAAGCCTTGTCATTCCACTCCGTGTCTGCTGCATATCTGCGGAAATCAGAAATGTAGTCCTCTACAGGCCGTCTCTCTTGGCGTAAAACACGAATGGCAGCCTCAGCAGATACGTCGCGTCTGGGGTCATCATAAATTTGACCTAAGGCCTGGAAGAACGTATCGGAGTCATTCAGGAGTGGACTTTTGCTTTCCATCAGATGATGTGCCCAAGCTTGTGGTTCCCCAGACAGTAAAGAAATAATTACTCCAACCTTGACTTGTTCAGAGGCATAGGTCTGTGGTTTCAGGGAGAATACCAGTCGACAACCATGGAAGAATGCACGAAAAAGTTGTCTATCTCCGGAAAACTTTTCTGGTAGCGCCACCTTGGGTTCAGAAAACACAGGAGCGGAAGCGGAAGGTTGAGTTGGAGCTTGGGACACAGGAGGTGGAGGAGGATTAACAGGAGGGGTAAGATCATGAAGCTGAACCTGGATCTGTTGATAACCTCCTTGCAGGTCCCGTACTGCTTTAGTAAGAGATGTGATTTGCTGAACGAGGGCATCAAAAGGCTGAGAGGCTTGATCACCGCCATATTGGCGAAGTGATACTATCAGGCTCCGTAATGGGTCCAACGAAATAATAGCCTCCCCTATGCCTCTCACTGGAACTTAGAGCCTGGGTGGGGACAGGAATAAGTCCAGATGAAGAGTAACAGAGGTGCCGTTAAATAGATGTTGGGTAGGCACTTGTAAAAAGTCAAGTCGAGGTAGCCAAACAGGGGTAAGCGGAATCGTAGTCAAGCCAGGCGTGGGTCAGGAACGGAAGCAGCGGTAACAGGGGAAGTCCAAGAGAAGAGTCAAAAACAGGCCAATAATCAGGAAACCAATGGATCAGCAATGTAGAATTCAAAAAACGCTTAGTGTCAGAGGCAAGATCACTTCGCAGTGACTTGCAGGCCTCGGCGTCCTCTTACGCGCCGATGCGCAAACACGCCGCGATCTTTCGCCGGGGCGCAAGTCAGTACCAAGGGACTGACATGCGGCCTCGATCCGACGGGATTTTTAAACCCATTCGATCGAGATCTGGCCGACTTTCGGCCAGATCTCGATCGGGGAAGCCCGTCGGGGGCCCCCATACACGGGCCAATAAGCTGCCGACACAGTCTGTCGGCAGCTTTTATCGGCCCGTGTATGGCCACCTTTAGACTGCATTTGTGCTCTGAATGGCAGCCAGAATGGCCAAAGCCAGGAAAGGCAAGCTCAAATAGAAGTGCACTTTGCAGGGTAAAAGGATGCAGTGTGGAAGAGCCTGACATGAAAAACATGGTTTATATTGATATTTATTTTCTGGCAAGAAATGACTGTCCTGTCTTGCTTAATTTGCTTAATGCCAGAGACTCTAGATAAACAATCAAAACCAATGTCCCACAAGACAAAGCAGGATCAATTATCCTTTATTTGAAAGCCTCATTAACATTTAATACACTGTTGCTTAAAGATATACTTGCCAGATTTATGTGAATAAAGGAAATGAACAAGCCACAATGAAGTGTAAAGGAAATGCCTATAATACAGGTACATGACCGGTTATCCAGAATGCTGTTGACCTGGAGTTTTCTGGATAAGGGATCTTTCTGTTATTTGGATCATCATACTGTAAATCTGCTTTGAATCACTTATAGGAGAACTAAACCCCCCAATAAAAAAAAACCTCATGCACACTATGCTAGATAGTGCCCTCTCCCTGCATAGTACATTATTTCAAAAAGTGCCCCAGAATATCATTCTCCCTTATCTATGCAGAGTAGTGCTGCGAAGCTCAAGGGCACCATCTTTCGGATCCTCTGTCTTCTTCTAGAAGGGACCACTGATACAGAGGAACATGTGCCGACAAATTCTGTAAAAATTGCCGAAAGAAAGGAAGAGGATCCGAAGAAGACCGAAGATGTGGAAGATGGCACCCATGAGCTCTGAGACTGCATTTTGTTGCTCATTTACTTTGCAGAGAAGTTAAAAACTTTTTATACTATGATCATAACTTTGTAACTAACAACCTCTGTTTTATAAACATATAAAATTGCACTTCCATTATACTGAGATATACTTTAACTTAGCCTTTTGAGTGCCCCCACAACCCCTCCCCCTTATTGTATATTTTATGTTCATAGCCTTTTGTAGATTCTGATGACGGTATCCATTTGAGGACCATCAGTGCAATATTCTTTATTATTATTTTTTTATTAAACATTTTTATTAATTTTCAAGGTTACAAAGAATCAAAGTATGCTCTGTATTGCAAACACATATAGTATAGCTATATTATAGTAGCATTCTCATTATTAATATGTTTCTGTTAGATAGACTTTTAAAAGGGGAGGACGGGGGATCAGGGGGTAAAGTCTATTCTATGCAATAGGGAAGGATGCACTAGTAAGAAACTGTACCATGAAGGACTAGTTTCAGGAATAGCAGTTAATGAGATTTTGTGGGGAAGTATTAAAGACAAACCATCCATGCCAGGTCAATAAGTAATATGTGACTAGAAATGGAAGAAAAAATCTTTTGCCAGAGCTTAAATACTCCAGGTTTATGTGATCTGTCTAAACAAGAACAGGATGAATTGTCAGGTTTTTTGGCCAAGTCGGTGGAGACAGAATAGCTTCAATAGTAGTTGAAAAGCTTGTTGAACGCTTCTCAAACTTGCAAAGTCTGTTTTTTAAAAGTCAGTAATAGAAATAATGAAGCCAAGGAATTCAATAGTTTCTTTCTCAAATTTGCATTTCATCATGAAATCATGATGGTGTAGGTGAAGAAACCACTTATCTCATATGTCGCCAATGTTCCTTGAAATAAGTAGAGTAAATAAAGAGGTTGTAAAAATAAGCCACAGCAAAGACATCCAGAATATCCCTAAAGATAGCATTAATGAAATATGAAGGTTGTTTGAGTGTTACAAAGTCCAAAGAGCATGACCAGATATTCAAAGTCTTCTACTTGTCCCCATCCCTGATGCAAATCAAGTGGAGTCTTTAAAAAAGTTTAAAACTCAAGAGGTGAGTATAATTATTTTATTTACGTTCATCATAATAGACACTACGATGTAGACCTTTCATATTTTCATTGATATATTCCTACAAGAAACTGACCTCCCAAAAGGAATGAAAGCACAAGGTAACAGGTCAATCAGACATTCAGAATTTAAAGCTATAGTTTTAGGAGGAGACTAAGCCAGGAACATTTCTATGAGCAATAGGAGGAGTAATGTATGAGCCATAAGTCAAGGAAAGCAAATGATGGGAAAAAGGGGTATAGGCTGAGACTTGGAGAGTGATGCAGTACCAAAGATAGTGTCCATAACAACAAGAATCAAAGGTTTCTACCACTTATTTCTTTCCCACTGCAAAGAGGCGCAAAGTGACATAGGCAAAGTGAAATATTCATTTTCATGCTGAAAAGTGGTTGACCCCATGTGCCATTACCATTTGGCCTATAGGATTTTCCATGGCAGCTTTCATCAAAATAAATATATTTAAATTGTATTAGAACTTCCTAGGCAAACATAATTTATCACTAAATCAGTTAATTATATTTGAATGTAGAAGCTTTTCATATTTCAGTGTCTATATTATTTAGTATCCTAGAAGGTACTTAGAAAATTGCTCTTTCTTGGGGATTAATAATGCTGAAAAGAAGGTAAATGGCTAGATTTACCCTTAATCACTGTGACAATTTGTTGCAGGGCACATAACTGCAAAATATATAAATACATTTCCTGGAGGATGACAGGAGCAGCAATTATTTTTGGCATCCACAATATCACAATGAATGCAAGACTGCGTAAATAAAAAAATAAAGTTTTTTCATATAATCAATAAAGAATACTTCCTGTTGAATTTAGAAAATATTTTGTTAAGTTTTGTTAGTATCAGAGAGCCATCACTGGAAGAACTGACTTTGCATTTGCTTCTGCATCAATCTAGAATAGAACTGTATGAACAAAAATGACAGCATTGTTTGCTGTTCTAGCTTTAAGAGATGAAAATGTCTACAGAACCACGTGGTACGACCTAGAAAGCCTCCGAGGAACTAACCCTCTTATTCTAGCAATACGGTCTGAATAAAATGGATATACTGGCTGCCTCCCAGGATTCACGGACACATAGATAAAGGAAAACGTATAAATGCCCGTTTTAAGAAGGGCGAGTAATGGGCATAACTGATCTAAATGTTTTATTTTATGTTGTTGTTTTGTTAATAATTATTAGGATTTAAATATAGAAGAGGTCTCTCATAGTCACCTAGACAGAAATAGTGGCGAATTTATAAGTGTGACCGCCACTACCAAGTTTGCTATAATATGTTCATATTCTCTGAAAACACGCAAACAAAACAGGCTTTGCTCAAAATGCTTTTATTCTTGTTTAATAAATGTTCAACTTGTAACAATGAGGACATCAATGTATGAATGTACATTTAAATCTGTGACGAGACTTCAATAAAAAAAACAAATTTCAAAAAAAAAAAAAGAGATGAAAATGTATGCCTTCATCCTCTCTGGCAAGCTGACAATTGTGCAGATGTCTAAAGGCATGAAAACACTTTGCTAATAACTTTTGCTCCACCACCTCAGCCAGTTCTTTTTTTTCTGACTGAATGGCATTCCACCATTTCAACACAGCACACACAGCAGGATAACAACACAAAACAGGCAAATAAAAATATGCCACATATGGAGCAGGGGCATTGACTGACCTAAAAAAAAAAAAAACATGCAGATCACTGCAAGGAGGATTGCAGTGCAAGTTAATTACCTGTGCAGAAGTTATAGATAAGTAGAAAAAGCTTAAAGTGTTTGTACACCTTCCAAACACTTTTTTCAGTTCAGTTGTTTCCATCTATTATTTTTTACAGTTTTCCGTAAAATTTAAGTTTAAAATTTCGTGTCTCAGTCTGGCAGCTCAGTGATCCATGAGCAGATTCTTAACTATTGCAATTTGCTGCATTTAGTTGATACAATTAGTTGATACATTTCTCAGCAGTATCTCTGGAACATCAGCAACTATTGTATCAATTCTAACAGCTGCCTTTAATGAAACTCCGGATTCAACTCAGCAGAGGCCAAAGATAACAAATGTATCAATTTAGAACAGTAATGGGGGAATGTAATAAAAGTCAGTAACGGTAAAACTATTCGCAATGCAAAAAGTTATGCCTTTGCGCAAAATGTTTTTCGCTAATTTAATTTAGCTTTTGCAAACCCGGACACTGTTTAGCGACCACTTCCGACAGTGGAAGACCATTTGCGAATTTTATAGTTATAGAATTTTATGCGCAGTCAATGTAATAAGACTTCTTACTGAAAAAGTCATTATGTTTGCTCCAAAAGATTACGACACCTTCAAGCACTTCTTAAGAGTGCACAATTAAAATTCGCAATGAGCAATTAAAATTGGCAATGCAATAACAGTTCATGGAACAATATTACATTGCAAGATGTGGATTTTTAGTCTTATTGTTGCAAATTGTTTTGCTCTTTGCGACTTTAATTACATTCCCCCGTTAAAGAGTTGGCAAACCCCCTCCCAGAGCTGCTTTAGAAGGTGAATAATAAGAAAGAAAGTAGATGGGAAAAGTCTGTTTCAGGTGAACTACCTGAAACCAACTGAACTGAAAAAAGTGTTTGAAGGTGAACAACACTTTTAAGTGTGGCCTTAAGGGTTAGCTCCCACCTACCTAATACGCATACCATCGGAAAATACAAAAAAAACAACAATATTTTTTATCAATATTCTAAGTTCTAGCCTTCATGTTAAAAAAGAGCTGTATCCTTATGTATTAATAAAGCATAAACATAATTATACAGACTGGTTTTTTTTGGTCTTCATCTGGATCAGCTGGCAGTTAAGCAGAATGGAGGTTGAACTTAATGGACCTGTTTTTTTCCGATG
The DNA here is from genome assembly GCF_017654675.1 of Xenopus laevis. Taxonomy (NCBI): domain Eukaryota; kingdom Metazoa; phylum Chordata; class Amphibia; order Anura; family Pipidae; genus Xenopus; species Xenopus laevis. The sequence goes on from NC_054386.1 coordinate 46,025,213, forward strand.
TAAGCAAGTTTGTGTGAAATCATATGCTAATGTGTACTGATAGGCTGGCACAAACTGGACCACACTCCATAGATTGATGCAGTTAAAAAAAATTATTTTAGCAAAAAGACATCTCAGCAGAGACTTACGTGTTTCGTGCCTTAGAGGCACTTAGTTATAGGCTGACAAACATTTGAACAGTTATATTTAAATTAAAAAGGACCAGTCAGAACCATGTTCTAGACAGCCAATCCAAAAAATCAGTGATTAGGAAAGGACCAATGCATAGCCAATCCAAAATACCATTACATTTAGGGGGTTATTTATCAATGTCCGAATGTATCTCAATATTTTCTGCTACTAAGTCTGATCAAATCTCCTCAGGTTTTTTACGCTTATTTATTATTACATTTTCCCGAAAGTTTGTTTAGCGCGAAAAAAATCTGATTTTGGGGTATTGCACGAAGCCCAGTGCACATCAAAAAATCATTCGGACTTCTCCCATTGACTTATTTGCAACCTCGACAGGTCTGAGATGCCGGATTTTCAGATTCTGACTTTTCCATCCTCAGGGTTTAATAAATTCCAAAGAATTTGTGATTTTTTTAGAATCCTATTTTATAAAAAAAATCGAAAATTTTTCATGAATTTTGCATTCGAAGTTTAGTAAATAACCCCCGTAGGGTTCAGCTATCCTGGATTGCATCTTATACTTAAAGTTATAAATACAATAGTTTAGAAATTTGAGATATTTTTTAGAAGTTAAACAACACAAATCTAGATTTAAAAATGACGAATAAAATAATGTTTACATAGTATTTAGACAAAACAAGAGACATTATAATGAAAGTTCAAGTGGTTGTCTAGTTTTCAAGAAAAAAAATCCATTTTGCTTTTTGTTTAAGAAAAATATGGAGATAATATGTGGAGATATTTTCTCTATGCCGGTTACAGAAAAGAAATTAAGAGATCTATTAGTGCACTCAGCAAAGTGTTTAGCTACAGTAGTAAGGCTATTTAAATCTTTAATATTACGTATGTGTTCTCTGATCCTTTCTTTAGAGTGCAACTTGTTTGACCAACATACTGTTGGGAGCATTTTTTACATGTAGTAAGATACACAACATTTTTTGAATTAGAGTTGATATATTGTCTTCTGATATAGATTTTTTTAGATATAGAGGATGAAAAAGTGGTTGTTCTGTTAACATAATTTCATGTAATTCACCAAGAAGCTCCACATTTGTAAAAGCCTTTTGTATTTAACCAAGTATCATGAATGGGCTCATTGCTCTGTATAAGGCTTAGAGAAAGAATATCCCCAATAGTTTTAGATCATCTGGAGACAAAGTGACAATATGATCCTAGAATTTTATCCAATGTGTGGTCAGTGTGAAGAATGGCTAAATTTTATTAATGATATGTGTAAATGTCAAAACAATATCTCAGAGCTATTCTCCACACATTTGTTAAATTCAATAGGAGGATAGATTTATTTTGTCACAGTTAGAACTACCTTTATATTTCTTAAACAAATTACACTGTTTTTCATACAAGGTTGTTGAATATGCTATTATCTAATTTCCAATATTATAGCCCCTCTATAGAAGCCGATCACGTAATTGGCAATGAAAACTTTATTAGTGGAAGAAACAAGTGTAATATCCAAAAATTACACAAGTAAATTTTAAATTCAATTGGTTATTATTAATATAAGAAATAAGTACCATGTCCATGTCATCTCAATGAGCACTTTGTGCATAAAAGTAATTTACCTTGGGAGGGGGCGTGGCGCGCTGACCATGATGGCTGTCTTCTATTTTAGCCGTGGCTAGAAAGGCTGAGAAATTGGAATTCCGCACGACTCCATATCAGGTTTACATGAATTTATCTCCTGCTACCCTTCAAAAATGTCGCAACTTGGGGCCTATTACCAGAGTTCTTCAAGAACGTAAGATTATTTACCAATGGCTTTTTCCTTTCCGCCTAGCATTTACCTTTAATAACAAGCAATACACGATTACTTCTCCAGAAGATGGCTTGGAAACCCTGGTCAAATTAGGCTTTCAAGATACACCTCTACAAGACCTCCTGCCAGCAAGCGGTTCTCAACGGAGGAAATTCGCCACATTATGGGAAAGAGTTCGTTCTCATTCACAGAGGTCACGATCATCTCTGACCTGAAGATTGGGAGTTTTATCTACCAACCGGTTTGGAGTCCTAATTGGCTCGGGACAACAGATGTGGATTCCCAATGTCTCTACCTCTTCACCACAGTTAAATGTTGGAACTCTTAGTTCTCATTTTACCATGCTTTTATATGGTCTCTACAGTTGAATTTACGTTTATTTTTGACTAACTCAGAGATGGGCTTTTCTTATCCTAGCAGCTCACATGGACCGAGATCAGCTCTTTCCTCATATCTGCAGGCTGGTTTATGCCTTCCTCCCTTTGGAAGTGAGTCCTTCAAGGCCTAGTGTGTCGGACCCTGGCGGGTCGGCTGAGGAACACTCATTTTTCCCTGGACGCAATCAGGCAAATTTGGTTGCATTATTGTTGTTTTTTGTTCAGTTGTGTATTTTATATTGTTTTGACAAAACCTTAGTACACTTGTTCAGCTGCTTAGTACCTATTCAGGGGTATGGTAGTCCTTTACTGTTTACTGGAGAATGTGTATTTCTAATAGGTCTGGCAAGGGCCCTAGAGGTTTACGCTTCAGGCAATACCGTTAGCTACTTACATGGAGGTGTCCAATGGCGCTTAAAGTATTGAGTTTAAATGTCCAGGGGTTTAACTCTGTAGTAGATTTAGAGGCAGCGCACTCCTGGGCATCAAACAATGATTGCTCTTCTCCAGATCTTATTAAATTGTGCACTATATCTCGTGCTTATTATTATTTTCTGTGTGTCCTTTCTCGTTTTTTTCATTACTCTTCCCGAATGATCCTCTATAGGGACACTATTTTGTACTTGTCTATTTTGATTTATTTTATCCCTACTTTTTATTAGATCCTTCCTATCTAATTTAAGTGCTGATAAGAAAGCTTTCTGTAAACTCTCAAACCTTTGAGAAGAAACCTATCCCTTAGTGTGCAAGACTCCTCTATATATCTCTCCACTGTATTGCAATTTCTGCGTAAGCGCAGGAACTGCCCTCTTGGGATTCCATCATTCAAATGTTGTGGATGACAGGAGTCAGCTCTCAATAAAGAATTCCCTGCAAAGGGTTTAGTATATACAGTTGTCATGATCTTTCCATTTTCTACACTGATCCATAGATGTGAATTTCAGATTCAGGGCTTCATTGTTTAAACTGGTGATAAACTCTCCAAACAATTCATCACTTTCTGCCCAAACAAACAGCAGATCGTCTATATAGCGACGGAAGGTGATAACATGCCGGATGATCACCTCCAAGGACATTGGTTTCCTCCCACCAACCCATGTATAGGTTGGCATATGTTGGCGCAAACCGTGCCCCCATAGCCGTTTTATTTAATAAATAAAAAATATAAAAAATAACATTGTATATGCCTGTAGGAATTACTTATACACAATTGTGCAATCGCCACTTTAATAAGCTGAAACAAATTAGTTACATATTTCTTATGAGTCTCCAGATATTAACTATTGTGTTAAATGATACTTTAATGATAAATAAATGTTAAAGTGAACTGAATGTCACATAAAGGGAACTCTATATATTTAGGACATGAAATGCATAATCATATTGTATTTGTACATAGTATTAATTAAGAAGTGAATATATTTAACTATGCAGTTTTTAATGTATTTTCTGAAGTGATCAACTGACGTGAAGTTTTAACGAATCAGATTTAAGTTCTTAATTTGAGAGTTGTATTAACTTAATTAATACACAGGTGTGTTGGGGGGGATTTAAACCTGTTGTAATGTGACAGGAAGTGAGGTCTCTGAGGAAGTGTTGTATCACAAAACGCGTCAGACCTCAGATACTAAGTCTGTCTGATTGATATTATGTTTAGATAAAGAATTTAACTTTTTAATAATCTGGAGAAGAGCGATCATTGTTTGATGCCCAGGAGTGCGCTGCCTCTAAATCTACTACCTTGCTGTTGGCGTTCCCCCTAGTGACAGACTCAGGGCTGGCTGCACCCGGGTCACTACCTTTGCAGGGTAAGAATTTCAGCTTTTTTTCATCGCTGTTTATATGAAAGAAGACTTTGAAAGCCCAGTGTTCCTAATTAAGAGTGAGGTCCGGGGCATTTGGCACCCGGACCAACCCGTTTTTACGGTGAGCAAGGTTTAGTCTGTGATTAATTAAACAGCTGCAATTGATACCCGCAAAACCGTTTTCTTTTATAAGAGAGTCAAGCCAGTTTATGGAGCCAGATCTGTTCATTAGTGTAAATGCATACAGGGGTTTAACTCCCCAATGAAAAGGTCCAAAGCTTTTTCTTATTTCTTCTCCAAGAAGGTAGACATAGTCTGTCTACAGGAGACTAATTTTTCACATTCATCCTATCCAAAGTACTTACATAAAAGATTCCCTAATGTTTTGTTAGCTACCAGTTCTACTAAAACAAAAGGAGTTGCATTATGTTTCCATTCTCGCTTAACTGTTTGGGTGAATAAGACAATTATTGACCCTGATGGTCGCTATATTATAGCTTTGGTTCATATAGGGGATATACCTTTTACTGTGGTGACCTATTATACACCAAATACGGACCAGCTACAATTTTTATCGGCCTTACTTGATCTCTGTTCTCAGCACCAATAGGGTCAAATGATCATCTTGGGACATTCAAATTTAGTTTGGGACCAACATTTAGACCGGTTATTTATAGCTAGATCCCTAAGTACTATCCGACCCAGCAAAGATTCCATTGCTTTTAAGAAACTTCTGGAATCTTATGGTCTAATTGATGCATGGAGGGAATGTAACCCGGATACGCAGCAATTTTCCCATTATTCTGCCCCACATAAATTGTCTTCTCGCAACGATCACATCTTTCTGACCCTGGCCCTTTTACCATCCCTTAGGGCAGCTAAAATGAATAATATTAGTTGGTCTGACCATTGTTTAGTAAGCCTTACCTTTTCCACAATATTAGACAGTTCCAGTCTGGAGGCTCAATGAGTCCCCTTTGAGTATGCCGGCAGTGGTGAAAGACGTTAGGGAGTCTCTGAATAATTATTTTAAAGAAAATGTTCATTCAGTGGTTTCTGAGGTTACTCTTTGGGAAGCTCAAAAACCAGTGATTAGGGGCACCTTTATACAACAAGGTTCTCTAATTAAGAAAGCTAGAGTGACTGCTATTAACTCCTTAACCCACAAACTCGACAATTTAGTCTCAATACAAAACAAATCCCCAGAAGTTGATTATTCCACCCAAATCAGCCAGTTACGAAGAGAACTAGATCTACTGTTAACCTCATATGCAGAGAAAAAATTGCGTTGGACAAGACATAACTTTTACTGTAATCTATATAAACCGGGTAGGATGTTAGCCGGGAAATTAAACGAACGACATAAACCTCCTGTAATTCATAAAATTAGATCGGCCCAGGGCCCATTGTCGGGGAATCCAATAACCATAGCTAACAAATTCGCCCAATTTTATCAAACCCTTTACTCCAAACAGCCTACAGTGTCTACCAGGACATAAGAAATTTTTTTCTCTAACTTAAACCTTCCCCAATTGACTATAGATCAGGCTCAATTGGTTGACCGGGACATTACCATGGAGGAGGTGTCCTCGGCAATAAAATCTTTATCAGCGGGCAAAACTCCTGATTTAGATGTATTATCTAATGTATACTATAAGAAATTCTCTAGGGAATTATGCCCCTATTTGACTACTATGTTGAATTCCTTGAAAAAGGGTGGGAAATTTCATCCTGAAACCTTGAAAGCCAAAATTTCAGCTAGTCCGAAGCCAAATACAGATTTATTTGAATGTAAAAATTATCGCCCCATCTCAGTTCTGAATACTGATATTAAGCTACTGGGGAAAATATTGGCACATAGGATAAATTCCTTTTTTCCACAAATAATTCACAAGGACCAGGTGGGTTTTGTCCCAGGACGTCAAGCATCAGATGCTATTAGACGTCTTATTCTCCTGATGCAGGTGTCCAAGAATCAACAATCCAAAGCTATGCTTCTCAAATTGGATATTTGTAAAGCATTCGAATCCCTCAATTGGGATTATTTATATTTCACTCTGTGAAATGGGGCTTTGGTTTCAGATTTTTGAGTTGGGTTTGTTCCCTGTATTCAAACCCTATGGCCTTGGTGTACAGTATATGATGGGCTCTTTCTCTAGGGCCTTTCCTATACACCGAGGTACCAGACAGGGGTGCCCCATGTCCCCTATTTTATTCAATTTGGCGATTGAACCCTTAGCATTGGCCATTAGAGCTAACCCAGACATTTCAGGTATCACAACTTTTAGCACTCACCATAAGGTTAGTCTTTTTGCGGACAATCTCACATTAATTCCTAATTTATACAGTTTATTGGATAGATTTGGTACCCTATCAGGTTTGAAAATTAATCATGGTAAAACAGAAGCTCTTAATCTATCCCTCTCACACCAAGAGGTGAAATTGTTACAGCTTAATTTCAAATTTGGTTGGCAGCCTCATTATATATCAATGTTGGGGGTTAAGCTTACATGTTCTCATGGCACTCTCGATAAGTTTAATTATCCTCCCCTATATAAGAGCTTGTGTTCTACTTTGAGTAATTGGAAACACCACCACATATCTTGGGTTGGACGTATCAACTCCATTAAAATGATAATAGTCCCGAAATTGTTATATCTTTTTCGGACTCTCCCGATCCCAATTGTCCAGGAAGACCTGAATAGGTTCAGCTCGAAGTTGGGATGTTTTGTTTGGACTGGGAAACTCCCTCGAGTTATTAGGACACCTAAGAACCTAAGAACAGTGGGGGCCTGGGGTTTCCTAACCTGTCCTTTTATTATAAAGCTGCCCAACTATCGCAAATTCGTATGCTTGATACAACGTTAGATAGCCCCCATTGGGTACAACGCGAGACTTTACTCTCTTCACCTTTTTCACCTTCAGTCTTGGTTTGGTGCCCCTCTAAGACTAGGCCTAAAATAGGTAGCTTTTGCTTACAACATACACTTAAGACTTGGGACAATGTATGTGATCGATTCACCCTGAAATCTTTAATGTTGCCGGTTGCCCCTTTATTTGGAAACCCGTTGTTTCCTCCTGGTCTTCACCAAATGGCCTTTAAGTGGTTAAGTGGTGGATTGCTCAGGGTATTTTGACCCCTGAACACTTACTTTCCCTGTCTGGCCCATATACCACACAAGATTTGATTACTAAATATAATGTTCCTTTATATGAACGTTTCAGAACCTGCCAACTTTTACATTTTGTTCATTCTCTATGGGACGCCTCTCAGGAAGGGATTAGAACTCAAACCTTTTTTGAATTTTGGTGTTGTAAAGCTCCTAAAGCACGGAAAGTAATCTCAATCCTCTACAGTACTTTCCTTAAACTTACATATTGTGAACAACTAACATATGTACAGGCATGGCACAAGGATATGGACTATCATATGGGTCTTGATGAATGGGAATCAATATGGAGTAATGTAAGAAGATCCTCCAGAAACGTTACTTTATTGGATGCCAACTATAAAGTCTTCTTTCCTTACGGCAACAGACAAATGTTTTAGGGGCTGCGGCCAAAAAGGGACCATGTTTCATGTATGGTGGCAATGTCCAATAGCTCTAAGATACTGGACTAGGATCTATAATATGATTTTTTCAATTATCAATATTTCCATCTCTAAACAGCCTAGTATAGCCCTTTTGTGTAAAAAGCCAGATTCATTAACCCGTAGTCAATTTCAATTAGTTCTTTCCATAATGACTGCCGCGAAACAGACGATTGCAAAATCATGGAAAACTAAACAAATCTCCTTTGTCGCTACCAAAAACAAAATTGACTGGATTATGGGTCAAGAGAAACTATCCAGTATCTTATTGGACTCCCACCAAAATTTTTTGCGGGTTTGGTCTCCTTGGCTAGAATATAGGTATGGGGCTGACTCTCCAGTAGCTATTTGAGTATTTAAGTACTACTTTACCGTGTTACTCCTTTAAGTGTATGAACCTTATAGTTTCAACACTAGGTTTTGTCAATTTGTGAGAGTGAACGTTTCATTGATGTTTCAATAATGAAGAGTTTGGTGCTAACAGTTTATTGAAATACTAGGTTATGATGGGATCTGTATGGAAAAGGATTGGTGAAGTACTGTTCCCTGTATGCTTCTTGTACTATCTGACCAATATCATACCTGTATTGCACTGCATTTCTTTTTGTTGTAAAACAATAAAAATATTGAAATATAAAAGTAATTTACCTTTTATTTTTTTTCTATGATGTAGACATTTATATCCTATGACAATTTTATTGCAAATGATTTTATTTTAATTTTTTTGTGGAAAAATTTTGACAGCTGGAAAGAGGTAAAAGATGACAATTCAAAAACTATTTTAAAAAAGACCAATTGAAAAGTTACTAGGAATAGGACATTCTATAACATATTAAAAGGTACTTTTAAGTGAACAACCCTCTTCAAGGATATTCATATCAGTTGCTTTGTAATTGATATAGTCCTGGTTGCAGGCCTCTGTCCTTGGCCCTTTGAAAAGCTAGAACAACTCCTTTAAAAGTCTGACCAGAAAAAATCAGACTTCAATAAATAACCCCCCAAATGTAACATGTACAAATCACACATTGTGGATCTCATTACAATAAAACCTTAATGTTCACTGATTGAAAGGGCTAAATACCCAACAAAATTGGGGGGGGGTGCTCCAATGTTCTTTAAATATTAATCCCAACTATGTATGCCAATCCTTAATGGCCATAAATGTAGCTACCTTTTTTTTTTTTACCCCCCCACCAACAGTCACAGGGTCTTTACTTAAAGGAGAAATCAAACTGTGGGGAAAAAAACCCATACCCCAGGTAGCCCTCCCTCCTCCCCCCAGGCTAACTACCCTCCCCCCCCCCGGGAAATGCCCCATAGTCCATACTTAGCTCTCGGTGCAGATTCTTCCAGCGAAGTTCCATGCATCAATCTTTCAGCTCCTCCTTCTCCTTTCCACTGGAGAAAGTTGGCACCCCAAGGAAAATTAAATTATGCATGTATATTGCAGAATTTAAAGTGAAACTGAAGCCACACACTAAAGCATTAGAACTTTAAATGAAATATAATGAGAAGATCAATTTCTTCACACAGACCCTAGATGTAGACCGTAATACAAAGTACTGTAATCATTCTAAAATTGTTTCTACTTTTTCGTAGGCTAGTGTGTAAATAAAAGAAAACATAGCTAAAGGCAAGTTGTAATTGTTTTTCTTACTCTTTTTAGAATCTATTGAAAAAGGTCACTAAAGCTTGCTCTTAATTTTCCTTTTACAATTAGCAACTGAAAAAGTGTATTTATATTTAATTTCATGTCGCTCGATTTTCCTAGCATAAGAGAGTTACGGATAAGATCTATTATGTTCTCTTTTTATTTGCCACAACACTAGTATTGTAAGTTTATCAACTTGCAAATATTCAGCAATGGACATAGCCTAGTGGCAAGAACTGCACTAATTTTATGCCATTGGGGTTAGGGCCAGCTGAAAGTGTCCAAACATGAAAAAGCCTGAGCAATGCAATAGGATAACTGCCTACCTATATACAAGAGAATCATTTGTGCTTTTTTCATTTGTCCCTGAGAAGGGGGCTCTGTACCTTTAAGGCAGGAGCCACGGGGGGGGGGTGCTAGGAAAAGCAGGTCTAGGATTGAAAGGATTGGTAGTAAGGCAGGAAGGGAGGTCAGAATAGAGAATGTAAGTAGTTTGGGGTGGAGGAAGAGGAGGTCTCTTTAACTGTTGGAAACTGAGAGGTACCACTCACCATTTTTAACAAGATCAGTGGCAGAATGGGGTAACATTATTGTTACAGCTTGGGGAGAAAGCTAGGCCCCAGTGACTGGCATACATTTGTCAAAAAGGTGGATGCTAGGACTAGGGTTTTTGTGTCCTGCTTATATTCCATCATGGATATCATTGTCTCTAATTATGGGTGTGTTGGGGAAGGATTAAAGGGGAACAGGAGAACTGTGGTATGGGGGAGTGGGTGAGATAGAAAGCCTGCCATATTGACGATGCATTGTCATAAAGGAGACAGGTACAGTGAATGTTGTGAATTCAAAGTAGGCCATTTCTATCAAATGTATGAATGCAGATCCACTCATAACACATACACCACTTGAGCTACTGCTCATTTTACACATTCCACCCTAGACTAACTAACAATTCTTTAATCTAATAGCCTTGTGCAGGAATGTACATTGAAATTAAATAGATGATGTTAGCATTTTTTTGTTGTCTACAATCGGCCACAAAACATACACACAAAACTTAAATATAACACTATCACACATCACCATAAATATATGAATAATTTGTTCACTTGAGCAATTAAGGGTTACAAGTACTTATGCAGAAAACTCCGTTCTAAATCCTTACATATTTTAGTTCAGTGGAGACTTCCAAAAGACATTAATGCAAAGCAGCAGTGAGCTATAAATTAAACTCTAGACAGGATTATTCATTTATCAGTCGCTTATTTAAGAAGCTATATTAATTGAGCTGCTGGATGATATAAACCCCAGGTTTTAGCATCTGGTAAACAGAATTTATTTTCATCACAGATTCCTGTGGGGCAACTAGAAATGTGAAACTATCTAACTGAGCCCTGCATGTATTCTGAAATCAAAAGGGAATTGGACCTTAACGGACAGAAGTAAGGAATCAGCGGCATGTAATCTGTCATCCCTGCTGTGTTTTTACAGAGCTAGAGAACCGTTGGCAATGATTAAAATAATCCCAAGCCCAATAAGGTCTAAAGCTTAAATAAAGGCATGTCTCACTGATGGAGAAAACAGAGTGATAGAGAAGACAGAGGGTTAGGCAAGGTAGGCAAGACAGATGAGCAAAGTGGGAATATTGGAAATCATGGAAACAATAACAAAAAAGTAAAGGATAAAGATAAATTGTACAGCTCTGATTTATTGGGATGACAAGATAGAATAAGGACAGAAGAGAATAATAAGAATTTCTAGCAGTAAAAGGGAATAGAAGACATGGGTCAATGCAGAGATGGGTAAGAAGAGAATTAATTGCATAGGGGTGAGGATAAAGTGAAATGATGATACGTGTATGTGCGTGCTATGATACGTTTGTGTGTGATGACAAGAAATATATGGGCTGCCCACTGAGAGAGGCTCACACCTGCCAACTCATTTATTTGTAGGATTTAAATCATTCAGAGCCAAAGAAATGCCAGGAACTCTGATAGAATAATTTTAACCCATATTGGGTGTATGCATTCACATAATCGTCTTGTAACTAAAGCTGCAGACTAGACACAGTGTATAGAACCTACAAAAATGTCCCTTAGATTATGTTGAAAGATACAGATGAACAAGGCTAGCATAACTAAAAGAAGCAAAAGAAAAAAAAAAGAGATCATGCAGAACTTTTACAAGTGGAAGATATCATGATTTTTACTGGGTTTCATATGATAATCCAAATAATACTGTATATGGTTTTTAGGCGATAATCGGAAAAATTCCACACATTCCCCACAAATGTGTATACCTCCAAAAATATAAAAATGCATTGTGTCAACCTAAAATTCACTACATCCATATTGCTTTATTTAAAGTGCATTCATTTATCAAAGAGCAATGGTGCAACTAAGAATATATATCTATATTAAAACAATTTACATTAAAACATGAACACATATAGGTTACAATACATTTTAAAACCAGGTTTCTGTAATAGGTAGGGGGTTGTCAGCTGTCCTGTGGTATGGATATAATATAAATATATACATAGTAAATCTTGGAATATGTATGAAATAAATATATATATAAAAGGGATGGGACTTACAAGTAACTAACAAAACTTAAATAAACGGAACACCATGGCTATTAACTAAGAAGTACCAAGAAGTCTGAGGACCTCTGGACTAGACCTACTTGAAACTGACCCATTTATCTGTGGAACCCTCCTTGTCTCCCTATTTTACATTATTATTTCTTTTCATATATGCATTAGGTTTCCCTCCGACTTCCCTCCGATGTCCCTTACTGCACCCTTTTGCTGAGAGGACTTTAATTTATATTTTGTCCATTTTTGTTACAATTTAAGTTATCTTTACTATATTTTACTATGTTTTCTCATTAAAATGTAGAAAGAAATCTGCAAAAAATGGAAGAGGAATAACCTAGAAGTTTATGATTGTGTATTGAATCAAAAAAGTAAGGTATTACAATAGAGTGCCAAAATAGAGTGCCTGAATAAGTGTCAAAGGGGGCCTCCTAGGGCAAGGAAGCCAGGAAACCTGAAATCTGAAGCCACTCTCACTATAATTAGGGCTCATAATGACAAGCGTTTTTCGCTTGGCTACCCTGCGTTCCATTTTAAAGCGTTTAGCCACAGGGAAGCATAGGAAGGATCACACACTACTAATTTAAATGGCCCGTACTGACACAGGCGCATGTAAGTGCAGCAAAAAATAGTCAGTACGAGCCCTTAGTTGTGACTGTATCAAATGGCATAGCGGAACTAGGGGTAGGCAAAGTAGGCATGCACACAGGGCACAAAGCTGGGGGGCCAGGCATGTACCTTCTCTGCCTCCTACCCCTAGTCTGGTCCCCCCTCTCCTCTCTGCCGACTGTGCGTCTATTCACATGCCCAGTCGGCGCTATGACCTCCCAGGTTGCCTAGGGCTCCTGGCAGACCTCGTCTGGCTCTGCCTGTTAAAGCCTCATTGTATTCAGTGCAGTTTTAGGCCCCAGTCCCAAAGAATATTGATAGCTGGGAAGAGTGCAGAGAAGTGCAACTAATTTGGTAAAAGGGATGGAAGAATTAAATTATAAGTAAAGACTATTAAGACTGGATTTGATTTTGCTGAACAAAAGGTGCTTGCCAGGGTAATAATTACTATTTGCAAGTGTGTTAGAGCACATAAATAAATAGTGGAGGATCTTTTATTTTATAGATGAGATCACAGAACAAGAGGCCACCACTTCAGGAACTGAACTTTCACTTGAAGCAATAAAAATGGTTCTCTACAGAGAAGTGATATTGAATACCCTACTATGTACTGTTGAAATTTTCACAGATGTTATTAATACCTTGGATGATTTCTTTGGAGATCATCGTATCCAATACCTTTAGCAATCTTAAAATCTAGAGTTAAGTATACACATGTGTATATAATTGAATATATGTGAATGTACTGCTAGGTGTATATATATATATATATACATATACAGGTATGGGACCTGTTATCCAGAATGCTCGGGACCTGGGGTTTTCCGGATAACGGATCTTTCTGTAATTTAGGTCTACATGCCTTAAGTCTACTAGAAATTCATTTAACATTAAATAAACCCAATAGGTTGGTGATGCTTCCAATAAGGATTAATTATATTTTAGTTGGGATCAAGTACAAGCTACTGTTTTATTATTACAGAGAAAAAGGGAATCATTTTTAAAAATTTGGATTATTTGGATATAATGGAGTCTATGGGAGACAGCCATTCCGTAATTCAGAGCTTTCTGGATATCGGGTTTCCGGATAAGGGATCCTATACCTGTATATATATATATATATATATATATATATATATATATATATATATATATATATATCTCCTTTTTTCCTCAATGTAAATTAACTTTAGGGCCATCCAAAATAGAAACAGGTGATACGGTGGAGAAATATTTAAATGTTATCACTTATACATCTAAAATATTTGTTATTAGGCAGTTTTGAAATTGGAGATATACATTACACTATATATTCTCTATAAATACTGTATATATGGTTGTGCCTAGGTAGGAATTTCTACATTGAAAGCAAATGTGAATTTAGACTGAAACAATTACTGTCAGATATCAGCTGAGTTTAGCTATTAAAAGACTTCACAGGGTGTATATATATATATATATATATATATATATATATATATGCTATAAAATCTTGAATCCTAAAATTGCTTAAAGTAGGACCACTGAGGCTATTTTAACACAATGTGATGGACTTTTGCATAAAGCAGCTAAGGCTGTTTTCTCTTAGTGGATTGTGGGTGAAAAGGTTTAATTTGCTTCACTGTTCATTTAGAATCTAATTAAAACAAAAAAAAAATACATATCAAATTCTCTGAGCAGAAAAGAACTGTATGGTTATATTAAAGGTGAAGGAAAGGTTAGGCACCCCCAAATGATCACATGTACTTACCTGAAACCCAGGGCTATTAGGAGAAAACTGCACCAGCCCGGGATTCTTCCAGCGAGCACCACTGAGCGATCGTGCCTTACTTTTGGCACCCTGATTTGCCCGGATTTGTGGCGAGGCCACAAAGGCCTGGGCCTAGGGTGGCGAAATGTTAGGGACGGCATGCTGACCCGTTGCATAGTAAACTACATTGAGAACCACGAGTTCGTTCGCACTAAGGCAGATGTATGTGCGGCCGGCGGGCGATAGGACCCGGAGGCCTCAGGGCGGCAAGCAGGAAAATAAGGCCTTTCCTTCTTCTTTAAGCCTCTTTCTCAACACACCAGGAGGCAGCAGCCCAATGATTACCCCTGGCATTTCTGTAAAACCCCTATTTTTTCATCAATTCAAATAAAGCACCCAGTGCCTCACTATAATAGTGTATGACATTGTACTATATCTCTGATACATATCCAGTAAGTCCTTACCTTTAGCTGTAAACAAAGCATCTACCAAATAAAATTATCTTATCAAAACTTCCAAGCGTGATTGCTTTGGAGAAAAGTCATCCCTTAAGCCTTGTAAGACATCTTTGTGTCGTAAACTGTGGTGTTCTTGATTCTTGATTGGGGACACTTTTTTATTAACATTTTTAAGGTATTGAAATAGTATGTGCAAATGAAATCTCTTCCCATTAGAGCTTTATAAAAATGAGTACTCATACTGTGAGTTCTAAAAAGGAAAAAGGTGCCGAGGGGACAATGGCATAAGATATCTTTTAGAAATACATAGACGAACCTTCCAGAAGGTTAGAAGAAATAGATGTAAAAATAATAATGTTCCCATTATTAAATTCTCTGCCTGAAATTGGTGTAGTGGTGGCTTTATCCAATACCCAGTGTTTATAAAAGATGTGTTGATTAATTACTCAATTAATTGTAGGGCTTGACCACAATTTATATTTCTGTCCTATACCCCTTATTTAATAATGCCTTACCATTAAACTTGGACTAGGGTACATTGAATGTTTGGTGGCTGAATAAAAGGGGATACTCCCAGACTGCATTAACCAGTGTGTGTGTGCGGATCCGTTTTCTATACACATTCATTGCTAAGGGACCTGGCTGGGTCAACGGAAGAAACACACCACCAGTTGCAGGATTGGTGAACTATTGGTGTGCGGTAGGCGAAATTACATTGTAGTGTACATGGGGTACACAAGGTAGCCAACTCAAGTGTCCACTACCCAGCCAGCCACGTGCCCACCAAGTGCCAGCCTGCCTCTACCCCCAACTCCACCCCCAGCCAAAGCTTTTCCTGCTTCTGCTACTTACTTCATAGTTAAACACTAAAGATGGCATTGCATTCCATAGTGGTGGCTGTTTTCAGGGATGGGCCCACCAGGATTTTTCCAAGTTTCCCAGTGGGCCAGTCTAACCCTGCTTACCAAGACAAACTGAAAAACTTCCTCCCATTACTCATGCCTTCTATACCAACTCTCTCTCTCTCTGACCTTTCTCCACTATTTCTCTATTTACAGATGTATTTAATTTTCCTTTACTTATTTGATATTGTTCTTACACGTACTCCTCCCTATAGCTAGCATATGGATGTTTGCTTGTGGAAAGAAGTTAATTTGTTGCTTTATTTAGTTTCTAGTCCCACTGCATCTTGAGATTCATTTATTACATAGAGTGCACAATCCCAGTAGAGCAATTTAATCACTCAAGCTTTGGACAGAAAAGGCTTCAACTTTACTTGTAAACAGGTCCATAATTGCCATTACTCTTTTTCTGCCATTACTCTTCTTCTTCTATAAAGCTTCTTCTACCTGTATTCCTGAAGCATCTAGCAATTTCACCGGTTTATTTGAAAAAAAACATACATCCTTGAGAAGAATTATACAATAAAACATTTTCTCATATTCAAAAATAAATATATTCTTGAGAAAGGCTGTAGGCATGTGCTAAAATGTTCACATTGGCAAATTAAAAGTAGTAATCAGAATGAGGCATGCTCTATTTGGGAACTGTATCCTTGATTATACTATATAATAATATTAAGTATATAGTAATAGTAACAAAGTAAGTTAGACTTAAAAAGATACATGTCCATCAAATTTAAGTATATATATAGCCTGCCTAAATGCTAATTGATCCAGTGGAAGATAAAAAATCATTCTGAAGCCTCTCCAATTTGCCTCAGAGGGGGAAAAATGCCTTCCTGACTCCAAGATGGAAATTGTACCAGTCCCTGGATCAACTTGTACTATGAGCTATCTTATATAACCCTGTATTCCCTCACTTGCTAAAAAGTCATCCAACCCCTTTTTAAAGCTATCTAATGTATCAGCCAGTACGACTTATTCATGGAAAGAGTTCCACAACATCACAGCTTTCACTGTAAAAAATCCTTTCTAAACCTCCTGTCTTCTGGTCTGAATGGGTGCCCACATGTCAGTTGGAAGGAGTTACTGGTAAATAAAGCATTAGAGAGATTATTATATGATCCTCATATATTTATACATACATGTATATTATATAGATATTAATATTAGCTATTAATAAATGCTACCTTATTTATAAAATTCAGACCTATGCCAATCCTAACCCACCCTCACACAACCCCAAACCAATCAAATCCAAACATGCCACAGTGACTTCTTGCATCATTGGAGGGGGCATGCATTGCAGATCTATAACCTATGTCAGTTGTTATCAAACAGAAGGGTTATAGAACAGTTATTGTAGGTGAAGAACAAACACAGTAAAGGTGGCAGGGAAATATAGTATGGAAAACAAAAACAATACATATCCTATGACAACAGGAAAAAACAGAAAGAAACTAAGATAATAAAGAGAGAAAATACAGGGTCGAACTGGGGGGCTTGCATCCCATGGGGCTGCTGTCTTAGGGCCCCCTCCAGCCTCCCTCCGGTGCACTCACTGTGTTTTTGCCGCGACAAAGAAGAAGGGAGGTCGCAGCAAAAACAAGAGCTGGGGGCCCACTGGGTTTCCTCCTGGTGTCCCGCTGGCCCAGTCCGACCCTGGGAAAATATATAGAGCACATAGGGAGAAAAAAAGACAATGAGAGAACAGAAATGCAGCAAAGATTACATGGGACAGTGAAAAGCAAAACAAAAATAAGCTGAATAATAGTTTGTAAATAAATGTGGAAGAATAGAAGACAGAAGAATAGAGCAGATAATTATAAACTCTTCCGGTTGTATATTTTTAGACTGTAAGCTTTGTGATATGGTCCCCTTTTAATAATATGTAAACCCTTGTTACATTTCTATAAGATCCTTGTTCATTATAAATTAATGTAAAGCGATGTGTATTTGCTGGAGCAATATACATAAGAGATAATGTTTCTGACACCCACTGCCCAACACGACAGACAGAATTAAATGCAGCAGTATTAAAGGGACTTCAACATGGCAAGTTACTAAGTATAAAAAACATGGCACTTTGTGTCCATTTTTTGCATTATAACCTAGTTTTCCCCCCTATTATTGATGGCAAGGTGGAAGGTGCAACAAATGGGCATAAAGTACATTGTTTTTTGCACTTTGCACAATGCCCTAGGAAATTCCATTTTGCCCCTATACATACAACTCGTTGTGCTCTAAGGATGTGTGGTAGTTTTCTGTATGCAGAATGGTATGCTGAACACAGGTTCTCATTGTAACACCCTCTTAGGAAGTTACAAGTAACTGTGTACTGTGCACCTTCAATCTGCATTAAGGTACAGCTTTCAGCCATTGCTCTGGAAGTGTTCTTTGTCACTAATGGGGCAATTTTGCTCCCCTTAGTGCTCTTGTACTTGTATCTGGGCAATAATAAATTAACACTTTAATGTTTTGCCTTCTTTGAGTTTCACATGACTTTTTTAATCTGGGTCTATAGGTCCTTTTCAATATGGATTCCTCTGCTAAATTATTCACAGGCTTTGAAGGAAGCATTCTGAACCTTTGAATATTTCAACACACCGGGGGGAACTTGCTGGGAATATTAAGAAGCAGCAGATAGGCAGCTGTGTGTACAAGGGTAAGACAGAATGTGAAGTGGGGGGATTCTCAACCAAAAATTAATTTTGTGAGTTAAAAAAACATAGCACATGGTTTTTCAAGAACTATTGAATGTTACAGCCAGCTACAAAAATGTTTACGAGCTAAGCCAGTTACACAAATGTCAACAATTGACCAAAAACATATACAGTATATTTTTTTTATCTGCACAGCCTTTTGGCTAATTAAACTGGTACATGATGTCATCTAGGTTATGAAGCAATGGACTTGAGCAAGATGCAAAGTGCAAAAAACAGACACAAAGCACGAGTTGCAGTTCTTTATGCTAGAAAGGAGCATGAAGAGTTGCATTTTTAGTGATGCTACACTACATGGAACATATCTAGCTCCATTTATAAGCAGAACCTAGTAAGCAGCAAAGTGTTGTGTTTTCCCAGGGCAATTTTAAAAAGGTACACCTTTTTATAGTAACATAGTAAGTTAGGTTGAAAAAAGACACACGTCCATCAAGTTCAGCCATTTAACGTTTTTAACCTGCCTAACTCCAGAGGAAGGCAGAGGGGGAAAAATTACTTCCTGACTCCAAAATGGCCGGAAACGGAATAGTCCCTGGATCAACTTGTACTATGAGCTATCTTCCATAACCCTGTATTCCCTCACTTACTAAAAAGCCATCCAACCTCTTCTTAAAGCTATCTAATGTATCAGCCTGTACAACTGATTCAGGGAGAGAATCCCACATCTTCACAGTTCTGACTGTAAAAAACCCCTTCCAAATATTTAAGTGGAGCCTCTTTGCTTCTAAACAGAATGGGTGACCTCATGTCAGCTGGAAAGACCTACTGGTAAATAAAGCATTAGAGAGATTATTATATGATCCCCTTATATATTTATATGTAGTTATCATATCACCCCTTAATCGCCTCTTCTACAGCGTGAACAACTCAAACTTTGCCAGTCTCTCCTTATAGCTAAGATTTTCCATACCTTTTACCAGCTTAGTTGCTCTTCTCTGTACCCTCTCTAATACAATAACGTGGAGACCAAAACCGTACGGCATATTCTAGATGGGGCCTAACCAGTGCTCTATACAGTGGAAGAATGACCCCTTCATGTCGTGAAGCAATGCCCCTTTTAATACAGCTCAAGACATTATTTGCCCTTGATGCTACTGACTGCCATTGCTTGCTACAGCCAAGTTTATCATCTACAAGGACCCCAAGGTCCTTTTCCATAATGAATTTACATCCCAGGTGCATGACTTTACATTTATCAACATTGAATCTCATTTGCCACTTAGCTGCCCAGATTGCCAGTTTTTTAAGATCCTGATGCAAGGATGCCACATCCTGGATGGTGTTAATTGGGCTGGATAGTTTTGTGTCATCTGCAAATACTGATACATTACTTAAAATACCCTCCTCTAAGTCATTAATGAAAATGTTAAATAAAAGAGGATCCAATACAGAAACCTGAGGGACACCACTAAGAACCTTACTCCAAGTAGAGAATGTACCATTAACAGCCACCCTTTGAACCTGATCCTGTTGACAGTTTCCTGTCCTTGTGCAAATGACTTCATTGAGCCCAACAACCAACAGTTTAGAAAGCAGTTGTTTGTGAGGCACAGTATCGAACAATTTGGTAAAATCCAGATTAATAGATACAATGTAAAATCAGGTTGAAAAAAGGCCAATGTGCATCAAATCTACTGCTCCTCCACACTCCAGCAACTTAATTACCTCAACATAAAAAGCAATCAAATCTTTCATTAAGCCATGCTCATAATGCTATTCACCTGGATAGAATTTTGAATTTGATCCCTTCAACTATTGTAATATGTGTGACATGGCAAGTGCCAATTCCTCCTCCAGATGCTCAGGCTGCACAAACAATTGTCTAGAGGTCAAAAGCAACACATTTCTTAATTTGTAGTTTATAGCACATTTGTTCTATATGGTACTCTCCATTCTGCAGTACAAAAAAAGATTTACTTGTAGGGGAAGGTTCAGTGTAACCAATACTGCACTGTGGTATGAGATTAGTAAAAGTGTGTGTAAATTTGATAGGGACCTTATATTGTAAGCCCTACTAGCGAGGGACTAATTTGAACCAGATATAATCTCTGCACTGCAGAACATGTTGGCATATATAAATAAATATTCAAATGCACAGCACAACACACAAGAATTGAATAGATATTTGAAATGAATAAGTACATTCCAAGTTGAGTTGATGTGAAAATTCTGTGATATGGTAACTGAAATTTGTTTGGAATCATGGCATATTTTTATAAATCTTACAATAGGCTTGACTGGAATGCAAAATTGAATGATGATATTAGGCTATTAGTTAAACTCAGGATTTTAAAGTAATAATCAAATGATTCTTGGCTAATTCTGACCACAGCTTTGTTGTGCAGAAGTAGGATATTCACCCTTTCCTCTTAGTGCTTTAGAGTCTTGCTGTGGTGTAAGTTACATAGTTACATAGTTACATAGTTAAATTGGGTTGAAAAAAGACAAAGTCCATCAAGTTCAACCCCTCCAAATGAAAACCCAGCATCCATACACACACCCCTCCCTACTTTTAATTAAAATTCTATATACCCATACCTATATTAATTATAGAGTTTAGTATCACAATAGCCATTAATATTATGTCTGTCCAAAAAATCATCCAAGCCATTCTTAAAGGCATTAACTGAATCAGCCATCACAACATCACCCGGCAGTGCATTCCACAACCTCACTGTCCTGACTGTGAAGAACCCTCTACGTTGCTTCAAATGAAAGTTCTTTTCTTCTAGTCTAAAGGGGTGGCCTCTGGTACGGTGATCCACTTTATGGGTAAAAAGGTCCCCTGCCATTTGTCTATAATGTCCTCTAATGTACTTATAAAGTGTAATCATGTCCCCTCGCAAGCGCCTTTTTTCCAGAGAAAACAACCCCAACCTTGACAGTCTACCCTCATAATTTAAGTCTTCCGTCCCTCTAACCAATTTAGTTGCACGTCTCTGCACTCTCTCCAGCTCATTTATATCCCTCTTAAGGACTGGAGTCCAAAACTGAACTGCATACTCCAGATGAGGCCTTACCAGGGACCTATAAAGAGGCATAATTATGTTTTCATCCCTTGAGTTAATGCCCTTTTTTATGCAAGACAGAACTTTATTTGCTTTAGTAGCCACAGAATGACACTGCCCAGAATTAGACAACGTGTTATCTACAAAGACCCCTAGATCCTTTTCATTTAAGGAAACTCCCAACACATTGCCATTTAGTGTATAACTTGCATTTATATTATTTTTGCCAAAGTGCATAACCTTGCATTTATCAACATTGAACCTCATTTTCCAGTTTGCTGCCCAGTTTTCCAGTTTAGACAGATCACTTTGCAAAGTGGCAGCATCCTGCATGGAACCTATAGTTCTGCACAATTTAGTATCATCTGCAAAAATAGAAACAGTACTTTCAATGCCCACCTCCAGGTCATTAATAAACAAGTTGAAAAGCAAGGGACCTAGTACAGAGCCCTGCGGTACTCCACTAACAACACTGGTCCAATTAGAAAATGTTCCATTTACCACCACTCTTTGTAGTCTATCTTTTAGCCAGTTCTCTATCCAGGTACAAATACTATGTTCCAGGCCAACATTCCTTAATTTAACCAGTAACCTGTTGTGTGGCACTGTATCAAATGCTTTAGCAAAGTCTAAGTAAATCACATCCACTGCCATCCCAGAATCTAGGTCTCTACTTACATTCTCGTAAAAAGAAATTAAGTTAGTCTGGCAAGATCTATTACGCATAAAACCATGCTGGCACAAACTCATAGTATTATGATTTGCTATGAAGTCCAGTATCTTATCCTTTATTAACCCTTCGAAAAGCTTTCCTAATACTGACGTCAGACTAACTGGCCTATAGTTTTGAGGCTGAGAACGGGATCCTTTTTTGAATAGAGGCACCACATTAGCAATTCGCCAGTCTCTCGGCACAATGCCAGATCTCAATGAATCCTGAAAAATTAAGTAAAGAGGTTTGGCAATCACAGAGCTAAGCTCGCTAATTACCCTGGGATGAATACCATCTGGCCCTGGACCTTTGTTAATCTTAACATGTTCAAGTCTCTTTTGAAGTGAAAGTAGTGGTTAAAAATAGAATGTAAGCTCCATATATAAAGAAATAATAATGTTCATATCTGGAAAGTGTTATGCAACATGTTGTGAAATGCTATGTAATATGTTGGCATAGGAACAGAATACACAGTAGGTACTATAAAACAAAAGAAAAGGCTGCCTGACCATATGGCACTTATAGCACAGGTTCCCCAAAAGATTTGCCACTAATAAAACAGCAAATTTTGCCACAGAACCTGTATCAGGCAAAAAACTTTGCCCATTCCTATTTCTCATTCCCAGAGCAAATACATAGCCCCTAGTACTAGGGTTGCCACCTTTTCATTTAGGGGAAAACAGGCAGGAGACAGGCAGATAATGTTGGGGGCAGTTGATGTCAGGGGGCTGATCGGTGACATTGAGTGGCGGGCTGGTGATATCGTGGGTGGGGCAGTGACATTGGGGGCTGATGATGTTGAGATCAACCATGTCATTAAATTCATGTCTTGTCTGTATTTCCAAATTAGGAAACTTCCAAAAACCGTGCTGTTTGGGTGAAATCCGGACAGATGGCAACCCTACCTTACTAGGAAAAGGTCATGATCAGAACAAAATTTCATCTGCTAGCTTTGGAGAGAAACAACAGTACAGAAACTGTATGTCCTCATATATGTTCTTGCCAGTTCTTGATCCTATAGAAAATACAGATTGTTATTGGCGGGGTGCTGCAACACACGACACATGAACACTGTAATAATAGAAATAAAAACTGCAATCATGTCACCATAGTAACGCAATTGATGCTTTGTGAAAGGCGCTGCTTATTGCCACTGATGGGTTTTGTAAAATGGAATAAATGAGAAACAAGAAAACATTTTTTCATCACTGCACTTCCTCAATGTATAAAAAGCTAGCATGTATCATTTTACTGTTAAATTTGAGATATTAAAATACTGAGTAATACTGTGCCAGTCCATTTAAATAAAATGTTTCCTAATAGATGTTACTGGACCAAAACAGCACATTACAGTATGTCCCCATTTTATCCTGTGCTGCATTTCAGACAGGCCTTAAGATATTTTGATGAGATCTCTTTCTGTTGCATATCGCTCTGTTGTCTTTATTACTGTAAACAGATTTGGAATTTGTGGCTACCTTGTTTGGTTCACTCACTCTAAACCTATCATTGATTCTTCCTATTGACAATAGCTCATGCAGAAAGCAACTGATACTCTCTTCATTTCAACTGGATATGTATGGTAGAGACATGTCTCCCGGGGGAAGGCAAGTGCGAGAAAAATCACTGATGTTTTCTTCTGCAGAAAAACAGTTTGTCAGAGAAAATACAACAAATCTCTGAATGGAAGTGGTCCTGTTATTAGCTAAGTGATGATGAAAAAGACTAGCCTTCACAAGGACTTGCGATTCTGCATACCCTGAAATGTTTTTTTCATTCTACAAATAATGACATTGGAATTTAAATAATAACATACTCATACTGTACATGGACGTATGATAAAACAGCATCAAATTGTGGGGGGGGGTGGAGAAAGGGAGTGAAAGCATAAAGAAAAAAATTCACAATTTTATTTTTAATATTAATATATAAAATAAAATTTAAACCGTAACTAAACTCACACTTGGCACAAATACATAGTTATTTATAAAAATATCTGAATATAAAAAACACAAACAAATAATGCCCACTAATGTAATCATGTTCCCTCGCAAGCATCTTTTTTACAGAGAGAACAACCCCAATCTTGAGTGTCTGCCCTCATAATTTAAATCTTCTCTTTAACCAGATTAGTTGGACATCTCTGCAATTTCTCCAGCTCATTAATATTCCTCTTAAGGACTGGAGCCCCAAACTGCACTGCATACTCCAGATGAGGCCTTAACAGGGACCTATAAAGAGGCAAAAATATGTTTTCATCCCTTGAGTTAATGCCCTTTTTTATGCAAGACAGAACTTTATTTGTTTTAGTAGCCACAAAATGACAATGCCCAGAATTAGACAACTTGTTATCTACAAAAACCCCTAGATCCTTCTCATTTAAGGAAACTCCCAACATGCTGTTTTTAATGCATGATGGTACTTTATTTGCTTTAGTAGCCACAGAATGACAACTTGTTATCTACAGGTTAACAAGGAAACCCCCAACACACTGCCATTTATTGTATAACTTGCATTTATATGAGGGCCGGGCCAGGCCAGCTGGGCGCCCCAGGCAACCCAGCCACATTGCCCCTCCGCCGCAAGCCACTACATGAGTGTGCGCACGCATGCGCGCTGACCCACAGCGTCAGCGTCACCCCCTCCCAGTGAGCGCGTGCTTTAACTTTGCATTTATCAACATCGAACCTCATTTTCCATTTTGCTGCCCAGTTTTCCCATTTAGTCAAGTCACTCTGCAAGGTGGAACCAACCTGCACGGAACTTATAGTTCTGTATAATTTAGTATCATCAGTAAAAACAGAAATAGTACTTTCAATGCTCACCACCTCTAGGTCATTAATAAACAAGTTGAAAAGCAAAGGACCAACTAAGCTAGTAAAAGGTATGGAAAATCTTAGCTATCAGGTGGCCAAATTGGGATTGTTTACAAGAACAATCGTGTGTGTGTGAGCCTATAAAGAAGAAAACGATTTTTTCCAAACTTGACACCCAGGCAGCAGGGGAGGACTCCGATTTCATTGGCTGATGTGAAAGTCAAAGGCTGGATATTAACATCAGCTGCCTTTACTGCTTTGTTTTTCTTTTTTAACTAAACAGACCGTATGGCAAGTCTAGCGTAGATTTGCCAAAAAAATTGCCCTTGGCAAAACTGCACCACAAAAACTATAGGTCAAAGATCCAACCACAAATGTAGACTGTATGCCATCTATACGATGGTCTTTTTATGTATACACTGTAGATTCTACATTCTACTGTACAGAACATGTTAAATAAGTTTTCATGTATTTAATATTCAGAAGCCAGAAATGCATACAGTTTGCTGTTTTAGCAGTCGTGCCTGCCTTATAAAATGGCTGTACCTGATATAGTGCTGATGCCATGCCACCTAATTAAAGGCAGAAGGACAGGGAAAATCATGATGTTGAGAATGAAACACTGGCTCCTACTCTGTCTCTCCTTTCTCTGTTATATGACCTATTCCTCATCATCTCCCAAGTCACGGCTCTCAATCTCTTCCCATCTAATTGTTTCCACTCATGTATGCAAACGAACCATTTACTGGGAAACGCCACAGAATGGTAATTTAATTACAGAGCCGGGTAATTGCATGGCAGGCCTATTTCTTTTATTATATTTTTTATTATTATTATTGTACAGAATGAGTAAGCATTGGATTAAAAGCTCTGCCTAGAATTACTAGTTTGCTAGAGAGAGAGCCAGGAGCATCCTCCTAAAACAACAAATATAGAATCTCTCTGTACATCAATTAAAATATTTCCAACCAAAGGCAGCATTGGGAAGGTCTGGTAGTTAAAAGTTATTGGATTATTTGGGACAAGTAGAAATTATCTTCTAACTAGAAACAAATAAGGACCAATTTGCACATCTTTATATTCTGTGTCTCTTGGTATGAATTCATTATAGCTCATTATCCTGTTACTGTCGAGGAGGCATGGAATACTTAGAAATTGTAGTACTATCCATGTCTATAAATAACACAATGTTAAGGAAATTAAACAAAATAACGTTGTGCTGCTTTCAGCCTAAATAATGACACCCTAAAATTCCTCCTGCAGTTTTGGGTAGGGCATCACCTCAGGCCTTCAGCCAATGACCTCACTACCTTTGGTAAATCACAATTACAGGAGATGTTTAGAATATTGGTTGCCCACCATTGCCTACAACTTCTGTTGCTGTTCTGGGGTCTGAGAAGCTTAAAATATCGAACAGCCCTTTGTGGAAGATTCTGAGTGGCTTCATGAAAAATGAATGATATGAAGCAGGATACTGGTGTGTGCGACACACAGACCTAGGTTGGAAAAGGGCTTAAAATAGAACTATAGCTTAACTAAAGAAGTAGGCTAGAAATGTTGTACATTATGTTTTGGGCTCCTGTACCAGCCCAAGGCGACCACAACCCTATAGCAGTAAAGATCTGTGTCTCCTGAGGGGCGTGGCTACCAGCTAGATGTGAACAGACGCACTTGCACTGAGCTCCTGAGCCTGAATTCCTAAATCATCCTGATTTCACTGTGTGGAGGTTATCATTGCTGGTAAAGTGGAGTGCAACTGGGAGCAGTTACCACCTAGACAGCTGATGGGGCAAAATCGGGCACAAAAGCGTGCCTCGGAGGCCGCTGCCAAGCTGGGAAAATATGCCCGGGAAGGAAAGGCAACCCAAGATGGCGCCTCATCCTCAGGGCCCAGCTCTCCGCGCGCTGATGATCCAGCATCGCACTCTGAAGTACCGGAGCCTACCCTTGCTGATCTTCTGATGGAGATTCGATCCACCAAAGATACCTGTGCGGCACTTATTACCTCAAAAACAGAGGAAATAAAGGTGGACCTGTCGATAATCAAGCATGATATGCAGAAAATCAGAGAGAGAGCGACGGCTGCTGAACATAGAATCAGCGAGTTGGAGGACGCCTGCCTTCCCTTACCTGATCGTATGCAACAACTGCAACATGCGATGCAGCAGGCTCATCAGAAGGCCGATGACTTGGAAAATAGGCTCCGTCGGAACAACTTAAGATTCGTCGGTTTCCCTGAAAACGCAGAAGGGGATAACCCGGAGCAATTTCTCGAGGCCTGGTTGACGGAGTTGTTCGGCAGGCAGTCCCTCTCCACTATCTTTGCCATCGAAAGGGCCCATAGGGTCCCCACGAGCCGCGGGCCACCAGGGACCCCCCGAGGCCGCTCATTGCCAGGCTTTTAAACGCACGTGACCGCGACAAGATTTTGGTGCTCGCAAGACAGAAAGGCGACATCCCATACCAAGCTGGAAGAATCTCCATTTACGCGGACTTCTCCGCAGAGGTGCAGAAGCATCGGGCCCAATTCCTGGATTGCAAGAAGCACATGAGGGTGCTGGGCCTCCAATACGCCATGCTTTACCCGGCGAGGATGCGGGTGATTGCTGACGGCGCTACACTTTTTTTTGTTTCACCTGCAGAATTGTCAACTTGGCTGGATGGCAGACGGCAACGGGACGACAACGCGCAACCAGCTCCTCAGTAAGCTGCTCACTAGCCTCCATAGTTACTGGTTTTCTTTTCCTGCCTCACCGGGTCTCTCTGCATCTCTCCCCGTAAGTACTGTTGTTATATGTTGCCATTGTTGATTCCCTGGGGAAGAAGGTTCTTAGCTTTCACTGACACTTTGATTTTGGAACCAGCTATGGACATTGACTTAACCCTACCTGTGCGACCCGGTTTGTGTGTGGGCTATACCCTGGTTCATTATTCCACTCAGGACTTTGACAAGGGCTACGGAAGGAGGGTGCCACGTGGTACTCGGCAACTTGTGCTATTGTTTACAGCTCCTCAGGAGTTACTGCACTGGCCACCCCAGTGTAACCGTTTTTTGTGTTATGGGTACAGTTCTACCTAACGTTTGGGAGATAGGTAGAAGGGGAGGGCAGGGTCATGGGAAGTTTAAACTGTTTGTTGCTAAGATTGTTATGCTAAATATTGGGTTCAGGATGATTACAACAGGTAATATTGTTGGCTATTGGTATATGCATGTACGGTCACCATTGAAACACAGACCTCCATGATGTTGAAAATTATGAGTTGGAATGTAAGGGGCCTTAACCACCCTATCAAACGTAGGCTTGTTATGGATCTGGTTAAACGCAAGAATATTGACATAGCCCTATTCCAGGAAACCCACTTAACCGGGAGCAAAATTTTAGCCTTGCGGAAACCCTGGGTAGGCTGGCATTACCATGCCACGTATAGTACATATTCTTCTGGTGTGGCAATAGTGGTGTCCAAGCAGATCCCCTTTCAGCTGCTGAACTTGCAATCTGACCAGAGGGGCAGATTCCTTTTCTTGCGTGCCATGATCCATCACCATGAATGTGTTATAGGCAATATCTATATACCACCACCTTATGAGCCTGAGCCTGTGTTACAATTAATAAAATTTATTGCACAGTATCCCCATGCAAGGGTCATAGCACGCCATACCCCTCATACAACAGGCGAAATATTTGCCTAGAGGTATCACTGACCACGCCCCCTCAGTGCTTACCCTTAACTTTGTACAAGCCTGGAAGAGGGCCAGGTGGGCGCTAAATCCGATATGGCTAACAATACTAAATAATAACAAGGAACATGAAGCCAAAATAAGGGAATTCTTTGAGCTTAATAAATCTACTACAGACAGTAATATATTATGGCACACCTTACCTCCGAGGTTACATGAACCAAGAAATTAACATGCATAAAACCCAATCGAGACAGGCAATCACGGCCCTTGAACTGGAGGTATCGCAAGCCGAATACCTGGTTACTCACACCCCTTCCCCCCAGCACTGCTCTCACTTGAAGCTTTTACAGGAGAAATATGCCCACCTTGTCTGGGAAAGGTCACAATATAAACATATGTTTGCTAAAGCTAGGATTTTGGAACAAAGGGGAGAAGGTGGGGAGAATGCTAGCTCTACTCACAAGAGAACTGGTGGCCCCCCCTACAATCACTAAACTTAAAACAGGGGACACCAGCTTTACTACGGATGCTGTGGAAATTCAGCACACTATGGTCGGTTTTTACACAGATCTATATCGCTCTGGGCTTGATCCGGGGGGAGGGGGGGGTGGCAGTAGGTGCATTCTTAGAATGCTGAGTGCAGAGTTTAGAGACTATCTCGATCAGCCCATCTCAACTGATGAAATCCTAGAGGCGATTGGGTCTTTTCCAGTGGGGAAGGCGCCGGGAGCAGATGGCATTCCTATTGAGATGTATAAAACTCATGCGGCACTGTTAGCCCCTCACCTGTTAAAAACCTATGATTATGCTCTTGATCACATGCTACTCCCTTCATCTATGTATGAAGCCACCATTATTTTGTTACCGAAGCAGGGTAAGGACCCCGCCTGCCCTGAGGCGTATCGCCCTATATCTTTGCTGACAGCGGACGTAAAAATTCTGGCAAAGATCCTATCGAGAAGGCTAGGGAGGGTGGTCACCCATCTGGTCACTGAGGACCAAACAGGGTTCATCCCTGGTAAAACCACTGCCCATAATATTAGACGGCTCATGCTCAATCTTACTATTGAACACACAAATGTGGGACATAGGGCAATAGCGGCGTTAGATGTGGCAAAAGCCTTCGATACTGTAGAGTGGGTTTATCTATGGAAAGTCCTGGAAGCCTTTGGCATAGGTTAGGTCCTCATTTCATTAAGTTGGTCCAATTGCTGTACAGAAACCCAATAGCTTCACTGAGACTTAACGCCTCTCTCACTGATACATTCCCCCTTTCTAGAGGTACGAGACAAGGGTGCCCCCTATCCCCTCTCCTATTTGCCTTGGCCATTGAGCCCCTGGCACTTGCAGTCCGCCAAAATACCCAGATTAAAGGCTTACAACTCCAGACCAGAGAGGAGAAAATACAAATGTATGCGGATGACACACTTGTGTACTTGGGCGATACACAGGGTTCACTAGTTGCACTCCTTGACCTGACCAAAGAGTTTGGGGACATATCGGGGCTGAAAACTAACCAAGCTAAATCTACTCTGTTCCTTATTGATCCGAATGCAGGGGCTGCCATCCCGCTAGTTCCTCTCAGTTCAATTACTTAGGAGTTAAAGTTGCTCTGCCGATCACTACCTATTACACTCTTAACATTGCCCCCCTGTTGCAATGGGTGAGGTCCAAATTCCAAACCTGGGAGCGGCTACCATTAGGTCCTACAGGTCGCATCCAGATTATTAAGATGATCATAGCCCCGAAGCTCCTGTATCTACTTTGGCATGCATCCACCAGGATACAGGGCTCTTTTTTCGTAGAGCTAGCGTCTTCGTTTAGGCGCTTTGTATGGGGGTCATCCAGGAACAGATTGGCCTTGGCAACACTGTATCGGCCAAAAGATTTGGGTGGTATGGCTCTACCTGATATGCAGATGTATTATTTGGCGGCACAGCTCTCGCAGTTGTGGACTCTACTGCACTCCTCAGAGGGAGAGGCACTTTATCAGTTGTGGCAATCAGTACTGCACACAGAACTCCCCCCAATGCATGCCATTCTAACTGTAGCCCCTAAAAATTCCAGGCCCGCTCATAATCCGCTGTTGATCCATCAAAAAGGTATCCTTAACAGGGTTTGCCATCTTACGAATCGGGCAGGACTGGATCCCCTTACTCCCCTATGGTATAATAGCAAACTAACGCCTTTGGATAAGTTGAAAGTCCCCAAAGCATGGCTAGACGCTGGGATATTTACCCTGGGCCAAATTTGGGATGACTGCGAAGGGGTCTCGTTTTCCACCCTTAGGGAAAGGTATGCCGTCCCCTCCTCTCAATGGCTTACCTATCATAAAATCATTGGGGCTGTACGGAAGGCTCTTAGGTCTACTAATTATCAACTGCCTTGCACACCTGTATCAGAGGTGTTTACACAAACACAACCCGGGCGCAAAATATCTCTCTTTTATAAGGCACTACAGCACAGTATTTATCAAAAAACCTCTCTGAAGGCCAGGGACAGGTGGGAACAGGATGTGGCCCCACTGACTGATGACCAATGGCAACTAGTTCTCCAGTCCCCGCTGGTTATTTCCCCCGTATACAAGTTTCGAATTCAACAGTTATATTTTGTACATAGGGCCTATTATACTAGAACTCTCCTTCACAGGCTTAATCCGAAGCTCCCGAATACATGTTTGCGGTGTGAGAGGGAAGAGGGTACTTTCATGCACACGTTTTGGTCTTGTTGCAAACTGCATTCCTTCTGGGTGGCCATTCAGGCTCGGATAACGAAACTACTAGGGTTTGAGCTCCCACTTGACCCTAAATGGTACTTATTATGTATGGACCCACCTACCCCACTGGCATCCCCAGCCCGTAAAATGGTTAACAAGTTACTTTTCCTGGCCCGAAAGCTCATAGGGCTTCATTGGAGGGCATCTCTCCCCCCTACATACCAGGCATGGGAAAAAGCGGTCCAAGACTTGCAAAAGGTAGAAGATCTCATAGCTAGAAGGAATGGTACTTCCAAACAGTATCTTAAGATTTGGCAATTATGGATTTTGGAAGATGTATAACTGTCTGTTTGACCTTTTTTCTGTAATTCAACCTTGTATTTAGACTGTTTTGAACGTCTGACTGTTATGCATATATGCACATCTACTGCTGTAAAACTGCTAAATACCTGTGTAATGTTTGTTCTAATAAACTTACCTGAACCAAAAAAAAAAAAAGATCTGTGTCTCCCAAATATTACCATTACCTCTTCATCTTCTTTTTTGCTGATTCATTGCACATGCTTTTTGCTGCTGTCACTTACTGAGCTTAGGGTCTGACTCACAATATACAATACACATAGAATATAAATGGCACAATATAAGGCTGATTAGTAATTAATACAGATAATTACTACATGGCAGCACAGAAACCAGAGCAATTAGCATCAGCATTTAATAATCAGCCTTGCAACATCAGTTTATATTACAGGCCAACCTCATTTTCTGCTTGATAATTTGCTACAACCCCTACGCTTAGCTTCTCAACAGCTGCTCAGAGTCCACTGAGCATGTGAGTGTTGCAGACACTTTCCAAGATGGTGACCCCCTGTGACAAGTTTGAAGTCCTGGATCATTGCTGCTATTGAGAAGCTGAAACTTTAGGCTGGTGCAATAAGTTCAGTATATAAAATGACATTTTAGCCACAATTATTTTTAGGGTTTAGTTCTCCTTTAAGATGGAACACTTCTATAGCTTGGAGGTTCAGTTGGGAAGCAAAATCCATTCACACCAAATGTATGTATCAGTTGCCGATGACAATTTATGTTTTGTGATATAATTCTGCATTAGCAATGCAACACTCATATGCTTATTGTATATTGCTAGGCTATACAGTTTGTAAAACAAAATAACTGCTTACCGTGAAATCAACTGCAATACATGCATTCATGTATTGTGACAAGGTGTTTTGGAAACACCACTCTCTTGCAGGAAAGTGCACTGAAAAGAGTGCATTTATGTTGCATGATATGGGTTGCAGAGAATTACCCAGCACAGGTAGGGTTAATATTCCCTCTCAGTCAAGTAATTAAGTGGCAGCTGAGAGAGGAGCTGCCTATGAATGTAAAATGGCTGTGTTACCACACCTCAGGGCTCTCTGAAACCTCCTAGTGTGGAGGAAAGTGTGGTGCTGCTGGGAGAGACAGAGACTGGCAGAAGGGGTCTTGCTGCCTGCAAGAGTGTTGCAGAGGCTGTTGCGCCTTAAATACCCAGAGGGGAGAAGGGACTGGCAGAGGTTAGTGAGCCTGAGTCCCAGGAGGGGAAGCCAGCAGGGCTGAGTGAGAAGCCCAAATGCTCTGAAGTTCCAGAGGGTGAGAGTTTCACTGGATGGTGAGAGCAAAGTGGGGGGAAACCCCTGAATATTTTGCATTGAAGTTGCTGAACTGTACCCTGAATGTTTTGCATTGCAGTTGCTGAACTGTGTTTGCTGTTGCCTTTTGTTGGAAATGCCCAGTGCCTAATAAACCTGTATTTTGTCAAAAGCCTTGATGTCCCTGTCTCAAAAGGTCTCAAAATCCTACGCTTGCCTGCCTCCCATTTTATTAATTTCCCCAGAGTTTATGTATACAAGCTACCAGTTTGTCACAGTATGTACAACTACCCAAGAAAAGAGCACAGAAATGCTAATGGAAACCACCTTTTTAGGTCAAGTTCATATGCCTTTACCTTTTTATATATTATAAAAAAAAATTAAAAACAGGGGTCAGCCTTTAAAAGGGTGTTCAAGACACCTCTTATGTGCTATTTTTCCACTGCTACACTAGCAGCATAGGAGTTAAGCCTATTTGGTCTAGAAAATTGTCCAACAATCAATCCTCCAACTAGGAAAATCATTCCAGCATTCACAGTCATTTGCACTCTTTACTAGCTTTTAAGCCTGGCCCTGAATACCTCTGTCCACTGCAATATACATAGATGACTAGCATCCAATGGGTTAAATGTAAAACATTTTTCTTTTTTCATTGTGCTGCTCCCACTGCTACACAAATAAATGCAATAATGGCACAATAATTGCATTTCAGTGTTCTGTGCTGCATGAACGATGAAATAAAAAATGTTATGAGTGTGCCATGCCTGTCTGCATTTAATATTCATGACTACGGGGCAGGGATCCTGCCATAGTGAACATTACAAGACCAAATTCAGCAGAAAGGCTGAAGAAAACAACAATTGATAGTCCAAGAAGGGTTGTGTTAACATGGCAGCAGCAATTTTGCAGAATTATCATCATCTGCATAAAATTCACTACCTTTTAAGTCTATTTGCTCTGGGATGGTTAACCACTACACATAACCTTTTCACATATCTGATTGAACCACAAGAGTTTAAACATGATGTAGCTCATGGGAGGTAAAATTCGCATTTCACACACACACAGATTCAAGAACCACCTGGTATAAATAATTCAAGGGTCTAACCATCTATTCAGAATTTGACATTTGTTTCCGTATTCCTGACATGCATAGCCCCCAAAAGTATTTTTAATTGAAACATTCTATCTGAGGTTTACAACATTGCTGGCAGGCCATTTCAACTAATAATTAATGTCCAGCATTGTACTGGAGCACTGGGGACTCACCATGGCTATGACATCAAATGCCCTCCTGGCAGCCACCGGTGGATTCCCAACTACCAAACTAGCCCATCCCCGTACGTAAATGCCATCATGCCACATTGTTTCTTATCGTGTGCCGATAATCTTACTTCAGGTGGCGCCGAGGATTTTTCCCAGAGTCCCGCCAGCCCAGTTTGACCCTGGTAATGTCAGTTTGACATTTAGTCTTCTATAAAGTGATTTGGTTATTTTCTGATCATCGAACAAGTCTCATTTATGATTTTCTCTAATATTGAGCTAATTTTACCATTTATTTAGTTGCTCTTGAAATTATATCATGTTACTTGAGCAAAATAAAGTTCACTCACACTATATTTATTACTTACATTTTGTTTCCTTTAGTTTTGGAACTTACAATCATAGTAAGCAGGCAGGTACCATTTTGTAACAAGGCAAGTTGTTTATCACCGTAAAATCTTGTGTTTCTGGCAGAATTGGGGACCTAATGCCCATGCATGGTACCCTACACAATTAAGTGTGAGGAGTGAGGGGGAATGTAAGAAGTGTAGTGATATTGAGGAAGTACTGAATGGAAAGTGAAAATAAGTGAATGCCCTGCCTCTATGCCTAAGGCATAGAGGAGGGGCAGGCAATATATGATTGACAGCTGAAACTTTTAAATGAGTTTATAAAAGGTATGGATGTTTTAAAGAAAAAAAGAATTTGGGTTTCATGTTTAATTTGCAAAAAGACTTTCATTATACAGCTTTTTATGTGTAGGTGACACTTTAAATCAAAATTTCTAAAATGATTGCCTTTTGCACTGTAATAATAAAACAGCTTGCACTTGATCCCAACTAAGATATAATTAGTCCTTATTGAGGTAAAACAAGTCTATTGAGTTTACATAATGTTTAAGTCTTTTTTTTATTTATTTTTTTGAAGACAAGGGGGCAAATTCAAAAAAGGGTGAATTTTCACCTGCAAAGGCTTCACCACACTTTGTGCCACTTCGCCAGGCGCAAATTTGCTACCACTACACCAATTCACAAAAATACGATGTTGCGTCTCGGCAGCCGAATGCTGGCAAAGTTTTGCTAGTGTAAATTTGTCAGCGAATTTCACCTAGCGAAACTTCGTTAGTACACTTGCGCTTAGGTCTTTGTTAGAGATGCTGGTGTAAATGCTTGAAGTGGCCATTATTATTAAAAATATCAAGGAAGCAAAATAAAAACAAAAGAGATCCTCTAATGCCCTAGACATGAGCCCGCCCTAGACATGAGCCCACCCTAAATAAATGTGGTATGACCCTCAAATGGTAAAAAAGGTTAAAACTAAAATTTTCAATAGTTACAACTTTTAAAGACAATCCCACTTTAAAATATGAAAAAAACGCCAGTGTTTTTATAATTTTGATGACTTTTTGGCATACAGGATATGATGTCACTGACATAATATTGAGGACTGTCCTCTATGCCTGTTAGTAAATTGGTGATATCCCTGCGGATGGTATTTCTGGCAAATTTTCGCTAGCAACAGCCACTTTGCCCTTTAGTAAATATGCCCCAAGGTGTGGAGATCCAAATTATTGAAAGATCCCTTATCTGGAAAAAGCAGGGTCCTAAGGATTCTGGATAACAGGTCCTATACATTCCAGTGAGACATGCCTACAAAAATATGAACTACTGTTTCTTTAACAGGTGTCAGATTCCATCAGCAAAATATTGAAATGGCTTTAGCTGCGCCTCTGAAATGGATAGATTATGGCCATTAATTTTTTTCCTGACAGGTTTCTTCATGAATTGTAGAGCATGCACCAATTCAGTGGAATTTACTTTCATAGCCTGTAGTTTATTTATTTTCTTCTGGGGACCTAGAAATAAATAGAGTACTCTAGATGAGATGCTGCCAATGATTTAAGCAGTGGCATCAGCACAGTTTTTTCCTGTCTACTTTCAACCTCTTCCGATGCAACCCAGCACTGTGCTATCTTTCCTGCTGCTTTGCTTCAACGTTTGCCTGATTTTAAAGCTCTAGAAACAAAAAGACCCTGTACATTTTACCTTAATCATTTATTTATTTTCCTACTTGAATGATTGACATGAATGAACATAAATATTCTTCCAAACAAACAAGTTATAAAATCTACTCTGCAATTTTGAGCAGTTTTATAACATCACAAAACCAAAGAGCCTGCAGGTAAATTAGACACATGCTGATGTGTCATTTAGTATTTACAGAAAATACATTGTAGTGTGACCTTATCAGAAGATCTGGAAAACTGGATGGCTCTAAACTCTCTGTTACACCAACAAATGCCATAGAATACAGAACTGTGGCTCTGGCACGTGAGAAGCCAGTTTTTATTAAAAGCACATTTAGAACAAGAAAAGGTTGGTGCTCACTGTAGGGATATCACTCATGTGAAAAAAGTAAGGTCCTATTAAGACATACCCTAATTCTAGAAAGATAAGTGTAGGGCTGCCCCTGCCATGAGGCAAGGTGAGAACCTTGCCTCAGGTGCCAGCGGGCAGCCAGTTACAAGGGACGGCAAAAAGCCGCCTCTTGTAACTTTAAAGGCCGGATTTAGCACCTCTAGTGCAGAGAGTGCTATTGTGCTCATTGCACTAGCAATGCTGCCCCCTTTCGACCAATGCTGATTTTTAAGCACAGCAACAGCCTCAGGATCACCCCTGGATACATGAGTCATGCGTTCTAAATGCTTCTATCCTCTTAAGTAGATGTATCACACATCTGGAATATACAGCATTAGATGAGAAGAAGGAAGGCACAGATTAACTGCTGTGATTGCTGTTTTTGCAGACTGTCAGGCACAACATGTTTCGAGCCCACTTGAGAAAGGGCGCTAAGGGGCCTAAACATGTTGTGTCTGACAGTCATTGCAGACTGTCAGACACAACATGTTTAGGCCCCTTAGTGCCCTTTCTCAAGTGGGCTTGAAACATGTTGTGTCTGACAGTCTGTTGTCTCCTCCTCATCTAATGTTATATACCCTTAGATCCATATACCTCCTCCTCCCCTGTAGTTAGCACAGCACTCCCAGCACATACTGTAGCTAAACACCTTAGGGGCCCCTAACAATGATTTGTACCAGTCTCACACCCCACAGCCAGAGCAGGGCACACACAGGCAGTATAGGGCAGGCAGAGTAGGGCACACACAGGGAGCATAGGGCAGGCAGAGTATGGCAAACACAGGGAGCAAAGGGCAGGCAGAGTATGGCACACACAGGGTGCATAAGGCAGGCAGAGTAGGGCACACTTGTGTTTAGTAGTGGGCTGGCACAAACCAGTCTTTCACTCCAATACTTGATTCAGTTAAAAATTAATTTAACAAAAAAAGAATCTTAAAAAGGAGCCTTATGTGTTTCATGCCTTATGGGCACTTAGTCATAGGCTAAAGATCCTTTGTACATACAATGGTATTTAAATGAAAACAAACCAATCAAAGACATGCTTAGGATAGCCAATCAGAAAGTTTAAAGTAGGGCACACACAGGCAGCATACTATGGCACACACAGGTTGGCAGAGTGTTGACACAGGGAGCATAGGGAAGGCAGAATGAATCCAGAGTCAGGGAAACCTATCTGTACTATGTACAGTGACATAATGCTGGTGCTCCTCCAACAGTTGGGTCTGAGATGTGCACATTTGAACAATGTGGGCTCTTACAGTTTGGGTCTTAATAGTGAACAGTGCATTGCTTTGCAGTTGTGAGGGGGGGGCACACAAAAGGGAGTCGTGGGCTTGATGTGTGCACAAAGAATTTTGTGTGTAAAGACCAAATTTTATATTTCTTATGGACAGAGTGCACAGTTTTTAAAAATTAGAAGGATATTAGGTTATGTACATTGCAGTAGTTAACTCTACAATATAGGTTCCAGTTGTAAATGCATAACCCTCTACATACAACATACATACTATAGTGCCATGCAAGGTTCAGATGAATATGCCGGTACTGTGTAATACAGCCATATTCATTTATGGTGGTGGGATGTGGAACCAACCCTAACCTTCAGCCTCGTACAACAAGCAGCCAATGAACTCTAATGATTGTAATGCATTACACTAAAGGAACAGCTTAATTAAATGTTTTTAATTTTCCTTTTTTCATATGGAGAGCTAAGCGTTAAACTTGACTCTTTATACTGTGGTGGCAACTGACTAGTACTATTTGCATGGTGCAGAGGGTGAAAAACAGAGCTAAAGTTCTGTACCTACCGGCACTTCAGAATAGTCATTAAAAGGGTTGTTTTAAATTAACTTTTGGTATGATGCAGAGCGTGATACTCAGACTATTTGCAGTTGGTCTTTATTTTTTATTTGAGTTTTATTTTTTATTATTTAGCTTAAAGGTGAACCACCACATTAAGGAAAGGGCTACTTTGCACCACTGAGTGACATGCTCTGTGCTGTGTTCCTGATCTTCTATCCACTGAGAGGTGCAAGGCACAGAAGTAGGCACAAGTGATTTACAACCCCAAACACTCCAACACTGAAAGCCAACACAGGTTTGGCTTGAGGGAAAGGCAGATGGATGAGAGTATCATAGTCACACCTTGACAAGACTATGCCCAAATCTCT
This sequence comes from Xenopus laevis, assembly GCF_017654675.1. Classification (NCBI taxonomy): domain Eukaryota; kingdom Metazoa; phylum Chordata; class Amphibia; order Anura; family Pipidae; genus Xenopus; species Xenopus laevis. The sequence continues at coordinate 46,064,039 of NC_054386.1, forward strand.
TGGAAAACAAGCAACACCCTGGGACAATACAATAATAAGGCTCTTGTACAGAATCCCTGCTTCTAAATGAGCTCTATTCCTCCAAATTGGGTAATTGAGTTGCTCTGTGGCATTTGCCATTCCACCAAAGATTTAACCAATTCCACCCCACCATCAACCTTACCCTTTACCACTCTTACTCACACATCAACTTCCTGGATTCAACCATCTACATCAAAAAGGAACTATACAAACATCCCTATACCAAAAACCAACAGGTCGTCCTGCATATCTTATGTGGGACAGTTTTCATCCTCATCACAACCACTACAGAACTTTTTACCACTAAGTATGTCCAAATAAAGCCATATTGATATTACTACTGTTGGCTCCCATGGATATGTTGGTCAGCGCTGACAGCAGGTGAAGTTGTATATGTGAATCTGAGTCCTCGGTGGAAGTTGCAGAGGAGAGGCTGACTTTGTGGGTAGTGCTCCGCCATTATCGCGTCTCTATACGTCCAGGTATTACATCAAAAATGGAACCATACAAACATCCCTATACCAAAAACCAACAGGCCTTCCTGCATATCTTATGTGGGACAGTTTTCATCCTCATCACATAAAAAAAAAACAATTGTGTTTAGCCAGACTCTGAGATACAACTGGATTTGCTCAAACCTTGATGACAGAAATAAACACCTCCATTCCTTACGGAAAACTTTTGTTAATCAGGGATACCATCCGCAGGTTATTGATGATCAAATCCTCAGACCAACTCAAATACCCAGAGACACATTCTTGGATTAAAAAGATAAGAAAGAAAATACCAGGATATCTATTGTAGTTATCTACAACCCACAACTGAACATTATTAGAAAAATAGCCGGAGACCTGCAACCCATGCTATATACTTGTACCCAAGAGGAGCAGATCGCCATCGGGTGCTCCTGACAACCAGCCTATTGGATTTATTTAACATTTAAATGAGTTTCTTGTAGACTTAAGGTATGAAGATAAAAATTACGGAAAGATCCCTTATTCGGAAAGCCCCCAGTCCTGAGCATTTGGGATAACAGAAAACAGATAATAGTAGAAATTGTAGAATATCTTTGATCAATTTGTATATTGGATCAATACGAATATTATAGACTACAGTAATAAGCATAGAATGCATTAAAACATTTGAGAACACATTCATCTGCAATGCTCTGTAGATCTAAGTATTGTTCTGCCCAACACAAAATTCTTAATCCCAGGAACTCAAATGTCAGCTTTGCTGCCACCTTCTTTGGCTGAACTGCCCCTCCTATTCTCAAAGCACAACTATGGGCTACCATTTACTACTGTGATTAATGGACTGCCATTGTTGGCTAACAAACAGTGTCACATCATAAACCATACAGAAAAACTTAATGGAATGGGAAACAATAACCCTACAAACAGTAGAAAATATCACAGAGAGCAGTTATAGCCTTCACATTTGAGTAATTAGCAAAAATGTCTCCATTGATGCAGGTAATGTAAACACTTGGTGATCTTTGATCAAGACTATGAAATGTAGCATCATAATGCCAGTAAAAAGCCACCAGGATATCTTAACCTTATCATTAAATTAAAGGGGTTGTTAACTTATGAGTGAACTTTTAGTATGATGTAGGGGGTGATATTCTGAGACAATTTGCAATTGGTTTTCAATTTTTTATTGTTTGTAGCTTTTGAATTATTTAACTGTTTATTCAGCAGCTTTCCAGTTTTCAATTTAAGCAATCTGATTGCTAGAATCAGAATTATCTTTGCAACCATGCACTGATTTTAAAAAGAGACTGGAATATTAATAGGAGAGGACTGAATAGTAAGATGGGTAATAAAAAGAAGCAACAACAACATTTGTAGCTTTACATAGCATTTGTTTTTCAGATGGGATCAGTAACCCCCCATTTGAAAGCTGGGAAAAGTCAGAAAAAAGGCAAAAAAAAAAAAAACTATAAAGGATAATGAAGATCAAATGAGAAATTGTTTCGAATTGGCCATTCTATAACACACTAAGGGGGTTATATAAAGTCCAAATGGTAAAAACTCAAAAAATTTGAGTTTTTTTTTTTTTACCATAAAATCTGATTTTTTTGTGAAAAAAACCCCAAAATAACCTGTGCAGATTTGGTTGGATTTAATTTCAGAAAATAATGATAAAAAATTCTGATTTTGATAAATAACCCCCTTAAAGTTAACTTAAGGGTAAATCACCCTTTAAATTTATACTGAATAAATTGGGGTGACTGATAGTTGCCATATAATTCTTTCTACATAGATGCAGACCAAGTGAAGACAACACATCCCAAGTATGTAGAGAGAAAAGTGCAGAGCAGGTGGACACTTATACAGCATTAGAGGCATAAGCACAATTAAACAGTGACACAAGGTTTCAATGGCAACCCTAGTTTTAAAACTGCCACTGTTATCAAAATTTAAACAATTCATTTACATTAAAAAACAAGAACTGGTGGGTGCCAATTTGTAAGACACATTTCAACATATCTTCTTGCTAATTTTTCCCAGGATCAGTACTCCTTTTAGAAAAAAATAAAGCTTTTGCCCAGGAGAAAAAAAAATAATTTCCTAGTGAAAGCGTACACTTGTGCACATGCACCAGAGTAAACCTGGTACGGAAATTATTAAAAAAATTAAAAAGCAAAGGGCTAGATCCATGTTTGTACTCCACTGGCCCAATTAGACTATGTTCCATTTATCATCACCCTTAGTAATCTTGCAAGCCTTGTTGTTTGAAGCATCATATCTCTCACACACTTTTGTCTTACATTCTGTAACAAATATTCTAAATATGAATGCCAGGGGGCCAGTGCCTGGAACTGGGGTCTAGATGATGCTGGAAGGCTTGTTTTGGCCCGAACCTGCATCAGGACGTAAATATAAATATAACACATAAGCAACAAAAAAGAAACAAATAGCATTCAATTGTCAAACTGCATCTGAGTAGCCCATATAGTAATCTGTACTCTGGCAGTCAGTCACATCTCAATGCAGACTGTTCAGCACTTTATAATTCTAAGCATTTGTCAAAATCTTAAACCTCATCAATCACCCAGCACCATACACCAAGCTGCACAGCTTTAATCTAGTACTGGTGTTACCATTCTGCTTAAGAGATGTGATAACCGGTAACTCAATCTCACACATTCTTTTAGACAGAGGAGAAACTGCACACAGACACCATGCTTTATTAACACTTCTGCATTAGAAGACAAAGTTCATGTCACATGACACTATCAGTATCAGATCAGTATGAGAGCACACCCATTAATACATATCTAAACACCCTCACTTGCTCTCATATTACAGAAAGACATATTTAGCATAAATGTATAGTACACTGGTTTATACTCCAAATATTCAAAAAATGAGAAAAGGATAGTAAGAGCCCCCGCACTCTCAAATAAGTTAAATTAGTTTTCTAAATTATATAGTGAACCAATCAATTGATAAATATAAAGTGCTTGTGCTAATAAAGAGGACTTGCTTGGTTAATTAAAACCTTCTAATAGGTTTAAATAGATATTAAACAATTAACAAAACAACAAGTTCAGAGAAGCATAGAGTTGCTTTTTCTGTGTATTAAAAATAGCCAGTGTCAACTGGTTAGTTTATATACTGTGTCTGTAAGTGATAGATTCAAAATTTCAATAAGTTATAAAGTGCAAGTGCTCAAATGTTTGCAGTCGCCGACTGGGTGTGGTTCAAAATGAATAATTTATGCAAGTGCTAGTGCATTATAAAATCACAAGGTAATTCATTAGCAAAATTAGTTTAAGGAAAAAGAACCAGGACCGTCATTCAAGGAAAATTAAGTAGGAAAAGGAAGATAGTGTAGAGGTGGAGAAGTCCCAAAGAAACTGCTGCCTATTATTTTCTAAGCCCTGGGACCCCACACGGGGAGAAAGTAGTGCACTGAGGACTGTGGTCTCGCATATTACATAACCTATCTCTTAAAAGAGCTAAAATAACCTAAAAAACCACAAATCCACCAGTGCCATATAAATAACAGAGAATGAAGGAATTGAATGCGGTTCCCTGGACCAGGCTATGAGTATTCAAATTCAATCAAAAGTATTTTTTTAAAAAGGTTTTTTCCAAGGTGATCGAAATAGTATTAGGATCTGAACAACAATTAAATAAAAATATTGTGAAGAGAGACTCTGCTAACGCGTTTCGCTAAAAAGCTTTGTCAAGGCAAATGGTGTCCACTCATGCTTGCACGTTTTTTAAAGACTTCCGTTTTTAGAGATCTCGCGAGATTCCGCGCAGCGTTATGACCTCTGTGCGTGTTTTCGCCTGAGTTGAGAAACCTCACGTAATTATGCGCAGCGTTATGACGTCTATGCGTGTTTACGCCTGCGCTAAGTGACGTCCTCTCGTGTATTCTGTATTCTCACGAGATTTGCACATTATCAAAATTTAGGGGCGTATCTCAGTCAACGCCCACACTAGATTGACATATAGTATTATTGCACACAATGTCCTCCACATTAACCCTATGTATTAGACTTCACCCAAGTCACTTCCAGGTGAATATGTCTGAGTGGGGAAACATGTTATACACATGTAAAAAGGGGGAGATTCCAACAAAAAGAATGTAAATTTATAAGAAGGCATGGAAAAGTATATTTTCATTAATTCCTATTGGGGAAAAGGTATTTAATTTGAAAATCCAATGACTTTCACGTTTGAGTAATTCCTGCTCCACATTACCTCCTCTAATGCCCAGGTTGATTTTCTCAATAGCCCAGAATTTTAGATTAGTTGGATTCATATTATGAAAAGTTTTAAAATGACATGCTACTGTTGATAATGATTTTTCTGTTTTATTAGCTTTATCGGCATTCCGAATTGAGCTACAATGCTGCTGTATTCGGCATTTTAACATTTGAGTCGTCATTCCCACGTATCTTTTGTTACAAGGGCATTCCAAACAGTAAATTACCCCTGTGGTTTTGCAATTGATATAGTTGTTAATGTAGTAAACTTAGTCAAACCGATCGGTAAATGTGGTGTTTTTAAGCATTTTGACACACATATTGCAGTTTCCACAGGGGAGACATCCCTTTAAATTGATGGGTTTACGTGGGTTTTGGTAGTGGCTTTTAGAGAGCATGTCTTTTAAGTTGGGGCTACGCCTGTAACATACTGAAACTTTATCCTGTAGGACAGAGTTGAGGGTTTCATCTTCTAGGAGAATGGTCCAATGTTTATTAATGATATTAACAAGGAGGTAAACTCTACCAATTACAGGAAAGAAACTGCTACTAATTCCCTTCTATGTTATCTAAGTTATCACCCTCAACAAGTTAAAAAATCATTACCTATTGGTGAATTTATGAGAATGAAGCGTAATTGCTCCTATATGGAATTGTTCAAACAACAAGCTGGACAATTAAAACAAAGGTTACGATCAAGAGGCTACTCAGGAAAACTTATCAAGAAAGCCTGTAACAGTAGTCATGTGCTCTGTAACAGCAGTCAATGTTTGTCAGTACATGATCATTACAATCTTACTTTAAAACAGTCATCTAGGTACTGAGGGGCTTTTCTGTCCCTTTTGGGGTATCTTGTACAATGACTGTCCTGTATTTGGCCATGATCATTGCCCTCTGCACTCCACTTCATATACTGGGACTTCCCCTGGATTTGGGTTTAATATAGGGCATACACAGCTTTGAGGGACTATTTTTGTCATATCCTACAAAAATTCCCTTTTTACACTTTGTAGTCTAGTCTAGTTTATTTTTGTTTGGTATGCAAAGCATTCTGATCAAAAAGTTTATATCTTTAATAGATGAGGCTTTCTCCCAGTTAGCATGTTGTATGGAGTTTGCAGTAAACGGTTGTTAAAACACCTGTTGCAAATAATGGCAGCAGTCATTACTGCATGTGTCCATAATTCGGCAATTTACTCTCAAGTAACATACACCTTGCCATCTCAAATAATGTTCTCCAATTTCTCTCAGCAGTCCCATTTTTTTGGGGTGAGTAAGGTGCTGAGGTCTCATGTCTTTTGCTCTTCTTACTGAGCAGTGCCTGAAAGACTTTGCCATAAATTATGTGCCATTATCAGACCATATACATTTGATAGTCCCATAGGGAGCAGTATCAGCAATGAACATTTATGTGGCTAATACTGTATCACTCTTATTTTTCAGAAAGTACACAAATACTTCACCAGAGTAATCATCAGTAAATGCTATGGCATATCTAAAATAATATTTTGCTTTAAGCTCTATGGGGATAGCTAAATCAGTGTATACTAGCTCAAGTGATCGTTTGGCACGTGTGTCAGACTCTCTGTTTCTATTCTGAACAAATTTTCCCTGGGTACAAATTTTACAGCTTAGGTTAGACTTATCAACCTTACCTTTAATCATTCCATCACCTTCACATTGTAGTTTTAAAAGATCATCATAATTACAGTGACCAAGGATTTCATGCCAGGTTTGAATATCATAACAACCATGACAACTGTCACCAGACCCAAAAGTGTTCAGATAATAAAGTTGATTATATTTCTTGATGGTGAATTTGGTACTTATGGATCAGTTCAGTCCCATATTGCTGAAATCTAACATATGCACTGTTACTTATTGCTGCTGCAACAGAGAAAATGTCCTGTGGATATGTGGGGATATAGAGTGCATTAAGTAATGTTGTCTTTACTCTGTTCCCCTTGCTGTCAGTCAGGCACACTTCTGCATCACCTCTCCTCAGCGCAATACCAGAAGTCTTTTTACCATCTGCCAACTCAATGTAGTGGTTTTCCGGCTTGAATGCCTCATCAAATCTTTTAAACTTTTTAATGTTTGTAATTATATGTGACGTTGCTCCTGTATCCACCATTAATCCCTTTGGTGTTAAACTGTTTGACTGCCTCTCACTTATATTGAATGCCAATGTCTGCAAAATGCCTCTTTATGTGTCGGGCTCTTGCAATCGTTACACCACTGTGACTTTAGTTTGCTTGGGCATACGTTAGCTTTGTGGCCCTTTTGGTCACAGTTGTAGCAGACAGGGTAAATGTTGCATCTCTACCTTACTGTTGTAATAGGGGTGCTGTCCTGCATTACATTATCAGTGTTTGGGCTGACACAGTGTCCTCAAAACTTCTTAACTGCGTTTTAAACTCTGTAAAAGTCACTTTTCCATCACCTTGTGTGATATAGATAGCAAAGGGTTTAAATGATTCAGGTAGGCCCTTAAGAATCATTGCAGTCAACAGCCTATCACTTTTAGTGTCTCTCCAGCATTTCTCAGTGCTCAGTAATGATTGTTTTTGCACGTATTATATAGTCTGTGATACTTTCATTTGCAGCTTTCTGAAGAGATGGTAACTCTGTGTATAAGCTAATTATTCATGGAGTACCTTTGCCAACATAGTGGTTTCTCAGGATTTGAAGTGCTTTCCTTCCATCATCAGCTGCTTCTCTCATAATCAGATACAGACTTATCAATCAAAAATGTAATTAACTCAGTAGAAGCCTCCTCTTTCTTACGTCTGTCCTCATCCAAGTCTGTGTCCTCAGTGGGTTAATGCAGGATGGTTTCTTTAAGATTCATCAGGTACATGTGGCCTAGAAACTTTGTCTCCCATAGTTCATAGTTCTTTTCATCTCCATCAAATATCAGCCTGCTCCATCGGTTTCCTCCCTCTCTCCTGGGCCCATAAACTGTTGCTATTCTGCTTAAGAGATGGGATAACCAGTAGCTCAATCTTACATGAGCCTGCAGCTTTCTTTTAGACAGAGGATAAACTGACACAGACACCATGCTTCTCTTGCTTCAAGAAAACATAGCTTTATTAACACTGACAAAGATCATGTCACATAACACTGTGTCAGTATCAGATCAGTATGGGATCTGTATGAGAGCACACGCATTAATACATATCTTAACAACTGGTCTTCTTTATATAAACAAACACTGAGCAAAGGGAAGTAGTGCACAAGAATGCATAGTGGAAAGAGTAGAAGGAAGGCTTTGCGAGGGAAAGCAATAAGCAGAATGTGAAGTGTGTTTATATAATATATATCTGGAATGGTCTAAATCCTAAGACGGACGAATGGCTAGTGTCAGAGGGTTGATATTTGTCACCCCCGCCCTCTATGACGCCATAACGCTATAGGGCCCAAGGCAGGATGGACTATAAGGGCTAATGGTCTACTGTGGACAATGGTCACTCATATAGCTTATACTAGGCCATACAAACATAAGATCATCACTCTGTTACTTAAATTCCAGAGTGTCAGCATAACGCCAGCCTGTCTGGTGGGGCCCCTTTTAGGAGAAGTGCTGCTCAAATTACTGGAAATACCACAATGGCCTTGGTTAGTCAATAGCTGATTGCGAGGTTGTGGACCGTTGGAGCTAGGCACAGTATGTTACAACATTCCTTTGATAACATGTAAGACTAAGTAAATCATTTAGACATTAATTGTACAAGGAGGAGTCAGACTATGTATGGTATTTCCGTGAACCCCTTGTCACAATTACTGAAAATGCCTTCTGAAAGCTATATAACGCCTGGAACAAGAGGTGGGTCTTTGGTAAGTCCTTGGCTGACATTCTGTGTGTTACTCCAACAGCTTACCCAGACAAAACTGTTATGTTGTATTATGTATGAATAAATTGCCTGACTATTACTAAAGGTTTTCCTTTACTGAGTTTTGTCTTACACGAGGTCAAAATGGTACTACTAAAAATACCATCATATGGTGACCCGCCGACTGTGATCCAGTTTTTTCCAGTCATTTTTTCCAGGCAATGGAGGGCTCCAGGCTGTGTGCTACTGGAGTGTACCCGAGGAGCTTTGCTCTCGGATGTCTGTAGTGTACCCGTGGATATTTCTTCTCCCGGACAGTTTTCCTTGGAGCTTTACTCCCGGATGGTTGATTCACGCGCGTAAGTGCCCCTGGGTGGGGCATATATGTTTTTTCTAACTTCTTCTTTTTGCCTATTGTTTTGTTAATTGTTGTGTTAATCAGCTGAAATTATCTGCCATTCATGATAGGAATCCGTAGTTTCCTTCCTGTTTTTGTATTTTGTACGTCTCTTATTCCTTATCATGAAGTGTAGTCTAAAACATCTTGAAATAGAAATTACACGTGTACTGTATGTTGTTTGATGAATGCAAAAGGATCCATGAATGTTGAATGTTTGCCTAGCCGAGTGCGTGAATAACTTTAGTGTAACTGTCATCTGTGTGATGGTGTACATGAGAGAATTTGTGGCTCTATCTCAGAGTCTGCTTGCTGTTTAGGAGTTTTTCTGCGGTTCCTGTTTATGGGGCGACCTAGCAGGCCAGAAATACGGAAAACTAGGTTTTCTGAAGGAAATTCTGTAGAGTGTGAAGTGTGAATCACTTTCCTGTATGTTTGAATTGTCAGATGAAAAACGAGAGCCCTACAAACATCTAGGTGTTGTCCATCTGCAACTTCAAACCTATTTTCTCCCTTTCCACTCAATTGTAAGCCTGTTCTAAATTACAGAGAAAAGTATAACATCATTTTTTCCTGCAGGTGACTCCAGTTTATATGTCTGTTTGTTTGCCCTGTTTGTTTTATAAACCAATGTTAACAGCTTGCTGCTAAGCTTTTTTGCATCCTACAGGTCTGTTAGAGCATATTTTGAATGTAATACTTGTGTGTATGTTAGAAAAAAAAAAAGGACTTGACTTGACTTGACGGTTATATGACTTTGATGTGTCTGTAATGAATATGTTTACCTTACTGTTTTTGGTTCTCTTTAATGTTTATATGTTTTCATAGGTACCTCTTGTAATATAATATTTGTTCTATGTGTCTGTCACTACAATATTGTCATTTTGTCTTAGACTATCATGTCACTATTCGTATCTTATCCTAACATTGTCTTCTTTGTTATTATTCTCATAGTAACATTAGTTCTCTTGTGTATTTCTGTTTGTGAATGGGTTACTCGTGAATAAGGTTAATTCACTCCACTTGTCTTTCTTGTGCTAACAGAAATATTAGTGTTGTCTCTTTAAATGTTCTCTGTTATAGTTTTTTGTCTCAAACTAACCTTACTTCTCTTTTTTATCTTTATGTGTCAGATTGATAACTGTTTTCTAAGGGTATTATGTTTGATTTGTGATCTGAAGAAAAGAAAAAAAAACATGTTCCATCAGTTTAGAATATCTAACAATCCTCCTAGATATGCTAGTTGAGTGCCCAAAACATTTTAAGTTTCAAAGCCTTTGTTAAGTGTCACAGTGGAGGGGACAAGACTGTGTTTTCCTGGCCAGAAGGCGATAGTATTCTTCCCTCACACCTTGAAATTCTACTGTGACAGATAAAGGATATGTGTATGAGTAAATATTTTACTATACAAATTGCATGCTATTAGATCTAGCAGGCTTATGCCAACCAATGGAAAATGATATTTCTCACATATACTTCAGCTGAGACATTACACCTATTCTCTGCTCCTTGCTCAGCAAACTTAGATCCAGTCCTTTATATGGATACTAAGGAGCAATTAAATGCCATTTAAATGTGCCTATTGGCAACCTTAGAGTGACACCGGGTTACACAATCCTAGAACTTTTGGTTCCACAGACGGTGCAGCCCCAGTAATGAAGATTCTTATTGAGCTAATGGTTCAGAATGTTTTAAGCTTATTAACAGTAGTACTTCCCCTGAATATTCTGAAGACAAACTTCCTGCCGACCAAATAAATCAGGATCAGTTGTTTCACACTGAAGTACTTAATGGTGCATTAGACTTCCAGCACCCTTTAGAGGAAATCTAATTCATAGTCCAAACAATAACAAGTAGGATTCTATTTGCTGGTACTGTCATAAAAACTACATTTCCCAGAATCCTCCGTTGCACGATATTTCAGATGCTCAACTTCTCTCACTGTTTTGTAACTTCCTCTTTTGTCAGCCCGCTGGCTCAGGAACTTTTAACCACAGCAAATATTTTTAACTTTACCATTTCATACTCATCTGTATTTTTTTTTCTGTATCTCCTGCATCTGGATCTTTTTCACCAACATGAAGGTAAACTTGACGCAGTTTGATTCTATACCCGATTCACTCATTGGTACAGGTTAAATTATTTTCATTATTCTCTAGACAGATGTGAATCTATTATTTCATATTATTGTACTGCATTTGCAGTACAACAAGAGGGGAGTATTATATTGTGGGTTATGTTGTTGTTACTATTTTTTCTAATTAAATAAGCTTCAGTTCATAAAAATGCAGCTTATGTGCTTGTGCCGCTGCTAAAAAAAAAAAAAAAAAAAAAAAAAAAAATTCTCCCGTAATCTTTGCACTTGTGTATCTTGCATCACAAGTCTGCAAGTGTAAGAAAATGCAGAAGTGACTTCGATTTATTGTTGATTTTGTCTGATAACCAGTAATTTCACTACCAAATTTGTAGAAATAAATGATGCTACTAAAATGGGTCTATGTCATTCTCATTTAGGCTAAAAATATATATAAATATATATAAAGGTACAAGTGAGAACTTGTTAAATGTTTTTCCTGGTTATGATTAATCAATATTATTTTGTTATAAGAAGGAAACAGTACAGGTTGTATTTGATAGTTTACACAATTACATTTTCAATTCTGTTACAAATTTGCAAATGACACTGATATTAAGTGGAGTTGTGTCTTTGTACCATCCCACTTCCAACAACACAATTACTGGCAGCATTTGGTTGGATTTATTCCCAGCTGTCCTGTCAATTCTCCGCAACAATCCTATCAGGTGTTGTGGACTTTCTCCATTTGAATTAACCACAAGAAAACGAACGTCCTTCACTCATATCATAAATGTACAACCACTTCTCATTACTGACAGTTCATACAGTGGTTTCATTAGAGTTCTTTAGCTAGTACACTAGATTAGTCAGTATTATCAGAACACCAGATATTGTCACATTGTCTCTTTGTTTCCAGGTTGGTGATCTGAGCAAAATTCCATCAGTAGCTGTTGAGATTATTCCAATCCATTCCAAATAGAACAACTATCATTGATCCCACCACTCATTGAAAGAAACTCTGCATGCATACAAAGAGCCATTTCAAAGTTTGCCATTCATATCTGTGATGCCTTTACATTTTTGCCTATCCTAATATCGAAACTATGGACTGATTATGAACTCTTAAAAGAACTGTACAGAGACTGCTGCATTGACTGAATACAAGTGACTGTTGAATATTTCTTCATATGTCTATCCAAAGCCATGATGTCTCTCTGATTGGACTTTCCCCTATAATGAACTGATGGACTGATATTGAAACGGGTTAATTTTAAGTTTTCAATTCATACAGTATTGAATGTGATATAGTTAAATTGTGTACAATTTACAAGAACAATGGGAATGTGATAATGTAACATTTTCTCTATATGTTTAGTTTTAAATTAGTTATGAAAACAACAAAGGTAAAATTGTATCTGTTTAAAAAGTTTTTAGAAGGGAAGTTTCCTGTAATTACTTATTATTGTATTATTGCCCCAGGTCCTCAGCTCTATATGTAGCCGGTTGTGTGTAAACAGCACTGATGTAGAAAAAAGAGAGAAAAAAAATGATAGACCCCATAATAATAGAACTCTGTCATGTGCTAATATTAGTATTGAGTAGAGTCTAGATTCCAAGTCTAGTCCCGCCCATAATGTTAAATCTATAAAAAATATAAATCTTATCACCGTCATAAACTAAGCTCTATAGTTAGTATAGATATGGGTATATAGAATTTGTGTGAAAGTAGAGAGGGTTGTATGTATGGATGCTTGGTTTTCATTTGGAGGGGTTGAACTTGATGGACTTTGTCTTTTTTTCAACCCAATTTAACTATGTAACTATAAACATAGAGGTTGTTCAAATAAATAGAGTAGCTGACCAAAATAGTATGATTTTAGATTAGCATGTGTTTTGATAGGAAAAAGAAGGTTGTACTCATATTGTTTCTGAAATGTTTGTTGAATGTCATATAGTCAAAGTTTTAGAGCTGCAACAATAAGTGTAATGTTTTTATAGAACAGTTCAGTTATTCCAAATGATTAGGTAAAATTTTATAGCTGGTTAAACAACTCCATTGGAAGTTTCATTAAGTCTATCCATGTCATCCTAGCATTAATACTTGGTCTATATTTCTCTGTTAGAATTTGTGATATAAGTAGCTCCCCCCAACTTCTGCTCTCATTTGATTTACATCTATAAGATAAAGCTTTTCTCAGCCGTATGTGGGGAGGTTTGAAAGAAAGAAAGAATAATTTTTTACTTTTCAATAGTACTGAAATCAGTATTATTTTACAATATCAGTATTATCTTACTCAGGATGATTATTACTATGTCTCATTATCTCTATGCAATGATTTCCTTTTATTATCTCTCTGTAATTCTTTATTTTGCTTTATTTTGAAACCTAAGTTCACTATAATCATATATTTGCTTAAATCTTAGGCTACATGTTATATTCAGACAGCTCTTGTTTCATTGTGCGGTTCCAGCGGTCCCTAGTCAAGTTAGTTCCTCAAAAACAGGAAATATCTCTAGCCCCCTAGCTTCCTGTTTTCTTTGTTTTCACTCATTACAGCTTTTCAGCTGCACTTCTGTACTGGTGCTGCCATGACGTTGAACTGTAACTCACAGTAGCGCACACCACTGTCCCAATTATAATAGACCTCCCTTGTTCCTGGGGGTCCTCTTAGCACTCTTACTGTGCCTGTAATATACTAATGTGAAACATCTTTAAATGTTTCAAGAGAGGAATGTTTATATAATATATATCTGGAACGGTCTAAATCCTAAGACGGACGAATGGCTAGTGTCAGAGGGTTGATATTTGTCACCCCCGCCCTCTATGACGCCATAACGCTATAGGGCCCAAGGCAGGATGGACTATAAGGGCTAATGGTCTACTGTGGACAATGGTCACTCATATAGCTTATACTAGGCCATACAAACAAAAGATCATCACTCTGTTACTTAAATTCAGAGTGTCAGCATAACGCCAGCCTGTCTGGTGGGGCACCTTTTAGGAGAAGTGCTGCTCAAATTACTGGAAATACCACAATGGCCTTGGTTAGCCAATAGCTGATTGCGAGGTTTTGGACCGTTGGAGCTAGGCACAGTATGTTACAACATTCCTTTGATAACATGTAAGACTAAGTAAATCATTTAGACATTAATTGTACAAGGAGGAGTCAGACTATGTATGGTATTTCCGTGAACCCCTTGTCACAATTACTGAAAATGCCTTCTGAAAGCTATATAACGCCTGGACCAAGAGGTGGGTCTTTGGTAAATCCTTGGCTGACATTCTGTGTGTTACTCCAACAGCTTACCCAGACAAAACTGTTATGTTGTATTACAGATGAAGCCACTTGGATTTGTGAGTTAAATGCGTCATGACTCAGGGGTAATTGAAGAAACTGTGTTATCTTAAGTCATCTTAACTCATTTAATGCATTTAACCTTTTCATTAGCATACCAAAGCACCATTGTTCACAATGGTGAATGCTTTAATTAGATGGGATGTTGTGACACAGTTTTCTGTGTTAAATGAGATAAATGGGATATCTGTGTTTAGTTATTCTGTGTCAAACAGACAAACCAAAGTGGCTGCATCTGTATGTATGAATAAATTGCCTGACTATTACTAAAGGTTTTCCTTTACTGAGTTTTGTCTTACACGAGGTCAAAATGGTACTACTAAAAATACCATCAAGTGATGAGGAAACATAAGGACATAGTGAGGCATGTTATTAGTGGGGAAAAGGGGCACCATCACAATTATTTATACCGAGGAGCAAATCTGTCATGTTAACTATGAGAAAATTTGCAAAATGGTGAAAATTTTGTTAAAAACATTAAAGTCTGTGGACAATACTATTGTATTTATTGCGGCAACATTTTTGTAGAAAAATACATTAAAGTCTATGGGTGACTCTTTTTGTCTACTGCAACACTTTTTTCTTCCCCGTGACATTTTTGTCGAATGTGAAACTTACTGTAAAACTCTGAAATTCATGGCAATACCTTACACTACTACAATACCTATATGGTACCTGCCAGTGTTGCAGTACTTTACATTAATTTATTATGAACAGGGGTCTTACAATAATTTAAAGGCAAAACCTTCAGCCTAAGTCTCATGGAACACCTTGCACGTTTAATGCGGAAGTGCAGCGCAACGTTTCACTGCACTTCCGCATAAAGCGTGCAAGGTGTTTCTTGCTTGCGTCAGTTCTGTGTGCCTTTGGATATTTTGTTTCTAGTGATTGGATTTGGGGTTGCCGGACCATTGTGCACCAGACAGCACTGTATTAACTATTGTCAACGGTGTGCGTGAGCCAGATTCATATTGCAGATTTTCAGATAAGGACTTTTTATATCCTTTAGGTATGATAAATCTCAAAAAAAGTTTTTTGTTCCACTAAAAATTTGGATGCTATAGTAAAAAAAAAAAAATCAATTTTTTTTGCATTCGGACTTTAAGCAGTAACAGACTCCCATTTGGACACCCATTGACTTTAATGCATTTGGACAAAATAGGCGCACGTATAAAAATTGACGTGGGTGCCAAAATTGACGCATGGCAAAAAAAAATTTGCAGATTTTTCGGCAAAACTGCACAAAATCACCCATCACTAACAAAATGATGTAGCGTTGCCCTGCACTGGTAAAACTAATCTGTTTGCTTCAGAAACACTACTATAGTTCATATAACCAAGCTGCTGAGTAGCAATGGCAGAAATTGAGTTGTGGATAACAGAGAACATTATGTGCTATAGAGCTTTTCTGCTATCTACTGTGTAAACCAAGCCTTTTCTCCTTTGAATAGCTGCCCACCCATGGCTAAACTATGATGAGAGGGCCGGCTCGCAAGAGCTTACCATCAGAGTATTACTAAATGTACATCTGTAAATAATAAGGTGGTTTCAATGTACAGGGTCTGAGAGAGCCAAGAGGAATAGCTGCCCAATGACAATCATATTATTATAGAACAATAATAAAAGATTGCAATACATAGCCAAAGGAAGTGTGAAGACCAACCAGCAAAATATACAGTGACTTGCAAAGTATGAAAAGCATGTTCAAAATTTTAGGATTGAGGAAAGAAGTGGCGGTGGGAGGGAGCAACAATTAATATCCAGAAATACATAGTTACATAGTTACATAGTTAAATTGGGTTGAAAAAAGTCAAAGTCCATCAAGTTCAACCCCTCCAAATGAAAACCCAGCATCCATACACACACCCCTCCCTACTTTTAATTAAATTCTATATACCCATACCTATACTAACTATAGAGCTTAGTATCACAATAGCCTTTGATATTATGTCTGTCCAAAAAATTATCCAAACCATTCTTAAAGGCATTAACTGAATCAGCCATCACAACATCACCCGGCAGTGCATGCCACAACCTCACTGTCCTGACTGTGAAGAACCCCCTACGTTGCTTCAAATAAAAGTTCTTTTCTTCTAGTCTAAAGGGGTGGCCTCTGGTACAGTGATCCACTTTAGGGGTAAAAAGGCCCCCTGCTATTTGTCTATAATGTCCTCTAATGTACTTGTAAAAGTGTAATCATGTCCCCTCGCAAGCGGCTTTTTTCCAGAGAAAACAACCCCAACCTTGACACTCTCTCCAGCTCATTTATATCCCTCTTAAGGACTGGAGTCCAAAACTGCACTGCATACTCCAGATGAGGCCTTACCAGGGACCTATAAAGAGGCATAATTATATTTTTATCCCTTGAGTTAATGCCCTTTTTTATGCAAGACAGAACTTTATTTGCTTTAGTAGCCACAGAATGACACTGCCCAGAATTAGACAATGTGTTATCTACAAAGACCCCTAGATCCTTCTCATTTAAGGAAACTCCCAACACACTGCCATTTAGTGTATAACTTGCATTTATATTATTTTTGCCAAAGTGCATAACCTTGCATTTATCAACATTGAACCTCATTTTCCAGTTTACTGCCCAGTTTTACAATTTAGACAAATCACTCTGCAAAGTGGCAGCATCCTGCATGGAACCTATAGTTCTGCACAATTTAGTATCATCTGCAAAAATAGAAACAGTACTTTCAATGCCCACCTCCAGGTCATTAATAAACAAGTTGAAAAGCAAGGGACCTAGTACAGAGCCCTGCGGTACTCCACTAACAACACTCGTCCAATTAGAAAATGTTCCATTTACCACCACTCTTTGTAGTCTTTTTTTTTTAGCCAGTTCTCTATCCAGGTACAAATACTATGTTCCAAGCCAACATTCCTTAATTTAACCAGTAACCTTTTGTGTGGCACTGTATCAAATGCTTTAGCAAAGTCTAAGTAAATCACATCCACTGCCATCCCAGAATCGAGGTCTCTACTTACCTTCTCATAAAAAGAAATTAAGTTAGTCTGGCAAGATCTATTACGCACAAAACCATGCTGGCACAAACCCATAGTATTATGATTTGCTATGAAGTCCAGTATCTTACCCTTCGAAAAGCTTTCCTACCACTGACGTCAGACTAACTGGCCTATAGTTTTGAGGCTGAGAACGGGATCCTTTTTTGAATAGAGGCACCACATTAGCAATTCGCCAGTCTCTCGGCACTATGCCAGATCTCAATGAATCCTGAAAAATTAAGTAAAGAGGTTTGGCAATCATAGAGCTAAACTCGCTAATTACCCTGGGATGAATGCCATCTGGCCCCGGACCTTTGTTAATCTTAACATGTTCTAGTCTCTTTTGAATTTCTTCATGTGTGAACCATGCATCATTAGTTGTATTACTAGAATTGGTACTAATAAGAAGGAAACCTCCACTTACCGGTTCCTCATTTGTGTAGACAGATGAAAAATATGAGTTCAGAATCTGCACTTTTATTTTGTTTTCATCAACCAGCTGACCCCCCTCTGATAGTAACCAGCTGACCCCCCCTCAGAAATAGTCTTTATATTGATTACAGTGACCAAGCAATTACTACAAGGAAATTACAAGCTACAGCTTTATAACTAGGAAAGCAGAAAGTGACATGAATAGCAATAAGACATTCACAGAGGGCTGGCTACTAGGGATCTAAGATAACACAGCACAAGGTGTGAAAAGACTAATGTTATATTTTCAAGTACATCTACGGCATATTTAACATAATCTCAGTAACATAGCGGGACAACTAAACACTGAGGGCCTTATTTATGAAAATCCTTATTATTCTGAGTATTTAAATAAAAAAATAAAAAAGGTCTGACCAAACTACTATTTGAGCACAATTTAATCGGCTCAGGGACAAACTCGAGAAAATCGAGTGAAAATCCAAATTGTACGATTTTTCCCATGCTTTTTCCCGAAAAGCCAGAATTTTTCAGACTTTTGCCCTAAAAGTCAGAAATTTATGGATTTTTGGGCTAATTCCAGAGCAGACCACAGAAACTTGTAAATACTGTAGGATAAGAACCTCTCCCTTTGACTTAGTTAAACAAATAAAACAAAAGTTATTATATTTGGTTGTGTTTTATTGTAAAAAAAATATTTTAAAGGAATAGTTCAGTGTGAAAATAAAAACTGGGTAAATAGATAGGCTGTGCAAAATAAAAAATGTTTCTAATATAGTTAGTTAGCCAAAAATGTAATGTATAAAGGCTGGAGTGACTAGATGTCTAATAAAATAGCCAGAATCCAACTTCTTGCTTTTCAGCTCTATAACTCTGAGTTAGTCAGCGACTTGAAGGGGGGCCACATGGTACATTTCTGTTCAGTGAGTTTGTAATTGATCCTCAGCATTCAGCTCAGATTCAAAAGCAACAGATATGACCCATGTGGCCCCCCTCAAGTCTCTGATTGGTTACTGCCTGGTAGCCAGGGTAACCAGTCAGTGTAAACGGAGAGAGCTGAAAAGCAGGAAGTAGTGTTCTGACTGACATGTTATACATCAAATCACTCCAGCCTGTATACATTACATTTTTGGCTAACTAACTATATTAGAAACATTTTTTATATTGCACAGTCTGTCTATTTACCCAGTTTTTATTTTTACACTGAACAATTCCTTTAATAACATATCTGCGTGAGCTAAAAGAAAGTGAAAATATCATATAATTTGAAGGTGAAATCAGAGTTTGGTGTTTTCAGTCAATGGGATGACATGTGAGTGGGAGACCCTGTTTTATTTAAAGAACAGGGATCCAGCAAAGCCTGATCACACATAAAACATATTTGTGGATGTATACCATGGCTTGAACAAAGAAGGTATCTGAGGAACTCAGAAACAATAGTTGTTGATGCCCATAAAGCTGGAAAAGGTTACAAGACTATCTCTAAAAAGTTAAGGGTTCACCAATAAACAGACAGATTGTGTACAAACAGGGGCACTCCTCCAATGAGGTGAGCTGAGCCACTCGCCTCAGGCTGCAGCACCAGAGAGGATTCCAGGGGCGGCAAAAAGCCACTCCTGCACTTTTAAGAGCTGAATTTCTGGTTTTTAAACCGGAAATTCGGCTGCAATTGTGCTCTTCGCAATAGTGTTCCTGCCTCCCCTCCTGACAGGTAAGTCGGCAAGGGGGGAGGCATTGCCTCAGGCGCTCCTTCATCAGAAACGGCACTGTGTACAATTAGAGATATTTCAAGGTAATTGTTACCCTACCCAGAAGTGCTTAACCATCAATGATAATTCTAACTGTCAGGCTTCTAAAAATCCGAGAGGTTACAAAGGAATGCAGAGTAACTTCTAAGCAACTGAAGGCCTATGTCATATTGTGCATGTTAATCCACCATCAGGAGTCCCCCCATCAGGAAAACACTGAACCGCAATGGTGTGTATGGTAAGGTAGCAAGGAGAAAGCCACTGCTCTCCCCCAAAAATATTGCTGACTGCCCATCTACAGTTTGCTAAAGATCATGTGGACAAACCAGAAGGATACTGGAGGAATGTTTTGTGGACAGACAATGCCAAAATAGAACTTTTTGGCTTAAATGCAGAGTGTCACATTTGCAGAAAGAAAAACACTGTATTCCAACATAAGAACCTTATCCCATCTGAAAAACATTGTGGTGGGAGTATCAAGATTTCTGTCCGTGAACTGAATCTCAAGAGACAGTGGATCATGCAGCAAGGCAATGATTCTAAACACACAAGTCGTTCTACCAAAGAATGGTTAAAGAAGAATAAAGTGGGGCGTGGCCAACCATGGAAGTGAGCGCACGCACTTTCTGAAGCTCCTTGGTCATAATGTTCAGCTCCATCTTGACCAACCTCCATGACTGGCTCCCTCTCACCGGACCATGTCTCCTCAGGTCAGTCCGACAACCGCACTACACAGTTCCCTTTGCCGCAGATAGAGGCCCCAGTAACGGCCCAATTTCTTACTGCGCAACTTACACTACTGCATACACAGCTGTCTGCCACAATTACACACACAGTTACAGTAGCAGTATCAGCAGCAGTTAAAGAAATTCAGAGAGATCTGGTGGACCTTGGGGAATGTACTGACAAGTTGGAGACTTACACGGATGACATAGCCCAGAGAATAGTTAATGTGGAGGAAGAGAACTCCCTACTTAGAGATGAAATTTTTCAACTCAAGGACATCTGTGAAGCCCTGGAAAACAGGTTTCGCAGGCAGAATTTACGATTTAGGGGTATCCCAGAAGAGGTGGACAACGCAGGGTTGCACAAATACCTACAAGAGCTATTTGCTTACATCTGCCCAGACACCCCTAATACTCTCTGGACATTAGATAGGGCACATAGGTCACTGGCATCCAGACCACCCCCGAATAGGCCACCACGTGACATCATTGTGCGCTTCCATTATTATGAGAGCAGGGAGGCCATTTTGACAAAGACCCGTACTCTCAATGATGTGGAGTTTCACAACCACAAAATTCAAATCTATGCTGATTTATCACCGGTAATCCTGGCTAAACGAAGGGAACTGCAACCAATAACTCAAGCTTTGAGGAACGCCAATATCCCTTATCGATGGGGTTTCCCCTTTAAGCTAGTGGTAAACTACCGGGGCCAATCGCACATCCTAACAAACCCGCGAAGAGGCCATAAACTGTTGACGGCCTTAGGCATTCAATTGAAGGACGTCGCACCAACCAAGGCTAGATCCCCACAGAAAACCACGGGGGGGGGCTCAGTGGTCTACAGTCTCAAGCTCTCCACGCTCAGTGCGACTTACGTTGTCACTTTCACCACCATGACCAGGAAAGATTTCTGACACATGGCGGCTGATACATATTCATGGTGAACACCTGCAGGAGTGTATCTCCATTATTCTCGACCGTGACACACGGGCTTACCTATGCTGGTAATCTAACCACTGAATATTTTTATATATATATATATATATATATATATATATATATATATATATATATATATTTTTTTTTTTTTTTTTTTTTTTTTTTCTCCAAGAGATTGCTCCGGTGGCTTGCCACCAGCCCACACCCGAGAGGCCGGAAGCCACTCATTTATCCTTTATACTGCATTGACTGAAACCGAATCTGTGGGATTGGATGTTTTGTTTTTCTAACCTCAAGAGCTAACCTTTCTATTGTTTGCACAACCATGTGCCTAGTTTGGAACTTTACAGGTTATAATTGTTACATGTTATATGTTGATTGTTCACGACTATTAATGTCCATAATCTTTTTTTTGATTTTTAACTGTGACTATTTTGCATTTAGACAATGTTCGTTTGCGAAGCCGAGCTGTAACTTATTTCTTATGCTGTTTATTAAGATGATGGGCCTTCTTCTGGGTAAAGAGTCTGGTCGACATAATTACACTTTCTCCGCATCCCCCCAAAGGGGAATGAGGTTCAAAGCTACTCTTGTTATAATTTATAATGGCTAAATTTGTTTTTATTAATGCCAAAGAGCTAAATAGTATCACTAAGCAGGGCCGGAACTAGGTGTAGGCAGAGTAGGTACGTGCCTAGGGCGCAAAGCTTAGGGGGCGCCCAGCACGTACCTTTAACTGCTGCCTACCCCCGTCCGGTCATCATTACTGTTCTTTGTGCGCATGAGCACACTCCTTTGAGACAGGAGCGTGGCATGCAATGTGTGTGCGCGTGCACATGCGTGCACCTAAGTGAGAGTGGCGTGCGCTGTGATGCTTTTGTCAGCGTGCCTGCGCGCGCTCAGTGTAGGGGGCGACGCGGCAGGTCGGGTTGCCTGGGGCGCCTGCCCAGGCTGGCCCGGCCCTGTCACTAAGAGGTACTAAGTTTTAAAAGAGATAAAAAACCAAAAAGCGGATATAGCTTTGATCCAAGAGACTCACTTTGCTCGAGATTCCTCTTATCAGCTTAGGTCTAAATACTACCCTAAAGGCTATTTTGCCTCACATGTACAGAAAAAAGCTGGGGTGGCTATCCTTATACATAAAGATTGCCCTCTGACAGTGGACCAGGCTCTTTGTGACCCAAATGGCCGCTACATTATTTTGCAGGGCAAATACATGGAAGTACCAGTTCACATTGTAAATGCATATGCGCCAAACAGGAGCCAAATTAAGTTTTCAAAAAAGGTTTTCATAAAATGTTCTGGATTTAACACACCTTATCAGATTATAGGGGAAGACTTAAATGTCGTTTTCTCACAAACTAAGGATAGAACCCAACCCTCCCCTGACCACTCAGCTCATAGCCTCTCAAGGGAGTTTAGAAAACTGGTAAGACAGTTTTCTTTTTTTGATTGCTGGAGGATTAATCACCCACTAGACCGCCAACATACATACTACATAAAGTACATTCCCGAATAGACTGTTTCTTAGTAACACATCCATGCCTACAATTGCCATCCTCTACAAAAATTCTCCCGATTACTTGGTCGGATCACTCGCCAATAACTTAGAATTCTCAAGACTTCCTCCTCGGGAGCCTCATTGGCGGATGCATGAGACATTCTTACATGATCTAGAGACTCCAACGGATGGAGGAATTGTTAAAAGGAATATTTTCACCATAATGTGGGGTCAGTTAATTCTTTCTCTACGTTGTGGGAGGCCCATAAGGCCACCATGAGAGTGCACATTATAGCTCTTACGACTCAGAGGAAAAAGCGATCCTTGCTTAAGTATACCACTCTCACAGTACAACTGTCTACCCTTGAAAGCCATTACAACAAAAGTCATTCTAGCCCGCTCTTAACACAAATATTAAACATTAGGAAGGAGTTAGCTACACTTGACTACGCAGCAGCACAAAAAGCAGTTATATGGACCAGACAACGGTTTTATGAGAAAGGGGACAAACAACACACGTTACTAGCAAGAAAATTAAAGGACCAACAAACACAGTCCCGAATTTCCTCCATACAAACCCCTACAGGCCAACTCACCTATGACCAAACACAGATAGGGAAAATTTTCCATGATTTCTATCACCATCTATACAACATACAATCAGCCCAACAAGTAGACCCGGATTTACTATCTAACTTTCTCACAGAGGCAGGACTCCCTAAGCTAACAGATGACGAGATCCAAATGTTAAATGAGGAAATCACACTCGAGGAATTGACTAATACTCTGAAGAATCTACCTACAGGAAAAACGTTATTCAATGACTTTTTAAAAGGTAGCACAATCCCAAATTCAAATTTAAAATCTTATCTATCCCTAATCCCTAAAGAGAATAAAGACCATACCAATTGCACCAATTATAGGCCGATAGCGTTATTAAATTCAGACCTAAAGCTTTTCTCTAAAATACTAGCCAATAGATTGGCCCCCATTCTCCCTAGGTTAATTAATAAAGACCAGGTTGGCTTTATTCAGGGTCGCCAAGCGGGCGACAACACGAGACGGACTATTGACCTAATAGAAGTGTTAAATAGGATGTGCACACAAGCACTACTCTTGAGCCTTGACGCTGAAAAGGCGTTTGGTCGCCTAAGCTGGCCCTACTTATTTGCCCTTCTCAAACACCTAAATTTCTCGGGTCCCTTTTTGTTGGCTCTTCAAGGTTTGTATAGCCACCCGACTACACAGCTGAAACTCCCAGGTCAAGCAGCATCAGTCATAAACATCAGGAACGTTACAAGGCAGGGGTGCCCTTTATCCCCACTTCTATATGCACTAAGTATAGAGCCCCTAGCTGCCACTTTTAGGAACTCGGCCGACATAACGGGAGTGAATGTCAACAGGACACAGTTCAAAATCGTATTATTCGCAGACGATGTGCTGCTCACGTTGACAAACCTACAAGTTTCCCTACCTAAGTTTCCCTACCTAATTTGCATAGGATTCTAGACATCTATAGCAAACGTTCTAATTATAAAGCTAATGTAAGTAAAACAGAAGCACTTCCACTTAACATCCCTCAGAATAGTCTGTTGGCTTTACAATCAGCTTTCCAGTATAAATGGAAGACAGCCTCGATATCCTATTTGGGGACCCAAATTATGCCACATTACACCGACCTTTTTAAGCAAAACTTTATCCCTTTAATCCAATAAATGAAACTATTATTAGGAAAATGGGATACATATCCAATTTCATGGTTTGGCAAAATATCAGCAGTAAAAATGAGTATTTTACAAATTTTTATATTTATTTCAAACATTGCCTATTACTGTTCCTTTATATGTGCTAAGAGACATTCAATCATGTTGCCATAAATTCATTTGGAGCAACAGTAGACACAGAATAGCACGAAAAATATTAACAACCTCGACTGAGTTTGGGGGTCTCAGAGTTCCAGCCTTTCAGAAATACTATGAGGCCGCTCAACTCAAACATTCCAGATGATATACGATTTGATCAACCCACTCACTAAAGATATGATGTCGTTCAATGACCTCTCAGCGAAGGTACCACAAGGGACATGCCGATTCTTTGAATACTTATAACTTAGACATTTCCTTACACCATACTGTTCTGAACTCAAGAATGTGCCACCTACCTCTTTTGAATGCCAAGCTCGATCAGGGCTCCCACAAAAGATTCTTGTCTCAAGGATTTATAAAATACTCAATGACCCTCAGTCGGACACTCTCCCAAGACACTCATGGGACGCTATTTTACCTCAACCAATTTCAGATGAGGACTGGTTGGGTATTTGGTCCAACGCAAAGAAAATGGTGCTTTGGTCTAGACAAAGAGAACACATTTACAAAATCCTCCTACATTGGTACGATACGCCAGCCAAGTTGCATTCTTTCTTTCCAGATCATTCGCCACTTTGTTGGAGAGGTTGTTGAGAAATCGGCAATGTGCCTCACATTTTTTGGACTTGCCCTATGATCCAACCACTATGGACCGAGATAACAGAACTCATAAGTAGGCTACTTCGCAAACCAGTAACAGCGGATATTCAAATCTTGCTGATGGGCAAGCCTCTCTCAGATACTCATAAACAGACTCAGTCTCTTCTCAACCAAATTTTTACGGCTACACGCATGAGCATAGCAGCTAAATGGAAGACACAGACTATACCTTCACTGGAGGAAATAAAAAATAGAGTAAATAGCAATAATGCTTTTGAGGCGGCATAGCGACATTAAATAACCAAATGACTTTACAGAAACTTGGGCGGCTTGGGAACTGCTATCATAGGCTTAGATAGTCAACTGGCTCCTATACTTGTCTTAGGGAGAATCCACTTTTTTTTTTTTTTTTTTTTTAGCGGTATGGTTGGATCTCTTGCTCTCTCAGCACATATAACAGGCTTTTGCTTTTCTACAAACCTCACGACTTTGGGGTCCTGAGATGATAATTACAATGTCACAGTCATATCTTATTTTATTTTATCTTATTTTGATTTAACAGCATGATTCATTTGATATGCTTCTTCATTTATGTAACTGGATACTGCATAGAGCAATGTTAAGATTGATGTAAATGAACAATTCTTGAATACGTCATGCTATGTTCTTTGTGTGAAAAATAATAAAAAATTTTAAGTAACAAAAAAAAAAAAAAGAAGAATAAAGTAAATGTTCTGGAATGGCCAAGTAAAAGTCCTGACCTTAATCCAATTGAAATGTTGTGGAAGGACCTAAAGCGAGCAGTTCATGTAAGGAAACCCACCAATATGCAAGAGCTGAAGAGCTGTTCTGTATGGAGGAATGTACTAAAATTTCTCCAAGTCAATTTGCAGGGCTGATCAACAGTAACTTTTGCCACATGCAGATGTTATTGGATCATTTTTGTTTTCAATAAATCCACCATAAATAATAAATTACAAGGGAAGTAGGTAATGTAAGGTCAAGGTGGCTGCTAGTTTACATTCCCTCTTAGTTTAGTAGGAGGGAACAGCATTGCAAGTTGAGTCATAACATTAGGGAATTCTTATTTGAGTTAATAAGGTAACCTGCTGCTAGGGGCCTAAAGGACAAACAATGTGTTTCTGGGGCTGTTTCTGATTCGGGCATTAGGTGGAACAACTAGACTGAAAAATATTATTAACGAAAAATTAGTATTGATTGCACATAGTGGCAATAATGACTAATGGAAGGAGGATATCTTCAAGGATAATTTCATTAGAACTTTCTTGGTTTATTTCTTAGAGACATTACCCATGCCAAATTACGAAGCAATGGCTAGAAAAACAATGAAGAGATGGGATGAGTGAAGGCCTAAAAGTATTTAACTGTTTGGGTTTGTTATTGAAAATTTGGTTTTTAAACCATTCATTTCATGGCTGTGAAAAAGGATATTATAATTTTAACATAGCTAATATACACAAAATTTGACCTCAGAAGTCCTCTGGGTTTGTTGCGAGAACAAAGGGAGAATTTTGAAATAATATATAAAATTCTGCAGGGTAGACAATGTTCAATGCATGTTGGTTAATCAATACACATTGAGTATATAAACATTATATACCAATACCTATAATATCCTATAATAAGCTAATTTCTCTTAAAATCATAATCACTTTGAATATTATGCATGTTCAAGAAATAAACCAAGGCACTCTTACAAGTCTTAAAAATTAATAGAATCTGCCATCACAACATCGCTCAGCAGGGCATTCCACAACCTCACTGTCCTCACCATGAAGAACCATATTTGCTGCTTTAAATAAAATCGTAATTTCCTCAAGTCTAAAGGCATGACCTCTCATTATTTCATATTTTCCAAAGGAGAAAAGATCCCACTCTGTCTATAAATATTTTTGTAATGATTAATCATGTCTCCTTGCAAGCACATTTTCTCCACAGAAAATAACCCCAACATTGACAGTCTACCCTCATAATTTAAATATTCCATCCCACTAATCAGTATAGTTGCACATCTCTGCACTCTCTCCAGCTCATAAGTATAATTTTTAAGGATCTGAGCCCAAAACTGCACCACATACAAGGTGAAGCCTTAACAGGGACTTATAAAGAGGCATAATTATGTTTTCATCCCTTGAGTTAATGTCATTTTATTGCAAGACAGAACTTTATTTGCTTTAGTGGCAACTGATTAACACTGCTTGTTATTCTTAAAAATCTCCAAATCCTTCATAATAAAGGAAACCCCAACACAATGTCATTGCTATCTTGTACTTATGGTAATTCTACCAAAATGCATAACCTTGTATTTATACACATTGAACCTTATTTGCCAGTTTGCTGTCCAGTTCTCAAATTTAGTCATATCAACTCTGCAACTTTCTGTACAAAGGTGACACCATATAGACAATATTATGTCATCAAATCATGCTTGCATTTTCGTTTAGGTCACTGGGTCACGATTTTAGAAATTAAATTTGTGTATTGCTGAGCTTAACATAATGATATCTTAAGCAAAGTAACAAACGTAAAATACAAGCATAGAAGTGCAAGCTCAATATACATAATTATATAGTGCAGCATGCTCATTATTTGTGTACAAATGATGACCACAGCTTTTTTCCTCAAGGAAACAAAAATCTAGGACCAAGGCAGGTACATGGCAAACACATATCTAAAGTATACATCCTATTAAAATATTTTGTTACATTAATAAGTATGACATTTCAGAAACAGAAATTTTTGTTGAGCATTGTGACTGGCCGCTCGCTGCCGCCTGAGGAGAGGTTCTCACCTTGACTCATGGCAGGAGCGGCCCAGGATGTTAGGAAACATGGGTGTAAGTAAATAAGAATATGGACTTGATGAAATGGTCCAGTTCCTCAAAACTGACATTATATTATATGTGATCTTTTATGAAAAAGATGTACTGTAGCATGATTAACCTTTGAAATTCAAGTCAAACAAAGGAATGATGCCACCTCATAGTGCATAATATTTTTGCATGAATTTTGTTTGTTGTTAAAGTTATGGGATACTATTCCCTTTGACATTCTTTTTTGCATGAATTTTGTTTGTTGTTAAAGTTATGGGATACTATTCCCTTTGACATTCTTCAGCTCCTGCTGTGCTCTATGCTTTTTCACTGAAAGGATTAATGAATGCGTAACTATTAAATTGAGAAGTTTGAAAAACTAGCCTGTAAAATTTAAATAAAATCAAGGTCAAAGCTAGAAGTAAGGCAACCTTTACAGTCAAATAGCAAAATGTAATTATTTTCAGTAAGCCTAATCTGATTCATGCTATAAAATATCCTCTTACCCATGATTCACATTGCTATTTTTTGAGAACACTTGAAAAATGTTTTTTTGACACTGATTGCACTTGCTTTCATTTCTGAAAATTATTAGGTCCATTTTCCACTGTTATTATAATTTAACAATCCCTAATTGACTGATACAGTACATAATTAAATATTTATATGTAATTAAATCATTTGCCCATTATATTGTATTATGTTGGGATTTGTATAATTGATACTGCCAGCATGAATCTGTTGAAAATAAAATATTTTACGTAAACACGTTTTAACAAAACATTAGCTTGTAGGGGTGTAGGTAACATTCCATAAAATGAATGAAAATGGCACACAACAGAGCTATGATGATAGTTTATTGTGAATTTTATTTTTTCCAGTGTTAATCACTACATTGTGGTCTTCCCAATGTAATTATCAAAATGTTAACCCCTTTTCCTGTTTTTGCTGTTTCCGATGAGTGAAGTACTTGACCTGTTTATTGAGCTTGGGGATCACACTTGATTTCTGTCATAATTTATGTTTTCAACTTTCCCCTCAGTTTTAAACTTCCTGATTTCAAAACAATTTGAATAGGCCCCGAGTTTTAAATCCCAGTGCTTAGGAATGAGGCTACTTATTGGTAAAGTCATGCACCTGGGATATAAAAATATCCAAGCCACGTAACCCTTAATGGGACTGCACTAGGCTCCTTGTAGATAATAAACTTGGCTGTAGCAAGCAATGCCAGTCAGCAGCATCAAGGGCAAATAAGGTATTGAGCTGTTTTTAAAGGGGCATAAATTCACGAGAGGAGGGGGTCATTGTTCAACTATACAGAGCACTGGTAAGGCCCCATCTAGAATATGCCGTACAGTTTTGGTCTCCAGCGCTCAAACATGACATTATTGAATTAGAGAGGGTACAGAGAAGGGCAACTAAGCTGGTATGGAAAATCTTAACTATGAGGAAAGACTGGCCACATTGGGGTTGTTAACGATAGAGAAGAGGATCTTAAGGGGTGACTAGGTATAAATATATAAGGGGATCATATAATAATCTCTCTAATGCTTTATATACCAAAAGGTCTTTCCAGTTGACACGTAGGCACTAGGGATGGGTGAAAAAAATTGCTATAGTTTGATTTCCGCCAAATTTCGGAATTTCACCACTGGCAACATGTTACGCAAAACTTTTCTCCTTATGTGCTATAGATAAGCCACCCCTGAAGCGTACCCACAGTTATGCTTCAGTGCAGCACAAGTCAGGCTGTGCTGCAACTCCTCTGCCTGGGGGAGAGGAGTCATACTGCATCTGAGCTCATGGCCGCTTTCCAGCGATGGTTCACTCCCCTCCAGCTACTAGCAGGTAATATTGTATGCAACCACAGTCGCAAACCTGCTGGGCACCCTCCACCTAGGCCAACTGACCAATGTGCCTTGCTTGACACATATGCTCATCCTTGTGGTGCAGCACTACTTGAAGAGCTAGCAAGGGTTGGGTGAGTTGCTGGAGAAGGCACGTAGGGTATGCGGGAACTTTTGCAGGTCCCTCACCGCCAGCGCGTCTTTGGCACGGATTCAGCAGCAGCATCATCTGCCACCCCACTGGCTGATCTGATCTGTGTCCGATGCACTGGAATTCTACCCTGCACTTGGTGGAGTGCCTTGAGCAGCACTGGGCTGTCAGCAATTACCTGCTGGAGCACAGTGCCTGGGGTACTCAGGGGGCAGATTTGGGGTACTTCGGTGCAGAGCAGTGGCAGCCAAGTACTTGCCCCCTTTGAGCAGGCCACACACTTTGTTAGAAGGGACAATATGTGTGTAAGTGATGTTATACCCCTGGTTTTCCTCCTCAAGCACATTTTGCAGGCAGAGGGGGCTGGGAGGCAGGAAGTGGAGGAATTTCTGCCTGATGAAGAGGATAAGGGAGAGGAGGACTGGGTGCCTGCACAGCATGGTGAGCAGGGCACAAGCCACCCAAACACCCCAGCTATTGTCAGCTGCTGGGAGGGCACAGAACAGGTGGAGGTGGAAGTAGATGACCTGCTGCATCTTGAGGGCAGTCAACAAGAGGATGGTCGGGAGCAAACTTGCCTCCGGAGCAATCCCCGGATCTGTTCCATTAAAGACCAGGATGATTACTGGGTGGCCACTATGCTTGACCCACTTTACAAGGAAAAAGTGGGGGAGTTCCTTGTACCCAACCAGAGAGAGAGAGGAGGGTGGATAAATTGAAGAGGGCTCTGTGCCTAAACTGGTGGAGGCCTTTCCCCAGTCTGACACTTCTCAGGTCTCCACTATTCCACCCATCCAGCAGAGACGGGGGCCAAGCAGCAGCAACAGCAAAGGCGTGATCTCATGGGTTTGTGGAAGAGCTTTTTTGAGCCTCATCAGTGCTCCAGTGCGGCTGGAGCATATGGTGGCTGACTACATGTGGTATGTCAGTGTGTAGGACTCCATGCGCACTGATGATGACTAGGGATGGGCGAATTTGACCCGTTTCTTCAAAATTTAATCGCTGGCGAAATGACACCTTGTCTATGGGCGTCAAAAAAATTTTGACGCACATCTTTTTTTTTTTTGCACAACGCCATACAAGTCTATGGAAGTGATTTTCGCGGCGAAACAAGCCGAAAAAATTCACCCATCCCTAATGATGACCCCATGTATTTCTGGGTGTTGAGGCTCAACCAGTGGCCAGAACTGGCACAGTACTTTCTGGAGGTGCTGGCTTGCCCCCTGCCAGTGTTCTGTCAGAGAGTGTCTTCAGTGTCGCAGGTATGGGGTGCCATTTGTCCCAAATACATTCTGTATACAAAACTATCCCTAATACACAGAATGAATGTCTCTCATGTTATATAAGTATTTGTGACCATACACAGAGAAAACAAATATACGAAAGACTTATTTCTATTAAAGAATGAAAACAAAATCTGGTTAGTGCACAAAAGGATGTCATTATATCACAAACTCCATTCTGTACAGTTTAACAAGCAATCTGTCGCACAAATGTATAACCTCCATGTAACGGACACACTTATGTGCAAAGTTACTTACAGAATGAATTATGTAAAAACAAAGTTGGACATAATATATAATAGTGTAACTAGTGCTTGTCAAGCTAGATTTGACTGACAAAATAGATATCTGTGACAGAAAGCAAGATTTTATAGTACAGGATTCATTCTTTCCACAAAATGACAGTTTTGTTTCACAAAACAGATAAAATAACCATTCTGTGAAGCAACACTGTCAGTCACATTCCTGAACCAATAAGAACAAAGCTTATTGCCATATACAAACAAGATGAGAAGTGGCCAGCTCTGCTCCACATGGCTAAGGCAAAGTATCTGGCCTGCTATAGAGGGCGCCCTCTAATGTCCCATGTGCTGCATAGTAATAAACATGCACAAACCTTTCCTTAAAGAGCTGCTGTTAAACACTACAGGTTCATAAATGGAAGTTTTTGCAAATGGCTGAGAAATATAATGCTGCACTTATGATTGTAGAGAAAGAAAAGTATGCAAAACTTATATAAATATGATCATTTTAGGTGATATGGCTATTCTTATTGTATTAACCTGCTTGTGTGGCCATTTTGGTTAAGGGCATTCCTGCTGTTTTGCCATTATCTTATGACTCACTCCTGTTCCTCTTCCTGTCTAAGATGAGAGTAATAATGGGACAGGCCACACCCACCTTCCATGTTGTATTAAATGTACCAGAAGTTACAGTGTTTGTCTGGCTGCTTTGCCTGACTCTCAGAATCAGCTATAAGTTTTGTATATGATAGTTAGACTCCAATGTCTCTTCCTAGCTGTAATCTTGCACCAATTAGCTTGTAGTAGTCTCTTAATAATGTGCTTAGCTATAGTCCAACTACTACATAATAGGTTTAGCCAGAGACTTGGGACTGATCATGTGCACACATACCTCCCAACTGTCCCTTTTTCAGAGGGACAGTCCCTCTTTTGACAGCTCAACCTGAGGTCCCTCATTTGTACTGGAAAGTCCCTCTTTTCTCTGCACTGAACAGCCAAAGTTTCTAACTTAATTGGCTTTTGGCAGAGAGGCCAGTACAGCTAACAGGTGCAACTAAGATGCTTTATAACAATTTTGAGATAAGAAAATAAGTAATTTTAACAGTTTAGATAAGGAGAAATATTTTCACATTTTTATAACCTGCCAAACTTTGTAAAATGAACATGGTAATTAGGGGGTGTGACCACAAAATGGGTGTGGTCAAAAAAATTGCTGCACTACATGCAAAAATTTTTTGTCTCTCTTTATATTTCCAAAATGTTGGGAGGTATAGTTCAACTACTACATAATAGCTTTAGCCAGAGACTTGGGACTGATCATGTGCACAGTCGCATTCTCTATAGTATGATGTTTATGTTATATGAGCAGCCACTCCTGAGTACTGGGTCATTTAGTACTGGGTCATTTAGTACTGGGTCATTTAGGCAGGGGCAATTTTATATAGAAGCAACAAGCTGCACAATGCTTTATATTTATTTATAACAAAAGACTCTAATGATGCTGTCCCCCTTACCTGCCCAGTGCTTAACCCTTTCACATCAGAGTGGGTCGAGGGGGGCACAACACTAGAGCAGAGAGCACAACTGCGCCCATGTCACATGCATGTCCAAGGCCGCCAGCAGGGGGGGGACAAGTGTTCCGGGCCTGAAGGGGGGCCCAGAAGTACTGCATTTTTCAAAGAGCCGGGTCCCCTTTACGAGCGCCCGAGTCATGCGGCCATTTTGCATATTACAGAATGCGGAAGTGCCGAAAAGACGAAGCTGAAGTCCCAAAGCGGCGAAAAGACCCAAATTTATGAAAGGAGGTGAAGTTGAAGTCCTAAAGCCTTTTGTTTACACATAGTACTCAGGAGTGGCTGCTCATATAACCTACACATCAAACTAAACACAATGTGTGTGCACATGATCAGTCCCAAGTCTCTGGCTAAAACTATTATATAGTAGTTGAACTATAGCTAAGCACATTATTAAGAGACTACTACAAGCTAATTGGTGCAAGATTACAGCTAGGAGGAGACATTGGAGTCTAACTATCATGTACAAAACTTATAACTGACTCTGAGAGTCAGGCAAAGGAGCCAGAGAAGCACAGTAACTTCTGGTACATTTAATACAACATTGCAGGTGGGTGTGGCCTGTCCCATAATTACTCTCAGCTTAGACAGGAAGAGGAACAGGAGTGAGTCATAAAATAATGGCAAAACAGCAGGAATGCCCTTAACCAAAATGGCCACACAAGCAGGTTAATACAATAAGAATAGCCATATCACCTAAAATGATCATATTTATATAAGTTTTGCATACTTTTCTTTCTCTACAATCATTATAAGTGCAGCATTATATTTCTCAGCCATTTGCAAAAACTTCCATTTATGAACCTGTAGTGTTTAACAGCAGCTCTTTAAGGAAAGGTTTGTTCATGTTTATTACTATGCAGCACAGGGGACATTAGAGGGCGCCCTCTATAGCAGGCCAGATACTTTGCCTTAGCCATGTGGAGCAGAGCTGGCCACTTCTCATCTTGTTTGTATATGGCAATAAGCTTTGTTCTTATTGGTTCAGGAATGTGACTGACAGTGTTGCTTCACAGAATGGTTATTTTATCTGTTTTGTGAAACAAAACTATCATTTTGTGGAAAGAATGAATCCTGTACTATAAAATCTTGCTTTCTGTCACAGATATCTATTTTGTCAGTCAAATCTAGCTTGACAAGCACTAGTTAGTTACACTATTATATATTATGTCCAACTTTGTTTTTACATAATTCATTCTATTAGTAACTTTGCACATAAGTGTGTCCGTTACATGGAGGTTATACATTTGTGCGACAGATTGCTTGTTAAACTGTACAGAATGGAGTTTGTGATATAATGACATCCTTTTGTGCACTAACCAGATTTTGTTTTCATTCTTTAATAGAAATAAGTCTTTCGTATATTTGTTTTCTCTGTGTATGGTCACAAATACTTATATAACATGAGAGACATTCATTCTGTGTATTAGGGATAGTTTTGTATACAGAATGTATTTGGGACAAACGGCACCCCATACGCAGGTGGGCTGGACACGGAGAAGTGGACACGGCTATCCACTGGCAGCATGGATATTCTGACATTTATAAAAATGTATGAGGCATGGATAAGGGGGGATATCCAAGTGCCCATTGCAGACATCAGAGACTAGCCTCCTCTCTTCCTCACAAATGTACCCTCCTCTCCTGCTGCCTATACTCCCCTCTCATAGACTCTTCCTCAATAGTTTTGCCTATCTCTGCTTCTGTTGCAGCCTGCTACCACTAGTACTACTGCTGCATTGTTGGCAAATGTTTTTCTGGTAGGGGCCCATCAAGGCTCCTACTGCTGTTACTCATAATACTGCTGCATTGTCGGCAAATGTTTTTCTGGTGGGGCCTATCAAGACTAATAATAATGTTGTTTCTAATACTGCCACATGGTTGGCAAATTTTTTCTGGTTGGGGTCTGTAAAGGTTCATAATAATGTTACTTCTAATACTGCCGCGTAGTTGGCAAATTTCTTCTGGTTAGGGGCTGTCAAGTTTTTTAATAACTTTACTTCTAATTCTGCCGCATTGTTGGTAAATTTCTTCTGGTTGAGGCCTACCTCTTCTAATTCTAATAATGTTGCTTCCAATACTGCTGCTGCTGTTACTACTACTGCCATGTGGTTGGCAAATTAATTCTAGTTGAGGCACACCTCTTTTAATTCTAATTATGTTGCTTCTAATACTGCAGCAGAGTCTGCAGATTGTGTGCTCTATCCTATCCCTTATCGTTTAAAGTATTGTATTTGTTCCAGCTGGTGTGACCTAATAAGGAAAGTGAGCAGTAACTATTTTACTTATAATACTGCCACATAGTTGGCAAATATCTTCTGGTTGGGGCCTGTCAAGGCTCTATATACTTTTTATTCTATTAATGCCGTGTAGTTGGCACATTTCTTCTGGTGTGGAGTCTGTCAAGGCTTCTAATAATGTTGCTTCTAATAGTGCTGCTGCTGTTACTACTACTGCTGCATAGTAGGCAAATTTTCATCTGGTGTGGAGTCTGTCAAGGCTTCTAATAATGTTGCTTCTAATACTGCTGCATAGTTGGCAAATGTATTCTAGTTGAGACCTACCTCTTCTAATTATGTTGCTTCTAATACTGCTGCTTAGTTAGCAAATTTCTTCTGGTTGCGTCTGTCAGGGTTTCTAATAATTTTACTTAATAATGTCACATGGTTGGCAAATTTATTTTAGTTGAGGCCTACCTCTTCTAGTTTTAACAATGTTGCTTCAAATACTGCGACATCGTTGGCAAATTTCTTTTGGTTGGGGTCTGTCAAGGTTTCTATTAATTTTACTTCTAATACTGCCTCATAGTTGGAAAATTTCTTCTGGTTAAGGCCTACCAAGGCTTCTAATAATTTTACTTCTAATATTGCCGCATATTTAACAAATTTCTTCTCGTTGAGGCCTACCAAGGCTTCTAATAATTTTACTTCTAATACTGCCGCATTGTTGGCAAATAATTTTAAGGTTGGAGCCTATCAAGGCTACTGATAATGTTGCTTCTACTACTACAGCATGGTTGGCAAATTTAGTTACACTATTACCCAAAGTCCTGTTAAGTGCTGCCTCTAAGTGAGATGTCTGCAAGTACACAAATGAGGTCTCTGAAATGAGTGCTGCCAAAAGTCCTGTTACCTTATCATCATACAAATAACAATCTCTTCAAATTCTTCAACTAATGCTAGTGTTGTTTTGGGTTATACTTGTATTCACGGTTTGTATTATGTGTAAGGTGCAACCAAAACAAAAAGCATAATGGATTTTAGTGCTACTCAATTCAACAGCAAATTCATCAGACTAGGTGCCCACAGTCAAACTAGGTGCTTGCACGTCATGTGACACACTTGTCATATGCGCTTCAAACTTTGGCCTCATCATTATAAATACCCAATGCCCTGCCCTTACACCTGTAGGAGTGGAAAACTTTTCCAGCAACATGATGGCAGGTCCTGGCATGCTGAATGAGGAGCAGCTTGGCTTCTTTATTAGATACCTGCACCGGGAGGGGTATGATAATATCCCCCCTGTGACCCCCGGGATACAGTCCCTGCACAGGCTGAGGAGGCATTTCAATGTCTGTCTGAGGCTGCATGTGGTCCAGCGGATCTGGAGTGACGTAAAGAGGTAGCACCCAGATCTAGTGAATTAGCTAAGGGCAGAAGTAAAAGGTAGATCTTAATGGTGTTGCCCGCCCAATACCTGCCATATAGATATACCCATATATGCCATATAAAGTATATGCCATATACCTTATAGATGTTGGTTTTCAAGGACCTTTTGAGGGTAAGATCAAGGACCTTTTGAAGGGAAACCCTCCTCCTCCTCCTCCTCCAGCAGCCTATTAAATTTTGGTATCCACAGACAAAGAAGAAAGCTCCGGCACTTTTATAGGCTTGAACCGCCTATACAAAAAAGTGCTTTATGGGTTCTGACACCAGCCATAAATTAGTATAACAAGCCGTGTCTCGCTCACCATAAATAAAGGGTTTCGTCATAGAACACTTTCTCAGAGGAAGTTTTCTATCACGAAACGCGTCAGACCTCAGACGCTAAGTATGATTAATATGTTGTTTAAATAAAGTATAGAATTTTATGTTCTGGTCTGGAGACGAGCGATTTATTCGGAAACCCGGGAGTTCACTGCCTCTACACTATGAATCTTTTACATTTTTGGCCACCATTGTGCTATTCGATATGACTATGAAGATTTTCATTCATCCAGGTCATGGTATATCTAATATAGGTAAATCTAAAACAACTGCTGAGTAATCATTGAAGACGTTTCACTACTCATCCGAGCATCTTCTTCAGTTCAAGTTTCACTACTCATCCGAGCATCTTCTTCAGTTCAAGTTGAACTGAAGAAGATGCTCGGATGAGTAGTGAAACGTCTTCAATGATTACTCAGCAAGTCCAGTTGTTTTAGATTTACCTATATTAGATACTGTGCTATTCTTTATATTAAAAACACTTGTTCAAACCTGTATATTTTTTCATTTAACTACTACTCAGATAGTACAGAATTTGTTGATACCTTTAAGAAGGGGTTGGATGGCTTTTTAGCAAGTGAGGGAATACAGAGTGATGGAAGATAGCTCATAGTACAAGTTGATCCAGGGACTAGCCCGATTGCCATCTTGGAGTCAAAAAGGATTTTTCCCCCTCTGAGGCAAATTGGAGAGGCTTCAAATAGGGTTGTTTTGCATTCCTCTGGATTAACTAGCAGTTAGGCAGGTTAAAATAGAGTTAAAAGGTTGAACTTGATGGACATGTGTCCATCACACACTATGTTATACTGCACATCTATAGTGAACGTCAATAATTTTCTGAGATTTGTAGTTGTGGCTGGTCACAACTGGAAGTCATAAATTACAGTCTGTTATTTTTAATGATTTAAAAAGCATTAAAAAAATCAAACCACGCTATTTCAAACTTTTGGGCAAGGGAAGTCATAGGAATTATGCCCAAACTTTTTTTTTTAAGTAGAGAAAACTAAACCATTGTGGTTGCATATATTGCTTGGAAATGCATGGTAATTGTTGAAAAAAAAATAATTTCATTTAAAATTTCATTGATAAATGTGACCCTTATATTGTGAATAATAGGGTTATTTATAACCTTACTGCTGTCTCGAATGTAATTTGTATAACAATAATAAGACTGTAAATACTCCAAGCCGCAGTGTAGACAAATGTTGTAGAAGTACTGAAACTGATAGATGACTTGTTTTGTTTCTGTCTGCCTTTCTATACTGTTATCTTATCTACTTAAAGGGTTTGTTCACCTTTAAATTAACTTTTAGTATGACAAAGAGAGCGATATTCTGAGACAATTTACAATTGTTTTTTATTTCTTTATTTTTTGTGGTTTGAGTTATTTGGCTTTTTATTCAGCAGCCCTCCAGTTTGCAATTTCAGCAATCTGGTTGGTAGTTACCAAATTACCGATGTATTACTGATTTGAATAAGAGACTGGAATATTATATGGTTAAGACCTGAACAAAAAGATGTGTAAGAAAAAGTAGCAATAACAATAAATATTTAGCCTTACAGAGCATTTGTTTTCCGATGGGGGTCAATGACCCCCATCTGACAGCCAGAAAGAAGGAAAATAATTCAAAAGCTGCAAAAAAGAAAAAAAGAAGACAAATTGATAAGCTACAACACATTCTATAACATACTAAAAGTTTAAGGAGAACTAAAACTTAACTAAAGAAATGTTGTACATTATGTTTTGTGCTTCTGTACCAGCCCAATGCAATTTGCTAATTCACTGCACATGCTCTTTGCTGCTGTCAGTTACTGAGCTTAGGGACCAACTCACAATATACAGTACACGTAGAATATAAATGTCACAATATAAGGCTGATTAGTAATAATACAGGTAATTACTACATGGCAGCACAGAAACCAGTGCAACTAGCATCAGAATTTAATAATCAGCCTTGAAGCATCAGTTTATATTACAGGCCAACCTCATTTTCTGCTTGATAATTTGCAACAATCCCTAAGCTTAGCTTCTCATCAGCTGCTCAGAGCCCACTGAGCATGGAAAGTCACAGACACTTTCCAAGATGGTGAACCCCTGTGACAAGTTTGAAGTCCTGGATCATTGGTGCTCTTGACAAGATAAATCTTTAGACTGGTGCAATAAGTTCAGTAACTAAAATTTGGCATTTTTAGCCACATTCATTTTTAAGGTTTAGTTCTCCTTAAACATAAAGGTGAACAACCACTTTAAGTGAAGCTGATATTTGAATACAAGACATAAAGCAGAAAATATTTAAGTTTGTGCTAAAGGCTGGATTCACTCACATGCCACTTCTGATTTTTATTACTCATTGTCCTCTTCATTCTATGATTTGTTTTTGATAAATGCCTCTGTTCCAGTTACTACTCCTCATTCAGATAATAATTATTGCTTTTTTGCCTCTCTCTTTCTTTCCGTTTCATATGAAACAGATTGTAACTCATCTCCAAATAGCTGTGTTTGAAAAACAACCTGCTAATGATTTCAGGATCCATGAGCCTGATCAGCCTGAAGAGCAAAGCAATTAAAATATTTATACATTGCTAATTGTCAACATCTCCCAAATCATCCAAGTAAGTTTACCTCACCACTTCATGCCTGCAACATGGGGAGGGAGTCAGTGTTCAGAGAGCAGTTTCATGCCAGAATAATAAATAGCTAAATTATAAATTTGTAGAAAATTGTAGAATAATACACACGTCAAAATAAACAATTCTTCTAATTTTGCATTAGACACATACATAAGCACAGTGTCTATTGAGCCAGTGTTGTACTATAAAAAATATTTCACTGTTTTCTTTACATGATGAAACAGCAGTTCTTTAAAAAGAAGTCAGCAAAATGTCTTGATGTCTACATTTACACCACAAATGAACACACAAAATATGTTACAGAGATACTGTCGCGGCAATACACTGCTCCACCAGAATTCTGCACTAAAACTCATTTATTTTGAGCAAACAGATATTTTTAATATTTCATTTTGAAATTTGGCATGTGGCTAGGCATAGTGTCAGTTCCCCAGCTGCCCTCAGGCCATGTGACTTGTGCTGTGCACTGTGATGGGAACAATTTTCTGTGTGTCTACAATGACACTCCTGTCTCTAATAATGTGTAATCAGTGTAGGACTGGGCTAGCAGGGCGCCCCTAGGCCCGATGTCATCTGTCGCCCCATCGCTTCCCTTTATTCAATTCAATTTTAATCATCAGGTCCAGAGCAATGGTGATTGGTGTACATGAAATTTAAAAAATGTGGTATCTCCTGTGCCTCTCCAGTGTTTCTGAAGCAATGTGGGTGTGGTTGGGCTGCATGCCGCCCCCTAAAATCCTGCCACCCTAGGCCCGGGCTTTGGTGGCTTCTCCACAAATCCGGGCTTGGTTGTGGTGGGGCTCGGGGGTAGAACCCATCAGCTATGCATGTTTTAGATCCAACTGAATTGCTTTTTTTTGCATAGACCTTGCATCAAGCCAAATCTATGATTGGGGTGTATATAACCCAGAGGAATATATATTGAATACAGCAGCATGTAGGGCAAAAAACAAAGGCTTAAATTTACAAATATGTTGTTAAAACAGTATCGCCGGCTTGCACTTCTCATGAAATTATATTAGGGAAAGCTAAGAGAGGTAGAAGTGGGTATTAGTACAGTAACTCTGAATTTGTACACGCTATTCCCTGATAAAGAGGGGCGGAGCCTCACAAAAACTCATTGGAAGCCAGGAGCAGTCAGCATCTTCTCCTTTACTTGTACTTTTAGTCATTTTGTGAGTAGACATCTGTTTTTGCAATTTATACATTAAAAGGTTTAATGCACTATTCTATTGCTTTTTCACATTGTCTTTTTAAAACCTACAGTACTCTTAATAAGTTTGTGAGAATATAGGCAGAAGAGGGAGCACTGTGGTGGACCCTTACCTGTTACTCACATTCCCTGCTAATTGTTAACAGGATTTTGAATCCTTGCAAGTATACCATTCGTAATACACTATGAGAGTTTTCCCTTGTGTGCTCTCTTTCTCAGCACTTAATTATATTAAAATGTAATTTTCCTGATAATTCACCCTTCACTTTGTTGCCATTCTCCTTAAGAGATGGGATAACTGGTAGCTCAATCTCACGTGAGCCTGTAGCTTTCTTTTAGACAGAGGAGAAACTGCACACAGACACCATGCTTCTCTTACTTCAAGAAGACAAAACTTTATTAACACTTCTGCATTAGCAGACAAAGATCTTGTCACATCACACTGTATCAGTATCAGATCAGTATGGGAACTGTATGAGAGCACACATATTAATACATATCTTAACACCCCACTTGCTCTCATATTACAGAAAGACATATTTAGCATAAATGTATAGTACACTGATTTATACTCCAAATATTTAATGTACAAATTCTCCCAGTTTAAACTTTGTTACTGGCTTAGTCATAAAATCTGCTACCATTTTGTTTGTGGAACAATACTCAATACACCTTTTACAGCAAACTCGGTTCTTTGCAAGAGCTATTGCACCTTGATTATCTTTTAGAAAATTTACTGTCTCATATTGACATTCACTGTCCATTTCTTTGAGCAACTGCACAACATATAAACTCTCCTGTGTGGTAGCAGCCAGTGCTATATATTCAGCCTGACAGAAAGACTGTGGGTTGTTTCTTTGACTTCCAAGAAATCAGTTTACCATTCGTGGATAGACTTAAAACAATATCCCATTGTGCTTTTTATTGCAATTAGGTCTGAGGCACAACTAGCATCACTATATGCCTCAAGTTTTAAGTTCTCTTTGCATTTTCTGTAGCTTAACTCAAAATCAATAGTACCTTTCACAACATAGCTGGCTTTGTATGTTTCAGATCCATCTGCATTGTTTTTTATTGCATAAACCCATCAACCCCCACTGAATGTTTACATTCTGGTAAAGTGGTCAGTATGAATGTGTAATTCTCCCTCTGCTCTCTTAAAGGAGAAGGGAAACTGCCAAGGCAGTTTATTGGCAATAGATTAGCCACACAGTGCATGCTAGAACACCATTTTTATTCTGCAGAATGATTTTTCATACCTGAGTAAACAGCTCTGTTTGTTTAGGATAGCAGATGCCTTATTAGATTACTGTGACATCACTTCCTGCCTGAGTCTCTCCCTGCTTGCTCATAGTTTTGGGCTCAGATTACAGCAGGGAGGGGAGGAAGGAGGAAAGAGGAGCAAACTGAGCATGCTCAAGCCCTAGCACTGTAGGTTTAAGATGGAAACAGGAAGTCTGATACTGAAGCCCATGTATACACAATAGAAGGAAAGAAATGTGGTGATTCTTTTGACAGAGGACTCAGTGCAGTGTTACTTTGAGAGTTTACTAGTGTATTTATAAAGACCTTTCTGATAAAGCTTACTTAATTTTAACATTTCCTTCTCCTTTACCTTCAGATACTGGGACCTCCCCTGGATTTGGGTTTAATATAGGGAGTACACACCTTTCCCTATAAATGTTATCATCATCATCTAACATATCATTTTGAGTTTGTCTCTCTCATTTATGCCTATGATTAACTTTATTTTTTGTTATTTTCTAATAAATAGTATTTTTTACTATTGCATGATTGAGGGCATACCTGGTGCCCATTTTTGGAAGGGGTGTTTGGGTGAGTATGTACCCTGTTACTGTGAACAATGTCTCTCATTTACATTCTTTGTAATGAACTTTACTAGCCTGTGTTTAAAAACCTTTCCAGTGCTTGGGTAATATACCAGATATGAGGGACTATTTCTGTCATATCCTACAGAAATTCCCTTTTTACACTATGGGGCATATTTATCAAGGGTCAAATTTCGAATTGAAAAAACTTCGAAATTTTAATTCAAAAAGACCAACCCAAACTAAGCTGAACTTTTTTTGGTCGAATAGGTCTGTTTTCGATCATTCATATTCGGCCGAATTCAAATCGTACGAATAGAAGAAATAGCACATTCGATCGAATTCGATTCAAAGTTTTTCCCAAAAAAAACTTAGATTTTTCAAAGTCCACCAATTGACTCCAAATAGGTTCTAGAAGGTCCCCCATAGGCCAAAACAGCAATTCGGCAGGTTTTAGATGGCGACTGGTCGAAGTCAAATTTTTAAATTTTTTTCAAATTCGAATCGACTTTGGACTATTCCCTAGTCGAAGTACACAAAAATAGCTCAAAATTAGATTTTCTTTTCATTTGAAAATTCACCTAGACCTTTTCTAAATCTGCCCCCTTTGAGTCTAGTTTTTTTCTGTCATACTGGTATGCAAAGTATTCTGACCCAAAAGTTTTCATCTTTGATAGATTAGGCTTTCTCCCAGTTAGCATGTAGTACATAGCAATTACTGCATGTGTCCCTAACTCTTTTGGCAATTTGCTCTCAAGTAACATACACCTTGCCATCTCAAATAGTGTTCTCTAATTTCTGAAAGTTATTTGCCATAAATTCTGTGCCATTATCAGACCATATACATTTGATAGTCCCATAGGAGGCAGTATCAGCAACGAACTTTTGGCTAATACTGTATCACTTTTATTTTTCAAAAAGTACACAAATACTGCACCAGATTAATCATTAGGAAATACTATGGCATATCTATAACCATCTTTTGCTACTGGATCTATGGGGCCTACTAAATCAGCTTGTACTAGTTAAAATGATTGTTGGCACGGGTGTCAGACTCTCTGTTTCTGTTCTGAACAAAATTTCTCTGGGTACAAATTTCACAATTTAGGTTAGACTTATCAACCTTACCCTTAATATTCATTCCATCAACTACACTTTTAAACTATACTTTTGTAATTTTAAAAGATCATCATAATTACAGTGACCAAGGATTTCATGCCAAGTTTGAATATCATAACAACCATGACAACTGTCACCAGTCTCATCAAAAGTACTCAGATAATAAAGACGATTATATTTCTTGATGGTGAATTTGGTACCGTTCTTATGGATCAGTTCACTGTCATCTTGTCAAAATTTAAAAAAAGATGTGCTGTTGCTTATTGCTGCTTCAACAGAGAAAATGTCCTGTGGATATGTGGGGATATACAGTGCATTTAGTAACATTGTATTTACTCTGTTCCCCTTGCTGTCAGTCAGGCACACTTCTGGTTTACACCAGAAGTCTTTTTACCGTCCACCAACTCC
Organism: Xenopus laevis; assembly: GCF_017654675.1. NCBI lineage: Eukaryota > Metazoa > Chordata > Amphibia > Anura > Pipidae > Xenopus > Xenopus laevis. The sequence continues at coordinate 46,108,390 of NC_054386.1, forward strand.
ATATAGTGGTTCTCAGGCTTGAATATCTCATCAAATTTTTTAAACTTTTTAATGTTTGTAATTATATGCGATGTTGCTCCTATATCCACCATTAGTCCATTTGTTGTTAAACTGTCTGCTTCTGCTTCTCACTTATTTTTTTTTTTTTTTAAAGTTTTTATTTTAAAATTTTCAAACATTCAACATACACAATATGAATAGTAGAGGTAGAGAGAGAAGAAATAGATATTAGAAAAGAAAGTTGTGAAGGAAGGGGGAGGGGAGGTAAGGTACAGACTGGCATATACATTATATTAGAATACTTGTAGTTAACCTGTGTGTACTTTCAACCAGGTACCCCAGACAGCATCAAATTTTTCAGGGCAGCCCCTTGACAGATAGGTCAGTTTCTGATTTGAGAAAGAATCATTGATCAACTTTTGCCAATATTGCAGTGTAGGAGGGTTAAGTGACTTCCAATGCATTAATATGGCTTTCTTGGCAAAATATAAGAGCTGCAGGTAACAAAGTCTAGAGTAGGAGCGTAACTGGAGGTCACCCGTTATCCCCAATAAACAATTTTCCGGTGAACAAATACTTGGTAATGCAAGTTTTTCATTCAAGAATTGAAGTACAACACTCCAAAATCCCTGGATTACCGGACAGGTCCAGAATACATGAAACAAGGTACCCGGTTCCTCTCTGCACTTGGGACATAGGTCTGAAACATTTTCATAAATTTTAGCCAATCGGTAGGGAGTTAAATAGACTCTATTCAAGAATTCTATTTGTATAAACCTGTCCCTCATAGAGATAGATAGCTCAGTGACTAACTTGAGAGCGTCCTTCCATTTTTCTTCATCTAAGTCAGGAATATCACTTTGCCATTTGCCCTTAACCCTCTCAAGGGGGGAGGGACCAGCGGTAGATAGGATAGTATACAACCAGGATAGGGGTTTTGTTAGGTCCACTCTATGTAAATATGTCTCTAAGGTTGTCATCTCTAAACTTACAGGTCTCACTGGAAATTGTACATTGAAAGCATGTCTTAATTGCAAATAGCGAAACAGCATATCTGGGTGAGGGTGTACTTCCCGTTGTAGTGAAGCATATGTTTTACATTCACCCCCAGAGGTTATATCCCCAAGCGTTTTTATCCCCAGCTGTGCCCACCGTGCAATGTCAGGGAGTGAGTGAAAATGAGGTAGGTGGGTATTACCCCACAATGGTGTATAGGGAGACCAGGCTGTAGAGGTCCCCCTGGCTAGTGTTTGAGACTTCTGAAATACCTGTACCACCGTGCGCATAGAAGTAGTGGTAACGTGATAGGGGGAGACACCCCTGTAAAGGAGTTTGGCAAGAGCCTCAAGGGAACCAATTACAGCGGCTTCTAGGACCACTGCCGAGTTGCTCAAATCAGGGACAAACCACCAGTGGGCATATACCAATTGGGCCGCAAGGAAATAAAGTTTGAGATTAGGCAATGCTAGGACTCCTCCAGTAACTGGTACCTGTAGCACCCTAAAGCTCAATTGAGGGTGTTCTCCTGCCCAAAGAAAGCTTCTAATTATTTTGTCTATTCTGGCGAACCATTGGGCTCGAGGGTTTATGGGAGAATTATGGAAAACATATAGAAATTTAGGTAGGAAAACCATTTTGAACATATTAATTTTGCCTGGTAGAGAGAGAGGAAGGTCTTGCCACACAGAGACTTTGCTAGTCAGAGCCTGTACTACTGGATCCAGGTTGAGTTGCTCAAATCTGTTAAGATCTTTATGGATCACTATACCCAAGTATTTAAACGAGTCTGCTACCCTGAGCTGGAGTAAGGGGTTCGGAGAGTCGTGAGGAAGGGGATCTATAGGAAACACCACCGACTTATCGAGATTGATTTTCAGACCTGAGAATTGGCCAAACTCAGAGACAGTCGTCAGGAGATTCTGTAGGGCCGCACCAGAGTTAGCCAAATATATCAGCATATCATCCGCATAAAGTGATATTTTTTCACACAGGTTTCCTATATATAAGCCCTGTATTCCTTCATTAGCCCGTATTATGATGGCCAGGGGTTCTATGGCTAGGGCAAAAAGCAATGGCGAGAGAGGGCATCCCTGTCGAGTGCCCCTTCCCAAAGATATATTTTCCGATAGTTGCCCATTGACCAGAATCTTAGCTCTTGGGTGCGCATATAATGTCTGAATCCATTTCCGGAGATTCGGGCCTAACTTATAACGTGCCAATACCTCCCACAAGTACTGCCACTGCACCGTGTCAAAGGCCTTTGCCGTGTCGAGGGACACCACAATTCTATTACCCACATTATCATGGTGGACCGCCAGGTTAGTGAAAAGGCGTCTCACATTGATATCAGTGGCTTTTGAGGGCATAAAGCCTGTCTGGTCCGGATGTATGAGTGCAGGTGCGACCAGTTTGAGTCTATTAGCTATGATCTTAGCAAATATCTTTATGTCACAATTAAGGAGGGATATAGGCCTATAGGAGTCACATCTATCCGGGGGTTTGCCTTCCTTATGTATTAGAGTGATGTAAGCATCATAGCAGGAATCGGGCAGAGCCCCTGTAGTAGTAATTCCATTAAAGAGAGCTAGGAGTTTAGGGGCTAGAAGATCCACATATTTCTTATACCATTCTATGGGTATCCCGTCCGGTCCAGGCGTCTTTCCCATAGGGAACCCAGTAATTGCATCCTTAACCTCATCTAGAGTAATGTCTTGGTCTAATTGCATGGCCAGATCCGGAGAAACCTCTGGGAAATCTACAGTATTTAGGAACTCCTCGAGTCTATCCGGAGAAGTATCAGGTGGAGATTGATATGTGGATTGAAAATACATCTCAAATTGTTGTACCATTTGTGCCATGTCTGTGATTAGGTCATTTCCACTAGCAATGGCCTGTATCATAGTCCTAGGCACATTCCCCCTAGCTAATACAGCCAGTAGTTTCCCATTCTTGTCACCCTTGTCATACCAGGTAGCCGCCCTATAAAGCTCCTGTTGTGAGTATTTCTCTACGAGAAGTAAGTCCAAATCTCTCTGTGCTACTTGCATAGCCTGTTTAGTTTCGTCAGACTCATTTTGTGTCAATTCTGATTCTGCTCTAGCTAGGTTAGTTTTGGCAAGAGATAGGGCTTGCTCTCCCTCTCTGCGGGTAGATGTAATAAGTGAGATATATGCACCCCTTATATAAGCCTTACCAGCATCCCACACAATATGGTCTGCTGCAGTGTCTTGGTTTACTTCCCAGTATTGTGTCAGCAGAGGGAGGAGATGTTCACTAACTAAAGGGTTAGCTATCCATTTGGGGGGTAATCGCCATTTATCACCTCGCCCTTGAGCGGTTCCACCTAGAGATAGTAAGAGGGGGGCATGATCTGAACACATCCTTGTCAAATATTCAATGGAGTCAACATACGGTAAAATTGTAATTGTACCTAGGCATAAATCAATACGAGACATCGCCGCCGAGGCTACAGAGTAACACGAATATTGTTTAAGCTGAGGGTGTCGCCATCTCCAAACATCCAGAAGGCCTGTGGTTTCCACCCAACGGGCAAAAATTTTGGTATCATGGGTAGAGGGGTGTAATCTATCTAGGGCCGGGTCTGGGACCAGATTAAAGTCACCCGCCCACAGCATACGATGATTACCCATTTCAGCCACTTTTAGTAAAATTTCATTTAATATTTGAATATCAGCGGGAGGAGGTAAATATACATTAACTATTATATAAGTGGTGCCGGCAATTTGGGCTTTTAAGATTAAATACCTGCCTCCCTTATCCGAAGTGATTGCGTGAAAATGGAAGTGTAATGACTTCCTGACCAGGATAGCAACTCCCCTGGAGTATGTAGAGAAATCCGCATGATATGCCACCGAGACCCAGTTCCGCCTGAGCGCGCGGACTCTCTGCCCAACTAGATGAGTCTCTTGGAGCAATATAAGATCCGCCCCAGACTTCTTAGCCGTATCTAGTACCACCGCTTGTTTAATTCTGTCGTTAATGCCACGCACATTCCAGGATAGTAATTTAAAATTACGTGGAGCCATAATCATGTTTAGAACAAATTATAAACCAGTGGGGCCATAGTGACCCCAATGGGCCCGTGATGATTGTATTGGGGAATATCGGATTCCGTTGTGACTTTCGTGAGGTATCTAAAGCTGTCAACAGCGATGTCTCGGTCAACCACCAATTAGTATTACTCCTTAAACCTCCCCTCATAGAAGCAGGCAGAGAAGAAAGAGAAAAGAAAGAGAAAAGACATAGATAAACAAAATATCCCATTACAGTAAACCCCCCACCCGGTATCCTCCTCCCAACCTGGAGATACATTTTCCCGTAATTCGAACAATCCCAACAGGGGAGTGGGTAGCACCGGTATTAACTCTTAAAATAAGTGAAACAGGGGCAGAGTCTGAGTCTCCGTGTTACCTAAAGTAGCATAGGTATATCAGGTAGATCCTAACTTTCCTTGCTGCAGCAGGGTCAGACTGAAAAAGCCAAATACAGTAAGCATTGGTGCAAAACAACTAGCACGTACATCGGGTAACAACATCCGGACTGTGTAGATCCCAAGTTGTAGGGTTCCCCCAACAGCAAAGCAGAGGGGCGGGTTCCGATATAACTCAGGAGAATGAGCTGTCTGCCTTCCAAATGAGGGCAGAGTCAATGAGCAAGGTGAGCATTGAACTGGCAATGCATCTGGGGTAGTTCTGAGAGCCCAGACGAAGAAACAAGGATAGTCTTTATTAAACAATCCATATTTGAGGGTTTCGAGGTTCCAGGTCTCTTATACTCAGAGATGGGAGAGTAAACAATAAGATCATGTTCCTCTGGGCAGTGTAGGCACTTAGGCAACTTCGCCCTCCCTGTGTCGCAGGGGGTAAGGATTGTGGCTTATGACTTTGTCTGTACTATAAGGCTATATCCAGTCAGGGAAATGTAAATAGAAATGTTCTCACCTGCTGCAGCTTCCGCATGTGTCATCTGCTCAGTTGGGGCGATGAGGGCTGGCTCTAGGGGACGAATTGCCATGCACATCCAACCATGCGCTTGCCTCTTGAGCCGAGGTAAAGAAGTTGGCTTTATCTCCGGCTTGAACTCTCAATTTAGCAGGATATAACATAGCATATTTCAAATTAGCTTCCCGCAGGCGACGCTTGACTGCCGTAAAGGTGCCTCTTTGCCGTTGGAGTTCAGCAGAATAATCAGGGTAGATGGATACCTTTTTCCCCTCTACCATAATATCTGGGCTTTGTCTGGTTGCCTGTAGTATGGCATCGCGGTCCCTGAAGTTCAGCAGTCTAATTAGGAAGGGTCTCGGCGGTGCTCCTGGCGGGGGGCTCCTACCTGGAACCCGGTGGGCTCGCTCAACCGCATAAAATGATGAGAGGGCAGCTGTGGGAACAGAGTCTCTCAGCCATTTTTCTGCAAAGGTCACTGGATCCGTCCCCTCCACCCTTTCTGGGAGCCCCACAAGCCGCACATTGTTGCGCCTCTGACGGTTCTCATAGTCATCCAGCTTGTCAGTGCAGGCTTTGAGCTTAATTTCCATGCGAGCTATTGCTGGGGGAATTGGCGCGCAGGCGTCTTCAAGAGTTGAGATTCTATTTTCTGTCTCACACACTCTCTCACGCATATTCTGGAGATCAGCCCGAAGCAGTGAAAGATCAATTTTAACTTCCTCTATTTTAGTGGAGAGCGAGGTTCTGCAATCTGTAATTGCGTCCAGTAGCAGCTGTGTCGCCGCTTCAGGTTGCGGTGGTGGGGAGCTCGTAGCCGTTGTTTGGGTCTCCTTAGGTTGGGAGCCATTTTGAGAGGGTTGCCGGGCAAACTGCTCAAGTTTGGATGCCGCATCAGATTTCGGTTTTTGTGTTTTGCTGCCTCCCATCATGAGAAGGACAGTGTTGTTATAGTAGATACTGCACTTGGTGCTAGAGTAGGATCTCAATAAGTAGTGGTAGGTTGCGGTACACAGAGCTCTCGTCTGAGCCCTTTACATTATAGTAGCAGCCATGCTTGTCCTGTCCCACCGGACAGACTGTTGTTGCAGGTGCTGTAGGGGTCTGTGGGTAATTGCCCTAATCAGGGAGCTTATTGTAGAACCTGTGTGGGCATTTGATTGCAGATGCTGGGCTGTAAGTGGTAGGTTGCTATGCACAGGGGTATCTGAGATCTCCCAGATGGATTCCCACCACTTGAGTAAAAAGACAGCCCCTCCTTGTAGCAAATGGCCTTTGTGCGTAGAGCACACTGGTTGCTTTTCCCTGGAATCAATTCAGTTGGGGCTGCAGGGAGTCACTATCCCTCTACCACAGGAAGGAGCAACAGGCCTCACTGCCTCATGCTTCCCAGCTCACAGGCGGTGGAAACAGGGATTTAGCCAAAAGGATGCACAAGGGGCGCCCCCAGGGTCTGCCAGGCACTCACCCCCCTCTCCTTCCGTCACTTGGGCCGCACACTGCTGTCCTGGCCGTAGTCGGCCGGGTTGGAGTTCCGGTCCGCGCGCGATCGGGTCAGAGCCGTACGCAAGGCCGCGGCTTTGGGCGCGACACTAGGCCGCACTACGTGTATCTGCCCGGGAGCTGTTGGAGCGGCGGTTTTGGGCTTAAATGGGAGCGGATACCCCCTGGAGCTGCAGGTGCCCACTGCTAGTCCGCAAGGGCTTTACTCTTTGGGGGAAAGTCACTTTTTTAGAAGGACCCTGGGAGCGCCTGAAATCTGCGTCCACGCCGGTTGCCAGCTAGCCACGCCCCCCTCTTCTCACTTATTTTAAAGGCAATTGTTTGCTCTGTGTCATCAGCTCCTTGTTTTACATTGTCCTGCCCCTTACATCTGCACTTGCCTTTTTATGTGTTGGGCTCTTGTAATAGTTATACCACTGTGACTTTCTTTTATCAAGTTTGCTTGGGCACGCGTTAGCTTTTTGGCCCTTTTGATTGCAGTTGTAGCAGACAGGGTTAATGTTGCCTCTCTCCCTTACTGTTGTAACAGGGTTGCTGACCTGCATCACATTGTGTTTGGGCTGACACAGTATTTCTCATTGTCTTCAAAACTTCTTAACTGTGGTTTAAACTCAGTAAAAGTCACTTTTCCTATCACCTTGTGTGATATGGATAGCAAAGGGTTTAAATGATTCATGTAGGCCCTTCAGAATCATTGCAATCAACAGTCCATTACTTACATAGTTACATAGTTACATAGTTAAATTGGGTTGAAAAAAGACAAAGTCCATCAAGTTCAACCCCTCCAAATGAAAACCCAGCATCCATACACACACCCCTCCCTACTTTTAATTAAAATTCTATATACCCATATCTATACTAACTATAGAGTTTAGTATCACAATAGCCTTTAATATTATGTCTGTCCAAAAAATCATCCAAGCCATTCTTAAAGGCATTAACTGAATCAGCCATCACAACATCACCCGGCAGTGCATTCCACAACCTCACTGTCCTGACTGTGAAGAACCCTCTACGTTGCTTCAAATGAAAGTTCTTTTCTTCTAGTCTAAAGGGGTGGCCTCTGGTACGGTGATCCACTTTATGGGTAAAAAGGTCCCCTGCCATTTGTCTATAATGTCCTCTAATGTACTTGTAAAGTGTAATCATGTCCCCTCGCAAGCGCCTTTTTTCCAGAGAAAACAACCCCAACCTTGACAGTCTACCCTCATAATTTAAGTCTTCCGTCCCTCTAACCAATTTAGTTGCACGTCTCTGCACTCTCTCCAGCTCATTTATATCCCTCTTAAGGACTGGAGTCCAAAACTGAACTGCATACTCCATATGAGGCCTTACCAGGGACCTATAAAGAGGCATAATTATGTTTTCATCCCTTGAGTTAATGCCCTTTTTTATGCAAGACAGAACTTTATTTGCTTTAGTAGCCACAGAATGACACTGCCCAGAATTAGACAACGTGTTATCTACAAAGACCCCTAGATCCTTTTCATTTAAGGAAACTCCCAACACATTGCCATTTAGTGTATAACTTGCATTTATATTATTTTTGCCAAAGTGCATAACCTTGCATTTATCAACATTGAACCTCATTTTCCAGTTTGCTGCCCAGTTTTCCAGTTTAGACAGATCACTTTGCAAAGTGGCAGCATCCTGCATGGAACCTATAGTTCTGCACAATTTAGTATCATCTGCAAAAATAGAAACAGTACTTTCAATGCCCACCTCCAGGTCATTAATAAACAAGTTGAAAAGCAAGGGACCTAGTACAGAGCCCTGCGGTACTCCACTAACAACACTGGTCCAATTAGAAAATGTTCCATTTACCACCACTCTTTGTAGTCTATCTTTTAGCCAGTTCTCTATCCAGGTACAAATACTATGTTCCAGGCCAACATTCCTTAATTTAACCAGTAAGTTAAATTACTTAGTGTCTCTCCAACATTTCTCAGTGCTGTAATGGCTGTTTCTGCACATATTTTATAGTCTGTGGCACTTTCATTTGCAGCTTTCTGAAGAGATGTTAACTCCATATATAAGCTAATTATGCATGGCTTACCTTTGCCAGCATAGTGGTTTCTCAGGATTTGAAGAGCTTTCCTTCCATCATCAGCTGCTTCTCTTATAATCAGAGAAAGACTTTTATCATCCAAAAATTTAATTATCCCAGCAAAAGCCTCTTCTTTATTACTTCTGCCCTCATCCAAGTCTTTGTCCTTTGTGGGTTCATGCAGGATGGTTTCTTTAAGATTCATCAGGTGCATGTGGCCTAGAAACTGTCTTCCATAGTTCATAGTTCTTTTCTTCTCCATCAGTTTCCTCCCTCTCTCCTGGGCCCAGAACCTGTTGCAATTCTGTTTAAGAGATGGGATAACCGATAGCTCAATCTCATGTGAGCCTGCAGCATTCTTTTAGACAGAGGAGAAACTGCACACAGACACCATGCTTCTCTTGCTTCAAGAAGACAAAACATTATTAATAATTCTGCATTAGCAGACAAAAATTGTGTCACATGACACTATATAAGTATCAGATCAGTATGAGAGCACAAACATTAATACATATCTTAATACTCTCTTTGTAAAACATTATATATGATATTTTGAAAGCATCAATGTAAGAAAGAAGAGAATATGTTGTTTACCCAGTTCTGACTCAGGTTCCTCCTTCTGGGCAACTTACTGTCTTTTGAAAGTGCTCTACCAAAGTAAGATAAAGTGCACTTGGGTGGCACAGAACGTGTAAGGCAAGTTGTAAAATAAATTATAATTCTTTTAAAATAACTAGCTGCTTGTAGTCTTCAACTTTTCTGGTGCAGACCAGTGCCAACCTGTTTTCATATTTGGTGCTTGAGCACCCAGATCCACTGTTAATAGTGGTAAGCATATAACTACTCCTTACTGTACTCAATTACTGCATAATTGAGCCATATTTCCACAAACCCCAGGTTCCTTCTACTGGACAACCTACTCTCTTTTTAAAAGTGCCTAGCAAACAAAGAGTACAGAGGGTAGTTTTACCCAATATTTACATCACAAACCCCAGGTTCCTCCTTCTGAATCACCTACGGCTCCAATAGAGAATTTTGTGTCTCTCGTTTCTGTTAAAATGTCAGCAGACATGCTTCTGGTCTCTGTCTTTTTTGTACTAGGTTGGGTACTACGAGGATATTAGGTTGCGCGTGATGCATTATGACATAGGAACACTGGAGCTTTGGCACTAAATTAAAAGCTTTAAACCTCTTTTTGACTTTTTTAGACCTTGTGTGATCTACAAATCCCAATGCTTGCAGCCTTGAAATAGGGGTAGTATTATGACTATGTAGATATATATAAGGATTATGCAAATGGACCTGCCACTTAGATATAAAAAGCTGTATAATAAAAATCCTTTTCAAATTAAACATAAACCCCCATATATAGTAAAAGGCACTGCCCAGGAGCAGTAACACAGAGCAGCCAATAAGATGTTTGTTTTTTAACAGGTGACCAATAAATCCTACCTGCTGATTGGTTGCCATGGGTTACTGCACCAGGGCAAACTTTTATTACATAACCTCCAATGTCTTTTTTTTATTATATATCACTTAAACCTGTTATAAACTTGTTTAAAACTCTCAGCTGTTAATTATATATTGCTTGCCTCACCTCTATAATTTAGGCATAGCGGCAGGGCAGGCTCTTACTTTCACTTTCCATTCTGCACTTCTTAGATGTCACTGCACTCCCCCTCTATCCTTACCATCTAATTATGTAGCCAGTGCATGGGCATCAGGTGCCCCATTCTGGCACAAAAACAAGTTTTTGGCATAATGCAAAGATTAGACATGTACCCTGATCATTCCTAAACTGTGTAATTTTTTAAAACAAATATATTAGTGCATCAAAAAAATTAATTGTGCAATAGTGCTTAAATACAAAAACAATGACAGTGCAATGTATTAAGCAATGCATACTAAATATATAATTAATAAAATGTAGTGCCATCATTTTTCCAAAACACAGCTGCATTGTGCTTATAATATGAAAATGCATACTATTTCCTACTGTGAAACACGTACAATATACATAAATTTAAGTACATATTATAAACAATATATACTAAAGTGCAAAGTGCCATATTGTTAACAAAACACAGCAACCAGAGGGTAACATCTAAAATATATTCCTAGATTCATTAATATAGAAATTATTTAAAAAATAGAATAAAAAAAGTTGTTGTGGCATTTCATGATAAAGAAACCTAATAGCCGGAGGATAAAAAGTTTTCCTAAACGTCTAAAACATTTTCCTGATTTTAATAAGTCAAACAGATAATTAGAAGGATGAGTTCCATCTTTAATAATTCGGAATGCTCTATCTCCTTCGATAAATATCTTGCAGTGATGGTAAATTGAATCTAGTGCAACGTTCTGCCACGCATATCATCTGCTGTAAATCATTACACCACAATTTCCAAACCATGAGATGATATTCTGTGTCTCTCCACAGCCCCAATATAAAAAGTCTTTAAAATTTTTGCTGAAACTCCAATTTTCTATATTTTTCTTAGATAATAAAGACGTTGCCTGGCCTTCTTAGACTGTGCCCGAATATGTTCATACCATGTCAAGTCCGCAGAAATTTGGACCCCTAGATATTAAGGTTGCCACCTTTGCTGACGGCTATAACTGAACATGGGGGGGGGGCGGCAGATAGCATTGGGGTGGGGCACTGATGTAGGAACAGGCATGATGACATCAGAGGTGGGCACAATGATGTTGGTGGAGTTATGACACCGGGCGAGGCTATTGCATCACTTAGACGCAACTGGCTGGATTCTATCCAGTTTTCACAATGTTTTATGCCCAAATCTTTTAATTACCGGTATGAGATCTATTATACAGAAACCAGTTTTCAAGAAAGCTCTGAAATACAGCAATGCTAATCTAATTTAGAAAGAAAAAATCTTATTTTTTGATTGATATTCTTTTTTTGTAACTGTAGAAATGAACTGTTCTTTATAGTAACTAAGCCATATTGAGGTGAGTATTTTAGTATTTAAATGTTTTTTATGTATTGGCCAGATTATTGTTCGGGTTTCATAAGGCTGAAACCGAACAGAAAGTTCAGACACGAACAGGCCTTACAAAACCTGTTCGGGTCAAAAACGAACAGGTGGCAACCCTACTAGATATCTTAAACTACTTACCCTCTCTACTGCACCCCCACCAACAGTAAGTGTAGAATAAGACCTCTGCTGTTTCCTACTAAAGTCCACCCCCAACTCTTTAGTTTTGCTGATATTCACATAAAGACAATTCTCTTGACACCATGATACTAGATTCTCCACCTAATAACTTAATAATAACAGTGTACACAAAATGCCACATGCCTGCTTGCTGTGATTGTGAGTTCTAAGACTAAAATAAAAAAACATTTAAATATGAAGAAGTTTATTTTTGCTTGATAAACATCATTAAATAGAACTTGGAATAATTTCTTCAGTTCACAGGTCCCCTTTAATTTATTCTCTGGTGCTTTATTCACCAATAGATCTTTCCAGAGGACAAATGGACATTTCTTATGTTTAGAAAAAAGGCTCAAAAAGTTTTATAATGAAAATTGTTGAGTTGTGGACTTCGCACCTTGAAGGGAAAAACAAAGCCCTTTATATTATTAATCTTTGTGCAATTGGATCTTGGACTTTCTGTTGGAGATGCCTCAGTCTGTTCGTATCGGCGACAACGTTTCCAGCACCATCAGATTGAGCACAGGAGCTCCTCAAGGATGTGTTCTCAGCCCGTTTTTGTACACATTGCTGACACATGACTGCATAGTTAGACACAGCTCAAACCACATCATCAAGTTCGCCGATGACACAACTGTGGTGGGGCTCATCAGCCACAACGACGAGTCGGCGTATAGAAATGGTGCAGTGAGAACAACCTGTCACTGAATGTGTAAAAAACGAAAGAGATGATCGTCGACTTCAGGAGAACTCCCCCTGCTCACACACCATTCAACATCAACGGCTCCACAGTAGAGACAGTAAAGAACATCAAATTCCTGGGAGTCCACATCTCTGATGACCTCACCTGGACTACCAACACCGTCTTCATCACCAAAAAGGCTCCGCAGCGTCTTCACTTCCTAAGACGCCTGAAATGAGCCACCCTTCTGCCTCCTATCCTCACAGTGTTCTACAGGGGCACCATAGAGGGCGTCCTGACGAGCTGCATCTCCATCTGGTACAGTAGTGCCAGCTCTGCTGACCAGAAAAGTCTACAGCGGACTGTCAGAGCATCTGGCAACATCATTGGAGCAGCTCTTCCATCACTGCAGGACATCTTCCACAAGCGCTGTGCAAGAAAGGCCTCCTGCATTGCACTGGACTCCACACACCCCTCACACGGACTGTTCACGCTGCTCCCATCCGGCAGACACTTTCGCAGCATTAAAGCCCGAACAACCAGGCTGCGCAAAAGCTTTTTTCCGCAAGCTATCAGACTCCTCAACTCACTGCCTGCCCTCCCACTATGTTCCAGACACACCTGAACTGTGAACTTAACTTTGTGAACTGTTAATTTATTTGCACAATTCTAAAGGTTTAGACATGCATATATCCAATTTCTGCCAATATATTGCACATTTCATGATTACATATTTATTGTGTATTTTTAAGTGCCTTTTTGTGATATGTACTAGCTGGAGCCACATCGTCTCATCTTACAGTGTATTCATATACTGCTGAGATGACAATAAAGTTTACTTTGACTTGACTTTGATCTTAGCACAGGCTATTTGACCACACCACATCTTATTCTCAAATCCTCCTTTTTCAATCTCAAGTCAAACAGTTTCCTCAGATATGTTTAGGTTTTCCTGCTCCACGCTACTTTTACGTTATGCCACAGAATTGATAGGTATGATGATGCTTTAAAGAGAAGATAACAAAAAAAATCTACTTTACATCTCCAGTATTTTTCTGCTTCTCCACCCCATAACTAATTTGATATCTCTCTGCTTATCTCCTCAGCTGCACTCAATTTTCTTTGCATGCTGTCTGCTTCACACTCACAGGCACACCTTCCTTAAGGCATAGTTTTATGTAAATCCATTACATTCTGCAGCAACACATGTATCTAATATCTGCAGCTTGAAAATCTGTATGAGACAAGACAGTGTAAGGCTATAATATTTTTTAATACACATAAAGCATATACAATTACAAACCTTATATTGTGTACCTTCCCTATTTCTGTAGTAGATATTGCAGTGGTCTGTTTGGGGGTTTTCAAAGTACAGGTATGTGACCTTTTATCCAGAATGTGCAGGACCTGGGGTTTTCCAGATAATGAACCTTACCATAATTTGGATCTTCATACCGTAAGTCTACTAGAGAATAATTTAAACATTAAATAAACCCATTAGGTTGGTTTTGCTTCCAATAAGGATTAATTATATTTTAATTTTAATCAAGTACAAGGTACTGTTTTATTATTACAGAGAAAAAGGAAATATTTTTTTAAAATTAGGATTATTTGGATAAAATTGAGTCTATGGGAGGTGAACATCCTGTTATTCTGAGCTATCTGGATAACAGATCCCATACCTGTACTGTCTTTTACTTGGAGCTAGTTTTTAAACTTTTTATTTCAAAATGAAATGCTTTCAAATGCTATTTTCTGTGAAAGACTATCCAGACATAATTATAAAACTAGCAGCAGATAATAAAATGTGTCCACCTATATGTAAGGCCATATGGAACATATCTATATAGATATTTGATCTTCAAACAGAAGAATCAGACAACGAGACATAGGGACGTTTGCAGTGAGGTTGATCAGCTCCTGAGCACATCCATAGACTGATGAATTTTTTCAACAAGAAGTGTCTAGGTTTATATCTGTATTAATCCAATACAGTGTTTAGTGTTTTGCTGTTATACGCTAACAAATAATCTTCTGGTTTTGTCTGGAATGACTGGCTGGCAATATTGGCTCATGTATGGATATTTTAAGGCGGACACTTTTTGCAGAAACATTAATTACGGACAGATTGGCCTTCCAATGCAATATGGTTTGCTGGATGACTAACTATATGGTACAGTATGGCAAATGACACTGATGTTTTTAGAGCACACCACTTGCAACCCTATAAATTAATTTTGCAGTTTTGGATCACAACTCAGGCATGTTTATTAAATAATTGACCAGCAATGTAATTTTCAAATACATGCAACTACAGTAGATGATGACCATTTTTTTATAGGAACACAGTTACCCCAACTATTTTAATACATTCTCAACACTTACTTCTCTTCTCGGTTTCATTTTTCTCATCTTCTCTTTCCTGACTGACATGGTTTTGGTATTCAACAACTTTGGCTCCTCTCTCAGGACAACGTTGTGTATCCTCTTCTTCGCAGTCATAGTCATCTAGAATGGGAGTTTCCCTGATAGGCATTCCCAAGACTGAATTGTGGGACTGCAAACGGGATCCACGAAATTCCCGTGAAGAGGTTCCCAAAAGTACAGACGGTATGTAGTGGATCTCATGAGTTGCTTCTGTGCTAGCACTCTTCTGTGGAATCCTCCTCCGCTTGTTCCATCGTCGTTGAGCATACAAGGCAACAGAGAATATGAGAAGAAGCATCAGCAGAGCAATCAGTCCTCCCTGCAAAGAAATTATCCATAATTTAGATAATGGTGGCAGAAAGAATGGTACAAGGTAGGTACATACAATAGCTATCCTGCCAGATAATTTCAGTTATGTTTCCACCTTAAAATCTTCTTCGGTATCTTATAGGTATTTAGTAATATAAGCAATGTTGAGCTTCAGTGTTTTTTTTTTATTATTATTTTTGTTTGGGGATATTTTATATTATTGGCTTTTCTGTGCATTTTTCCAAATTTGGAATTACAATGCACTGGATATTAGGATTAGTGACTATATGAACCTTATTTACGATTTGAGTATGTATGTGAGAATGTATATTTTTTCATCTGTCTATTTGGGTCCACTTCCTATCTTCCATTTAGTAATTCAAACCTCTGCCTGGTTATTGGGGTGAGTGGCCCTAACAGCAGTATAAATGTCACTATTATAATTAGGGATGCAAATCCACTATTTGAGATTCGGCCAAATCCCTGAATACTTCATGAAAGATTCGGCTGAATACCGAACCTAATCCGAATCCTAATTTGCAAATTATGAACGGGAAGGGAAAAAATGGAAAAAAATTTTTACTTCCTTGCTTTGAGACAAAAAGTTATGCGATTTCCCTTCCTGCCCCTAATTTGCATTTTCAAATTAGGATTTGGTTCAGCCAGGCATGAGGATTCAGCTGAATCCGAGTATAGTGTATAACGAATATCTAATATAAATTATTCTAAAACAACTGGATTTACTGAGTAATCATTAAAATGATTACTCAGCAAGTCAAATTGTTTTAAAATAAATTATATTAGATATACCTTGACCTGGATGAATGAAAATCTTCATAGTCATATTGTACAACGAATGTTACACCAGGGTAGAAAAGGGGTGATTAACCCTTTAAGTGCCAGCAGAATTTCCCATTTCATTTGCACTCAGTGCCTGCCGTTTTTTGAACATTTTGTGCTCTCTCACTTCCAGGGGGCATTTCCTGGGGGGGATTTTTAGTTTACCTAGGAAAACTATAAATAGTTTTTTTCATTGAGCTTTCTGAAACTGCCTGTGTTTTTATGAAATTTCAATTCTGGAACAAGATTTAGAGCTCTAATAAAAAAAAAAAAATTCCCATTTTTCATGATATAGGATTTATAACACATAAATATTTTATTTTACCCACAAAAATTCAACTGACTTGGAAAGCCTCAAGTGTCTTGAACGCCCAAATTCCAGATATGTATAGTTTTATGGAGATTCCTGACTTCTATAGATCAAAAACTCCCAGCAGTAAATTACAGAATTTTCAAAGCACTACCAGAATATGGCATACTTTTCATTCTAAAGCCAAAAAATCCTGGAACAGTAGGTTCACGCCAGGAAACCATATATTTTTGAAAAATACACATTCTATTGAATCTAAAATTGGTAACCATGTCTTTTCTACTCCAAACTACCAAACATCAAAGCTTTTCTGAACGTCTCGATTTCTATAGAAATTTATGAAAAATCTTAAAAATCCCTTAAAAATGTTCATTTTGCAAGTGCATATCTCCCACATAGCATTAGGTACCAAGAAAAAACATCCTAAATATGAATGCAAGGGGTCCACTGAGCAGTTTGATGCCCATTGTGCACAGGATTACCAAAGTATCTGGTGTTTAGAGACCCCAAAATGAAGTTAGTGCATACAAATTGTCCCGGAAGTCACTTTAGCTAATGAAACATCAACATGTTTACTGCATATTTTGCTGGGTAAACCAAAAAAAAGAAAAGTTGACCCAATAAAACCCTTATGTTTTGGAAAGTATACATTTAGTTTTCCAGATATGTCGGTTTTGATGAAATAATGTACCTGAAAATGGCCACAAAACATCCACTTTCTAGCATCTTATCTCCCACATAGGATTAGGTACCAACATCCTACATATGATTGCCAGGGCCCCACTCTACAGTTTGATGCTCATTGTGCATACGATTACAAAAGTATCTGACATTTAGAGACCCCAAAATGAAGTTAGCGCATACATCTTGTCCAAGAAGTCACTTCAGCTACTGAATAATCAGCACATTTACTGCAGTTTTGTGTGGTAAAAACTCAAAAATATATGTTAACCACCCCCAACCCATATATTTTTGGAAAGTACACATTCATCTGAATCTAAAATGGGCAACCATGTCTTTCTACTCAAACTACTGAGTCGCAATGCTTTCCCAAAATTGTCAGTTTTGATGAAATACCTGAAAATGGCCACAAAACTTCCAATTTATATAATTTTATCTCCCACATAGCATTAGGTACCAAGTGAATACATCCTAAATATGAATGCCAAGAGTCCACTGAACAGTTTGATTTCTATTGTGCATAGTAGTACCAAAGTATTTTGGCAGAGACCCGAAAATTAATTTAGTGCATACGAACTGTCCCAGAAATCACTTCAGCTACTGATAATCAACATATTTACTGCATTTTTTGTGGGGTAATAACACAAAAAATATGTTGACCTCCTAAAACCATATATTTTTGGAAAGTACCCATTCAGCTGAATCTAAAATGGGTAACCATTTCTTTCTACTCCAAACTACTGAGTAGCAATGCTTCCCAAAATTGACGGTTTTTATTAAATATCTTAAAATCACCTCAGCTTCCAATTCTAACATTTTATGTCCCACATAGCATTAGGTACCAAGAGAAAACATCCTAAATATGAACGCCAGAGATCCACTGAACAGTTTTAGACCCATTGTGCATAGGATTACAAAGCATCTGGTGTGTAGGGACCCTAAAATTAAGTTATTGCATACTAATTGTCCTGGAGGTCAGTTAAAAAATTAACACATTTACAGAATCTGTGGGGTAAAACACAAAAAGCATTTTGACCCCCCCTCCCAAAACCATATATTTTTAGAAAGTACACATTCAGTTGAAACTAAAATGTGTAACAATGTCTTTCTACTCCAAACTACTGAGTTGCAATGCTTTCATTAAAACCAACAATTCTGGGAAATTGCTGAAAAACGCCTCACACTTTCCACTTTCTAGCATCTTATCTCCCACATAGCATTAGGTACAAATAAAAAACACGCTAAATATGAATGCCAGGGGTCCACTGAACTCTACTCTGCCCAATATGCATAGATGTATCTAACTATGTGGCATACCGAGACCCCCCAAATAAAAACAGCGCATGTGAATTTTCACAGCTGACACTCTGGCTACTGCAATATAAGTATGTGTATTATGTTCCAGAAGACCCCCAAACAGTAGGGAGACCCTATAAAACCATATATTTTCTGAAAGTACACATTCTGACGCATTCGAATTGGGTAAATACATATTTATTCTGCAAACAGTGAAACTACAAAGCCATTTTAAACATAGCGGTTTTTATGAAATTTCCAAAAATTGTACAAAGCTTGAAATTTGCCCCATTATACACTCCACATTTCATAATGTACCAGCATAAAACATCCTTAATATGAACACCAGGGGTCTACTGAACAATGTGATGCCCAATATGAGTAGATTTACCAAACTATGTGGTGTACAGAAACACCCAAATGGATATACAGCAGACAAAATTTCCATGGGCAGAAAACAAGTAGTAAGGAAATGCACCCGGTATGTGTATTATGTGCCATAAGCGCTCCAAACAGTAGGGAGACCCCAGAAAACCAAATAGTTTCCAAAAGTACACATTCTGACAAATCCAAAATTGGTAAATACGTCTTTCTACTGCAAACTATGAAACTGCAAAGCCATGCTGAACATAGTGTTTTTTATGAAATTTCGAAAAATCATCACAAAGCTTGCATCGTACCCCATATATGTTCCACACCAGGGGTCTACTGAACAGTTTGATAGAAATAATTCATAAATTTACCAAACTTTGTAGTGTTCAGGGGCACCCAAATGGATATACAGCGGACAAAATTTCCATGGGCAAAAAACAAGTAACAAGGAAATGCGATAAAATCACTCAAATGCAATAAAACCACTAAAATCAAAGCTTTCATTCGCTTAGTGTAATCATCAACCATCAGAATAACAGTTTGAATGTTTTAGCTTGGCCAAATAAGTTTTACGGACAGAAACAAGTGAACAACACCTATGCAGAACTGAAAATGCTACAATACAATAAAATGGCTAAAAATGCACCAAAAATGTAATATTATCAGTGCAGTTGGCGAATACAATATTCGCAAAGGCATTAAAACAGTTTTACAGGCAAAAAAACACAGGACACAGAAGAAAATAAATTGTTTAAGTGTGTACAAATATGCATACACTTGCGTGTGTGCAAGTATGTTTGAGTGGTGTGAAGTATTTTGTGTGTGTGTTCACTAACCTGGGGTGTGAAGGCTGCAGATCCATGTCGAAAGAAGGCTGGAGGACCGGAGAGAGTGGCCTGATCGTAGATTCCAGGTCGGGGGCGTCACTGGAGGAAAATGAAGTAGGTGCATCTACAGCAGGCAGCAGACGCACGTGTCTGCTTGTCTATGGGGGCCCCTGGGCAATCATGCCCCAGGGGCCACTTTTTCACCTGCTCCACTCACTGCCTAGAATCTACGTTCTGTGGCACTTAAAGAGGGGTGAGGGTACATTCTGTATGCTCTGCTGGATGGATGGTATTATGCTATCCATGGGGATCAAATTTTCGAAAAATCTAACTTTTTTGGCCAACCCCTATGTAGTTAGTTAGCTAGTGCTAAGAGTCGACTGATCTCCTGTGTTGCATGTGTCCAGAACGTCTGTATTACAACGCAGTCAGACCAGGTGGATATAGTCTGCAATGAATGGGGTAAACATCAGGAACAACTGGATTTATTTGGTGAAGTTTATGGGGGATTAGCTAAATTCTACAAAGCAAAGCAATCTAAACTAAATATTTTTTTTCTTTTATCTATCTTCTCAAATATCAAACCATTTCGATTGTGGGGGATATCCTGTGACCACCTATCTAATAACTTTTTTAGTATGTGGTTTTCAGGTTTGTTCAGTAGAGATTAAAATTAGAAAACAGGTTTGGGCAGATCGGGTGGGGGCCCCTGAGGGGTTGTAAGGGCCTCTGGGGCAGCAGCCCTAGGGGCCTCATACACCCAGTCTTCCCAGATTAATCCTTACTGGAATCAAAACCAGATTATTGGATTTATTTAATGTTTACATGATTTTTTAGTAGACTTAAGGTATGAAGATCCAAAGTACAGTAAGATCCCATTACCCAGAAACTGGGTGCTGAGCATTCTGAATAACAGTTCTCATACCTGTATAAGGCAACTGTAATTAACTTTCATGTTCCAATATCTTGCACTGATAGGATCTAATAAGATAGAAACAGGCTGTCTGCAAGTTTGGATATATGGCTCTGAACCATTAGGCTGTATCTGTGCTATAAACCAGCAGCTCTGGATGCATAGTTGGCACAAAGGAGTGATTTGCATGTCACTGCCCATGATGCCTTATAGGAGAATTAAAACTCTAATTTTTGGTATCTGGGCAGTGGTCTGTGTATGGCATGAGACAAGTAAATACCTTCTGATTTTCAGAAGGCTTCATTTTGCATGTTATTGCTTGTGAAGTACTTTTTGGCTCCTTTTAGCCCGTCTCACCATAACCAGGTAAGGTTTTCCGTTTATAAAAGTCTGGCATTCTGAAATGCCTTGTAATAATCTTAAGAAAGGTAGGGAATATATTATGTTGTTAGTGCTTGTTATTGGTACTAACAAGAATGCACTGTCAATGCAGCATCTGCAGCAGTAAGAGAAGCACTGATATAAAGATCTGATATAAAGCACTGATACAAAGCCTGTCTAAAAGTGATGGGCGAATTTGCGCCGTTTCGCTTTGCCGAAAATTAGCGAATTTCGCGCGCAATTCACGAAACTGCGAGAAATTCACGAAACGGCGCCGGCATCTCGTTTTTGATGCGTCCGTTTTTGACGCGTCCGTTTTTTCGGAAAAAATGTATTTTGCCGACGGCGAATTTTTGCGGGCGTTTCGCGAACTTATTCGCTGGCGGCGAATCGTGCAAATTGGCCGCAAATTCGCGCCTGGCGAATAAATTCACCCATCACTACTGTCTAACAAAGTGTATTATTTGAAGTTTCAGTAACAGAGCCAAAATGTAGAGGCATGGATGCATTGTCAAAGCTTACAGTGTGTCCGGTTGCTGCCTCAGTATTGTCAGTAATCTACAATTAAGATAGATATCGGTATATATAATTTCAGTGGGTGTGTAGGTTAGGGTTGCCACCTGGCCAGGTTTTTTACCGGCCTGGCCGGTAAAAATGATGGCTGATCCCAATGTTATTAATAGGGAATGTTAACCGAGGGGGTTAAACTTTATGGTCTTTTATCAACCCAACTTAGCTATGTAACTACAGTAACTTGGACATGATGACATTCACGGCAACATGAACATGATGTCCAAGCATCAGCTATAGAAGTACTGACATGTACAGGTATGAGACCTGTTACCCAGAATGCTCTGGACCTGGGGTTTTCCAAATAAAAGATCTTTCCATAATTTGGATCTTCATACTTTTCCAATAGAAAATAATTTAAACATTAAATAAACCCAATAGCCTGGTTTTGCTTCCAATAAGGATTAGTTATATCTTAGTTGGGATCAAGTACAAGGTACTATTTTAGTATTACAGATAAAAACAAAACAAAAAATTGTTTTTAACAATCTGGATTATTTGTATAAAATGGAGTCTATGGCAGATGGTCTTTCCATAATTCAAAACTAATGGGTTTCTGGATAACAGAACCCATACATGTAGCTGGTCTGGCAACATATCGTCTTACCCTGTCAGTTTTCTCCCATCTGACACCAGCCACAGACAATAACCCACTTATGAGTCAATTAAAGCCTGCTTCCCCAACAACCTGTGCTGCATAATTATCCCTTCTGTCCTTTCAAAGCCATTCAAGTTCCAGTCCATGAGTTACTGTAATGTAAATTGGTTGCTACAGTACCTTGCCCTTTTTCTTCTCTGGTTTTGACTCCATGGTTTCCTACCGTTGGGCCATTACTGGATTCTAATTGTCTGCTGCCTGCAGAGTCGGTTTCATGCACATCCTTGCATCTATCAGAATTTAAAATATTTTGCCAATTTTCTACCCAGTTCTCTAATTTAGTTAAATATTCTGCACTGAACTTATTTTATTATCAACAAAAATAAAAACTGCACTTACAATGGAAACCACAAGGTCATTTATAAATACAACATCCATTTATTCCATCCATTTAGGACCAAGGACAGACCATTGTGTTACTCCACTAATAATCCAATCAGAAATGTTCTACTCACCACCATTCTTAGCAATCATTCAGCAAAATATTATGTTCATTGCCAATTTTACTTCATTTAACCAGCAACCTTTGCAATATGTTTAGCAAATACAAACACAGCAGTCTTGCTAATCACTACAATGAATATGTAAGCAGAAGAGGAAATGTATTACTTCTTGATCTGTTTTTTTTTTTTTTTAAAGCATTAGCTCCTGTTAGACATAGTTATGATTGTGACAATAACAGCACTGCTCAGTTATGGGTACTTAACAGCTTGCCCAGGCAGCATTCGTAGCAGGGTTATTTGCTTGTCTCTTTAAAGTGCATTGCATGGGTTTAATAAATAGGGTTTGTGCTAAACATACTTTTTGCATGTGGCCCCAGCTTTTCTCAAAGTTTGAGAAAGGCTGGTGCCACAGCCGAAACTTTAGTTTTTTGTGCCCACGATAAAAGATTCTTTGTTTTTTCGTAAGACCTGAGACTATATATATATAGTCCACGAAGAAGCCAGCACTCTCGATAAATGATTTAAATTGCCTGGGTGCAGTGTCCAAAATTTCAATGTACAAACAGCAAAAAAGGGTCCGCACTCTCAGGTCTTAAAAATGTAAAAAAGCTTTATTGTAAATGCGAGACTAATGTTTCGGCCTCCTCCGAGGCCTTTCTCAAAGTGTCTAAAGGATTGCATGAATGCCTTAAATACAAGAGTTGGTAGGAACATAGACAAATTGGAACTGACGTATTATTGCATCACTGAAACGTAACTGCCATAAAAGTGCCACTAATGGCCTGCATATATATATATATATATATATATATATATATATATATATATATATGTGTGTGTTAAAAATGCATAGTACATATACAGAAAGCATTTATACATAATCTCAACTTAAACAGTAAAACCAAACTATTGCTAAAAACACAAAATTAAGTAACCTTTGCTAGTATTCACTTCCTTATCTCAGAATTAAACAATGTTGCAAAAGTGTTACAAAAGGTATATCAAGGAATGAGTTAAGATAACAGGCCTGCTCTGAAGTTCTGTCCATCTGATATGCTAATTAATATATCCAATATATGTAAGTATAAGAGCTACCACTCATATATTCATCTAATTAAATTAAGTGGGCCCCTGCAGCTATTCCTATCCTCAGGTTGTAAAATCCAAGCCCAGCCTATGTGAGGGGGATGTCTAGATATAATATCACCCACCTGTGTGGCTCACCATAGTGTGTTTACTAATACCCCTGTCGTGGATCCGTGACATCTCCACTGCGTTGGCACACCCATTCAAAGTTATCTATAGATGTATGTGTCAATTGAGCCCATAGACCTATAATGTATGTCAGCGCTGTCCAAGTTCTGTGGTACCGAGGGCCAAAATTTTACTGGCCTATGTGGAGGAGGGCCGATAATGGAAGTCAGTGTTGGCCACTCCCCTTTTAAACCACACCCACTGTAAACCACACCCTTATTACCACAAGAACTTTTAAGATCATATCCACATTAACGGTGGTAGCACACAAAAAAACCAACTGGTCGGTGCTCAGGGAAATTCCTCATCACTCATATGTGAAAAATTGAAATCATGTTAAAACATACCCTTAAATCCATATGCCTCATTCTCCCCTGTGGATAATACAACAGCCCCCCAACACATGATTAAACACCGTAGGGGCCCTTAACAACAATTTCCAAATGCTTACAAACCCCTCCCTAACAGGCTTACATTCCACAGGTAGCATAGGGCAAACTGATAATGGCACAGACAAGCAGCACTGGGCAAGCAGAGAATGGCACACCCAAGTAGCACTGGGCAAGCAGAAAATGGCACACACAGGGAGGCAGGGCTGGCCAAGATATTTTTGTACCCTAGGCAAAGGCTTCAATCAGTGCCCCCCCCACCCAGTCCTGCATTACCATTTCCCGCCTTACCAGTCATAAAGCCCCCTGTACCTGTGCCAGCACCTATCATATTGCCTCCATTTGTATCTATGCCAATGGCAGTCAATCCCTCAGATTGCCCCCAGGCCCCAATCTGTACCTGTGCCAGCATAAGCCAAAACATCCATCATATTTTTATCCCCAATCTGTATCTATGCCAGCGGCAACCAAAAGAATACATCATATGTCCAATTTGTATCTGTTCTGGCAGTAGCCAAAAATCCATTATATTGCCCTCAAATATCTGTGTACCTGTGCCAGCAGCCACCATATTGCTCCATGTACCTGAGCCAGCAGCAGCCAATCCCTTATATTGCCCCCAATCTGTACCTGTGCCAGCATCAGCCAAAAATACACACTATTGCCTCCATATATGTACTTGTGCCAGCAGCAGCCAAATATCATATCATCTGTTTACCTGTGCAAGTAGCAGCCAAGATATTGCCCAAAAATATGTACCTGTGCCAGCAGCCGCCAAAAGGGAGCTGGGAGTGATTCTGTCTGGAACAGGGGGTTTATAAAGTTGAAAAACTATTAAAGGCCAAGCAAATCAGGGTTTAAAAAAGATAGAAAGGAAATTCCCCTTAAAAGTGTGCCCCCCCCCATGATTGCGCTCTAGGTGGGTGCCTACTCTACCTGCCCCTAGTTCCAGCCCTGCAGGGAGGGAAGGCAGAAAGGAGCAGGAGACAGAGAAAGTTATCATTCGAAGATGTACTACACACAGTGCTGGTGCCCCATTAGCATTTTGAATAAAGTGTGAACAGGTGAACAATGAAGGGGGGGTAGCTGGCCGCCAGTTGGACAGCCCTGATGTATGTGATTATTAAAGGTATCTCATACCATGTGCATCAACCAATAAATAAATAAATACACCCCCTATTACCCATAACTCAGTATTGTGAGTTAACCCCCCCAGTTTCCCAAACCACTATATCTCATGTATATAAGTGCTTTATAAGAAATCTCCCAAAGAAACCATAGTCAATATATACGATAATCTGCAGGGTGCTACTAACCTTTAATTGAGTTGTAGCTCTTATACTTACATATATTGGATATATTAATTAGCATATCAGATGGACAGAACTTCAGAGCAGGCCTGTTATCTTAACTCATTCCTTGATATACCTTTTGTAACACTTTTACAACATTGTTTAATTCTGAGATAAGGAAGTGAATACTAGCAAAGGTTACTTAATTTTGTGTTTTTAGCAATAGTTTGGTTTTACTGTTTAAAAGTTGAGATTATGTATAAATGCTTTCTGTATATGTACTATGCATTTTTAACACATATATATGCAGGCCATTAGTGGCACTTTTATGGCAGTTACGTTTTAGTGATGCAATAATACGTCAGTTCCAATTTGTCTATGTCCCCACCAACTCTTGTATTTAAAGGAATCCTGTCATCGGAAAACATGTTTTTTCAAAACACATCAGTTAATAGTGCTACTCCAGCAGAATTCTGCACTGAAATCCATTTCTCAAAAGAGCAAAAAGATTTTTTTATATTCAATTTTGAAATCTGACATGGGGCTAGACATTTTGTAAATTTCCCAGCTGCCCCTGGTCATGTGACTTGTGCCTGCACTTTAGGAGAGAAATGCTTTCTGGCAGGCTGCTGTTTTTCCTTCTCAATGTAACTGAATGTGTCTCAGTGAGACATGGGTTTTTACTATTGAGTGCTGTTCTTAGATCTACCAGGCAGCTGTTATCTTGTGTTAGGGAGCTGTTATGTGGTTACCTTCCCATTGTTCTTTTGTTTGGCTGCTGGGGGGAAAAAGGGAGGGGGGTGATATCACTCTAACTTGCAGTACAGCAGTAAAGAGTGATTGAAGTTTATCAGAGCACAAGTCACATGAGAGGCAGCTGTGAAATTGACACTATGTCTAGCCCCATGTCAGATTTCAAAATTGAATATAAAAAAAATCTGTTTGCTCTTTTGAGAAACGGATTTCAGTGCAGAATTCTGCTGGAGCAGCACTATTAACAGATTCATTTTGAAAAAAAAAATGTTTTCCCATGACAGTATCCCTTTAAGGCATTCATTCAATCCTTTAGACACTTTGAGAAAGGCCTCGGAGGAGGCCAAAACGTTAGTCTCACATTTACAATAAAACTTTTTTAAATTTTTAAGGCCTGAGAGTGCGGACCCTTTTTTGCTGGGCAGGCAGGGATAACAGCTTGGAATGATGGCGGCCCCATGTAAGAACAATCACCAATGTGTCGGACATCTCACGGAAGGTACACTATAGTGCATAGCTCAAGTGCATAATATATATTCTGTTTGGTCAGCACGATATTTAGGACATGGACTGATGTTCCATACACCCTCCACCACCTAGACTGGTAACTGGCTGGATTGATCCACCGCAAAAGGCGCTCTAAGATGTGGGCGGTGTAGACAGGGTAGGTTACTTACTGCACCTTGCATTACACTCGCGGGTGGAGATCTTTGTATAACCAGCAAGTCCAGGGTGACAGTGGTAGCTGAAATGGCTGTGCGGACTGCCCTCCATCGCGAAGGTGTATGGGGCAGCCTACCAGCGGTACCTACTGTGCTGGGGTATAGATGCTTATGGAGCAATGACCACTTTGGTGTAATTGGCCTGTACAGTCTTAGCGCTGAGTGCCATTACAAGGGCGACGTGATACACAGTATCCAGCTGTTAAGATCCCTCCTCAGGGTAAGGATCTCTGCACTCTGTTATGAGGGCAATTTGCTTCTACAATTAGAATAATTGTAACCACAATGTGCACGGTTGGGATTCTTAACTCACTATGTTTTCTTATATATATATATATATATATATATATATATATATATATATATATATATATATATATATATATATATATAGCAAATTTGAGTACAGTGCACACGGATAACCGAAAAAAGCAATGCCTGTGTGCTGGTTACATGTGTCAATAGTCATAGGCAAGAGAGAAAAACCGCACCAACAGGTCTTTATACAAAAATAGAAAACCTTTTATTCAACGTTTCGGCTCAAACCGCTGGAGCCGTCTTCAGGAACAAAAAAATTGTGCATACCACCAAACAAACTTAAATACCCCCATTGCACGCCAAAAGGGAAGTGACAAGGAGTGGGAGTGTGTACTCTGTAACCAATCAGTGCCCCAATGCTCATCATCATAGTTAAAAAATAAATAATACATAAATAACCATCCAGTGTGTATATATACTCCGTGACCTGTGTGCCATAGTGCCACGTGCAAAGTTAAAAATCATTAAAAACATTGAAGATCGCCGTGTATATTAACTACACATATCTAAGTGAAGCTTACACTGACTGCACCCCGCCGGCAGGAAAGACGGCTCTTACATACCTCCATAGCCATGTCGCCTCAGATTAACAGGTACAGAGCGGTGTATGGAAGCAGCAGAGTAATCCGTCTCAGCAAACTTTTAAAACCGCAACAGATCCTCTCTGATCCCTGACAGCAGCTCTACAGAGTTTCCTCACTATCCCTTGCGACTCACACTGCTAAACACGCCCCCATTCACCATATATGGAATGCTCCTCTTGTGCCAAACTATTTTTAACCCTCCATGGGTTGGTTGGATGTGCTGTTAGGTTGTTCACTCTGGTAGTCCTCAACCAGTCATCCCATGTGGTAACAGCGCTCATAAAATATATGGTCCCGCTGTCCCACAAAGATATATCCCGGAATTTACCTGAAACCAACAGCTTTAACATCCAGTATTCACTCCTGCTATTGCAACTCGGGCTGTTAAGGATAGGAATACACTCTGATCATAGAGGTTAGCTGTGTTGGACCACTTGTTAGCGAGTCGGACTACTCATGCCGCACACCATCTGAACCCTGCCTTGGGCCAATATCCCATTAAGGGCCGAAGTCCTCTGACCGGCTAGGGGTGCTCGTCACCTGAAAAACAGTCATAGCATATATAAATAATGAAGCTCTATAAGTATAATACATGGCCCAATTTCATATAAAATATGCAGGGTACAGTCTTAGACACTGGTCGCTGTGTATTCGTCCCTTTTAGGTATGGTGAAGCTGCCCCTACAGAGTGATATAACACCCTGCAAATGTCCTGTCACTTAGTATGGAGAATCTTAGCACAAACACAATCGCAACAAAGTATCCTTCACCGCTCAAGATGGTTACAATTATTCAAGATTGAGCATATGTCAACAGAGTCACCAACAGTTCACATGAAAGGGGACATCGGCAGTGTTTCATTTAGTCCCTTTGGGGCCAGGACATCCAATTTATAGATCCACCTGGATTCCCGTTGCAGTAATAGTAAATCCCTGTCACCACCTCTCCTGAGGGGGGGCACATGGTCAATCACCATGTGCCTAAACTCCGGTAATGTGTGTCGACATTTCAGCCAATGTTTCGCCACGGGCTGATCAGCTTTCCCTGTGGCTAGAGCCCCCCGAATGGCACTCCTATGATTGTTCATCCTTTCCCTATATGTTGTCGACGCCTTTCCCACATAGTGTAGGCCACACGGACACCATGCCATGTAGACAACATATACGGACGTACAGGTCACTCTATGCTTTAATGTGAACTTTTATCCAGTCCGTGGATGTACAAAGGAAACCCCTTGTGTCATTCCACTGCAGGTAAGACAGCCGGCACATCTGTAGCAACCGTTCTTTAATGGCCTATTCAGCCAAGTTCCCTTCTTCTGGGCTGGAAGAACATCCTTGACCACCAACATGTCCGCCAGATTTCTTCCCCTTCTATAGGCAATCATTGGTCCCTTCTTGTTCCAGAAGGGAAGATGGGGATCTGTATTAACAATGTCCCACCTCTCACCCAAAGCCTTTTTGAGCGATACACTGGTGGTGCTCCAATCGGTCGTAAAAATAAGATCAGGTGTCGGCCTTGCAAAGCGATCATCCTGTAGCAATTCCTTCTGTGTGGTTTGCCTGGCTCTCTGTAATTGTTCATTCACCAGTCCAGTCGCGTAGCCTCTGGACTCAAACTGTTCCGCCAGTTGACCCAGCTGTAACTCCGCCTTCTCTCGGTTGGAATTATTCCTAATCACCCGGAGGAACTGCGAGAAAAGGACCCCCCGGGACATGTGCGGGGGATGGTGGGAACTAGCATAGATAAGGCTATTCCGATCGGTCGGTTTCTTAAACAGAGTGGTGCCTATCCCATCCCCTTGTTTGTATATGGTCACATCTAAGTAATTAATAGTCTGCCTATCAAAGGCCATAGTGAATTTAATGGGAGTGTCTAAGGAGTTAAGTTTCTCGCCAAATGCTAATAATTCAGTCTCCGTGCCCCCCCAGAACACTAACAGGTCGTCAATGTAGCGGCGATAGAAAAGAAATATATATATTCACCTATATCCAGTGTTAGACTGGGACACCGGGGGCCCACCCAAAAACCTTAGACCAGGGAACACCAAGAACATTTAGACCAGGGGCCCACTCTCAGTACTATTATTCTTCTTCTCCTTAATGAACCTCTATTTTCCTAGTCTCTTTAAGTTATACATACTATAATCTATTATTCCATCTATTTAGCCTCTTTGTTCTCATAGAAACAGGGAATGGTCATGAAATAGGCCAAATGTTTAGCAGCACAAGGGCCCACTGACACCTGGGCTGACCAGGAGTTTTCCTGGTATCCCGGTGGGCCAGTCCAACACTGCCTATATCACCTAGCTTTGCAGGCTAAGTAGGATGATGCACAAAGGTTTATAGTTAAACTTGCACTATGTGTAGACTAGATGTGTTTACACCCTATGATGACATCACATCCTATTTTGGCACCATTTTGGGGTTTAAAAGGGTAGATTGTGTGTGTGTGGCATCCACTTCCTGTAGACGGCTAGGGGCAAATTCACTAAAGCGGGAAGTGGCTGACGCTAGCGCAAATTCGCCAGCATGATGTCATTTCGTTACTTCGCCAATTTACTAACGGGCGCTGGCGTATATTTGCTAGCGAAGTGGACCTACTCTAGCGCTACTTCGCACCCTTACGCCAGGCGAAGTTGTGCTATGGCGAAGGGACATAACTACGCTAATTCACTAACTTCCGGATTTTCACGAACGTTAACTCTTGCACCAGACTTGCCTTCACCAACTGAGACCAGACGAACTGCAATAGAGTAGATAGGGCTTGCTTCAAAAAAAGTTGGATTTTTTTCTAAGTCCCAAAAAATGCTGGCGTCTTTTCCTTTTTTAAGGGTGATACGCTAAAAAAGATTGTACATTTTTTTGGGGTTACCCTCCTTCCCCCTACATGTATAGGGCAAAATAACAACTCTATTTTATTTTATGAAGCTTTCCCAGCTTGTGTAGTGTAATGTATTTGGTGCTACACATACGTCCATTTTACTTTAACTTGGCACCGTATACAAATTAGGCATCGCTAGTGTAACTTCGCTTTGCTTAACAAATTAGCGCGAGCACAACTTCGCAACTGTTCGCATCCCTGAGCGCAACTTCACATTTTAGTGAATTTGCGTAGCGCTGGCGAGAGAGAGAGAGAGAGAGAGCATTTAAAACTGTTGCAATAAAAGTAATTGTTATGATCAAAGGGCTTTTACTTTTGTCTTTCTCTGGTTCATCTTCATTGGGAATTGAATGAGTTTGAGATTTGAACCTACATGAAGGGTCAATATAATTTCTATCCTCAATAACTCAAGGCAGAGTTCTGAAACTCAGGTCACCTTTAATAAAAGAGCAGTCCCTTATTAAAACTTCTGTTGCTTTCTTAACTGTGGTAATAAAAAACACACACACATAGTATGTGTACTAATCACAGGGAGCTGTGTTCCGACAGCTGGAATTTTATTCTAACTGTTACTGACATATGTATCCAGTCGCTAGGTGTACAGATGGCCATGTGTAGTATGGGGAGCAACTTGGCTGGGATTTGTGAAACAGATGTCAGATATTTTAAAAAAGTACTGATTTGGGACATAATAAGCTCGGTAGTAAATGGGACAACAAGGGCACATTGTGCATGTGAGGATTGGAAATTGATTGAGAAAGTGTAGGGGGTTTTATACTAAAATCCAAATGTTGCTCATTATTTTATTATAACAACTTTGATCAAACACCCATCCAAAATTTTACTTTATCAATAAATTAACTCGAAAAAATCTGGTGCTGGAAAAGACTCGTGAAAAACTCCTAATTTTATGATTTTTTGGGTATTTTCCCTTGAAAACCACAAATTATTCAGATTATTTACGAAACCCAGCACAGATCATGATATCTTTCATCTGCCATTGACTTCTACATGACCTCGGCAGGTTTGAGTTGGAGTATTTATTGATGCTGACTTTAAACAGCCTTAGGGTATAATAAATAAATAATATAATAAATTGTTTTCCCACTAGAAGGATTGTGTTTTCCCCTTTACAACTCTGAACAGGAAAAATTGGACTTTAGTAAATAACCCCTAGGTGCAAACTTAGTGGGAAACAATTAACACAATAAGGGTTTTTTTTGCCTGTACCATTTAAGCCATGCATGCTTTATATGTTTCAATATGTTGAAGCAGGGTCGCCGTTAGAAATCCCATACAAATTGGGGCCCCAAAGAATTTTTTAAAAAAACATTGGCGCCAGAGCCCCCCTTACAAGTTAAATAAAATTGGGACCCCAAAGAATATTTTTTAAAAAAACATTGGTGGCAGGGGCCTATAGAGTATTAAAATAATACATTGGTGGCCAGGGGATAAAAAAATTAAAAAAACACATTGGTGTTCAGAGGAATTGAACTCATGGCTTCAGGACTTCAACTTCGCTGCCTTTCATGACTTTGGGTATTTTCGCTGCTTCAGGACTTCAATTATGTCTGTTAACGCGACTTCGGGTCTTTTTGCCACTTCGGGACTTCGGCTATTTTCATGGCTTTTTGCTGATTCGGGACTTTGGCTGTTCGGCTTTTTCGGCACTTCCGCATTTTGGCTGTTTGGGACTTTGGAATGAGGTGGCGCGGCTTTGGCACTGTCAAGGGGGGCCTGGCTCTTTCAAAGGGTTCAGCAATGCCCCCCTTCAGGCCCGGGCCCGGTACACATGTACCCCCTGTGCCACCTTGATGGCAGCCCTGTGTTGAAGTGATGCAGTGTCGAACCAGAGCAGCTATCTCAATGACCCCCCGCTCCTGCCGCAAAGCCCCCTCCAGACCCTTGGGCTGGAGAGGGAGTTTGGGGGTAACAAGGGCAGGGAGCCGGTCTGGGCCACCAGCACCATGAGAGCCTGGGCCCACCACGTCTTTTCCAGTTGTCCCACCAGCCCAGTCCAACCCTAACCATCAAGGGTTTTAATATTCCTAAATGATGGCAGAAGAGAGCAAATGTAATCCATTTCATCATAATCTCTTGGGGTTCAATTTGTGTCATTGAATATCATTGCAGATTCAGCATTTAGTGGTCTGTTTATCATCACTTGAATTTTAGTGTTTTTTTAGAGTTTATAAATTCTGCAATTCTACAAAACGTTTTCTAGAAAATAACAAATGCCTTGCAATTTATTAAAAAAGTCAAAAGTACAATAGTCCAAAAAATTCTAAAAGTCTAAAAAAAAAAGACTTTTTCATGGTTTTTACACTTTATAAATTTCAGGGTTTTAGAGAAGTTTATAAATCCACCAATTTTTTAAAGAATTCAATATATTTGTGAAAAAAATAGGAATTCAAATGTTAGTAAATAGGGTTGGTGGGTCACACATTTTTAACATAAAAGGGATGGTACAATACTGGATCTATACTTTTTCAATAAAGTCCCAAAGGGTTCACCGAGGCTTTGGAGTTAATTTCCTTTTTCCAATATTCACGTAGACACAGTTATGCTAAAAATATGAAATTTTAAAATAATAAATGTTATTTGTGTTTCTAGTAAAGAGTGAATTGTTTAGTGTGCAGTATAGAATTAATTGTTCTTAAGCATTATAAAGAATTTGGTAATGGAGTTAAGAATGTGTCTTCAATGATTAAGTGCTTGTCAGCGTGAAACTTTTTGAGGAATATGAGAGCTGTTATCTGATTTTTTAAATTCTGATTTGCTTTATGCTATTTCAATTCATCCTGATGAGTGTAAATTTTACAAAATAAGCTTGATTTATTGGGAATGCACATGGGGGGCCTTATTTATTAAAATCAGAATTTTTAAAGTATTAAAAAATAAATAAGGGTTTTTTTAAGGCATACGATCGCAGAAAAACATATTTTTTTCAAAACACAGTTAATAGTGCTGCTTCAGCTTCTGCACTAAAATCCATTTCTCAAAAGAGCAAACAGATTTTTTCATCATCTTTAAATCTGACATGAAGATAGACATGTTGTCAGTTTCCCAGGTGCCCTCAGTCATGTGACTTGTGCTCTGATAAACTTTAGTCACACTTTACTGCAAGTTGGAGTGATGGCACTCCCCCCCCCAGCAGCACCAGAAGAACAATGGGAAGGTAACCAGATAGCTGCTCCCTGACACAAGATAACAGCTCCCTAGTAGATTTAAAGGAGAAGGAAAGGTTAAAACTAAGTAAGCCTTATCAGAAAGGTCTATCTAAATATAATAGTAAACCCCCAAAGTAATGTTGCTCTGAGTCCCCTGTCAAAAGAAACACTGCATTTCTTTCCTTCTATTGTGTACACATGGGCTTCTGTATCAGACTTCCTGCCTTCAGTTTAAACCTCATTGCCCTGGGCAAGAGCATGCTCAGTTTGCTCCTCTCCCCCCCCCCCCTTCTCTACTGTAATCTCAGCCCAGAGCAGGGAGAAACTAATGCAGGAAGTGATGTCACACCACTTTAATACTGCAGCTCCTATCCTAAACAAACAGAGAGTTTCTAGAGCTTTTTACTCAGGTATGGTAAAACATTCTACAGAATAAATATAGCATTCTAGCTTGCACTATTGCAGCTAATCTATTGGCAATAAAATGCCTCCATAGCTTTCCTTCTCCTTTAAGAACAGCACTCAATAGTAGAAATCCAAGTCCCACTGCAATAGAGGAGTCTGGGTTCACAGACCCACTTTATAACTGCACGAATGGTTCAGCTCAATATAGTCAGTGGCTGACTCAGGATATGATTCAAAAAGCTTTAATACAAATTAATGTAAACAAGGCTCCAGGGCCTGATGGCATACACCTCCGGGTTCTAAGAGAGCTTAGTTCAGTTTTAGACCAGCCCTTATTTCTGATTTTTTCTGATTCACTGTCATCTGGTATGGTGCCTATGGATTGGATTTGTGGTGGGCAAATTATTTGAAGGCTTATTAAGGGATCACATTCAAAATTATGTCCTAATGAATGGCATTATGAGCAACAATCAGCATGGCTTTATGAAGGGTAGGTCATGTCAGACGAATTTGATTGCATTTTATGATGTGGTAAGTAAGATTCTGAACAGTGGGGGGCAGTAGATGTGATCTATTTGGATTTTGCCAAAGCATTTGATACTGTGCCCCACAAACGACTGCTTTATAAACTAAGGTCTGTTGGGCTTAATGAAGTGGTTTGCACGTGGATAGGAAACTGGCTACAGGATCGGGTACAGAGGGTGGTTGTAAATGGGACATTCTCTACTTGGAGTAAGGTTCTTAGTGGGGTCCCCCAGGGCTCAGTATTGGGTCCACTTTTATTTAACTTGTTCATTAATGACTTAGGGGAGGGTGTTGTAAGTAATGTAGCAGTGTTTGCAGATGACACAAAATTATCCAGCCCAATTAATTCCATCCAGGATGTGGCATCCTTGCAACATGATCTTGACAAACTGGCAATCTGGGCAGCTAAGTGGCAAATGAGATTCAATGTTGATAAATGTAAGGTCATGCACCTGGGATGTAAAAATATCCAAGCCACTTATACCCTTAATGGGACTGCACTAGGCAAATCCATTATGGAAAAGGACCTTGGAGTCCTTGTAGATGATAAACTGGGCTGTAGCAAGCAATGCCAGTCGGCAGCATCAAGGGCAAATAAGGTCTTGAGCTGTATTAAAAGGGACATAGAGTCAAGGGAGGAGGGGGTCATTCTTCCACTGTACAGAGCACTTGTAAGGCCCCATCTAGAATATGCCGTACAGTTTTGGTCTCCATCACTCAAACAGGACATTATTGTATTAGAGAGGGTACAGAGAAGGGCAACTAAGCTGGTAAAAGGTATTGAAAATCTTAGCTATGAGGAAAGACTGGCCAAAGACTGGGGATGTTCACGCTGGAGAAGAGGCACTGAAGGGGTGATATGATAACTATGTATAAATATATATGGGGATCATATAATAATCTCTCTAATGCTTTATTTACCAGTAGGTCTTTCCAGCTGACACGAGGTCACCCATTCCGATTAGAAGAAAAGAGGTGCCACCTAAATATTCGGAAGGGGTTTTTTACAGTGAGAGCTGTGAAGATGTGGAATTCTCTCCCTGAATTGGTTGTACAGGCTGATACATTAGATAGCTTTAAGAAGGGGTTGGATAGCTTTTTAGCAAGTGAGGGAATACAGGGTTATGGGAAATAGCTCATAGTACAAGTTGATCCAGGGACTAGTCCGATTGCCATTTTGGAGTCAGGAAGGAATTTTTCCCCCTCTGAGGCAAATTGGAGAGGCTTCAAATGGGTTTTTTTTGCCTTCCTCTGGATCAACTGGCAGATAGGTAGTTAATAAAAAAAAAAAAGGTTGAACTCGATGGACATGTGTCTTTTTTCAACCTTACTTACTATGTTACTATGTATGTTACTGCGACTCCTTCAATTACATTGAGCGGGAAAAACAATAGCCTGTCTGAAATCATTTCCACCATGAAGTGCTGTCAGTGGCGGAACTACCGGGGGAGCAGGGGGCGTGAGCGGGCCAGGGCTGCACCCCCTCAGGGCCCCCCGGCAGCCCGCCCGCTACTGAAATGCGGTGTGTACGGAGGGGGGCGGAGGCCCGGCTGTACGTCACGCACGAGGGCCCGTCCCCCTCTAGTCACGGTACTGAGTGCTGTCTCTTTCTGAAAGCACATGACCAGGCAAAATGACATGATATGGCTGCCTGCACACCAATATAACTATAAAAAATATATTTGTTAGATCAGGAATTAAATCATATTTTGTTAGATTGAATTATTTGCGAAGTAAACAGTGTAATTTAAAGTAAAAACTACTCCATAAAAATCATGACAGAATGCCTTTAAGAAAAATTACAATAGTAAGTGAGGTTGAAAAAAAAAAAAGACACACGCCCATTAAGTTATAATTACAAACAAGTGCTTCTTATATAATTAAGTGTATATTTTATGAACAACTAATATACAGTCATTTGAAAAAGTTTGGGAACCCCCCTTAATTCTTTGGAGTTTTGTTTATCATTGGCTGAGCTTTCAAAGTAGCAACTTCCTTTTAATTTACAACATGCCTTATGGAAACATAGTTACATAGTTACATAGTTACATAGTTAAATTGGGTTGAAAAAAGACAAAGTCCATCAAGTTCAACCCCTCCAAATGAAAACCCAGCATCCATACACACACCCCTCCCTACTTTTAATTAAAATTCTATATACCCATACCTATACTAACTATAGAGTTTAGTATCACAATAGCCTTTGATATTATGTCTGTCCAAAAAATCATCCAAGCCATTCTTAAAGGCATTAACTGAATCAGCCATCACAACATCACCCGGCAGTGCATTCCACAACCTCACTGTCCTGACTGTGAAGAACCCTCTACGTTGCTTCAAATGAAAGTTCTTTTCTTCTAGTCTAAAGGGGTGGCCTCTGGTACAGTGATCCACTTTATGGGTAAAAAGGTCCCCTGCCATTTGTCTATAATGTCCTCTAATATACTTGTAAAGTGTAATCATGTCCCCTCGCAAGCGCCTTTTTTCCAGAGAAAACAACCCCAACCTTGACAGTCTACCCTCATAATTTAAGTCTTCCGTCCCTCCAACCAATTTAGTTGCACGTCTCTGCACTCTCTCCAGCTCATTTATATCCCTCTTAAGGACTGGAGTCCAAAACTGAACTGCATACTCCAGATGAGGCCTTACCAGGGACCTATAAAGAGGCATAATTATGTTTTCATCCCTTGAGTTAATGCCCTTTTTTATGCAAGACAGAACTTTATTTGCTTTAGTAGTCACAGAATGACACTGCCCAGAATTAGACAACGTGTTATCTACAAAGACCCCTAGATCCTTTTCATTTAAGGAAACTCCCAACACATTGCCATTTAGTGTATAACTTGCATTTATATTATTTTTGCCAAAGTGCATAACCTTGCATTTATCAACGTTGAACCTCATTTTCCAGTTTGCTGCCCAGTTTTCCAGTTTAGACAGATCACTTTGCAAAGTGGCAGCATCCTGCATGGAACCTATAGTTCTGCACAATTTAGTATCATCTGCAAAAATAGAAACAGTACTTTCAATGCCCACCTCCAGGTCATTAATAAACAAGTTGAAAAGCAAGGGACCTAGTACAGAGCCCTGCGGTACTCCACTAACAACACTGGTCCAATTAGAAAATTTTCCATTTACCACCACTCTTTGTAGTCTATCTTTTAGCCAGTTCTCTATCCAGGTACAAATACTATGTTCCAGGCCAACATTCCTTAATTTAACCAGTAACCTTTTGTGTGGCACTGTATCAAATGCTTTAGCAAAGTCTAAGTAAATCACATCCACTGCCATCCCAGAATCGAGGTCTCTACTTACATTCTCGTAAAAAGAAATTAAGTTAGTCTGGCAAGATCTATTACGCATAAAACCATGCTGGCACAAACTCATAGTATTATGATTTCCTATGAAGTCCAGTATCTTATCCTTTATTAACCCTTCGAAAAGCTTTCCTAATACTGACGTCAGACTAACTGGCCTATAGTTTTGAGGCTGAGAACGGGATCCTTTTTTGAATAGAGGCACCACATTAGCAATTCGCCAGTCTCTCGGCACTATGCCAGATCTCAATGAATCCTGAAAAATTAAGTAAAGAGGTTTGGCAATCACAGAGCTAAGCTCGCTAATTACCCTGAGATGAATACCATCTGGCCCTGGACCTTTGTTAATCTTAACATGTTCAAGTCTCTTTTGAATTTCATCATGTGTGAACCATGCATCATTAGTTGTATTACTAGAATTGGGAGTGTTAAGAAGGAAACCTTCACTTACTCGTTCATCATTTGTGTAGACAGATGAAAAATACGAGTTCAGAATCTGCGCTTTTATTTTGTTTTCATCAACCAGCTGACCCCCCTCTGATAGTAAGGGTCCCACCCCTTCCTGCTTCATTTTTTTACTATTGACATATTTAAAAAATAATTTTGGATTTTTTTTACTGCTTGCTGCAATATCCTTTTCTATAGCAATTTTAGCTTGCCTTATAGCTTCTTTGCATGATTTATTGGCCTCCTTGTACCTTATAAATGTTTCGGCTGTACCAGCTAACTTGAAAGCCTTAAAAGCACGTCTTTTCTTACCCACCTCAACACCAACGCTTCTATTGAACCAAAAAGGTTTTGCTTTGCAACGACGTTCCTTGCTTACAAGTGGAATATACTGACAAGTATATTTATTAAGCAGCATTTTAAAGACTTCCCATTTTTGTTCTGTGTTTAACCCTGTGAAAAGCATTTCCCACTTAATATGTTGCAGAGATGCCCTTATACTGTCAAAGTTTGCACGTCTGAAATTTAGTGTTTTAGTTACTCCCTTATAGAATTGCTTCTGCAACAGAATCTCAAAGGAGACCATGTTATGATCACTATTCCCTAAATGCTCACCCACACAAATGTTAGAGATGAGTTCAGTATTGTTAGTTATTACAAGGTCCAAAAGAGAGTTATTCCTAGTAGGTTCTTGAACGAGCTGGAATAAAAAGTTGTCATTCAGCATATTTACAAACCTACTAGCAACCCTATTACCCCAGTCAATGTCTGGATAATTGAAGTCACCCATAGCAACAACTTGACCCAGCTGTGAAGCCGCTTGTATCTGCAAGAGTAGCTGGGCTTCATACTCGACACTTATACGAGGTGGTTTATAGCATACACCAATGATAATTCTTTTTGATACCTTTTGCCCAGTCGAAATCTCTACCCAGAGTGATTCTACACCCTCACCAGTGCCAGCTATTTTTATTTCTTTAGCGCATGGCTTTAATTCAGGCTTTACATACAAACACACTCCTCCACCCTTTTTAATACCTCTGTCCCTCCTAAAAAGGGTGTAACCATTTAAATTCACAATCCAGTCACATGTTTCATCCCACCAGGTCTCAGTGATACCAATTATATCATAATTTTTAGAGCATGCAATTAATTCTAGGTCTCCCATTTTACCTGACAAACTCCGTGCATTTGCCAGCATACAGCGGAGGTTACTACTTGTACTTTTGAAATGTGCATTACTTAGTGAAGAATTATACGTTAAGTTAGTATTATTCTGTTTTCCTTGTAACAGAGGGACCTCCTTAGCTGGTAAACTGTATGCCCCCCTCACTCCTCCCCCATGACCCCTTACTAACCCCACTGCCCCGTCTACACTAGCTTCCCCATAATCCTTTATCTCACCCACCCCCCCCTTGCCTAGTTTAAACACTCCTCCAACCTCTTAGCCATTCTTTCCCCTAGCACCGCGGACCCCCTTCCATTGAGGTGCAAACCGTCACGGCTGTATAGGTTGTACCCCAAAGAAAAGTCAGCCCAGTGCTCTAGAAACCCAAACCCTTCCTTCCTGCACCAAGACTTGAGCCACGCATTAAGCTCCCTAAACTCCCGCTGTTTTCCTAAACTTGCACGTGGCACAGCAAAATTTCAGAAAAGATTACATTGGAAGACCTTTCCTTGATCTTAGAGCCTAGATCCCTGAAATCATTCTTTAAGGTCTTCCATCTACCATTTATTTTGTCATTAGTACCGATATGCACTAAGACAGCTGGGTCGTGCCCAGCCCCACCCAATAATTTGTCTATCCGATCAACCACATGCCGAACATTAGTATTTCAGCATTGACATAAAGTTTATTGGATTAACAGAAAATATGCATGATATGTTATGATAATATGTGCATCATAACAAAATTAGATAAATTTTGCATAAATTGTGGCACCCCAACAGAGATATTACATCAATACTTAGCCTCCTGTAGCCTTTGATTCTGAATGGCAGTATTTTCGACCATTCGTCCATACAAAACCTCTCCAGTTCAGTTAAATTTGATGGCTGCCAAGCATGGACAGCCTGCTTCAAATCATCCCATCGATTTTCGATGATATTCAAATCGGGGGACTGTGACGACCAATCCAGAATATTGTACTTCTCCCTCTGCATAAATGCCTTTGTAGATTTTGAAGTGTGTTTTGGGTCATTATCCAACCCCTGCGTAACTTCAACTTTGTTAACATTATCCTGAAGATATCTAGTATAGGTCAATCTAAAAACAACTGGACTTGCTGAGTAATCAATGAAGACGTTTCACTACTCATCCGAGCAGCTTCTTCAGTTCAACTGACTGGTGTGGGAAGTTCTCGGCATATAAACTCTTCCACTAATCCATTTACAATGGCACATTGTAACTCTTCAAAGAGGTGACATCTGAAGAAACTCACAGAGGTGTTGATTCTGTGTAGTTGTGATAGGATTATCCAATGTGTC
Source organism: Xenopus laevis (assembly GCF_017654675.1). NCBI lineage: Eukaryota > Metazoa > Chordata > Amphibia > Anura > Pipidae > Xenopus > Xenopus laevis. The sequence goes on from NC_054386.1 coordinate 46,149,335, forward strand.
ATGCAACTCCTAGATACAGGTGTTACTTGTGAGAGTTGCATGAATGGATGTGTGAAGTGTTCTGAATCCGCCAGGCTACAGATGTTAGAACAGCATTGTATGTAGCAGACAGGTGGTGTCGAAGGCCCCCACCTCTGTTCAGAGATGGTCTCTCCACCTTGACATGAATCGCCTCTTTCACGCCTCGTTCAAACCAGCGGTCTTCTTTATCCAGGATTTGGACCTTGCTGTCTTCAAAGGAGTGTCCCTCGTCTTTTAAGTGTAGAAAGACAGCTGAGTTTTGCCCTGTAGAGTTCTCCCTCCTGTGCTGAGCCATTCGCTTTGAGAGCAGTTGTTTTGTCTCCCCGATGTATAGATCTGTGCACTCCTCGCTACACTGGACTCCGTATACCACATTGCCTTTTGTTTCTTGCAGAGGTAAGCACTGGAATAGGACACTGTGTGAGGCCTGTATTCTTCTCAAGCAGCGGATGCACAAATGGCAGCAAGAAAGCACAACTAACACTCCATAGTAAAATATACTAATATCATCATCTGAAAGCTGAGTGCTTTTATACAGGCCATGGAACTCTGAGGTGACATATTGTACAACATGGGGTACATTATTTATTATAACACACATTTCAGTGTGTCATGTGATATAGAATTTACAACACGTACCACTGATTATAAGTGATGACATCACTAAGCACAACTTATAAGGATATTATTTACAACAATATGTTAAATATATCAATGGTCAAACTGATAGATTAAGATTTTAAAAAGGTCTCTAGTGTTTGTGTATCCAGCGGAAAAAAATCACAAATTCTTCTAAAAATTTTAGAAGAAGAAAGGAGATAAACATTTTATAGAGAATTCTCATGGGGAGTGAGGCAGGACTAGTCGTTAAGAAGTATGGAACTGGAGTGCAACTTCGGGTGACTTTGAAAAACAAAGCGCCGCGAGTGCATTGCCACAGGCGATTTTTCATTTTAGCAGGTGGAAGGCAAGGAGAAGGCAGTTCGGGGAGATTGTCGCCCAAAGAAGAGGCGATTAGTTGCCAGGCGATTAAATCTCCCAGAATCTGCCTGTGTGCTAAAGCCCTTAAAGTAATGAAAATATAATGTACTGTTGCCTTACACTGGTAAAAATGTTCTGAGACACTTAAATATTTAAGCTATGTGTAGCAATGGCAGAAATTGAAAAAAGGCTATATGCTACAGGTTAATAGTGGATAACAGATAACACCATTAGGTTCTACAAACCTTATCTGCTGTGTAACCTTAGCCTTTTCTCCTTTGAATGGCTGCTCACATTGCTACACAGCAGCTTATTTATATAAACAATAGTAAAGTGTTTCTGAAGCAAAGATGTTAATTTTTCAATGTTATTGTTGATTTAAAGGAGGAAGGTGTCTTTCTTGAATAGCTCCTGCCCACCTAGAGGAGATGGTAGAAAATTAGGCAGCTGGTAATCGTGTGAGCAGAAGGGGCTCCCCTGGAGGGGTAGCAGGTGATAGGGGTATGAAGTATAAGGCCAAAGCACAGGGCCGGAACTAGGGTAGGATGAGTAGCAATGTGCCTAGGGTGCAAAGCGGGGAGTGGGGGGCACGTACCTTCTCTGCCTCCAACCCCTAGTCAGGTCCCCTCTCTGCACTCTCACACCAGCTGTTTGGTGCGTCTGTTCGTACATGCTTATTCGCACACATGTGTCAGGGCACCTAGCTCGCCTGGCTTGTCGCTTCCAAAGCGATTGAACTGGCTCAGTGAAAGAGGCATGAGTAATGGGGGAAAGCTGCATATAGTAGTGACAACAGGTGGGCCCCTCACTCTTTGTTGTTGGCAGCCTTCAGCAGCTATTGGAGGTTACAAGAAATTTAACTGTTAAATAATTATACAGATGTAATTGTTTAAATTGGTCTTACACTTTAGAGATAGTGATGAACAAAATTTTTCATCAAGTTTCTCCACGTAAATGATGCCCATAGACTCTAATGCAGTGGTCCCCAACCAGTAGTTCGTGAGCAACATGTTGCTCTAAACCCCTTGGATGTTGCTCTCAGTGGCCTCAAAGCAGGTGCTTATTTTTTAATTCCTGACTTTAGGCAAGTTTTGGTTGCATAAAAAACAGATGTACTGCCAAATGGAGCCTCCTGTAGGCTGCCAGTCCATTTAGGGGCTACCAATAGCCAATCACAGCACTTATTTGGCACCTCCCAGGAACATTTTACATGCTTGTGTTGCTCCCCAACTCTTTTTACATCTGAATGTTGCTCACTGTTGAAAAAGGTTGGGGACCCCTGCTCTAATGGGTGAAAAAAATTGTCACAATTTAAAAAAAAAAAATGTTGCCCATAAACCAATGCATTTTGGCAAATTTTTGCCGTTTCACTAATTTTTGGCAATGGGAAGCAGGTCAGATTCACCCATCACTATTTACAGATATTAATGTTCATTTTTCACTTTCCTCTGGATCGGCTTGCAGCAGCTAGACAGGTTTTCCACTAGACAAAAAAGATTGAAATCTATGGAAGGGTGTCAACTTAAATTAGTGCTCAAAATAAGGGGTCACTTACAAAGATCCTAGTTAGAAATTGGCCTCCTTGTACCTTATAAATGATGCGGCTGTAAGGTACAAGAAAGCCAATAAATCATGCAAAGAAGCTATAAGGCAAGCTAAAATTGCTATAGAAAAGGATATTGCAGCAAGCAGTAAAAAAATTCCAAAATTATTTTTAAAATATGTTAATAGTAAAAAAATGAAGCAGGAAGGGGTGGGACACTTACTATCAGAGAGGGGTCAGCTGGTTGATGAAAACAAAATAAAAGAGCAGATTCTGCTCTCGTATTTTTCATCTGTCTACACAAATGAGGAAACAATAAGTGAAGGTTTCCTCCAGTCACCCGCCCCTCATATTGGGTGCAATTGAATGCAGGTAGACCTGTATTTATAGGGACAGACTCATGTCTTTGTGCTCCAAATGGGTGTGCAGAGGACGGCTGTAGATCTTTTTGCATGAAATGCAGGGTGTGATGTGGAAAAAAAAATAGTGTATCGTTCTTTTTTTAGACTTTGCACCCTGCTTTTCACATAGTAAATGATCTCTATTTTCATACTAAAAAATATAGCTTGTGGAAGCCATTCTGGATTTTGCAGTCAACAACATTTTTAGCCTCTGCTAATTTTTTTTATAACACAATGTTGCTGGTGCTTATGATTCACTGAACCGCAGGTGCTTTATTGCTCTGGGACTGAAGAGTCAATACCTAGCCTCAGATCGGTTTACAAAATGCCTGTCTGTCTGAATGTCACAGTAAGTGCCCAGGGGGGGGGATTTCAAGGAGGACCAGTACTGCCTTGCTTTGTCATTCCTCAGCTGATTGTTCCTTGCTCTGTAATATTCCTACTCAGGAAAGGAATTAGTGATACTGCAGGGAGGATTTATCTCTTTCTGTTTAAAGGTGATAAGGACACGGCAGCCTAATCCCACAGGTTGTGAATACACATATCATGTGTGTCACGTTACAAACATGGCGAGGGATAAGGAATACTCCTTGAGGAGGATTTAGAGCCAATAATAGAGGAAACTTCATGTTCACAGAGGCAAAGTGAAAGTCAATCATAGACAGACAGCTTACATATTAGTTGGTTTATCCTGTCATTTGCACAATTTTTATTTGCAGTCTCATATGAATTCCACAGTATGCATTATAATAATGATCTAACTGGCTAACAATAAGGCTTCCATTTTTTTGTAATACAAGACCTCAAAATACAGTTCTGTATAAGCCATCCAACCCCTTCCTAAAGCTATCTAATGTATGAGCCTGTACAACTGATTCAGGGAGAGAATTCCACATCTTCACAGCTCTCACTGTAAAAAAAACCCTTCTGAACATTCTGAATATTTAGACAAACCTCTTTTCTCCTAATCGGAATGGATGACCTTGTGTCATTTTGAAAGACAGGTCCCCTTTAGGTACATGATATTTTTGATATGTTTGATTTGAGGGTAATAAAAAAGACTTAGCCCCTCAGTTTTCCGTCCCTTAGCTATTGAGGCGGTTCATCTACCAATACACTTCACCCCTATGTCTCTGGCATGTTCAGCATACAGTTCATGAGCTGATCCAGATAAAGCACTGCGTATCTTGACAGCGCTATATAAATAAATGATGATGATGATGATGATCCAGAAGCCTCCAATGCCCTTTTTCTGTGGAAGAGCACTAGAAAAGTGCCCTTAGAATTTGAGGGGGTTCCTTTCCCAATAACGCTTTCCCCCTATATCTCTGTGGTGTCCACCATACAATGCATCAGCTTATCCAGAAGCCTCCAATTTAACTTGAAGAGTCACTTTAATGGAGGGCTACACGGGGGATGGGGGGTCAACAGTTGGACAGCACTGCTGTAAGGGAATTCGCCTGGCACCCTTAAGGGTTGATGCTACCAGCTGGCTTAGCTGCATATCTTATTTACATTTGAAATAAAATATAGTTCACCTCCTTTTAGGCACCATCTAGAGTATATATCACTATGTCAAGTGGTGACATGTATCTAGGTAGTTTTACAGCTCTTTTTCAGAAATACAAGCTATGCTATAGGCTTAAAGATACAGTTAGGTTCATAAATATTTGGACAGAGACAACTTTTTTCTAATTTAGGTTCTGTACATTACCACAATGATTTTTAAATGAAACAACTCAGATGCAGTTGAACTGCAGACTTTCAGCTTTAATTCAGCGGGTTGAACAAAAAGATTGCATAAAATGTGAGGAACTAAAGCCTTTTTAACACAAATTTAAAAAACAAATGAAAATAAAATGTTAATTTTTAATACTTGGTTGAAAACTCTTTGCTGGAAATGACAGCCTGAAGTCTTGAACTCATGGACATCACCAGATTCTGGGTTTCCTTCTTTTTAATGCTCTGCCAGGCCTTTACTGCAGCGGCTTTCAGTTTCTGTTTGTGGGCCTTTCTGTCCGAAGTTTAGTCTTCAACAAGTGAAATGCTTCAGATTCAGATCAGGTGACTGACTTGGCCATTCCACCACTTTTTTTCATAAACTCCTGGGTTGCTTTGGCTGTATGTTTTGGGTCATTGTCAATCTGTATTATGAAACGCCTCCCAGTCAATTTGACTGCATTTACTGTAGCTGGATTTGAGCAGACAGTATGTCTTTGAACACCTCAGAATACATTTGGCTGCTTCTGGCCTGTGTCACATCATCGATAAACACTAGTGTCCCAGTGCCACTGGCAGCCATGCACATCCAAGCCATCACACTGCCTCTGCCATGTTATATAGATGATGTGGAATACTTGATCATGAGCTGTTCCATGCCTTCTCCATACTTTTTTCTTGCTATCATTCTGGTAGAGCTTGATCTTGGCTTTATCTGTCCAAAGAATTTTTTTCCAGAACTGTGCTGGCTTTTTCAGATTTTTTTTTCTGTTCTTGAGGATTATGAGTCGCTTGCACCTTTTAGTGCACCCTCTGTATTTACTTTCATGCAGTATTTTCTTTATGGTAGACTTGGATATCGATACGCCTACCTCCTGGAGAGTATTGTTTACTTGTTTGTTGTGAAGTGGTTTCTCTTCACCATGGAAATGATGGTTATCTTCTGTGGACGTCCAGGTCTTTTTGTGTTGCCGAGTTCACTAGTGCTTTCTTTCTTTCTTTCTCTTTCTGTAGATTTTGCCACTCCTAATCAACTCCTCAAATCTCCAGGGCTTTTATCTCCTCAATTAATAATGACATAATGAAGGAATTGCCCACACCTGCCCATGAAATAGCCTTTGAGTCAATTGTCCGATTACTTTGAGCCCCTGAAATGAAGTGATTGTGTTAAAAAAAAAAAAGCTTAAGTTCCTCACATTTGTATGCAATCTTTTTGTTCAACACACGGAGTTAAAGCTGGAAGTCTGCAGTTCAACTGCATCTGAGTTGTTTCATTTAACATTCATTGTGGTAATGTACAGAACCAAAATTAGAAAAAAGTTGTCTCTGGCCAAATATTTATGGACCTTACTAAGTGCCACTGACATGGTATAATTCTCTTTTACAGATGGCCAGGATCCTGTGAATAGAAAGAAGCTAAATTAACTAAATGCCCTCAGGCAACTAGAAAATGTTGGTATATCTAAAGAAAGACAACAATATAATTCATACAAAACACTAACTTTATAAACAATTATTACTTTTTTTCTTGTTAACGGTATACCTGATATGTAAATCTCTGCTGGAAAGTGAAAGTACATGGAGAACATGAAACTTTTTAATCAATAGAATATAAAAATTTTAATCCTTCTGCCTGATCCAGTTGCAAATAAGTTGACTTTTATTAGGAAAGGCTCTGTTGAAAACCTTTAATCTTTGGAAGAGATGTCCAAAAGAACACTGTGTTTGTCTTTAAAAGGGAAGCTTAGTCTAGTTTATAATATTGACTCCATAGGGGTTATGGAATATGTCACACTGCCAGCTGCAACATTAAAATCTGATACAAGAACTTCAGCCAGAGTCATTGGTGTAAATTAACTTCACCGTATGCAGAGTTACAACTCAAGAACACAGAAACTGCTGCTCAAGTCCACAAAGGTGCCTCTTTACAATGAACAGAGCTAGTATACAACTAAAATTCAAAATCTATCATTTGCATAAACACTGGAGCCCAAATGGCACTGACCTTTAATTATTTTTTAAACTTGCAACACTACTATATTCATCTTCCCTTTGTAGTCTCTTCCACTTTAATTTATTTTCATGATCTTAATAATTTCCTCTTTTCACCCCCCATCCTGATTAACTATTTATTATCCTTATCCTTGGAAAAGTTCATTGGAACATCAATTATGCCCAAATAAGTATATATATATATATATATATTTTAACACTGCTAACTACAGCAGATTTTAAAGATGCTTTTTGTAAATGTAACTGTGAAAGTTCAGCTAATGACATACCTTCATAAATCAGATCATGTGTAAATTCTGACAAAAAGATGTGACGTGTGGAAGATTCACTAATGCTGTACTTCTGTCTTACATTCATACCTATGTCATAGTTATGTGTATCTGTGTCATTGAGGAACACACCACAGATCCACAGAGCTCCTGTCATATCTTTTTTCAGATGAGTCAAATTACTTGAAATTGGAAATTAAAACCATGTAACTCCAAACATTACAAAAAACAACCCCCTTAATTCCCAACACATACTAACTAGAAACACAAATGGCTTTAAAAGAAAAAGCCAAAAATAACTGCACCAGGGTTCATCAACAGCATCAACTGGAAGACATACAACTATATATGAGAATAACTGGCAAGGAAGAGAGCATTTTAGAAAAATTGAATTTTCTACTTTGGTTAGAATGATGTTAGGAACTGTTTTTCTTCCCTGATGATCCCAACACTGCGAGCTACTTCTTTTCTCTGTCTTTGTATAGCTACAACCACCTGTCACGCCCAGTAGCCCAAGCCCCACACAGGAATGACCATCAGGGCCACAGGGCTAAAGTTCAAAGTGTAGACAAGGAGGGAGTAGACTGGCAAGGAGACCAGACACACAAAACAGTTTATTAAGCCAAAATAAATTGAACAACTACCGTGAAGGGTACCGTTGTACAAGAACAGGCAGAATAATAAAACAGACAACTTACTGGCTCATGAGAAATAATTCGTGGATAGCAAAAGCCTGGGGACAGGCAAAATACTAGCAGAGTACAAAATACCAACAAGCGAAAGGGTCTGGAATCAGGATCAGAAGCAGGTACAGGGTGCTCAGAAATCAGGAACATGGACAGGGTGCTCAGAAATCAGGAACATGGACAGGGTGCTCAGAAATCAGGAACATGGACAGGGTGCTCAGAAATAAGGAACATGGACAGGGTGCTCAGAAATAAGGAACAAGGACAGGGTGCTCAGAAATTAGGAACAAGGACCTGGTGCTCAGAAATCATGAATATGGACAGGTGATTCAGAAATCAGGAACAAGGAACTATTTATACTATGTTTCATTTCTTTGCAAGCACAAAAAAAAAGTGATGTCACATAAATAATATTCCCTCTACAAAATTTGAGGTTCTTTGTTTACTATATGGTTATTGAACTTTATTTTATAAATTACAGAGAACCTTATACATGGTATTATAGCTGAAATAGAACACTGGGTAGTAAGAACATTGCACGTATGCTTTCCTCTAGTGAGAAAACCAAGGACGTTTAAAGTAACATCTTAAGATGAAAGTGTTTTAAAGGAATGCCAATAGAATGTAGTGTTGCCCTGCACTTGTAAAACGGGTGTGTTTGTTTCAGAAGCAGACCTGACATCACAAAGCTCCAAGCCGCACTCTATTCCTTGCTCAGATATTACAAATTAATTAGTAGAGGGGATGAGTTTTCACAGAAATCAAGAAGTGTGTGGCATCCCTCTCCCAATTCCAGCACTGGAATCTGCCTGTATATGACTACCTTTAGAAGCCATTTCTTTCATTGAATTTTTCCTTGAATAATTCAATTGAATATTATTAAATCTAAATTATTTGAATTATAATAATGAAATTCAATATTTGAAATTACTATGAAATTCAATTCATATTAAATAATTCATTGAATATTTCTTTCATAACCTTGCCTTGAGTCAATGAACTGTTGTGGTTGTATTCAGTAATCAAGGGCTCTCTCTGCACTTGCTGAATATGTTCAAAACTTATATTATTCACTTAAAGGAATTGTTCAGTGTAAAAATAAAAACTGGAAACAAAAAATGTTTCTAATATAGCTAGTTTACCAAAAATGTAATGTATAAAGGCTGGAGTGACTGGATATCTAACATAATAGCCAGAATGCTACTTACTCTCTTGCTTTCCACTGATTGGTTACCAGGCAGTAACCAATCAGTGACTTGGGGGTGGGGGCACATGAGTCATAACTGTTTGCTTTTGAATCTGAACTGCATGCTAAGGATCACTTGCAAACTCACTGAACAGTTATGTCCCTCCTTAAAGTTGCTGACTAACTCAAGAGTTAGAGAGCTGAAAAGCAGTTTTTAATTTTACAATGAACTGTTCCTTTAAAGGGATACTGTAATGGGAAAAAAAATTCAAGTTAATAGTGCTGCTCCAGCAGAATTCTGCACTGAAATCCATGTCTCAAAAGAGCAAACAGATTTTTTTATATTCAATTTTGAAATCTGACATATTGACAATTTTCCAGCTGCCCCAAGTCATGTGACTTTTGCTCTGATAAACTTCAATCACTCTTTACTGCTGTACTGCAAGTTGGAGTGATATCACCCCTCCCCCCCCCCAGCAGCCAAACAAAAGAATAATGGGAAGGTAACCAGATAACAGCTCCCTAACACAAGATAACAGTGGCCTGGTAAATCTAAGAAGCACTCAATAGTAAAAACCCATGTCCCACTGAGACACATTCAGTTACATTGAGAAGGAAAAACAGCAGCCTGCCAGAAAGCATTTCTCTCCTAAAGTGCAGGTACAAGTCACATGACCAGGGGCACCTGGGAAATTGACAAAATGTCTAGCCCCATGTCAGATTTCAAAATTGAATATAAAAAAATCTGTTTGCTCATTTGAGAAATGGATTTCAGTGCAGAATTCTGCTGGAGCAGCACTATTAACTGATTCATTTTGAGAAAAAAAAAACATTTTTTCCCATGACAGTATTCCTTTAAAGTAACAGTGTAAAAATAAAAACTGGATAAATAGATAGGCTGTGCAAAATAAAAATGTTTCTAATGTAGTTAGTCAAAAATGTAGTCTATAAAGGCTGGAATGACTAGATTTCTAACATAATAGCGAGAATCCAACTTTCTGCTTTTCTGCTCTCAAACTCTGAGTTAGTCAGCGACTTGAAGGGGGACAACATGGGACATAACTGTGAGTGAGTTTGCAATTGATCCTCAGCATTCAGCTCAGATTCAAAAGCAACATTTATGGCCCATGTGCCCTCCCCCCTCAAGTCACTGATTGGTTACTGCTTGGTCACCAGGGTAACCAGTCAGTGGAAACCAAGAGAGCTGAAAAGCAGAAAGTAGTGTTCTGTTCTGTTATGTTAGCTATCCAGTCACTCCATCCTTTATACATTACATATTTGCCCAACTATATTAGAAACATTTTTTTACTTTGCACAGCTTATCTATTTACCTAGTTTTTATTTTTATACTGAACAATTCCTTTAAGTTCAGATGTGCTTTAAATGGCAATTTCATTCACTGAAGTGCTTCTCATGCCTATTTTATTCACAGATGATACACAAGAAGGCTGAGCACAAGGAACTTAATTGCAGGGTGGATACATACCTACATTTTAATGCTAAGGGGCCCATTCACTAAGTTCGAGTGAAGGAATAGAATAAAAAATACTTTGAATTTCGAAGTATTTTTTTGGCTACTTCGACCATCGAATTGGCTACTTTGACCTTCGACTACAACTTCGAATCGAACGATTCAAACTAAAAATCGTTCGACTATTCGACCATTCGATAGTCGAAGTACTGGCTCTTTAAGAAAAAGCTTCAACCCCCTAGTTTGCCACCTAAAAGCTACCGAAGTCCATGTTAGCCTATGGGGAAGGTCCCCATAGGCTTTCCGAGTTTTTTCTGATCGAAGGATAATCCTTGGATCGATGGATTAAAATCCTTCGAAACGTTCGATTCGAAGGATTTAATCGTTCGATTGAACCATTATTCCGTTCGATCAAACGAATTGCGCAAAATCCTTCGACTTCGATATTCGAAGTCGAAGGATTTTAATTCGGCAGTCGAATATCAAGGGTAAATTAACCCTCGATATTCGACCCTTAATACATCTGCCCCTAAGTGTCTGAACTGTGTGTATTATTCACAGCATGCCACCGTATAAAATGAATCTACTCAAAAGGTTATGCTAAAAAAAAAACCTTCATGTTACCAGGATAATATATTTGAAAAATCACAGTTTTATTAGATTGTTATACCTAAGAAAATTATAAATATATGTAGCAGAAAGGCAGAATAAACATTATTACAGGGAGTTCATGCTCATCATCAGGTCCTTCTACCTATTAGGCTACAGAAATAGTGATCAGGATAAGGGAGATATTAACCACATATTAGCAATAACTAATCTGTATTTTTGTTTACAATGCAAATTGCTTCTGAGAAGGAATCTGATTGCATTGTGTGTGGGCATTCAATGATATTATAAAATGCTTTGTTGCTCGAGGAAAATAGTATTTTTTCAAGCTGTTCTTTGACCTGCAGTAAACATCTGGGGAACTACAGGTATGAGATCAGTTATTCAGAATGCAAGGGACCTGGGTTTTTTCGGACAACGGATCTTTCCATAATTTGGATCTCCATACCTTAAATCTACTAGAAAATCATGCAAACATCAAGGAGCAGAGCCTTCCTGACATTCAAGTTTTTTTTCAGACAAAAAATCAAATCGAGTTTCATTCAAACTTGATTTGAGTTTTCAGGTCAGTAACATTTGTTCGAATTTTAGAAGTTCAAGTTTTTTCTTAAATATGATAATATTCGAGTTTTGAGTACATTCAGATTTATTATATTAAATAACTTCACATAAATTCGAAATTCGACTTTTGATAAATCTGCCCCCAAATAAACCCAATAGGATGGTTTTGCAGCCAATAAGGATTAATTGTATCTGAGTTTGGAGCAAGTACAAGGTATTGCTTTATTATTACAGAGAAAGGATATATTTTTTAAAATTTGAATTACTTGGATAAAATGGAGTCTATGGCAGACTGCCTTCCTGTAATTCAGAACTTTATGGATAACGGGTTTCCAGATAACTTATCCCATACCTGTACCACACAGAATCCTTTATAGAATATCATGCAAGATATCTTTACTTATTTTGCTTGGGGGAATTCAGGAAAAATAAAATGCACTCTTTATCTGTCACTGCTCTGGAATAAATGTGTTTCTGCATAAAACTTATAATGATTTTATGCATGCCTTAATTTAAAATCTTTAGCAACTATGCAGGGGTGTGCCCTGCATCCCACACATTAGCTCAACAAATCTATTTGTTCAGCATGTGCACATGGTTTCCTAAAATTTTATAGTTATTTTCTCAAAAAGCAATCTGTTCATTTTAGATATGTTCCTAACTTTTTAAGTTATCTGGTAACCTTACAGTGACTTACCTATATGTTACTGGGCACCACAGCACAGATATTTCAGTTGCTATTGCTACACCTCAGCCTACCTGCCAGATTTTCCAAATAAGCACTCGCACACAATCTTAAGGTAGAATATTTTGTGTACTAAAGGCCACTTTGTATAAAGGGCCTGGCAGAGTGCAAAAAGAAATGTGCACAAAAACACAGTGGTTTTTGTATTTTTCTTCCCTGCCCTGCCATAGGTTGGCCTTTGCAGTCCAGTTAAATAGTATATATATATATATATATATATATATATATATATATATATATATATATATATATATATATATATATATATATATATACAGCACAGTTGGCCTGGAGGGGCCTATAGAAGGAAGTGCAGGAGCCATGAGTCAGACTAACATTATTAGCAGACTATACAGAAATTACTGAACTGGACAGGTGGGTACCTGTCAGAAACGTAACTAGAGGGGGGCGGGCCCTGGCGCGGAACTGGCCGGGAATTAGCAGCGCGTGAACTGCCGGGGGGCCCTGAGGGGGTGCCCTGGCCCGCTCGCACCCCCTGCTCCACCGGTAGTTCCGCCACTGGTACCTGTTCCTTTCTAGGGTTAGGAGGTAGGAGTTACCAGCTCACTATAGGAGTGAGAGGTAGATAGGGTAGCCATCAAAGACAGCTCGAGTCCCAACAAGGAGTGGGTATTTGGAGTAGAGCCCCTGGGCAATTGTGTGCTAGTTAGGGATTGAGAGTGTGTAGGACTAGGTTAGTGGTAGCCTAATGGAGCTGTAGTTAGAGCTTGTAAGTAGCTTGGGCCCTGTTGCACACTACTGCAGACAAGTAAGGGGACAGATTATTGGGAGAGGAGCCACCCCCAACAGCTTATGGCACTCACTAGTACCAAGGTTATATATTTCTACCACAAATACAGCTGCTGCCAGTGTGTTTGTGTCCCTTTGTCTGTCATGACTGAAGATGCAGTGGGCCATGTACTCACTGTTTGGCATTTTCACCTTGCTCCATACTCTGCACTAGATGCAAAGCACAGGCTGCACTGGAATCCCCACAGCATGTATTAATGAGCCATTGGGTTTTATGCTGAAACATGTGCCACGTTTGTTCCAGCACAGTGACAGAGAGCAAACCACTTTATTTTCATAATACCAGATAAGAAAACACTGAGGGGATGATTTATCAAAGACGAAGACAAAATTATAAACATATTTTTCATTGAGATGTATCTATATCCATTCGGTTATTTTCATGACTGGTGTTTTTGGGAGCTCATACATGCTGAGATTTATAACAATCTATGGGAATTATTCTGACTCCAATTGCTGTGATAATGGCTGATTTCCCTGTGAGACCTCCCTGCTGGGCCTGTATGGAGCTGTAACAAACACTGAGGGCAATCTTTGCCAGACAGATGAACTCAACAGACACCTGGAATCCACAAACGTGCTTTATTTGTAGTGGGTGGACACATGTAGCAATGGATGTATAAGTGCTGCAGGTCATAAAGAATATTTCTTTCCTAACCTCTGAGCTGTCGCTCCTCACTCATGGAAAGCAGGAACACAAGAGGATGATGGGAGGAACTGACATCACACCTGAGGAAGGGATATGATGAGGGGTTTCAAACAAGGCAATACAGAGCCTGCCTTATAGTTTTAAAGCCTATAAGCATTAAACATATACATTTAACATAACTACAGAAACAGCACAGGAATCTTGCACAATTAAAACATTTTTTTAGAAGTTTCAAATCTCTACTCCAGTGAATCTTTTTATCTTACAAATGGGGGTCACTGACCCGTCTAAAAACAAATACTTTGTAAGGCCACAAATGTATTTTTGTTGCTACTTTTTATTACTCCTGGTTCTATTTAGGCCCTTTCCTAATTATTTTGCAGTCTCTTATTCAAACCAATGCATGGTTGCTAGGGTAATTTGGGACCTGGCAACCAGATTGCTGAAATTACAAGATAGAGAGCTGCTGAATAAAAAGCCAAATAGCTCAAAAACCACAAATATTATATGGAATGATGCTATTGTTATTTTTGAGATCACTTCAGTTGACTTTCTCAGACTCCATACACAAATATATTAATTTACAAACACATTTAGATCAGTAGCATGAGGAGTGCATGCTATTATCTGTCAAAAGTGACACAAGGCACATGCAAATCTATATTTATCAGTATACAGCTTGATTGGTAGCAGTTATCTTGCATGATGCATTTTGCTGCTGCAGATGTGTGATAAACAATTACTATCAAACTCTTTGGCCATTAGCATGTTACCCCTGCTAAATGCCCCTAACTCTTTACTTATCCCTTGTTGCAGATTCAGTGCATCAGAGTTCAGGGGCGACATCTTCTTTTCTTCGGTCTTCATCGTGACTTAGCACTGCATCGGCGCATGCGCATTTGGAGCAATCTTCCAGTTTTTGACAGTTGCGCTTGCGCTGAAAGTGATGGAAATTGCCAAAGTGCCAGAAGAAGACCCGAAGATTACAGAAGAGAAGAAGATGGTGCCTGTAAACTCTGATGTGCTGAATCTGTAACGAGAGGTAAGTAAAGAGTTAAAGGCATTTACCAGGGGTAACACCTAGGCTGCAGAGGAGCAGGGAGGGGGTCTAAGTATTGTAGGGGGTGTGCTAAGAAAGTAGAAAAGATCAACTGCACCAGAGGAAGGACCCTAGAGGTCCGAAACATGTAGTGCTTATGCATCTTCAATAAAATACTATACTGAAGTATGACCAGCTCTCCAGTGGAATTATAGGCTATACTCTGAATGTTTAAGTGGACCTGGCGAACCCCACCACTGTGTTATTGAGCATTGGACAAAGCTACACAAAGGTGAGATCTAATTTCTTGTTTGAGCTTTAGTAAAGACCAACTGCTGTCCTGGCAAACAAGGAGATTGTGTCACTAATAGAATAGCAATGCTATACATGTGCAACAGTCACTACTTTATATTTCAATAGAAAACCTGCTGTTAGGTTTGTGCGGAAACCAAAATATGTATACAAGTAATTTGTGTAATATGTTTTCTTCCTTGCCCCCCCTGGAAAATTTTCTGCGGATGCCCATCGCCATTAGAGAAGGTACATATGATCACACCAATTCCGTTAACATTGTTAAGCATTGTGTTCCTGTAGTACTCGTGTATTTAAAAACAGACATTTAGATCTAGTGTTCCCAGACTGCACTACCGGTTCTCGTCTTTCACTATCTTCCATTATAAGTCCACTCACATATATACAACTTGTTCCTGTCTGGAAGGAGATTATTATTCCTGAAGCATATCATGTGCTTTCAGCTCACAGTGGAGTGCACTTAAATGGCTGCACTGAAACAGTATGCTGGGCAAAGCTTCAGGTTTAATTCAAAAATAAAAAGCTCCCAATGAAAAGGTTAACTATACTCTATAGTTATTCCAAGCTGCCTGTATAGTAGCTGATGCACAAGTGATGACAAATACAACAATGAACTGTGAAAGTGATGCACAAGCATATTAGTAAAAAGAACTAAAGGGCTACTGGAGCAAAGTGAGGCAGGAGAAAAAAGCTTTTTGACCCCAGTGAACCTTTCCTGCAAATTTTAGTGCCTGTCAATGTCAAATGAAATTCAAATATTGACTGTTCATAATGGCAGATGTCATGCAAAATGTATACTGTGGGCCCTTTAGTTGCCTATAATTACTGAGGTGCAAGAAGCATCTGCATATGTAACATGCTCAATGCAGAGCTCAAGAACAGAGGTCCCTTGCACCATACACTGTGCCTTCTGTGGGATGTGCCAACTGGGACAAGATGCAAAGCCCAATTTGCAAGTGCTAAATAAACATTGCTTAAAGGGCCCTTATTTCACTAGCTTAGATGAGCCCTTAACAGTGGTGTAACTTGACAGTGCCAGCCCCTCTACAAAATGATCTATGGAGTGCCTGGCATAAACCAATTCCTATTAGGAAGTGTATGTTGCACAGTCCTGCCCCACATTGGCATGCCCAGTTGACCCGATTCTCCCACTCTCTAGTCACAAGTAGGAGAGCAGCTGGGGAGGGAAGATTTGTATGCTGCCCAACCCCAACCCTACAGCAACCATAGGGTCTGCTTCTATAGTTATGCCAGAGGCTTTTAGCATGAGTATAATTAATCATACTTAGCTACTATATTATATATAATAAAGACAAATATCTTATACAGGTATGGGACCTATGTGACCCGGTGTTTTCCGGATAACAGATTTTTCCATAATTTGGATCTCCATTTCTTAAGTCTACTAGAAAATCATGTAAACCTTAAATAAACCCAATAGGTTGGGTTTGCTTCCATTAAGGATTAATTATATCTTAGTTGGGATCAAGTACAAGCTACTGTTTTATTGTTACAGAGAAAAAGGAAATAATTTTTAAAAAATTGTATTATCTGGATAAAATGGAGTCTATGGGATACAACCTTTCCATAATTCGGGGCATTCTGGAGAACGGGTTTCCGAATAACAGATCCCATACATGTAAAAGCCACTATGTTATTATTACAGAGAAAAAGAAAATTTGGATTATTTGATTATAATGGAGTCTATGGGAGATGGTCATTCTGTAATTCTGAGCTTTCTGGATAACAGATTCCATACCTGTATAAGGTACTATTTTGGATAATGGGTTTTTAGATAATGGATCCCATACCTGTACTAATGTTATAAAGACTTTCAGATACATGCATACAGAATACACAAAAAAAAAACATTTTCTTTTAGGCAACATACTGTCAAATAAACTTAATTGATGTAGTTTTCCTTTTTTGATCATCTGAACTACCTTGGATGGACATTTGTTGGATTAAAGTACAATACTTGCAAGACCTGTAAGATGTCAGATGACCCATTTTGTTTTGCTGAAAATTTGTGAAATGGCAAAAGCATTGAAGTAAGTGGGTGTTTTTTCACGTAACATTTGTTTGTTACCCAACAGAGTCTGTGAGCATTTTTTGCCACAAAAAATATTGTGGCATAATATTTAACTCATCCGTAATTAAAAGTTTATCATAAAGAATAATTACATGTTATAATTTACAAATAATTTACAAATATATCTTACAATAGGCCACATAACTGGCTCCCCCCAGTTGGGCCCTGAATAACCATCACCCAAAACATGATCAATAAAAAAAAACCTATTCTTTCATCCTTTCTTTTCTAAATATGTTTAGAGCTGTCCTAAACCATAGAGAACCACCACTATAAATACATTTAACTGTAATGGAAGCCTCATTAACACTAGGGGGCAGATGTATCAAGGGTCGAATTTCGAGGGGTTAAATCCCTCGAAATTCGACTGGGGAATAGAATCGAATAGGCAATTTGGGCGAATTTACGCGCCGGCGAATAGTCGAATGGGTGAATATTCGCCCGGCGAATAGTCGCACGATCGAATATTCGATCAAAGGATTTTCATTCGATCAAATGATCGATCAAATGCCTTTTTATTCGATCAAAAACTTAGAAAACAAGCCTATGGGACTTTCCCATAGGTTTTTAAAGCAATTCGGTAGGTTTTAGGTGGTGAAGTAGGCAGTCGAAGTATTTTTAAAAGAGACAGTACTTCGACTATTGAATGGGCGAATAGTCGCAGCGTTTTTGCGCTTGATCTATTCGAATCATTCTACTCAGGCGAATTTACACTAATTCAATAGTCGAGGAGCACAAAAAACTGCTCGAAATTCGAGTATTTTTCCCTCTATTTCTTCACTCGAACTTAGTGAATGGGCCCCTAGGACACAAATTACAGGTATGGGATCAGTTATTCAGAAACCCGTTATTCAGAAAGCTCAGAATTACAGAAAGGGGATTTCTTATAGACTCCATTTTATCCAAATAATCCACATTTTTAAAAATGATTTCCTTTTTTCTCTGTAATAATAAAACAGTACCTTGTAGTTGGTCCCAACTAAGATATAATTAATCCTTATTGGAAGCAAAACCAGTCTATTGGGTTTATTTAATGTTTACATGATTTTCTAGTAGGCTTAAGGTATGAAGATCCATATTACGGAAAGATCCATTATCCTGAAAGCCCCAAGTCCCAAGCATTCTAGTCCCATACGTATATGTTGCCTTTCATTTATAGGCAAAGTCATCCTGACCTGCCTGTAAGATCAATGTGTCTTCTGCAACAACTTAGCGAGAGGACCATAATTATATGTTCACTTTTCACTGCATTATAGATTTAGGAGCAAGGGCTAGAGCACTACTGGCTGCAATATTGCAGCTCTTTGAATGCCATACACTAATATCACGTCTCTTGTATTGGGAACAATAAATTCAGAAACAATTGCAGAGCATGGACTGCAGACATTCCTACTTAAAATGAATATGTATTGCGTGCCCCTTACATGGCAGGTACAAGCTGCATTTTCCAGCACTCAATTTACTATCAGGTGCAGCTCTCTGCCGTCCATTCTATATGGACAGATAGTTGTACCTTACAGTAGGTATTACACTTAGGGGTAAAGTGTACCGTGGTTTTAAAAAATAGGGTTTTTGCATCCCCCCCATTGCAACCCCCTACTGGAAAAAATACATTTTAAAATATGCTCAATAGGCTGACTATACAAAAAAACATATTATATAAAAACATTACTTTTTTTGCAAATCAGCACAAGCTTTATAGCAGTCTGCAAACCTCCAGTCATGGTTCCTGATTTCACTGATTTGCATCTGTGGTATTTCAGTATTAACAGTATAATTTGTGTTTTTATTCTGCACAGCTTTATGACTATTGACCTATGTAAAAGCTACATAAAATATTAACCACATTTAGAGGAGAACTAAAGGTAAAATAACTGGGGGAAGGGGGGGGGGTACCAACATGTTAGACACCCCTGTTATTACAATTGCTTACCTGGTAGCCTGAGCTCCTGTTCACTAAACTGCACTGGCACATGGTATTTCTGTAGACACTCGTGGTCACCATAAGATTCTGCTACTTCCATCTTCCCTTTATTCCAGGCAGGTGCAGTAGAGTGAAAAGCCAAATGTAAGAAAAGAGGAAAAAACAGGTGCACGAAAGAACAGAATCACTGGTCCAGGTTACCAGGTAAGCAATTATAATCACGGGGGGTTGGCTAAGATATGGCACCCCTGAATCATTATATCTTATCCTTTATAGTTGAACGCACATTATGAATATATACCGTATATACTCGAGTATAAGCCGAGTTTTTCAGCATCCGAAATGTGCTGCAAAAGTCTACCTCGGCTTATACTCGAGTCAGTGGGCAGTAGCTGAGATTGCAGTCACTTTTAATCATTCCTATACCAACAGTTCACTTGGGGAGGGACTGCAATATTACACAGTGCCCTCTGTTGGTTATATGAAAGAATAACTGCGTCCTTTGTTGGTTATATGAAAGAATAACAGTGACTGCAATATCACACAGCGCCCTCTGTTGGTTATATGAAAGATTAACAGTGACTGCAATATCACACAGCCCCCTCTGTTGGTTATATGAAAGATTAACAGTGATGGCAATATCGCACAGCACCCTCTGTTGGTTATATGAAAGATTAACAGTGATGGCAATATCACACCCTCTGCACATGGAAGTGGGACAGTGGGACAATGCACACAGTAATCCATTTGGCAATTCTCTGTCACCATCAACTTTGCAAAGAAGTCCGGTTAATCGCTGGGGGGGGTCGTTTTGGCAGAATGTGCGCTGCTGGGAGACAGGGCTGTAGTTGTGTCTAGGCTTATACTCGAGTCAATAAGTTTTCCCAGTTTTTGTAGGTAAAATTAGGTACCTCGGCTTATACTCGGGTTGGCTTATACTTGAGTATATACACGTAAATATATTTTATCACATATGGATTCCTAAAGGTTGTAAATTATTGTAAATAGTTCATAGTATTTTAGTGTAGTATACGGTCAAAGAATACTATACAGGTATGGGATCTGTTTCCGCAAACCCATTATCCAGAATGCTCGACCTGGTAGACAGCCTTTCCGTAATTCTGAGCTTTCTGGATAACATATTCCATACCTGAATAAGGTACTTTTTTTTTATTATTATAGATAAATGGGAAATCATTCTATCAAATCAGTCTATGGGAGACATACTGTAAATAACTGTATATTTATTTTATTAGTAGTGCATTTTATTCACTGCTGCACTTTCCCAAACTGCTGCCTTTCTCTAGGCAGTCTTCTAATAGAGGCCTCTTGGCATGCTCTCTCTTCCAAACTCAGGCTTTACAGGCCCCTTGGTTATCTCTCTTGATTCCTCTCACACATTGGGAACAGCCAGAGTCAGCAGGTTTTGCAGCCCATTCCCTTTACCTCTGCTCAGGGCCGGATTTACATAGCAGGTGCCCCTAGGCCCCTTGTCATTCATCACCCCATCCCCTCCCTTTTATTCAATCACATTTTCATCATCAGGACCAGAGCATTCGGGATTGGCGTACAGGAAATTTTAAAAATTATCGTATCTCCTGCTCATCCCCAGTGTTTCTGAACTAATGTGGGTGTGGTTGGGCAGCATTCCGCCCCTAAAATCCTGCCGTCCTAGGCCAGGGCCTTGATGGCCTCTCCACAAATCCGGGCCTTCCTCTGCTCTCAGCTGCCACCTAAATTACCTGGCTGAGAGTGACTATTAACCTTATCTCTCCCCTATACATCCCTCTGTAGCCCCTACATTAAAGGGGACCCGTCACCCAAAAAAAATCCTATTGTATCACATTAGTCAAGCAAAATGCACTTTAATTACACTATATACATTATTTGCATCTTGTTTCCTTCAGTCTGAGAATTCATAATTATAGCAAGCAGGCAAGAGCCATTTTGTGGACACTGTTATTAATGCAAGCCTTGCATCACCTCAGAATCTTATTTGTGCACCAGAATGGGGGACCTGATGTCCATCCCCATGCCCCGGCTACACAATTAAACATTAAAGAGAATGGGGGAATGTGTGGAGAGCAGTAGTGACATCTACTGCTGAATGGAAAGTGAAAGTAATTTCCTGCCCACCTCTATGCCTAAGGCATAGAGGAGGGGCAGACAATATTTAATGGACAACTGAGATTTTTAAATGAGTTTACAACAGCTATGCATGCTTTATTAAAAAATAAAAATTGGATTTCATGTTTAATTTGAAAAGGATTATTATTATACAGCTTTTTGTGTCTGGGTGATAGGTTCACTTTAATGCACATAAAATGCACATTTCAAAACACACAGTCCAAGTACATTCTAGCTGCGCTTGCACCAGTGATTTCTAAAAATGTTGAAGTGATGCTGAAAACCCAAAAAGGAGCAGTAAAAAAAGCGCTTTTTCTTTTTCTTCATTATGCCCCAAAGCTGTTCCAAGCACAAATAAGTAAATATTCCATCTAAAACCTGCCAAATTTATGTAAAACTCAATGGCAGATGTCCCCGTAACCATTTGAAGATGTTTTAACCCTCACAAAATGTTTTCAGGGTTTGGTTTTACCATGAAAACTCTTAATTTTTGTGGATTTTGGGCATAGAACTTGAAAAATAAACTCAGATAAATAAGGGCAAATCGTGGATTCTAGCTTGGTCAGACTTTTTTTATTTTAAAAATCTGAAAAATTCAGATTTTGATAAATAACCCACTATATGTTGCAGTTCTTGATTCAATATTACCTTTTCCCCATTTCTTTTCATAGCTTTTCATACCTGCAGATACATACCCCACTATGATAATGGACTATAAAACTATTCCTATGCTGAATGACTGCATCACCATTTGAAGCCACCATAGCAGATCTTGGTTTTACAGCCGGACAAGAATTAGATCTACTGATTCAGTGGCTTGGCCCACAATCTTCAGAATGTATAAGAACATTACACTGAAAATGTAGCTGCAGGTCTCACAGATGCATGGGAATGCATGGAACAGAGCTATGGCAGTCCAGAAGCCATTGAAAGTATTTTTTTTAAAAAAACTACAAAGCTTTCCAAAAATAACCTTAAAAGACAATTAAAACTTTCAAGACCTGAGTGACCTCTTGCTTGAACTTCAACTGGCATAAACTGATCCTCACTTGCCAGGTCTGAGCTATCTGGACAGTGCTCATGGTGTTAACCCATTTGTAGCAAAGCTGCCATACGGCATTCAAGAAAAGTGGGTAACAAAAGGTTAAAAATATAAGGTAAAGAACCAAGTATCCTTCCCACCATTTTCATTCTTCATCAAAGAGATTGCAAAGACAAAGAATGATCCAAGCTTTATATTAAGTGAGGCAAGAATTCCTAGCCCTCCTTCACCAAATCATACCAGCCAATTACAGGGATCACAGAGGTATTTTGTCTATTAAGAAAGCAGATGTTGTTCCTGCCATTACATATAGTCAACTACAAGAGGTCCTCTGCACTCAACCCATTATCAATATATTTAAGACAACGACATTTTGTGCATACTGCTACTAAAAAATGCCTTACCCTTTAAACAACACAAGGATTGTTTGTCCATATATTGCAATATATTTAAGCTGGCCAACTACGTCAAAGTCATCCCATATCTGGCCAGTCCTACGCTTAATTTTCATCTGATTCATTAAGAATTCAATTGTTTAATTATACATTTTACAAAGGGACTAAGTTTTACCTGCAACTTACTAGCTGCTTTCAAAGTAAAACTCCCAAACTTGGCTGCCCTTTTATTAGACACCAGTGGGATCACCTGACTATAGCTGGGAAGGGTGGGAGCTACAACATGGAGCTGGTCACTGCTCCTGTATAGCTATAACAAACAAGGGAAAGTTGTGCTCACCACTATTTTTTAAAACCATTAGGCGGGGGTGCAATGAGGGTGTGACCACAAAATACATATAGTCAACTACAAGAGGTCCTCTGCACTCAACCCATTATCAATATATTTAAGACAACGACATTTTGTGCATACTGCTACTAAAAAAATGCCTTACCCTTTAAACAACACAGGGATTGTTTGTCCATATATTGCAATATATTTAAGCTGGCCAACTACGTCAAAGTCCATGTTGTAGCTCCCACCCTTCCCAGCTATAGTCAGGTGATCCCACTGGTGTCTAATAAAAGGGCAGCCAAGTTTGGGAGTTTTACTTTGAAAGCAGCTAGTAAGTTGCAGGTAAAACTTAGTCCCTGTGTAAACTGTATAATTAAACAATTGAATTCTTAATGAATCAGATGAAAATTAAGCGTAGGACTGGCCAGATATGGGATGACACAGAAGTAGTTGGCCAGCTTAAATATATTGCAATATATGGACAAACAATCCCTGTGTTGTTTAAAGGGTAAGGCATTTTTTAGTAGCAGTATGCACAAAATGTCGTTGTCTTAAATATATTGATAATGGGTTGAGTGCAGAGGACCTCTTGTAGTTGACTATATGTATTTTGTGGTCACACCCTCATTGCACCCCCGCCTAATGGTTTTAAAAAATAGTGGTGAGCACAACTTTCCCTTGTTTGTTCCTGCCATTACACCTTACAATAAGGGCGATCTGGGTGGGAAAATTGAGAACCCAAATCGACAATGCCCTTTTCATAAGATGCCTCATCTACTCAATAAGTGTCTTGGCTTCAGAGCTAAACCACTGCAGGAATGAAAAAAACCTTAAGAAAATTTGGCATTTGCTACAAGTGCTGTGCCTCTGTGGAACATCTTGCCAAGGACTGCACAGCTGTTATTAAAAGTTTAGAGTGTAACAGTGACAAACATGTGTCGGCCCTTCATCCACAATCAGTGATACCTTCAAACACTTCTCCCCAAGGAAATAATGGCAGGAGAGCTCAAAGCAAACCTCAGCTTCTACTTCAGTGTCCACTTCATGTACTGAAGTCTGTGGAGAAGGAGTAAATGACAAGTCATGTGCCAAGATAAGCCTAGTTAAGGTATACCCTAAAGGACAGCCTGAAAAGACACAAACTCTACACCATTCTTGATGACCATAGCAATAGGTCACTGGCACAAACCGAGTTCTTTAACATATTTAACAAATGGAAAAGCACAACCATATACTCTTGGCACCTGTGCAGGTATTTCTGAAGTGGCTGGAAGAAGAGCTTATGGCTTTATGATAGCATCTTTGTATGACAAGATAGAGCTACTTTTGCCTACACTGGTTGAATGCAACCGTATACCATCCAACAGAGAAGAAATTCCTACACCCGAAGTTGCTCTTTATCACCCTCACTTAAGGAGCATAGCCAACTGCATAACAGTCTTTAACAAGAATGCTGATATTCTTCTTTTGCTAAGTAGAGATGTCTTGAGAGTACACAAGGTACGCCAGCATCACAATGGGCCTCATGATGCTCCTTATGCCCAACACCTTGACCTAGGATGGGTCATCATAGGAAATGTCAGTAGGGATGGTAAGAAGAAATCCACTAACGTCTTACAAAACTCATGTACTCT
This sequence comes from Xenopus laevis, assembly GCF_017654675.1. Taxonomy (NCBI): domain Eukaryota; kingdom Metazoa; phylum Chordata; class Amphibia; order Anura; family Pipidae; genus Xenopus; species Xenopus laevis. Next base: position 46,173,898 of record NC_054386.1, read on the forward strand.
GAAATGGATGCAGTACTTATTTTGATCCATGTCCATACCATTACTGTGTGAAAGAAAGACTTGGAAGCACCCCAGAGTTTCAGCACATCACAGTGTGAATTCTCACCAGACACACTCGGTAGCACTGTGTACAAATCTATCAGCGATGACAATAAAATAATGCTCACAACTGAGGATAAAGTATTCCTCAAAGCTATGAACAAAGAATTTCTTCAGGATAAGTCCAACAGCTGGGTAGCTCCTCTATCTTCCTGCACACAAAGGCAACATTTGCCTAACAATAGGCAACAAGAAATCTTTAGATTTCGGTGAAATGCACACTAGACAGGAAAGCAGAAATGAGAGAACCTTTCCTAGGTTTCATGCAAAAGGTGTTTGACATCTGCTGAATCTGCACCACCATTAAAGGAAGGAGAAGAAAACTGGTAACTCCCATCATTTGGTGTCTTCCAGCCTCAAAAACCGAGTCAGATTAGGGTAATGTTTGACTCTAGTGCTCAATATGAAAGACTCTTATTGGACAATGCTCTCTTCACTAGGCCCACCTTGAAGAACAGCCTCGTAGGGCTTCTCATCAGTTTCAGTAAAAAACTTATGTTGATACGGGCAAACAGATGTTTCACAGTTTAATTGTCTGTGAGGATAGCAGGAACTACCTCCAATTTCTGTGGCATCATAACAATGAGCTTAATGATAAGGTGACAGACTACTACATGAGGGTACATGTTTTTGGAAATAGCCCCTCTCCTGCCATTGCTATATACAGTTTGAGAAGGACCTCTCAAGAGGGTGAAAGTGAATATGGAACTAAAACACATCAGTCTGTTGAAAGTAGTATCTCAACTCCAGTCACCTTCCAAGGAAACCTGTTGCCTAGAAAGCTGTCTTATAAAGTGGCCAACTGGAATACCCCCTTCTCATGGCAACACATCTTCACCGATCTTATACTAGTAGGCTTTGTCAACAGATCAATTTCTGCCAGCAGTCGTAACAGTAAAGCAGCATGGTTGGGCACCCCAGACTTCTGCTAAGAAGATACTTCAAGTCCTACTAAACATGCCTTTGAATTCATAGACCAAGAAATTCCAAATCTTACCCCACACACTCATCTCACACAAGAGACTGTCACAGTCACAGTTTCTTCAGGAGACTTCATCTGCAGCAGACATTACGAACGTCAATGGAAAAACATCGAACAACTTTCCAATGTGTTGTGGAACTAATGGAGGAAGGAATATATAACTTTTCTTTAGACTCAGAACAAGTGCCAAGAGGCAAATTGTTATTAACAAGCAGGCGATCATCAAAATGAACTATGGGACTTGTTACAAGCGCTCTATTCAGGGACGGCGGGAAGCTAAAAAAGGTTGAAGTAAAGGTACAAAGGTGACACTACCCAGGTTTTCTTCAGATTCTTTGCTAAACTCGTACTTCTCCTACCTCAAGAAGACTCCATCAGATCTGATGTCTCAGCACCCTCAGAATTAATTATCAGCAGAAGATGCCTGCAAAGGACTCTAGAACCTGTATTGCTATACATGTATGTTTTTGTTGTTTCCTCTCTCTTTCTTGTTACAGGTCTCCAGAATACAATAATCACAATTTTTATGGACTTGTTAGTTATATTATCTGTTTAGTCATTGTGAAATCTAAAGATTTCAGGCGGGGAGTGTTATGTTACACAAAGCCTTGTCATTTATCTTAGTTTGCATTGTAGCTGCATCTTGTTTATTTGACCTTCACCTCTCCCTGTAGTCCAGGAAGGTGCTGTGAGCCTTACCCTTAACCCCCTCCCCTCTTCAACAGTTTTCCCAGTTTCTAGTTAGCAGCCGTCTTAGATAATCTCTTACGGCATTACCAACCCTGGTGATAAAAATATTCTCTGACCTACTGGCCTGATCTATATGGGAGATTCTCATCGGTTTTGGAATTAACTTCAACAAATCTGCATGCTCGTGTCCGTCCGGTTGCATACCTCCCAACTGTCCTGTTTTTAAAGGGACAGTCCCTCTTTTCACAGCTCAACCTGCAGTCCCTCATTTGTACTGAAAAGTCCTGTTTTTCAGCCAGAGCAGAAGATAAGAAACTTTTGTAACAATTTCTAGATAAGAAAATAAGTAATTGTAACAATATAAGATAACAGGTCCCTTGGGAAATGTTAGACTCACAGCTAAAAGGGCAAATCATCTTTAGCATAATGGTAATAACTGAAAAAAAACCCAGAAATATTTCAAACTTTCATAACCTTCCAAATTTTGTAAAATGAACATGGTAATTAGGGGGTGTGAAATCAGCAACATCTGATGGCACACAGGACTACAGGAATTCTTCCAAAAATTTTTATTGTAAAGCGGATTGCAAATGCAACGTTTCGGGGAAAACAATCCCCTTTGTCAAGCATACGAATTCAGAAAAAAAGTGCATACATATAGCCAAATAAATTATTCAATTAGTGTGTCATACATAATTGTCCAATAGTATGTAATAATTAATTATTCAATCAAAGAGAGTGAAAATGCAGCACGGAACTACCACTTTTTTTTAAAAAATACACGGTTCCAATAAAAAGTTAAATACATTGTTTAAAAGTTTTAAAGTGTGAAATATTAGAGTAAAATATAAATACAGTCTAAAATGATGCAATAAGTTACGTAAAATGCACAATTTCTACAAATACAAAAAACAGGTGTATATTCCAGACTACAACCTCCAAAAAATATTATAATTCAGAAAAAAATCTGTATATTAATTAATAAAGACAAGAAAGGGTACATTGTAAATTTACTCTTACCCTATAGAGGGAGAACTGGAGCAAGGAAAAGCTGACCCTAATACATAATTAAACCCGACCGGGTGAGTATGTAGTGATCATCTGTAAAAGAAGAAAATAAAAATATTTTTGATAAAACCATACTATCAAAAATTTTTTTTACAAAAAGCAAGACATGTTGAAATCTTCATTGAGACCTTTCGGATCACGAGTCTGCAGAAGCCAAATCCAAAAACACTCTCTTTGGAGTAGCAGCCTTTTAATATCTTGTCCTTGCCTAGCAGTTACTTTCTCTAATATCTGCCATCTGACTTGTGACACCTGATGTCCTTGAATAAAAAAATGTTTCTCCAGTAATGTCTCTTTTCTTGTTTTGCCCTTTTCCTTAACCACTACAGCGTTCTCTGTTTTAAAATTTCGTATTACCGATTTATGTTCATTTAGACGAATTTTAATCGGTCTTGTGGTTTGGCCCACATAGGATTTACCACACGGGCATTTAATACAATATATAACATTCGCAGGTGGAAAAACAGTTAATAGGATGTTTAGTCCCTTGTGCTGGATGCACCACCACATCACCAGCAATAATGCCATTACAGTGTCCACATTGTCTACAGGGGAATATCCCCTTAGTATTAGTAGTTAAATGGAGATCTACCTTTTCAGTAGGTCTTTGTTTAATGAGGTCCCCAATGTTTTTACCTCTTCGATACGAAAATAAAGGGGGAAGATAAATAATATAAATATTATATAAACATAATAAATGTCCTATTTTAGGATCAGCTTGTAACAAGCCCCAGTATTTTAAAATTAGTCTCTTACACTCAGCAGAATTAGTATTAAAGGTAGAGATAAAAGGGACTCTAGCACAAGGGACTAAACATCATATTAACTGTTTTTCCACCTGCGATAGTTAGAATGTTATATATTGTATTAAATGCCCGTGTGGTAAATCCTATGTGGGCCAAACCACAAGACAGATTAAAATTTGTCAAAATGAACATAAATCGGTAATACGAAATTTTAAAACAGAGAACGCTGTAGTGGTTAAGGAAAAGGACAAAACAAGAAAAGAGACATTACTGGCGAAACATTTTTTTATTCAAGGACATCAGGTGTCACAAGTCAGATGGCAGATATTAGAGAAAGTAACTGCTAGGCAAGGACAAGATATTAAAAGGCTGCTACTCCAAAGAGAGTGTTTTTGGATTTGGCTTTTGGATTTCAACATGTCTTGCTTTTTGTAAAAAAAAATTTTTGATAGTATGGTTTTATCAAAAATATTTTTATTTTCTTCTTTTACAGATGATCACTACATACTCACCGGGTCGGGTTTAATTATGTATTAGGGTCAGCTTTTCCTTGCTCCAGTTCTCCCTCTATAGGGTAAGAGTAAATTTACAATGTACCCTTTCTTGTCTTTATTAATTAATATACAGATTTTTTTCTGAATTATAATATTTTTTGGAGGTTGTAGTCTGGAATATACACCTGTTTTTTGTATTTGTAGAAATTGTGCATTTTACGTAACTTATTGCATCACTTTACACTGTATTTATATTTTACTCAGTAATATTTCACACTTTAAAACAATGTATTTAACTTTTTATTGGAACCGTGTATTTTTTAAAATAAGTGGGTGTTCCGTGCTGCATATTCACTCTCTGATTGGATAATTAATTATTACATACTATTGGACAATTATGTATGACACATTAATTGAATAATTTATTTGGCTATATGTATGCACTTTTTTTCTGAATTCGTATGCTTGACAAAGGGGATTGCGTGTGCGTGGTCCTGCACTGCTTTGAACCTCAATTAGGGGGTGTGGCCACAAAAATGGGCATGATCAAAAAAATTTGCCACCCTACAAGCGCCACCTTTTTCATCCTTTTTTTTATTTACAAAATGTTGGGAGGTATGCAGTTGAGTTTATCTATCTGTGGAGATCTGCTCATAACAGTGAGTTGTGTCCTGTAAAGGTCCTGGCCCAGATCTAAGGGAACTATCACTAAGGACAGTGGGTTGAAACAGAATACCACCCCTTAATTAGCAATTAACAATCCCTTATTAACTTTAAAAAAATGTTTCCCTTAGAGACTATAGCTCAGACAAAATAAATGCACTAAATGTATCTACCAGCTTACCCCATAAAGAGTAAAAAAAAAAAGTTTGTCTCAGTTAGATCACACTCAGAACATAGCAGTCAGTTATTTGCGCTTACTTCCTTCTTGAACCCCAGCCCTTCCAGCATGTACAGCAAACACCAACACCTTAAAGGGATCCTGTCATCGGAAAACATGTTTTTTTCCAAAATGCATCATTAATAGTGCTACTCCAGCAGAATTCTGCACTGAAATCCATTTCTCAAAAGAGCAAACAGATTTTTTTATATTCAATTTTGAAATCTGAAATGGGGCTAGACATTTTGTCAATTTCCTAGCTGCCCCCTGTCATGTGACTTGTGCCCTGTGTCGGACTGGCCCAGGAAAACTCCCGGTGGGCCCAGATGTCAGTGGGCCTCTTGCTTCTAACCATTTGGCTTATTTCTTATTTCTTTATGAGAACAAAGAGTCTTAATAATGGAAGAATAGAGTATAGTATGTAGAGCAAAGAGAATAAACAGGTTGAGTGAGTAGAGGAGGTATAGTAGTTTGGAAAGTGAATATTTAGTGGGCTGGTGGGGGTTTTTTGGGCCTCTGTGTACTTGGAATGCCAGGGCCTATTTAGACTCCCAGTCCAGACCTGCAACGCTCTCATTTACAAACCTCAGAGCTAGGTTTGGTCTGCTCAAATCGCAATGGCTTAACTACCACAGATTGAGAGCTGCAAGCAAAAAAAAAAAAAGGTTGGAGTGCTTGTATTTGCCTCATCTCCAATACTTGACATCATTAAAGCTCCCCAAATAAAAGACTTCCGTTCCTGTACACAGGTTTCGGACTGGACGTTTGGGGGGCCCACTGGGTTACAAACAGTGCGCAAATAGTTTTTGTGTGTGATCATGAGAGGGGGTCTGCCAGTCCGACTGTATAGTGTACAGGGCATTATTATAGTCATAAGCTCAGCAAAGTGTTCCCCACATTTTCACCTGAAGCTCCAGGTACCTTATTACACATACTGTGTTCCCACTCAAGAATTATAACATAATGGGAAGAAATCATATCACAGCTCTCCTCAGTAGGGGGATCTCAGATCTCTGGTAACCCTCTGCTGTGTCTACGTAACATAAGGGTTAGCCAAATTACACAAAAACCCTTGGTGGCTCTCATAATGAAAGCACTGTTCCATTCCAGAAGGCTCATTAAACTGCACTGGAAAGACCCCAATCCCCCATTTGTATCCAACTGGACTGAAAACTGACCATCAAAAAAGGCCAACCAGCAAAAAAGCTAGGAATACTGGCAGAGCTGGATCAAATCCCTCCCCAAAAAATCTATAAAAGCAAATGTCAACACTAATCACAAATCATCTGTTTGTTTATTCTGTGCTTTAAAACAATTTCACCTGAGCAAAAAGAAAAAAAAAGATAGATATGTGCCAATACATTAGGCATGAAATTGCATATACATATCTTTATATCGGAAACCCGATATACAGAAAGCTCCGAATTACAGAATGACTTTCTCCCATAGACTTCATTTTATCCAAATAATCAAAATTTTTAAAAATGATTTCCCTTTTCTCTGTAATAATAAAACAGTAGCTTGTACTTGATCCCAGCTAAGATATAATTAATCCTTATTGGAAGCAAAACTAGCCTATTGGGTTTATTTAATGTTTAAATAAATTTCTAGTAGACTTAAGGCATGAAGACCCAAATTACGGAAAGATCCATTATCCGGAAAACCCCAGGTCCCGAGCATTCTGGATAACAGGTCCCATACCTGTACTGCATATGTATTTGGTTTAAGAGACACTGTAAAAAAAAAAAACTCCTAAGCATATTGTATTGTTACTCCATACCTTCCAACTGTCCCATTTTTGTGGCACAGTCCTGATTTTGACAGTTCAACCCACAGTCCTGGATTGTTACTGAAATGTCCTAACTTTCTCCTGCACTGAATGGCCAGAAAAAGATGCAATGTTTGAAAACTTAATCGGCTTTTGGCAGAGAGCCCAGAAACTGTGGCAGGTGCACTTGGATACTTTTGTAACAATTTAAGATAAGCAAAGAAACAAATGTAACAATTTAAGATAAGCAGGTCTCTTGGGGAAACTGTGACTTGCACTTTAAAAGGCAATTCACCTTCATTACTAAAACTGTAATAACACAAAAAAACACAGAAATGTGTTCAAACTTTCATAACCTGCCAAATTTTGTAAAATGAACATGGTAATTAGGGGGTGTGGCCACAAAATTGGGTGTGGTATTTCCAAACTGTTGGGAGATATGTTAGTGTGCATGTGACTGACTTCTGTAAACACACTACTGGGATGTAAAATGGTGCAAAACAGTGTTCCAAAACAATGTAGGGGTGTGTTATAATTCTTAGGTATCAGTTTGGCACAATGAAGAATTCTGGGAAGAGATGTAAACGACTTCCTCTAATTTGCAGGAAGAGAATATGAAAATACTGAAATACCCGTATTTTGTAGGCAATAACTATTTTTTAAAATCATGTAAACATTAGATAAACCCAAATAGGTGGTTTTTCTTCCAAAAAGGATTAATTATATCTTTGTTTGGATCAAGTACAAGGTACTATTTTAGTGTTGCATAGAAAGGGGAAATTATTTTTAAAAAATTAGATTTTTTTGATAAAATAAAAAACTTTCTGTAATTCAGAGCTTTTTGGATAATGAGTTTCTGGATGATGAATCCCATACCTGTACCAACAATATAACTACAGGAAACCAGGGCTGGGTTACTTACTACAACTGTGCTTTTAAGGTACACGATTCCGGGGGATCCGACACGGTGCGCAAAAACGCAGACATCAAGTCGGATGCGACGAAACATAAGGTAAGAAATACAAATGTCGGATGTTGTCACAGCGTTCATCAGACACGAAACGACTGTTAGATGCAGATGCAGCATGCAGCGTCTGCATCCAACAGTCATGTTGTGTCGGATGAACACTGCAATACCATCCAACATTGCTATTGCTTACCTTATTTTCCATCTCATCCGACTTGACTCCTGCGTTTTGGCACACCGCGTTGGGTCCACCGGAATTGCGTTGAAGACGGTCGTGTAGTTGTACCCTAGCCCCCATTAAGTGCTCTAGTAGCCAAGTGCATGTCTTTCCTCCATCCACACCTCTTTTTATTATCCTTTATTCCACAATTCAATGAAAAACCTCAAAGGGGTCATCTTTTCCATTCTAAGCAACTTTTCAATTGGTCTTTATTTATCTGTTATAGTTTTTTTATTATTTGCCTTTTTTCTTCTAATTCGTTCATGCTTTCAAATAGGGATCACTGACCCCATCTAAAAACAAATGCTCTGTAAAGTTACAAATGTATTGTTATTGCTACTTTTTATTACTCCTCTTTCTATTCATTCCCTCTACTATTTGTATTCCAGTCTCCAATTAAATCAATGCTCAGTTGATAGGATAATTTGGACCCTAGAAACCATATTGCTCAAATAGTGAACTGGAGAGCTGCTAAATAAAAAGTTAAATAACTCAAAAACCACAAATAATAAAAAATGAAAACCAGTTGAAAATTGTCTCAGAATATCCCTCTACATCATTTTAAAAGTTTATTTAAAGGTGAATAACCCCTTTAACAACATGTTTTTGGGAGTATATTGTACAAAACAGCATCTAAATGAGCAGGGTACAAAAATTAATCATGCATAGCCCACAAGAAGTGAGAATATAAGGCTAGTACAGAGAACACAATGAAATTAATGTGGGGTTAGAATACACTGTGTAGAACACATGTACAGGACCGGATTTAAAGTTTTTGCACCCCTAGGCTGTCCCCTCTCGCACCTGACCCAACCTCTCCCTGCTCGCACCTGACTCAACCTCCCCTCTGCTCGCACCCACCCCCACAGCTCACAATTGACTCACCTCTGATGCTTCTGACCCAGCGAGACAGCTTATTTTGGGGACTGGGTGGGTTGGATATTTAAACTGTTTTGGCCAACAATTCTAAGCAATTTTTCAATTGGTTTTCATTATTTTTTTTATAGTTTTTATTTATTTACTTTCTTCTTCTGACTCTTTCCAGCTTTCAAATAGGAGGTCACTGACCCCATATAAAAATGAATGGCCTGTAAGGCTACAAATGTATTGTTATTGCTACTTTTTATTACTCATCCTTCTATTCAGGCCCTCTCCTAATTCATATTCCAGTTTCTTATTCAAATCATGGTTGCTAGGTTAATTAGAGCAAAAGTAGAAAAAAAGTTGCACAACTTACGACCAGAGGTACCTCCAAATATTTATTAATGCGGAGTACAAAAAAATCAAACATTTCAGGCCTGCCCCCATCATCAGTGATGGCGGCCCCTGAAACGTTTGATTTTTTTGTACTCCGCATTAATAAATATTTGGAGGTACCTCTGGGTAAACCACATCAAGTCGTCAGAGTGCAACTTTTTTTCTACTTTTGCACTGTACTACGTTCACACTGAGTCACGTGACTTTGGGAAAGTTTGCACCGACCGGAACATTTGAAGAGGCGCTTCATCAAAAACTGTGAGTGTATCGAACCTCTTTACCTTGGCTAGATTAATTACGACCCTATAAACTAGCTTGCTGAAACGGCAGACTGGAGAGCTGCTGAATAAAAATCTAAATAACTCAAAAACCACACATAATAAAAAGTCAAGACCAAATGCAAATATTCTCAGAATATCACTCTCTACATCATACTAAAAATTAACTAAAGGTGAACAACCCCTTTAACAGGAATAGAACATTAACAGCATGATAAAAGTTATAAAGCGTTGTTGTCGGCCCGGATTTGTGGAAAGGCCACCTAGGCCCGGGCCTAGGGCGGTAGGACTTTAGGGGGGCGGCATGCTGCCCAACCACACCCACATTGGTTCAAAAACACAGGGGATACACTGGATAAACAATCATTTTGTAATTTCCCGCACTCCTATCCCCATTGCTCCAGTTCAGATGATGATGATTTGCACGAATATAGGGGAGGGGACAGAGGCTACAGATGGCAGTGGGCCTAGGGGCACCCATTATGTAAATCCGGCCCTGATTGTTGTTAAGAGATAGCTATATGCAGGGGTGTAACTACAGAGGAAGCAGACCCTGCAGCTGCAGGGGGACCCAAGAGATATAAGGGCTTGATAGGAATAGTCCGTGGCTGGGCCCAGGGCCCACTGGGAGATCCCCTAGTACTCTGGCAGGCCAGTGTGACCCTCACACTTAAAAATGTATAAGCATGTCTATCATAGTGACAATTCTGCAGTTTGGCAATATGATTGTTAAACTGTGACTAGCATCTGAGGACCTTGGAGTTATGACAACCTAATGATAATAACATCAGTATCTTAGGCATATGCTGGATCTGGCCAGCTGGTACATACAGCCTGGTGCTAAATTGGCAGCCAAGAAAACAAAAGTCCTATTAGAAAGAGAACAGAAGGAACAAGGAGGAGAAACAATTTATTAGGTTTGATGATTAATGGTTGGTGCCCAACCACTTTTGGACCAAATAAGTAAGGTCTGTGCCCAGGCATTTTCCTCTATGGCACATGGGATGACATATAAAATATATTGCAGTGCAGTCCCCTGAATTGGTTACTGACATTTATGGGGTTATATAATATATTAATCACTATAAGGATGTTCTATGGTGGAGCTCACCCCTGCACGTTAGCGTCTCTCGCTGCTCTTGCGAGAGTTCGGCAAATCCCATCCAGGTCTGGACTGGGAGTCAAATAGGCCCTGGCATTCCAAGTACAGAGAGGCCCAATCAGCTCCCCACCAACCCTTATATAGTGACTTTCTATGGCATTGTATGGCAGCCCCTCTGGCATTAGCCAGAACCCACAGATTGCCAGTCTGGGCCTGCTCCCATTCGAAAACTTCAATGTTTCACAATAACGTTACCTGCATCAAGTGCTGGCCCAAATATCCACAGGAGTCACTAAGCTTAATAATAATGTGGCTTTATTAAAACACACGTGGTAACAATATGGCAGTGTGTTTGCACAAACTTTTTTTTGAGTTTTGTGCCCATGTAATCTGAGGTGGGGGATTCCATTTATCCTCTGCGGGGTGATGTTACATTATATAGTGAATAATCTACCCCTTATTGTAAAATATAAGAATATTATAAGTCACAGAGGAGTTCTATGACCATATAAAGGCATGAGGCCAAAGGGCGAGTGCTTTTATACAGGTCTTGGAACTCCAAGGTGCAGTGTCGGACTGGGACACCAGGGGCCCACCGAAAAACCATAGAGCAGGGGCCCACTCTCAGTATTATTATTCTTCCTTTCTTCACTTAACCTCTATTCTCCTAGTCTCTTTTCTTTATATACTATAATCCATATATCTGTTTAGCCTCTTTTTCTTATAGAAATAGAGAATAACCATGATATAGGCCAAATGTTTAGCAGCATGAGGGCCACTGACACCTGGGCCCACCGGGACTTTTCCTGGTATCCCTGTGGGCCAGTCCGACACTGCCAAGGTGACTTCTAATATCCTAATATCCACAGTTTCCTAGAAGGGGTACTTTATTTATTATAATACACATGTTTTAGTGAGTCATGTGACAGAAATTACATCCCTACTCACTGTTTATAACTGATGACATCACTAGTCACAGTTCATAAGTATATCATTTACATATCATGTCTTTTGTGTATTAGGGCTCTTACACACGGCCGTTCCGACCTGCGCTCCCCTGCGTTCCGTTTGTTGGCGTTCAGCCGCAGGGGAGCGCAGGAATAGACGCAAGTAATGATTTGAAATGGGGCTGTACTCACTCAGGCGCGTGTAGGCGCTGAACGCAGGTTCAGACGCAACATGCTGCATTTTTCCTGCGTTCGGCGCTAGGGATGTAGCGAACGTCGGAAAAAAAGTTCGCGAACATATTCGCGAACTTGCGTCAAAAATGCGAACGGTTCGCGAACGTCGCGAACCCCATAGACTTCAATGGGAAGGCGAATTTTAAAAGCTAGAAAAGACATTTCTGGCCAGAAAAATGATTTTAAAGTTGTTTAAAGGGTGCAACGACCTGGACAGTGCCATGCCAGAGGGGGATCAAGGGCAAAAATGTTTCTAAAAAATCCATTGTTGACACAGCGCTGCGTTTTGTGCTGTAAAGGGCAGAAATCACACTACATTTCTAAACCTGTGTAATAAAATGCTTTAAAACGTCCGGCGTCTACATGCCAATCAAGTCGTGTAAAAGTTACAGCCTGTTCACACGCAAAGACGAAACGCGGTGCTTACTGCAACGCAAAAAGACGCAAAGAGCTTTAATGAATGATACCGTCAAGTGAGCAAATAATAGTTTTTAATTACTAGTTGCTTGTCACCTCCAGGATGTTCGTCCTGTTGGTGGCAATATTTCTGTAGTGGTGTGTTTAGCAGTCACCGTGCTTGTCGCACGTGCACGGTCAGGCAGAGGTAATTCAATGTACAGTGAAGTGAACCAAAAAACACTGATTCTGCAGTGTGGGCCCAGTTTTGGTCTACTTTATTGATCACCTGCGGTGACCATAAAAGATGCGATTTTGCCACTGTTGCAGAACCCTGAAAAATTAGGCATGTGTACTTTCCTGAAAAATTATGTTTTTTTTGTCGCAGCCACTGAACCAGAAGTCCAGAAACAATATGCCATATAAATGCTGAAAATATTAATTTTTTTTGTGGCAGCCACTGCAGCACAGAGGCCAGAAAAAATATGCCATATAAATGCAAACAATATTAATTTTTTTTGTCGCAGCCACTGCAGCACAGAGGCCAGAAAAAATATGCCATATAAATGCAAACAATATTAATTTTTTTTTGGTCGCAGCCACTGAAGCACAGAGGCCAGAAAAAATATGCCATATAAATGCTGAAAATATTCATTTATTTTTGTCGCAGCCACTGAAGCACAGAGGCCAGAAAAAAATATGCCATATAAATGCTGAAAATATTCAATTTTTTTGGTCGCAGCCACTGAAGCACAGAGGCCAGGAAAAATATGCCATATAAATGCTGAAAATATTCTGTTTTTTTTAGTCGCAGCCACTGAAGCACAGAGGCCAGAAAAAATATGCCATATAAATGCTGAAAATATTCAATTTTTTTGGTCGCAGCCACTGAAGCACAGAGGCCAGAAAAAATATGCCATATAAATGCTGAAAATATTCATTTTTTTGTCACAGCCACTGAAGCACAGAGGCCAGAAAAAATATGCCATATAAATGCTGAAAATATTCATTTTTTTGTCACAGCCACTGAAGCACAGAGGCCAGAAAAAATATGCCATATAAATGCTGAAAATATTCTGTTTTTTTTGGTCGCAGCCACTGAAGCACAGAGGCCAGAAAAAATATGCCATATAAATGCTGAAAATATTCTGTTTTTTTTGGTCGCAGCCACTGAAGCACAGAGGCCAGAAAAACTCAGGATTTACCTGGATTCAAATTAAACCAGTAGGGTTTGCACCCTAGTTTGTAACGGTGGTGGAGGGAGGAGGACGCTAAAGGACAGCTGTATGTGGAGTCATGAGGCGTGCAGAGAAGGACAGCTGCATGGGGAGTCAGAATCAGAAACTCAGAACAAGTCTTCCGGCGTGCAGTAACCCTCCGAGATCCACCCCTCATTAATTTTAATAAAGGTCAGGTAATCCACACTTTTGTGACCTAGGCGAGTTCTCTTCTCAGTTACAATCCCTCCTGCTGCACTGAAGGTCCTTTCTGAGAGGACACTTGAGGCGGGGCAAGACAAGAGGTTCATGGCAAATTGTGACAGCTCTGGCCACAGATCAAGCCTGCGCACCCAGTAGTCCAGGGGTTCATCGCTCCTCAGAGTGTCGATATCTGCAGTTAATGCCAGGTAGTCCGCTACCTGCCGGTCGAGGCGTTCTTTGAGGGTGGATCCAGAAGGGTTCTGCCGCTGCCTTGGACAAAAAAACATTTGCATGTCTGACGTTACAGAGTGGCCAAAGTGCTTTGTCCTTGCAGGTGCGCTCGTGGCAGGATTACTGGCACCTCTGCCCCTGGAATGTTGATGAGTTCCTGAAGTGACATCACCCTTAAAAGCATTGTACAACATTTTTTGCAGGCTGGTTTGTAAATGCAGCATCCTTTCAGACTTGTGGTATGTTGGTAACATTTCTGCCACTTTATGCTTGTACCGAGGGTCTAGTAGAGTCGCGACCCAGTACAGGTCCTTCTCCTTAAGCCTCTTGATACGGGGGTCCTTCAACAGGCATGACAGCATGAAAGACCCCATTCTCACAAGGTTGGATGCAGAGGTATCCATCTCCGCTTCCTCGTTATCAAGAACTGCATCATCCACGGTCTCCTCCCCCCAGCCACGTACAAGACCAGGGGTCCCCAAAAGGTCACCACCAGCCCCCTGGGAAGCCTGCTCCTGTTGGTCCTCCTCCTCCACAAAGCCACCTTCCTCCTCTGACTCCACTTCTGACACCTCTCCCTGCGTTGCAGCAGGTGCCTGGGTTCGTTCTGGTGATTCCGACCAGAAATCGTGCGCTTCCTGCTCCTCGTCACGCTGGTCTACAGCCTCATCTGTCACTCGTCGCACGGCACGCTCCAGGAAGAAAGCAAAGGGTATTAGGTCGCTGATGGTGCCTTCGGTGCGACTGACCATATTTGTAACCTCTTCAAAAGGGCGCATGAGCCTGCAGGCATCGCGCATAAGCACCCAGTAACGGGGGAAAAAATCCCCAGCTCTGCAGATCCAGTCCTACCACCCAGTTCAAACAGGTATTCGTTGACGGCTCTTTGTTGTTGCAGCAGACGTTCCAACATGAGGAGCGTTGAATTCCAGCGAGTCTGGCTGTCGCAAATCAAACGCCTGACTGGCATGTTGTACCGCTGCTGAATGTCAGCAAGGCGTGCCATGGCTGTATAGGAACGTCTGAAATGGGCCGACACCTTCCTGGACTGCCTGAGAACGTCCTGGAATCCTGGGTACTTTGAGACAAAACGTTGTACTATTAAATTCAGAACATGTGCCATGCAGGGCACATGTGTTAAATTGCCCAGTCTCAGTGCTGCCAACAGATTGCTTCCATTGTCACACACCACTTTTCCGATCTTCAGTTGGTGTGGGGTCAGCCACCGATCGGCCTGTGACTGCAGAGATGACAGGAGTACAGATCCGGTATGGTTTTTGCTTTCCAGGCACGTCATCCCCAAGACAGCATGACAACGGCGTACCTGGCACGTCGAATAGCCTAGGGGGAGCTGGGGGTGCACAGGTGTGGAGGAGGAGGAGGACCCAGCAGCAGAGGACGAAGAAGAGGAAGAAGACGAGGTAGAGAGCGAAGGAGGAGTAGAGGTGGTGGCAGAACCGCGTGCAATCCGTGGCGGTGACACCAACTCCACTGTCGTTGTTGAGCCACACATTTCCTGCTTCCCAGCCATGACCAAGTTCACCCAGTGGGCAGTGTAGGTGACATACCTGCCCTGACCATGCTTGGAGGACCATGCGTCAGTAGTCATATGGACCTTTGGCCCAACACTAAGTGACAGAGATGCGGTGACTTGGCTCTGCACATGGTGGTACAGGTGTGGTATTCCCTTTTTTGAAAAAAAATTGCGGCTGGGTACCTTCCACTGCGGTGTCCCAATTGCTACAAATTTGCGGAAGGCCTCAGAGTCCACCAGCTGGTATGGTAAAAGCTGGCGGGCTAAGAGTGCGGACAAGCCAGCTGTCAGACGCCGGGCAAGGGGGTGACTCACAGACATTGGCTTCTTACGCTCAAACATGGCCCTCACAGAAACTTGGCTGGGGGCAGATGACTGGGAATGGGAACTGGTGGTCAAGGTGGAAGGCGGAGTGGAGGGTGGTTCAGACGGGTCAAGGACAGCAGAGGTAGAGCAGTAAGATGCTGGACCAGAAGGAGGGTGGCTTTTAGTTTGCCTGTTGCCTTTGAGGTGTTGCTCCCAAAGTGCTTTGTGCTTGCCGTTCATGTGCCTTCGCATAGAAGTTGTACCTATGTGGCTGTTGGGCTTCCCAAGACTCAGTTTCTGACTGCACTCATTGCAAATTACAACGCTTTTGTCAGAGGCACACACATTAAAAAAATCCCACACTGCTGACCTTTTTGAGGCTGGCAATCTGGCGGTAAAAGTAGAAGTCGGCGGCGTTGGCGGCAATGGCGGGTGCGTTGGCCGGCTGACCACAGGTGCCGATACATGTTGTTGCCCTACTGTTCCCTGCGAGCTGTCCTCCCTGCTTCTTCTAAGTCTTATTCTCCTCCTGCCTCTCTGACTCTCCGTCTCTCCATCTGAACTATCCTCCTCTTGCTCTCTTCTACTGGGCACCCACAAAACATCAATCTCCTCATCATCATTCTCCTCAGATGCATCAATTTCTTCTAACAGCTCACAGAAGGAAGCAGCAGCGGGGACCTCCTCGTCATCACTCATTATGTCCATCTCTGTTGTGTTCTCTGCCAGAATTAAATCTGGTGTAACGTCCTCATCTCCTTCATCTTCTTCTGCCAATAATGGTTGCGCATCACTCAGTTCAAGAAACTCATGTGAAAATAACTCCTCTGACTCCAGTGAAGAAGGGGCGCCGGTGGTGGAAGAAGTGTTACGTGGGGTGCCCATAGCAGTGGAGGATGAGGAGGATGTTGTGGTAAAGTTAGAAACGGTAGAGGATGGGGTGTGCTGTGTAAGCCAGTCAACTACCTCTTCAGCATTTTGGGAGTTCAGGGTCGTTGCCTTTTTAAAACTGGGCAATTTCCTAGGGCCACAGGATAGCATAGCAGCACGGCCCCTAGTGCCTCTGCGTGGCGGCCTGCCTTTGCCTGGCATTATTTTTAAAACAAAAACAACAACAACTCAGGTGGTGTTTCTGGAGACGGTATTATTATTGATATTTAGACAGAATGTGAACAAGCTCACAGAGCTAGATGGGAGTTGTTTGAAAATGAAGAAGAAGAAGAACACACTGGGCAAACAAGGCCTACAAGGTCAATGTATACACTACTACAGCAGTGGATACGGAATATATTATTGCTGCCTGAAAAACGTCACTCGGGTGGTGTTTCTAGAGACGGTATTATTATTGATATTTAGACAGAATGTGAACAAGCTCACAGAGCTAGATGGGAGTTGTTTGAAAATGAAGAAGAAGAAGAACACACTGGCAAACAAGGCCTACAAGGTCAATGTATACACTACTACAGCAGTGGATACGGAATATATTATTGCTGCCTGAAAAACGTCACTCGGGTGGTGTTTCTAGAGACGGTATTATTATTGATATTTAGACAGAATGTGAACAAGCTCACACAGCTAAGTGGCAGTGGTTTGAAAATGAAGAACACACTGGGCAAATAATGCCTACAAGGTCAACGTATACACTACAGCAGTGGTGGATACGGAATATATTATTGCTGCTTGAAAAACGTCACTCAGGTGGTGTTTCTGGAGACGGTATTATTATTGATATTTAGACAGAATGTGAACAAGCTCACACAGCTAAGTGGCAGTGGTTTGAAAATGAAGAACACACTGGGCAAATAATGCCTACAAGGTCAACGTATACACTACAGCAGTGGTGGATACGGAATATATTATTGCTGCCTGAAAAACGTCACTCAGGTGGTGTTTCTGGAGACGGTATTATTATTGATATTTAGACAGAATGTGAACAAGCTCACAGAGCTAGATGGGAGTTGTTTGAAAATGAAGAAGAAGAAGAACACACTGGGCAAACAAGGCCTACAAGGTCAATGTATACACTACTACAGCAGTGGATACGGAATATATTATTGCTGCCTGAAAAACGTCACTCGGGTGGTGTTTCTAGAGACGGTATTATTATTGATATTTAGACAGAATGTGAACAAGCTCACACAGCTAAGTGGCAGTGGTTTGAAAATGAAGAACACACTGGGCAAATAATGCCTACAAGGTCAACGTATACACTACAGCGGTGGTGGATACGGAATATATTATTGCTGCTTGAAAAACGTCACTCAGGTGGTGTTTCTGGAGACGGTATTATTATTGATATTTAGACAGAATGTGAACAAGCTCACACAGCTAAGTGGCAGTGGTTTGAAAATGAAGAACACACTGGGCAAATAATGCCTACAAGGTCAACGTATACACTACAGCAGTGGTGGATACGGAATATATTATTGCTGCTTGAAAAACGTCACTCAGGTGGTGTTTCTGGAGACGGTATTATTATTGATATTTAGACAGAATGTGAACAAGCTCACACAGCTAAGTGGCAGTGGTTTGAAAATGAAGAACACACTGGGCAAATAATGCCTACAAGGTCAACGTATACACTACAGCAGCGGTGGATACGGAATATATTATTGCTGCTTGAAAAACGTCACTCAGGTGGTGTTTCTGGAGACGGTATTATTATTGATATTTAGACAGAATGTGAACAAGCTCACACAGCTAAGTGGCAGTGGTTTGAAAATGAAGAACACACTGGGCAAATAATGCCTACAAGGTCAACGTATACACTACAGCAGCGGTGGATACGGAATATATTATTGCTGCTTGAAAAACGTCACTCAGGTGGTGTTTCTGGAGACGGTATTATTATTGATATTTAGACAGAATGTGAACAAGCTCACACAGCTAAGTGGCAGTGGTTTGAAAATGAAGAACACACTGGGCAAATAATGCCTACAAGGTCAACGTATACACTACAGCAGCGGTGGATACGGAATATATTATTGCTGCTTGAAAAACGTCACTCAGGTGGTGTTTCTGGAGACGGTATTATTATTGATATTTAGACAGAATGTGAACAAGCTCACACAGCTAAGTGGCAGTGGTTTGAAAATGAAGAACACACTGGGCAAATAATGCCTACAAGGTCAACGTATACACTACAGCAGTGGTGGATACGGAATATATTATTGCTGCTTGAAAAACGTCACTCAGGTGGTGTTTCTGGAGACGGTATTATTATTGATATTTAGACAGAATGTGAACAAGCTCACACAGCTAGATGGCCACTGGGCAAATAATGCCTGCAAGTGCACTACTATTGGTGCACTACTATGAAGAACAGCAAACAGCACTGGACACCTTAAAGAACAGTAAGATAAGTAAAATAAAAAAAAAATTATATGTATATTAAAAAAAAAAATATTCTCGGGTTGGTGCTGCTGAACTACTAGGAGCAGCACAGTAGCACACCAGTCCCACTCCCCAACACTGCTAGACTAATAGCACTTGGCTGTTAAAGTAGCAAAGTAAAACAACAAAAAAGAAAATAAAAGCAGTCCTTACAAGGACTATTGGGTTATTACAGCAGTCAGCAGATGAGATCAGTGCCCACAGCAGGCAGCTACATACAGAGCACTGCAGTAGAAGGTAGATTACTAGCCAGCAAAGCTACCCTAAAATGTCCCTCAAATCCCTGCAGACTTCTGTCCCTCCAATACAGAGCAGTATCAAGTAGATTACTAGCCAGCAAACTTACTATCAACTGTCCCTCAAATCAGTGAAATCACTAGCAGCTCTCTCCCTACACTAGCTCTTCCAAGCACACACAGGCAGAATGAAAAAACGCTGCAGGGCTTCAGTTTATATATGGAAGGGGAGTGGTCCAGGGGGTGTGGGGGTGGTCCAGGAGGGAGAGCTTCCTGATTGGCTGCCATGTATCTGCTGGTCTGGGGTGAGAGATCCAAAAAAAGCGCCAGGTAAGGCGAACCCAAAATGGCGAACGTTGCGCGACGTTCGCGAACTTGCGGCGGACGCGAACAGCCGATGTTCGCGCGAACAAGTTCGCCGGCGAACAGTCCGCGACATCCCTATTCGGCGCCTACACGCGCCTGAGTGAGTACAGCCCCATTTTAAATCATTACTTGCGTCTATTCCTGCGCTCCCCTGCGGCTGAACGCCAACAAACGGAACGCAGGGGAGCGCAGGTCGGAACGGCCATGTGTAAGAGCCCTTATACATAAATATAGTAATAATAATGGAGTCACTGTGGTTGATATGCAAACCTAGGAGCAAAATTACATGATTATAGTTGCCATTCAAGCAATTAGATTTGAGAGTCTACTAAAAGTTAAAAAATTAACAAATACCTGATGTTTGACATGGCTTCCCTCTACATAGAGCTATTTATAAAGTTTCAGGCAAGGGTAACTTAGGCCAGGGCCAGAACTACAGGCCAGGGCCAGTCCGACCCTAGCTGCACCCCTATGTTGTGCGGTCTTAGCGCCCACACTACTCCCCTCCCTGCGAACACATGCTCGCATAAGCTGGAGCACTGGGAACTGAGTGTCCCCAGTGCTTCTCAGCAAAACAGCTGCCTCCCTTCATATTTTGCCAACCTAGGCCCGGGCCTGCCCTCATTCTTACTCCCCCTCCTTTCCTCTGTCTCCCAACCTTGTCGTTCTCCCCTCCGTTGCTTTCCCCTCCATCCTCTGTTGCTCTCCCCTCCATCTATCTCCCCTTCGTTCCGGTCAGCCCTAACTAAGGCAGAGATGTAACAAGAGCGCGCATAGGCACACCTGCAAGCGCCTGTCAACTCCCCCTCTGCCGCATGCTTGCTCAGGTGCGAGTGTGTCATTTAAAAGAGATGAAGGGAGATTTCAATGCTATAGATGAAGCAGGCCCTGTGGTCCAAAACCCCCCTTTACCTGGGCCCCCCTGTGACCGCGGGGTCTGCTTCCTCGATAGTTACGCTACTGAACTAGACTTCCCTATGAATTCATATAGAGAGAGATTGAATTCATTACTAGGCTTAAAAAAAATAAAAATAACTTGCCAGGTTTTATGGACAGTGGTAAAAGGCAAGAGAATGCAAGCAAAATAAAAATCCCCCTATGATATTTTTTTTGTTACATCAATTTATCAACAAATAATAAATGTGCCTCGTATTGATGAAAGTATGTGTGTGTTTTTGCTTTATTATATGGGTTAGAAAGACTCACACTACTACTGGAATGGGGTAGTTGTGTCACTTATGTAGTTAAATATTTTGTTTCACATTTCAGTTTGTCTATTTAAAAATATTTCTACCTCAAGGAGAGGTATGGGATCCTTTAAATGGAACCGCGTTCTCCAGAAGGCTCTAAATTACAAAAAGGCTGCCTTCCATAGATTCCATTATAATCAAGTAATCCAATTGTTTCCTTTTTCTCTGTCACAATAAAATAGTACCTTGATCCAAGCTATGATATTAATCCATATTGGAAGTAAAACCAGCCTACTGGGTTTATTTAATGTTTACATGATTTCTAGTAGACGTAAGGTAGGAATTCTGGATAAAAGGTCCGATACCTGTATATAACAGATACAAAGCAAAAAAAATAAAAAGACAAAGAATAATTATGGGACTAGTTATCCAGAAACTACCTATCTAGAAAGATCCAAATAACAGACTACCATCTCTGAGATGTTAATCAAATAATTCACATTTTAAAAAATTATTTCTTTGCTAGAATGAGGGACAGTTTTTACCCCAGTGCTGTCAGACTGTACAGCACACACACCAATGTAACAAGTAATATGTAGAGACTGTTTACAATGTGAAATAATAAGTGCTCATAAAATGCAATGTAATGTGCAAAATATGCTTAGCAGTGGTTTCAACACACTTATGTGCAAAATTGCTAATGTACACTGCTAAAGACTGTTAAACACTACATTTTAAACTTACACTTTATGGTTATTGTCATTTTGATCATTATACAGTACATGTTAGTTAGCGTAGATAGAACTTATTGTAATTCTAACTGTATTTGGAAGAAGATAGACCTTTTTCTAACTTTATTGTATACAGAAATTTATTGTGGCTTTATTTTATTATTGTAATGTTGCACTGAGTGTTAATTGTCTATTCTGTGAAGAAGGCATTCAAGTAAGAATTTCATTGTACTGTTTATGCTGTACACTTCCATATGACAAACTTTGAATCTTGAACCCTTGTTCCCTGCTGAGCAGTATTATATATACCAGAGTTTCATTAAAGGAGAACGAAAGCCAAAACGTACTCAGGGTTCCATTGCGTAGCCCTTATATATGCCTTCTGAATCGCTACCTTTTTATTTTAAAATCATGCATAGTTTATGGAGAAAATCCAATCGTTAAGATGCAGCACTATAAACAGATTGCGGCCGCCATCTTGGTTAGTGTGCACTGTCATTTACAGACTTCATTAGTGTGCATGTGCTAATACCATAACAGGAACACATTACTTACACAGACCTGCAGCTCTTCTCATTGCTCCTGCTCCCTCCCCTCTCTGCTAGCCCGCAGCCTTGAGCTTCGTCATGGAAAACAGACACATTGAATCCGATTGGCTGGTGGGCAGGTCAAGCAGCAGAAAATGCAAATAGCCCTGAGTGGCGTGAGGGACACGAGGGAAGGGCTATAATATTTAGAATGCGCAGAAGCTTCAGATAGTGTGTAATGCGATCCTTCTGTGCCAGAGGCAGCAGGGAGGAAACAGCAGAGGATCTTAGTGACGTCACCCGACCTAGAGACTCGGCTTCTGCAGGCAGTACATTTGCATATGAAAGCGAAGAGATAGCCTCGATTTTCTTAGTGCAGTAAGTGATAACAGAGTTAGCCTTTCATTTAAGACAGCATGTTTATTACCCTTTCCTTCTCCTTTAAAGGCAGTTGTTATAATTGATACAATAGTTACTGATATTCCACAGATGCTGCTGATAAATGTATCAACAAATGTAGCAAATGGTAACAGTTCAGAAGCTGCACATGGGTCACTGAGATACCAGACTGAAACATCAGAGACAAGAAATGTAAACTTTAAAGGGATACTGTTATAAAAAAAAATTCAAAACTCATCAGTTAATAGTGCTTCTCCAGCAGACTTCTGTACTGAAATCCATTTTTCAAAAGAGAAAAGTTTCTTAATATTTAATTTTGAAATCTGACATGGGCTAGACATATTGTCCGTTTTCCAGTCATGTGACTTGTACTCTTTACTGCTGTACTTAGGGTTGCCAATCGGCTGGTATTTTACCGGCCTAGCCGGTAAAATACCTGCCAAGGCCGGGGCCGGTATTACAAATTTACTGGCAATGTAGCTGCCAGTAAATTTGTAATACAATTAAAAGGAGCCCTCGGCCTGCCCCCAATCCCCTGCAACTTTTCTTTTGCCTCTTCTAGCGTCCGTGGCGTGGCCCCGCCTCTTTTGATGTCACAGCCCACCCCTTTTGACGTCACGACCCACCCCTTTGTGTCCCCGCCCCCCAGCAGCCGGTAAAATTTTTTAAAAAGCTCCCTGGTAGATATAAAAACAGCACTCAATCGTAAAAACCCATGTATCACTGCAACACCTTCCGTTACATTGAGAAGGAGAAACAATACTCTGTCAGAAAGCCATTCCATAGTGCAGCACTGGCTCTTTCTGAAAGCACATGACCAGGCAAAATGACCTGAGATAGCTGCTTACACTTATTGGTTCAGGAATATAATTTTATATGGTAGAGTGAAG
Organism: Xenopus laevis; assembly: GCF_017654675.1. NCBI lineage: Eukaryota > Metazoa > Chordata > Amphibia > Anura > Pipidae > Xenopus > Xenopus laevis. Next base: position 46,197,250 of record NC_054386.1, read on the forward strand.
TATTTGCAGTGTAAACAATATGATTTAGAATTAAAATTTACACCATCAAAATCATGACAGAATCCCTTTTAACTTTTAACTAAGAAATGGAATGTAACTGTAAAAAATTTTTTATTTATGGAAAACAAACTGAAAACAAATGAACTGAAAAAAAGTGTTTGGAAGGTGAACAACCCCTTTAAGGTATGGAGATTCAAATGAAATGAGTCTTTATCTAGAAAACCCCAGGTCTCTCTCTCCAGATAACAGGTCCTATACCTAGAGAGGAAATCATTTTATGTGGTAGATAATGCATGATTATTATCAGTATTATTTGGAAGCTTAAATTAGTTTCTGTTATTATTTGAGAAATGCTAAATGGTTATTACTGTATGTTCTAGCAATATTTATTTTATTTCATATACTACTGTATATGTGTAAATTGTGGGGATTTGCTCAATTGGTGGCTGCAGTGCTTGCATAACATGAAGTGAACAGCAAGTGGAGTTTGTAAACAGGATTGGGGCCTGCTCATTTATTCAGCAAAATAACACAGTTCAAGTGTAAAATGAAAACAGCTCACTTCAGCATGGCATCCAAACAGTCAGGAACTTTCAATGCCTCCTTACAAGCCCCAGTACCTCTCCCAATGAGTGTGGCTGGCTTGGTGGTTTTAGGGAGCCTGATCTCTCCTCTCAGTGCTTCCACCTTCTCACTGTTCTGAATTGTAACCCTCCTTTTACTATTCAGTCAGCTGAACATGCTCCTGGCACAAAATCCGTAACGGACCTAGGAATGGAAGCTTCATCCCACCCAATGCTCTACAAAGCCTCCGGACTCCAGGACCCAGACCACAGATTCAAAACAACTCAGAGAAAACCCATAAGCTGGTTTTCTCCCTATATCTATTCCCTGAAGCCCCTCACCATGTATAGGTAAGAAACCTAGGTGAAATATAGACACCATTTATAACTTTTCGTGTGGGTGTGTGACTTGGTACCTCATGTACTAACCCTCAGGTAGGTCATTTGTCAAAATATTCTTGACAGTTAGTTACACACTACACTTTATGATTTATATTCTATTTGCCTTAATACTTTATTGCCAATTTACACAGACAGTTTAAGGATAAGAAAAAAACGAGCATAATAACATAAAACGAGAAAAAAGTAAATGTGCATCTACACAGCCCAGCATATTTTTTAACCACAAACCCTATTAAAATGAATGCCCTCTGTAATTGGGTAGCTATAGAGCAGTATATTTGATTGTAATTTAAAGGGACTAGCCCACAGTTATTTATAACTTATGATCATTATATAGAACAGCTTCTAATGCAGAGCACATCATTTATAGGCACACAGTGAAATAAATCTATCCAGGCTCCTGAAACTGCAAATAGAATGCCATCCTAGTAATGTCTTTATCTTTATCCAAATATTCCTAATGACAATTAAATAACCTGCAATAAGCCTCTAATTATTCCTACTGAAATCCAACATCTAGAGTCGAAACGTGTACAGTGTCAATGGGTATGATGCAATTTATGGTTTTACATGCATTTAAATGGAAATTTTGTTTTATATCTAATACATGCCCCTCCTGTGTCATGCATATTTAAAACTAACACACTGTTTAAAGGGGTGGTTTACCTTTGAACTATGTTTAAATATGTTATAAAATGACCAATACTAGGCAACTTTTCAATTAGTCCATTATTTATTTTGTATAGTTTTTGAATTATTTGCTGTCTTCTGCTGATCCTTTCCAGCTTTCGAATGGGGGTCACTGACCCTGTGTAAAAACAAATGCTTCGTAAGGCTACAAATGTATTGTTATTACTACATTTTATTACTCATTTTTCTATGCATACTCTCTCCTATACATATTCCAGTTTTTTTATTCAGATTAATGCATGGTTGTTAGGGTATATTGCACCCTAGCATCCAGATTGCAAAAATTGCAAACTGGAGAGCTGCTGAATAAAAAGCTAAATAACTCAAAAACCACAAATAATAATGGTCTAAAACCGGAACAGTACAGGTATGGAAAATGTAATCCAGAATGCTCGGGAACTGCGGTTTTCTGGATAACAGATCTTTCCGTAATTTAGATCTTCCTATTAGAGTTCTAGGCAAGCACAGGAACCGCACATAGTAACGGATCAGAGGCGCATGGTCGGGATCAGGCCGGATCAGACAAATCTTAGGACACATTACAGATTTGGAAGGCAAGAGAATAGTCGGGGTCACAGGCCGGGTCAAAACACACCAATATCACAGTACCAGTGAGAATCCAAGAGAGTAGTCAAAACAGGCAATAATCAGGACAGGCAGCAGAAATGACCAAACCAGGGAAAGGCAGGATCAGTAACAACTTGAAACACTCAGAAGAACCCAGGAACTTATAAAAAGACCTTTACATTGGGCACTGACAATTGGCACCTATGCCTTAAAATATTTGAATTTAACGCCAATGGGCAATGACGACACAGCGCCGGTGGGTGTAGATGCAGAAACGGCCAGCGCACACGACAATACTAGAAGAACAGCATGCATATAACTTGAAGCTGCTGCCGTCCCCACCAGCGGTATGGGGGGCATCCACCTGCCCCGCTAGACCACCAGGGTAAGTTCTAGCATCTAACTTAGGTCTACTAGAAAATCATGTAGACATTAAATAAACTCAATAGGCTGGTTTTGCTTTTAAGGATTCACTATATCTTAGTTAGGATGAAATACAAGGTACAGGTATGGGATCCGTTGTTTGCAAACCAGTTATCCAGAAAGCTCTATATTATGGAATGGCCGTCTCCCATAGACTCCATTTTATTCAAATAATCCACATTTTTAAAAATGATTCTCTTTTTCTCTGTAATAATAAAACAGTACCTTGTATAAGATCCAAACTAAGAGATAAGGAATCCTTTTTAGAAGCAAAACCAGCCTATTGGGTTTATTTTACATTTTCTAGTAGACTTTAGGTAGGAAGATCTAAAGTATGGAAAGATCAATTATCCACGAGCATTCTGGATAAAAGGTCCCATACCTGTACCTGTGGTACCGAGGGCAGGACATTTTCTGGCCTATGTGGTAGAGGGCCTATAATAGAAGCCAGTGTTGACCACCCCCCTTTCAAACTACACCCATGTTATCAAAATACATTTTAAGGCCATGTCCACATTAATGGTGGTAGCACACCAAAAAACCCAAATGGTTTGTACTCATTGCAGGGATACCATTCATCACTTCATATTCATGAACAATGTAAGTCTACGTTTAAGACGCCTCCTCCCCTGTGGATAACACAGTGCATGATTAAACACCTTAGGGGCCCCTAATAATAATTTTCAAATGCTAGCAGCCCCTACCAGGCTCACATCCCACATGGTACAGAGTAGGGCAGGCAGAGTATGGCATGCATAGGGAGCATAGGACAGGCAGAATATGGCACACACAGAAAGCATAGGACAGGCAGAGTATGGCAAACACAGGGAGCATAGGGTAGGCAGTGTATGGCACAAGCAGGTAGCATAGGGCAGGTAGAGTATGGCTCATACACGGAGCATAGGGCAGGCACAATTTGGCACACACAGGGGCATAGGGCAGGCAGAATACAGAATTGATTATAGAGGGTGGTTGTTAATAGTACTTAAATTCTATTTTAAATAGGTTTCTTAGTCGGGTCTCTGTATTGGGTCCACTTTTATTTAACTTGTACATTAATGACTTAGGGGAGGGCATTGTAAGTAACGTGTCAGTATTTGCAGATTACACAAAACTATGCAAAACTATGTTCACTTCATAAAGCCATGGATTTCTGCTCATAATGCCATTTACCAGGACATAATTTTAAATGTGATCCCTTAACAAGCCTTTCAAATAATTTGCCCACCATGGATTTCAAACTTTCTGGCCTATAATTGCCAGGCTGAGATCATAATCCCATTTTTAAATACAGGAATTACATCAACTTTCCTCCAATCTGTAGTTACCACACCAGATGAAAGAGAGTCTGAGAAAATCAGAAATAGAGGCTGGTCTAAAACCATACTAAGCTCTCTTGATCATTATTTAAAGGAGTACTCTCAATCTGCATCTTTTAACTATTAATACTGTATACAGGCAGTCCCTGGTTACGTATGAGATAGGGATTTTTATTAAATATTTTAAATAAAAACATTAGCAATAACAAAATACACTAACGTTCAAATTTTCATAGACAGATTATGAATGAACAATTTTTACATAAAGCAAATTAAATATCATCAAAAGAAATTTCCCATGTAAAATTAATTCCCCTGCACCAATTTATATTTTCTTTATTTTTACTAATTTCTTTAAATCTGATGAAATACAAATCCTTGAGAATTTTCTTAACAGTCAAATCCATGGTTCCTTCCTCCCTCCCAAAGGTTTTGCCACACCTACTCATCCATAAGTGATAACGAATTACAGAAAAAATAATAAAAAGTGTTTCTTTCTCCAATGAATGTTTTCTGCTAATGATACCATAGGCCCTTTCCTCATAAGTTCCCCTACAAAGGCCCTTAATACCCAGTATTGTCAGGACATGATCATAAAGATTGTGAGAAACGGAGCAGTTTATCAAAAAATGGTCCGTAGTTTCTTCTTCTCCACATCCCCAAGGACAGAATCTTTCTACAATATTGAGATAGCTCACGTTTCCTCTTAAGAAAAGTTTTCCCTGTAACGCCAGCCATGCATTGTTGAAAAGCTTCCCAGGAAGCCTATGGCCATTCAAAAATTTAATGCAATCCCCCATACTTATCGTAGGGCAATCTTTCAAAATCAGTGCAGAAGTAAAAAAGGAATTAAGCACCAATCTTCCTTTCTATGTCCCTAAAACTCAAGTTCCACTTCTTAAGAAGTTTTAACCCCAGAAGAATGTGCTGCGGAAACCCACCCTCCCTTATCCGGACCCCCTTCACTCTACCGCCCTCCATCCAGTCTCTGATAAAAGGACGAAACCCAGGACCTGACACAGTTTTCCCACAGAGAACACGTCCTTTGACCCAGGTTCCCAAAGTTGAATTTAAGGAAAATGGTGCCAAAGAAGGCGATTGGACAAACCATCCCTAAACCTCCTTCTTTCCTCTGCAGGAATGTTACCCCTCTTTTTACTGGGTTCAGTCTGTTCCCCCAAAGCATCTGGAAGAACAGACTGTAGACCCGAGCATAGAGAGATTCTGGCAAGGGAAACACATAAGCAATAAAAAGAAACAACGGGATCAAAAAGGTCTTGATCAGATTAACCCTTTCTCTATAGGTTAGCTTCCAAGATCTCCAACGCTGAACTTTCACTAAACCAGCATCCACTTTCTCTTCCCAATTTAGTCTGCTATTATCATGCCTCCCAAATTTCACTCCCAAGATTTTAACCTGCTCTGGGGCCACTGGGAAATTTCCGGCCTGAAAATCCGTTTCCCCTAAAGTCCAAAAAGGTTATGACTTTTCATGATTAACTGAGGATCCAGAGGCCCTCGAGTAGCTTCTGATGCAATCAGTGATCACCTCAACCTCCGCCTGCTTAGAAATTACCACTGACACATCATCCGCGTATGCTACAAACCTGAGTGGCTGCCCGCCGGGCACACAGACCCCCTCCAAGCCCTTTTCCTCCAGCATCCTCAGGAAGGGATCCAGAGCAAATACATAGAGAAGAGAACTCAGAGGGCAGCCCTGTCGCACCCCGGCCCCAACATCAAAGCTTTCACCTTGCCAGCCATTAATCAGTGGGAAGCTTTTTGCCCCTTCATAAAATTCCTTAACCATCTATAATAAATTTACCCGGGATGCCGTATTTAGACAAAACAGCCCATAGATAGTAATGGTTAACCTTATCAAAAGCTTTACTTTGATCTAAAGACAACAGGTATTTGCCCCAACCATGAGCTTTGCATGATTCCAAGGCTTCCCTTAAAGTAAGGAGGGCCCCAAAGATGCTCCGCCCCTTCACCATGCAGAACTGACAGGACGATAATAAAGTGCCAGAAAACAAAATCAAACGTGAAAAAAGAATCCTCGCCAGAATCTTTCTGTCAGAATTGAGAAGGGCAATCGGTCTCCAGTTCTCAACCTTCTCATCATCCTTACCCTTTGACAGCAAAATTAAAGAAGAACACCTCATTGACTCAGGCATACCCCTCTCCAAACATTCATTAAAGATCTTAACTAACACCGGGACTAACAGCGATTTAAAGGATTTATAAAATTGTGCCGTTAGCCCATCAGGCCCAGGAGCTTTCTTGTTGTGCATTCTATCAATCGCACCCACCACCTCTTCCTCCTCAATATTTGCTGTCAATGGGGAAAAGTCCAAATTTACTGAATCAGGTCCTGGGGTCACCTTTAAGAAATTCTCAGTCCTTTCCCTCTCCAAAGTTTTACTTCTGAACAGACCAGCATAGTACGACCTTACAACCCCGAGGATACCCTCCCTGGATTTCTGTATAACTCCCTCGGAGTCAATAAGGCCAGTCACCTGCTTTTTCTTAAAGGTCTCTCTACAATTCTGAAAAGGATCAGGGGAGTTTTTTGCCCCAAAATCTCTATCTAGAATCATAGAGTCCTTGCGACTGTACTGATGTTGTCCAATCAGATATTTCAACCGGGCAATTTTCTCCCCCACCACCCCGGCCGAAATTAAGGTTTCCAACTTCTTCCTCAGAGACTGGTATGTTTTTGATCTTAACCCCTCCCGTTTAACAGATAGTTTGGTTACGTATGAGATAGGGACTGTAGGTTTGTTCTTAAATTGAATTTGTATGTAAGTTGAAAACAAATACATTTACTTATTAAATGCAACATGGACAGATGTCTGTCTTAACATAGTTATTTACCTTTCTGTGCATATTTATCTTTACCTTTTTGTGCTTTGCAATAGACAACACATGCCAGAGGGGATAGGGGCAGGTGGTTTATTAAAGCTAAATGGTAATAAAAGTCAAGCAAACCATAGCATGTTACTGTAATAGTCCCCGTCTGTAAGTGTGAGTTGTATGTAAGGTGGGTGTATGTAACTCGAGGACTCCCTGTACTTAAAGGGGTACAACTAGTTGTTTTCAGATAGATCACCAGAAATGACGATTTTTTCCAATTACTTTCTATTTTCTATGTGCCACTGTTTTTCTAATATTGAAGTGTAAAGTGTAATTTTTCACCGGGAGGGGGGAGTCGCCGACCCTGTGAACTGTTCTAAATTGATACATTTAGTTGATACATTTCTTATCTTTCTCCCTGCTGAGTAGAATCTCTGAGTTTCATTACAGGCAGCTGAATTTAAAAAATAGTTGCTACTACTCCAGAGATGCTGCTGAGAAATCAACTAAGGGGCACATTTATCTAGGGTCGAATATCAAGGGTTAATTAAACCCTTCGAATCGAAACGATTTTTCTTCTACCTAAAAATTGTTAGGAAGCCTATGGGGACCTTCCCCATAGGCTAACATTGGCCTCGGTAGGTTTTAGGTGGCGAACTAGGGGGTCGAAGAATTTTTTAAAGAGACAGTACTTCGACTATCGAATGGTCGAATAGTCAAATGATTTTTAGTTTGAATCGTTCGATTCGAAGTCGAAGGTCGTAGTCGATGGTCGAAGTAGCCCATTCGATGGTCGAAGTTGCCATATTCAACCATTCGAAATTCGAACTATTTTTCCCTCTATTCCTTCACTCGAACTAAGTAAATGGGCCCCTAAATGTTGCAAAATTGTAAGAGTTTAGAGTCTGTGCCTGCATTATTGAGCTGCCAGACTCAAACACCAGAGACAGGAACATTCAACTTAAAACTTAGATTTTGAAAAAACAGTAAGAAATAAATAATGGAAAGTAATTGATGTCTTTATATCTGGGGAACAATCTGAAAACAACTGAACTGAAAAAAGTGTTTGGAAGGTGAACAACCCCTTTAAAAAACTTTTTGGGGTAAGCCTCTGCCACAATACACTCCTTATCTTCTATCTTAGCCTTTCGGATTGCTGTATAATATTTATTGAAGTGTTTATATTAAGTAAATGCAGCTTCTGTCCAGACTTTTTATTTTTAAATGCCTTTATATTCTTTCCTATTAATGTCTTTACTTCTTGGTGCTTCTACATTTACTTCTTACGGGAATAAATTGAGAACAGTAACAATTTAGCATAATTTTAAATGACATGCTGTTCTGTGTTTTTAGCAGAAATAATGCTCTAAAGGGCAGCCCTTAAGTAGCAAAAATTAGCTTTTTCAGACATTCAGGGTCTTTGTTGCCCCAGTTTATATTTTGTTTTTTGCACCAGACATTAAATTATATCACTTTATGGTCACTATTACCTAGGGGTTCAATAACTTTCACATTTGCTATATGCTCTGGGTCATAAGAGATTACTAGATCCAGAATAGCATTTTTTCTGGTTGGCTCCTCAACAACTTGTGCCAACAAATTGTCATGCAACAAGTTTATGAACTTGTTCCAATTAACTGTCCTGGGAGTGCTGTAGCTCCAGTCAATATCTGGGTAATTAAAACCCCCATTATCATCATTTGCCCCAAACTAGCATCCTTTTCTATTTGCTTAGCCTCCTCCTCTTTACTTATAGTACATTACGGGATCTACATACCCCTTCTCCTTTTCTATTGCCTCTGTCCCTCTGAAACAAAGTATAGCCGCTGATATTAACTGCCCAGTGATGCGACTCACCAATAACATCATATTTTTCCTCCAGCTCTCCCATTTTACCAGTCAGACTCCTTGCATTTGAAAACATATATCTTATACTGGTACCACTGTACCAGCGTGAGAATTTTGTGTGTATAACATGTTGTCCATCCTGTCCTTAACAGTACCCCCAGCCAGGAGGTAGATGCCAACTAATATCACTTTGCTACACTTGTTATCATTAGCAACAGTGTTTTTTCATATCTGAAAAGGCCCAAATGCTCATTTAATTATATCCTCTGTTCTATTAGCCTATTTAAAAATAACTACAGTTCTACATAATTTCCTTACCTATATACTCCCTGATAACCCTGTTTAGCTTAAGATATTTATATAAAAAAAATCCATATAATTTTTCTCCAGGTATGGGACCTGTTATCCAAAATGCTTGGGACCGGGGTTTTCCGAATAAGGGATCTTTCTGTAATTTGGATACCTTGAGTCTGCTAAAAATACAATTTAAACATTAAATAGAGAAAAGGGGAAATCTTTTTTAAAAATTCAAAAAATTATTCGATTAACCGTGAATCTACAGGAGATGGTCTTCCTGTAATTCAGAACTTTGTGGATAATGAGTTTTCAGATAAGATACCACACCTTTAATAATAAGCAACAAATTATGTTAAGCACAAGTTGTATTCATTGACTCATGTTAAGAAAGGGGGTATACTGCCATTTTAAGTTATGTCTCTTGTTATGTCTCCAGTTGATAATGGCCACAATACAGAAATGCATGCCAAAGAATCACTTGTGTTAATATGTGGTACATTAAAAAAATGGTTAGAATAACAAGGTATCTTTGCTGAATGTAGATATTGGGTTTACTAATTTGCTAGGTTTACTGTTCATGCGTGCAGTCATGTACAACTTAATTTGTTAATGGTACCACTAGGATTGCCACCTTTCAGTGATCTAGGCAAGGGCGCCATAAAGTCAAAGTCAAAGGGGTGGGCCAATGAACTTGCAGTGGGAGCAAGTGACATCACAGGGGTGGGGCTATGACACAGCAATCAGTGATTGGCTAATCACCAGGTCAATCAAGGGAGATCCTGATTTCCAAATAAGGAAAACTGGGCAGAATATCTTGACCCGGGCAGCCCTTCTGAAAACTGGGCTGTCCGTGTAAAATCCGGACCAATATGATTGAGCATAGCTCAGTCTGCTGAATAGAAAAAATTTCTGCAACCATAAGGAATGAAACAAAAGAAAGGTGGGACACAGCATCAGTACAGTATAGAGCGCACATGAACAGGTGTGCTGGTAACAGTTTCGGAAGCATGTAATGTTTCTAAAGGTGTACGTTATTAAACAGACTGTTGAAAGATCCTAAACAAGTACAGGTACAGGCATGGGATTGTTATGTAAAATATTTCTGCATGTACTCAATGTATTTTTAGTGTATACATATTCTTTTTCTCTTTGTTTTTTTTTTGGTTTTTTTCTGCACATTCAACCATTTTTCAAGTAGGGGTACAGATCTACAATCACAAGAGTTTTTCTGTTTTATTAACCAGTACTTACTGGTGCCCAATTAGTACATTTCTACATTTTCCAAAGACCAGCACTGTAATCACCATTTCTGATGAACATTAAAAGCCATAACACGATAGGGCAGATTTATTAAGGTTCGATGGTAAATTCGAAGTCGAGTTTTCGAGTTGAAACTCAAAAATTCGAGTTGGGAAAAATAAAAACTCGAATTTGAATTAGACTCTGGAAGTAACACGAATTCGATAGGTTACCACCTAAAACCTGCAGAGTACATGTAGAAGTCAATGGCAGAGGTCCAGTGACTCATTTAAAGATGTTAATAGCCTTTCTGACATTCAAGTTTTTTTGGAGAAAGAACTTGAATCGAGTTCCGTTGAATTTGATTTGAGTTTTTGGCTCAGTAATATTAGTTTTAGACATTCAAGTTTTTTCTTAAATACGATACTATTTGAGTTTTGAGGTCATTCGAGTTCATTTGAGGTAAAAAACTCTTATCACTCGACCTTTGATAAGTATTCCCCTCCCTATGTTTTGAATTTTGATAACTACTCAATAAATGTTCTGCTAATGTACTGTACAGCCAAATGCTGTATAATTGGGCAATAACATACTGTATATTTACTTCTTAAAGCTTTACCCTTGGCATGGGCGTACACATAAATGGACAATGGCACTTTCTCCCCCCCTGGACTTGTACTTCATAATAAACGATATTCTCTTGCCATATGAATATATATATATATATTCAGCCATCTCTTGTCCTAATGTGGCTACCTCTGTCTACTATAGTACTCTCACCACTGCCCTCAATGAGCTTGCTCCTATAAAAACTAAACATGCTCATACAAAAGCGCTCCAAAGACATTCACGTGCACTTGAGTGTCGCTGGCGCAAATCCCGTTCAGAATCAGTCTTTTGGAGCTACAAATCTGCCCTGCGCTCCTATAACACCAGCCTCTTCCAAGCCAAAACAAACATACTTTACTTCACTTATTAACTCCCTTTCTAAAAAAAACCAGCACAACTTTTCTCCACATTTAACACTCTCCTTTCCCCTTCTCAGCCCCCTCCATGCACATTTGTCTCTGCTCAAGATATTGCTGAGCACTTCAAAAACAAAATTGACACTATCAGAAGGGACATTACACTACTCAACCCCCCTAGATTTCCACCACCCTCCCTCCACACTCCCCAGTCTCTCCTGTACTCCTTCACCCCTGTCACTGATGAGGAAGTCTCAAAGCTTTTGGCCTCTTCTCACCTTACCACCTGCCCGCTTGATCCAATTCCCTCAAAACTTCTCCACAATACCAATCAACTGGACTGTTTCCTTCTCAACCAAAACATGCTCCTGTCACCCCCATTCTGAAAAAACCCTCTCTTGATCCCTCCAATCTTGACAACCTCCGACCGATCTCTCTGCTACCTTTCATCTCTAAACTAATTGAGTGCCTAGTCTACAACTGACTAACCTCATTCCTCTCTGACAATAACCTGCTGGACCCCCTACAATCTGGTTTTAAGCCACAACACTCCATGGAAACTGCCCTGACTCGACTAACTAATGACCTTTTAACCGCTGAAGCCAACAATCATTTCTAATACTGCTTGATCTCTCAGCCGCATTTGACACTGTAGATCACCTTCTCCTCCTCCAGTCCCTCCATTCGCTTGGCCTTCGTGACACAGTACTCTCCTGGTTCTCTTCTTACATCACCAATCGTTCCTTCAGTGTCTCCTACAGCGGAGTAGCATCTTCTCCCCTACCTCTTTCTGTTGGAGTTCCTCAAGGCTCTGTCCTGGGACCCATACTATCCTCCCTCTATACTTCCTCCGTCGGCAAATTAATCAACTCGTATGGTTTCCACTACCACCTCTATGCTGACGATACTCAGATCTATCTCTCATCTCCTGATCTCAACCCAGAACTCCTAACTCGCGTCTCCTCCTGCCTGTCTGCTATCTCTACCTGGATGTCGCAACGCTACCTTAAATTACACCTCTCTAAAACTGAAATGGTTCTCTTTCCTCCAACTAACGCCAATAACATCCCGGAAGTATCCGTCATAGTTAACAATTCCACTATCACCCCCTCTCCCCAGGCCCGGTGCCTTGGGGTTATCCTAGATTCTGCCCTGTCATTCACTCCTCATATCCAGCCACTTATTAAATCATGTCACTTCCACTTAAGGAACATATCCAAAATACGATCATTTATCACCCAAGATGCTGCCAAAATTCTTATTCACTCTCTCATCATATCATGTCTAGACTCCTGTAACTCTCTTTTAATTGGCCTTCCCCTCCAGAGACCTCTCCAGTCCATAATGAACACTGTGCGAGGCTCATACACCTCAGCAACCGCTCCTCCTCTGCCTCGCCATTCTGTCAATCCCTGCACTGGATTCCATTACCTTTCAGAATCAAATTCAAATTAATGACACTGACTTTCAAAGCACTTCATAACTCTGCCCCACCCTACATCTCTGAACTCATCTCTATATACTCACCCAACCGCTTACTACGCTCCTCTACTGACCTGCTACTCAACTCTTCTCCCATTTCCTCCTCACATGCTCGCATTCAAGACTTTGCAAGGGCTGCACCCCTCCTCTGGGACTCTCTCCCACGGTCTGTCTGACTTTCTCCCAACCTTTCTGCTTTCATGAAATCTCTTAAAATGTTTGTATGTATGTAACTCCATATGTTCTATGTATATAATTCATGTGATTTAGTTGTATAATCACATTTACTTTACAGTGCTACGCAATATGTTGGCGCTATATAAATACATGTTAATAATAATAATAATAATAATAATATATTATTGTGTTCTTTTTTATATGAACACATTTTTTTAAAATTACCATTAAGAACCTGCAATAAGCTTATAAAAGGCTTACATTTTATGGCCAGCACCCCTTCAAATAACAGACCATCCCAATGCCTATTCTACTGCTCAGAGCAGCAGTCCGGCTTAGCTCTGTCCCTTCCCTCTGTAAGACTGTCGCTTCCTGCTCCTAAACTGTGTGAGGAATGACAGAATCAGAGTAGAAAATCATGTCCTGATGAAGCAGCTTCTCTCCCAAGGCAGAAGAGTGTGAATTTGTTGTGTTAAGCTTATAGTGCATGTGTGTGTGTAAAATGAACTGTATGGGGCATATTTATCAAACGTAGAATTTCAAATTGAAAAAACTTCGAAATTTTAATTCAAAAAGACCAACCGAAATTGAGTTGTTTTTTTTTTTTTGGGTTGAATCATATGAATCGTAGGAATAGCGCATTCATTTCGATTCAATTCAAAGTTTTTCCCAAAAAAAAATTAAATTTTTCAAAGTCCACCAATTGACTCCAAATAGGTTCTATGAGGTCCCTCATAGGCCTAAGTCAAATTTTTGAAGAGACAGTACATTATACATTTCGATATTCAAATTTTTTAAATTTTTTCGAATTCAAATCGAATTTGGACTATTCTCTAGTCGAAGTACATAAAAACAGCTAGAAATTTGATTTTTTTTCATTCAAAAATTCACCTTGATAAATCTGACAGTTAGGGGCACGTTTACAGGCGTTTTCGAACGAAGTAAAAATCTAACAATTTTACAAAAAAATACTTTGACTACTCAAAACTTAAAACATTGTATCCAAAAGATGTGAGGGTCTCCAAAAATAAAGAAACAAATGTAAAAAGTAGAGAATTTATTAGGACATGAAGACCTTCATGTCCTAATAAATTCTCTACTTTTTACATTTGTTTCTTTATTTTTGGAGACCCTCACATCTTTTGGATACAATGTTTTTGGTTTTTGCACCTTGGGACTGAGGTGAACTGTGAGTGTTTTCCTTCTTATCATTTTTCTATTATATATTTTTGTATCTTTATTTATTTAATATTTATGTTGAGTGGTACCATAGATACTTTTTTGTGGCAGTAGCACAAACCAAAGTATTTTCAGTTACTCAAAACTTAGCCAAACACTCAGACAGGGTATAGGAGGTCCCCCATAGGCTAAACAGCAATTCGGCAGGTTTAAGGTGGCAAAGTGTCGAAGTCGAAAGTTTTTTTAAAGATTCTTCGATTTTTGAAGACTACGTTTTTTTCATTTAGAATCAAATAGATATTCGATGGTCGAAGTACCCAAAAATTACTTTGAGATTCAAAGTTTTTGAATTCGAAAATTCAGTTCCCTTAATAAATGGGCCCCAGTGTGTAAGAAGGCAGGACAGACTGTGCGTGAGAGTTATAGACTATAATGAACCTTTGTATAGCTGTGTAATTAAATTCATTAATGAATCTTATAGGTACAGGTTGGCTGTGGGTTTGGCCACAACCATTCTCCCAGTGCATTTGCCACAAAACACATTAACCCTTACAGTTCCTTGACCTGCAGCTTACTCTATTCACTGTCCTCTTTTACCCTTTCCCTTCTCATTCTGCTACACATTCACACTTACCTCTCTGTCACTAATAACCCTCTGCCTCACTCTACATATCTGTAAAGCTAAATATATCTATAATATTATAATATATATATTTTTGCCCCTCACCCCCCTCTCCTGCTCCTGTCCTGTGTCCATCTCATTGTTTGTTTTTGGATGACTCTTATCTTTTAACCCTTCTGCCACTCTGGGAACAAAGCAGCTTTCCCTAGATTGAAATAGAATGTATACACATAGATTTTATGCTAGTGACATTTTGTGTGCATAACTCCTCCTGCTGTTGTTACTCTACTTTATGTATAGTAGAACCCAGATTTTACATTTTTCAGGGGACCAGAAAAAATGGTGTAAAGTCAGCGAAATGGTAATGATTGGTGGGACCGCAAAAAATGTTATAACATGGAAAAAAAATGAAAATGAGGGTATGTAAAATGGAGGCTTCGCTGTATGTATCCAGCTGTAATTGAAAAGACCAGGTGCTGTCCTGGCAACAAGGAGTTTGTGTCACAAACAGAATGGCAAAACTATACATGTTTAGTTACTACTATTTTTTATATTTATAGAAATACTGTTGTTAGGTTTGTGTGGAAACCAAAATATGGGTAGAAGTAATTTGTGTAATATGTTTTCTTCCTTGCCCCCCCCTGGAAAATTTTGTGCCGATGCCCATACCCTTGGCAGGCATCAAATGGTTAGCAAGGTACAAGGCCTTGCTTTTTACTATTTGATAAGTATTTTCAAATTGAGGTATCTAATAAAGACTTTATCTTATTGATGAATATGTAACTGTTCCTCCTGTGTGGAGTGTATCATAAATATAAATAAATATAAATTTCTTATTACCATTTTTTTAAACATATTGTCAATCCCTTTACAAATATTTAAACATCATGTCTGGTTCAACACATTTTGCAGATTAAGTGATAATAGGATTATAGATAACTCACCATGACAGACACATGGAGAACATGTAGCTGCTCATCTAGTTCCTGCGGGGGTTCTTGCATGGATGGAGGGGTGCTATGGGAAGTAAGCTCCATTCGTCGTAGAGATACATGAAAAAAAAGAGTTCCATTCTCCAACCACTGCTGGGTCCAATGCACAAGAGAGAGGTCTTCAATACTACCTGACATCTCTGGAATTAAATATATAAAATAAGAAAGACGTGAAAGGATGAGAGTGTCTTCAGAAATGTCATTAATCTATATATTAAATCATCTTGCTAAAAACAAGAAGCTGAAGAAGACATCCAGGGCGTAAACATTATTCTATCTACAGGTATTGGATCTGTTATCCTGAAACCCATTATCCAGAAAGCTCAGAATTATGGAATGCTAGTTTCCCATAGACTCCATTTTATCCAAATAATCAAAATTTAAGCTTGTACTTAAGCCCAACTAAGATATAATTAATCCTTATTGGAAGCAAAACCAGCCTATTGGATTTGTTTAATGTTTACATGATTTTCTAGTAGATTTAAGGAATGAAGATCCAGATTACAAAAAGATCTGTTATCTGGAAAACCTCAGGTTCTAAACATTCTGGATAGCAGGTCCCATATCTGTAGTCTAATTAGAACTTACATATATATTTCAAGAGACATCAATACTGAGTTAATAATGAAGGGGGAGGAATGCATCTTCATTGACAGTTTCAAGCTCTCTGACAAATACTGTTCTGCATTTGTATACAAAGACAAATGTTTGATAAACAACAGAGATAGGTCTTCTATACATAAAAGTCTCAACTAATTCCTTGTTTGTGTACTGGAGGCTTATTCTAGGGCTTGAGCTCCCAAAATCCTCCATTCTCTAACACAAAGGAAAATCAGGCTTCAGAGCATTAAGCTGGCCATAGACGCAAAAGATCTGATCATACGAATCCTCGATTCATAGGATTTTCGGATTGTGTGTGGAGTGTCTCGACATCTCTCATGCCATGCCGATTGGTCGTTCAGTCGATCAGACAGGTTAGAAAATTTCTGTCGGCTACCGATAATATCTCTGTGTGTATTGCTTATCTGATGATCTTGAGTGTCACCAGCTTTGTCGGACATAACTTTCATATGATTGCTGTAGGGGCAGAACATCTTTTTCTACTTTATTTGATCTGAAAGGTTATGGCAGGTCAGGAGATGCGGAAGTCTGATAAGTAGGATTGCCACCTGGCCGATATTTTACCTGCCTGGCCAGTAAAAATGATGCTTGATGCCAATGTTATTTATAGGAAAAAATGGCAAGAATATAGGAAGACTGGTATTTTTTTCCAGAAAAGGTGGCAACCCTACTGATAAGTCTGATTGTTCGAGGATTCGATCGATTGGATCTTTGCATCTATGGCCAGCTAAATGGTGGCCATACACGGGCAGATAAAGCTGCCGATATCGGTCGTTTGGACCGATTTGACAGCTTATCTGCTCGTGTATGGGGGCTTCCGACGGGTCTTCCCGATCGATATCTGGCCACGATATCGATCGGGAAGGTTGGATTTTTACCCGACCGACCCGTCGGAGCCGCTTGGCTCATTGTAATTCGATCGTTCGGCTATACGGCCGAATGTTCGAATTACCCCCGATATAGCCATGCAGTTTAGTGGCATATCAGGGAAAGATCCGCTCGTTTGGCGATGTCGCCAAACGAGCGGATCTTGGAGTCTATGGCCACCATTACTCTACACACAAAGAAATCTAAGTGTTCTTGTGAGACCAATTTAACAAAATCGAATTTGAGAGTATGTTTTTTTTAATGGAATAAACTTGATATTTTACCAAACTCAAATATTTGCTTTATTAAAAACATATAATCTAAAAAAACTTGTTTGAATTAAACTCTGAAAAGCAAATTTGAATGTATTGGATTTGTTTCTTCTCATTTGAATGTGCTGACCAATTCTCACTAACACTGACTTCTACATGACGTTTTAGTTTTTTGTGCTTTTGGTCCTTAATATATCTCTAATATTTTAGTTTTTTAACTTTAAATTTAATTTATTTTAGCTAAAAAAATGTATAAAATAGCCCATTTTTAGTCATTCAGAACAACTAAGACAGTGTTACACTCTAAAAGCATGCAGGAGCATTGTCAAACCCTATATATTAAAATGTAAATATGAGACATGTTATCCAGAATGCTCAGGACCTGGGTTTTTTTGGACAATGGATCTTTCTGTAATTTTGGAAGTCTATTAGAAAATCATATAAAATAATCCAAACATTAAATAAACCCAATAGGCTGGTTTTGCTTCCAATAAGGATTAATTATATTTAATTAATCCAGTACAATGTACTGTTTTATTATTACAGAGAAAAAGGAAATTGTTTTAAAAAATTTGGATTATTTGGATAAAATTAAGTCTATGGGAGATGGCGAGATGGTCTCCAGACAATGGATCCCACACCTATACCGTAAACAGGGAACACTGTATGGTAGGAGTGAAAGGGATGACCCTGGATACAGCCTAGGCTTTTTAAAAGGCTTTCGGTCTCATATGAATAATATACTGGGTATATAACCTTGTTTTTTTAGCCTAGTACAAGCTCCATAAAAGTCTGCTCTGTTAATATACTGTAAAAACAGAAGCGTATACAGGTATAAGATCTATTATCTGGAAATCCATTATCCATAAAGCTCCAAATTACAAAAAGGCCATCTCCCAAAGACTCATTTTATCCAAATAATCAAATTTTTTAAAAATGAATTCCATTCTCTGTAATAATAAAACAGTACCTTGTACTTGATCCAAACTAAGATATAATTAACCATTATTGAAAGCAAAACCGGCCTACTGGGTTTATTTAATGCTTACATGATTTTCTAGTAGACTTAAGGTATAAAAATCCAAATTACAGAAAGATCAGTTATCCAGAAAGCCAAAGGTCCCAAACATTCTGGATAATAGATCCCATATCTGTATTATTTTTTTATGAAAATCTTGAAGTTTTATTCTCTACTACAGCTCATCCCCATTATTAAGAGAACGGAGTGGAGTTAATTTTCTTGGTAATGAAGAGACAGTAAATTAGAAATTAATTTGTTCCTTTTTCTCACCAAATTTTCTGCCTTGCCTGAATCCACTCTTCAGTTCTTGCTTCCCTAAAGTAATTATATTGAAGGTCAGCACGAACAGAGAAATATGACTCAATTAATCCAAGTTCCATTAATCAAACAGTTACATTTAATGGCAGAGTTATAAGAGGGGTGTGGTGGAGGAAGATTTGTTGTTCCTTCCCTCCTCTTCTATCCACTTTTTTTGCTGCATTTGGCAAAATACTGCAGACACCAAATCTGAACCTTTTGTTAACCTGAGCAATCATAGTATGCATAAAATAGTGTGCAGTGCTGCAAAACGATACGGCTTACACACAAGAACGTGTTATCTTATCTGAAAATAGATGTATTTATTGATTATACAAGCTTTCCTCTCAGGGGCGGATTTCTTCCCCAGCTGTCCCTGGGCTGCGCGTTCCGACTAGGCGGCTGCGCGGTCCTAGCGCCCACCTTCACAGCACGCCGGCGAAAAAACGCCGGCGCAGCTGGTGTAGCTGAATGGGGACGCGAACGTCCCCATAATGTGGCTGGGCGGCATGCCGTCCCTATTTTTTGCCGCCCTAGGCCCGGGCCTATGCGGCCTTGCCGCAAATCCGGGCCTGTTTCCTCTATATGCATTTCATGCCTCTATGCCTCTATATGCCTTCCCAATAAGATAAATGCAGAACAACAAATACTGACATTAATGCTATAAAACAGTGAAAAATAAGACCAGTAAGCCCACATTCTGCATCAGACATATTTAAGACATATAAGATCAACATGTAGGTTGGTTCAAATGCAAGATAGTAATGTAAGTGTAGGGGACTGAAGGTTTAGTTAGTCTTCATTTAGGCAGCTAATTGGGGTCCAAAGTTTTGCCGCCGGGAGGGCAGCTGTGTTTGTATCCTATTTTCCTGGCAGTTCAGTAATGGGTCGTTGTTCTATTCTTTAAAAAGGTGAAGCCATCATGTGCTTGTTTTCTCTTTGGATTCTGGCTGTGCAGGAAGGTGGATGAAGTTTAGAGCCAGGAGAAGGAAACTAGTGAGGATATCTGTGTAATTGCTTGCTCTAAGTGTGACAGTTAGGATTAGGGTAGTTAGTGAGCAACCTGGTGGTCCTACAAGGAATGCAGAAAGATTAGAATCAATTGGGTTTTCAAGTGTACAGACAAAGGGATTACTCGCCTGATGCTTGTGGTTGAACATTCTTGCAGATTGATTACTGGCCCATGATTCTGGTAATGCTGAACAACTGTATTGTATTGTCTATATCTGTCCTCCAAGACATCTGTTCTACATTCCCGCAATAAAGGGTTATAATTGTTTAGTAACGTAGTAAGTTAGGTTGAAAAAAAAATGTCTATCAAGTTCAAACTTTAAGGTCTATATCTAACCTGTCTTACACCCTTCCTTTCACAATACATGAAGGGCACCTCACATTTTGAAATCTGACCCTAAGGGGCACCTCACATTTTGAAATCTGACCCTAAGGGGCAGATTTATCAAAGGTAGAAGTGAAAATTCGAATTAACATTTTTTTAGTTTTGAGTTAATTTTTGTGTACTTCAACTAGGGAATAGTCCAAATTTGATTTGAATTTAAAAAAAAATTGAAAATTAGAATTTTGAAAACTGACCTATTCGGCCAAAAAAAATTTGTAATTTCGGTTGGTCTTTTTGAATTCAAATTTCAAAGTTTTTCTAGTGCAGGCACTAGAGTAAATGACTCTCAGTATTGCTACTATTATATTATTTCATAAAAAGGACATTTTAATTAAATTAAAAGTAAAGAAGCCATTGAAAAGGAAAGGTGAAATAAAGCCTAAAAACAAATACAGGTAGAAATGTCATATTTTATACTGAATTTATTGCACCAGGAATGTAGAGGGCCCAGTAAGGCCCTAATTGATAAGCAATTTGAATATATCTTGGTTGAATAGGTCAAATCACCACTGTTTTGGGGCCCCTAAATTTAATTAGCTGTGGGGACCAGTATCTAGTTATGCCACTGCAAGGGCTATTACAACATTTGTTGCAGCCATCAAAGCAAGAATCAAAGTAGCATCAGAAGGATGAGAGCTAGTAGGCCACAAGGAACATAGAAACAAATCTGGCAGAGGTATGGTGCCCCAAGTGCAGATGAGCACAAAGCTGCTGCCTTCCCTGTTTTTGCTGTGATCATCTAGGAAACACACATTTTCTCTCAAGCTATTTCCTATGAAATTCTATAGTTCAATAAAATTATTCACCAGTTACTTAAATGTTAGGGGAAAATGTAATAAAATTTGCATGTCGCAATGTAATATTCTTCATTAAACTTTTAATTTCATTGCAAATCTTAATTGCACATCGCAAATGTTTAACACCTGCTTGAAGGTGGAGTAAACTTTTGGAGCAAATGTAACCAACTTTTTCATTAATAAGTTTTATTACATACACTCCGCTCTATCGCTACCTATTAAATTTGCAATCGCTATCCTACTGTTGCTTGAGGGGCAAAGTGTTCTCAAAGGCAAAATTGTTCACATTGCAAATGAATTGTGAATGATTTCTGCGTTTGGACCAATATTACATTCCCGCCTCTATTGTATTATATATTTCTAAAAGGGGCAGATAGTAACTTAATTTTGGCATGATCTGGTAGACCATCAACAAATGCATTGAAATGACTTTTGCTGATGTGATCTAATGATTGGTTCAAGTCCCAAAATGTAATTCCTCTATTTGTGGGAACAAACATTTATATTGGGCCTACAGATCACCTGAGAGAAGGCTCACAACATAAATACATTTTTTGGTGATTAATAGTTGAATTCTGCTAGATACAGTATATATTAGAGTTGTCACCTTTTCAGATGAGGAAAAATGGGCAGTGGGTGGGGCAGATGACATCAGGGGGCAGACTAGTGATGTCGGGGGCGGTGAAGTGAGGGGCGGGGTGGTGACATCAGGGGCGGGACTGATAATGTGGCGATCAGCTATTGGCTAATCACCACGTCATTCATTTCAATGTCCTGTTCAGATTTCCTAATTTGCAAATCTGGACAGGCAGTTTTAACCCGGACAGCCCTTCCAAAAACCAGGCTGTTGGGGTGAAATCCAGACAGATGGCAACCCTAGTGTGTGTGTGTGTATATATATATATATATATATATATATATATATATATATATATATATATATATATATATATATATATATATATATATATATATATATATATATATGTAGGGACTGATAGGATATCCTATCCCTATAGAGTTAATCCCCTAACTTTTGTATGTAGTTCTCTTTTCCCTTGTTATTGGGCCAAGCCCTTGTAACTGGTAAAGTGTAACACCCACACCTATTGGACAAAGAGTGTAATGACACTCCCCTGCCACACTGCTATATAGTGCTGTGCAGGGAGTGTCCTCTTCCTCTTTGGCTCCTGGTGCTGCTGCTAGGTGAATCCCCATTGAGCCTGGGATCACCATAGGCCCCAGTAAGCATTTACCCCAAAGGGACCTGACACCTTTGGTGCTAAGTCGGGGACCAGGTAACCCCGTGAACGAGGACCAGCTAAGATAGTAAGATCTTGTTATAGTCTCTCTAGGAGAGAAAGACAGAGAGGTGTAGCAGAAAGGGCAGTTGTCGCTCCAACGAGAATTGTAGTAGGGAGTAGCTTCCCACAAGGCCTGTTTGCCTTTAGAGCAGGGAACTCAGTTGATAGGCAACTAGGTGAGCAAAGGACTACCTGTACCCTACCTGATAGATCCCGATCCCCTCACTGTGCAACGTCGGTTGAACTGGGAATTGATGTACACCTATCTGCAATATATTTTGGGAGTCGCACCTGTCTGACTGTGAACCTTGTACTGTCCAAAGTGATTCCACCTGCTGTGTCCTCAGTATATTTGTAAGTAAACCTGTGGTCATTTGCCTCTGGCATAATAAATCTGTGCTCCTGTTTTACCTTTTTAAAGAACCTCCTGGCGTCAATTATTCTATTTTGCACTTATATGCCTGTGAGTTGTAGTTCAACTACAGTTTAAAGGGGAAGCTTCCATTTGGCGAAGGCTCTGCCCTGGGTGAAGATTCGAAATGTAACCCATGCTCACTACCTAGCTGGTCATCCTTAACTTCTTATTGGCAGAATAGGCCAAGAAAGCGTTACATTTTGGCGCCCAATGTGGGGCCACGCCCCTAAATCCAGGCTATTTTTGTATTTTTGTGATTTAGTGTTTTTGTGCACTGTCACTTTAAATTTTCGTGACAGGCGGCGGACCTGATTGGCAAAAGGCTGCCTGCACGTCTTTTTCTACTAAATTTGCTAGGTATTTTTCCCCTAGTATCTCAGGGCCGTGGGTTCGGGCTTGGAGGTTCTATTCCCGATACACAAGCCTGCGCCATAGCTCAAGTCTCGCGAGCGCGAGATTTCGCTGGCGCCAATCTTTTTCCCGCGCAGTAACTGTTGGCGTGCTTTGGGATTAAGGCGGTCCCTGACGTCACGTCCCGCCGCCATTTTGTGAAGAGACTTTGCAGAGAGAGGACTTGTGCATCACTACTCCACCTGTTTGTGCCTGTGGACTTCCGGCGGCTGCTTGTGAAAGTTTCACCGCACTTCCACTCTTCACTCCAAACGGTACCTGCTTGCTACCGCTCCTTATTTCAGCAAACCGGAGGATTTTCAACATCGCTCCTGTTCAAGGTGCTGCACCATCACGGACCACGGCTGTGGCCCATCAACGTGCAGACCTTCCGGACTTCACTACTGACTGCCCTGCGGCTGCGGGCATAGTGGAGGACTATACTACATTCTTCATTCCGGTAAAACCCTTTTCCGTTATTATGGCTGACCATTCCTGGGAGGGTTGGGCGGATGCGGAACAAACCCTAACTGGGGCCCCGCTGTTCTCGGATGAGGACATTGAAGATGTAGACTTTGGCCTTAGATATATTTGGGCCGGGACATATGGAGAAAAACTCAATGTCCACTTTAACAGGATAGTTGTTCCCTATTGCGGGCACTGTACCCGTGAACTATCCACAGAGACCTGTAATTTCCACTCTTCGTGCCCCTATTGTTTCCACGAGTGCTGGTTATGTCCCTATGTACTTTATGCTGATCCTAAAAAGGGCATAAAGACCAAATCCATCGCTACAGACACAGATGGACTGTCTTCAGTGTCGGGAGACTCTGCTCCTGCACCTGTTCCCGCATATCCTCATCACCTCTCCTCAGTGCGGCCACCCAACATCCAAAGCCTGCCCACTCCTATAAAAGCTTTGTCTATTTCACAGTCACAGGGAGTAGGCGCTTGTGGGGATGCAGCCACAAAGAGTGAGGATCCACGTGTTCCACCCAGAGGGAGGGGGAGTACTATGCGCAGGAACCCTGATGTTGTACCTAGGCCTATCACTCCTAGGCCGGCCACACCCAAGCCTGCCACGCCTAGGCCTGCTACTCCTAAGCCAACCACTGCACCAAAAGATGAGGCTTCATCCACAGTGGTTCCATCAGAGTTTCCAAATTCTCAGCAGCCTGTTGCCTGCTTGTCAAAACCCTTGCTATCTCCAGAGGCACAAGGTTTCTGGGTCTCTCAGGGAAGGGCCGACCCTAAGAAGGCACGCACAGTGTCTAGGGTGCAACGCATCATCAATGCCCGTGTTCGTGACCGTTGGGGTTATCCAATGCCCTATGCACCTGAGTGGGTTTATGACGAAGTAGAGAAGAATTTGGAAGAATGGCTTTATGGAGAACTTTTAAAGAAAACAGATGTGGGACCCAAGGGATTGTTTCAAAGCGATCCACAGAAGCGGCAGCGTGACATGGTCTTCCTCTGTGACACCCTCAGCGAATGGTGGTATGGGCGTACCATCTTAAAGCACCATGTTAAAAGTTGTGGGAAGTTTCAAGAGGACCGTTTTTTCAGCTTGTCGACCACTCTGCCTAATGGAGGGAAGGTAGAAAAGCCTCACCCTTCCTACTATTTATCCTATGAACACACCCTGGAGAAGTATGGGGTGAATGTTTGAGCTGTCCACAGTGGTTCCGGCTGGACCCTGTGTGTTGTAATTTTTCAGTATCCCTCTAAGAGTGAGAATTCCTCTTAGAGATGATTTGTTTACCCTTGAGGACTTCGTTTGATTGCCCCAAGTTTTGGGCCTTCTTCATTGATCTTCAAGATTGATGCCCCAAGTTTTGGGCCTTCTTCATTGTTTTGTTCACTCATTGTTCCATTTCTGGACTTCTGAACATTGTCTGGAACTTGTAAATAGTTGTGTTCATGAGACAAAGACTGCTGAGCCCCCACCAAAACTCTTCTACCTCTAATTACTCGCTGAGTAGCACCTTTATTCTTTGCCTTACTACTCCCCAAGTGGCTCTC
This sequence comes from Xenopus laevis, assembly GCF_017654675.1. Taxonomy (NCBI): domain Eukaryota; kingdom Metazoa; phylum Chordata; class Amphibia; order Anura; family Pipidae; genus Xenopus; species Xenopus laevis. Next base: position 46,222,273 of record NC_054386.1, read on the forward strand.
AGTAACTTTGTACACTTGGGTAGGGGGGGGTGTGATATGGAATAAAGCTTTTGGTTATGGTGGGGTCATGTAACTCAACTGCAATGAAAATGAGTGTTCATGTGTGAAAAGAAATCTATGCTAAATTTTCTTTTCAGCCAAGCCTGTGCCTGGACCTCCTGATACACTATGGATGGTTCAAGTATCGTAAGTTAAGTGCCTGAGTGTTCCTTTAAGGACCTCATGAATGTAATAAAGTTATGCAACTGAAGTTATTTGCACTGAAACTTATCCAATACAGTATTGCACTTTTGCTCTTTACTGTTCTTTTCTCCACAGTACCCATTGTTACCAGGTATTCCTCAGGAGAGTATACCAGAAGAGTGATGTTCAATGGTATTGTTGGTTTGCACTTATATATTCACTTTGTTACTATTGTGTCTATATCATTTCACCATTGTCGGGACGAAATGGATTTTTCCCCCGGGTGTATGTAGGGACCTATAGGATATCCTATCCCTATAGAGTTAATCCCCTAGTTAATCCCCTCTTTTCCCTTGTTATTGGGCCAAGCCCTTGTAACTGGTAAAGTGTAACACCCACACCTATTGGACAAAGAGTGTAATGACACTCCCCTGCCACACTGCTATATAGTGCTGTGCAGGGAGTGTCCTCTTCCTCTTTGGCTCCTGGTGCTGCTGCTAGGTGAATCCCCATTGAGCCTGGGATCACCATAGGCCCCAGTAAGCATTTACCCCAAAGGGACCTGACACCTTTGGTGCTAAGTCGGGGACCAGGTAACCCCGTGAACGAGGACCAGCTAAGATAGTAAGATCTTGTTATAGTCTCTCTAGGAGAGAAAGACAGAGAGGTGTAGCAGAAAGGGCAGTTGTCGCTCCAACGAGAATTGTAGTAGGGAGTAGCTTCCCACAAGGCCTGTTTGCCTTTAGAGCAGGGAACTCAGTTGATAGGCATCTAGGTGAGCAAAGGACTACCTGTACCCTACCTGATAGATCCCGATCCCCTCACTGTGCAACGTCGGTTGAACTGGGAATTGATGTACACCTATCTGCAATATCTTTTGGGAGTCGCACCTGTCTGACTGTGAACCTTGTACTGTCCAAAGTGATTCCACCTGCTGTGTCCTCAGTATATTTGTAAGTAAACCTGTGGTCATTTGCCTCTGGCATAATAAATCTGTGCTCCTGTTTTACCTTTTTAAAGAACCTCCTGGCGTCCATTATTCTATTTTGCACTTATATGTCTGTGAGTTGTAGTTCAACTACAGTTTAAAGGGGAAGCTTCCATTTGGCGAAGGCTCTGCCCTGGGTGAAGATTCGCAATGTAACCCATGCTCACTACCTAGCTGGTCATCCTTAACTTCTAATTGGCAGAATAGACCAAGAAAGCGTTACATATAGATATATATATATATATATATATATATATATAGATATATATATATATATATATATGGGATCGCTTCTATTTCAAACCACTTATGCAGAAAACTCAATATCATGGGAAGGCCATTCCCATGAGTCCATTTTAAGCAAAAAATTCTAATTTTCTAAAATTACTTCCTTTTACTCCATAATAATAAAACGGCACATTAAATTATGACAGTGCTTCAGAATACATAGAGTGTCTTATGCTGTATTATGTGTTTCCATATTTTGTTTTGTGTATATATATATATATAAGCACACATAGGCCGCACTCTCCCAAATATCTCTCAGGTGATGTCGGGTGCTGCACTTAGTTGTATATTCACACCAAAATCGAAGAAGATGTGCGCACTTCGTCAAAAATTGAAGTCTTTATTGCGAAATTCAAACGATTACATTGACGTTTCGGTTCTGGTCTCGAACCTTTTTCAAAATGTTCACCGTTAAAAAACCATTTCATTACACAATATAAAGCATAATATGCCCCACCCCTCCCACATCACTTCCCCTGGGTCCCAAGCCAAATATGTTGCCATAGCAACCCATTAGCCTGGGACCCAGGGAAGCAGGTGTGAAGCAGTGCAACACACACCAGAGAACCACAAGAACCCACATTTAAACACTATTCATTAATAAACATTAAATATTAAATATTGAATAATAAATTTTGAATATTAAATTTTAAATATTAAATATTAAATAGTGAGGCATATTTTGCACTATAGCCCACTGCATTACAAGCCCCAATTCACAGATTACGCCAAAGCTAACGGATGTCTAAGAAACAATTGAAAGAGCAATATTCGTTGAGGCCTTTCGGTGATAGTGTTCCCAATTTCTTAATCCAAAAGGACTCTCTCTGTAGCAATCACCTCCACGTCTGGGCATAGGGATATGATCTATTGCTATATACTTAAATGTCGGTAATCTGTGCCCCAATTCTAAATAATGTTTCGCAACTGGTTTATTAGATTTCTGATCGCGATATGCTGTATTAATCGCTGATCTGTGGGCATCCATACGCTGGCGCAGGGTCAGATCCGTTTTGCCAACATATGCAAGTCCACACGGACAAGTGATTAGGTAAATTACATGAGTGGTAGTACAGGTAATGTGATGTCGTATCTGCATACGTTTTCCAGTGTGGATGCGCAAACGTGGTGCCAGGAGATATATACCTACACGATGTGCACATTGAGCTGATAAACTCTTATGCACCTTGGGCAGAGTATACAGAATAGGGCATTTCAGATGCTGTTGTTGTAAATAATCAAACAATGTCTTTGAAATCCAATTATTGCCCAAGGCTAACAATAAGAGCCTCAGAAGGGGTTAAATTCACGGCAAAATGTGGTAGTGAGATTGAATTCCTAGATCTTATGCTTAAGATTGATGATTATAAGATTGCATATTCCTTATAAAGAAAATCAACTGACCGTAACACCTTATTACATGCCAGTAGCTGCCATGCGCCAGCTTTGAGACGTTCACTCCCAGTATCACAATTTTGCCGTGTCCTTAGAAATAATTCAGATCAGGTAGTATGCGAACAACAGCTTATGGAAATGAAAGAAAGATTTACCCAGAGGGGGTATGATGCACGGACTTTGGATAATGCTTTGTATAGAGCTAGAAATACGTTTCGACAACCACGTAGGAGCATGGATAGAACCCCTGGGCTAATTTTTTCCACCTGTTATAATAATTATGCCACCCCACTACAGCATGCATTGAACACTAATTGGAAGATTATACAGGCTGATGAGACTTTGAGGAAAGCATGTCCAGATCCACCTATACTAGGTTTTCGTAGAGGCCAGAACTTACGTGATTTGTTGGTGGTTAATGACCCCATTAACAGTTATAAGAATGAAGTCTCTGGTGCCACGTGGTTGCCCCCCAAAAAAATGGGGTGTTTTAAATGCCCAATGTGCACATCGTGTAGATATATGTCTCCTGGCACCACGTTTGCGCATCCACAGACTGGAAAACATATGCAGATACGACATCACATTACCTGTACTACCACTCATGTGATTTACCTAATCACTTGTCCGTGTGGACTTGCATATGTTGGCAAAACGGATCTGACCCTGCGCCAGCGTATGGATGCCCACAGATCAGCGATTAATACAGCATATCGCGATCAGAAATCTAATAAACCAGTTGCGAAACATTATTTAAAATTGGGGCACAGATTACCGACATTTAAGTATATAGCAATAGATCATATCCCTATGCCCAGACGTGGAGGTGATAGATCAAGACTGTTGCTACAGAGAGAGTCCTTTTGGATTAAGAAATTGGGAACACTATCACCGAAAGGCCTCAACGAATATTGCTCTTTCAATTGTTTCTTAGACATCCGTTAGCTTTGGCGTACTCTGTGAATTGGGGCTTGTAATGCAGTGGGCTATAGTGCAAAATATGCCTCACTATTTAATATTTAATATTTAAAATTTAAAAATGTAATATTCAAAATTTATTATTTAATATTTAATGTTTATTAATGAATAGTGTTTAAATGTGGGTTCTTGTGGTTCTCTGGTGTGTGTTGCACTGCTTCACACCTGCTTCCCTGGGTCCCAGGCTAATGGGTTGCTATGGCAACGTGTTTGGCTTGGGACCCAGGGGAAGTGATGTGGGAGGGGTGGGGCATATTATGCTTTATATTGTGTAATGAAATGGTTTTTTAACAGTGAACATTTTGAAAAAGGTTCGAGACCAGAACCGAAACGTCAATGTAATCGTTTGAATTTCGCAATAAAGACTTCAATTACAAACAGGGAAACAAATGGTGAATAACAGCTAAGTGTTTACAGTACAATAGGAATGGAGGAGCCTACTCGTAAGTGTTTACAAACTAAAGGTTAGGGTACAAAAGAGACATAAGGATTTCATAAAAAAAATTGTGATTTATGATACAGGTATGACTGATTGATTAATTAAGGTACATTGAATAAGTTTCCCTAAACAGGTGGGTCTTTAGGGAGCATTTCAAAGTCTGACTGCTCGAGGTAGAGTGTTCCAGAGAAAAGGAGAAGCCTGAGAGAATTCCTGTAGACGGAATGGGTGATGAGAGGAGAAGAGAGGCGAAAGTCAGAAGCAGAGCGAAGGTTGCATGAAGGAGTGTATTTTGAGATCAGAGATGAAATATAGGGGGGCTTCATTGGTAAGGGCCTTGAATGTAAGTGTGAATAGTTTGAATTTAATTCTGAAGCATATTGGGAGCCAGTGAAAGAATTTGCATAGGGGAGGAGATAATAAGAGACTAGATAAGTGTTTTGGTTGTGTCTGACCTGAGATACAGAAGTATTAGGGCAATGTTGTGCAGTTGAATACGTCGTCAAGTGTTTGGATGTGTGGTGACAAAAACAGATGTGAGTCTAAGTTAACTCCTAGGCAGCATGCCTGTGTGGTCAAATGAAAGATGATGTTATTACCTATGAGTGAGATCTGAGGGACAGAGGAAGATTTTAGAGCAAATATAATGAGTTTTGTTTTAAAAGATTCAGTTTCAGGTGGCGCTGAGACATCCAGGGGGAGACTGCAGAAAGGCAGTTTGTAAATTGGGAAAGGACAGAAAGTGAGAGGTCTGCAGTCATTAGAGTTGTGGGTCATCAGCATAAAGGTAATACTGAAGTTCAAACGACTAAGTTTCCCTAGCATAGTAGTATAGATTGAGAACAGCAGAGGGAACATAGTAGAAGTTGAGTTATGAAGGCAACTTTAAAGGAATAGTCAGAAAGATCGAAAGAGCAGTGTCATGAATGCCAGCTGAATATAGAATGTCTAGGATGCAGATGCAGTTGAGTGTGTTGGGTGGAAGCCAGATTGCAGGGGGTCGAGAAGGGAGTTATGAGCGAGAAGCTGGACTAAGCATTTGTAAACAAGCTGTCTGGCTCAGGCTCACCTAGGCTCACCTGCTTGTAAACAAGCAGGTCTGGCTCAGGCTCACCTAGCACTTCTGCTATTCCTTATCTGGGACCGCCCTGTACCAACCTTCAGGGCGCAACTCAGTGGGAAGCGTGGGGGAGGCTCATACCTTCAGACTCGCCTTGATTCCTGACAGTATCACCTCGCCATGGAGTCTGAAGAACCAGCCCCTTCCCCTTTAGAAATCGTTGCTCAGCAATTGGCTGGCCTTACTCGGGCTGTTCGAGATTTACAGGGAAGCTATCAACAACTGCAGAACCAGATGCAAGACATGACTGTTGCTGCTGCTCTTCCTCCTGGACCCCCAGTTTCGGCTGCTTTCCCTGGCGCAGCTTCTTCTTCCACACATCCGACGCCCGAGCCCAAGATACCACTTCCTGAACGCTTTTCAGGAGATCGAGCTAAATTCAGAGCTTTCAAAAATGACTGTCGACTTATGTTTTCCCTGAAAAGTCAATCCTATGCTACAGAACAAATCAGGGTGGGAGTGATTATGTCCCTATTGTCCGGAGAGCCCAAGACTTGGGCTCATCGTCTTTTTGAAACCCAAAGTCCATTACTGGCTAGTGTGGATATATTCTTTTCAGCTATGGCACAGATCTATGACGATCCTAAGAGGTCCGACACTGCTGAAACTATGATCAGGACTCTTTGTCAGGGCAAACGCCCAGTAGAAGATTATGTGACGGATTTCCGCACTTATGCTACCGACACCGAGTGGAATGACAAGGCCCTCAGACATCAATTCCGCTTGGGTTTGAGTCCTACTCTGAAGGATGAATTAGCCAGAGTAGGAATACCTAACTCATTGGAGTCCTTGATTGATTTGTGTGTACAGATTGATCGTCGTCTAAGGGAAAGACGCGCAGAGAGAGCTGCAACACCTTCATTTGGAGCATCCTGGGTATTACCTAAGGCCCCTCTGTCTCCACATGTCTCTGCAACTTCGTCGTTCATCTCCTCCCCTGCTTCTATGACAAGTGCCCCTGAACCTATGCAGATTGGTCTCATTAGAACAGCCATCTCAGCCCAGGAGAGGTCTCGGAGAAGAGAGAACAATTTATGTCTTTACTGCGGTCTTTCTGGTCATTTTCTGAGGAATTGTCCTACCCGGCCAGGGGGTAAGCATATTCATCCAACCTGTTTTCCATCCTCATCTTCCATCTCTCGAGAATTGCCTATGCTCATTGTTCCTATTTCCCTACAGTGGCCCTAAGGGTTCCTAGAGAGTAAGGTCGTCATAGACTCGGGAGCCTGTGGTTGTTTTGTCGATACAGAGTTTATTAAAACTCAAAATATTCCGACCCGACCCAAGACTCGTTTCTTGTAAGAACAGCAGATGGCTCTCAACTTTCCTCTGGACCAGTGATGTTAGAGACCACACCACTTATTGTTATTACTGACTCTAATCATATTGAGACTTTGTCTTTTGATGTGGTGTCTTCTCCTCTTTTCCCTTTAATTCTTGGTTTTCCATGGTTGAAATTACACAATCCCTTAATAAATTGGAGCACTGGGTTATTGCAATTTTCGTCTGTGGCTTGTATTTCTCATTCCATCATGCCCAGAACCACTTCTAAAGCATTTGCCTTGTGTTCACCTCAAGATCCTCGTTTTCAGGCTATTCCTTCATTTCTTCAGGACTACATGGATGTCTTTGATCAAAAGGGAGCTGACACATTACCTCCTCATCGAATTTATGATTGTCCTGTAGATTTGCTTCCTGGGGCTCCTATTCTTTTCGGACGCATCTACCCTCTGTCTGAGCCTGAACTGTTGGTCCTGAAAGATTATATCAACGAGAATTTGAAGAAGGGGTTTATTCGTCCTTCCACTTCACCTGCAGGGGCGGGTATAAAGAAGGACCATTCTTTACGTCCCTGCATTGATTACAGACACTTAAATCAGATCACTGTAAAAAATCGTTATCCGTTACCTTATTCCTGAATTATTCCAGAACCTTCGTGGGGCTAAGATTTTTTTCTTATGCAACGCTCCCGCTACTTTTCAGCATTTTGTTAATGATATTTTCAGAGATTTTTTGGATCAATTTTTGATTGTTTATCTAGACGATATCTTAATTTTTTCTTCCTCCGAACAGGACCATGAGGTTCAACTAAGAAAGGTTTTTAACCGTCTGCGAACTCATCGTTTGTACGCCAAATTGGAGAAGTGTGAATTTTGCAAATCTTCTGTGGAGTTCCTGGGGTTTGTAATCTCATCTGATGGAGTCTGCATGGACAAGAAGAAGGTGTCCGCTATTCTAGATTGGCCTGTTCCTTCTTCCCGGAAAGCAGTACAAAGTTTCGTCGGATTTGCTAATTTTTATAGAAAATTTATTAAGGACTTTTCTAAAATCATCGCTCCTATCACAGATTTAACTAGTTCCACTAAACACTTTCGGTGGACTACACAAGCACAAGAGGCGTTCGATCAATTGAAACATCTTTTTACATCTGCTGCTGTCTTAAAACATCCTAACCCTGTACTGCCATACATTTTGGAAGTTGATGCGTCTGAAACTGCGATTGGTGCTATTTTATCTCAGAGGACCGGCAATAACAACGCTCTTCATCCTATGGCTTTCTTTTCTAAGAAACTCCCCCTTTCGGTGAAGAATTATGATGTTTCTGACTGGGAACTCTTGGCCATTAAGTCAGCATTTGAAGAATGGCGTCATTTGTTGGAAGGAGCTTTGCATCCGATCATTATTTTTTCAGACCATAAAAATCTGGAATATTTACGGACCGCCAAACGTCTTAAGCCAAGACAAGCCAGGTGGGCATTGTTTTTTTCTCGTTTTAATTTCCATATAACCTATAGGCCTGGTTCTAAGAACAAGAAAGCTGATGTTCTTTCACGGTTACACAGTCAGGAAGAGGATCCTTTTCCTCCGGATACGATACTACGCCCCCAGAATTTCTTTCTTCTACAGAGTGAACTTTTGTCAAAGATCAAGGAGGCGTCCTCTTCTTTATCTCCACACGGGGATTTACAAGTTTGTGACGGGTTATTTTTTTTGAAAGACAGTCTTCATTCCAGAAGCGCTTCGTTTGGAGACTCTAAAATTACTTCATGATCACCCATTGGCGGGTCATATGGGATATGTCAAGACTTTGGATCTTGCTCAGAGATTTTTCTTCTGGCCTCACATGGCTAAGGACTGCAAAGATTACGTATCCTCTTGTGAGACTTGTGCTCGGTTTAAGGATTCACATGTTAAACCTCTGGGTTTGCTACGTCCTCTACCAGTGCCTACTCGATTGTGGGGTTCCATCTCTGTTGATTTCATTGTAGAGCTTCCTCCCTCGCAAGGATACAATACAATTTTTGTAATTGTGGATCGACTCTCCAAGATGGCACATTTTGTTCCCCTCTCCGGAGTACCTTCTGCATCTTCTACGGCTGAGGTGTTTATTAAAGAAATTGTCAGGCTCCATGGAGTTCCAGACGAGATTGTGTCGGATCGGGGAGTGCAGTTTACGTCTAAATTTTGGAGAGCATTGTGCAAGGCTCTAAAAATCAAGTTGGCCTTTTCCACGGCTTTTCACCCACAATCCAATGGGCAGACAGAGAGGACTAACCAGACGTTGGAACAATACCTCCGTTGTTTCTCGTCCTTCCTCCAGGACAATTGGAGTGAACTTTTACCATTGGCAGAGTTCGCCTACAATAATGCTCTTCATTCCTCCACCAAGCAAACTCCTTTTTTCGCCAACTATGGTTTCCATCCGCATGTGCTTCCTAACCTTCCTAAGGGAATAGAGGTGCCCGCGGTACAAGAGAGACTTTCTTTTCTTCTTGATAATACTCTGAGAATTCAACAAGCAATGTCTCAAGCACAGAACAATTTTAAGGTTTTTGCTGATCGCAAGAGGAGGAAAGGTTCTGAGTTTCAAGTTGGAGACCTGGTGTGGTTGTCTACTTGGCACATCAAACTTCCATGTCCGTCTAAGAAGTTGGGTCAATGATTTTTGGGTCCTTTCTCCATTATTTGACGTGTGAACGAGGTAACTTTCAAGCTCAAATTGCCAGCTACTTACAGAATTCATCCTGTTTTGCATGTAGCCTTGTTGAAACCGGTGGTGAAGAACACTTTTTCGGGGAGAGATCACAATCCTCCAGCTCCGGTGTCTATTGAAGGTGTAGAGGAATTTGAAGTGGAGGCTGTCTTGGACTCTAGATTCTGGCGAGGTCGGCTTCAATATTTGATCCAGGGGAAAGGTTTTCCTCCAGAAGAAAATTCCTGGGAACCCGTGAGTAATTTACATGCTCCTCAACTTATTGAGTTGTTTCATAAATCTCATCCTGACAGGCCGGCTCCCACATGCACCCGGAGGTTGCATATTGAGGGGGGGCTATGTCAGGTCCCAGCAGGTCTGGCTCAGGCTGAGCCGACGTCTCCTCTGGCCACTGTCCCCACACCGGCGCCTGTTGCTAGTGCGGGCGCATGTCCTAATGCGTGCGCGCGTTTTAGCGCGGGCGCACGTTCTCATGCGCGCGCGCGTCCAGACGCAGGCGCGCGTTTTGACGTAAGCGCGCATTCACGTGCGTGCTCGCGTCCAGACGCAGGCGCGCGTTCTGACACAGGCGCACGTTCTGACGCTAACATGCTTCCTAGGGTTAAAAGGTCACTCAGGCCTAGGCTCAATGCGAGGTGATCGTCTCTTCTGACACTAAGCGTTTACTACTGATGATTATTCTGATTACGACTACGGCTTGCTTCTGACTATTCTTCTGATTATCCCTGGATTCCTGTGTTTGTTACTCCTGATCTCGACCTTGGCTTCCCTGACTACTGGATTTCCCTCAATTGGCACCTGTTTCCTGATCGTTTCCTGTGTATGACCCGGCCTGTTCCTGACTTCGTTTCTTCAACTGCAGATAAGTGCTGAGTCCTTATTACGAACTGTTATTTCTGCAGACTCACCTAGCACTCCTGCTATTCCTTATCTGGGACCGTCCTGTACCAACCTTCAGGGCGCAACTCAGTGGGAAGTGTGGAGGAGGCTCATACCTTCAGACTCCCCTTGATTCCTGACACAAGCCTTTCCAGCAATTTGGATGCAAATGTAAGAAAACAGAGTGGATGAAAGTTGGTGGGAGAGCTGGGATCAAGTAAAGGTTTTTTGAGGATAGGTGTGATTAGTGTTTGTTTTTATAACGATGGAAAAGTACGAGTAGAGAGTGAAAGGTTAAATTGGTGGTTAAGTGCAGGAGAGGGTGTATCAGAAATTGGATAAAGAGGATGAGGTATAGGGTCAAGGGAGCAGGTTGTGGGGTTTGAGCAGGCTAGAAGTTTGCTAATTTCGAGTGTTGTGGGGGTGAAGGAGTGCAAAGTGGATGTGAGTGGACTGCAAATTAGTCTGAGATTGTTGTCAGATGGTATGCTTGATCTAATGAGATCCATTTTTTCTTTAAAGAAATGAGCAAGTTATATTAGTGGGTTAAGGGTATGGAGGGGGCATAGTAGTAAGCTAGATGTGGTGAACAGACTGTGGTTTAGCGGATACAGAGGAGGTTATAGAAGAGAAGTACTGATCTTTAGCTACTGATAGAGCTCAATTATAGCAGGAGAGCATGCACTTTAAGTGGATGTAGTCAGGATCAGTTTGTGACTTTCTCCACTGTTGTTCAGCTTATGTACTACATCTTCCGATATACAGATATAAACTAGTATGCCAGGGTTGGGGTTTAGCTGGTTGACTGTGGCAGGAGGTAGAAGTAGCAAGGGAATCAAGAACTATTGAAAAAACATCATTGTAGATAGAAGCTACAGTATTTGGACAGGAAAGGTTGTTAATATGGCTGTGCCAATACTTGTAGTGATAATTGTTGTGGATCAAATGTGTTAAGGTTTCTGTATGTGTGGGTAGAGAGTAGTGATGAGAGAAATTTTTTTGATTAGTTTCACTGCCCACAGACTCCAATGGGTGAAAAAAATTGTTGAATGGCAAAAAAAAAAAATTCAGGTAAAAAAAACAGGTCAGGTTCGACCATCACTCGTACTGGAGAAAGATTGTTGTGATAGCACTGGTAAAAGTGTTATCTGAAAGGAGAGTAGGTGATGGTCAGGGGGAATGGTGCCAGAATATAAGATCAAGAGCATGATCCTCCAATGAGTCCACTGAGAGAGACCAAATGAAGTTGTTAGTGGCAGGAGAAGCAGAGTTGTTAATGAGAATATTGAAGGCACCATAAATGAGAGCAGTATATATATTTATATATATATTTAGAGAGAGAGCGAGAGAGAGAGATATTCTGATTCAAGAAATCACTCACAGCAAATGTCCTTTAGTAAATCTTTACTGTTGCATAGTGTATCAACGCATTTCGATACTCAGGATCTGGCAATGACCAGGACATTTGGAGTGCTTTTTTGGATCGGAATGCACTTTAATGGTTTGCACCCGGTCAATGCGAAAAGATTGGTGAGTGCTGATAACACTTTGCATTTATATATATCTCAAATAATGTCAATAAATATATTTATAAATAAATACATGTCAAAAATAATAAAATAACAAATCTATTCTTTCCTATTTCACATTCTACTGCACTGCACAATAAAGCTCCATCCTTGCAGAGATACAAGGCCATTCTTCAACAAGAAAAACCCATTGAAGTCTATGGGTGTCAAAAAAAATTTGTTGCACGGCGAAATTTTTTTTGACGCGCATCACCATACAAGTCTATGGGTGTAATTTTTTTTTGGCGAAACAAGGTGAAACAATTCGCCCATCACTACTCCAGTTCTTTAAAGGGTGAAGGACTCTGAAATGTAGTCTACATTCAGCATCGGACTGAAGGCCCGGAGGCCTAGTCCAGCCCTGTCTACACTGCACTTTAGAACCTGCCAGGAAGAACCAAATCTGGGGATTAAGGTGGGGAATACATCTAAATTTATGCTGGTGATCACAAATTTAACAGTATGTAGAAAAGATTTTGTATGGCCAAATTGTCAAAAACTCAGAATCCAGACACTCATCAAAGGCTATAGGAGGCATCTAGAGGCTGTTACATTTGCAAAAGGAGGCCCAACTAAGTATTGATGTAATATCTCTGTTGGGGTGGCCAAATTTATGCACCTGTATAATTTTGTTATAATGCATATTGCATATTTTCTGTTAATCCACTGCTGAAATACTACAGTTTCCATTAGGCATGATATATATTTAAAGGAAGTTGCTACTTTGTTTAAAAGCTCAGCCTATGATACAGTAATTACCCCAGCACCCCAGTATGCATAAGCTGACGCGCCCCGTCAAGGCAGTGTCCAAGCATCAGTCCTAACAATGTGAAAAAAGAGAAAGTCTTATCTTTGGGGGGAGAAAGACCATAAGTGTTGGACTTACTTCCCACCGGGATACCAGGAAAACTCCCGGTGGGCCCAGGTGTCAGTGGCCCCTCATGCTGCTAAGCATTTGGCCTATTTCATGGCCTTTCCCTATTTTTAATAGATGGAATAATAGATTATAGTATGTAAAGAAAAGATACTAGGAGAATAGAGGTTAAGTGAGGAGAGGAAGAATAATAGTACTGAGAGTGGGCCCCTGGTCTAAGATTAATTGGTGGGCCCCTGGTCTAAGGTTTTTTAGTGGGCCTTTGGTGTCCCAGTCCGACACTGACCATACCTGCTTTTCTCTTTGTTTAGCATGATCTCTTCCAAAGACACCATTAAACAGGGGTTGGTAGAGCAGGCATTGAGAGGAGTGCTACCTTCACCTAATCTAAAATTAAATTAACAAAATGAAATACCACTCATTCTTTTTTTATTGGGTGCACCTGGGTCAGGCTTGATATACAAGCATACTTTGTACAAACTTTGTAACTAAAATTGTCTTTTTCATTAGAGTTACAGTTCAGTTGTGCAAAATAGTTTTTCTCAGGGGGTTGTATGTTGGAGTATTGGGGTCATTTCTGTAGTAATTGTATACTGTATCTAGCCTGACCCAGGTGCACCCAATAAAAAAGGATGAGTGCCATTTCATTTTATTAATTTAATTTTAGATTATGGGGAGGTGGCACTCCTCTCAATGCATGCTCTTCCAACACCCGTTATTGCATATAATGTACTTTGGGTGTTAGAATCCCTTTCCTCTCATACAATGATGTGCTTATAGGAACAGCATTTACAACTCTTTTCAGCACTTGAGGTTTAAAATTTAATAACTGATGCCGGGTTTGTGACAGGTCTCATAACCAATACACAGAAGTCAGACATCTGTTGCTTTACTGCATTTATAATCTTTATATCACGTTGTTCTGGGTTATTATCAGACTGAGTAGGCTGCACTGCTACAGTATGCTTTGGTTTTCCTGAAAATTCAGTGTAATGCAAACTTGAAAGTTACTTGAAAAAGGGAATTTGCTATGGCACACATAGCATACCACCTTTTCTTTCCCTAATAAACTATAGAAAGCGCCCACCCTAAATCTAAAATTGCAGGGTGCCAATTCGAGAAGTTTCCCATTCCTGTCTCCAGAATACTCAATATATTAAAAAGAGGGATTGCACACACAGTAATAAACAAAACAAAAAAAGAAAATTTTATTAACAAAAAATATGTTACATTATACAGAAAAAAGCCCTGCATGTTTTGATCATAATTTGGTCTTTATCAGAGGCATAACAATGCAGGCAGAAAGTTAAGTAGAGTATGTGAACAAAGATTTAATACTACAGGTATGGGACCTATTAGCCAGAATGCTCGGGACCTGGGGTTTACTAGATAATAGATCTTTCTGTAACTTGGGTATTCATACCTTAAGTCTACTAGAAAATCAAGTAAACATTAAACCCAATAGGCTGTTTTTTCTTCCAAAAATTCCAAAAAGAGTGAGGCCGATCTCACCTCAGAAATAAAGAAAAGTGAAGAAAAAATATATAGTGTAGCGTTCTTGAATAAGATTATGCCTCAAAGTGAAGGCATTCACACACTATAAGTGTATTTAACCCAACCTAAAATAAGTGCAGGTGAAGTTATTCTTATACACACTTAAACACCATCAAATTGAAGTGTGATTATGCTCATATGCGAAGAAGATTCTCTTAGAAAATAGGTGGGTACCCACACGGCTTAAGACCCCGTTTCTGGAAGTCGATTATACTCAAAGTCGATCAGAATTTAATTCACATATCGATATTATCAGTTGCTCCCCAGGTCCTTCCTTTTGGACAACAATAAGAGTGGCATGTGCGAAAAGCGTTACAGAATTTTCCCAAAACCAATGTGCAGCGTTTCTTTCATAAGAGCCGGTGCTTGCTGCAGTATTGGGAACTCCACGGCACTTTCCCCATGTTGCCAGACACTCCACTCTGTGTACTGGGATATTCGTGGCGTTCCTCAGATCTGGTTGCGCATGTGCCTGATTCCTTCCGCCGTCTTCCAATAAGGATTAATTATTTCTTAGTTTGGATCAAGTACAAGGTACTGTTTTATTATTACAGAGAAAGGAAATAGTTTTTAAACATTTGGATTATTTGTATAAAATGGAGTCTATGGGAGATGGCTTTTCTGTAATTCAGAACTTTCTGGTTGTTTTCTGGATAACAGATCCCATACCTGCATAAGCATTAATTCATGTCTCATGCCATCTGCAGTCTGGAGTGGTGCATGACATCACTTCTGCTGCCCCCGGTGATCTGGAAGCAGAAGTCCTACATTGTGTCCACAGAGGTGATTGAAACGCCTATGTGTTCCATCTTTGCATACATCCAAGAGATGATGGTGGAGATGGACTCCATATTATTGGGTTGTGCAATCCCTCTTTTTATTGTAACATCTTCCTGGCTTCCCCAACAAAAACAACTTCTGCTGCTTATGGTTGCTGTGATTTCAAACAAGACTTTGTATAGTAATTTAGGTTGGGGGGAAAAAAAATAATCAACTTCAACCTTTTAATTTAAATAAGACTTATGTAAAGGTGGTCATATACGTAAAATTGGCCATATCATTAAACCAAGCGTAAAGATGTACTATAGTTTACATTACAAATTCATTTTTGCATAATGCAGACTACTGTATTCTAACACATTGATTGGTCTTCATTTCTTTTGTGGTTTATAAATGTACTTTTTGTTCTGAAGCATTCCAGTTTGAAGTTGAAGTGGCTCAGCTTGGAATTCAAAGTAGAAGATAAATGTGAAAAGGACATTATAAAAATACAGGCAACAAAATATAATAGATTCACAGAGAATCCATTCAGACCAAAGATCAATAGAATCATTATTTTAATCATTATTAGTTTAATAAACTATAACACAGGTATGGGATCCGTTATCCAGAAACCTGTTATCCACAAAGCTCCAAATTATGGAAAGTCTGTCTCCCATTGACTCCATTTTATCCAAATAATCCAAAGTTTTAAAAATTATTTCCTTTTTCTGTGTAATAATAAAAAAGGACCTTGTACTTGATCCTAACTATGATATAATTAATCCTTATTGGAAGCAAAACCAGCCTATTGGGTTTATTTAATGTTTTCATGATTTTATAGTAGAATTAAGGTATGAAGATCCATTTTACTGAAAGATCCATTATCCAGAATACCCCAGGTCGCAGAGTATTCTGGATAATAGGTCCCATAAAGTCAGCTCCTTTTTGACTAAAGGCAGGTTGCTATCATTTGATGCCTGGGGCAATGAACACCAGATTGTATTCTCTAGCATCAGAAACAGTGGCATAACTACCGGGGGAGCAGGGGGTGCGATTGGGCCAGGGCCCGCACCCCCTCAGGGCCCACCTGGCAGCTCACGCACCACGATTCCCAGGTGGTTCCGGGTGTACGGACTGGTTCCTCTAGTTACGTGACTGATCAGAAACTCTGTAGCTTAAATACATATTTGCTCAATATAAATGCATTAAAACATCCAAAAACTATGCAAGGTGTTCTATTTATGAAATGCTGCTTCAAATGCAATTAGGGAAGTATAAAAGCATGTAGGGATAGTGAAATAGCTTTTCTGCCATCATCATTAAAAGGGACATAATGGGGCCTTTAGAGTACTTTTTAGTAAAATAATGCTGCCACGAAAAACCCTTGGTATATGTTATATAATAATTCCTCAACAATGTATTCCATCAAAATATATTCAGTGAAAAATAAGACTTTCGTTTAAATGGTGTGATTTAGTGATGTGCGGGAGAAAACTAGACCTGCATCCGACCCTAACCACACGCCACACGACTCATCCCCACCCATGCTTCTCCCCTCCTTTCATAGACTCACGGGGCAGGCATGCGTCTATAAAACTGGAAGCCGGAAGTGGGATGCTAGCAGTGCAAGGTCCCTAACATTGACTTGAACTTGCATCTGTGCAGTAATGACCAGCCCAATATCCACAGGAGCCGCCTGAGGCAGCAAGAAGCATATTATCGCCCCTGGAATAGCAGAGCTTTTTTCTGCTCCTTTCCACTACTGCATGCAAATAAATGGAGATGTTAAAAAGCACAAGCTAATAGGGCATATAGAAGATACAATGAATGAGAAGATTGCTGGGAGAGAAGTAGAGAAAAGATGGTGAAGTGTTATAAACATAGATAAGATGGAGGTATCAAAGAATGGAAAACAAGAAGAGAAAATGAAGGTAGTAGATTGAGAAATGTGTGTTATGACACACAATATACATGCAGGGTGAAGTGTTTGTAGGAGCTGGATTAACAGCCAAGAAAATATATGCACAGTTTTCATTCAGTGGTCCCTATAGGCCAAATCTATGCATACTGGGCATCAAAATGACTTTGCTTTTAAGTGGGTGAAACCAGAAAGTGCTGGTGGATGAGGCTTATTATACAACAGTGGGTGTGGCTTATAATTATAGGAGGGGCTTGTGTTTTAGCACACCACACTATGCACAGCATACATAGCATCCAAGCACTGTTTACGTGGATTTAATTCACTGGAGGGTGCCTACATACTGGCCCCATAAATTTGGGTTTCCTTGCCCTTTAAAGCAATATACTTATGCTTGATGGCTTGCAACATAGGTTATAATGGTTTAACACCACCTCAAACCTGGCAAACAATTTAAGGCAATAAAAAAAAAAAGCCACAAAAACTGAGAATTGCTTTAGAAAAAGCATGACTTATTGAGAAAAGTCATACATGAAAAAACAGGGAAATTAAATGGGCAGTACACCTTTGAATTAACTTTTAATATGACGTAGAGAGTGATATTCTGAGACAATTTGCAATTGTTCATCATAATTTTTTATTATTTGTGGTTTTTCAGTTAGCTTTTTATTCTGCAGCTTTCCTTTTTGCAATTTGGTTGCTAGGGCTCAAATTAGCCTAGCAATCATGCATTGATATGAATAAGAGACTGGAATATGAATAGGAGAGGACCTGAAAAGAAGGATGAGTAATCAAAACTAGCAATAACAATACATTTGTATATTTACAGAGCATTCATTTGAAAGTTGAAAAGAGTCAGAAGAAGGCAAATAATTCAAAAGCTATACAAAATAAACAATGAAGACCAATTGGAAAGTTGCTTAAAATTGGACATTCTATAATATACTAGAAGTTAACTTAAAGGTTAACCACCCCATTCATATTTTAGCCCAGAAAAATGTATTTGCATTCATGGAAAAAATGTCACTTAAATCAACAACCTTCACTTTGATGATTTGTCCTATATTATTATTACCTATATCCAAGCACAAAACCTATTGATTTAAGTTAAACATCTTTACAATGTTGAATCCTATTATAGGAGTTAGGCAGTTGCTTAGGGCACAATTTGAGGCGAGGAAAGGTACAGAGTCCCTACTGATTCTTACTGTTTGGCACAAAGCACTCTGCAGCATTGTAGGGGAACTGGCAGGATCAGCTGCGAGCTGGGGGAATTCAGTCAGGTCCATGGTGGGTGAGTTCAAACCAGAGTGTGCATACTGGGGTGTAGATGTCAGTGGTGACATTTGTTTTGGCAAGCTTTTGGCGCCCTTATAGCTTGGCCCAGTTCTATAGTGCCCAGTTTAGTTGCACATCTCTGCGCTCTCTTAAGCTCCATAATATCCTTCTTAAGGACTTGAGCCCAAAACTGCACTGCATACTCAAGGGGACCGATATAGAGGCTTGTTTAGTACAGTACCAGGATGCATGGGTCCAAGCTCAAATGGAATCAAGGCTATTCATTACAGCCTGTACAAATACACCCCTTACACTGTTGTGCTAAGAGCCCATTTGAATGTTACGAAAATCCCAAACAAGTGTGCCTATGCATGCAAGGGAACCCTGAAGCTACTGTCACCCTTCACAGGACTGCTTCTGCCATGAGGGAAGGTGAGAATCTTGCCTCAGGCGGCATGGAGAAGCCAGTTACCAGGGGCAGCAAAAAGCCGCCTCTGGTAACTTTAAGAGCCAAATTTCCATTCTTTTTCAGATGGAAGGGGGGGGCGGCATTGGGGCTGCTGCCTCAGGCGGCAGCAGCCCCTACGTTCATTTAGCAGTTATACGAGGGAACCCAAAGCTCGTCAATAGGCACAAAAGATCCATGCCAAAGAACCAAATACCAAAGTGCATTGAAGAGGAAGGGTGTTTTTTTGTGTGGAAATTTGTCAACTTTTATTACAGTAACTTTTTAAGCACTAAATACAGAGAATTGACGTCAATGTTTGTTTTGTGGCTACATTTTTTCACAGTGAAAATTTTTGTGCGAAATGCAGAATTTCACCTTTCACCTTTCATTCATCACTAGTGGTTAATTTAATATGTTCTGCCTGTTTCTGAAATACTATGGATCTGATTATTATGTCTCAAAACAAAGTTACAGAATACTAAGCAAGTACATTATGTACATTATGCTACTAAGAACATTATGGCTTGAACTTTAAGGAAAAAAAATATTGTAAAAATAAATACACTTAAGAATGAAAAAACACACACACACAAGTGAGCTACGGCTAGAAATAATCAGGTGATTCATCTGTAGGAAATAGGGAGATAGACAGATCAGTATCTGAATGAACAGGGTGCAATAGAAGGCAACAGATAAGATGGATGTGTTGGTTAGGTTAGTGTGGGAAGATGGATGGAATAAATCAGAGAAGAATGAGGATGGTTGAGTTTCAAGATGAACACAGGAGAAACAATAAATAGACTAAAATAGACTAAAAGTCTAAAAGTTGAATAACGTTTGATACATAAAGTTGTTAGGGTTCAGAATGAGAAAGTGTTCAATTACCATCCATCATTTGACGAGAATCTGAGAAAATGTATTATGCAGAGGTTGAAAACAAGCAGAAATGTTACCGTATGGATAAATGCAAGGTGAGTGTTGACAGAGAAACTATAAATAAAAAAAATTGTGGTTCTTGTAAACCTTTTATAACACTAAATAAATACATACATACATACATATTTGGACACCTAAGTGGTCATCTTATTCATCCAGGCGTCGGGGGTCATTTATCAACACTGGGCAAATTTGCCCATGTGCAGTAACCCATGGCAACCAATAAGATTGTTGCATGCATTGTTCTACTTGCAGCTGGCTTTAAAAACCTAATCACTGATTGGTTGCTAAGGGTAACTGCCCATGGGCAAATTTGCCCAGTGTTGATAAATAAGCCCCAGTGTATTTAGAGAGGAGCTTTCTGGCTCCAACAAGTAAAGTAGTTGGGGTTAGCACCCTTGCGGTGATCAAGCCACCAGACAGGGACACCAGTGGGTGAGCTCAGGATCAGGGAAAGTGTCAAGGAGCAAGTTACCCCATGGGATACCTAGTGCTGGGGAAAATCACCAAGACAGGCTGCACTACCCCCTGAGAGGGGCCTACTTGCAATATCTTAATAAGTTGTGAAGGTTTTCCACTGATTGCTGGGAATCTACTGGAAGATCCATAGTGCCTGATTGTTGTAAATAGTTCCACTGCCTGCCTGTTCAATAAAGAAGTTTACCTGTTTGAAGCAACCCCTGGACTGCTGTTACTTTCAGCCTGCTTGATCTGTGCACCAGGAGACACCCAGGATCCACCTAAGGGCGATACACACTGCTGGGTGCTCGGGATACACTGGCAGCAAGTTACACTATTTTCAAACATCTCTAGCCCAGCCACAGGTGTACTACATAATTATTTCTACCTTTATGCCTTTCTGAACAAAAGGACCACCTTTTGGATGCCTCTGAAACAGTTCATTACTTTTATACATTTGTTTGTTCTAGAGATCTTAGAACAATCCCCACATAACAGCACACATGGTTCACAGCAGAATGGTTCACGTCTCTTCTGTGCCCATAACCATGAAGCAGGCACCAGAATCAATATGTGATCCACATCCACAATGAGGTGGCGCAGATATAAATAGAGAGCAGAGGATTCACATTTATAGGGCAGGATGGGGTTGTGCATCACCGGCCCAGGCCTGCTCCCAAGTTTGCTTATGTGCGCTGCGGGGGGCGCAGGAGTTTAGATGTCCCGAGGGGGCCCCCGGTGACTGCTAGGAGGGCCCTTGGTGTTGCAGTCCCGGTGGGCCTCCAATGCTCCAGTCCGGCCCTGTGCATCACACAAGGAAAAGTGACTATGGCTGGTAGTGTTGGTGTTTCAGAAGCAATGACTTTATAGTTTATGAGATTTTTTAGTAAAAGCCCACACAATCTGAATAGAACAATGTGTTTCAAACAATCCTAATAGAATATTAAGTGCTGGTGTGACATGAGTGGTACAGAGCCAGTCTATCACAGAGTATACTCTATCACTAAGCATCCATGAGATTTGGCAGTTTGGCACAATCCACACACAGAAAACAAAGGGGTCCTGTTTCAACATGGCACTTTTTACATGTAGGAGATTTTCTAATCCGTTTCAGATATAGACAGCTGACTAAAGGATTAAACTAAGGAGGGAAAAGATATATATTACTTATGTCTCAAGGTGACAGGTCCTCTTTAACAGACTCTGCACAGTGGGTTTAAGCAACACACGTCTCAACAGATTCTACATAGACATTTTCACTGCCCTTCAGATAAAGTTGCCAGAAATAGGAGCCTGAGTGTTTCATTTTGGGTACCCAGTGTTTAAATACTTCCCTGGAGAGTAACCACTTTCACAGTAACTTCACTATCAGTGTATAACATGCAGAGGCACTATAAATAATATATTCATACACAGTACTATGTGTATATCATGATTATTATCCTTTATTCTACAGAATGCTAAACCACGTAAGATCTCTACCTCAAGGGGTCTTGCAATCCAATTACCTTATAAAAAAGAAGAAACTAGAGTATCAGGAAGAAGCCTACAAAAGAAATGAAAGAAAATACAAACAGTGAACTTGAACCTATAGTTGCAAGACAATTCTAACTATCAAACCACCAAGCAAGCCCTGTTGTTATTCTAAGGTCTGGGCATATACCAACCTTAAAATACCCAAGCAAAAAGATATACTCTATGTATAAATGTCAAAAGAATGAGATTGTTTTTGTGCTTTTAGGCAGTTATTTATTAAAGTCCGAATGGAAAAGAAACTCGAAAAATTTTAGGTTTTTTACATAGTAACATAGTAAGTTAGGTTGAAAAAAGACACGTCAAGTGTCAAGTTCAACCTTTTAACCTACCTAACTGCTTGTTGATCCAGAGGAAGGCAAAAAAAAAAAACCATCTGAAGCCTCTCCAATTTGCCTAGGAGGGTGAAAGAATTCCTTCCTGACTCCAAGATGGCAATCGGACTAGTCCCTGGATCAACTTGTACTATGAGCTATCTTACATAACTCTGTATTCCCTCACTTGCTAAAAAGCCATCCAACCCCTTTTTAAAGCAATCTAATGTATCAGCCTGTACGGCTGATTCAGGGAGAGAATTCCACATCTTCACAGCTTTCACTAAAAAAAAATCCCTTCCAAATATTGAGCATGAACCTCTTTTCATTACTAGATTACTATATGATGCCCTTATATATTTATACATAGTTATCATATCACCCCTTAAGCGCCTCTTCTCCAGTGTGAACATCCCAGTCTTTCCATGCCTTTTACCAGTTTAGTTGCCCTTCTCTGGACCCTCTCTAATTCAGTAATGTGCTGTTTGAGTGTTGGAGACCAAAACTGTACGGCATATTCTAGATGGGGCTTTACCAATGCTCTTTACACTGGAAGAATGACCCCTTCCTGCTGTGAATCAATGCCCCTTTTAATACAGCTCAAAACTTTATTTGCCTTTGATGCTGCTGACTGGCATTGATTGTTACAGCCAAGTTTATTATCTACAAGGACTCCAAGGTCCTTTTCCATAATGCATTTGCCTACTGCAGTCCCATTAAGAGTATAAGTGGCTTGGATATTTTTACATCCCAGGTGCATGACTGTACTGTACTTAGCTGACAGATTGCCAGTTTGTCAAGATCCTGTTACAAGGATGCTGCATCCTGGATGGAATTAATTGGGCTGGATAGTTTTGTGTTATCTGCAAACACTGTTACATTACTTATAATACCCTTCCCTAAATCATTAATAAAAAGGTTAAATAAAAGTGGACCCAATACCAAGCCCTGAGGGACCCCCCTGCAAGTAGAGATTGTACCATTAACAACCACTCTCTGTACCCGATCCTGTAGCCAGTTTCCAATCAGTGGCAGAACTACCGGGGGATCAGGGGGTGCGAGCGGGCCAGGGCCCGCACCCCCTCAGGGCCCCCCGGCAGCGCCGCGCACCACTGAAAGCCCCCCCGGCAGCGCTGTTCGCCACTGAAATTCGGGCTGTACAGAGGGGGGCGGGGCCCGACTGCGCGTCATGCACCAGTGCCCGCCCAATCCATTAGGTCCAACAGACCTTAGTTTAGCACCTTAGTTTAGCACGGTATCAAACGTTTTGGCAAAATCCAAATAGTCTGACGAAGGGGCACGCCCCCGAAATGTTACATTTGACGTAATAAACACGCAGGGGTCATCCCCGCTTCACTGGCTATCGTGTGTCTGGTATCTTTCTCTGAAAATCCAAATAGTTCACATCTACTGCTCTCCCTCTGTCCAGCATTTTACTTACCTCATCATAAAGAGCAATCAAATGTCTGACATGACCTGTCGCTGAGACCGTAATCCCTTTTTAAATATTGGGATGACCAGCTTTTTTCCAATCCATAGGTACCATACAAGATGAAAGCGAATCTGAGAAAATCAGAAATTCTAAACTGAACTAAACTCTCTTAGAACCCAGGGGTGTATGCCATCTGGCCCTGGTGCCTTCTTTACATTAATTTTTATTAAAGCTTTATAAATCATATCCGGAGTCAGCCACAGACTAGATTGAGCTGAGCCATCAGTGCAACTATGAAGTGACCCTGGGATCTCAGACTCTATTGTATACACTGAAGAAAAGAACTGTTTTAGCATATTTGCCTTTTCTGCATCTGTTACAACCATAATAGCACCATTATTTAAAGGAGCAACACTGTCAACCCGCATCTTTTTACTATTAATATATATGGAAAACTTTTTGGGGTTAGTATTCGCCTCAGCCACAGTAAATGAAGGGAGAATTTCACTACATACAGTCAGGTTTTTTATAAAAATGGTAGACATTTTTTAATCAAATTATGTAGGAGAAAGGTTACTTTTCTTTAAAGAAAGTAAAAATGGGATTTTATTTTTTTGCCTTTAAATCCCCTTTAAGCCACATAGGGGGATTCTTCATGCTTCTACGTTTACTTCATAAGGGAATAAATTGAGAACAGTAATGATTTAATATCATTTTAAATGACAACCATTTCTGTTCTGTGTTTTTAGATGAAAACCTAATGCCCCAATCCATGCTCTGAAAGGCAGCCCTCAAGGCACTAAAATTAGTTTTTCTGAAATTCATGGTTTGTTGTCCCAGTGTATTTTTGTTTTTTGCACCAGACATTAAAATATATCACATTATGGTCACTATTACCCAGGGGTTCAATGACTTGCACATTTGATATACATTCAGGGTCATTCTGAGATCACTAGATCTTGGTAGAGATCACTAGATCAATTTTTTCTGGTTGGCTCCTCAACAACTTGTGCCATAAAATTGTCATGCAACAAGTTTATAAACTTGTTCCCATTAACTGTCCTAGCAGTACTGTTGCTCCAGTCAATATCTTCAATATCTGGGTAATTAAAATCCTCCATAATCATTACTTTCCACAAACTTTTCTATTTGCATCAGGAGCTTAGCCTCCTTCTCACTTACATTAGAGGGTCTATAGCAGGGGTCCCCAACCTTTTTTAATTGTGAGCCACATTTAAATGTAAAAAACAGTTGGAGAGCAACACAAGCATGAAAAGGTCCATGAGGATGTCAAATAAGGGCTGTGATTGGCTGTTTGGTAGCCCCTAAATGGACTGGTAGCCTACAAGCAGCTCTTTTTGGCAGTACACCTGTTTATTTATGCAACAAAACTTGCCTCCAAACCAGGAATTCAAAAATAAGCACCTGCTTTGATACCACTAGGAGCAGCATCCAAGGGGTTGGTGAGCAACATGTTGCTCGTGAGCTACTGTTTGGGGATCACTGGTCTATAGCATACTCCTACAATTGATTTTCTGGACTCTTTTTAATCGGTGAAGAGCTCCACTCATAAGACTTCCGCCCCCTAATTTTCTAACATCACTTCTTCCTTTATATTAACTTTTAAATCCTGCCCAACAAACAGACATACCCCTCCTCCTTTTCTATTGTCTCTGTCCCACCGAAATAAAGTATAGCCGCTGATATTAACTGCTCAGTCATGTGACTCATTTAGCCATGTTTCGGCCACACCAATCACATCATATTTTCCCTTCAACACCAGAACCTCCAGCTCTCCATCTTTAATATAAAATCCAAATTCTTTTGGTGGAAAAAGACTCTAATGTTTTGGGAATTATTAAAGCCTGATGCTGCAAAAAATCTGAATCAAATAATCCGGCATCTAAGACCTGCCGATGTTGTATATAAGTCAATGGGAGAGATCCCTATCCTATTTGGAAGTTTCTGTGCTCTGTGCTGGAATTAGACCAAAGATTATCCCTTTCAGACAAAAAAGTGATATTCAGACAAATACCCGAAAAATCCAGTTTTTTCTGGAAAAAGCCTGAAAAAATCATACGAGTCGGGAAAAAACAGAAACAATTGTACGATCCAATTACAGTATATTGTGCTTTGTAAATAACAAATAAGGTTACTGTGAGAACGCACGCTTGCGTCCTGTCCGGCGCAGGCGCGGACGCGCTAATGCGTGTCGGCGTGTGACGCGGGACGCTGGCGACGGTCGCGGACGCGGAGGCGCCGGCGGTCGCGGGCGCAAGGACGTAGGCGGAAACGCCTGTGACGGACATGCTGGCGTCAGTTCCGCGACGTCAGCGCAATGACGCCAGTTTGGCGCCAAAACCTCTGTATTTAAACCAAACCAGATTAACATGCATTGCCTGGTTATTAGGTTATTTGACTGAAACCCTAGCGACTCTGAACTTTGGATTCCCGATTATTGACCCTTGCCTGAACCTGGACTTTGATTACTGCCGCCTGTCTCGACCTTCTTGCCTGTTTATCGATTACGAATATTGCTGCCTGCCTTTTGACCTCGGATCTCCTGACTACGACTTTGCCTAATCCCTTGTACTTCGCTGACCGTCTCACTGGCTACTCTCCACAACCCTGCTCCCTGTTCCACTCCAGGTGGGTAGTGGTTGTGTGAGGCGCTTGTGGGTTCATTAACTTCTGCTCCTGCCTCTTCTACTTCTGGATTATACTGGTAAGTCCTGACAGTATAACCAGGCCAAAGATGGATCCAGCTGAAGGGGCGTCCCCGTTTGCAGTCCTGACGCAACAGTTATCTTCCCTTACACAAGCCGTCCGGGAGCTGCAAAGTGGCTATGCTCAGTTACAGGAGCACATTAGGACCCAACCACCGGTTGTTCTCCCTTCCATGCCCGCTGCAACTCCTCCGGTTCCAGCGGAAGTCCAGGTGATAACTTCTGAGATTTCGGAAACCTAAGGTGGCCTTTCCGGAGAAGTTTGCGGGTGACCGAAAGTTGTTCCGGAATTTTAGGAGCAATTGTAAGTTACTGTTTACACTCAAGCCTCATACCTATCCCTCTGAGCAGACCCGGGTCGGGGTGATTATCTCTTTTCTGACGGGAGAACCACAGACGTGGGCCTTTCGTCTTATGGATCGCCACAGTCCTGGATTGGCCACAGTAGACTCCTTCTTTGATGCCATGGCAGTTCTTTTTGACGATCCGCACAGAGCCACTACTGCTGAAGCTGCCCTGCGTGCCTTGAAGCAAGGTAGCCGCCCAGCGGAATTCCCTGGAAGACCCTGGAATTCCGGCAATGGGCAGATGACACGGAGTGGAATCCGGCTGTGCTTAAGAACCAGTATCGCTTCGGCCTTTCTTCTGAACTAAAAAATGAATTGGCCCGTACTGGCATTCCCGACAGTCTGGAAGACCTCATCTGTCTGGCCATCCAACTCGATCGGAGGCTCAGGGAGCGCAGAGAGGAAGAAGAGGCAGAGAGAGCAGGTCTTCCACCTCAGTCTTGGATGTTACCAACCGCTCCACCTCCTATCCGAATGCCTTCCACTTTTCCTCCAGCTGTTCCGCCACCCGTCTTCAGTGCAGCCCCAGAGCCGATGCAGATTGGAGCCATTAGATCTGCATTAACTCCAGAGGAACGGATCAGACGTCGCAGACTCAACCTCTGCCTTT
Source organism: Xenopus laevis (assembly GCF_017654675.1). Taxonomy (NCBI): domain Eukaryota; kingdom Metazoa; phylum Chordata; class Amphibia; order Anura; family Pipidae; genus Xenopus; species Xenopus laevis. The sequence goes on from NC_054386.1 coordinate 46,249,296, forward strand.
ATTGTGGACAAGCAGGTCACTTGCTTCGGGGTTGTCCGATTCGTCCAACGGGTAAGAGGATTTTCAAAAGAGACTTTTCCAGTTGCCATGTTCCCGTGCCTCTCCTGACTGTCTCTTTATCTTTGCAGTGGGGAGACAAGCGGGTAGAGCTTCAAGCAATCCTTGATTCTGGGGCCAGCGGGTGTTTCCTGGACAATAAAGTGGCGCTGCAGTTCCAGATTCCACTCCAGTCCAAAAAGAATCCCATAGCCCTCCGTGTGGCAGATGGTTCTCTGATTACCTCGGGCCCTGTGGTGCAAGAGACCGTCTCACTTTTTGTTGTGTTAAATAAAGGGCATGCTGAAGTCATGAACTTTGATGTGGTTTCCTCGCCTCTATTTCCCGTCATTCTGGGTCTACCCTGGTTGCAGAAACACAACCCGTCCATCAACTGGACTACCGGTGAAGTGAACTTTCTTTCAAATTTTTGTTCTTCTCAATGCATTTTCTCTTTCAATAGAGTCTGTTCTTTATCTCCTGCTTCCGAAATTCATAATCTTATTCCTCAAGCTTACTGGGAATTTACGGACGTTTTCAATAAGAAAGGGGCAGACAAGTTGCCTCCTCATCGTATTTATGATTGTCCTATTAACCTTCTTCCAGGGGCTCAGATTCCTTTTGGACGAGTTTATCCGTTGTCCGAGTCTGAACTATCGGAACTTTGTTCTTATTTAGATGAAAATCTGGCCAAAGGCTTCATTCGACAATCTTCTTCTCCAGCAGGGGCTGGGATCTTCTTTGTTGAAAAAAAAAGATCATTCTTTAAGGCCGTGTATTGATTACCGGGATCTGAACAAGATTACTGTTAAGAATCGTTATCCACTTCCTCTTATTCCTGAACTTTTTCAACGTTTGGCGGAGGCTAAGATCTTTTCTAAACTGGATCTCCGTGGCGCATACAATCTCGTCAGAATAAGAGAAGGTGATGAGTGGAAGCCGGCTTTTCGTACTCGTTATGGGCATTTTGAATACCTGGTCATGCCCTTTGGTCTTTGCAACGCTCCTGCAACATTTCAACATTTTGTCAATGATGTTTTTAGAGACTTCCTCGACATATTCGTTATCATATATTTGGATGATATCCTTGTTTTTTCTAATTCTTTGGAGGAACACAGATCACATTTAAAGAAGGTGCTGGCTCGTCTACGTATTCATCAGCTTTATGCTAAGATTGAGAAATGTGTCTTTGAACAAACATCCGTGGACTTTTTGGGCTTTCTCCTTTCTCCGCAGGGAATTCAGATGGACTCCAGGAAGATCTCCGCAATTCTTGATTGGCCAATTCCTTCTTCCAAGAAAGCTGTCCAACGTTTTATTGGGTTTGCAAATTTTTATAGGAAATTTATAAAGAATTTTCCCCAGGTTATTCTTCCAATTACTGAGTTGACTCGTAACAATCAAAAGTTTTGTTGGTCACCACAAGCTCAGGCGGCCTTTGAGAAATTGAAGGCACTCTTCACTTCAGGCCCAATTCTTCATCATCCTGATGTTTCCCTTCCTTTAATCCTGGAAGTTGACGCTTCAGAGCTTGCGGTGGGTGCTGTGTTATCGCAAAGAGCTGGGTTTCAGGAGGATCTGCATCCTGTTGCTTTTTTTTCTCGTAAACTGGCCAAGAGCGAATGTAACTATGATGTTGCCGATCGTGAACTACTGGCCATTAAGTTAGCACTTGAAGAGTGGAGGTATCTCCTTGAAGGATCTAAACATCCAATCCTCATCTTTACGGATCATAGGAATCTGGAGTATTTACGTTCGGCCAAGAGGTTGAGACCCAGACAAGCAAGGTGGGCTTTATTCTTCATGAGATTCAATTTTCATCTCACATATCGACCTGGGTCTAAGAATGTTAAAGCAGATGCTTTGTCCCGTATGTTTTCATCTTAAGACGAGTCTTCTGTGGTTCCTGAAACAATTTTAAACTCTAATAATTTTCTCCTGCTACAGTCTACCCTGGTTGATGGAATTAAAGACGCTTCCTTAAATCTCTCTGAACCATCGTTAGTTTCCAAGGAGGGTCTTCTTCTTCATCAAGGTAAAATTTTCGTTCCTGAACCTATGCGCTTAGAGGTCCTCAAGAATGTTCATGATTCTAAATTGGCAGGTCATCCAGGTATCAAGAAAACTATTATCCTGGCTAAGAGACTATTTTGGTGGCCTGGGTTGGCTAAGGACTGTTTTCAATTTGTTACTTCTTGTGAAGTTTGCTCTAGGTCCAAGGACTCTCATTCTCGGCCTATTGGTCTTCTACAACCTCTGCCTGTGCCTTCTCGTCCATGGGGTTTGGCTTCTTTGGATTTCATTTCTGATTTGCCATTATCTTGTGATTGTTCCACTATTGTCGTTTTTGTGGACCGTTTAACAAAGATGGCTCATTTCAAGTCGTTACCTAGACTTCCTTCTGCCTCTGAGACTGTTAAAACCTTCATTAAGGAAGTAGTAAGGCTTCATGGTCTTCCGGATGAGGTGGTGTCGGATCGGGGACCACAATTCACTTCTCAGTTTTGGAGATCGTTGTGTGGAGCACTCAAGATTTCGGTGTCCCTTTCCTCTGCCTTTCACCCTCAGTCCAATGGTCAGACCGATACGAACTAATCAGACTCTCGAGCAATATCTGAGATGTCATTGTTTCTGACATTCTAGTTCCTGCTGTCAAAGACCGATTAACTTCCTTATCCAATAATTTTCAAAAGATCCAGGAAAACATGAAGCAGGCCCAACAAAATTTCAAAATTTATGCCGATCGGAGACGGAGAGGTGACCCAGAGTTCAAGGTGGGTGACCGTGTTTGGTTATCAACTGTTAACCTTAAGCTTTCTTGTCCCAGTAGGAAGTTGGGTCAACGTTTCCTGGGTCCCTTCCCTATTATTCGCAAAATCAATCCTGTGGCTTTTCAACTTAAACTTCCAGCTTCCTGGCACATCCATCCAGTGTTTCATGCTGCTCTTCTAAAACCAGCCTCAACGTTCCGATTTCCTGGGCGTTCGGCTCCTCCTCCGCTACCTGTGGTGGTCAACGGTCAGGAAGAATTTGAGGTTGAGGAGATCCTGGATTCCAGACTAAGAGGCAAGCGGCTCCAGTACCTGGTGAGATGGAAGGGTTACGGTCCGGAAGAAAATTCCTGGGAACCAACGTCGAATATCCACGCTCCTGAGTTGCTGGAGAAATTCCATAGAACTCACCCTGGTAAGCCTTCTGGTGGTCGCGTCCTGAGGCCGCTCCTTGATGGGGGGCAATGTGAGAATGCACGCTTGCGTCCTGTCCGGCGCAGGCGCGGACGCGCTAATGCGCGTCGGCGTGTGACGCGGGACGCTGGCGACGGTCGCGGAGGCGACGGTCGCGGGCGCAAGGACGCAGGCGGAAACGCCTGTGACGGACATGCTGGCGTCAGTTCCGCGACGTCAGTGCAATGACGCCAGTTTGGCGCCAAAACCTCTGTATTTAAACCCAAACCAGATTAACATGCATTGCCTGGTTATTAGGTTATTTGACTGAAACCCTAGCGACTCTGAATTTTGGATTCCCGATTATTGACCCTTGCCTGAACCTGGACTTTGATTACTGCCGCCTGTCTCGACCTTCTTGCCTGTTTATCGATTACGAATATTGCTGCCTGCCTTTTGACCTCGGATCTCCTGACTACGACTTTGCCTAATCCCTTGTACTTCGCTGACCGTCTCACTGGCTACTCTCCACAACCCTGCTCCCTGTTCCACTCCAGGTGGGTGGTGGTTGTGTGAGGCGCTTGTGGGTTCATTAACTTCTGCTCCTGCCTCTTCTACGTCTGGATTATACTGGTAAGTCCTGACAATTACATTGTGAATTCTAGTTTGGCCAGACTTTTTTATTTTAAAAAATCAGAAAAAAAAAAAAATAACCCCTTTAACGCTATTACAGGTATGCAACCTGTTATCCAGAAAGCTTGGGATTTGTATTTTTAATAAATTAATTATTTTGTTTTCCCTTTCCATTTGCTCCTAGCTCTCCAGCAGGTTGGGTCGGTACATGACTGGTTTCTCCCTTGTTCACTACCTGTGAGCAGAGATCAGCTATGACTAACCAAGAAGCTCAATCTGAACACAATAGGGGTCATAAACAACTGTGGGGGGGGCACATGTGCTACAGCACTAAGGGGCACAAGTAATATTGCCACATCTTCCCCTTGGTTTAAATTCTGTATAAAAAAAAACCCTTGGCCTGTACTCTAAAATTGGCCCCAATATCTCAACAGAAAAGAGAAAATCTTTTCCATATGATGAGAGGCACAGCTCTGTGAAGTTTACAGATAGCACATACAGATGCAGAAAGATCAGAGGCAAAGTATTGTAAATTCCACATACAGTATCTCAATGTCACCTTGTTCAGAGACCACTTCATCATTCACATCTATAAATTTACTCTGCTTTTCTATCAACTACAAATCTCCTGTGCAATAACACCTCATGTTTTTTATGCAGTAACTTTTATATTAAAGTGGTACAGGTATTAGACCTGTTATCCAGAATGCTCAGGACTTGAGGTTTTCCGGATAAAGGATCTTTCCGTCTACTAGAAAATCATGCAAACATTAAATAAACCCAATAGGCTAGTTTTGCTTCCAATAAGAACTAATTATATCGTAGTTTGGATCAAGTACAAGGTACTGTTTTATTAATACAGAGAAAAAGGAAATAATTTTTACAATTTGGATAATTTGGTTAAAATGGAGTCTATAGGAGATGGCCTTTCCGTAATTTGGAGCTATCTGGATAACAGGTTTCGGGATAATGGATCCTATACCTGTACTTGTTTTTCCAGCAAATAAGTGAAACTTTTCAAATGGCCTTCATTTTTTCTTTTTTATGTTTTTTACCATCCTCTCCTATGCATATTCCAGTCTCTTACTCTAATAAATGTATACTGTCATGGGAATTTTTTTTTCTTCAAAACGCATCATATATAATAGTGCTGCTCCAACAGGCTTCTGCACATTTATATTTAATTTTGAAATCTGACATGGGGCTAGACATATTGTCAGTTTCCCAACTGCTCCAGGTCATGTGACTTGTGCTCTGATAAACTTCAGTCACTCTTCACTGCAAGTTAGAGTGATATCACCCCCTCCCTTTCCTCCCCAGCAGTCTAACAACTAGGGATGCAGCAAATCCAGGATTCGTTTCTGTACTTCGGCCAGGATTTGGCCTTTTTCAGCAGAATTGGGATTCGGCCAAATCTTTCTGACCAGATGAAGCAAATCCTAATTTGCATATGCAAATTAGGGGCGGGGAGGGAAATCTCATGATTTTTTGTCACAAAACAAGGAAGTGAATTTTTTTCCCCTTCCCACCCCTAATTTGCATATGCAAATTAGGATTTGGGGGTTCAATATTCGCCCGAATCTTTCCAGAAGGACTCGGGGGTTTGGCCAAATCCCAAATAGTGGATTCAGTGCATCCATACTAACAACAGAACAATGGGAAGGTAACCAGATAACAGCTCCCTCACACAAGATAATAACTGTCTGGTAGATCTCAAAACAGCACTCAATAGTAAAATCCAGGTACCACTGTGACACATTCAGTTACATTGAGTAGGAGGAAACAACAGCCTGCCAGAAAGCAGTTCCATCCTAAAGTGCTGGCTCTTTCTGAAAGCACATGATCAGGCAAAATGACCTGGCAAAATGACCTAGATGGCTACCTACACACCAATAAATACAACTAAAAAAAATACACTTGCTGGTTCAAGAATGAAATTATATTGTAGAGTGAATTTTTTGCAGTGTAAAATGGTATAATTTAGAAATAAAAACGATATCATAAAAATAATGATAGAATCCCTTTAAGTCTACCAGAAAATCATGTAAACATTAAATAAACCCAATAGGCTGGGTTTGCTTCCAATAAGGAGTAATTATATCTTATTTTGGATTAAGTACAAGGTACTATTCTATTAATGCAGAGAAAAAGGAAATCATTTTTTAAAATTTGGAATACTTGGTTAAAATGGAATCTATGGGAGATGGCCTTTCAGTTATTCATTACCAAACAATAGGTAAAGACCCTGTACATGATATAGCCAAAGAAAACTCTGTGACTGATACATGGAATAATGGCACTATAAATCAAAGTACAAAGGATTATCTAATGATTGAACATCCACGTACTCCAGTGCTATACTTATTACCCAAAATACATAAGTCACTAGAGAATCCGCCAGGGCGACCTATTGTCTCAGGTGTAGGGTCTGTCCTAGAACCTCTCTCAAAATTTGTGGACTCTTACTTACAACCACTGGTTCAAGGTATCCCAACATGCCTTAAAGACACTAATGATTTACTACAAAGGTTGAATCTTTTACCATCACTAAACACCGAATGCACACTATGCAGAATTCATATTGTAAGCCTACATACTTCAATACCGCAAGATGAGGGGTTGAATTGTATCGTGGAGGCCCTGTTGGAAATGGCTTTACCTAACAATTTGATTTATTTTCGATTAGATTGTCTAACCATAGTGCTAAAAAGAAACTATTTCAGGTTTGAAGGGGAGTATTATTGGCAAAACCAAGGTACATCAATGGGGGCGGTGGTAGCACCTTCATTTGCAAATTTATGTGTCCACATGTTGGAAACAAAGTTTTTTCTAAAACATAAATATAGTGAGCATATCCTACTATACCTACGCTTTGTAGATGATATCTTGGTAATCTGGAAAGGGGATGTCGCCCTGTTCCACGAAATGGTATTTGAAGCCAATAGCCAACATCCCACAATTAAATTTACTACAGAAACCTCTAACCAGTCAATTAATTTTTTGGATGTAAAAATATCAATAGAAAATGGGTAACCGACAACGGATTTATACAGGAAAGCCACAGACAAAAATAACTTACTCAATGTCTCCAGTTTTCACAATCCTAGGTGTATCGAAGGGATACCAAAAGGACAATTTTTGAGAGCTAGGCGGATAGTCTCTAATGATGATAAATACTGGGAGGCAGCGTCCACACCGATTGACAGGTTTAAAGCCAAGGGCTACAATGAAAGGTTGTTAATTAACACTGCTAATAAAGTAAGTGAGGTCCCTAGAAATACACTGCTGTCACAAAACATAAATAATGATGACAATGTTAAATCCAAAAGAATACCTTTTGTGAGTAAGTTCTCGAAACAAAGTAAACGCATATAAAAAATTATAAAAAGATTTTGGCCAATACTCAATATAGATAAACCCCTGGGCAAATTATGCACACAAGCCCCTATGTTTAGTTACAAAAAAGGCAACACTTTAAGAGATATATTGTGCCCAGCTGAGCCATTTGCACCAAAGAGAATGGAGCAAATATTTAAAGGCACACCCAATATAGGTACTTACCCATGCCTCAATTGCGTTTGTTGTTCATCAATTATTAAAGGGGCAGTGGTACAGCATCCAACCAAAGGCAATAGTATCCACTTAAAACATTATGCCACTTGCAATACTTTGGGAGTAGTATATATGCTAAAATGCCCGTGTGGGAAAGTATATGTCGGCCAAACAGGGAGGCAAATCAAGGCTCGAATAAAAGAACATAGGGGTGACATCAAAAACTTTATATCAAAGCCTTACACAGATACCTCGGTCTCACGCCACTTCAACAAGCTAAGACATAATATGTCACAGTTGAAATGGCAAGTATTAGAAGTGGTACAGGAACCGCAAAGAGGAGGTGATAAAAAAAGAATACTGCTACAAAAAGAAGCTCTATGGATAAAAAGGCTATGTGCAATGGAACCACTTGGTTTAAATGACCACTGGAGTGTGGCTTGTTTCTTGTAGTTTGGATACCAATTTTGTTTCCTTTTTTTAACAGATAAAGCTGCCTTTGAACTATTGAAACCATCTGTATGGTAAGATACATGTAGTATGATAAGATGTTACATTTAATAATGGCAGCTTAAGTAGTAGCAATTGTTACAATGTTTGCAGAATAGGAGTTAGCAACATATTAAATTTTGTGTAGCCATTTGAGCTATAGCATAACCTTTACATGACTGGTGTTCAGCTAATAGTGACTCTAGCAGGCCCCAGGAAGGGCAGTTAAGTGTATAATGGACTTATTCACAAATTTTTTTAGCATACACCACCTGGGAATTTTTCTGGATTTTTGCACATGATGGACCACATCACTTTGGAATGGACTAACCCCCATACAGACTTTGTTTATGGACTTTCATACTACGTGGAGATGGCTAGGCTGAAAATCCTCCCAGCAATGGCCGTCTAACCAATGAAATGCAAAGGGGGTGGGGCCGAGGGTATTTATAGATTTTGTCCCTGTGTTTTGGTATACACTTGGAAAAGAGCACTGTGCTCGAAACATGTTGTGTGTTGGTGATTAAAGGCACCTTTGCAGCAGATTTTGCGCCTTATTGGTATTCTTTACCCACACTCTACTTTGATTGAATCGTGCTTGGGATGGAAGCAATGGTGTAAGATACCTAAAAATTACTTTCAAGGGTAAATATACCAGTTTATTTTGTTATTATTTTTAGTGTGGGGAAGTAATTTTTAAATTAAATTTTTGGGTATGGATACAGGCCAGTTTATGTTTTTTATATATTGCTTGTGATGATTTTAAGCAGATATAGTATAGTATAATAATACATTTATGGGATCCATTATCCTGAATGCTCTGAATTACAGGAATACCATCTCCCATAGAATTTATTTTAATTTATTTAAAAAAATTTCTCTGTAATAATAAAACCGTACCTTGTGCTTGATCCCATCTAAGATTTAATTAATCCTTATTGGAAGCAAAATAGTAACATAGTAAGTTGGGTCAAAATAGACACACTTCAACCTTTTACGTCTATTTTCTATACCCCATAACATGCCTAACTGCTAGTTGAACCAGGGGAAGGCAAAAATAACCCTTCTGAAGCTTCTCCAATTTGCCTCAGAGGAGAAGGGGATTTCCTCACTCCAAAATGACAATCAGGCCAGTATATAATCCTGTATTCCCTCACTTGCTAAAAAGCTATCCAACTTAATGTATCAGCCTGTACAACTGATTCAGGGAGAGAAATCTAAATTAAATAATGTGAGACCAAACTGTACAGCATATTCTAGATATGGCCTTATCAGGGCTCTATACAGTGGAAGAATAACCCCCTCCTCCGAATCAATGCCCCTTTTAATACAGCTCAAGACCTTATTTGCCCTTGCAGCTGATGACTGCCATTGCTTGCTACAGCCAAGTTTATTATCTACAAAGACTCCAAGGGTCTTTTTTATGAATTTGCCTAGTGCAGTCACATTAATGGTATAAGTAGCTTGCATATTTTTACACCCCATGTTCATAACTCATCTGCCACTTAGCCACCCAGTATGTCAGTTTGTCAAGATCCTGTTGCAAGGATGCCACATCCTGACTGGATTAATTGGGCTACATAGTTTTGTGTCATCTTCAGACACATTACTTACAATACCCTTTCCTAAATCATTATTGAACCATTTAAATAAAAGTGGACCCAATACAGATCCCTGAGGGACCCCACTAAGAACCTTACTCTGAGCAGAGAATGTACCATTAACAACCGCCCTCTGTAACTGATCCTGTTGCCAGTTTCCTATCCATGTGAAGACTTCTTCATTTAGCCCAACAGCTCTTAGTAATGCCTAAAGCATTTGTTTGTGGGGCACTGTAACAAATGCTTAGGCAAAATCCAAATAGATCACATCAACTGCTTCCCCACTGTCCAGCATCTTACTTACCACATCATAAAAAGCAACCAAATTTGTCTGACATGACTATCCTTCATTTAGCCATGCTGATTACTGCTCATAATGCCATTCACCAGGACATAATTTTGAATGTGATCCCTTAATAAGCCTTCAAATAATTTGCCCACCACAGATGTCAAATTGACTGGCCTATAATTTCCAGAATGAGATGCCAGTTTTTCAGATTCAGACTTCTATCCCCGGGGTATAATACATTTTTTTTCCACTAAACATTTGGATTTTATAGGTTTTGAATATTTTGAGTTTTTGGCATTCGGACTTTAATAAATAACCCCCTAAATGAGGTCACCTTATGGTCACTATTACCCAGGGGTTCAATAACTTGCACATTTCCTATACGTTCTGAATGGTTAGAGATTACTAGATCCAGTATAGAATTTTTTTCTGGTTGGCCATAAAATTGTCATTCAACAAGTTTATAAATGTGTTCCCATTAACTGTCCTGGCAGTACTGTTGTCCCAGTCAATCTCCGGATAATTAAAATCCCCTATTATCATTATTTACCCCAAATTAGAAGCCTTTTCTATTTGCATCAGGAGCTTAATCTCCTCCTCATCGCTTACATTAGGGGTCTATAGCATACTCCTACAATTAATTTGCTAGACTCTATACAAACAGTGAAGAGCTCCACCCATAAGACTTCCGCCCCCTCATTTTCCAACATCACCTCCTCCTTTATATTAGCTTTAAAATCCTGCCTAACAAACAGACATACTCTTCCTCCTTTTCTATTGCCTCTGTCCCCACAATGGCCACAATGGAGCAGCTGCAAAAAGAGCTGCCGAGATGGAACGCACAGTGGAAACCGAAACTAACCTGATACGGAACGCTTTTCCGCCAGAGGATGTTGCAGAGGGGATGACTAAGCTGACGGACCATTTGGAAAAGTTCCGCAGCGAAGTGGAGGCGCGGAAGCGCACCAAGTTCCAGCGAGATGCGTCTGACTACACGTCAGGAAGAGTATATCGCTGGGCGTACAGCCCTTATGCTACATCTCCAAACCGGAGACCCTCTAGGATGCCGCACGCAGGAGGAGAGGAGCGACATGACCAGTCGCGCTCTACATCAGGCTCAACCAATTCTTCTTTTTTAGGTGGGTCACAAGCGACTGGGGGCACATCAGAAGACGACGGCGGGGCGGCAGAAAACACCAGAGGGAAAGCGCCGCGGCCTTATCGCAATCGACGCAGACCCAAACGGTGGTGAATATTTCTAATGCCACCTTAACTAAGGACCAAGAGAAGGTACTGTCTAAGGGCCTGTCATTCAGTTTAGTAACTCGTCCAGATTTTTTTGAACTGGATTTAGAATTATACAGATTCTTTAAAAATATTAAATTGAAGGTCCAGTTCTGTGATGTGGAGGGGATTCAATCTTCTGGCTTACCTAACACTTTCTGTGGGGACGATTTAGGTTTAAAACCTGTGAGCCAGTATATCCCCACTATAGATAATGTTTTTATTGATGCTTTTATTACTAATGTGACCAGAGATGTTGCAACACTTGAAAGCCAATATAGGAGGGGTGATTTTCATGTATATCCTTACAATTTGAGTTCCAATGAGCAAAGGGCATTACGAGAATTAAGCCAAAATCAGGAGCTGGTTATCAAACCTACGGATAAAGGGGGAGCAATTGTTATAATGGATAAAATGGCATATTTGCAAGAAGTAAAACGACAATTGTCGGATACTAGCACTTATAAACCCCTTGATCATGATCCGCTGTTTGAAATCCAGAACAAAGTACAAAAATTAGTGTGTGAGGCCTTGGATCTCAAGGTCATAGACACACAGTTGGCCAGTTTTTTGAAAAAGGATAATCCGGTTACTCCAGTCTTTTATGTGTTGCCCAAAATACACAAAAGGCTGGAGTCTCCACCTGGTCGAACAATAGTGTCCTGTGTGGATTCGGTGCTCTCACCCTTATCTATATTTGTGGACCGTTTAATCAATCCGTATGTCTTACAACATAGGTCTTATATTAAAGACACAGGTGACTTTTTGGGAAAAATAAAAAATATTGGATCAGTACCAGAGGGGGCATTCTTGGTCACGCTTGATGTGGAGAGTCTCTACACCTCCATCCCACATGATGGAGGTGTGGAGGCTGTCCGCCTCGAGCTGACGCATGATGTATCAATGGATGGTGGCCAAAAAAATTTCATACTACAATGCTTATGTATGGTTCTGCAAAACAATTATATCCTTTTCCAAAATTATTTCTTCCTCCAAATAAGGGGAACGGCTATGGGTTCCAACGTGGCCCCGTCCTATGCCAATATTTATATGAATAGCTTTGAAGAGAGTAGCGTATACACCAATGAACTGTTTGGCAAGTACTGTTGGCATTGGGTTCGCTTCATTGACGATATTTTTGCAATATGGACGGGACCACATTGGACTCTTGATAAATTCTTTGAAGAGGTTAATAGTGCATCACCCTATCTTAGGTTTACCCTTGATGTCCAAACTGATTGTATTTCCTTTTTGGATACTTTGATAAGCTTGAGGGATGGGGTACTTTGGTCAGATCTTTACGTTAAACCGACTGATAAAAATACTATGCTTCATTTTAATTCATTCCATCCGCCTCATGTCAAAAAATCTTTACCCAAATTCCAATTTACAAGGGTAAAGCGTATTGTTTCTGACCAAGGTACCCTCAAAGCAAGAATGGATGAGATGACCATTAAATTTCAGGAGAGAGGATATCCACTAGCCCTATTGAAAGAACAGCGGGCTCAAGTGGAAGCCCCCAATAGGAGGCAGACAGGTAAACCGAAGGAGGGTGAGCGCCTAACTTTTGTCTCTAGGTATAACCCTCTGTCTTCACAGATTACCAAGATTGTGCAGAAACATTGGGGGTTACTGAGGGATGGCATCCCCAGTGTACGAGAATTCAAGTCACCCCCAATTATGGCCTTCAAAAAGAGCAAAACAGTAGGGTTGAGTTTAGTTAGATCAGACATTGGAGACATCAAGGATACGCAGCAAGTATTCAGACCTATAAAAAATGGCACCTTCCCCTGTTTAGCATGCAATTGTTGCTCCAATTGCCAGCGTGGTGAAGTGATCTACCACTCACATAAGGGTACCCCGATAAAAATTAAGGGACACTTTACCTGTTCCTCGACATTTGTAATTTATGTGATCAAATGCCCTTGTGGCCTGCAGTATGTGGGGCAAACGTCCCGTATGGTAAAAGATCGCATACGCGAACATAAGTCCGCGATTAAAACTAAAAAGATAGACCAGGCAGTGGCCTGTCATTTTGTTGAGAAGGGACATGGGGTCCAACAATTAAAATATCAGGTGGTGGATCAGGCACCCAGACTTCACCGACGGGGGGATAGACAAAAAGAATTGCTTAAGAGGGAAGCCATGTGGATTCATACATTAGGCACTCTCACCCCCTCTGGTCTGAATAGAGAGTATGACTTACATAAAATCTTTCGATAAAAAGGTTTTTTTATTGTACATAGCAACTTTTAAGAAATACCATTTTTTTCATATATTTGTCGTTTCAGGCAATTGGATTGATGTATCAGTGGACAGGTCCCAATAGCTTAACGAGATGGATGTGATTGATACTTTGTTTTATATTCAAGTTGCAACACTGTAGATATAAATGATTATTGTAAATGAATGCAGCTGTGTCATTGATACTTTGATGAGCCACTAGATGGCAGTATGTTAAATGGTATAAAATGTTTGCACCAATGTGTATCTAGTAGCTTGATAAAAGGCGATTGTACGCCTGAAACGTCGCTGCTATTTGTTCATCCTGAAATAAGCCCTTTTGGAATAAAGGCCTTTTAAGAATTTACCTCAAGTGTGGTGCTGTCTGCTTATCGATATTGCCTCTGTCCCTCCGAAAAAAAGTTTAGCCACTGCTATTATATTAATCCTATTGGGTTTAATTAATGTTTGGTATGGAGGTATGAAGAGCCAAATTATGGAAAGACCCCAGGCATTCTCGACAACAGATCCAATTAGGTTTGTCACCTTTACCAGGGGCTGTGACATGGCGGGGGCAGTGACATCAGGGGGGGCTATGATTTTTGGGCAATCACCATTTTTTCCTAATTTGGAATACTGGGCAGACAGTTTTAACCCAAACAGCCCTTCCAAAAACTGTGTTGTCTGGGTTAAAATTGGACAGGTGGCAACCCTAGGTCCCATAACTGTATAGTGTTATTTTGGTATTGATTATTGGTCACATCACCTTTTTACAAGTTTTTTTTTTACCATGTTGGAGATGTGTAGAAGAATAATATATGCTTGTATAAGCATGGAAAATATTCCTACCAAAATATTGCATTTTGCTTTTCCAAAACACAAAATAGGCTTAAACAGTCTTAGTCAAATGAAAGAAGCAATGTGCCTTGGAAATTCAAGAGACGCATAGTGTCTCTTTAAATAATGTGTTTATTTTCACATTATTAACAATAAAATAATAGCTCCCTGACAAGATGAGAGACAATTGGTTGAAACTGAACTTTTTGGGGAAGGTGGAAGAACACTGATAACTGAAGATTAAATACATATTTATTGGTCGCCTGTAAAGCACACAAGTTTCTATGAGCATGATGTAAGTATGTGTGACACATTCCCTGCTTGCCTTGAATGTTTATTCAAAAACACAAAAGATACAAGGTTGCACACATGTTTACCAAGCAATCACCACAAATGTATTGTTACATTTGTATTCTTGGTACAAACATGATATTTAAATTCTGTACCTGTCACCCTAAGAAATAATTCCAAATCCTATTGTATAATGTTAGTCAAGCAAAACAATCTTTGCTTATACTATATAAATGATTTAAATCTTGTTTCATTCAATATTTTGGAATCCACAAAAAGAGCATAAAGGTAGACTGTGGAAACTTAAAAGGGCAAGTCTTACATCTATCCAAAATCTCATGTATGTGCCAGAAAGGAGGACCTGATGTCCATGCACAGGCTACCTGAAGGTCTGTGAGAAGGTCAGGGACATGTAGGAACAGCAGAAATAAAAGTGATTGCTGTGCCTTAGGTAGGGGAGGTAAAATATGATTGACAGCTGAAATTTCTAAGCAAGTTTATAACAGGTATGGGCATTTTAATATTTCATAATAATTTGAAAAGGGTGGCAGGTGCCCTATTTTGAGGCATAACTGCAGCAGCACCGAAATTTGTACCAGGCACCCCTGGCCTCCTTACTTCCCCAGGACTGGCACCTAAATATTGTACCTACCATCTTCCTTCCTTGTGCAGTACAGTTCCTGGTGAGTCTCACACAGCTGCATTTAAACCCCTTGCCCCATCCCATCACCAGTAGCTAAGACCATGATTTTGCATCTGTTGAGGGAATTATATGGCATGCATGGGTGTCCACATAAACATTTTCAGGGTGGGGCACGTAGCTAAAAGCATCACAAGCAAAATGTCTACAAATATTTTCATGGCAAAGATACAAATCTAGGAATGGAATTGTTAATACACTTGAAAGAGAGAACTATCGGTAAGCTAAAATTTTAAATAGCCTGATGGTGAAAAAATGCGGTGCAGAGGAAATTATATAAGTCATAGCTCTGAGAAAATGTGGCCATCTTTCTCCACTTTACAAGCAAATCATGTCTTAGGCACACACATATTAGCAGGTGAATCAGTGCATTAGATGCAATGGTCAGTAACTGTAGTTTTTCTTACTTACACACTTGCATTGACTCACTTCCACAAACAGTCTCAGACTAGTGAGAAACAACTGATCTGCTGAAAACGTTTGCTTCTTCAGTGTTCGCGTGGGTGCATACACACAGAGCAGAGTTTGGATTGAAAACATGCATTTGTGCTGAAACCCATTCTATGTGTATTTGCCCAGACTGAAACAGTGCCCTCTCATTGCAGAGACAAAAGTAAGTGGGTTGAAGCCAATAAATCCCGTGTGGCACTAGCATGAGATGGACACACGTGAAAGAAAGACCTACATTATTCAGAGAAGGCATTAATTTGATCCTTTACACACTAGTGGTGCTGGGAGCTCCAGTAGTGGCACAGACACAGGCAGAGGCAATGTTTTGGTTTGGGAAGGTTAATTACAGCTATAAACTCAATTAATTGTTTCATAGTCAAATGGCACCTCATGCAAGCACATAGAGTGAAGTGCCAATCTGATACGTAATGTCCCAGAATAGAGTTTCAGTACCAATGTCGTGTAAATTGTCTCCAAGTGGTACTAAGGCCAGCTCTGTGAATAATAGACCTAAATATCTTACAGTGTAAACATGGTCTCAATTCTATAAAGAATCGCACAGAACACAGTGCAGAATAATTTTTATAATAAACCAGAAAACACACTAGAATTAATATAGTGCCAATAACAATGGTGCCAGTTCCATTAATAATGCCCCTGGAAGACAAGGTTGGATAAAAAAACAGTGCCAGTTGTAAAGCTGATCACATGGGAGAATAAATATGGTGCGGGTTCTGCCAGCAGTACATGGGCTTTATTCAATCAGGGACTCAGGCAGGTGCACAAACACACTCATATACACACACATTTATAGGCTTATAAAGACACTCAACACAAGCAGATGTAACAGGCACAGTTGAGAAATTGTGACAATACTTTACTGACAATACTGACAAACACACAAATGCAGAATCAGATATACTAATTTAAACACAGATATGCACAAGACATTAGAAGATCAGGACAAATCTGGGGCTTTCACTGACAATAAACTTTAGTGCTATTACCTTATTCCAAGCCTGCTGCTGCCTGCAGAAACTGCTTATCTTCCCCTCAGTTTAATTCCCGGTACAGCTGCACAGGGATTGGCTAGGATGCAGAGTGAATCCTTCCAGTCCATCCAATTGTGTACAGCTGCACAATGATTATCTATACTGCTAGGTCAATCCCTCTAGCCTACCCAATGGGTATTCAGTTGTACCGAGACCTAGACACAGATCGTATCTACAGGCTGTGGCTTGAAACAGCTTCAGTTCAGGTCAGAGACTCTAAAGGGGTGAGGGGGGGGCAAGTGCCCTCCCTTACCCCTATTTGTGAACGGCCATGATGGTATGTTTAAGTATTTGCAGTCCTGGGGCCTACTAATAAAAGAGCAGAGATGTAACTAATAAAAGAGGAGAGATGAAGTGACATGTCACAGTCAATCAGTAATTATCTCTGATTGGTTCAGAGCTGAGAGAACAAATATATTGTTTTTGTATGGAATGTTCTAATATTTAGTTTATGCACTAATTTTCTCTGTAGAATCTATGCATCTTTACAGAAATGCAAAAAAGTACAAATGACAAAAGGGGTCATTTTTCATGATTTCAAGTAATAGGGGTAATAGCATTTTGACTAAACACTAGCCACGCCCCTTAGACCTCATTTAAAAGAAACAAAGTGGGTTTATTTTCTAGTTCAATGGGCTACAGAGGCAATACAGTTTTGGGAAATTCAAATCCTGTCTCAAACGAATACATTATATATCTTAAGCATTACTCCCCTATAAAATAAATTGCTTTAGGAGATCAATGGTTGGTCAAATCGACCTATTAACTATTTAGGGAAATGCCATGTAATGAAACATTCATTAATTTAATTTCATTTCATTTTCGTGATAGTTCCCCCTTAAAGTTTCCTTGTTTTCTGTAACCCCTGCACATGTTCCCATTGTTCCCAGGATATGACACAGTTAAATGAAAGGCGCAGTCAGTTTATCTGGGGAGTTGAATACCCTCAAATAAGTAGGAATATGCTTCAACAAATTCTCAAAAAGGAATTAACCTCCTAGATCAGGGCTGTCCAACTGGCGGCCCATGGGCCGCAGACCCTCCTTTCTGTGGCCTACCACCTACCTGCTGTGTTTGCTTACCATGTGTAATCTTTAAATGGTATCACTACAGAGATAACTGGCCCCTGCATTGTTTAAAACTCACATTCAAACTAATCCACTGTATTGTTTACATCTGCATTGTTCACACTTGTGATGCCTCTATTGTTCACATCCTAAAACCCTGTACTGTTCACACCTGAGACCCAGAAGGAAACTACCCACATTGTTCACCTGTTCACACTTTATACAAAATGCTAACGGGGCACCAGCACTGTGTCACTATGTGTAGTACATCTTAGAGTGGTCCTGATGGGTTTCCCTGTCTCTTGCTCTGTTCTGCCTTCCATATGCTCCCTGTGTGTGCTCTGCTCTGCCTGTGTGTGCCCTGCTCTGCCTGTGTGTGCCCTGCTCTGCCTGTGTGTGCCCTCCTCTACCTGTGTGTGCCCTGCTCTGCCTGTGTGTGCCCTGCTCTGCCTGTGTGTGCCCTGCTCTGCCTGTGTATGCCATACTCTGCCTGTGTGTGCACTGCTCTGCCTGTGTGTGCACTGCTCTGCCTGTGTGTGCCCTGCTCTGCCTGTGTGTGCCCTGCTCTGCCTGTGGAACATAAGCCTAGTATTTGTTCTGGGAGTTTGTTAATAAATTATTGTTAGGGGCCCCTAAGGTGTTTAATCATGTGCTAGGGGTGCTGTGTTATCCAAGGAGAAGAGAAGGCATATGGATTTAAGGGTATATCTTAATATACAACAACTTTTTTCACATATGAGTGATAAGTGATATCCCGGCAGTGAGCACCAACCATTTGGTTTTTTGGTGTGCTACCACAATTAATGTAGACATGATCTTGTGTTAACATGGTTGTGGTTTAAAGTGGATGTGGTTTAAAAAGTAGGGAGTGGTCAACACTGGCTTCCATTATCGGCCCTCCACTATGTAGGCTGGAAAAATTTTGGCCCTAGGGACCACAGAAGTTGGACAGCACTGTCCTAGATACACGGACATATAACTTATCTTGCAATCTTTGATGCAGCCGATTGGGTTAACAATAGGGAACTCTATGTTAACCCAACTCTATGTTATTACACCAAATAACAACCAAAAAACAACTTCCATCAGATGTATAGAATAATCCACTGGCATGCAGCACACCATAAATGATCTTTCTGGACTTCATTTTAACTTTTCCTATCATTTTTGGGCAACCGTCAATTTTATTGCAATCTTTGAATAACTATACTTCTGAATAACAATTAACCAATTTCTTGCCTGGGCAGAACAGGGGATTACATAGGTAAAGCATGTAACATAGTAACATAGCAAGTTAGGTTGAAAAAAGACAGACATCCATCAAGTTTAACCTTTTAATTCTATTTGAACCTGCCTAACTGCTAGCTGATCCAGAGTAAGGCAAAAACACCATTTGAAACTTCTCCAATTTGCCTCAGAGGGGGAAAAAATTCCTTCCTGACTCCAAGATGGCAATCGGACTAGTCCCTGAATTAATTTGTAACATGAGCTATCTTCCATAACCCTGTATTCCCCCCTTGCTAAAAATCCACCCAACCCCTTCTTAAAGCTATTTATTGTATAAGCCAGTACGATTGATTCAGGGAGAGAATTCCACATCTTCACAGCTCTCACTATAAAAAACCCCTTCCGAATATTTAGGTGGGACCTCCTTTCTTTTCGTCAGCTGGAAAGACCTACTGCTAAAGCTGTTTGAGCGCTGGAGACCAAAACTATACAGCATATTCTAGATCGGGATTTACCAGTGCTCTAAACAGTGGAAGAATGGCCCCCTCCTCCTGTGAATCTATGCCCCTTTTAATACAGCTCAAGACCTTATTTGCCCTTGGTGCTGCTGACTGGCATTGCTTGCAACAGCCAAGTTTATTATCTAGACGGACTCCAAGGTCCATTTCCATTATGAATTTGTCTAGTGCAGTCCCATTAAGGGTATAAGTGGCTTGAATATTTTTACATCCCAGGTGCATGACTTTACATTTATCAACATTTATTCTCATTTGCCACTTAGCTGCCCAGATTGCCAGTTTGTCAAGATCTTGTTGCAAGGATGCTGCATCCTGGATGGAATTAATTGGGCTGCATAGTTTTGTGTCTTTTGCAAACACTGATATATTACTTCCAATACCCTCCCCTAAGTCGTTAATGAACAAGTTAGATAAAAGTGGATCCAATACCGAGACCTGAAGGACCCCACTAAGAACCCTGCTCCAAGTAGAGAATGTAACATTAATAAGCACCCTCTGTACCCGATCATATAGCCAGTTTCCTATCCATGTGCAAATGCCTTCATTAAAGCGAACCTGTCACCCAGACATAAAATGCTGTGTATTAAAAGTCCTTAAACATAAAATCCAAATTCTTTTTTTTCATTAAAGCATTCATAACTGTTGTAAACTCATTTAAAAATCTCAGCTGGCAAATATTGCCTGCTCCTCCTCTATGCCTTAGGCAGGCAATTACTTTCACTTTCCATTTAGCACTTACTAGAGGTCACTGCACTCCCCACATTCTTCTTTGCTACCATTTAATTATGAAACCAGTGTATGGGGATGGACATCAGGTCCCTCATTCTGGTGCACAAATAAGACTTTGAGATGATGCAAGGCTTGCATTAATAACAGTGGCTGCTGCCTTCTTGCTATAATTATTATTTCCCAGACCTAATGAAACAAGATTCAAATAATTCATATAGTGTAATTAAAGTGTATTTTGCTTGACTAACATGATAAAATAGGATTTGGAATAATATTTTTCAGGTGACAGGTCCCCTTTAAGCGCAACTGACATTAGTTAAGAAAGCAATTTTTTGTGGGCATGGTATCTAATGCTTTGGCAAAATCCAAATAGATCACATCTACTTCTCCTCTACTGTCCAGCATCTTACTTACTTCATTATAAAAAGCAATCAGTTGTCTGACATGACCTATCCTTCATAAAGCCATGCTGATTGCTGCTCATAATGCCATTCACTAGGAACAAATGTGAATGTGATCCCTTAAAAAGCCTTCCAATAATTTGCCCACCACAGATGTCAAATTTACTGGCCTATAATTGCCAGGTTGAGATCATAATCCTTTTTTAAATATTGGAATGACATTTCCTCCAATATAGGTACAATACCAGATGAAAGCAAATCTGAGAAAATCAGAAATAGGTGAATTAAGGTCTCTTATAACCTGGGGGGGATGTATGCCATCTGGCCCTGGTGCCTTGTTTACATACATTTTTATTAAAGCTATATGAATCATATCCTGAGTCAGCCACTGACTAGATTGAGCTGAGCCAACAGTGCAGCTATGAAGTGAGCCTAAGTTAGTCTTAGCCTCAGCTGCAATGCTCTCCTCATTTCCTATATTTGCATTCTGGATTGTTGTTTTACAACATTTATTATAGTGTTTATATTCAATAAATGCAGCTTCTGTCCCCACTGTCCCTGCAGCTTCTGTCCCCATAAATTTCTATTCATTTTCAGATCTTATATGATGAGATATCACTTGATAGCTTGGCATTTTTTCTCACATTTACAAACTAGGCATTATGTGCAGACAGTAGAGATGCACCTAGCCCCTACTAATCAGACTTCCCCTGAATCTAAATTACCAAGCCAAATCTAAATCTTCTTCTCAGGTCAGGGGACCTTGACTATCAAACCAAATCCTCCTCACTCTTGGAAATTGTCGGTGCAAGGAAGGAAATTGCTGATGTACGAGAGAAGCATAGCAGGCAGGACAAAGTTTTTACTTTATTTAGGGTTCAGATTCAGTTTGGCCAGGATCCTGGATTCAGCAAAATCTGAATCCTGCTAAAAAAGGTTCATATCCCTAGCAGACAGTGATGCTGTAGAAATTTAGTGGTCTGATTTAGATGCTTTAATAATTTAAAGAAATCTGGGAAGAAAACATTCTTTATTGTAAGCCCACTTTACATATTCATGTACACCTTTGTGGACAAAGGTAGAAAAGATATTACCACGTATAGTTTCTGCAGTTAGAAGTTGGATATCTCATTTACCCCTATCACTTGATATTATGAAAGTTAATCTGTGCTTATACAGATATGGGACATTTTATTTTTTTATTATTCTGAATAATAATTCAGAATGCTTGCAACCTGGGCTTTTCATAATTTGGATCTCCATACTTTAAGACAACTAAAAAATTATTTAAACCCAATTGTTTGCCTCCAGTAAGGATTAAGCAGTAGGGACTGTTTTACTATTACAGAGAAAAAGTGAATAATTTTTGGAATTTTTAATTAAAATGGAGTCAATGACTATCCCGTGTTTTGGAGCTTTCAAAGTAAGCATGTAGGCCAACCCCAATTTTTCTGTGCAACCCTATTAACTTATTGTAATGGCATTTTTCATTCCATCATGTTTTTCCTTTTATGGTGCAAATAATAACAATTTAATCATTTTTATTTAGGGTTCCACTTCAGTGTACTATGTTTTCAGTAAAATTAATATTTCTTTCCTGCATATTTAAATTTGTACACAAGTGTGAGAGATGCTCTTTTGCTTACTTTGTGCGTACACAAAAGGTACAAAATACTTGTAACTTGTGCTAAGCATGGCTTACATGGAAGGGTTGGTGAGCCTGCCTACTTTTTCCAAGTCATAATACACAGGGCCACTTTAGAACCTTGGGATGCCCCCTTACCTCCCAAGTCCCCACCCACCAGCACACCCTCACTCATCGTACACAATTATTTTACCATAAAAACAGAAACGTGTTACATTTATGTCACAAGTCAAATAAGCTGGCAATCAGTAACCAAACCACAGACTTACATGGCTGACTGTTGGCATTCTCTATTTTTTGCTTAGCAGCACAGAGTTGGCAGCACTCTTGTGAGCAAGTCTAGGCTGCAAAGTGCAATCCTTTTTTAATAATCTGTAAAAAAAATTATGCCTGAAAACTATTTTGGCATCAGTTTCCTAGATCAACTAATTCATTCTTAATGGCAACCCCATTTTTATATCAATGTGAGTTTGTGTAAGATGCCCATTTGGTATGCCAGTCAATTTACAGTTTTGCATTACACAGATCATTATTTTGGTTGCCTTTCTTTAAACCTTTTTAATCTTCTCAAGCTTGTATGGTCTTTTCTTCAAAGGAGTTTTTCTACATAAGGATGTTCCAGGCCAATGATGGTTAAATGAACAGTAACACCAACAAATGCTAGTGTTTTAAAGGAATGGCAATATAATGTACTGTCGCTCTGCACTGGTATAACTGGTGTGTTTGCTTCAGAAACAATACTATAGTTTTTATAAACAAAATACTGTGTAGCCAAGGGGTAGAGTCCTGCAGCGGTTGGGGAACCCACAGGTTTTACCTGCAAAATATGGACCCTGTAAGGATACTCACAGATCCTTGCCGTGGTCCCATCCAGCAAGGTTGAGGCAGCTCCGTCCAGCAGGGTTGAGACAGCTCCGTCCAGCAGGGATGACATCGCGGCCATCAAGTCGTAGGCACGCAAAGCAAGGAGCGCGTCTCGATGGACAGCGGCGCGCGTCTAGATTACAGCGCAGGACGTCATGACGTTCTGCTGCTGAGAATTGGCACCAACGTCAGGTATTTAAACGAATTCTGCTTTCTAATCTGTGCCTGGTTATCGTGGTTGTTTTCCCTGAAACCTAGCTTTTCAACTTATTGAACCTACTATGGATTCCCTGTGTATGACCCTTGTTTGTTCCTGACTCCTGAACCTCGCTGCCTGCCCAGACTTCTGCTTGTCTCCGTTTCTGCTGAATTGCTGCCTGCCTTTGAACTTGGATCCAGTTTGACTACTCTACTCTCTAATCCCTGGTACCTCACTTCGTTGAGCCTTACTAGCTTCTCTCCACTCACGGCTCCCCTGTACTACTTCTGGTTGGGTTCTGTGTTGTGTGAGCTGCTTGTAAGTCCTTTTCTTCAAGATCCATCCACGGTGATCCGGTCTGACAGACCCGCACAAGACTCTACCATGGGGGCAGCCATTCAAACACAGGATACTCAGTAGATAACAGATAAGTTCTAAAGAATCCCACTGCATACTGTCATATCTGTTATCTGCTGTGTATCCCGTGCCTTGTCTCCTTTTTCATCTCTGAATGGTTGTCCCCATGGCTACACAGAAACTTGTTTATATAAACTATAATAGAGTTTCTGAAGTTGCAGGGCAACCCTTTTAAAATAAAAAATAACAATGTGGTATAAATGTGATGCCTTTATTGGCTAACTAAGATAATCATTGCAAGCTTTCAGAACATTTTAGTTCCTTTTTCAAGCTGATTATCTTAGTTATCCAATAAAGAGATCAACTTTTTACCACTTTGTTATTTTTTATTTCAAAAGGGTTGCCCTGTAACATATTTACTGGCTAACATGGTACAACAATTTTAGTATCTGAAGCAAATACACCAGTTTTACCAGTGAAGCACAACAGTACAATATACTTTTATCACTTTAAATGACTTTAATTTTTTGATGTTACTGTTCCTTTAAGGTAGACAGAGTACTATGGTGTTGGGTTGAGGTTCCCATATTCCATATTGCATAATCATGTTACGGTTTTCTATGTATAGTTATAATCTGCTATAGCACAATCTTGCCAACTTAAAGCACTGCGTATCTTGACAGCGCTATATAAATAAATGATGATGATAACTACGTTATAGGCTTATAGAGAGGGATTATAATATGAGAAATTTGATAATAGCATTTTGTATGAAATATTGTATAATCTATTCAGTAAATAAAAAGATAGTTCTAACTGTGATTAAATGGGTTCCTCATTCTCTAGTAAGTCTACTAAACATAACGAAAATAACTCTGAGATGGTGCCTTGTGTTCTGGCACACAGTTCCCAATTTAAACAAATGAAACATATTATTCTCTGTACTGATCCTATATTAGACAAAATTCTAGGATCAAATTGTCGCTTTGTCTCCAAACAATCAAAAACTATTGGGGACCTTTTGCCCCCAAGCCTTTTACAGAGTACAGAGCCTACACACTTTACTTGGCTAAATAAGGGAATATACAAATGTGGAGCTTCTAGATGTATGACGTGTAATTATTTTGACAGAACAACTACGTTTTCATCCTGTATATCTAAAAAGACCTATAATATAAGACAATACATTAACTGTAATTTAAAGAATGTTGTGTATCTTATTATATGTAAGAAATGCTCCCAAAAGTGTGTTGGTCAAACTAGTCATACTCTAAAAAAGCACATGCGTAATATTAAAGATTTAAATAGCTTCGCTACTGTAGCTAAACACTTTGCTGAATGTACTATTAGGCCTCTTAATCACTTCTCTGTAATTTGTATAGAAAAGATATCTCCAGATATTAGAGGTGGTAGTATTCTAGATAAATTCTCAAGAAAGAAGCATAACGGATTTTTTTTCTTGGAAACTAGACAACCACTTGGAATGAAATTGGATTACAATGTTTCTTGTTTTGTTTTAATAATATCTAAATATCATCTTAATTTATTGTTACCCAGCATTCATATACTTTTCACTTTTCAACTACTAAATTGTTGCAACAACATCTCTAAAGTATTTTTTAAAGTATTATATTTGTAACTTTATGTATATGATGCAATCCTGGATGGTTTGACCAAATTTGTAATGGTGTTTTGGATTGGCCATCCTAGCATGTTTCTTATTGGTCCTTTCTTAATCATTGATCTTTTGGATTGGCTGTCTGGGGCATGCTTCTGATTTGTCCTCTTTCATTTAAATATGACTGTATGTTGTAATGATTGTAAGCCTATGACAAAGTGCCCCAAGGCACAAAATGCGTAAGGCTCTTTTTGAGATGTTTTTTGCCTAAATAAATACTTCAATTAATGGAGTGCGGTCCGGTTTGTTCTAGCCTATCTCTACATATTTGCATGTTGTTTGCCTCCCTGAGCTGAAGGTCTGGGGCTTGAGGCCTTAAAGGAGAAATCAACCTGTCCTGAAAAAACCCGTACCCCCACCCCAGGTAGACCCCACTCCCTCCTCCCCCCAGACTAACTACCCCCCAGGGGAGATGCCCCATACTCACCCCCCCACCGCAGATTCTTCCAGCGAAGTTTCACGCGTGCATCTTCTGTGTCCTTCATGCGTGGAATTACACAGAAATTGCAGATCTCACAGTCAGTTTACCGAGGACACAGAAGATGGACGCGTGGAGCTTCGCTGGAAGAATCTGCGGTGAGGGGTAAGTATGGAGTATGGGGCATCTCCCTTGGGGGGGTTTAAAAACGGCTAATTCTAATCAACTTTTCAATTGCCTTCACTTTTTCTTTTTTATAGTTTTTGAATTATTTTCCTTCTTCCAGATTTGAAATGGGGGTCAACGACCCCATCTAAAAAACAAATTCTTTGTAAGGCTACTAATGTCTTGTTATTGCTACTTTCAGTTACTCATCTTTATATTCAAGCCTTCTCTTATTCAAATAAGTGCATGGTTGCTAGAGTAATTTGGACCTTAGCAACCAGATTAAATTGCTTAAATTGCAAACTGGGCAGTTGCTGAATAAATACCTAAAACAAAAAACACAAATAATAAAAAATGAAAACCAATTGCAAAGTGTCTCACAATATTGCTCTTTACATCATACATAAAGTTAATTTAAAGGCGAACAACCTTTAAATGACCTTTTATTTATTTATTCTTAACATCAAAGAGTCCTTTTTTTACAGACAGAAGACACAAGGAACTGTCATAGCTATTGCCTTGAATTATTTACCATAAATGATTTCATAAATAATTAATTTTATTTATGTTATGTAAATATCGTAGTTATGCAGAGACCACTATGTTTTATTCCGCTACCTAAAATTTATACTTAATTTTGTTCTACTCTAATAAAATCTTCTCTAAAACTCCAGTGCGGAAAAAAAGGTAAAAATTGCAAAAATATGACTTATTTATCATGAAGACCAATTGAAACGTTGTTTAGAACTGGCCATTCTATAACTTACTAAAAGATAACTTGAAGATGAATCACCCCTTTAAGGGGCTTTAATATGATTTTTCTTTGAGGCTCAATTTTTTCTACCTATGCCAATGGGTATTATACAAAGAACTGCCATTCTGTTTATTCTGCCAAATGTTCTCAGGGAATTATCCATCAAACTAGCAATATATTTATCCTGCAGTTTGTTCATGCTGCATTATACATGCACTGCATATATTAGGCCACATTTAAAGGAAAACTATACCCCCAAAATGAATATTTAAGCAACAGATAGTTTATATCAAATTGAATGACATATTAAAGAATCTTACCAAACTGGAATATATATTTACATAAATATTGCCCTTTTACATCTCTTGCCTTGAACCACCATTTCGTGACTCTATCTGTGCTGCCTCAGAGATCACCTGACCAGAAATACTACAACACTAACTGTAACAGGAAGAAGTGAGGAAGCAAAAGGCAGAACTCTGTCTGTTAATTGGCTCATGTGACCTTACATGTGGTTTGTATGTGTACACAGTGAATCTTACGATCTCAGGGGGCGGCCCTTATTTTTTAAAATGGCAATTTTCTATTTATGATTACCCAGTGGCACATACTACTAAAAAAGTATATTATTTTGATAATGGTTCATTTACATGAAGCAGGGTTTTACACATGAGCTGTTTTACTCAGTATCTTTTAATAGAGACCTACATTGTTTGGGGGGTATAGTTTTCCTTTAAAGGAAAACTATACCCCCAAAATGAATACTTAAGCAACAGATAGTTTATATCAAATTGAATGACATATTAAAGAATCTTACCAAACTGGAATATATATTTACATAAATATTGCCCTTTTACATCTCTTGCCTTGAACCACCATTTCGTGACTCTATCTGTGCTGCCTCAGTGATCACCTGACCAGAAATACTACAACACTAACTGTAACAGGAAGAAGTGAGGAAGCAAAAGGCAGAACTCTGTCTGTTAATTGGCTCATGTGACCTTACATGTGGTTTGTATGTGTACACAGTGAATCTTACGATCTCTGGGGGCGGCCCTTATTTTTTAAAATGGCAATTTTCTATTTATGATTACCCAATGGCACATACTACTAAAAAAGTATATTATTATGATAATGGTTCATTTACATGAAGCAGGGTTTTACACATGAGCTGTTTTACTCAGTGTCTTTTAATAGAGACCTACATTGTTTGGGGGGTATAGTTTTCCTTTAAGAGGTGATACACCTGACATTGGCACTGTATTTATGAAGTTTTCTGAGGTGTTACACATTACAAAAACAATGCGTTTATTCAACTTCGGTGAATTTCTGTGCAATTTCACTACCAACAGTAGAGAACATGTCTTTAACTAGCCTCCCCAAACAAAAAAATCACCCTCCGCCTATGATCAACTGCCCAGAAATACTACAACTCTAAGGGGCAGATTTATCAAGGGTTGAATTTCAAAGTAATGGGAGTTTTTCTGAACTCCCATAACTTCAAAATTCAAATAAAAAAAGACTAATCGATATTTATTTAAAAAAATCGAAGGTTTTAACTTTGGGTGAATAGGCTGTATTCGAATCATTTGAATCTAAGTTTTAGCGCATTCGTTCGATTTCAGATTCAAATTTTGCCCCAAAAAACTTTTCATAGTCCACCTCTAGGAGGTCCCCCATAGGCTAAAACAGCAATTCGGCAGGTTTTAGATGGCGAATGGTCGAAGTCGAAGTTTTAAAGAGACAGTACATTATAAATTTCGATATTCGAATAGTCAATTTTTTTTCAAATTCAAATCAAATTTTGGCCTATTCGATAGTCGGAGTACACAAAAATAGGTTGAAATTCTAATTTTTTCACTTCAGATTTTAACTTCGACCCTTAATATATCGACTCCTTACTGTAACAGGAAGAAGTGTGGAAGCAAAAGACAGAACTCTTATAATTGGCTCATGTGACCTAACATAGATGATTTGTTTGTGTGCACCATGAATCCTACAATGCCAGGGCGTGGTCCTTATTTTTTAAAATGGCAATTTTCTATTTAGGATTACCCAATGGCACATACTAATAAAAAAAAGTATATTATTATGAAAATGGTTTTACACATGAACTGTTTTATGCAATATATTTTTTATAGATACCTAAATTGTTTGGGGGGTATACTTTTCCTTTAAAGGTTATAGCAACCCACAAAATGATTTTTTTTCTTTTTGCCTAATAAAGAAAACGCAAATATAAGTAACTGTCCAATATGAATCTATTAGAAAGTGACAGTGCTTTAAAAGTTATTTGTAAATGTAATTGCTATTGAAAACAGCATTTCCTTAACTTCTGGTTGTTACTTTTTAAATAATGTTGCAAAAGCCAGTCTCCTCCAGCAAGACAGGTCTGTTAATCCCCTGTTTTATGTTACATTGTTTCAAAAGCAAGAGCAGGGCAGAGAATAGAAAGGGACAGACAAGCACTGCTTTCAATAGCAAAACAAATACAATTAACTTAAAACCATATAAAATGTGTAATGCATGTAGACTGCTAAATTGCTTAGAATAATTTTTTCCTTTATAAGGCAAAAACATTTTTTTGGGTTGACATGTCCTTTAATACATTTAAGGGTCTAGTTTTACTTGTTCCATGCCATTTTATCATGCAAGCCCATGATCTTTGATAGCACATCAGAGGTGAATCATTGTGCTGATTGGTTTGATGTCATTTTAAACTGGTGAGTGCAGTTTTTTTTTCCTGAGGACAACTGCAATAGCAGTCAAAACACATGGAGAATAGGTTTCAATAAACAATTGACTGCACAGATATCTCAATGCAGTCCAAGCCTTGATACGATGTAAATTAAAAAGACCCACAATTTTGGCCTCACTCTCAGGCTGGCAGGTTTCTGACTTATGTAGAAGCGAGTGAATTAACAGCAAATATTTGGCCAGCTTTACTAAAAAAAACAATCACAAAAAACAAGCAGCAATGCATGTCCCAGCTCTTCTGCAGGTTTGCAGCAACTGATATCCCAATGCAATTAGCAGGATGTACTGATCTCCCCCATATGATACCAACTATTTTTATATTTCAATTGACAATTTTATTTACTCCAATTACATTTGTATTTAATTGTTTTTTGAATGTCTGCCTACATTCAATAATAATATTTAAAAGATGGACAGGTGGGACAAAAGTGAGAAGGGGATATGATTTCTCTACCAAAGGAGAACAATGATTTGAATGTTGTCCAACACAACCAACAGAGCATTATAATGCACAGGGATCAATGATCTTTTCATTTCTTTGTTACTAGCTTTTCTCTCATTCTTCTTTCCCAGTTTCCAAAGATTTGTATTTATACATGCCCACTAATAAAGACGCAGTAGTCTTCTGCAGGTCAGGTTCAGCTACAGGTCTAGCAAAAAAGACATGCATTTCTATTTTGTTCTGCTTCTCAATTTTTTCTGCTAAGTAGTGAAAGGTTCAAATATGTTGTTTCTTCAGCTCATTAATCACAGAAGCTCGTTCATCATTTCCTAGTACGTTGTTAAAATGTTTCACCCAAAGTTTATGCACTTTCATTGGAAAACAGAAACACAGAATAGCTGTTTTGGGGCAAATTAAGGTCTAAAAAATAGAGCAGTCAGAAAACAACCAGGTTATTTTATTGTAGTCTGTTCTATTGCAGTCTCTGATATAGATATGTAGACCAGTGGCGTAACTATAGAAGAAGCAGACTCTGCAGTTGTAGGGGCCCCGGAATGTGGGGTCTGCTTTCTCTATAGCTAATAAAAAAAACCCTCCTCTCCAGCTGCTCTCTTACCTGCGGTGAGGAAGGGGGGCACAAGTCAGGAGGGAGTGGGTGGAGGCAGGTGCGGAGTGGGTGTGGCAGAGGCAGGATGTGGGTGGGGAGGAGGCGAGATGGGAAGTAGGCGGGAGGATGGGGATTGGAGTGCACCGGGTCTCTCTGAAGATTTATTTGCAGGGGGCCCGGCGCACTCTAGTTATGCCACTTGTGTAGACTGTCAACAATTGTATATTGCTGTACATATTAATACTGCATTTTGCAGTTGAATTATAAATATTTCAGGAAATGAAAATGTCAAGCCTCAAAAACACAAGAAAGCTTCTTGGTTTGGTTTGGTTTGGTGAAGGCAGTTTTACAGAATCTACTGGCACAAAGTATATTAAAAACCTTGTGTAATTGTAATGAGAGAAATTGTATCAATGGTGGCTGATGGTAATACTTTGATAGAAATATCTTGTATAAGACAGCTTTGTAGAAAAGAACTGTTGAACCCAATATCTCATATAAGATAGCTTTGTAAACCAAAAATTTTGCACAAGAAAGCTTGGTAAGGAAGAAACTATTGAACTCAATTAGTCAATTACCTAATATGTTTATGACGCCTTTTCATTCTTAATATATTTATAACTTCTGGAAATTATCATGGGAATTTATTTATTATAGCCAGGGGCAGAATATGTACTCGTATACTACTAACTAATAAGATCTTTGCTTCAGATGTGCTTGTTAGGAGCCTGGCCAGCTCCTGATGAGCACATGGGAAGTGAGATCTGTTGTTGACCAAGCGTGTTGACAATGATATGAGCTCATTGTTTACTAGACTATATAATACTGGGGTTCTCCATTTTGCTGGCTGAGATTTCCCCTATGGAGTAAACACACATGTGCTGCCCAGGGCCCTTGGTTCCCACTTGAGAGCTCTGATGACTGAACCAAGATCTCCCAGTTGCTTGGTGCAGATGATGATGCTGACTCAAACGATGATGCATTTTTAAATTTTTTTCTAACTTTATTTAGTTTTGTTTAGCATACTAGGGGGCCCATTTACTTAGCTTGAGTGAAGAAATAGAATAAAAAAAACTTTGAATTTTGAAAAAAAATTTTTTGGCTACTTCGACCATCGAATGGGCTACTTCGACCTTCGAATCGAACGATTCGAACTAAAAATCATTCGACTATTCGACCATTCAACCATTCGATAGTCGAAGTACTGTCTCTTTAAAAAAAAACTTCGACCCCCTAGTTCTCCACCTGAAACCTACCGAAGTCAATGTTAGCCTATGGGGAAGGTCCCCATAAGCTTTGCAATCTTTTTTGGGTCGAAAAAAAATCTTTCGATCGATGGATTAAAAAAATTTTTAGTTCGATTGTTCGATCATTCGATCTAACAAATTGCGGTAAATCCTTTGATTAAATTTGCCCCTAGGTGTTGCCTGTGAATTATTTCCTAAGACTCATTGAACCATAAACAAAACACTAATAATCTATCATCTTCATAACAGACACTGCAGGCAAATACACTAATAAAATACAGATCGTTGGAAGCAGCCATATACAGTACCATACTGCAATAAGAGCTGCCATTTGCTTAAAATACCTGTACCCCCTATCCCAGAATGAGACCATTTGGCCAGCTCGCACTACTTAAAAACAGAAGAGATGGGCAATAGATGGTGAGCCTAGGCCTAGAGCTCTCAGTAGAAAGAAGTAGAAAGAACAGAAGCAAACCTAAGCAAAAAATACAACACAGCAATGCTGCCAATTGCAAAATGAAACAACCATTAGAATATCTTCTTAGCACAGAATCAACAAATACATGAAAATAACAAACATGGATATAGATTTACATACATGAAAATAAACAGTGTCCAAAAAATGTGTATCTGGTAACAGAATTGGTGCTTAAGGTACAGGTTTGCACAAGCCCTGAAAGTACTCCATCGGGTTAATAACTTAAAGGAGAACTAAACTAAAACTAAACTAAAAATTAATTTGGCAAAAATGCCATATTTTATATACTGAACTTATTGTACCAGTCTGAAGTTTCAGCTTCTCAATATTAGCAATGATCCAGGACTTCTAACTTGTCACAGGGGGTCATCTTGGAAAGCGTCTGCAACATTCACATGCTCAGTGGGCTCTGAGCAGCTGTTGAGAAAATAAGTTTAGGGGTTTTTGCAAATTTACAAGAAGAAAATGAGCCTATAATATAAGCTGATGCTACAGAGCTGATTAATTAATTGTGATGCTAGATGCACTGGTTTCTGAGCTGCCATGTAGTAATTGTCTGTATTAATTACTAATCAGC
Organism: Xenopus laevis; assembly: GCF_017654675.1. Taxonomy (NCBI): domain Eukaryota; kingdom Metazoa; phylum Chordata; class Amphibia; order Anura; family Pipidae; genus Xenopus; species Xenopus laevis. Next base: position 46,282,027 of record NC_054386.1, read on the forward strand.
CTTATATTGTGACATTTATATTTTGTGTACTGTATATTGTGAGTGGATCCCTAAGCTCAGTAATTGACAGCAGCACAGAGCATGTGTATTGAATCAGCAGAAAATATGATGGGGAGCTACTGGAACTTCTCTGAAGACACATATCCTCCTTGCTAAATGGCTGTGGGTGCCTTGGGCTGGTACAGAAGTCCAAAACATATACAACATCTCTAGCCTACTTCTTTAGTTATGCTTTAGTTCTCCTTTAAATTACTGTGACAGCACCTCCTTTATGGACTTGTGCTGCCATAAAGCTTTATATAAAATGTAACTGTTTCTATGTAAAGATTTTGTAATCTATGTACAGTTTCATCAACATGAATTATTTTGCTCTGGTTACAATAGGATAGCACCCAGTGATATCTTGACATTATAACTGTAACTTAGTTGCTATGAAAAATAGGTTTCATTATTCTAAATGTAACAGAATAACACAGTAATGGAATAATGGCTGAGTAGGCATACCTATCAAATCCAATACTTCACATTGTGTATTTGGCAATTATAGTGTTTGATGCTGCTTTCCTTTTGCTTTATGGTTCATTTAATTGACTACAACATTTTGTTCTAAGTATCTAATACATTTGCAAACACATATTGTTGTTGAAGTATATTCCATGATTTTACTAATCTCAAACGAAAAACCCATTCTCCACCTGAAGATAAAATATTTTTGAAGTTCTTTAAACCAAAATGGATACTGTTGTAAAAGACCCAAAAAAGGGGTGTTCTCCTTAACATAGTTATTTTTTTTTTTTTTTTTAATATGTTAAAGAACAAACTATTCTAAGCAAAGAGTCTTTGTTGTCCCCAGTAACCAAAAAAAAGCCTGGCCCACAAAATTAAATTAAATTAATTTAAGCCCTAGCAACCAGATTGTACAGGTATGGGATTCGTTATCCGGAAACCCATTATCTAGAAAGCTCCGAATTACGGAAAGGCCATTTTGCATAGACTCCATTAGAATAAAATAATCCAATTTAAAAATGATTTCCTTTTTCTCTGTAATAATAAAACAGTACATTGTACTTGATCCAAACTAAGATACAATTAATCCTTATTGAAGGCAAAATCATCCTATTGGGTTTATTTAATGTTTAAATTATTTTCTAGTAGATTTAAGGTATGCAGATCCAAATTACAGAAAAAACAACAGGTCCTGCACATTCTGGATAACAGGTCTCATACCTGCACCTCAGGCCTGAGAGGTGCAGAACAAAAAGTGTAAAATAGCAAAAAAAAGAATAGCAAATTTTTTTAGATTAATACGGTCTATGTCATATATTAAGATCATTTTAAGGTGGACTGCTTTTTACTTACTGGCATCATTTTTAAACAACACTACAAATTATCATAAGGTAGATAGAAAAGACAGCACACCACACAAAAGTTAGAGCGCTCTAACCCCTCTAACAATACAAAATTGGAATGCACATGTGGGGCAATTTTGTGCGCAAACTTTCATATAAATCATTATAAGGCAATTCCCCAATAGCTCACCAAATAGACAATTTGGTTCGGGTGCTCATGCCCCGAACCATCCGCTTGATGATAGATTACACAAATGTGCAAACGCTGGGGGTCACTCACCTTTCCTTTTCGGTGGCCCGGGTGCTGCGCCCCGAACCCTCAGCAACTTATCAACACCGGGCGACAGGCACGCGTGTAGCCATGGAGACAGTCGTGCAAACATGAAAAAGAAGAAAAGGCACAAGATACACAGCATAACAGATATTTTTTGTACTATACAATGGAATTCTTCAGAATGTATCTGTTATCTACCGTGTATTCTGTGCTTGAATGGCTGCCCCCATGGCTGCACAGCAGCTTGTTTATATAAATTATAGTTGTGTTTCTGAAGCAACCACCTCAGCTTTACCAGTGCAGGGCAACAAAACATTATATTGTCATTCCTTAAAACACATATATTTTTTGGTGTTACTGTTCCTTTAATGTCAATTACGCTTGTGATGATTATAGCATAAGTGTATAGATAATTAACCCCAGTTTTAACCCTAGAAGGGGTTAATAAAGCAATGGATAAAGTTTTGCCTTCTTTTTCACATATTTATTTATTTAAAGTTTAGGAGTTTTGGGAGGTGGAATACTCTTTGAGGAGGCTGCACTTCCCAATTGAGAAATGTACAAAACATTCAGCTAGTAGACGCTATAATTTTCCCCAAGACTTTGTATGTATTTTTATGTAGCGTTCTGTGAAACACAACCCCTCCCCCATCTGAGGATATAACACTCCAGGCAACGTGACATTTTTTTTTTAATGTCTTTTTAAATCGCTACCTGTTTGTGTTGTGCGGCACTGAACCCTTTAAAGCAATAGTTCAGTGTGAAAATAAAAACTGGGTAAATAGATAGGCTGTGCAAAATAAAAAATGTTTCTAATATAGTTAGTTAGCCAAAAATGTAATATATAAAGGCTGGAGTGAACAGATCTCTAATAAAACAGCCAGAATCCAACATTTTTGTTCAGTGAGTTTGTAATTGACCCTCAGCATTCAGCTCAGATTCAAAAGCAACAGATATGACCCATGTGGCCCCCCCCTCAAGTCTCTGATTGGTTACTGCCTGGTAGTCAGGGTAACCAGTCAGTGTAAACCAAGAGAGCTGAAAAGCAGGAAGTAGTGTCCTGACTGACTTGTTATACATCAAATCACTCCAGCCTTTATACATTACATTTTTGGCTAACTAACTATAATAGAAACATGTTTTATTTTGCACAGCCTATCTATTTACCCAGTTTTTATTTTTACACTGAACAATTCCTTTAAGCCTGTTCATCCCCAGTCACTGACATCCCCTGGGGTCAAGAGCTCTGCTGTTGCTGTAACCATTCTGTTGTATCAATAAAAAGCTATGTATAATCAAATTTTTTGTTCTTTTGCTAGCCTTACTACCTATGACAGACTCACTCTGCTCGAAATCGAGAAGAGATGCACAACTTCTACGCCAAATCTTCTGATAGAGATTCTGCAGAGTCTGGGCTTGCTAACGGCACAGGAGCTCAGAACAAAGAGCAGGACTGCGAGATGCTGCTGGCCGAGACGCAAGCGCTGCTCTCGTAAACAAAAGCGAGTTAAGCGTGCGGGCGTTAGCACCAGGTTAAGGCTAACCCGGTCCAACCAGCGCTACCGTCAATCCTGCTCTCGAACGTTCGCTCCTTGGACAACAAGATGGATCATCTGTGGCTCCAGCATTCAAGCCAGCGAGAAATAAAGGACTGTTGCATCTTTATTTTCACGGAAACATGGCTAAACACAAACATTGCTGACTCGGCTAGCTAGCCGAGCTAGCCTGCTACCGAGCCGACAGAAACGCTGCATTGTCCGGCAAGAGCCGAGGTGGCAGTTTGTGCATCTATATCAACAAACTCTGGTGCACGAATTCTGCTGAAGTGACTCGCCACTGCTCACCACAAGTGGAGTTTTTAATTGTTAAATGTCGGCCTTTCTATCTGCAGAGGGAATTTACTGCAGTACTAGTGGTAGCTGTGTACAGGGGTGCTTCGCCAATGAGGCAAGTTGAGGTTGTCGCCTCAGGCGGCAACGCCCACTAGGTACCAGGGGCAGCAAAAATGCTGCTCCTGGTACATTAAGAGCGAATTTCCAGGGGAGGTGGGGCAGCAGCAACTGCTGCTGCCTCAGGCGGCAGAGGGGCCAGGATAGCTCCTGGCTGTGTACTTGCCGCCTAGCTAAAATGTTAACCTGGCGCTAGGAGAGCTGTACGAGGCTATCAACAAGCTTCAAATAACACACCCGGATGGATTTATTATTGTTGCTGGCGATTTCAACCACGCAAACCTGAAGTCAGTGCTTCCCAAATTCTTTCAACATGTGAACTTTGCCACAAGGGGAGAGAACTGTTTGGACAAAGTCTACACTAACGTGCGTGGCGCCTACAAAGCCTTCGCGCGCCCACATAAGTTCCTCCGATCACCGGACAGTGATGTTATCACCCACATACACATCGCTGCTCAAACGCACAAAACCAGCCAGAAAAACCATCACAGTCTGGCCGAGTGGAGCTGTGGAAGCACTTCAGGACTGTTTTGACTGCACAGATTGGAAAATGTTCAGGGAGGCTCTAAACAAAGAGCCTGTGAGGAAAGCCACACCTCCTCTCACCGACCAATTCATCTGTCTACCCACGGCCAACGTGAGGCGAACCTAAAAAAAGGTCAATCCACGAAAAGCTGCCGGACCAGACAACATTCCTGGTTGTGTGCTCAGAGACTGTGCTGATCAGCTGTCTGAAGTCTTCACTGACATTTTCAACACATCGCTAAGCCAGATGATCATCCCCACATGCTTCAAGTCCACCACCATCATTCCAGTGTCAAAGAAATCTTCAGTAACCTGCCTGAATGACTACCGCCCTGTTGCACTAACCCCAGTCATCATGAAATGCTTTGAGAGACTTGTGATGGCACACATCAAGAACACCCTCCCCCGCTCACTGGACCCACTACAATTTGCATATTGGCCAAACAGGTCAACTGAGGATGCCATATCTTCTGTACTCCACCTCTCACTAACTCATCTGGACAAGAAAGACAGTTATGTGAGAATGCTATTTATAGATTTTAGCTCAGCATTCAATACCATCATCCCTCAAAAGCTGAGTGGGAAACTAAGAGAGCTGGGATTGAGTTCCACTTTGTGCAATTGGATCTTGGACTTTCTGTCAGAGAGGCCTCAGTCTGTTCGTATCGGCAACAAGGTTTCCAGCACCATCAGATTGAGCACAGGAGCTCCTCAAGGATGTGTTCTCAGCCCGTTGTTATACACATTGCTGACACATGACTGCATAGCTAGACACAGCTCAAACCACATCATCGACTTCAGGAGAACTCTCCCTGTTCACACACCACTCAACATCAACGGCTCCACAGTAGAGACAGTAAAGAACACCAAATTCCTGGGAGTCCACATCTCTAATGACCTCACCTGGACCACCAACACCGCCTCCATTACCAAAAAGGCTCAGCAGCGTCTTCACTTCCTAAGACGACTGAAACGGGCCAGCCTTCCACCTCCCACCCTCACAGTGTTCTACAGGGGCACCATAGAGAGCGTCCTGACTAGCTGCATCTCCATCTGGTACAGTAGTGCCAGCTCTGCTGACTGGAAAAGTCTACAGCGGACTGTCAGAGCAGCTGGCAACATCATTGGAGTGGCTCTTCCATCACTGCAGGACATCTTCCACAAGCGCTGTGTAAGAAAGGCCTCCTGCATTGCACTGGACTCCACACACCCCTCACACGGACTGTTCACGCTGCTCCCATCCGGCAGACGCTTTCGCAGTATTAAAGCCCGAACAACCAGGCTGCGTGAAAACTTTTTTCCACAAGCTATCAAACTCCTCAACTCACTGCCTGTCCTCCCACTACATTCCAGACACACCTGAACTGTGAACTTAACTTTGTGAACTGTTAATTTATTTGCACAATTCTAAAGGTTTACACAATTTCTGCCTATATATTGCACATTTCATGTTTACATATTTATTGTGTATTTTTTAAGTGCTTTTTTGTGATATGTACTAACGGGAGCCACGTCGTCTCGTCTCACTGTATATTCGTATACTGCTGAGATGACAATAAAGTTTACTTTGACTTTGACTTTGTAGTTACTTATAGGGGAAAAAACTGTTTTCTTTCCATTTTGTACAAAATAACTGCAAGAATATAAATATACCTCCCAACATTTGAAAAAAAACGAACGAGGGACAAAAAGGAAATTTTTACCATGCCTATTTTATGGCCACATACCCCAATTACAAAATTTGGCAGGTTATGAAAGTTTAAATACATTTCTGGGAATTTTAGTGCAATGTTTTATGTATTATAGTTTCACTAATAAAGCTGAAATTGCCCTTTAAGCTGCTAGTTTCAGTTCTCCCAGACTTGCTTCTCTTAAAGGAGACATTTTATATAACCTTCATATTCAGATATATTACTCATCCTTCCTCAAAACATGTAATGATGCAAAAAGAAAAACATTTTGAAAGCATTTTACCTCCTAAAACTGTCATTATATCAGAGCTGCAGATAGATGTTTACAGGTCAGAAGCTAGGCTGAAATGAAGAGTAGGAGTGTCTCTTCAATTTCCCACAGGAAGTGGTCACAGCACTGACCGGCAGGCTGAATTCTGCAGGGAAAATCCTCCCCTCCCACCCTGTGCACATAACTGTCTTATGCTGCTGCCTGATCTTTACTGATAACAATGTACCTTAAATGCTCAACATAAAGCAATAGATGTGAAGGGTAATACAAACTGTAATAGTAATGTAATAGTAATATTTTCTTTTATTTAAAGTGCAACAGTATGCTCCTGTGTTCCACAGCAAATAGGTATCAGTCACATATATACATACCCAGCTGGACATAATCTATGGTCCATAATACATTGTTATACACTATGGAACCCCTTGCCTCTATTACATTATAAAAGGTATACAAACAGCGTACATTAGAATTTACTGTTATGATATTACATAATAGCAGCTGTAGGTTTGTTTCCTGCATATTGATATATGATCAGGTGCAGGGAGTTGCAATTTATGTTTAATTGCAGGGAGTTGCAATAGAATAAATGCCGCTGTTCTGGGGCAATTTATGACCAGGTGCTGGGAGTTGCAAGGGAAAATGCAGCTGTTGTAGAACAGTTTATGGTCAGGCACAGGTAGTTGCAAGGGAATACATGCAGCTGTTCTGAAACAATTTCTGATCAGGTGCACGGAGTTGAAAGGTAATATGCAGCTATTCTGGAACAATTTATGTTTAGGTGCAGGAAGTTAAAAATACAGATGTTCTGGAACAATTTATGATCAGGTGCAGGGAGTTGCAAGGGAAAATGCAGCTGTTGTGGAACAGTTTATGGTCAGGTGCAGAGAGTTGCAAGAGAATACATGCAGCTGTTCAGGTGCACAGAGTTACAAGGTAACAATTACAATCAAAACTGAAAAGATGTTGATTGCTTTCTGTGTACAACATAATATTGTGTAGAAAATGACTATGGTATTTACACTAATGGGCAGATTTATCAAAGGTCGAATTGAAAATTCAAATTTTTAAATTCGAATTTTGAGTTTATTTTAGTGTAATCCGACTAGTGAATTGTCCAAATTCGGTTTGAGTTTAAAAAAAAAATCAAAATTCAAATTTGACTATTCGCCATCTAAAACCTGCTGAATTGGTGTTTTAGCCTATGGGGGACCTCCTACAATAAATTTGGAGTAATAAACGATGTTGCTGTATCCCTCAGAGAGGAGGGGGGAGATAACAGAAAATTTAATTTAGAGTAGTTTGGTAGACTTTTGAAAATCTATTTTTTTTTAAAAAAAAATATTCTTTTTTTTTTTGCTAAAAAATTTAATTTGATACGAATTCGATTTGAGTTTGCAGGTCGATCCTATTCACACAAATTTAAAAAATTAGAATTTTTTAATAAATTGATTGTTTTGTTTTTTTTTTAGAATTTCAAGTTTATGGGAGTTTTTTTATATAAAAACCCTTGATAAATATGCCCCTAACTGCTGATACACATTGCCCCCAGAAAAGAATAAAATACTTTTAGTAGCAGATTATGATTTAAATATACAGAAGTTTTTCCCCACCAATTATTGCAGGGCAAGGGAAAGGAACAGGCAGTGAAGGGAAGGGGGAGAAGGGAGGAAAATGAACAGGGCAGAGGGGGTTAAATGAACAGGGCAGAGTGGGGGTTACATGAACAGGGCAGAGAAAGGAACACTGCAGGGAAGGGAGGGGGGGAAAGGAACAGGACAGCGAGGGGGTTGAATGAACAGTGCAGAGAGGGAGAGAAATGAATAGTGCAGGGAGGGGGAAAGGAACAGGACACAGAGGGAGAGAAAGGAGCAGTTCGGTGAAGTGAAAACAAGCAGTAAGGGTTAACAGATGTCTGCAGGGAAGGACTGCATGTGACATCACAAACACACCCTCTCCTCCCTCACTGGCTGTTGTTCTGTAGCTTAGGCAGAAAGACCAGCAGACTCAGATACTGGAGAGTCATGGACAGGAAGTTGCAAAAGGGGAGGGCATAGCGTCGTTTTCAAGCTAATACAAACGTTTTTTGACCCAAAAGGTATTAAAATAAAATCAATGGTTTGATGCATTGTGAAAATGTATGCTATATGTCCCCTTTAAACAGTTACAATGGTTTCTTAGCTTATGTTAAATTGTTACAAAGGTATCTAAGAGCAGTCCTTTAGTGTTCTGGGTTCTCCACCAAAAAGCCTCTTATTTTATTTAAGTTTTAGAAACTTTGTATCTTTTTCTGGCACCTGTGCAGGAGATCAAAGAGAGCTGTCATAATCGGGACTGTCCTGCAGAAAACGGGACAGTTCGGAGGTATGTAATAGTCCCTACCCAAAACAATGGGTCTCATATACAAGCAATCTGCATATGTTGCTATGTTTAGGCCTACAATGCAGTTTACCCCTATACTCATATATAATTCCTTAAAGGAGTTGGTCGCCTTCCAAACACTTTTTTCCAGTTCATTTGCATTCAGATTGTTCACCATCAACAAAGACTTTTTTCAGTTGTTTTCCATCTTTTATTTTTTACTGTTTTCCAAAATTTGATTTTAAATTTTAATGTTCCTGTCTCTAGTGTTTCAGTCTGGCAGCTCAGTGATCCAGGAACATTTGAACTGTTACAATCTGATACAATTTAGTTTATACAATTAGTTGATACATTTCTCAGCAGCATCTGTGGAATATTGGCAACTATTGTATTAATTTTAACAGCTGCCTTTAATGAAACTCAAGGATTATGTTCAGCAGGGTTATTGATAACAAATGTATCAATGTAATGTATCAATTTAGAACAGTTAAAAAGTCCCCCCTCCCAGAGCTGCTTTATACAATAAAAAAACTTTACATGTCAATATTAGAAAAATGGTCACAAATAGAAAATTATAAGTAATCGCAAAAAAGTATTTATATCTGGTGAACTATCAGAAACCAACTGAACTGAAAAAAGTGTTTGAAAGTGAACAATCCCTTTAAATGTAATGCACTCATGGATAAGTTAGTGTGTAAAAAAAGTAGTTATTAAATATTTATAGAATATAAACAAGTTAACACAAACAGGTGGGGAATACAAATAAACAAATAAACCATATTTCGCGCAATCCTGAGCTTGTTAGCATTTTGAAGAACAACCTTTTACTTGTCCCAGCTATTGGCTCAAGAAAGCTTAGCTACTTATATGTCTTGCTGCCACATCACCTATGCTGCAAGCAATTTTTTCCTTTTCTTACAGAGGTTAAATGAATGTTTTTGACCTCCATCAAAAAACTTAGAGGAACAAATTTTAATCTTTGCTCATGTAACAGTACAGCTCCCATGTAATGTGGGTGCAATGTCATTACAATAAAAAATTAAAGCCAGACATATTCAAGCGCACTTCACCAGACACGGCTGAAGTCAGTTTACTTTATCACATAATAATTAATAGAAACTTAGTGTAATTCTGCAGAGACATTATTATGTTCTATAGCATCAATTCTTGTTACCAATAAAAATGTTTAATTATGTTCTATATGCTTATACAGGTATGGGATTTGGTATCCAAAATGCTTGGGACCTGTGGTTTTCCAGATAAGAGATATTCTCATAATTTGGATCTCCATACGTTACTAAAAAAATTCTTTAAACTCAGTGGGATTGTTTTGCCTCCATCAAGGATTAATTATATTTTAGCTGGGGTCAAATATATGCTTATTATTACAAAGAAAAGGGAAAACTTTTTTTTTTTTTTAGACATTGTAATTATCTAATGACCTTCCCATAATTTGGAGCTTTCTGGATAATAGATGCTGCCAAATGAAAATTTCTGAAAAAATCAAGTACAAGGAACGGTTTCATTATTAAATGAAAATTAAAGGAAAAAATAAGTTGTTTTTAAAAAATTTGGACTATTTAATTATAATGGAGTCTATGGAAGACAACCTTCCCATACTTCTGAGCTGGATAAAGGATCCAATGCCTGTATCCTTAAAAATGTATTTTTTGTTTTTTTTTCCACAGAAAACAAACGTAGAACAAAACAAAACCTTGCTCCTTTGTTACATGGCAACAAGGTGGCACAGCTCATCACAATCCCCTTTCCAGTGTTGCAACTTGGGCAACTTTACTTTTTGCACAGTTCTTTTCAGGGCAGTTTTTTTTTTATATCAGTTGCTTCTTTGAATTATTCAACATGACTTGCTCTTCAAAAGGTATCAAGGGGTTATAAACTAGCTATTTTACAAATCTTTTGTTTATGATTGGGCTCCTAACCTGTCACCTCCCCCAATAGGGTTAGTTTCTAACCCCACGATTGGGTATATGGTAGATACTCGAATTATATTATTTTTACTGTAGTGCATTTCATTACCATGCCCTATCCTGGTTACTATGCCCCCCCCCCCCCACACACACACACACACACACACATCTTCCTCACCCCTCCAGGTAGGTAACCTCACTGGAAACTCTCTCCTGTTGCCGATTAACTCCAGGGTGGTCTTTCCCTGTCACTTCCCTGCCTGTTAGACTCCAGGAAAAATGTACCAGACGAACTACTTTATCTGGGTATGCTGCGCCTGACGCTGTTTTGCGCTGAACCATACACAAAAAGCCCTAGTCCCGTTTCTCTCACCCAGAGTGAAGTAGGGAGGCTCAGTGTTGTGTAAGTCGTCCCTCACGGACACGCTCCCGGGCGCCTCGCTGTGGACGTGCAGGGGAAGGCGTGAATCCGCGGGTCCTGGAGGCGGCGATGAGGCGGACCCACTCCAGCTTAGCTCTCGCTCCCTCAGTGCCGGTAGCGTAGATACACTCACTGTCTTCAGCCGGCATCCCGAGGAGGTGGAAGAGCAGCGAACTGTCATCGGGAGAGAAAGCAAAAGGCCCAAGGATAAAAGAAAGACGTCTGAAGGTAACATGCCGAGCAGGGCTAAACCCCGCCCGCCCGGGGTATACGGCTCCAGGGGCTCTAGGTAAGGTGAAGGCTCCAGGCGGCGGAGAACGGCAAGCTTCACGAGAGCCGCTAACTATCAGCTCACTACCCCTTGCGGAAACACGCCCCCTTAACTCCTGGTCTCTCGGCAACGGCCAATCGGTATAGAATTTATCCTATTTTGTTCACGCCTACTTAACTTCATATTTCCCGTTTCCAGCCAGTCGGAAACGGCCTGGTATCTTAGCGTACGCCCCTTAACTATGTGTTTCCCCACAACAGCCAATCGACAAGAGCCTCATCCTCCGCTCTCGTAGGTACCAGTTTAATGGTTCGTCGCTAGGCATTGGCCAATTGCAGACATTTTCTTGAAGATCGCAATTAACTGTTCTTGTAGCCCTCTCACCCACTGTAGCCTGCGGCAGTTCCAAGTGTTAGAATAATGGACTTGCCTATAAACTAGCAAGTAGTCGATCGTGTCTATCATATTACCACAACAGTAAGTTAAGTTCACAGTCGGCAGAACACATTCACAGAGGGAAAACAGCTGCTGTCACGTGACAGCTTGATGACACAAACAAAATCAATGATAGTTGTAGCTGGAAATACCATTGGGTCTGTAGAAAGATGTTTACTGGTAACATCTCTCTGCAGACCCAATCTTAGCAAGTTAAATGTTTAACAAGGGAGGTAATATTGAACAGGTATTGATGCCATTGTTGCAGCAGTAGCAGTTCTTGCATAATGGGGAGCACCATATCACTTGCCCAGCCTGCTCTAATGAATACTTACAACCCCCACCCTGCCTGTACCTTGTTTTTTCTCAGGGTCAGCTGGGAGAGGTCAGGGAGCAGCACTCAGAGCTGGTCTGGATTGGCAGGGCCCACCAGATATTTTCTCCTATACCAGCTCAGTTCGATCCTGAGAGTTACTGACTTATGGCCTGGGCCAGAACTAGGGGAAGGCAGAAGAGGCACCTGCCTAGGGCGCAATGATTGGGGGGAGTTGGATAGGTACCTCTTGAAAAGTCTTCTGCCAACCCCTAGTCTGAGATTTCTTTGTGCCGTGGTGCTGGCTCTCCTCAACTCTGCTCGCTCCCCCATTAAGGGGGACTGTTGCCTAGAGCTTGGCCCCCTGTTTATGGCATGCAAATTGCAGGCTAATCAGTGGTTAAAGACAGGCTAGTAGTTGGATATTGTGGGATATTGGTTTACAAATATAAAATTAATAAACACTCTGCTGGTGGAATTGGCTTCCAATTTTACATATACTAGCAACGAGAGTGGGCACTGATTTGGGGGAATCAGGTCTAGCTCACATGACACAGGTGTTTATTTGTGTTGAGGTCAGGGCTATTCAAGCCAGTCAATTAGTAAATAGACAAATATTTGTATTTGCCCAGCACCCACAAGAACTTCGTCTGGCATAAATGTGAGGTATACACTAAATTGCAATGTATTGGGAGTACTCTTAAATGAGATGGATCCAGGGCTTTTAGTGGATAACCAGCTGTGTTGTATACCTCTAGGCAGTATCATTTAGTGGCTAATAAAGCAAATGCAAATACTGTCTTGCACAAAAAAGTGTATTAACCGGAGGAATGAAAACATAATTTTGCCTCTTTGTAAGTCCCTGGTAAGGGTTTCTTTCAAAAGGAAAATCACTGAATTGGAGAGAGTGCAGAGACGTGCAACTAAACTGGTTAGGGGGATGGAGGATTTAAACAATGAGGGTAGACTGTTGGGATTGTTCGACTGTTGTATAGTTACGCCACAGATTACATGACATTATAGACAGATAGCAGAGGATCTTTCTACCCATAGAAAAGATCAATATGCCAGAGGCCACCCCTTTCGACTAGAGGAACAAAACTTTCATGTGAAGCAACTAAGGTGGTTCTGGACAGTGAGGTTGGAGAATTCCCTGTCACATGATGGCAGATTCTATTAACACCTTTTAGAGGGGTTTGGATGATTTCATGAACAATCATAACATACAAGGCTATTGTGATCTTAAGGCTTGCAGTTAGTTTAGTATAGGTATTGGTATATATACCGTAGTATATTTGAGTGACTGTATAGATAAGTCTGTATAAGTATTTGTGCACTTTTGTAAGTATTTTTTAGTTGAAGTTCCTAAACCTGAATGTTTTGCCAAGCTTACTGTCAAACTTATCAGTCAAAGTTCTAATGCTAACAGACTACTGCACAAATATGACTGCCTCCTGATAGAGGATCATGGGGGTAAGATAATCAGGACCGGAACTAGGAGTAGGCAGAAGAGGCACCTGCTTAGGGTGCAACAATAGGAGGGCACTGGTCAGGTACCTGTTAAAGTGTCTTCTACCTACTCCTAGTCTGGATTTACTTCTCTCTGTCACGCTCCCCTCCATCACTCTCCCCTGTCCTCCCTTCCATGTGCACTTTCAGGGTCAGGGAACACATGCATGTGGGGGGGGAGGAGTGGGATGGAGTGGGATGGCCAGCCTGATTGCCTAGGACTCGGCTTTGTCCTGAAGATAATGTAATGTAAAAGCATCAAGCAAAAACTTTTATGACAAAATTTTAAATAGCAACCAAAGACAATGTTATGATAGATGTTAATATAAAGTAATTTCTGGTGTCAGTATCTCTTTAAGGTCAATGTCTGCCAACACACTCTGTATGAATCGTTACTGGTGTTGTCTCCATAGGTGTGACATTAGTCGAAAAAAGCTGCTCCAACTGTTCATAGCTGTTGTCATGCCATATGGCTGACATTTTCAGTAAAATGAAAAAATAAATTGGTCCTTAAGCTCAGATAACTTACAGCTTCCCAGAGCATGTGCTGTAATTTAGCAGAAAATGAAAAGAATATGGGGAACAACATCAGAGCTGGGCTGGAACTAGGGGTAGGTGTGTTGGGGAGTTTCACTTCACTTCACTGCTGCATGGTTTGACCAGATTATACCTTGTATTTTAGCTGTTTTAATACAGTCAATATGGTGTTGTGATATCAGTATGTAGTCTATTCTGGAGTATGTTTGTTTAGCATGTGAATAGAAAGTAAAGTCTTTTTAATTATCATGAAAACACCTCCAGGCGTCTAAAAATCTTACTTGGTGAAGTGTTTTTTTAACTTTGTTTATTGCAGAGAAAGGAATTGTAGTATTACCTTTTGATGTATCAAGTGAGGAGTTGAGGTTCACGTTTAGGTCTCCTCCTATTAGAGTTAGACCCTCTGAAAATGTTTCTATTTCCCTGGACATACTCCATATCAGAACTCACCTGTATATCCCTGCCCCCATGCCCCATCAGAAGGACCCTCCCCAAAGCTTTAAAAGCCACCCCCACCCCCTCTATGGCATCTTTTTTTATTTCTGCTTTCCTAGCTCCATTGAAAGCAATATTTTTGCTTTTTAACCTTGGGAAAGCATTAGGTGACCGGAAATGGCACCTAGGGACTGAGGTTTTTTGATCCATAAGATCTTTTCCCCTGCACATTACCTCATATTTGGGACCTTCAGCACTGTTCAGCTGGAAAAGGTAGGACAAAGCTGTTACAGTATGCTTGATCCCATGTGCCTTCCTGGCTGTCTGTATGGCATCCAGCAGCAAGTGCCCGTCCCCCCCCCCATCTGTGTGCCCTCCTGGCCTGCCTAAAAGCGTCCAGTGGCAATGGTGTGTGACCCTGCACCCCTGTATTTTTGCGGATGGGCGAGGGAGGTGGAAGGTTAGTAGTACTCAGTATGTAGTTAGTGGCCTGAGTCTGACAGTCTCCATTTTGTTTTTGTTTGGTTCCCTTAAATGGAGTCAGAATTCTGAGCCAACTGCCTCCCTCACAAAGTCTTTCCTACGGTTGTGTATTAGGGCCCTTACAAGCGGGTATTTTTTTTTGTCTGCACTCTGCTGCATTCCGCTTTCTTCCACTCATGGAGGCGCACGTGTGTGGGGGCCCTTGAGGTAAAAAAAGAAAAAAACTCCCCTCTCCACTGTATCAAAACTTTGGGCTGGTGTGGTGTACTACTGAGAGGTAAGTTGCCCAATTTTATTACAATTGGCTGTTTTCATGCAAACCTGAATATACCTGAATATTATGTGGTCAGCCAAACTCAGGGTTTTCCAGAGAATATCTCCAGTCCTGTGTTATGGCTCCTACCTCTACACTGGTTAATGCATTGAATCCTGTATGGTATGATCGGAAAGGATACGGCCAAAGGTCGAATAACTGCAATGTGCATTATACACAATAGTTTTGGGTTATAAAAACCCTTTAACAAGTTTGTACTTGATAGCACTGAATCCTATTGTTGCTATGGAATAGGTTATAGCAACTAGTGCAGCGTTAAATGGCAACCTCTCAGAACTGGCTAATGAGATGCATACCAGATTGGCAACAGCTGAATATAATCATGTGATCAGCTACACTGCCTGACCTTCCAGAATATTCCTCCTGTTCTGGGTAGTGTTGACTCTGCATTATGTTATAGTAGTGCAGAGTCGGGTAATAATCTGGGAACTGGCTAATTGGTGCATACCTGAGTAGTTTCACCTGAATGTAGATATGTGATTAACTACTCAGTACCTGAGCTTTCAAAGAATTGTTTCAAATGTGCTTAATGCTTAAAATGGGTCATAGGCCTAGTTAGTGGCAAATTGACTGTATAGGTCATTATGCAACTTAGATTGTTGTAGTTAACAGCATACCTGAGCAACCTCTGCTGAATGTAATCATGTGACCAGCTAGAGGTGTGGTGAAACCTTAGCTTCTGGCATATAGCTTCAGAGGCTAGGTAGTGTGCTCTGTTGTTTTATTCTAAGTACTCCTCCTCTGAGGGTCTTTTCTCCAATATACGGGAGAGGAGGTCAGGAGCCCAAGGTGGGTTATATGGCTGTTGTTTTAGGAAACCATATGCAATAGGTATTTCAGCGGCCTGTATTGGAATACTCATAAGGTGTGCAATGTTATGGTCTTGCACAATGCTGTTCTTGTTCTTTGACGTGCTCTTTGGGTTCCAGACCTTAGGGGTTGGGTGCTATAAGCAAGTAACTCTAATTCTTGTGGCAGGCAGAATTCACGATTGGTACTCTGCCTTTCTGAATGTATTACATGGTGTTAATATTCAGGCTATGTATATGTTTTAATACCATACTGTGTTTTAAATCTTTGGTATTAGCATGCCTAAATCTGCAGCATGAACTGTTAATGGTGTCCTGTTGTTGGTATGCGCTATAGGCTGGTACCAGTTAAGGGGTTGTAGGCCCTTGCAATTTTTTCTAAGGCCATACAGTATGGATGTGTTTAGCTGTAACCCAACTGCATGTTTCTTGTGCCTTGTTATATACAAGATGAATATATCATGCCTATAACTGCAGCTTAACCTATGAATAGGGTGATAGGTTGCAGTTGAACTGTAGTGTCACTGGGCCTGCAGTAATGATTGGACTCTGGTATAACCAATGTTTATATAGACTGCCCAACTGTTTTCCTCTGAGTTTTGCAGGGATTCTAGAGTTTAGCAGTATGCTAATCTGAATATGGTTTTCTCTGCATTGCAGAGAGTCACTACTTGGTGGTTTACACACTTGGTAAACAGCATTTGACTTGTGTGTACCACAGGGCTCTCTGAGTTTGATCTATGGGATAGACCAGTCAGAATGCAGGTTATTAAGGGAGTTCAGAGGTTGGCGCCATGATAGGGCTAGGTTCTACCACAGTACTTGGTAAGGTACAGTAATGCTTGTTGGTTTTGCCTAAAGGCTGGCAGGTGGCAGCTGGTCTCATTGGCATCTTCTGTATTACAAGCAAGATATTAAAAGGCTTGTAAAACACATCTTAATTAGGTTGCATCTCCTCTGCCTTGAGAATAGCTGTACAACTGAGGGGCTTGTTCTTGAAGCTATTCTGTACTGGTGTTGTTATTGGCAGGAGCTAGGTGCCTGGTAGCAACAAACAAATGGGGCACATATATATTCCTTTGTATTACCCTCACTAAGCTATGGTTGCTTGTGGTGTTCAAGGATGTTAACCCTTACAATTGTATTGGATGTGTGGTTAAGATTACCGTCTTGGAGCTGCATAATGGTTATATTAAAGGAATGGGTTACATGCTTTGCAACATTTGTCATTCTATGCTGTTTTCCCCTCGGGAGAGGAGGTGTCCCTGACAAGAGTCACATCCACAGTGGTGGACATGAAGTTGCTTTTAGGATATGATCTGTAATCATAGTATGTGGAGTTGGGGGTTTATCTCCTGCCTAATTGATTAGTCCAGGCTATTGCTTGAGTAACAGTCTACCACTTGCCCTGAAGTACAGTATATTCAGGGTGTCTCTAGCTGGGAAGCTTGGAACATGTGTTTTTTGTTGCTTCCATCAGGATAAGGGACTAATGCATTGCTTGGGTAGAGCGTGTGTCCTAGTTGGGGACGGATTCTTTTGTTCCTGCCGAGCGCCTGTGTTGGCTGGGAATGTGCCTTCCTGTTCTCAAGTCATCCATGTAGGTGCAGGGGCACTTAGACGGTTCTTAGTGCTTACCTAAAGAACAGGTGGTAATGAGGCATTGGTTGTCCGGCATGTCTCATATTATGGCAGTTATCATTCAAACATGGTTGGCCTTAATGTGTCATACAGCCCAAATTAGGCACTGTTTGTCTAGATATTGTGATGCCTGTATGAGGGAGCTTCCTGGAAAAAGGTTACCCACAGGAGTTTTGTATTAAGGTAAGGTTACCTATCGGCATGATGATAACCTTTTAGGGGGCCCTGGCAAGCTGTTTGGATGTACAGTGTACTGGTCAATAGGCTAGCATAAGCACGTATAGGCCTCTTGAAGGTCTGACAGGGATGATCAGGTTCTCTGCCTACAGTATTCTCCTATGAGGTAATAGTTATGTAGCCTTTGGGGTCTTCTATCATATTGTTACCCATCTGATATCTTTATCAGATATGGTTCTGTTAACAGTTTGGTTTATATGGTATTCTTGCACAGAACTGCTAGTTCTCTGTTATATGTTTAGAGACTTGGATACCTGCTTAGGATAACCAGTATATTCCAATTGTGATGCTTTTCAATCTGTTCTTCGTATGCCTCTTCATAAATAGTTCTGTATGTTGGTCCTATAATTGGTTGACACTATCCACCTCTGGCTAGTGATGTGAGATGGTCTGTCTCAGGTTGAGTTCCCTTTTAGGACTGGGTCCTAGCAGGATTTTCTTCCTCTTCGTATAATTCTCCATAGGGATATGAGATGGTCAGTCTCAGTGTGAGTTCCCTTTAAGGACTGGGTCCTAGCAGGATTTTCTTCCTCTTAGTATAGTTCGCTATAGGGATATGAGATGGTCAGTCTCAATGTGAGTTTCCCTTTAGGACTGGGTCCTAACAGGATTTTCTTCAACTAAGTATAATTGTTCATTGCTCTCTTCCTCTAGGATTGGAGTTGAGATCAGCTAATCCTATAAAATGTCTCCTGTACATTACTAGGTTCTGCACCTGGAGCTGATAGTATGTCGAGTGCTGTACTTCACAACAGTAAGTACTGCAATATTATCCTGGAGTCTATTAGAGCCTAGTTCCCTCCCAACTGGGCATTAAGCTTGCTATGTCCCGGTGAGTTCTGATATGGAGTATGTCCAGGGAAAAGGGAAAATTGTATCATGCTTACCGTAATTTTCCTTTCCTGGACATACTCCATATCAGCTCGTTCCCATCCCTTCTACAATGATTGTCTTAAAGCTAGTAACAAAGACGCCATAGAGGGGGTGGCTTTTAAAGCTTTTGGGAGGGTCCTTCTGATGGGGCATGGGGGCGGGGATATCCCGGTGAGTTCTGATATGGAGTATGTCCAGGAAAGGAAAATTACGGTAAGTATGATACAATTTTCCCTTTTCTTTGATAATTTCGATTGAACTTTCAGCTTGATTTTTTTTTTTTGGGTAAGTATATGCTTTCCAGTGTGTACTTTTGTTTGATATAGCAATCCCTTTTCAAAAATATATCTCCCGTCTTCATCCTTCATTACCTGTATTGATTGAAAATCAATACTTCTGTGGATCACTATGGCTACCCCTTTGGTTTTGGAGTTTTGGTTATGTTAGGGTCATCCATAAGTACAAGAAGGGATGTCAGCTGCAGGATGATTGCATGCAAGAGAACAGACGCAGACCAGGAGTCTTATTTGTTCTGTTCTACCATATTGGTGGACAGACCTTTTATTTATAGGTGGAGTACATACAGAATTAGTTAATGATTATGCTTTAAGGTGGGTTAGGGTGGTTTCCCACCATAACCAATTAGAGAAGAGTATTTAGATATAGAAATAACAAATATGACATGACCGTTCACCTAGTTCTGTCTCATGGGTTTAGTCCTTGATTGGGGTATGATTAACTAGGTGATGTTTGTTAATAGCCTGATGAAAGTTTGGTGACTTTCTACTCATGTCATGCTGACCTAGAATATTATAGAATATTATTCAAGAAAGAGACTTAGCTTAAAGTGGTATACAGGTATATATTAGATATAGTATATATGTGACTACAATAAAGGCTACCTTATCATTCCCCCCTTTTGGTCACACCCATGACCAAAACTAATACTGAACTAAAACCTTAATCACCTAAATGCAAATAACCGTATTGAGACTACTATGCTCTGAAGAGGGGCTAGGCCTGTCTTCAAAACCAAGAACTCATTCTTGACCAGCAGAATTAACACAACTACATGCTGGAGAATTCCTAATCCATCCCAATCTTATTTGCCTAACTACACAAACTACTTCAGTTGAAAAGATGTAACATGAAGTATTACATATCTAATTCTACCAACAGCCAAAAGATTGCATGCCATGTATTTAGAAATATTGCAGTCAATAAACATAAGTCTCTTTATCCATGTTCTAGTGATGTTTAGAAAAGATGGTTCCAACTTATTCATAGTAAAGGCATCTGCAAAGGTATTGTCCCAAGTATATTTCTTAGAAGTGATGAATCCTAGTGACAGGAACTTAGGATACGTCCATCTCCATGATATAGTGGTGTTCTTGTAGAGACAGGTGTCAGCAAACACTTTCTTTAAAGTGCTTTGGAAAGAGACATAGAAAAGACGTCCGTAATTAAAAGGAACTGTGAAATAGGAATGGTTTCCATCTATCACAGATTTCGAATTATCAATAAAGAGTGTTCATTTAAAATCATCATAATCATACAAACATGATGCAAGAAAAACGATTGCCAAAATCTTCCACATGCTCAGTTGTTTATCTATAGAAGTAAACAAATTATAATGTTAGAAACTACTTTTATAAAGAATTTCAGAGTCAGGATCTTGAATCTTGACACGGTAGATATGTTTATCATTAGGTTTTGTACTTCGAGAAATTATAAACACAGTAAGTTTGCAAAGGGCATAAAATGACATATAATTAAAACCATGAACAACAAAACACTCGTTTGCTTATGTAAACTTCCAATAGAACTAAATATATTAATAAGGATTCCACCCCTTATGCCTACTTGCCCTTGTTTCATATTGTAACTCTTTAATCTTATTTACAATTCCCCAAAAATTATTCAACTTTACTTTGGTAAACAATTCTCTTAAAAGGATTGTGGCGTGATATAAAATAATAAATAAATAAATATTTGCTGTTACATCATCCTAATCTACAATTGCTATGGCAGGAGGTAAAGTAGCAATAGTACAGGTACCATAGCTATTCTCTGTTAACCAAACATAAGGCCATGTACCACATATAAAGTAGTAGGTAGATTTCTATGTAATTAATCCATAAATAGCTAATTCTATTTTAGAATAGAATAGGTTTCAACACTCTATACTTTTCTTAAAGTTAGTATCTGTCAAATTAAAAGTTGTTTTACAAATACCATCCTCTGCTTGATGATAAATTCATTAGCTTCATCTTTGGTTGCCTGTAAAAACACACTTAGACCAATCATTATTTTCCATGTGTCATTTAAATTTGTTTAATGGTTCAATAGTGCTATTTTCCAAGCCGTATATAAAAAATAATTGTTATTGTTAAACTAATTTATCAGCAGAAATGGGAAAGCTACCATGGGTAGTCCCTACGAATTATTTGGCCTAATGCCATACACCCAACAATTAGTTCTATTTGCTTCCTTAGTTATTCTTTTTTTTTTGTAAAGTTATGTAATGATTTGGTTGTTCATAAAAATTACTTTTGCTAAAGGACATATGAACGAAACCAAAAACCAGTAGTACTCAAAATACAAATACATGCACTTCGGGTACACTTGCTCTTCTACAATTGGAAACGTGTATCTATACATCTTTGTCATTTTTCTGAACTAGGTGTTACTGATTGCACTTAGAAAGGACCTTCAATCCTTGGGTCCAAGCTTTTCCTCACGTGCTTTTTAATCACTACCCAGTCACCTGGTTTAAGATAGTGTGAACCAGTATTGACATTTGGATCTGGAAAAGAATCAAAAACATATTTGTGTATTTCATTTATACATTTCTGTACAACAGCTACATAATTAGTCATTTCTTGTAGCTGTTGAGGGAAATACAATCCCATCCTTGAATTCCATAGGGTTACAGTTTGTAAGGGCCTCTTGGATTGGTGCATATTGAGAACAAAGCAATGGAAGGCAGTTGACCCAAGACTTTAATGTTTCTTCAGAATCTATGAAATATTATTTTATAGAACACCATTTAGGCTTTCAACCTTCCCATTACTCTGAGGGTTTTTCTTTTTAGAGCAGACAGCATTTCAGACATTATTTGCCCTGTAAAATGTGTACCCCTCTTACTTTCAATGTAGGTTGGTAAAGAATACCTACAGATTATTTCAATTAAAGTTTCTTAGCAGTTGCTCTTGTTGTAGCCTTAGCAATTGACCATGCCTCAGGCCATCCTGAGAACATATCAATACATAGTTGTACATATTCATATGGACCTACTTTAGGCAGTTGGCTGTTTTCTATTTGTAATCACTGGAAGGGTTATTCTGGTTTAGCAAAGTGCCGTCTCGGAGATTTGACTATCTGACCAGGATTATGACATAAACAGGCAACACAAGAAAATACATATTTTGTAGCAAATGCTGGAAACCCAGGTACTATCCAACTTTTCTGTACTGAAGCAGCCATTGCAATCTTACCTGAGTGCGCAAGTCTGTGAGTTAGGTGTGCCATCATAGCATACAGTGCTTTCGGTAGACAGTATCATAGGCCATTTCTTCAGAGACCTTTGTTATCCTTGGAAGCTCCCAGCTTTGACCACATTCCTTTTTCTGTTTGTGGTGCCTGGTCCTGCATTGAGGCCAGAACGTCCATGTCCACAGGCTTCTTGTGGTCAGTTTGTTCACAGTTTACTGCCATTATAGGCAGAAGGCCTTTGCTCTCATCAGCTTTTGCGTTTCCTTTAGCTTCTGGAGTTTGGAGCTTTGTGTGTGCTTGTACTTTAAGAATGGCTACTTCAGTTGGAAGTTGTAATGCTAACAATAGCTGTTTTACTAAATTTGCACTTTTAATTGGTTTACCTGATGATGTCATAATATTTCTGGCCCTCCAAATCGGAAGATAGTCGAGACAAATACCAATACAGTACCTGCTATCAGAAAAGATATTCACCCTTTGACCTTCCGCTAGTGTGCATAATGTGATGAGTGCTTGTAGCTCCGCTTCTTGAGTTGACATATGTGGAGGTAGACTCTGCTGAACTAAAACATCAGACAAATGTTACAACAGCATAAGATATTTAGCATCCTCAGTACAGTAGCGAGATCCATAAAAAAAAAATTCACAATCAGGATTTAACACAGGTTCATCTTTTACATTATCAAACCCTTGTAACCTCACTTTGCGTCATTTCAAAACAGTCATGTATGTAAACATATCATCCCCCCCCTTTTTCAAGTATTAGTTTGGCAGGGTTGAGGACATTACATCTTTTGATCGTTAGATTTGATGGTGTTAGTAAAGCTACTTCATACTTTGTTAGTCTTGCTACTAAAAAAACATTTACTTTGTACACAATTTTAGATTTTTATAATAGAATAAGGGACCAATTTACAAATAACTGGTTACCTAATTTTTTATGAGCACCCCAACTTTTTCATATTCCTCAATTTGTGCTCTTATTTCTTCAATTTGCTGTGCATTTAGAGGGTATTGAGGCAGTTTGGGCAATACGGCTCCCTCTTTTAGTTTTATGTGCACAGGGGGAACATTTAATGTTCCTACATCATATTTGCCTGTTTCCCACAGGGACTCAGGCACCTCTTTTAGTTCATGTTCAATATCTTCAATTGTCTGCTTGGAAACTGTCATTAACAAAAAATGGCAGCAACAACATTGTCAGCTAGGGGGCTTGTGGGGTGCACTCCATTTTCAGTAAATTCTATACATGCATTTATTTGTGACAGTATGTCTGCCCCCAAAAGATTTACAGGCACAGTATCAGAAACCAGCAAAGATGTTACAAGTTCTAATTGCCCACCCACTCTTACAGATATTAGTTTAATTTCTTTCATTTTTATGTGTTTATTGTTATTATGCATTAGGTTCTTAACTTCTGTATTTGCTTCATCACATTCTGTTTAGATGCCTATTCAAGTCTTTATACTCATCTATATACTTTTAAATTTCATCCCTTAACTGGTCAGTTCGAATTTCCTCTCCAGTTTTGGGTTGTTTGTCACCTTTTAACATAGAGAACAAAATAGTTAAAGCAACTTCATTATC
The DNA here is from genome assembly GCF_017654675.1 of Xenopus laevis. NCBI lineage: Eukaryota > Metazoa > Chordata > Amphibia > Anura > Pipidae > Xenopus > Xenopus laevis. The sequence goes on from NC_054386.1 coordinate 46,305,755, forward strand.
ATTATTATCTTGATTATCTAATATGTTGCCATGTGACCAGGAGGCAGGAATCTTCCTTTTGCTTGCGTATCTAAATGTGCCGTTATAAAAAAACAAAAAAAAACAACATTCTACAATCCTTTCTGGCTTTTTCCTACTTTCTGTTAACCATGTTTTTGCCTGACTTTCTAAACCCTTTTTCTTGAGCCACTGATCATGGGTGCTGATTAGAGTCTCCCAAAGGTCCGTATCTAATCTGCCTGTCTCGGGTAATCCTGTTCTTTTATAGATGTCCTTAAAGGGCACCGTAACCCAATTCCCATGATTCTGCTCCATCCATTCTATTGCTGTATGCCCAGGGGGATCAGACACCACCTCCGGACTGGGGTGTCCCCGATGAGGCAACCAATTGCCCATCTAAACGAGGCCGGCCGTCCAATTTCCTAACGATCCCCCACGACCCTACTGAACGTTGCTCCTTCTCGGAACGGTGTTCAGACTACTAAGTCGTATCTTCTCAGGCAACAGTAACCTTCTCTAAATCTGTGCTATGTGCTTTCACTGTTTCACGTTCCCCAAACAATCTTATTCTACGCATATATTATTACCACTGATTAAAGATTGAAAAAGTAGATAGAGGGCTAGTAACTCTCTATTAAGATAGTGTAGTGTTAGGTGGAAACTTACAGTTTTCTTAACGATCACTGTTTATTTGTTTGTTAAACTTTATCTTATACTTGTGACTATATTTCAGGAGCAGTAAAAACCAGGTCCTGCGTACAAACTTTGATTCAGAAAAGCAGCCTAATTTAAAACCAAAGTTCAGAGTAAACACGTCTAATCAATAAGAGATAACACTATGTAAATATGGTACGGGCAAGAGAGAGATATGAGTGATTTAGAAAAACAGAGAGACAGAGAATCACTTAAATATAGAATACAGTGGTAACTTTTAAGGCACAATATATTTTCAGTTGTAACACATTCTAGCTTGTACCTCCTGGCACCATTAAATCTTACACAGCGACTTAATTACTTATATAAACTGTACAGTAAAATATAATTCAATGCTTAACACTCTATGATCATAGCATGAAACATAAAGCAAATCAAACACATTTAGGTATACGTATACTTAATTCCTGCAGCTGAGGTCCGTGGTCTGGAGCTTGTGATGTTCAAGACCACTCGTGTGACATTTTAACACCTTTCAAGGAAATCTCTTTTGGGCAAGCATCAATGGGCTCACCTGCCGGCTTTGGAGGTTTCATTGCTAGGGTCACAGTCACTTGTGGTGGTCTCTTGGATCACGTCCAGTCCCAAATCTGGGGGTACCATCTGTTAAAGTCATCCATAAGTACAAGAAGGGATGTCAGCTGCAGGATGATTGCATGCAAGAGAACAGACGCAGACCAGGAGTCTTATTTGTTCTGTTCTACCATATTATTTATAGGTGGAGTACATACCGAATTAGTTAATGGAGTACATACCAAATTAGTTAATTATGCTTTAAGGTGGGTTAGGGTGGTTTCCCACCATAACCAATTAGAGAAGAGTATTTAGATATAGAAATAACAAATATGACATGACCGTTCACCTAGTTCTGTCTCATGGGTTTAGTCCTTGATTGGGGTATGATTAACTAGGTGATGTTTGTTAATAGCCTGATGAAAGTTTGGTGACTTTCTACTCATGTCATGCTGACCTAGAATATTATAGAATATTATTCAAGAAAGAGACTTAGCTTAAAGTGGTATATATTAGATATAGTATATATGTGACTACAATAAAGGCTACCTTATCAGTTATTACTATAGAGTATAAGTGCTTTATCTGCCCCTTTTAAGTGAGTTTCTTGTAACATTAGTATGAGTTTTTTGTCTATTCATTTCTCTAATCAATTTATTTCTTTTTTCAGGTATATTAAGGCCATTGATGTTCAATGAGACCACATTTATTTTGGCCATATACAATTCGTAACTATGTTTTACATTGATCTTAGGACCTTCTGCGGGTTTGTTTCGTAGACATTTTGAGTACAATTAAGGAATAGTGTTATTACAGTTTCATTAGTAGTAGCATTCAACTAATAAAAAAAAAAAAAAAATTAAAAATGATTCTCTAAACAAACAAAACTAACTCGTTGGTTGTGGGGTAATAGCCTTTATTCTGTGTGGCAGAGTAAGGTTTGACAGGCTTAACCAGTATAATCTGCTACAACCCCTGGGGGGGGGGGAGGTGTGCCTTCTGGCAGTGGCTCATATGGCCTACGTTCTATTATTATTGATTGTATTAGCAATAGTATATGGGTGCTTCACAGAACACCCTGTTATTATTATACAGAGTGGGAAATGGCTTTCTACATCAAAAACCTAATTATTGTCATAAGCAATCATATTTGGGCATCATTATCTTAAGTTGAATAATAATGATTTATCCATTTTTATTGTTCAGTCTTATAGTTACAATTAGGAATCACTGGTTTTGTATATTAATGTCTTATAATGGTGAGATGTACTTCCTCTTTCACCTAATCTTAACCGTCAGGTTCCTTTCTTTTCTTTTGTCATCTTGTTTTTCTTCCTTTTGCTTTTAGGTGTGGATATCTCAGTCCAGTCGTCTGCGTGCAAATTCTGAACTGTTACATTTAATTGTAACAATTCTTATAATATGCTACATTTAATTGATACATTTCTCAGATGCATCTGTGGAATATTAGCAACTATTGTATCAATTCTAACAGTTGTCTTTAATGAAACTCAGGAATTCTGCTCAGCAGGGACAAAGAAATGTATCAGTTTAGAATAGTTTACAGGGTCCGCGCCTCCCCTCACAGCGCTGCTTCAGAAGGTGAAAAATGATTCATTGTTCGGAAAACGGTTGCAAATAAATAGAAAGCAATTGAAAAATTTCTATTTCTGGTGAACTATCTGAAATCAACAGAATTAAAAAAAAAAAAAAAAAAAAAAAAAAAAGTGTTGGAAGGTGAACAACCCCTTAAAGAACCAGTTTTTTTTTTTTTGTTTTACTATTTTTTATTGAAGACAATTTGTTACAACATTACATTTGTTTTCCCCTTTAATGCTGTTACAAATTTAGTTATGACATCTTATTTTCAAATATGACATTAGTTGAACAGACAAATGTATTATTTTGTATCAGTTTTCAAATCAAAGATGCTTATATGATATCACTATAATTGAGGTGGTTGTATGGTGTACATACAGTAGAACCCCCATTTTATGTTTTTCAGGGGACAAGTAAAATGTAAAATCAAGGAAATGTATTACGCATAATATTTAGGTGGGACCGCAAAACAACATGTAAAATGAGGGAAAACTTAAAATCAGGGGATGTAAAATTGAGGTTCCACTGTATTTAAAAAAATAGCAATACAACTGGGGTATTGAAAATAAAAAGGGGAGGTAGCTAACAAAGAAAGAAATAACCACTGGTGCTTGCTCTGGGGAAAGTTAAATCAGCTAAACATCGTCTTCGATGTCTTTTCTGCTAAAATCAGCTTGTCATGGCACTTTATGACAACTGGTGTTAATGCAATAGGTATATAATTATAGAGGTCTTAAAACAGTGGTATACTAAGACTTGCTTAAGGAAGCCTAAGTTTCCATCGGCATAAGTTTCAGCTAGCTAGAAGATCAGCACAGATCTGAAGAACTTTTGAAGCTACTCCGTCTGGACCTGCAGCTTTACAAGAGTTGGCCATTTTAAAGGAAAGAATAGGGTCAGATTTTGTGGGTAGGTTTTTTGCTGTTGTCTGAATTTTCTCTTTAGTTTCAAAACATGCAAAGAAGTAGTTGATTGGCATTCATGTGTATGTAGCTACTTTAATTGTCTTTGTAATTAGTAATGTTTTGAAATGCTTGCCAAAGTTAGTCTTGGCCCAGATGCAGCAAAACAGGCCCAAACAAGAACACACCCACCCAGTAGCGATCCTAGATGGGGATGGGCCCTGGTGCGTGACGCGCAGCCGGGCCCCACCCCTTCCGTACGGGTGCATTTGGCCACATTTGTTAGTGGCGCACGGACTGCCGGGTGGCCCTGAGGATGTGCAGGCCCTGGCCCGCTCGCACCCCCTGCTCCCCCGGTAGTTCCGCCACTACACCCACCACCATGCAGGGTCAGACTGGACATGGTGGGGGCCCACCCGGTTACTAACCACCGGGGCCCCCGCGCGTATGCGTGAATGACCAATACACAACACGTGTGTGCAAATGTTGGCGCATGCGCAAACAACGATGCACATGCACTACAGGGGACGCAATTTATTTAATTTGGGGGGCCAGGAGATTGGGGGAGTTGGGCCAGCAGGTGCCCGGAGATCGGGAGAAGGGGGCTGGGCCGGGGCCCACTAGGTTTTGTCCCAGTCCAAAGCGGCCACTATGTTTCACAGATGGGATAAGGTTCTTATGCTGGAATGCAGTGTTTATCTTCATATTAGCCAAAGAGATCAATTTTGGTTTCATCCATACACAAAATATTCTTCTAGTATCCTTCTGGTTTGTCCGCATGATCTGTAGCAAGCTTTAGACAGTCAGAAATATTTTTTGGGGGAGAGCAGTAGCTTTCTTGTTCCTACCCTGCTATACACACCATTGTTGTTCAGTGTTCTCCTGATGAACATCAAAATTCGCAAATGTGACAGGCCTTCAGTTGCTTAATCCTTTAAGTGCCAGCAGAATTTCACATTTTGGTTATGCGAAATGCCAGTTGTTTTTGAAACATTTTATTCTCTCTCACTTTAGAGGCATTTTCTGAGAAACCTATAGTTTACCTAGGAAAATTATACATTTTTTTGGGGGAGAAACTGCGCTTTCTAAATTTCATATATTTCCACCTCTGCATTTATATCACTAATACCAAAAAATGAAAAATTCCTATTTCTCGCAATATATAAATTTATACCAGAAAAATATTTAATTTTGTTCATGAAAATCCAACTGATTTGGAAAGCTTCATGTCTCTCGGGTGTGCCAATACCAGATATGTATAGTTTTAGGGAGATTTAGGACTTCTGGACAGCAAAAACTCCCGGCAGTATATTACCGAATTTTGAAAGCACTAAGGCAGAAAACGGCATACTTAGATTCCAAGGCCAAGAAATCCTTAAACAGTAGGATTATCCCAAAAAATCATATTTTTGAAAAGTACACACTTTGCTGATTCCAAAAGAGGTAGATATGTCTTTCTACTCCACTACCAAACATCAAAGCTTCTCTATAAAAATGTAGCAAAATTCTGAAAAATCACTTCAAAACAGGGATGCACCGAATGCATATGCAAATTAGGGGCAGGGAGGAAAATTGCATGACTTTTTGTCATGTTTTCACCTTCCTACCCCTAATTTGCACATGCAAATTAGGATTCGGATTCAGTTCTGTATTCGGCCAAATCTTTTGCAAAGGATTTGGGGGTTTGCCCGGATCCAAAAATAGCGGATTCGGTGCATCTCTACTTCAAAGGTTTTATTTTGCTGCTCCATATATCCCACATTGTATTAGGTACCAAGAAAAAGCACCCTGAATATGATTGCCAGGGGTCCACTGAACAGTTTGATGCCCATTATGCATAGGTCTACCAAAGTATTTGGCATTTAGAGACCCCATTTTGGCATTTTTTTGTGGGGTAAAAACACAGAAATATATGTTTACCCCTTAATACCATATATTTTTGGAAAGTATGCATTCTAACAAATCTAAAATGGGTACCCATACCTTTCTGCTCTAAACTACTGAGTCGCAAGGCTTTCCAAAAATTGTCTGTTTTGGTGAAATATCTAAAAATTGCCTTAAAGCTTCAACTTTCCAGCATCTTATCGACCATGTATTATTATGTACCAAGAAATAGCACCCTAAATATGATTGCCTTGGGTCCTTCAAACAGTTTGGTGCCCATTGTGCATAGATTTACCAAAGTACAGTATCTGGCATTTAGAGGCCCCAAAATGAAGTTAGCACATACAAATAGTCCTGTGGGTCACTTCAGCTAATGAAAAATCAACACATTGACTGCATTTTTTGTGGGGTAAAAACACAAAGCATGAAAGCTCTCTGTTTGGCGCTGAATTAAGCATAGAAATCCCTGTTTAAGACAGGATGTTTTCACTTGGTGTGTGAATGTGTTGTCCACTTGGTGGGTGAAATCTGGGAAGTTTTGAGTTGATTTTCTTTACTAAAAATTTATTTTTCTTTTGCCCCAGAAGGTGAGTGCTTGCTAGCCAAGCTCCCTTCCTTCCTCTGGGCTACAAACTCACTGTTAGATCCCCTACCCCTTCCCCGTACCTGTGTGTCAGTTTCACTTGCATTTTTCTGCTGTTTCAGCACAAATTGTTTACTTTTTGTACATATTGAGTGGGTAATTTGATTTTGCACTCAGTTTTGTGAGGAGAGAAAGCTAAAGGGAGAAGGAGTATAAAATCTTTTTCAGCAGCAGCAGTGCAGTTCCCAGGCACCTGCTCCCAGGGCCAGATTTCTACAATCAGCGCCCCGGGGCCATCGCCGATGTTAATGCACGCACGCCCCCCAGGGCTGCATGGTCCTAGTGCCGAACAGTGGCCGGGCGCAACCCCTTCTTATGTGCACACATGCGAGCAAGCACACATGCTCTCTAGCACTGAAGCACTGGGGAGTTTTGAGTCCCCAGTGATCTGTAGGATGCGGCAGAGGTGGCATGCCGTCCCTAAAATTTTGCCGGCCTGGGCCTTTGTGGCCTCTCCACAAATCCGGACCTGCTCACATTAACCCTCTCCCTGCCAGAGCTTCTCAACTTAAATTTTACTTTTTTGTTGATCAACTGTAATAAGCTTTATTTGTTTTGGAAAATAACGGGAGAGAATAAAGAGGAAAGTTATAAATATATACCTCAGGGTTCTAAAGCAAAAGGACCTGAAAAACCCAGCTGTAGCTCTGCAAGGAAATACCAGTCAGAGCCCATGTCAAAAAGTCCCACTGCCTCTACTTCTGCTGCTGCAGCCAATGTGACCCCTGCTAAAACATTTGCACAGACTACTGGCAGCAACTGGCACCAACCCAAGCCAAGTCACTGCTGGGGTAGAGAAGCTTACAAGGAAGCATGGGGTCAGATTCCTAATATCAAGCGCTCATGGCATAGGCTTATATAAAGGCTGCAGCTGAAGTGGTGGGACCCTCTGCAGTACTGGCAGCAAGCAAAATGTTTGGGAAAGACATTATATTTGCCTGTACACTGACTGCAGTGCATACTCTGGTGCAGAGGAGTATCACAGTCTGAGATAGTTATGTCGCTATAGAACCCATAGAAGGATTGGGCACAAGGGTGGTCTTATCTATTGTGCCCCCCTTCCTGCAAGACCACTTGTACCCCCACCTGCAAGCCCTTGGGGAGTTAAAATCAAATATGTCTACAATTCCCCTGAGATGTAAGGAGAGCAGACCGAGGCACATCCTTTCTTTTAAAAGGCAGGTGCAATTACTTTTACCTCGGGGTCAAGACACTATTGAGGGGTCTTTCAGGGTTCCGTTTGAAGGGGGTGCTGTACAAATTTTTTTATAGCACAGAGGAAGTGAGGTGCTTCCTTTGAACCTGGGACACACTCGCCAGAGTTGCCCCAAAGGGCATATTAAGACCACAGCCCCTGTTCATACCCCCAGTGCCTCAAATAAAACATCTTATCCTGCTGGGACTATTTCAGCAGGGTCCTCAAAGGACATATCTCCTTCACTAAAAAACCTCCAAGTAGCTATTACACAACCCACCTAAGGGTGTGGGGGTGCCCATGATTGCAACACCTGATGGGTTGGGACAATCTGTGGCCTTTCCTCTTCAGATGCCAAAAAAAGAGGAAATTTAAATCCAACTGGCTGGTACCTGAGGAATGGGCATCAGTGGTTAATGGTGGAGCACCCCCATCCAAGGGAAAAAAGGACAGCAAAATATCTGCTCCTCATGTGGTGACATTGTCTGGCCCAACTGTTGGTCATGGTCAACTGGTGTCGGACCATGCACTCTTGCCTCCAGACCAAGTGGGGAATAATGAGGTTAATGGTCTGCATGGCGTTTATCACATCAGTGTGGGTCTCCCCACAGAGTCAGGGGTGCAGCATCTTGTAAATAATTTGCAAGATCTTTCCCTGGAGTATAAAGGGACACCTAATGAGACTCCTGCAGAGTGTGCAGTCAGTGTTCCTAGGGTGCTGAGATTTGGGAACTACAACCAGCCTCAGTTTTTAGTGCCTCAGGGTATTTTACTCCAGGAGGGGGAGAATATTGGGATATGTACCCCAGAAAATATATCAAACCATCTCATGTCAAACGCCCAGTGACAATTGTGTATCCCTGAGAATATCAGTCTCGCTATCTCTGCCAAGAGCTGCTTACTGGCACAGTTTATTAGAAGATGAGGGTTTCTCAATGTCACTTCACTCAAAACCAAAGGACCGCTCAAAGCTCACCTTCCCTGTAGCTGTTCCATATGTTCCCTATCGGGTGCTCTGTCTGCAGCGTCCCCAATGTTAAGATCCACATCAACACCAAAGAATTGGATGGCACTCCAATCAAAAGGAAAGCAGGTTTATTGCATACTCCTGCAGGGATCCTATGCCCTACTCGTTTCGGGAATCAATCCCTTAATCAAAGTCAGTCCAGGATACATGGAGAGCCTGTAGGGCTTTTTAGGATGAATTTACCACATTGAATCAGCGGTGGGATGTAGGTAAGGTTCACCTAAAGCTCTTGTGTCAAGTGTAAACCAAAAGTGTGAACAGGCAGCGCAATGCAGAGATTGAGGCACTGAATGGGGAGGTGCTTGATCTTGAGCAAAGGCTACTAGGCTCTGAAGACCAAGCCCTTCAGTGTGAATATCTAGAAAGGAAAGAAGCTCTGCATAACATGGAACAGCAACAAGCTCATGCTGCCTTTGTGCAAAGCCAGATGCAGTTACTCTGTGATATGGATCGTGGTTCGCGATTCTTCTGTGCTTTGGAGAAGAAGAAGGAGAAACAAAGGTGAATCACGTGCCTTCTTGTCAACGATGGCACTCCCCTTGAGAATCCGGAGACTATCCAGCACTGAGCCCGGTCCTCTTATCAAAACCTTTTTTCTCCAGATCCCATCTCTCCAGATGCCTGTGAGGAGCTATGGGATGGGCTTCCAGTGGTCAGTGAAAGGAGAAAAGAGCGGTTGGTAACACCAATCAGGCTCAAATCTGTGCTGGCAAAGGTGATTCATCCTGACCAGTCCTATACAGTCCCCAGTCGGACAATTTTTGATAATGTCTTTCTGATCCGAGACATACTAGATTTTAGCGAGAAGGACTGGTCTATCTCTTGCTTTTCTCTCTCTGGATCAAGAGAAGGCATTTGACACTGTGGATCACGAATATTTTATAGGCACTCTGCAGGTCTAAAGCTTTGGCCCTCAGTTTGTGGGCTACCTGACAACAATGCATGCCTCTGCAGAGTGTTTAGTTAAAATAAACTGGTCTCTGACTGCACCTCTGGCCTTTGGACAAGGAGTTCGGCAAGGATGCCCCTTTGTCGGGACAACTATACATGCTGGCCATTGAGCCCTTCGTGTGTCTCCTTAGGAAAACGCTCATGGGGCTGGTGGTCAAAGAACCCAACATGAGGGTGGTTCTCTCAGCCTATGCTGATGATGTAATTTTTATGGCCCAGGACCTAGTTAATCTTTAGCCGGCAAAAGAGTCTTGAGGTCTATGCTGCTGCCTCATCTGCTCGTATGAACTGGTCCAATTTGCTGCAAATTGGGCAGCAAATTAAAAAATGAGGTTCAATGTTGATAAATGTAAGGTTATGCACTTTGGGAAAAATAATAGAAATACAAGTTATACACCAAATGGGTGTGTTGGGAGTTTCCTTAAATGAGAAGGATCTAGGGTTTTTTTTGTAGAAAGCAAGTTGTCTAATTCTGGGCAGTGTCATTCTGTGGCTAATAAAGCAAATAATGTTCTGTCTTGCATAAAAAAGGACATTAACTCAAGGGATGAAAACATAATTATGCCTCTTTACAGGTCCCTCATGTGATGTTGTGATTGCTGATTTTGTTAATGCCTTTAAGAGTGGCTTGGATGATTTCTTGGACAGACATCATATCAAAGGATATTGTGATACTAAACTCTATAGTTAGTGTAGATATGGCTATATATAATTTATGTGAAAGTATTGAACAGTTTGATGCCTGATATGAAAAGTTTTATCAAACTAGGTGGCATACAGAGACCCCCAAATTAAAATAGTATGTAGGAATTTTCACGGATGACACTCTGACTGCTACAATACAAGCACCAGGTATGTGTATTACGCACCATAAGACTCCCTAACAGTATGGAGACCCTAGTACACATTCTGACAAATCTAAAATGGGTAAATACATCTTTTTACTGCAAACTACTAAACTGCAAAGCTATGCTAAACATAACACTTTTTATGAAATTTCTGAAAATAGTCACAAAGCTTGCATTTTACCCCATTATATACCCCACATTTAGTAATGTACCAGCAAAAGGCATCCTAAATATGAATGCCAGGTTGATGCTTAATATGCATAGATTTACCAAACTATGTTGCACACGGAGACCCCAAAATGGACATATAGCAGACAAAATTTCCATGGGCAAAATGAAGTAACAAAGAACAGAGCGAAATGGTATAAAATCACCAAAATGGTGTGTGTGTGTATTGCTAAAATAAGTGTGTGTGTGTTTGGTTGTGTGTGGGGGGGACACTAACCTGGGGGTAGCAGGGTCCAGATTGTCCACCAGGGCTGGAGGAAGAGAAGGCACCATCTTGATCATTGAATCCAGTAAGTGGGTCGAGCTACATGGCCAGGAAGTGCAGGTAGCAGCAGAACACATCAATTGCATGTGTCTGCTGCTGCCTTTGGGGCCCCTGAGCTTTTGCGGCCTCAGGGGCCACTCGTTCCCTGCATATGCTCGTTGTCTAGGGGATGGGGAATGAGAAGGAATGGAGTGAGCAGCTTTAAAAGCCGCTCCTCCATTCCCAAACCCTCTAATGCTGCAGAATATAGAATCTACGTTCTGTGGCATTTAAAAAAAAGTTTCCACAAAACATAGATTCTATGTTCTGTGGCACTTAAAGGGTTAAAAGTTACCCTGGGTTCCTTTAGAGACACACGGTCAGATTCGGGGAGATTAGTCGCCCGGTGACAAATCTCCTCTAGGGATGTCGCGGACTGTTCGCCGGCGAACTTGTTCGCGCGAACATCGACTGTTTGCGCTCGCCGAATGTTCGCGAACGTCGCGCGACGTTCGCCATTTTGGGTTCGCCTTACCTGGCGCTTTTTTTTGCCCTCTCACCCCAGACCAGCAGATACATGGCAGCCAATCAGGAAGCTCTCCCTCCTGGACCACCCCCACACCCCCTGGACCACTCCCCTTCCATATATAAACTGAAGCCCTGCAGCGTTTTTTCATTCTGCCTGTGTGTGCTTGGAAGAGCTAGTGTAGGGAGAGAGCTGTTAGTGATTTGAGGGACAGTTGATAGTAACTTTGCTGGCTAGTAATCTACTTGATACTGCTCTGTATTGGAGGGACAGAAGTCTGCAGGGATTTGAGGGACATTTTAGGTTAGGTAGCTTTGCTGGCTAGTAATCTACCTTCTACTGCAGTGCTCTGTATGTAGCTGCCTGCTGTGGGCACTGATCTCTTCTGATCTCATCTGCTGACTGCTGTAATAACCCAATAGTCCTTGTAAGGACTGCTTTTATTTTCTTTTTTGTTTTTTTACTTTGCTAGTTGCTACTATAAGAGCCCAGTGCTATTAGTCTAGCAGTGTTGGGGAGTGGGACTGGTGTGCTACTGTGCTGCTCCTAGTAGTTCAGCAGCACCAACCCGAGAATTTTTTTTTTTTTTTTAATATACATATAATTTTTTATTTTACTTATCTTACTGTTCTTTAACGTGTACAGTGCTGTTTGCTGTTCTTCATAGTAGTGCACCAATAGTAGTGCACTTGTAGGCATTATTTGCCCAGTGTGTTCTTCATTTTCAAACAACTGCCATCTAGCTGTGTAAGCTTGTTCACATTCTGTCTAAATATCAATAATAATACCGTCTCCAGAAACAGCACCTGAGTGACGTTTTTCAAGCAGCAATAATATATTCCGTATCCACCACTGCTGTAGTGTATACGTTGACCTTGCAGGCATTATTTGCCCAGTGTGTTCTTCAAACCACTGCCACTTAGCTGTGTGAGCTTGTTCACATTCTGTCTAAATATCAATAATAATACCGTCTCCAGAAACACCACCTGAGTGACGTTTTTCAAGCAGCAATAATATATTCCGTATCCACCACTGCTGTAGTGTATACGTTGACCTTGCAGGCATTATTTGCCCAGTGTGTTCTTCAAACCACTGCCACTTAGCTGTGTGAGCTTGTTCACATTCTGTCTAAATATCAATAATAATACCGTCTCCAGAAACACCACCTGAGTGACGTTTTTCAAGCAGCAATAATATATTCCGTATCCACCACTGCTGTAGTGTATACGTTGACCTTGCAGGCATTATTTGCCCAGTGTGTTCTTCAAACCACTGCCACTTAGCTGTGTGAGCTTGTTCACATTCTGTCTAAATATCAATAATAATACCGTCTCCAGAAACACCACCTGAGTGACGTTTTTCAAGCAGCAATAATATATTCCGTATCCACCACTGCTGTAGTGTATACGTTGACCTTGCAGGCATTATTTGCCCAGTGTGTTCTTCAAACCACTGCCACTTAGCTGTGTGAGCTTGTTCACATTCTGTCTAAATATCAATAATAATACCGTCTCCAGAAACACCACCTGAGTGACGTTTTTCAAGCAGCAATAATATATTCCGTATCCACCACTGCTGTAGTGTATACGTTGACCTTGCAGGCATTATTTGCCCAGTGTGTTCTTCAAACCACTGCCACTTAGCTGTGTGAGCTTGTTCACATTCTGTCTAAATATCAATAATAATACCGTCTCCAGAAACACCACCTGAGTGACGTTTTTCAAGCAGCAATAATATATTCCGTATCCACCACTGCTGTAGTGTATACGTTGACCTTGCAGGCATTATTTGCCCAGTGTGTTCTTCAAACCACTGCCACTTAGCTGTGTGAGCTTGTTCACATTCTGTCTAAATATCAATAATAATACCGTCTCCAGAAACACCACCTGAGTGACGTTTTTCAAGCAGCAATAATATATTTCGTATCCACCACTGCTGTAGTGTATACGTTGACCTTGCAGGCATTATTTGCCCAGTGTGTTCTTCAAACCACTGCCACTTAGCTGTGTGAGCTTGTTCACATTCTGTCTAAATATCAATAATAATACCGTCTCCAGAAACACCACCTGAGTGACGTTTTTCAAGCAGCAATAATATATTCCGTATCCACCACTGCTGTAGTGTATACGTTGACCTTGCAGGCATTATTTGCCCAGTGTGTTCTTCAAACCACTGCCACTTAGCTGTGTGAGCTTGTTCACATTCTGTCTAAATATCAATAATAATACCGTCTCCAGAAACACCACCTGAGTGACGTTTTTCAAGCAGCAATAATATATTCCGTATCCACCACTGCTGTAGTGTATACGTTGACCTTGCAGGCATTATTTGCCCAGTGTGTTCTTCAAACCACTGCCACTTAGCTGTGTGAGCTTGTTCACATTCTGTCTAAATATCAATAATAATACCGTCTCCAGAAACACCACCTGAGTGACGTTTTTCAAGCAGCAATAATATATTCCGTATCCACCACTGCTGTAGTGTATACGTTGACCTTGCAGGCATTATTTGCCCAGTGTGTTCTTCAAACCACTGCCACTTAGCTGTGTGAGCTTGTTCACATTCTGTCTAAATATCAATAATAATACCGTCTCCAGAAACACCACCTGAGTGACGTTTTTCAAGCAGCAATAATATATTTCGTATCCACCACTGCTGTAGTGTATACGTTGACCTTGCAGGCATTATTTGCCCAGTGTGTTCTTCAAACCACTGCCACTTAGCTGTGTGAGCTTGTTCACATTCTGTCTAAATATCAATAATAATACCGTCTCCAGAAACAGCACCTGAGTGACGTTTTTCAAGCAGCAATAATATATTCCGTATCCACCACTGCTGTAGTGTATACGTTGACCTTGCAGGCATTATTTGCCCAGTGTGTTCTTCAAACCACTGCCACTTAGCTGTGTGAGCTTGTTCACATTCTGTCTAAATATCAATAATAATACCGTCTCCAGAAACAGCACCTGAGTGACGTTTTTCAAGCAGCAATAATATATTCCGTATCCACCACTGCTGTAGTGTATACGTTGACCTTGCAGGCATTATTTGCCCAGTGTGTTCTTCAAACCACTGCCACTTAGCTGTGTGAGCTTGTTCACATTCCGTCTAAATATCAATAATAATACCATCTCCAGAAACAGCACCTGAGTTGTTGTTGTTGTTGTTGTTTTTGTTTTAAAAATAATGCCAGGCAAAGGCAGGCCGCCACGCAGAGGCACTAGGGGCCGTGCTGCTATGCTATCCTGTGGCCCTAGGAAATTGCCCAGTTTTAAAAAGGCAATGACCCTGAACTCCCAAAATGCTGAAGAGGTAGTTGACTGGCTTACACAGCACACCCCATCCTCTACCGTTTCTAACTTTACCACAACATCCTCATCCTCCACTGCTATGGCCACCCCACGTAACACTTCCTCCACCACCGGCGCCCCTTCTTCACTGGAGTCAGAGGAGTTATTTTCACATGAGTTTCTTGAACTGAGTGATGCGCAACCATTATTGGCAGAAGAAGATGAAGAAGATGAGGACGTTACACCAGATTTAATTCTGGCAGAGAACACAACAGAGATGGACATAATGAGTGATGAGGAGGTCCCCGCTGCTGCTTCCTTCTGTGAGCTGTCAGAAGAAATTGATGCATCTGAGGAGAATGATGATGAGTAGATTGATGTTTTGTGGGTGCCCAGTAGAAGAGAGCAAGAGGAGGATAGTTCAGATGGAGTGACGGAGAGTCAGAGAGGCAGGAGGAGAATAAGACTTGGAAGAAGCAGGGAGGACAGCTCGCAGGGAACAGTAGGGCAACAACATGTATCGGCACCTGTGGTCAGCCGGCCAACGCACCCGCTATTGCCGCCAACGCCGCCAACTTCTACTGTTACCGCCAGATTGCCAGCTTCAAAAAGGTCAGCAGTGTGGGATTTTTTAATGTGTGTGCCTCTGACAAAAGCGTTGTAATTTGCAATGAGTGCAGTCAGAAACTGAGTCTTGGGAAGCCCAACAGCCACATAGGTACAACTTCTATGCGAAGGCACATGAACGGCAAGCACAAAGCACTTTGGGAGCAACACCTCAAAGGCAACAGGCAAACTAAAAGCCACCCTCCTTCTGGTCCAGCATCTTACTGCTCTACCTCTGCTGTCCTTGACCCGTCTGAACCACCCTCCACTCCGCCTTCCACCTTGACCACCAGTTCCCATTCCCAGTCATCTGCCCCCAGCCAAGTTTCTGTGAGGGCCATGTTTGAGCGTAAGAAGCCAATGTCTGCGAGTCACCCCCTTGCCCGGCGTCTGACAGCTGGCTTGTCTGCACTCTTAGCCTGCCAGCTTTTACCATACCAGCTGGTGGACTCTGAGGCCTTCCGCAAATTTGTAGCAATTGGGACACCACAGTGGAAGGTACCCAGCCGCAATTTTTTTTCAAAAAAGGGAATACCACACCTGTACCACCATGTGCAGAGCCAAGTCACCGCATCTCTGTCACTTAGTGTTGGGCCAAAGGTCCATATGACTACTGACGCATGGTCCTCCAAGCATGGTCAGGGCAGGTATGTCACCTACACTGCCCACTGGGTGAACTTGGTAATGGCTGGGAAGCAGGGAATGTGTGGCTCAACAACGACAGTGGAGTTGGTGTCACCGCCACGGATTGCATGTGGTTCTGCCACCACCTCTACTCCTCCTTCGCTCTCTACCTCGTCTTCTTCCTCTTCTTCCTCCTCTGCTGCTGGGTCCTCCTCCTCCACACCTGTGCACCCCCAGCTCCCCCTAGGCTATGCGACGTGCCAGGTACGCCTTTGTCATGCTGTCTTGGGGATGACGTGCCTGGAAAGCAGAAACCATACCGGATCTGTACTCCTGTCATCTCTGCAGTCACAGGCCGATCAGTGGCTGACCCCACACCAACTGAAGATCGGAAAAGTGGTGTGTGACAATGGAAGCAATCTGTTGGCAGCACTGAGACTGGGCAATTTAACACATGTGCCCTGCATGGCACATGTTCTGAATTTAATAGTCCAACGTTTTGTCTCAAAGTACCCAGGATTCCAGGACGTTCTCAGGCAGTCCAGGAAGGTGTCGGCCCATTTCAGACGTTCCTATACAGCCATGGCACGCCTTGCTGACATTCAGCAGCGGTACAACATGCCAGTCAGGCGTTTGATTTGCGACAGCCAGACTCGCTGGAATTCAACGCTCCTCATGTTGGAACGTCTGCTGCAACAACAAAGAGCCGTCAACGAATACCTGTTTGAACTGGGTGGTAGGACTGGATCTGCAAAGCTGGGGATTTTTTTCCCCCGTTACTGGGTGCTTATGCGCGATGCCTGCAGGCTCATGCGCCCTTTTGAAGAGGTTACAAACATGGTCAGTCGCACCGAAGGCACCATCGGCGACCTAATACCCTTTGCTTTCTTCCTGGAGCGTGCCGTGCGACGAGTGATGAGGCTGTAGACCAGCGTGACGAGGAGCAGGAAGCGCACGATTTCTGGTCGGAATCACCAGAACGAACCCAGGCACCTGCTGCAAAGCAGGGAGAGGTGTCAGAAGTGGAGTCAGAGGAGGAAGGTGGCTTTGTGGAGGAGGAGGACCAACAGGAGCAGGCTTCACAGGGGGCTAGTGGTGACCTTTTGGGGACCCCTGGTCTTGTACGTGGCTGGGGGGAGGAGACCGTGGATGATGCAGTCCTTGATAACGAGGAAGCGGAGATGGATACCTCTGCATCCAACCTTGTGAGAATGGGGTCTTTCATGCTGTCATGCCTGTTGAAGGACCCCCGTATCAAGAGGCTTAAGGAGAAGGACCTGTACTGGGTCGCGACTCTACTAGACCCTCGGTACAAGCATAAAGTGGCAGAAATGTTAACAACATACCACAAGTCTGAAAGGATGCTGCATTTACAAACCAGCCTGCAAAACATGTTGTACAATGCTTTTAAGGGTGATGTCACTTCAGGAACTCATCAACATTACAGGGGCAGAGGTGCCAGTAATCCTGCCACGAGCACACCTGCAAGGACAAAGCACTTTGGCCACTCTGTAACGTCAGACATGCAAATGTTTTTTTGTCCAAGGCAGCGCCAGAACCCTTCTGGATCCACCCTCAAAGAACGCCTCAACCGGCAGGTAGCGGACTACCTGGCATTAACTGCAGATATCGACACTCTGAGGAGCGATGAACCCCTGGACTACTGGGTGCGCAGGCTTGATCTGTGGCCAGAGCTGTCACAATTTGCCATGAACCTCTTGTCTTGCCCCGCCTCAAGTGTCCTCTCAGAAAGGACCTTCAGTGCAGCAGGAGGGATTGTAACTGAGAAGAGAACTCGCCTAGGTCACAAAAGTGTGGATTACCTGACCTTTATTAAAATGAATGAGGGGTGGATCTCGGAGGGTTACTGCACGCCGGAAGACTTGTTCTGAGTTTCTGACTCCCCATGCAGCTGTCCTTCTCTGCACGCCTCATGACTCCACACACAGCTGTCCTTTAGCGTCCTCCTCCCTCCACCACCGTTACAAACTAGGGTGCAAACCCTACTGGTTTAATTTGAATCCAGGTAAATCCTGAGTTTTTCTGGCCTCTGTGCTTCAGTGGCTGCGACAAAAAAAAAAGAATATTTTCAGCATTTATATGGCATATTGTTTCTGGCCTTCTGGTTCAGTGGCTGCGACAAAAAAAACATAATTTTTCAGGAAAGTAAACATGCCTAATTTTTCAGGGTTCTGCAACAGTGGCAAAATCGCATCTTTTATGGTCACCGCAGGAGGTGATCAATAAAGTAGACCAAAACTCGGCCCACACTGCAGAATCAGTGTTTTTTGGTTCACTTCACTGTACATTGAATTACCTCTGCCTGACTGTGCACGTGCGCACAAGCACGGTGACTGCTAAACACACCACTTCAGAAATATTGCCACCAACAGGACGAACATCCTGGAGGTGACAAGCTCAACTAGTAATTAACAACTATCATTTGCTCACTTGACGGTATCATTCATTAAAGCTCTTTGCGTTTTTTTGCGTTGCAGTAAGCGCCGCGTTTCGTCTTTGCGTGTGAACAGGCTGTAACCTTTACATGTAGACGCCGGACGTTTTAAAGCATTTTATTACACAGGTTTAGAAATGTAGTGTGATTTCTGCCCTTTACAGCACAAAACGCAGCGCTGTGTCAACAATGTATTTTTCCGATACATTTTTGCCCTTGATCCCCCTCTGGCATGCCACTGTCCAGGTCGTTGCACCCTTTAAACAACTTTAAAATCATTTTTCTGGCCAGAAATGTCTTTTCTAGCTTTTAAAATTCGCCTTCCCATTGAAGTCTATGGGGTTCGCGACGTTCGCGAACCGTTCGCATTTTTGACGCAAGTTCGCGAATATGTTCGCGCACTTTTTTTCCGACGTTCGCTACATCCCTAATCTCCTCTTCTTCGGGGTGACAAATCTCTCCAAACTGCCTTCCCCAGCCTTCCTGCTGAAGAAGAAACTTTGGGTGACTTCGGAAAATGAAGCTTCCCGAGTGCCATACCACCGACGATTTGCATTCTAGCGGCGGGAATTCAGTTTGGGAAGATTAGTTGCCCCGAAGAAGAAGAGATTTGTCACCATTTCTCCCCATGTCTCACTGCCCTTAGACCACTTGCCGTTGGAGTTATCTTTGATGGTCGGCCACTTCTAGGTAGGGTAACAACGGTCTTGATTGTTGATTGATCGAGTCTAAAGCCTTAGAAATAATCTTGTAACCCCGGACACCTCCTTTGTTTGAGGCAGGATACACATCTACAAATATGTTGTATATGTTATCAGGCTTTGCTGGATCTCCCACTCAAACCTTTTTTTCATTGACTGAAAACACCAAACTCTGATTTTACCCTCAATTATATGAAAATCCTAAAGCTTCACTTAGGATTCATTTATGTTATTGGATCATATTTTTTTTTCAATAAATACATGACCGAATAAAATTAATTTTTGTTTCATTTGTTTAACTAAGTTTTCTACATATACTTTTAGGAGGTTTAAATAATCAGATGATGTTTTAGATGACATTCATATAAAAATATAGAACATTTTAAAGGGTTCACAAACTTTCTGGTGATATCACATTCAGCATTTTCTGGATAAAGCCGAAATTAGCCGAACCCGCGAACCCAGAAGAGATGTACATTCAACACAATGGTGCCAAACAGGATGGAAGTGGGTGGCGTGCCCGCCTAGAGTGTGACGGACATAGATATAGCACCCCCACTAGACCAGAGTTGTTACATAGATATAATAATATGCATATTTGGAATGGTCCTAATTTTATATGAATCAGTGTTTTAAGATCCTGTGCATTTTACATAGTTAATGTGGGTTGAAGTAAGACAAAAGTCCATCAAGTTCATCTCCAAGAAATTACCCTCAGTGCATATATATTTACCTACCTATATTCACATACCTGTACAGACTTATGAGATGTATATTCACACATAACTCATTATAGATTTTGAGATCACAGTGGCCTTGGATATTATTCTTGTCCAAGAAATCATCCAAACTCCTCTATAAGGTAATTTATATATTGTACCATAACCAACACAGGGCATTCCACAACCTCACTGCCCTCACTGTGAAAACAAGTTTCACTGCTTCTAATGACAGTCCATATCTTAATTCTAAGCCTCTGGATTCTTCATCTTTTCAATGCAGAAAAAAGATCCTCTATTATTCACACATTACTTTAATAAACTGACTGTATATCTTGAATTCAATTTAGCTTTGGATATTATGCTTGTCCAAGAAGTCATCAAAATACTTTATGTACCAATAATGAGTACTTAAATGTAAGTGAAAATAGTAATGTACAGTTACAAGTCCTTTTCCAAAAAAATTATGAACTTTGGTGCATCCTTTGCCTGATATGTAAATGCACTACAGAGTGCCTGAAGTTATAGTAAAATACTATAACCATCTAACTGCTAGTTCATCCAGAGGAAGGCTAAAAGTCCTATGAGTAGCTTCCCAAATTTGCCTCCCTTTATTTTCTTCCTTTGCTAAAAATTCAGGTACAGAATTCCATAACTTCACCCTTCTCACTGTAAGAAAAATGTGCATATTAATATAGAACATTCTTTAATCTGAATGAATGTTCTATTATCTGCTGGATGGATCTACTTCCAACCATTATTCATATCTGAGATCTTTTTATACCCTTTACTAGCTTAGTTGCACTTCTTTAGACTTTCTCTGTTTCAATAAAACCCCTTCCTTGCACTGGTGACCAAAACTGGGAAGCATAACCCTGTCTTTTTAAATACAGCTCAGAAACTTGCTGGTGACTGCCATTTTTAAGCTAAGTTTACCATTTTACCCCTAGCTTCTTCTCCATCAACGAGTGAGTGATTATGTGCATGCATTATGTATTAGCCGGCACTTTTGGTTGGGGATAATATTTTTGCCCAACAGGTGCCGTTTAAATTACAAACAATGCAGCCCTTCTAACTTTATTTTCTATCTGTGTCCCAGTTTATTTTTACATAATCTGGTAATATATTAAATATAATATTTTGTTTATTCCTGTATAAATTGCACAATGTGTAATAATATTCTGTGTAATATACCAAATGCTAAATTGCATATATGATTGACCATGCACCACCCCCTAATTACCATTTCCATTTTACAAAATTTGGCAGGATATGAAAGTTTGAACACATGTCTGAGAGTTTTAGAGTTCTCCCAAGAGACCTGCTTATATTAAATAGTTACAATTGTTTCTTTGCTTGGCAGTGACACCAGAACACTAAGCAGCTGAACTTTGATACATTTATAACAGTATATTGTTACAAATGTATCAACGTGCAGCTGCTCAGTGTTCTGGGGTCTCTGCCAAAAAAGCTGCTTATTTTAATTAAGTTTTAGAAATTTTGTATCTTTTTCTGGCATCAGTGCAGGAAATCAAAGAGAAACTTAGGACATTTCAGTAAGAAACCCGAGACTGCATGCAAAACTGTCAAAATCAAGAATGCACTTGTGAGAACTTTTGTGAGAAAAGAACACCAGAGGCCCCCATTAGCTCAATGGGGCAAAGTCCTAACACCCATCAATGGTATATCAGGCCTCATTAACCTTAACGGCACTGCATTTTGTGGAATCACACCATCAAGTCTGAACTGAGAGGCATAGTAATTGTTACTATTGGGCCGCTTTGAAGGACTGGCGGTTTTGAATCCTCATTTACTAGCACCCTAAGCCATAGCAATTTTCTTTCACAGTTCATAAATACATTTTTAGACATTTACTTTTTTTATTATTTATTTTGTTTTGCACCGAGCCCTTTGGCACTTGTTATATTCCTTTTATGTACAGGTATGGGAGCTGTTATCCAGAATACTCAGGACATGGGGTTTTCCGTATAAGGGATTGTTCCATAATTTGGATATCAATATTCAACACTAACTAGGATTATTTTGCCTTCATAATTACATAGTTACATAGTTAAATTGGGTTGAAAAAAGACAAAATCCATCAAGTTCAACCCCTCCTAATGAAAACCCAGCATCCATACACACACCCCTCCATACTTTTTACACATAAATTATATATACCCCATATCTATACTAATTATAGAGTTTAGTATCACAATAGCCTTTGATATTAAGAAATCATCCAAGCCTCTTAAAGGCATTAACAGATATCAGCCACCACAACATCACCCGGCAGTGCATTCCATAACCTCACTGTCCTCACTGTGAAGAACCACCCACATTGTTTCAAATGAAACTTCTTTTTTTCTGGTCTGAAGGGGTGGCCTCTGGTATGGTGATCACCTTTATGGGTAAAAAGGTCCCCTGCTATTTGTCTATAATGTCCTCTAATGTACTTGTAAAGTATAATCTTGTCCCCTTGCAAGCACCTTTTTTCCAGAGAAAACTACCCCAACCTTGACAGTCTACCCTCATAATTTAAGCCTTCCATCCCTCTAACCAGTTTAGTTGCATGTTTCTTCACTCTCTCCAGCTCATTTATATCTCTCTTAAGGACTGGAGTCCAAAACTGCACTGCATACTCCAGATGAGGCCTTACCAGGGACCTGTAAAAAGGCAAAATTATGTTTTCATCCCTTGAGTTAATGCCCTTTTTTATGCAAGACAGAACTTTATTTGCTTTAGTAGCCACAGAATGACACTGCCCAGAATTATACAACTTATCTACAAAAAACCCTAGATCCTTCTCATTTAAGGAAACTCCCAACTCCTTTAGTGTATAACTTGCATTTATATTATTTTTGCCAAAGTGCATAAATCAACATTGAACATCATTTTCCAGTTTGCGGCCCAGTTTCCCAACTTAGACCATGAGGATTAGTTATAATAAGTTGGGATCAAGTACAAGGTACTGTTCATAGGCAGAGGGTAATTTTTTTGTTTGGGTAGGCTGTCTAATGTTACTTCGACAGTTTCTTCATCAGCGATTTTCCACTGGTGGAGAAATAGCTGCTTCAGTACCAATAAGCATTGGCAAAAGGTATAATTCACCTGTCTGAGCACATAGGGATTTTTGTCTTAAAATGCACTACAATATAAAATCTGTCGCATACTTGGTCTGACTTAAGTACTACTAACAGATGGGCCCACAGGCTGCATAGTGAAGTATTAAGTAATTTTTCACTTAATATGGATAAAGCCCAGACTATTTTGAAAATAATATGCATAGCACTCTCTTATTATCAAAATTATAGAAAAAGTTCAGTTAATTCACATTACTGGAAATCAGAGCTAATGATTGGGTTGTGTAACGTTAAACTATGTTTATTGGTATACTTGCACATGTAAAACAAGGGATATCCTAACTGTGTCATTTATATGAAATGCAGAAAGTAACATAGTAACATAGTAAGTAAGGTTGAAAAAAGACACACGTCCATCAAGTTCAACCTTTGAGTTTTTTTTTTTATCTGCCTAACTGCTAGTTGATCCAGAGGAAGGAAATAAACCCATCTGAAGCCTCTCCAATTTGCCTCGGAAGGGGAAAAATTCCTTCCTGACTCCAAAAGGGCAATCGGACTAGTCCCTGGATCAACTTGTACTATGAGCTATCTCTCATAACCCTGTATGCCCTCACTTGCTAAAAAGCAATCCAACCCCTTCTTAAAGCTATCTAATGTAACATAGTAAGTAAGGTTGAAAAAAGACACATGTCCATCGAGTTCAACCTTTTTTTTTTATTAACTACCTATCTGCCAGTTGATCCAGAGGAATGCAAAAAACCCATCTGAAGCCTCTCCAATTTGCCTTAGAGGGGGAAAAATTCCTTCCTGACTCCAAAATGGCAATCGGACTAGTCCCTGGATCAACTTGGACTATGAGCTATTTCCCATAACCCTGTATTCTCTTACTTGCTAAAAAGCCATCCAACCCCTTCTTAAAGCTATCTAATGTATCAGCCTGTACAACCAATTCAGGGAGAGAATTCCACATCTTCACAGCTCTCACTGTAAAAAAACCCTTCCGAATATTTAGGCGGAACCTCTTTTCTTCTAATCGGAATGGGTGACCTTGTGTCAGCTGGAAAGACCTACTGGTAAATAAAGCATTAGAGAGATTATTATATGATCCCCTTATATATTTATACATAGTCATCATATCACCCCTTAAGCACCTCTTCTCCAGTGTAAACATCCCCAATTTGGCCAGTCTTTCCTCATAGCTAAGATTTTCAATACCTTTTACCAGCTTAGTTGCCCTTCTCTGTACCCTCTCTAATACAATAATGTCCTGTTTGAGTGATGGAGACCAAAACTGTACGGCATATTCTAGATGGGGCCTTACAAGTGCTCTATACAGTGGAAGAATGACCCCTCCTCCCTTGACTCTATGCCCCTTTTAATACAGCTCAAGACCTTATTTGCCCTTGATGCTGCCGACTGGCATTGCTTGCTACAGCCAAGTTTATCATCTACAAGGACTCCAAGGTCCTTTTCCATAATGGATTTGCCTAGTGCAGTCCCATTAAGGGTATAAGTGGCTTGGATATTTTTACATCCCAGGTGCATGACTTTACATTTATCAACATTGAATCTCATTTGCCACTTAGCTGCCCAGATTGCCAGTTTGTCAAGATCATGTTGCAAGGATGCCACATCCTGGATGGAATTAATTGGGCTGGATAATTTTGTGTCATCTGCAAACACTGATACATTACTTACAACACCCTCCCCTAAGTCATTAATGAACAAGTTAAATAAAAGTGGACCCAATACTGAGCCCTGGGGGACCCCACTAAGAACCTTACTCCAAGTAGAGAATGTCCCATTAACAACCACCCTCTGTACCCGATCCTGTAGCCAGTTTCCTATCCAAGTGCAAACAACTTCATTAAGCCCAACAGACCTTAGTTTAGAAAGCAGTCGTTTGTGCGGCACAGTATCAAACGCTTTGGCAAAATCCAAATAGATCACATCTACTGCCCCCCCACTATCCAGAATCTTACTTGATGTAAGCCCCTATATATTTATACATAGTTATCATATCACCCTTTAAGCGCATCTTCTCCAGCGCGAACATGCCCAATTTGGCCAGTCTTTCCTCATAGCTAAGATTTTCCATGCCTTTTACCAGCTTAGTTGCCCTTCTCTGTAACCTCTCTAATACAATAATGTCCTGTTTGAGTGATGGAGACCAAAACTGTATGGCATATTCTAGATGGGGCCTTACAAGTGCTCTATACAGTGGAAGAATGACCCCCTCCTCCCTTGACTCTATGCCCCTTTTAACACAGCTCAAGACCTTATTTGCCCTTGATACTGCTGACTGGCATTGCTTGCTACAGCCAAGTTTATCATCTACAAGGACTCCAAGGTCCTTTTCCATAAGGGATTTGCCTAGTGCAGTCCCATTAAGGGTATAAGTGACTTTACATTTATCAACATTGAATCTCATTTGCCACTTAGCTGCCCAAATTGCCAGTTTGTCAAGATCATGTTGCAAGGATGCCACATCCTGGATGGAATTAATTGGGCTGGATAATTTTGTGTCATCTGCAAACACTGAAACATTACTTACATACCCTCCCCTAAGTCATTAATGAACAAGTTAAATAAAAGTAGACCCAATACCGAGCCCCGAGGGACCCCACTAAGAACCTTACTCCAAGTAGAGAATATACCATTAACAACCACCCTCTGTACCCGATCCTGTAGCCAGTTTCCTATCCATGTGGAATTGACTTCATTAAACCTAACAGACCTTAGTTTAGAAAGCAGTTGTTTGTGGGGCACAGTATCAAACACTGCCCAGCATCTTACTTACCTCGTCATAAAAAGCAATCAAATTTGTCTGACATGACCTATCCTTCATAAATCCATGCTGATTGCTGCTCATAATGCCATTGACTAGGACAAAATTTTGCATGTGATCTCTTAACAAGCCTTCAAATAATTTGCCCACCACAGATGTCAAACTTACTGGCCTATAATTGCCAGTCTGAGATCGTAATCCTTTTTCAATATTGGAATAACATCATCTTTTCTCCAATCCATACGCACCATACCAGATAAAAGTGAATCTGAGAAAATCAGCAAACTAAAACTGAACTAAGCTCTCTTAGAACCTGGGGGTGTATGCCATCAGGCCCTGGAGCCTTGTTTACATTATTTTTTATTAAAGCTTTATGAATCATATCCTGAGTCAGCCACTGACTAGATTGAGCTGAGCCATTAGTGCAGCTATAAAGTGAGCCTGGGAACTCAGACTCCTCTATTGTATACACCGAAGAAAAGAACTGATTTAGCACATTTGCCTTTTCTGTATCTGTTACAACCAAATCGTATTGTAGAGAGGACCAGCGCTCATAAGCAGAAAAATTAGACAAATAGAGGAAAAAAGGAGAAATAATTCCAATATATTATAGTATCTCTTTACATAAATTTAGTACACCTCAGGTGAAATTTAGAAAAATTAAAATAAAGATAAAAATTGGTGCTGAAAATCCTTTCCCAATTCTATTATTGCTCTATATGTGCCAATCCTTTAAACACTCGAATTCACACAGTGTGGTCACTCTTATGGTCGGGTACTCACAAGCGTTTAAAAGGAGAAAAGGCGTTGATAGGAGTTGTTAATTATAATAACCTCTCCAGATGGCTTCTGATTCCACATTTAATGTTACTATTAAAATCGCATATAAGAAAGTTTCTTTTAAATTGTCACCACTTCACCACTTTTTTGGGTCTCCAAAGCAGTCAGTGCAGATGGATTTGCCGGCGTCTCAACCGCATGTACCCTAGGCTCCTGTGGATGACGTCACCACCCAATGCATTTCGTCCTCGAAACGCGTTGGGCGGTGACTTTGGCCCTCCCTACAATATGATTTGAATTTCATTACGAGTCTGAGGGAGAACAGACAGTTTTTTGGACCGGCAGAGAAAGCAGACTACCGGGACCTTCAATATCCTTTTTGTATCTGTTACAACCATACTGGTACCGTTAGTTAATGGAGCAACACTCTCAACCTGCATCTTTTTACTATTAAAGTAAAATAGTAAAGTTTTCACCTCCACCACAATTAACTCTTCATTTCCTTTCTTTGCCTTCCGGATTGCTGATTTACAACATTTATTAAAGTATTTATATTCATTAAATGCAGCTTCTGTCCCAACAGATTTGTAGTTTTTTAAATGCTTTTCTCTTCTTTCATATTAACTTCTTTACATCTGTATTAAGCCACACAGGATGATTCTTAGAGCTTCTACATTTACTCCTTAAAGGAATAAATTGAGAACAGTAATGATTTCTTATAATTTTTAATGACAACCATTTCTGTTCTGTGTTTTTAACTGAAAACGTAATGCCCCAATCAATGCTCTGTAGGGCAGCCCTCAAGGTACTAAAATTAAATTTTCCAAAATTCATGTTTTTTGTTGCCCCAGTATATATTTATTTTTTGCACCAGACATTAAATTATATAACATTATGGTCACTATTACCCAGGGGTTCAACGGCTTGCACATTTTCTATAAATTCTGGGTCATTTGAGATCACTAGATCCAGAATAGCATTTTTTCTGGTAGGCTCCTCAACAACCTGTGCCATAAAATTGTCATGCAACAAGTTTATAAACTTGTTCCCATTAACTGATCTGGCAGTACTGTTGGTCCAGTCAATATCTGGGTATTTAAAATCCCCCATTATCATTACTTTACCCAAACTAGCAGCCTTTTCTATTTGCATCAGGAGCTTAGCCTCCTCCTCGTCACTTACATAAGGGGGTCTATTATAACATACACCTACAATTAATTTGCTTGACTCTTTACAATTGGTGAGGAACTCCACCCATAATACTTCTGCCTCCTCATTTTCTAACATAACCTCCTCCTTTATATAAGCTTTTAAATCCTGCCTAACAAACAGACATACCCCTTCTTCTTTTCTATTGCCTCTGTCCCTCTGAAACAAAGTATAGCCACTGATATTAACTGCCCAGTCATGTGACTCATTCGGCCATGTTTCAGCCACACCAATCACATCATATTTTCCCTACAGCACCTCCAGCTCTCCCATTTTACCAGTTAGACTCCTTGCATTTGCAAACATACATTTAATAAGCTCAAATAGATACATTGGTGAGACAGAAGATTTTAATTTTTTTTTTTTCTTTTAAGTTTTCTTTTAATTCTTTAGGAAAACAGGGTTGGGGAGGCTTAGCCTCTCCATGCCTTAATGAAAATCTGCCTATGCTACTGTTTTATTATTACAGTGAAAAAGGGAATCATTTTTTAAAAATGTCATTTTTGATTAAAATGGAGTCTATGGGACTATGGGCGTTTCTGTGATTCATATCTTCCTGGATAACAGGTTTCTGGATAATGAATCCTATACCTGTAATTGTATTCTAGATGGAGCTAGTGTGTAGCCCCTTTCCTTATACCTATCTGTGGTATTCAATAAATAGATACTGACTTTATTTTGTATTATATAAATCTGAGGAAGGTGTACTTTACCCTGGAATGTCACATAATGAATGATTATAGACTTTCAAAACTCTGGTGCGCTATAGTGTTTGTGAGCTTAAGCTTTATGATTGTAACAGAAGTCTACATGAAGTACCCAGTCATTTTGTTGTTTGGAAATATTACTTTAAAGGTATGCAGACTTTTCTTTGTGCTCTGTAATTATTTATTGTCTTTTGAGAATGTAGCCCTGCATGCCAAACAGGCTATCGGCACATAGAACATCAAATGTTTAAACAAATATAGACTGAAAACAAAGGTATTAAATAGAAGGAACCCTTTGCTTTGCCATTTAAAAAGAGAAGCAAATATATTGTTATTAGATTTAGAAAGATCTATATTTATTGTACTTGATAAAGTCAAAGAAAGTACTGAATTCTGTTTTCATGTAGAAATCCAGCTGGGTAGCAAATAGAGTTTTAAACCAGTTCTAATTTGGTCAAAAGGGTTTCTAGGTGATCCACACAGTTGGGGGCATATTTATCAAGGGTCGAATTTCGATTTGAAAAAACTTTGAAATTCGAATTCAAAAAGACCAACCGAAATTAAGTCGAAGTTTTTTTTTTGGTCTAATAGGTCCGTTTTCGATCGAATAGGTCCGTATTCAGCCAAATTCGAATCATACGAATTGAAGTTTCGCAGTTTTTCCCCAAAAAAACTTAGATTTTTAAAAGTCCACCAATTGACTCCAAATAGGTTCTAGGCTAAAACAGCAATTTGGCAGGTTTTAGATGGCAAATGGTCAAAGTCGAATTTTTAAAGAGACAGTATATGATATTGGAATTTTCAAATTTTTTTCAAATTCGAATCGAATTTGGACTATTTCCTAGTTGAAGTACACAAAAAATAACTCTAAATTCAATTTTTTTTTTCATTCGAAAATTCACCTCGACCTTTGATAAATCTGCCCCTTGGTGTGAGATTTCAATCTTCTGATAGCTATCCACCAGTCCTCTATTGCAAATGATTGCTGGAAATCTTTTTCCCATTGGAGTATTGCTGGGATTTTTTCCTGCTGCATATTTTTGGATAGTAGGTCGTAGCATATTGCAATGCCTTTAGGTGCTGTCAGTGTTTTAGGCATAAAATCTTCAGTGTTGACCAGTCTCTATTGCAAGGGTTAGGAAATTTTGCTAAAGAATTTGAAGAAACTTTCATATTAATGCACACCATAATCTCTTTGTATTTGTTTAAAGGATTTCAGATGGAAACCATCATAATATGCTTTAAGTGTGGTCATACCTTTGTTGACCCATGTCTTAAGATTGATTTCAGTGTGAAGCTCAAGCATTCTTATGGGGACATTTAGTGATGGGAATGACATTTTACTTTTAGGGCCTATGCATGTTGCCCAGATTTGTAATCCAGTTTTCACAGTGTCCATATATATTCTTTTTCTAGCCAGTCTTGGGTTTTGTGACTTTGGGATTTGAGTTAGAGGCTGAGGTGCTATGCAATATTGCTCCAATTCAATCCATCTTTTATTTTGTGTGGGTATATGCCAGGCACAGGTTTGTGCCTTAGACTCCCGTTCAAAATCCGGTATCGCTAGCTCTCCGTTGTTGGTGGTCAGAAGGTGTTGTGCAAACCTGGGCTTCTTGTGTTCCCAGATAAACCCAGTGATTAGCTTATGAATTTCTTGGAAAAAGGACTTTGGTATTCATAGTGGTACTACTGGTCTCAGTGTATATAGAACAAATGGCAGGACCATCATTTTAACAATTGTCATGTGGCCAAACCATGAAACCATGCTGATTTTCCAAGTCTGCATAACAGTTTTAATTTTTACTAATAGTCCCAAGTAATTTACCTTAAATAGGTGCTCTGGTGACTTTGTTAGGTAGATCCCTAAGTATTTCAGTTGAGATTGTTTCTAGTCAATTTATATGCAGTCTGTAATTGTTGTATGGTGTCAGGATGTTGATACCCATAGCTTGGGTCTTATTTACACTTTGTAGTATACTTTCCCAAACATGTCCAGAAGGGATTGTAATGCTTTTGTATCTTCCACTGGGTTAGTAATTACTATAATATCATCATCTGCATACGACCCGGTTTTATGGACTTTTTGGCCTACTTTCATTCCCTGAATCATTTTATTCTCTGTTTGTAATTTTATTAACTGTTGTTCAAGGATGTTCTCCTTAGATTCTGTTGTTTTTTTATGTTGATAGGCCATTTGAATACATAGTCCTCGGATGGTAGCTTTATGAGCCTTCCAGTTATTAAAGGGAGAGGTTTGTGAAGATATGTTAATTTGAAAGAATTCTGATATAGCCCTTTGGATTTGTGACTTATTGTGCTGTTGTGTCAGCAGTGCCTCATTAAGGCGCCAAATTGGAGCATGGTCAGACCATGTTATAGGTCCAATGCTAACTTCTGCAACATTCTGTAAGGTATATTGGTCTACCAAGAAGAATTTTATTCTAGAATAAGTTGTATGTACATGAGAAAAAAAACAATATCCCGTACATATAATGTATATGGGGGACTGGCTGTATTAGTACCATTAGTATACAGATTACCAATATATATATTCTCAATATTGTGGGGGGAGGGTAATTTCGAACAAAGTGTTCTTTGTCGATACCATTTATACCTTAAGATACCGTTTCATAACTCCGGGCCTGGGCCCTATCAGATACCGGGCAAATCATTGTGTATTTAGTGTGATTGCTTCATTAAGAGCATACATAGACTGATCAGGCTCATGGAGAGCGTCTTGTGGTGGATCTTTGCATTTGGTGCCCATTTGGTGTCCATTCTGTGTCATTTCTTTAGTGGAGTAGTGGGGTTTGGTGGATCCATTGGAATGCCCCAGGTTGGTAATAGTTGTCAGGCTTCTTCTAGTTTCGAGAGCACCATTGTGAACCCATTTCTTGTAATGATAAGTTTTGTGGGGAAGCCCCATCTAAATATGACCTTGTGCTCCCATGGTGCCACCGTGATTTGAGCAAATTCCTTTCTCTGCTGAATTGTTATGGTAGATAAATCTGAGAAAAGAGAGATGTCCTTGTATACCTCTGGTAGGTTCTGGATGGAGTGATGTTCTTGAAGTAGTTGGTCTTTAATATGGTAGAAATGTACCCTGATGATGACATCTCTTGGTGCAGCGGATACTGGAGATCTTTCCGGCAGGTCTACCTTTTGCTCTGTAGAAGGCAGTTAACTTTGTCAGAGAGCCTTTTTTCTTATGGCTTTTTACCATCTTGGATCAGCAGACTGTTTCTCACTGGATTTGGGTGAGCTCCCAGTGCTTTTTGGTTCAGTTTTGCTGATTTAATCTGGCCCAGGTCTTGCATTGCATTGAAAGTACTGATTCTATTCTTGCTGATGATACAATATTGTGCAGAACTATAAGTTCCATGCAGGATGCTGCCACTTTGCAGAGTGATTTGACTTAATTGCAAAACTGGGCAAAAATGAGGTTCAATGTTGATGATACAAGGTTATGCACTTTGGCAAAAAATAATATAAATGCAAGTTATACAATAAATGGCAGTGTGTTAGGAGTTTCCATAACTGAGAAGGATCTAGGGGTTTTTAGCGATAACATGTTATCTAATTCTGGGCAGTGTCATTCTGTGGCCACTAAAGCAAATAAACGACTGTTTTGCATTAAAAAGGGCATAAACTCAAGGGATGAAAACATAATTTTGACTCTTTATAGTTCCCTGGTAAGGCCTCATCTTGAGTATGCAGTGCAGCTTTGGTCTCCAGTCCTTAATACAGCTATAAATGAGCTGAAGAGAGTGTAGAGACATGCAACTAAACTGGTTAGAGAGATAGAAGAACGAGGGTAGACTATTAAGGTTGGGGTTTTTCTCTTTGGAAAAGTGATGTTTGCGAAGGGGCATGGTTACACCTTATAAGTACATAAGAGGCTAACAATGCCTTTATGGATGTATAGTTAGGCCCATAAATATTTGGACAGAGTCAACATTTTTCTAATTTTGGTTCTGTACATTACCACAATAAATTTTAAATGAAACAACTCAGATGCAGATGAACTGTAGACTTTCAGCTTTAATTCAGTGGTTTGAACAAAAAGATTGCATAAAAATGTGAGAAACTAAAACCTTTTTTAGGTTTTCAGTTCATTTCAGGGGCTCACAAGTAATTGGACAAATTAAAAAACTGAAAACAAAATGTTCATTTCTATTACTTGGTTGAAAACCCTTTGCTGGCAATGACAACATGAAGTCTTGAACTCATGGACATCACCAGATTCTGGGTTTCCTCCGTTTTAATGCTCTTCCAGGCCTTTACTGGTGAAGCACGAGCCGAGACCAGGGTGCTTGGCATTTGTTCTGGAATTGGGTGCCGTTACATTATCACGGGCCATGGATGACGAAGGTCACGCCGCTGCTGCTGCACCCTCCACTACAGAAGCGCTCCTTACCACCTTACTACAGCGATTGGAGGACCATGAGTGGAAGCAAGACTATCTCATGCAAGGCTTCCACAATCTGACTCGCCGACTGGAGTCTCCGCAGCAGTTGCCTAGACCAGTTGCCATTCCACCTGTGGGTTCTTCTGCTGTTATGGGTAACACCTGTAAAACCCATGAACCCAAAATTGTGTTCCCCGAAAAATTTAGTGGGGGCAGAACTACATTTTTTGTGGAGAGGTGAGGAGAAAGTAAGGTTTGTAATGACCCTGCTTCAGGGTGACCCTCAAATTTGGGCCCTCAGATTGCCCCCCACTGATCCTGCCTGCTTTTCCCTTGATACTTTCTTTAACACCATGGCGATACTCTATGATGACCCGGATCGTGCGTCTTCTGCCGACTCTGCGATTCATAAATTACGTCAGGGGAGACGGGATGCGGAGGTGTATTGCACTGAATTCCGCCGGTGGGCAATTGAAACTGGGCGGAACGACATGGCCCTTCGCAGCCAGTTCCGTATTGGGCTTTCAGATTCTGTTAAGGATAGCCTAGTAAATTATCCTTTATCTTCTAACCTGGATGATCTTATGTCTCTTGCCATCCAGGTGGATAGAAGACAGAGGGAGAGAAGGGGTGAGAAGGGCTCAATGTAAAGTCTAACTTACCAAATGTGGTGACCAATGTTAAGTCCCCTGCACCTCTACCTCAGGAGGAGCCTATGCAGTTAGGCACATCTCGCTTTACTCCTGAGGAGAGGGCACGCAGGTGATCTTTGGGTCTGTGTATATGCTGTAGGGGGAAGGGTCATTTCCTAAGCCAGTGTCCTACGAGGCCGGGAAACTCCCAAGCCTAAATGGAGAAGGGGAGCTCCATTTGGGTGCAGGAGTTTCCTCTCCCCAATCTGCCTCAAGGGTTTTAATTTCAGTTAAACTAACTTGGCCTACGGGCTCTGTCATGGTGTCCGCTTTTGTGGACTCGGGGGCGGAGGGGAACTTTTTGGATACTGCCTTTGCAGCCAACCACAATGTTCCTTTAGTTCCTCTAAGTTCCCCCTTGAGAATTTTGGCAGTTGACAAAAGACCCTTAGGGTCAGGTGTGGTATCCAAGAAAACTGTAAATCTGTTTATGACTACTGACAAGTTGCACTGTGAGGAGATAGCCCTATACCTCATTGAGGGTGCTTCCTCTCCTCTTATTTTGGGGTTACCTTGGTTGCAAAGTCACAACCCACATATTGATTGGGTAACCAGGAAGGTACTTGGTTGGGGTATAACATGTCAAGGGTCCTGCATTTCTTCCGTAGTGGCAGCTACTATTCTTGAGGGCTTACCTGCAGCTTACTTGGACTATGCAGATGCGTTTTCCAAGAAAGCCGCAGAGACATTACCCCCACACAGGCAGTATGACTGCCCAATTGACTTAATCCCTGGGTCTACTCCTCCTCGTGGTAGAACGTATCCTCTTTCTTTGCCGGAGGCCCAGGCAATGAAGGAGTATATTAAAGAAAACCTCGAGAAGGCTTTCATCAGGCCTTCTAGTTCCCCTGTGGGGGCGGGATTCTTTTTTGTTGGTAAAAAAGATGGTGGTCTTCGTCCCTGTATTGATTACAGGGGTCTTTATAAGATCACCATTAAGAATCGATATCCCCTTCCTCTAATATCTGAATTGTTTGATCAGGTTAAAAATGCCAAAATCTTTTCTAAACTTGATCTTAGGGGGGCTTATAACCTCATCCGAATCAGAGAAGGAGATGAATGGAAAAGGGCCTTTAACACCAGGGATGACCACTATGAGTATCTCGTAATGCCTTTTGGCCTTTGTAACGCACCAGCAGTGTTCCAGGAATTTGTCAATGACATCTTCCGGGACCTGCTGGGAGTATTTGTAGTGGTCTATTTGGACGATATTCTAATTTTTTCTTCTAATCTATCTGAACACCGTAGTCATGTTTGGGAGGTATTGTCCAGGTTAAGAAGATATAAACTTTTCGCTAAGCTCGAAAAATGTACGTTTGAAGTTCCTTCTATCCATTTTCTGGGGTTCACCATTTCTAGCAAGGGTTTAGAAATGGATACTGATAAGGTTAGAGCTATTCTGGAGTGGGCCCAACCTTTGTCCTTGCAGGCAATTCAGAGATTCTTGGGTTTTGCAAATTACTACCGGCAATTTATTAAAAAATTTTCTTTGATTGTAGCCCCTTTTACTGATTTAACCAAGAAGGGTGCAGATCCGTGCATATTGTCCCCTGAGGCCATTCAAGCCTCTAAATTTCTAAAAAAAAGAATTTGTATCTGCCCCCATTCTTCATCATCCTGATTCTTCTCTCCCTTTCATTGTTGAAGTAGCCCGCTGAGGCTAATTATGATATTGGGAACAGGGAGTTGTTGGCTGTTAAATGGGCTTTTGAAGAATGGAGACATTTGTTGGAGGGGGCTAAGCACCAGATAAAGGTTTTTACTGACCATAAAAACATACTGTATATTGAATCTGCAAACGATTAAATCCCAGACAGGCCAGATGGGCCTTATTTTTCTCCCATTCAATTTTACCCTTACCTTTAGACCCGGGTCTAAGAACACTAAGGCTGACGCCCTCTCCCACAGCTTTCAACCCCAACCCTCTGAACCTTGTGTGAACAACCCCATTATTCCCAGTGAATTAATTGTGGTCACTCTGGGAGCAGATCTTACCACATTATTATCTGCTACCCAATCTTCCGCCCCTAGGGAAACTCCCCCTGGGAAGTTATTTGTTAATGAGGATCTGAGGGAATGGGTTTTGAATCAGGCTCATAACTCCAGAATGGCGGGACACCCTGGTATTTCCAAAACTGTGTCTCTTTTGTCCCGTAACGTTTGGTGGCCTTCTCTTAGGCAGGATGTTAAAGATTATGTTAATTCTTGCCCTGTCTGTCAGAGGTCTAAACCCTCTAGGACCTTGTCTCAGGGGTTATTGATGCCACTACCTATCCCTGATAGGCCCTGGTCCCATCTTTCGATGGATTTTATTGTTGGTCTTCCTCCCTCCCAGGGGAAGACAGTAATCTGGGTGGGGGTGGATAGGTTTAGCAAAATGAGTCACTTCATTCCTCTCCCACACCTCCCTTCCGCCAAAACCTTGGCGGAATTATTTATTTCTAATATTTTTAAGTTACATGGTTTCCCTGTTAATATTGTTTAGAGGGGTACAATTTGTCTCTTAATTCTGGAGAGCATTCTGCTCCTTAGTGGGAATCCATTTATCCTTCTCTACTGCTTATCACCCTCAGACCAATGGTCAAACAGAAAGGGTAAATCAATCACTTGAACAATTTTTACGATGCTATGTCTCTGATAATCAATCCTCTTGGTCTGAACTGTTACCCTGGGCAGAATTTGCTTATAATAACGCAACACATTCTTCTACTGGTCAATCTCCATTTTTTATTGTTTATGGTTTACACCCCAAAGCATTTTCTTGTTCTGGTTCTTTGTCCCCGGTCCCTTCTGTCAACACTGCTATTGGTCACTTTTCTTAGATTTGGTCTGGGGTGCATAACTCTCTTTCAGCTGCTACAGCTGTTCAGAAGAGGGCGGCTGATAGGTCACGTAGGGAAGCTCCCAATTACCAGGTTGGAGATTCCGTCTGGTTGTCTACTAAGAACATTAAGCTGAAGGTCCCTTCTCTTAAGTTGGGGCCTAAATTCATTGGTCCATATCCTATTGTTGAGATTATTAACCCCTTGTCTGTTCGCCTCAAACTGCCTGATAACTTCAAGATTTCTAAGACTTTTCATGTCTCCCTCCTTAAGCCTGCTTCACATGTTCGCCAGTCTTTTGTTCCTCCTCCAGTATTGGTTGAGGCTCATCCAGAGTTTGAAGTCCAGGAGCTCCTTGATTCTCGTTGGGTACGGGGTAAGCTCCAGTATCTGGTGAAATGGAAGGGCTGCAGTCCCGAGGAGAATTCTTGGGTTCCTGTTGGGGACATTAGCGCTGATCGCCTCAGGAGGCGATTCCATTCCAGGTTTCCTGGGAAGCCTGGGGGTCCAGTGGCCCCCCTGGAGAGGGGGGTAATGTCAGGAACTCTTACCCTGGTGGTCTAGTGGCAATGGCGCCAAATTCAAATATATTTAAAGGGACATTGGTTACATAGTTACATAGTTAAATTGGGTTGAAAAAAGACAAAGTCCATCAAGTTCAACCCCTCCAAATGAAAACCCAGCATCCATACACACACCCCTACTTTTAATTAAAATTCTATATACCCATACCTATACTAACTATAGAGTTTAGTATCACAATAGCCTTTGATATTATGTCTGTCCAAAAAATCATCCAAGCCATTCTTAAAGGCATTAACTGAATCAGCCATCACAACAACACCCGGCAGTGCATTCCACAACCTCACTGTCCTGACTGTGAATAACCCTCTACGTTGCTTCAAATGAAAGTTCTTTTCTTCTAGTCTAAAGGGGTGGCCTCTGGTACAGTGATCCACTTTATGGGTAAAAAGGTCCCCTGCCATTTGTCTATAATGTCCTCTAATGTACTTGTAAAGTGTAATCATGTCCCCTCGCAAGCGCCTTTTTTCCAGAGAAAACAACCCCAACCTTGACAGTCTACTCTCATAATTTAAGTCTTCCGTCCCTCTAACCAATTTAGTTGCACGTCTCTGCACTCTCTCCAGCTCATTTATATCCCTCTTAAGGACTGAGTCCAAAACTGAACTGCATACTCCAGATGAGGCCTTACCAGGGACCTATAAAGAGGCATAATTATGTTTTCATCCCTTGAGTTAATGCCCTTTTTTATGAAAGACAGAACTTTATTTGCTTTAGTAGCCACAGAATGACACTGCCCAGAATTAGACAACGTGTTATCTACAAAGACCCCTAGATCCTTTTCATTTAAGGAAACTCCCAACACATTGCCACTTAGTGTATAACTTGCATTTATATTATTTTTGCCAAAGTGCATAACCTTGCATTTATCAACATTGAACCTCATTTTCCAGTTTGCTGCCCAGTTTTCCAGTTTAGACAGATCACTTTGCAAAGTGGCAGCATCCTGCATGGAACCTATAGTTCTGCACAATTTAGTATCATCTGCAAAAATAGAAACAGTACTTTCAATGCCCACCTCCAGGTCATTAATAAACAAGTTGAAAACTTGCTATGTGGTTGCCCGTGATAGGTTTGTTCCTGGTGCCTTGTACCTTGCTGTAAAGCTTCTAGTCTGTCTTGATTCCTGTGTTTGACCCTGCCTGGCTATTTTGACTACTCTGATCTCTGAAACCTGACCCTTGTCTGAAACCGACCTTGATTCTGCTTAACCCTCCTGATTGATCACCCGGTTTGACCCTTTGCTTGCCTGACGACTCTTGCTTTCTGCCTGCCTCGACCCAGCCTGTCTGACCACGATTTTGCCTACTCCTGTCTGTACCGTGACCTTTGGCCTTAAAGACTTATACAGTCGTGCCCCATTGCTGGCCAGAACTCCTGCCCTGTACCTCTCGTTAAGCCCAGGTGGCATCTGAGTAAGCTGAGGGCTCCTCCCGAAGCCAAAGGTGGTCACATTATTGGTGAAGCATGAGCCAAGACCAGGGTGCTTGGCATTTCTTCTGGTATTGGGTGCCGACCGTTACAGATTCATCGATCATCCACCACTGTTGTCTTCCATGGACATCCAGGTCTTTTTGCGTTGCTGAGTTGGCCAGTGCTTTCTTTCTTTCTCAGGATGTACCAAACTGTAGATTTTGCCACTCACTAATATTGTTTCTCAGATGGGTATTCTTCTGTTTTTGCAGTTTAAGGATGGCTTGTTTCACCTGCATGGAGACCTCCTTTGACTGTGTGTTGTTTGTTCACAGCAAAATCTTCCACATACAAGCACCCCCCCCCCCCCTCAAATCAACTCCAGAGCTTTTATCTGCTTCATTGATAATGACATAACAGGAATTGGCCAAACCTTTACATGAAATAGCCTTTGAGTCAGTGTCCAATTACTTTTGAGCCCCTGGTCCAATTACTTTTAAGCCCTTGAAATGAAGTGATTGTGTTAAAAAAAGGCTTTAGTTTCTCACATTTTTATCTTTTTGTTCAACCCACTGAATTGAAGCTGAAAGTCTGCAGTTCAACTGCATCTTGTTGTTTCATTTAAAATTCATTGTGGTAATGTACAGAACCAAAAAGTTGTCTCTGTCAAAATATTTATGGGCCAAACAGTAGATCATTATAGGACAACATCATAAAAAGTAGACATCGCACTAGTAAAGTATGGGCACTCCTGCTTTAGGTCATATATATGTCTTTATTAGTGATGTTGGTGCAAATGCTTGAAGTGGCCACTTATTATTAAAAATGCCCAATGAATCAAAATAAATACAAAAGAGATCCTCTATTGTCCTAGACATAAGCCCATCCTAAATTAAATGTGGAATGCGCTTCAAATGGTTAAAAAAAATTACCAAAAATATATATTTAACAATGACAACATTTACACATAATCCCACATTAAAATATGAAAAAATGCCAGAGTTTTGTCTTTATGACTTTTCAGCAAACCAGATATGATGTCACTGACATAAGATTAAGGAGGATGTAGCTTCATCTTATCAGTTCTCCAGGAATAACCTGGCAAAAAGGGCAATGTACTGTAAACGTCGCACTTTGATGAATTTGCGTAGTAACAATATTTTTCCTGACCGAAAATTCGTCTGGCAAACGGGCTCGAAACGTCATTAGTGCTGAGCTTTTTTGCTAGCAAATTGTGCTGAGTCTTTTAGTAAATTGCTGATGTCCCTGCGAATTGTCTTTTTTGCAAATTTTTCGCCACTTCAAGCTTTAGTAAATCTGCCCTTTTTCCTAAAATATATGAAAACTTCTAAAAGTCAGAATTTATTTAAAGTGGTCCAATAGGATCAGTGCAGCTCTCATTGACTTCTATAGCACATTGACAACTTTTTCTTGAGGAAGTTTTGGCTTAGAAGTTTTTATCGTGTTTAACGAGTTTTTTTTTTTAGAAATATAGGAAAACCACACATTTTTTCAAGATTCGTGGAGAAATCGCAATTTGATTGTTAGCTTTACGGATGTAACATACTGAACTAGAAAAGTCCAGGTAAAAATATACACAGATCCACCATACCTCCCAACTGTCCCATTTTTAGAGGGACAGTCCTTCTTTTGACAGCTCAACCCGCAGTCCCTTTTTTGTTCTGGAAAGTCCCATTTTTCTCTGCACTGAACAGTCAGAAAAAGAAACAAAGTTTCTAACTTAATTAGCTTTTTGACAGAGATCCCAGAACAGCCCCAGCAGCAGATAAGGTACTTTTGTAACAATTTCAAGATAAGTAATTGTAACAATATAAGATAACAGGTCCCTTGGGAAAGGTTAGACTCACAGCTTAAATGGCAATTCACCTTCACTAGCAAAACTGTAATAACTGAAAAAAAAAACAGAATTATGTTAAAATGTTCATAACATGCCAAATTTTGTAAAATTAACAAGGTAATTAGTGGAGTGGCCAGAAAAATGGGCACCAGAAGGGGGGTTCATGACTGGGAGGTAAGGAAAATCACTGCAATTAGGATACATTTCCCCTTTGCATTTTCTATTACCTTTAAGTGCTGATTTTGTTAGGGATTACTAGGGAAAGGAGTGAGTCCTTAAAAATAAGTGAATGTAAAATGAATGAAGGTGCTATTCTAAGCACTTTTGCAATGTACATTCATTATTTTTTAAATTCCAAGATATTAAAGGATACATGTACTGTCAATATGAATTCATTTTGTTACAACAGCGCCACCTGCTGGTCATTTTCCAACCAGTCTGACCAAGTAGTCAGGGAAGTTATCAGGAGAGAGAAAGAGGCTGCTCTGATGTTCTTCTGCTTAGGAAAGATTTGAGAAAGGTTTCTAATTTTTTTTTTAACCACCTACTTGGTGGTCAGCAAATGACCAGCAGGTGGCGCTGATGTAACAAAATTCATTCACGTTAACAGTACATGTATCCTTTAATACCGTGGAATTAAAAAAATATAATGAACATGTATGTACATTGCAAAAGTGCTTAGAATAGTACCCTTATTAAGGGAGAGACTGAAGAACAGGAATAGGATTGTAACAGGCTGGGACAGAACAAGTGTAGACTCAAGGACAGATTGGAGAGAAGAACAGATAGGACTGTAGAACAGACAGGACTTGATCAGGAC
This sequence comes from Xenopus laevis, assembly GCF_017654675.1. NCBI lineage: Eukaryota > Metazoa > Chordata > Amphibia > Anura > Pipidae > Xenopus > Xenopus laevis. The sequence continues at coordinate 46,346,586 of NC_054386.1, forward strand.
TGTAGAGCAGAGCAGAGCAGACAGGACTAGGACTTGAAATTAACAGCAAGACCAGTCAGAGCAACAAGCTAGGAACAGGAGGGTGAGACAGTAGTTAATGCTCAAGCACTGCCAGTGATAAGGGCTGGGCTTATATTGGGCAGGGTCAGTCCTGACTGTCCCCAACCAACCAATAAGGCTGCTGATGAAAATAGAATGGAAAGGCTCAAATCTGGATCATAAAATGCAAACTCATGGCAGAAACTCCCAAATAGTATGAAACCTTATCTCACAGAATGCAGTATACATTCAAAGTCCTGGCATATCCTTGCTTAAAATGTATAAATCCTATGGTGGCTATGTATTATTATAATATAACAACAAAGTTGCTTCAAAGGTGAGGCCCTGTGAATGTGTTTAATGGCCAAGTCTCAAAACATGTAAGAGCAAATTAAATCAAGATGAATTGCTCTGCCACTTCAGAAAATCTAGCACCCTGGGTCAGAGTACTTATTAAAGAAGAAGTTTGCTCAGTAAATGGTAAGTGATGAGAGTCACTGGGAAGCTGGGGAAAATCACCCTCAGCAACAGTAACCCCATTTCCTTTTCCTTTATTTGCTGCTAATAGTGATGTAACCAATTTAGTGTCATGCTTTAGGACCAGTTTCAATGCCTGTATTGTGACATTTTAAATGAGAACTAAAGCTTAACTAAGGAAGTAGGCTAGAAATGTTGTACATTATATTTTGGGCTTCTGTACCAGCCCAAGGCAACCACAGCCCTTTAGCAGTAAAGATTTGTGTCTATAAAGATGCCCCAGTAGCTGATTAGTAATTACTACAGATACTACATGGCAGCACAGAAACCAGTGCAACTCACATCAGAATTTAATAATCAGCCCTATAGCATCATCTTATATTACAAGCCAACCTCATTTTCTGCTTGATAATTTGTGACAACCCCTAAGCTTAGCTTCTAAACAGCTTCTCAGAGCCCACTGAGCATGTGCGTGTCATAGATACATTGCAAGATGGCGACCCCCTGTGACAAGTTTAAAGTCCCGTATTATTGCTGTTATTGAGAAGCTGAAACTTTAAACTGGTGCAATAAGTTCAGTATATAAAATATGGAATTTTTAGACATATTCATTTTAAGGGTTTAGTTCTACTTTAAGAAATAGATCCATATATATATATATATATATATATATATATATATATATATATATATATATATATATATATATATATATATATATATATATATACTGCTATATATAAAAGCTAATCCTTTAAATGTGTATTATTCATTTTTACAAGTCTCCACCACCTATCCCTTAATCATTCTACTTTTAGCTTTCCATTATTGAGCTTCTTTAAATCTCTTTTTTTCCTGCTAACTCTCTGTCACCGCTATATTCTTTCCCTTTTTCACTCCTGCCTCAATTCTTGGTTCTTTATGTCTGCAAACACTCAGTTTTTTACAGCTGATAAGTCTAAGCGATCCTTTGACCTTTAAAGTATAAAGAGTAAGGTGCTTTCTGAATTTTAATCACAAGCCCTGAAAAAAATGTTACAGATGGTGATGAGCAAATTTTTTTGTATGGTTTAGCCGCAAATTTCTAAATTAATTTCTTTTGCTGCTGTTGCCAAACACTTGCCACTTGGTCAGTTTAGCATGCAACAAAAAATACGCACGTCTACAAAAAAAGTCAGGCATCATATTATCCTCCCCTCTCCTTCAACATTAACCAATGGGATTTGACTAATTGGGATTTGAACACCCAGATATTATGTCAGTGGTCAGATTTATTAGTTGTGCCTGTGTGTAATCTGTTATAAGCCATATTTATTTTAGTATATATTAAATTTATAAAGATTTATTGAATAAAATTGCAGAATACAGGTGCTGAAACTGGTCCTCAAAGAGAACTAAAGCAGGACACTTAGGGACCCATTGACTAACAATTAGTTGTGAGTAAAAATTTTCACCAAGTGTTGCAGCAAAAATGATGCCCATAGACTGTAATGGGAGAAAAGATTTGTCAAGTGTCAAAAATTTGTCGCACGTCAAAAAAAAATGTATCACCCATAGACTTCAATGCATGAGGAGAATTTTCACTAATTTTTTGTGAAGCGAAACAGGTCAGATTAGCCCATCACTACTAACAATCAAATTGCTATTTTTTTTCCAGGAATCTCAAAAAAATGGTGGTTTTCCTTTATTTCTTAAAAGCTCTAAATATTCCAGATTTATTAGGCATAAAACGTTGAAAACCTTTAATACATCAAGTAAAAGTTGTCGAGCTCCTATAGAAATCAGTGGGAGCTGCACTGATCTCATTGGGCCACTTTTAATCAATTCAGACTTTTAGAGGTTTTCGGATTTTTTTCTCACTAGGGGGCAAATTTACTTACCTGTGAAGTTGCGCCAGTGTTGACTTCGTCGCACTTCGCCAGGCGTAGATTCGCCAGGGCTGCGCAAATTCACAAAGATCCAAAGTTGCTCACAAGTAACCGATCATTTGCGAAGTTGCGCTACCGATGTTACGATCAGCGGTTCAAAGTTACGCTAGCGATCGCAAATTTGCATACGGCGTGCAGTTAAAGTACAATGGCCATATATGCAGCAGAAAAGACATTACACTACACAAGCCTGGGAAACCTTCATAAAATAAAATAGAGTTGTTATTTTGCCCTATACATGTGCCCACTGTATAGTTTAGGTGCCATATGTTAGGAAATGTTGGGGGGAAGGAGGGTACCCCCAAAAAAATTTACTATCTTTTTCAGCCTATCACCCTGAAAAAAATAAAAGACGCTAGCGTTTTATGGGACTAATGTAAACTTTTTTTTTTTAAGCTAGTCCTATCTACTCTATTGCACTAGCCTGGTCTGAGGTGGTGAAGTAAAGTCTGGCGCAAAAGGTAACGTTCACGAAAATCCGCAATTTAGTGAATTAGCGTAGTTACGTCCCTTTGCCAGAGCGCAACTTCGCCTGGCGTAAGGGTGCGGAGTAGGGCTAGAGTAGGTCCAAAATGACATCACACTGGCGAATTTTTGCGAGCGTTAGCCACTTCGCCCTTTGGTAATTTGGCAAATTTTGCCACAAAGAAAAGCATGGCAGAATTATTCAACACATTTAACATGACTTGAAATGAATAAAAACATTTTTATTGGGGTTCCTCAAATTTTCAGCCTTTTTCCACAAATTTTTAGGTTTTTTCAAAAATTTTCAATAGTTTCACAATTTTTTCTGTGAAAAGGGACATTCACTTCATCACTAGTTACAGAGATTTATGCATTGACAGAAAATGAGGTAAAGGTTGCTTATTAACAAAATTATACACTTACTATGGGCATTGTTTTTTGCTCTTATTTTTGGTTCCAGTCTCTGTTGGAAAGTTGCTTATATCCACAAATAATCCATGGGCATACATACAAGGTCGGACTGGGCAGGTGGGACACCAGGTGAAAACCCGATGAGCCCTGCCTGACCAGACCTGCAACCACCTATGGCCCATGCTGCTCCTGATGGTGCCCCCGAGCCCTATTGGCAGCCGAATTTACCATACAGGTAAGAACCGGGGCCCGGAGGGCCCCGGTGGGCCTCCGAGCCTCCAGTCTGATGCTGCATATATCTATCTATGTGTGTGTGTATATATACATATATACATATATATATATATATATATATATATATATATATATATATATATATATATATATATATATATATATATATATATATAATTTTTTTTTTTTTTTTTATTTATATATTTGGGACTGCATACTGACTTTATATATTACCATTATTTATTACCATTTTTCCTAATATGGTCTGCTGATTCACTGCACATGCTCTGTGCTGCTGTCACTTACTGAGCTTAGGGACCAATCCACAATATACAGTACACATAGAATATAAATGTCACAATATAAGGCAGATTAGTAATTAATACAGATAATTACTACATGGCAGCACAGAAACCAGTGCAAATAGCATCAGAATGTAATAATCAGCCCTGTAGCATCAGCTTAGATTACAAATAAACCATGTCAGGGGCATGGCACTAGTGCTAACATTTCCTAAGTGCTAATATTTCACAAGTACTAGGAAATGACAGTTCTACGAGGCAGTTCCATGGAACTAACTGCTGGAATACATGCAACAGCATTCATGCTTAAAGGAAAACTATACCCCCAAAATGAATACTTAAGCAACAGAATAAGTAAATATTGTCCTTTTACATCTCTTGCCTTGAACCACCATTTTGTGATGGTCTGTGTGTCGCCTCAGAGATCACCTGACCAGAAATACTACAACTCTAACTGTAACAGGAAGAAGTGTTGAAGCAAAAGTCAGAACTCTTCATAATATATTATTATGAAAATGGTGTATTTACATGAAGCAGGGTTTTACATATGAGCTGTTTTATGCAACATCTTTTTATAGAGACCTACATTGTTGGGGTTATAGTTTTCCTTTAAACACTGGAGTATTAAAATGGTCACAATGTGGCGCTGTGAATATTGTTAATGTATGATTGCAATGATTTATGCTGTTGTATTACTGCACTCTGTTGTTTCTGTTTCCTTTTTGTTTCTCCACCATATTGTCCTTGATCTTCCACACTGGTAAATGTGCTCTGTATTATCCCTGTGTGATTCACAAGTAAATCCTTTCCCAAGTTGCTGTGCTGAGTGTTCCCTGTGTTATCATCATAAAGACCACCTCTGCCAACACTAACTCCTATCTCTTCTCACTTCTACAGGTAATTCTGCTCATCTATATGTGCTGCTATATATACTGCTCTATCGTAACTCCTGTATACTGCTTCAATTCTGGCAATTCTGCTCATCTGTATGCTGCTATATACACCATTTTATTGCAACTCCTGTATACTGCTTAAATTCTGGCAATTCTGCTCATCTGTATACTGCTATGTACACCACGTTATTGCAACTCTTGTATACTGCTTAAATTCTGGTAATTCTGTTCATATCACTACTTGTATCTATTAGCCCCAATAAGTTTTGTCTGTTAGGTCTACTCTGATTTAGTGCTTTTGATAACTATTTCAAACACACATCTGTGTCCACTCCTTAGTGAGCAAGAGATATTTTTATTGCCTCCTAACTTGGTTCTGGCGTCTGTAAAACTCTGCCCTTTGATTGTGGTTAATTGATTAATTAGTCAATTAGGCTCTTGCTTTTTCAATCAGCTGCATATAAAGTCAGCGCTAACAAAATAGGGGATGGCACTACTGCCAAGGGCATGGCACTAGTACTAACATTTCCTAAGTGCTAATATATCACAATTGCTAGGAAATGGCAGTTATACAATGCAGTTCCATTGAACTAACTCCTATCTCTTCTCACTACAGGTAATTCTGCTCATCTGTATACTGCTATATACACCATGACAAAGGTAGCATCAAGTCTTGGACCCCTACTTTCTTAACCCCCTTCAAAACCATCTAACCCAATACATCAGGCAGACAAAGATTATGGCTAGCCTCCTTTTATTTCACCAATTCCCTTTCAACATTGGCTGATATCCACAATCCCCAACCATCAGAATTAACAACTTCCACCATACCTTTTCTAATTGGCTGTGACACACAGTGTATATACCCAACTGACACCACTATACAAGGGAGAGATGGTGGTGCTGTTAAGGTAAAATGGCACCTAACTCTATCTTGTCCTGCTCATTTCCTTTTATTCCCCAACCCTTAAATCCTCCCCTAACTTCCCTTCCCATAAACCCTTGCCATCAACTTCACCTGGGTCCCCTTCCTAACCTTGTCATGGACCCTTCACTATATTTCCTTTCGGTCCTCCAGGGCCCCCTGACAAGGGTAGCGTCAAGTCTGGGACCCCTTCTTTCTTAAACCCCTTCAATATGCTCTAACCCAATACATGAGGTAGACACAGATTATAGGTTGAAAAGGCCACAGCCAATTTATTATAATAACTTTATGTGCCATATAACTTTCCATCTACCATTGAAAAACCTTAATAAACAATCACTGATTCCCCCCGATAGCCACTGAAGGCTGCTTTTGTGAAGATCTCCAGTTCTTCTCCATTCAGACCCTGAGGCTAGGCTCCTTTTATTTCACCAATCCCCTTTCAACCTTGGCTGCTATCCGCGACCCCTAGCCTCAGAACTAACAACTTCCGTCACAGGCATTTCAGCATTGTATCTTATGTTGAGTATGCCCTTCACTCAATCCAATGTATGGCCTTTTCAATCCAGTCTGCCAAATCTAACTTGAAGATATTAGCCTCCACCTTTGACATGTGCTCCCCCGTCTTTCAAAAAATAGACTGACAATTATTCCTGTAACTCTCTGTGTCTCACCACAATTCCCTTGGAGCGCCTAATATAAGCTCCCTGCAACTTATTAACCTTCTGTTTGCTCTTATCCATAGCTGCCTGATCCTGCGCCCTTCTCCATACCAACCTGCCCACCATTTCAGAACACACGATAACCACTCCCCCAGAATGTGACATTATTTTGTCCACATCCTGCTTCATGGCCCTCAACAGTTCTCTCTGCCCCATTACTCCCATGTCATTACTACCGGTATGGATCGCAATAATGTCCGGAGGAGACTCTGTGTTCCCGAACTGCAGTATCTTGTCCAGCACTTCCAGCCACAGTAACCCCGGTACCTCAAACCATTTAATGGCCACTCGACCTCCAGAAAGCCCAGCTATGCCACATTCTGTTGAAATGTAGCTCTCCGTTCAGCCCAGTGTATGTATGAGTGGCCCACCAACCATGCCACTCTACCTCAACCTTAAGAAAACAAAGTGAACAACAACTTTATAGGAAACCAAAACCGTTAATTCTTTTTTTTTCTGTCCCTCCTTCACCCCTCAATTGCCCCCCAACCTTTTACAATAAGGACATCTTGCACCCAGCATCTGATCTTCTGACTTGTTTCCTACCTTCGGTAGCTGACCTTATACTAAACAAATGTGTACCGTAATTTTTTGGTTGCAAACCTAGTCCCCACCTAAAAACCTTCAAGAACTGATATCTGGACATCGGTGTCCCATCCTCATGGATCAATAGGGGGCCTACTCTGTCAGGACGTAATGCCAAGAAGCACTGTAAACACCCCTTATGGGAAACCATTCCCCCATCTAATACTCCCAACTCTATCTGATGACCCCTGCCTGATATATCAGCTTTGGACCATCTTAGCCAGATTCGTACTCCTTATCCACTTATAGTGACATCCCTAAGACCTAGGCCCCGAGGTCTCGATTTGCTTTGGCTCACCAACTCCCCCACCCAGAAAACCCCCCAAAAATGCTAATGCAAAGGCTGCCAGAAACAGCAGCACCTTATAATGTGACCTGCAAATTTTTCTTAACTTCATTTGGAGCCCTATTAGAATGTCTACCGAAACCGGCCTCCTAAGATCCCGTTTTATCCCTTTCCTTAATCCTATGAGGGCCTGCCTAACTTTGAAAGTTTTGGTGATTTCAACTCACCCTTTCATTATAAAAAGAAATGCCAATGCTGCAATGCCTTTGTCAATGCTCGCTATGGACTTACCCTTTTCCACCATCCAAACAATCCATGAAGGCAATGTGTCCAATTTGTTCTCCTCAGCACCAATTCCACCTAACCACTCCGCTGGCTGTTCCCACTCCTCCCAAACCTTCTGATAGGCTGTCCATGTAGATTCCAATACTGAGGTCCTCACCAGCCCTCCAGGTCTTCAGTCCCCAGTTGCCACAAGCCCGCTGGCATAGGGTCCCCTTCTGGTCTGCCCGGCACCTACTGCCGAAAACACTCCCACTGGAAACGAGACATCAGCTGCAATATTCAATTTGCCTGGTACATGCACTGCCCTAAATCTCAAGTTTATCTGTAGATATTTCAGCATTAAGGCTCTCAATACTCTCACCACTTCTGGAGAGGTGACTGACTGCCTATTAATTGCCTGCAGGCTCAGATTGATTGCCTGCAGGCCTCAAGGGGAAGGAAGTCAGGGGAGAAAGGAGCCACAGCTCTATGGGAGTGACAGGGAAACTGTAAGATGGTGCCGATGTCCTTAGCTGCCGATGTCCTTATGTATACAGGTCTATGGAATCGAGGCCGGAGAATAGGGCTGTTTCCAGGTTATCTGTCTGGAAAACCGTCCGTCTGTTAGCCAACTCTGGGCCCTACAAGAATACCGCCACCAATATTGGAAATTCCAGGAGCACAGCTTCACCATTCCCTTCTGTACCCATTCGGTAGGCCACTTTTCCGCATACCAGTGTCCTCTTAAATAAGCCCCAAAAACCTCCCCTCCTGATGCATCATTGAACAATTGGATTTCTTCACTTGAGACTTCTAAACCTTGAAACATGACCTTCCCATTAAATTCATTCAGGAACCGGGTGTAACGATCTTGGTATCGGCAACCTTGCTTGGCGGCGGGTACACTCACAATGCACAGGGTATCCCTGTGGGTTCCAGTGTGCACCTATGCCCTTTTGGGGCCCCGGGCTTTCTACTGTGGAAAACACAAGGAAAAGTGCGTGACAACAACAAGTCTGTAAACGAGGTACCGGCAAGGATAAAGAGGAGACGTGGTTGAGAATCAGGCTAAGAGTTCAAGGCGGGCAGCAATAATTGGAGTCAAAAGTCAGGAATACAGATCAGAACAAACGCTTTAGCAGGAACAGTAAAACTGGAACCAGCTTGGGCATCGATAAAATGGTGGACTGGGCTTTTAAAATGAATTTTTCAGGATTCATTGAGATCTGGCATAGTGCCGAGAGACTGGCGAATTGCTAATGTGGTGCCTCTATTCAAAAAAGGATCCCGTTCTCAGCCTCAAAACTATAGGCCAGTTAGTCTGACGTCAGTATTAGGAAAGCTTTTCGAAGGGTTAATAAAGGATAAGATACTGGACTTCATAGCAAATCATAATACTATGAGTTTGTGCCAGCATGGTTTTATGCGTAATAGATCTTGCCAGACTAACTTAATTTCTTTTTACGAGAATGTAAGTAGAGACCTCGATTCTGGGATGGCAGTGGATGTGATTTACTTAGACTTTGCTAAAGCATTTGATACAGTGCCACACAAAAGGTTACTGGTTAAATTAAGGAATGTTGGCCTGGAACATAGTATTTGTACCTGGATAGAGAACTGGCTAAAAGATAGACTACAAAGAGTGGTGGTAAATGGAACATTTTCTAATTGGACCAGTGTTGTTAGTGGAGTACCGCAGGGCTCTGTACTAGGTCCCTTGCTTTTCAACTTGTTTATTAATGACCTGGAGGTGGGCATTGAAAGTACTGTTTCTATTTTTGCAGATGATACTAAATTGTGCAGAACTATAGGTTCCATGCAGGATGCTGCCACTTTGCAAAGTGATCTGTCTAAACTGGAAAACTGGGCAGCAAACTGGAAAATGAGGTTCAATGTTGATAAATGCAAGGTTATGCACTTTGGCAAAAATAATATAAATGCAAGTTATACACTAAATGGCAATGTGTTGGGAGTTTCCTTAAATGAAAAGGATCTAGGGGTCTTTGTAGATAACACGTTGTCTAATTCTGGGCAGTGTCATTCTGTGACTACTAAAGCAAATAAAGTTCTGTCTTGCATAAAAAAGGGCATTAACTCAAGGGATGAAAACATAATTATGCCTCTTTATAGGTCCCTGGTAAGGCCTCATCTGGAGTATGCAGTTCAGTTTTGGACTCCAGTCCTTAAGAGGGATATAAATGAGCTGGAGAGAGTGCAGAGACGTGCAACTAAATTGGTTAGAGGGACGGAAGACTTAAATTATGAGGGTAGACTGTCAAGGTTGGGGTTGTTTTCTCTGGAAAAAAGGCGCTTGCGAGGGGACATGATTACACTTAAAAAGTACATTAGAGGACATTATAGACAAATGGCAGGGGACCTTTTTACCCATAAAGTGGATCACCGTACCAGAGGCCACCCCTTTAGACTAGAAGAAAAGAACTTTCATTTGAAGCAACGTAGAGGGTTCTTCACAGTCAGGACAGTGAGGTTGTGGAATGCACTGCCGGGTGATGTTGTGATGGCTGATTCAGTTAATGCCTTTAAGAATGGCTTGGATGATTTTTTTGGACAGACATAATATCCAAGGCTATTGTGATACTAAACTCTATAGTTAATATAGGTATGGGTATATAGAATTTTAATTAAAAGTAGGGAGGGGTGTGTGTATGGATGCTGGGTTTTCATTTGGAGGGGTTGAACTTGATGGACTTTGTCTTTTTTCAACCCAATTTAACTATGTAACTATGTAATTGGCCAAGATTAGAATTTGGCACACAATAGTGATGTCATGATGCCCAGCGTCACGATGCCAGCGTCAAAACACTCCCATCAAGGAAGTGCACGCCATCGTAGAGAAGACTGATCGGGGAGAAGCCTAAGCAGGAAGTGAGGGAGGTAAGAGAGGGAGCGAATCTCCCGGTGCGTCTTACAGTGGGCCCATCTAGATCACCCTTAAGCTCCCTGGATAAGCGCACATGATAATTTAGTGCTTTCACACCTGACATTAGCAGCCCCAATTGGCAGCAGAATATCCTTCTCCGCGGAACCTGTATGCCTCCTGACCACCAACTCAAAAAAACAACTGAACTGCTCAAATTAAGCACAAGAAATTGAACAAACTATTGGTAAACAGAGGTCTATGTAAATTAGTCCCTCAAAAACGAGCCTAGCAAATAATGGCATTTTGGGTGTTTGGGTAACAGCCGGGAATGCTGCCTTTATATCGGATTTTGCCATTGATGTGCCCGGTCTACAGCCTGCATCTTTTCTATTGCCCTATCAAAGGACGTATTGGACACTGAGCGTAGTTCTGCACTGATATAATCATTCACTGACCACCCTTTTGGGTATGACAAGTGGTGAATTTGCCAGAACTTTCCAGGCTCCTTCTTGGGAACAATACCCATGGGGATATTCACAGGTTGTCTACTGGTGGCTCCAAAAATGGGCCTGTCATGTGACCCAACTCCACTTCCTTGTCCAACTTTTGTTGTACCACCCTAGGATTCTTATCCACTGATTTCAGGTTACCATACATTCCCCTCTCCTTTGGCTTGAAAGGTATCCAAAAACCCTCATCCTTCCTAGGGTACAAACTTAACCAGGGAAGCATCATGCCTAACCTTACTGGTGTCTTCCCTTTTGGCCCCTTTTGCTCTGACCTTCCCTAAAACACTTGCTTGAATCTGTATAACATGTCCCACCAACACTGCCCGTCATCATAAAGCCGACAGCAACCTAGTCTATGGCCCGCTGATGAGGATCCTGCCTAAGCCCCACTGGCGGCCGCGAAAAGGGAGAAGCATTCTGTGCCATCATCAGCTTCATCCATAATATCATGTCTACGTGGTCCCATATCATTCCCGAGTTTGCTGCCAAGTGCTAGATAAATTGCTTGTCTTAGCGCCACCATGCTAGCCCTCCCCTGTAAATACCTCCCATATTCCATCAAGGTAACAGAAAAGGGCTGAACACTTGTCTGGCTGCTTCTCCCCTATTACCCCACCAAGATGCAAAAGGCCCTCAGCCATTTGCCATATGTTTTGGGGATTTTTCCTCTTTTTCCTCCTTCTTACCATCCTTTTTGTCATCCACTTTTTTTTTTGAATGTACCCCTAGTGGCCCTACATATGACACATACAAAGTCTGCCTAGCTGCATCTGCCACACCACCTGTCATAACAGCATTTTCTTTATCCCGTTCTTTGTCCTTCTCGCTACTGCCTTCCCGAGTTGGGACCCCAGGGTCGCAACTCCTGCCGTAGCCATAGTCCCACTGGCCACTGGCAGCCCCCCTGGAACCGGTGCTCCTCTCCGGCCTTGATTCCATAGACCTGCATACATAAGGACATCAGCAGCATCTTACAGTTTCCTTGTTGCTCCCATGACTCCCACAGGGCTATGGCTCCTCTTTCCCCTGACTTCCTTCCCCATGGGGCCTGGACTACCCCTGGCCACCCCTGTGCCCCTCCCTGGACCTCGAATTGTGTGCAGTGCTCTTGCTGCTCTCCCTGGTTCTGCTTCTTGATGAACTGTAAAATGGCTCCCTAATCGTGTTTATGAACACTAATTTTAAAAGAAAAAATGTGAGTGCAAAAAGTTTTTATGCTTTTTAAATTTTAATAAAACGGATTACACTATATATTTCTTGTTTCATATGGGGATACCTACGGAGTGTCAGAGGAGGAGAATAACCCAGTACAGATATATGCTACATGCAAGTTAAACATTACTCTCTTGTAAGTAGGCATTTCACTCGGTTCTTGGTGGAAGTACTTGCAAGGATCACATATGCATGATAAAGAGGATTTAAAGGCTATTTAAAGGGGAAGTGCACCAAAACTCTTTCAAATAGTTCAATCTGAAGTTAAAAGAGAAGGAATTGGTTGTAGCACTATTCCTCCATTTTTACACTTGGTGTATAATTTAAAGTTCGGAAAAACAACACTATATACTTTGTATTTATTTTTGTTTGTTTTCTCCGTTGCCAGAGGCGCTGATCCATTCTTTGTACATTTATAACCAAATCACAATTGGGAGACTGCAGCAGGATCGGCAGGAGTGAACTGGACTAAGGAGTAACTTTGTTTCTTTCTGAATTTGTTTTTACAATTTTTTTTTACTTTTTATTACTCTGATTCAGTGCTTTTGATAAATAATTACCCAAAACATAACAAATGGTGACAAGGATGGCTCTTCTACCTCTGCAGCAGCTTGCAGCTTTTCTTCCAAAACCTGGTGAGCCTACCATACCTTTTATTGATTGGATCCGTATGTTTGAAAATTACATTATTGCTGCTGACCAAGGGGAGATTTCCGCTTTACTTATTCACTGCCTGGGAGCAGAGGGACAGCATATATTCTATACATTACCATTACCTGATGATTACCTGATGATACTTTAAAAAAACTTTTTTGTGCCAAGAGTAAATGTGGTTGCTGAAAGATTTGAATTCTGCCAACGTGGACAACGTAATGGTGAATCCACAGAACAATTTGTAGCAATGTTGAGAGAGATGGTTGTTACCTGTGAGTTTGGGAATCTAACAGATGAAGTGCGTGCGGCGCGCACTTCCTGGTTTTGAAGGCGCATGCGCGCTGGCGTGATGATGTCAGCGCGCAATGGTGCGAAATTTAAAGTATTAAAGGGGTATTCTTACTGTTTGTTATTGCCCATGATAGGATTGTATTTCCTGGTGCCCCTGAGCCTTGTGCTATTTGTCTGCTATTCCTATTGTGACCCCTGCCTGGCTATTTTTACTATTCTGACTTCTGGATCCTGACCTTGCCTGCCTACGACAACTCTTCTGTTTAACCCCTTGATTGATCACCCAGTTTTGACCCTTTGCCTGTTTGACAATCCTTGCTATCCGCCTGCCTCGACTCAGCCTGCCTACCTACGATTCTGTCTAATCCCGTTGTACCGTGACCTTCGGCCTAAAAGACTCTGCTAACAGCGGTTCCCCTTTGCCAGCCAGAACATCTCACCTTGCACCCCTTGTTAAGTCCAGGTGGCACCCAAGTAAGCTGAGGGCTCCTCCCAAAGCCCAACGGTGGTCACACTACTGGTGAAGCCGAGACCAGGGTGCTTGGCACTTGTTCTGGTATTGGGTGCCGGCTGTGACAGCTTGATCCTGCAAAAACTAAACATGCTAGACCCAAACCACTTCAACCTTGGCATACTGCACATACAAAAGCTCTCCAGAGACACTACTGTGCACTTGAGCATCACTGGCGCAAATCCCGATTAGAATCAGACTTTTGGAGCTATAAATCTGCCCTGCACTCTAATAACACCAGCCTTTCCCAAGCCAAACAAACATACTTCATTTCAATCATTAACTCCCTTTCTAAAGAAAATCAGCAAAACTTTTCTCCACCTTTAACACTCTTCTTTCCCCTTCTCCACCCCCTCTGTGCACATCTGTCTCTGCTGATATTGCTGAGTATTTCAAAAACAAAATTGACAACATAATAAGTGACATTACACCACTCAACCACCCTCCCAGTGGCCTAACTACCAGGGGAGCAGGAGGTGCAGCTGGGCCAGGGTCCGCACCCCCGCAGGGCCCCCCGGCAGATGGTGTGCGCTGCAGCAAAGTAAATGCACACAGACGAGGATGGAGGGCGGCTGCACGGCCCGTCCCCACCTAGTTTCGTTACTGCACCCTCTCTCCATACTCCCCTGTCTCTCTTATTACAGTACCTGCCCCCTTGATCCCATTCCTTCAAAACACCTCCACAATACCAATCCAGGTCTAATAAAAGCTTTAACTCATCTATTTAATCTCTTGCTCCCAACTGGAATCTTTCTTTCTCAACTAAAACATGCTCTTGTCACCCCAATTCTGAAAAAAACTTTTCCCTAGACGAACTCCATGTCAGTACTCATCGGGATAGCCCCTCCTCCCTGCTCCCATTAGAAGGACCCTCCCCAAGCCTTTAACAAGCCAACCACACCCACCTATGGGCGTCTTTTTTTCCCCTTCTCTTTTGCTTTTTGTTCCCATTGGAAGCAAAGTTTTCTTTTTAATCTTGGGAAAGCATCAGGTCTGCCCACAAGGTGTCCTAGGGACAGGGGTTTTGGTCCACGGGACCTTTTGTTCCCCAGCACACTACCTGATATCTGGAGTCTTCTGAGCTTCAGCTTCCAAATCAGGTAAGGCACTGGTGTGCAATGTTTGCTACTTCTTGTCTGCCTGTGTTTCAGTTGCCTTCCTGTATTGCTGTCAGAGCATTTGGTGGCAGGTGCTTGTCCCCCCATCTGTGTGCCCTCCCAACCTGCCCAGACGGCGTGCGGTGGCAGAGGTGTATGTGGCCCCTACACCCCATTTTTTCAGAATGGGCGGGGGAGGCAGCAGTTAGTTTAGGCATAATTAGTTAGGGGCCTGAACCTTACTGCCTCCTGCTACTTTCGTTTCTTTTATGTTTTAATGGGGCCAGGTTTATGGCCAGCTGCCTCCCTCAACAGTCTTTCCTAAGGTGGAGGTAGTCAAAATAAAAAAATCAAAACAAAAGTTGCTTTATAGGCTTCAGCCAAAATAGCAGCAAACTTGGACCCTTGCAGGAGGCACGAACACTAATTATCCAATTTGCCTCTGTATAACCTCAGCATACCTCCCAACTGTCCCTTTTTTGAAGGGACAGTCCTTCTTTTGATAGCTCAACCCGCAGTCCCTCATTTGTACTGGAAAGTCCCTCATTTCTCTGCACTGAACAGCCAGAAAAAGAAACAAAGTTTCTCACTTAATTGGCTTTTAGCAGAGAGCCCAGAACAGCTAACAGGTGCAAATAAGATACTTTGTAACAATTTTGAGACACAAAAACACAGTTTAGCTAAGGAGAAATATTTTCAAACTTTCATAACCTGCCAAATTTTGTAAAACAAACATGGTTTGGGTGTGGCCACAGAAAGGGGTGTGGTCAAAAAATTGCTGCGCTACGTGCGGAAACATTTTTTTTGTCCCTCTTTTTACTTCCAAAATGTTGGGAGGTATGCCTCAGCAGTTGCTTTTGGTTACCTGCTTATGCAGACAAATCAGATTATTCCTCTGTCTCTGCTGACACCAGCTGAGTATAATCAAGTGCTTCCTGTGCAACTCACAGCTATAGCAAGTGGAGATGGCCCCGCCCACTCTCTAAATACAGCAGACTAGAACGCTGCTTCAGAAGCCTCGGGTAAGTACTGCTGTTGTCAGTAAACTTGTGAGGCCTGTCTTCCTGTTAACAATGAACCTTCTTATGGATGTAGAGAGTGTCCTGAAATATGTGGCATTAAGGAGTCTGCTTACAGCCTTGCATAATAAGCAGCAGGTAAGGAGCATGTCCATATGCTGTTCTGCAGTGTACTAAAGTCTTACTAACTGCTTGCATGCAATGTAATCATATGCTTACCTGCACTGTGCTTGCTTCTGGTTGTTTGCCCACCTGAAACCAGTAGCACTAATACAAATAGATAAATGGGCTAGCATGCTCTTATGCTGACATGTAGTGTATACTGACATGCAGGGTGCTGAGTTCAGGCCATTTGCATACATGACATCAGTAGCCCTATTGAATATGGATCACTGTGCTGGGTGGCTGCTAGGCCCTGATATATGCTTGCTCTAAGCAGCAGCTAATCTAAAATTTGTATTCCATGTTGCTGTGATTGTATCTATGTGGTCCTATCTTGTTCTGCAGTATATGTTCTGGCTATTGCTCACCTGAACAAGTAGCCCTAATGGATGTAGAGCACAGGTCTGGCTGGCTGCTAGGCCCGATACATGCTTGCTCTAATCAGCAGCTTATCTAAACTATGCATTACATATTGCTGTGAGTGGATCTGTGTGCTCCTATTTTGTTCTGCCGTATATGCTCTGGTTATTGCTCACCTGAACAAGTAGCCCTAATGGATGTAGAGCACAAGTCTGGCTGGCTGCTAGGCCCTGATACATGCTTGCTCTAAAGTGGCAGCTATCTAAACTATGTATTCCATGTTGCTGTGATTATATCTGTGTGCTCCTATTTTGTTCTGCGGTATATGCTCTGGCTATTGCTCACCTGGAACAAATAGCCCTAATTGATGTAGAGCACAGACCTGGTGAGCTGCTAGGGCCTGATATATGATTGCCCTAAGCAGCAGCTAATATAAACTATGTTTTACATGTTGCTGGGATTGTATCTGTGTGCTCCTAGTTTGCTCTGCAGTATATGTTCTAGTTATTGCTCACTTGAAATGAGTAGCCCTAATGGATGTAGATCACTGGGCTGGGTGGCTGCTAGGTTCTGTTATAGGCTTGCTCTAACCTAATCTGTGCATTACATGGTGTTGTGATTGTGTCTGGGGTACATTTGGGTTTAATACCGATGAGTAATGATATGGATACTTACATGTGAATGTCTTATTATGCCATTGCTTTGCTCCTGAGATAAGGTATGGCTTAATCAATTAAGCAGGGAATGTACTTTATTACGGTACATGGCAATGTTTCTCCCTGTGGTAGGTAAGTTTAAATATTGTCTTGATAAACACAACAGGAGTTTCTGAAGCCAGTCTGTCATAAGGATCGCTGGGTTTACAATGACCACAGGTATGTAGTACATTTGGGGCCGTTGAATGTAAATTTTTTTCCCAGATTCAGCAGCCTTGTATTACAGATCACTGCCTGCATGAATGGAGGGCCAGGTAATAAATGCTTATTCCAGTCAAATGTGCAGTATAACTACTATCAATTGCTGGGGCTCTGGGGTTGGGCATGGTGCTCTGCCAGAAGCAGTATCTTGGGGCCCTGACCGAGGCATATGTAATAATCACACAGTTTAATACATGCTAGCACCATGGCCCACACCCTGCAGGGGGATTCTAATGCCTTCAGAAAGAATGCTCAATTAATGGTTAAGCTCCATAATACAACTGAGTCTACCAAGCAACATATATGTGTGCATCTATAGGTGGGCCATCGGCATGTGTGTGATCCCACTGGTGTCTAATAAAAGGGCAGCCAAGTTTGGGAGTTTTACTTTGAAAGCAGCTAGTAAGTTGCAGGTAAAACTTAGTCCCTTTGTAAAATGTATAATTAAGCAATTGAATTCTTAATGAATCAGATGAAAATTAAGCGTAGGACTGGCCAGATATGGGATGACTTTGACGTAGTTGGCCAGCTTAAATATATTGCAATATATGGACAAACAATCCCTGTGTTGTTTAAAGGGTAAGGCATTTTTTAGTAGCAGTATGCACAAAATGTCGCTGTCTTAAATATATTGATAATGGGTTGAGTGCAGAGGACCTCTTGTAGTTGACTATATATATATATATATATATATATATATATATATATATATATATATATATATATATATATGCGTATATATTGAATATTAAGGTGTGTGTATATGTGTGTGCATGTATATAAAGGTTTGTCCTTGAGAGGTTCCTGTGTGGACTTGAAACATCGGCTTCTAGAGCACTAGATTATTTATATATAGTACAGGACTACAAGTTCTAACTATTACAGAGTTAAAGAAGAACAAGGAATACATTTCTCTATGCTTGGCTGAAGTAACCCTATATCTATTTCTACCCTTTCTTGGGAGGCTCCTCAGTGCCTCCTACAAGCTAAAGAGGGGGGCTTCTACCCAGGGTTATGCATTGACACTTACTACTGATAAGCTTAATGTCAGGATAGATGGGTACACATAGACCACTGGCAGGCCCGGATTTGTGGAAAGGCCACCTAGGCCCGGGCCTAGGGTGGCAGGATTTTAGGGGGGCGGCATGATGCCCAACCACACCCACATTGGTATTTCTAGGAACGTTCCCTGCACTGTCTCAGCTGGATAATAGAATGCATCCAATCCTCCACGGGTACACCGCTATCCCGATATATACTTAAAGATTTCCAAGAATGAGGAGAGCACTCATAAATAGCAATTTATGCTGTGATGTGTTTATTCAGGCTACTACACGACATGTTTCGGATCCATGTTGATCCTTTATCAAGTGTCACTTGATAAAGGATCAACATGGATCCGAAACATGTCGTGTAGTAGCCTGAATAAACACATCACAGCATAAATTGCTATTTATGAGTGCTCTCCTCATTCTTGGAAATCTTTAAGCACACCCACATTGGTTCAAAAACACTGGTGATGTTCTAGAGATACAATCATTTTTTAATTTTCCCATGCGCCAATCCCCATTGAGGATGAAAATTTGCACACTAAAGGGGAGGGGACAGGGGCGACGAACGGCAGTGGGCCTAGGGGCGCCCACTATGTAAATCCGGTCCTGACCACTGGCCACTGGTAAGGTTTAGGTCTTCTCTTAAATGAGGCTGGTCATTTTTTCAGACCAAAAGTTTTCAGGTTATAGGATTCCTTAGTGTCTGTTAGACAATAGAGATGGCCTTTGTTCAAGTTACAAATAGGACTGGTCCAGTATAGGAGTATTTTTCTTATACTGCCAGCAAAACAAAGAATCATTGTGGCTTAAAGGCCAGATTTCTGCTCTGTGTCCAGAAGGCAGACTTATTTGGGTCTGTTTTTTCTTCAATTTTCCATTCCCTAGTTAGTGGTTTTTTTTTGTTTTTTTAAGAATACAGGGCTGGCTGTTCTTCCATACCAGGTAGGTAACTGATGGCATCCAATGAGCAGATGGAAGCATCCAATAAGTGCTAATTTTTTCCTCTCTAAGTCGGTGCCCTCTTGAACCACCAGCAGTATTGGAATCTGCCTCCTCACAGTTACATACTGGTGTTTCTACCTGTTCTATTGCCTCAGGCTGTAACGTACTTGACTCTCCTGAGCAGGATCATAGACTTCCCTTATGTGAGACGTTTGCCGTTATTACAGTAGAGTGCATTCTCCTACATCTGCCAGCCTTATTCATTTCATTCTGAATGAATTGAGGATATTTAAGTATCTGTCCTGCAAGTCTGTCTAGCTTCAAACAGGATGTTTGGATGTGTTATGTCTGTTTTGTCCATGTCCATCACATTGTTTCCTATACTATGGGGATTTACATTTATACTGGCTGAGAATTCAGTCTATTGTACATTCTCACAGGGCTCTCTGTCCAGGTAACTTTCCAGATGCGACACTTCTATTAGCCTTGTTTGTTTTCTGATTCACATTGCTGTGCCACTTTTGATACATATAACCCAGCATGGCCCTAGTGGATTACAAGCCCTTCTGACACATACTGGAACATCCATAGGGCCTCTCCAGTTCAGCGTGTCTTCCTCCCTCTCTCTCTCTTCTGGAAGGGTGAAGTGGTTGTTATTGAACTCACTTGTTCCTCACTCCGACAGTGGGCTAACACCTCTCTCTCTCTATAGTATAGTCTATACTATATGTGGCTATTCTTAGCCTCAAGAACTTTTTCTGGGGTTTTCACCTGGTGTCTCTATATTAACTTATAAGGTTGCATGATTGTGGACTGTCTTGTCAGTGTTATTCAATTCCTGATTACAGATTCTTCTTACAATGTATTCCCTCCCATTGGGAAAATCGTAACTTGCTACATCCCGATGAGTACTGACATGGAGTTCGTCTAGGGAAAAAGGAAGATTATTTCATACTTACCGTGAACTTCCTTTCCTGGACGAACTCCATGTCAGTACGGACCGCCCTTTTTTCCAGTAATTTGAGAGCTTGTTTGTTAATTTGAGAGCTATGGTTTTAAGCAACAACACTCCATTGAAACTGCCCTAACCTGACTAACTAATGACCTTTTAACAGCTAAAGTAAACAACCATTTCTCAATACTAATACTGCTTGATCTCTCTGCTGCATTTGACTCTGTGGATCACTCTCTCCTCCTCCAGTCCCTCCATTCACTTGGCCTTCATGACATGGCCCTGTTCTGGTTCTCTTCTTACCTCACTAATCGTTCCTTCAGTGTCTCCTACATTGGAGTAGCATCTTCTCCCCTACCTTTTTCTGTTCTGGTTCCTCGAGGCTCTGTCCTGGGCCTCTTATTATTCTCCCTCAGCAAACTAATCAACTCAGTTTCCACTACCACCTCTATGCTGACTTTACACAGATCTATCTCTCCTCTCCTGATCTCAACCCATAATTCCTAACTCAGGTCTCCTCTTGCCTGTCCACTATCTCTACTTGGATGTTGCAACGCTACCTTAATTAAACCTCTCTAAAATGGAAATGGTTCTCTTTCCTCCAACTAACACACATAACATCCTGGAACTATAGTTACATAGTCTTCAATGACACCTTTTTGGGGCCTGGAACTTTCTGCTGCGGAGTGGGCAGGGATCCTATTTACAGCTAAGGTAGATCAGTAGTGCAGTAGCAAAAGGATTATGCAAGGTCTAGGTCATAGTAAGGCATGGGTAAGTGGCAGGCGGCAAGATTCAGAAGTCAAAAACCAGGCAAGAAGTAAAAACCAATAGGTATTGTAGGGATGTGAAATCTTAGACACCCTTACACATTACAGACAGGCACATCCCTAGTAATATGGACACCTCAGTGGGTCCTTATGGGGACCTTGTGCTTATGTAACCCCTGTAGTTCACACAGTGTACACCAGATGGCACTGTGCCAGAGTATAAAAGTTTTAGGAACCATGTGTTCTGGGTCCATTGCTTTAGCCCAACCAAGCAGGCTAGAAGGGAATGGGTAGTGTCGACCCTAGGCACCTTGGCCCTAGTAATTAGACAGCTATACTCGTTTATAGATCACTCTAGGAGTGATAGAGAGGTTATTTAGTTGAGCTCCGCCGAGGAGATAAGAGGGATTAAGATCCCAGGGTATTACTGACCCGGAGTAAGGAACCAAGTGTTGAGATAGGGGTGGTAGGAATTCCCCTAGTCTGCCACTGGAAGATATCCTGAAAACTGGGCAATACCCATCACATACTGTCAATTTACTCTCTGCTGTATATTCCCTAGCCTGTGGGGATTCAGCCTATACATGCTGTGAGTATATGCTTCCTTTATGCTGCTGTGTATGTTCTATGCTCCATTGTGGATCAATGTGCTGAATGATCTATGTGCTATTGTTCAATAAATACAGTTCCTTGTTCAACCGTTAAAGAACTACTGGCGCCCATCATTGTGCTATCTTACCTGGTTACAGTTACACTACACCCTGCCTCCACCTCATTGCGAGGTCTTACCCCTGAGAAAGAGAGCTCATCTGTGGTCTCAGCCTCCAAAGGAAAGTAGCTAAAACTGCCCTAGCACAAGTCAGTTTACTATAGAGCTACATTTTGCCGCCCAACGTGGGGCTCTTAAGGGTTAAACTGTAACACCGCACGCTGCCTAGTGTGACAGGCGCTGCGTGTGCAGACTCAGTAGGAAAAAGGCACCTAGGCAGGGAAAGTCTGTAGTTCTTATTCCCCGAGCGGTGTGCCTACTGATTATATTGTGAGTGTGTACCCCTCACACATTTCGGTCACAGTAAAAGCATAATGGCTCCCCTGTCTGAAGCTGCATTGTGGGACTAGCCCTTAGAAATGGGAGCGGATCCTGACTACACGTTTGTAGTGGATAATGTCCCAGAGGGGTGCCCCATAGATATTGTGAATCACTCCTTAATGGGCAACCCCATATTTAATGATTTTGAGTATGTTGCGCAAGAACCTTCCGATGAGAGAGGATTTGGCCGGTTCTTGTATTGGGTTCCTGCTGTACCTCACAGTGATACATGGCCTTCCAAGGTATACCCTATGGGAGTCTCTGCAGAGAGGTGTCCGTGCTGGTATCAGAGCCTGCCTAAGTCTGCCCAGCTCATATGTAGTCCCCCTACATCATTGCTTAATCTGACTTCTGTGTGTGAAGATCCAATGGTGGATGAATCTTATTATAGCTCCAGCTTATGGGAAGAGAAAAAGGGCTGTAGCATCAAGGATTCAGGCTACGCTGAAATTAAAATGTCTACCCCTGGGCTTAATCCATTCCTAGCTGCTGATGCCACAGACTTTTTAATGACTTTCTGCAAGCTGAGGAACATGTTTGTTTGGCCCTGGGAACAGAACCATTGGTGGACAGTTGCCCTGCGACACCACCACCTTCACCGCCACCTATACCACCTTGTGTAGGAAAAGTTGCTGTGAAGGAATTTTGTGTTGTGCAACCTCCAATGCCAACGCCCTACCCTGCATGGGTTAAGAAGAGAAGCGCGCAAAAAAGTAGATAGGGGTGTACTAGATTATCCCAAGGACGTCCCAGCCTGGAGGATAGTACTGCCGCCATACTGAGTTTGGTTTCCATGCTGTTGGACTCGGCTGAGTCAGAGAGGTGTGTTGACGAACCTATTGCTGAACTTGTTGGCGAACCTGTTGTTGAACCGGAGGTTCCGGAGCCTACTATGGAGCCTTTGCCCTGTGCTACTACCCGGGTGGAGCCTGAGCGGCAGTAAGTATATCAGGGTACCTTTACCCCAAGTGAAAGGGGAATGATGATTCCGGCCTGTGGCGTGTGTGATATGGAAGCACCCAACACCTTGGAAGACCCGGATGGCGTGTGTTCACAATGCGAGACTCGCTTGTGGATGGGACTCTTTAACCGTGCTGATCAACCTCCATTGGTGGAGAAGACACGGGACAAGGTGAGCGGCAAAATTATTCTCGTCTACCAAGAGATAGAGGGTGCCCCGGGGGTGTCAGCGGCTGCGACCCCTGCACCAGAACCTGTCCCAGAACCCGCGCTAGAGCCGACCTTCGTACCCGTATCCGTACTAGATGGGTCCCCTAGTGAGTCTACGCTCATCTCTGCTTGTGCCTCCCCAACCGAAGTGGTTCCGCTTGAGGGAGATGTGCCCGTGACCGCGGCTGTGGTCAGTGAAACAAACCCCGTCCGGCTGGACGGCAGATGTGTGCTCTACTACCCCTTTGTTGAAGCCTGAGGGCTTGTGTGATGTTTTGGTGGCCGTGATGCCCACCCCATTGGTTGTGCCTACACCAGTGTCGGGTGCACCAGGGGGAGAAGTGTGTACCCCTTCTTCTATAGGGGCCCCCGTTTGTCGTGTTCCTGCACCAGAACCGCTACCAGAGGAATATCTGGAAAGGGCGTGGCACGCGCCTGAAGTTGATGTGGCCTGCAGGCCTGACGATGTTCTTGTATCCTCGGAGGAGGAATACTTTCAGCATGTTCTGATTTCTGGAACAGACAACCTTCTTGTTGATTCTCAAGTCTCCAATACTCCTATGGTTGTTACAGGAGCTGCCGCTCCTCAGATGAAGTCTAATTCTTCTGAGCCAGAGTCTTCATCCCGCAAAGTGTTGCTAAGTGATTCGAAGCCTTGTGGGGATTTGACTGTCACCATCTTTACAGCCCTTGCTGCTCCTACTCCAACTCCAGTCATAGGCCATGATGTGGATTGGAGAAAGTTTTCATTTAACCGATTGGGGACGATTGCACCCATAGCCCCCGCCATTCGAGACCCTCCAATATTGGAGGATGATGAGGATCTGCTGGAGAAGTTGATGTCCTCCAGTGTGAACAGTATGGATGAATCCATACTGGAAGTTCCTGCACAGATTCGGTGCCAAAGTAAAAGATCAGTGGTGAGTGAGGCAACCCAATCCGTATGCCCCAAAGTGATGGTGTCACAAACTCCTAGTGAACCAGGAGAAAGCACTCGTGTGGCTGAGATGTACCACTATGAGTGGGGAAAGATATCCCTGGAGAGGGAAAATAATCTGCTTGCTGCTATCCCCAAGCCTAAGGAAGACAATCCCTTAGGACCTGTTCCAGGATGGGAAGAGTATGAAGAGAATACCCCCACAGCTGAACCTGAATGGGATCCTTCTACTAAAGTGCCTCACAGTTTCATTGCTCCTCCTATCATAGGCCCCGAGGAGGAAAAAGATTTCTGGGTGCTGCCAGGACAGGCAGATCCCAGTGTCTTCACTTCTGTGTCCAGAGTACAGAGAGTGATAAATTTCCATGTGCACCGAACTTGGGGTTACTTTATGCCCTATGCTCCTCTGTGGATGTACGAAAAGGTGGCTGCATCTTATGAGAACTGGCTGATCGATGAGATCCTACGAAAGGAGAAGATGCACCACAGTTGCCTCACAAACCCTGATAAGGTGAGGCATGAGCAGGATTGGCAGTACCTGCGCTCCATCGAGAAAGAGTGGTGGTATGGCCGCACCATTCTCAAAAATGCTGTAAAGAGTTGTGGCAAGTACAACCCCACCAAGTACTTTAATTTAGAAGTTTATTTGGGAGATGGACAATGGGTGGACAAACCCCATCCCAAGTACTATATTCCTTATGAAGACACCAAGGCCAGGTTTCTTCACATGATTTGAGCTTTTCCATTGATAATACTCCATTGGGAGTTCCTTACAGCTATTTTTGAGCTACCTGTTTTCCTGTCCCTCCAAAGTGACTGAACTTGCTTCAGGGAAGGATTTTTCTTCTTTTGCTCCTCTTGGAGTTAGGTCCAAGGACTGTTTTAGTTAACACCTGCCCGTTGGTAGGTTCATCCAATTTTTCCCCTTTACCCTCCTATGCGCATTTGAAAGAGGACTGTGGGTTTGACTATTTTATGGACTAGAATACTGATGTGTTTGAAATTCAGTATTTCTAACTTGTACCTTCTTTTGCAGGTGTTTACTGATAAAGTTTACCTGCCCATGAATGAAACTGTTGCTATCGATATGTTTCCTTCCAGCTATGCCATTGTACCTGGGTTACTCAGGAGAGTTTCCCCGAAGAGGTTATAAGGTAATGGTATAGAAATGCAATACATATAGCTAAGTGCAATGTATTTTTGGTCTCTGAAAAGGTTTCTTGCATGATGTGCCTTAACTGCTATATTTTCAGTATTTGCTCTTTGAAAGGTTCCTTGCCGGGACGGAAGGAATTTACCAGGGGAGAATGTAGGGATGTGAAAATCTTAGACACCCTTACACATTACAGACAGGCACATCCCTAGTAATATGGACACCTTAGTGGGTCTTTATGGGGACCTTGTGCTTATGTAACCCCTATAGTTCACACAGTGTACACCAGATATAAAAGGTTTAGGAACCATGTGTTCTGGGTCTTAAGCAGGCTGGAAGGGAATGGGTAGTGTCGACCCTAGACACCTTGGCCCTAGTAATTAGACAGCTATACTCATTTATAGATCACTCTAGGAGTGATAGAGAGGTTATTTAGTTGAGCAGCTCAAGGCTCCGCCGAGGAGATAAGAGGGATTAAGATCCCAGGGTATTACTGACCCAGAGTAAGGAACCAAGTGTTGAGATAGGGATGGTAGGAATTCCCCTAGTCTGCCACTGGAAGATATCCTGAAAACTGGGCAATACCCATCACATGCTGTCAACTTACTCTCTGCTGTATATTCCCTAGCCTGTGGGGATTCAGCCTATACGTGCTGTGAGTATATGATTCCTTTATGCTGCTGTGTATGTTCTATGCTCCATTGTGGATCAATGTGCTGAATGATCTATGTGCTATTGTTTAATAAACACAGTTCCTTGTTCAACCGTTAAAGAACTACTGGCACCCATCATTGTGCTATCGCACCTGGTTACAGTTACTCTGTGGAGGACAAGGCTTCTAGGGTAAATGTGGTACAGACAAGGAGCAGGCAGAGAAGTAAACAGGAACAGGCCAAGGTCAGGCAGCAAGAATCAGAGTTGGTAGCCAGGCATAGGGTCAAAAACCAGATAAGTAAACAAACGAAAGCTTAGGTTCTGAGACCAAACAGAAGCAAGCTTGGACAAGGAGGAAATGACAAAAAGAGTTTAAATAGGGAAGTTTTGGTGCCAAAACTGTTGGAAGGAAGTGATGTAGGGTAGAAACACATGAAGCTCTTAACAAAAATGGCGCCCACTAGCGTGATGACATCACTGCGCATGCCCAATTACGGGGGTTGATGATGCTCAATAGTAAATGGACCAATGAAATGTGGACCTAGTTTAGGAGAAATTTGCCGAAGTTTAATATTCCTTGTGGAAAGCCAAACAGGATCTCCTACTTCAAAATGAGGAGAAGGCCGACGATGTTTATCTGCAACGAGTTTTTGTGAGCAGAGGCTTTGGATAATGCGAACTGAACCTGAGACCATATCTCTTTAAAGTGTTGAACCAGGGATCCATCTGCAGGAACGTCCACTTTAACCAGACTGGTAGGAAGGAACCGAGGATGAATACCAAAAACAGAAAAAAAAGGAGAAAACCATGCTTAAGATTATTATGGGCAAACTCAGCCCATGGGAGAAGTTCAGACCAATCATCCTGATTTTGTGAGACAAAGCAACATAGAAACTGCTCTAAACTGATTGGTTATTTTGGTTTGCACATTTCTTTGCGGATGATAAGCAGAAGAAAAATGTAATTCTATCCACGACATTTTACAAAAAAGCTCGCCAAAATTTAGAAACAAATTGTACACCACAGTCCAATACAATTGAAGAAGGTATCCCATGACGTCATAAAATGTCTTTAATAAATATTTTAGGCAAGGCAGGAGCAGACGGCCATCTTGTAAAATCTGTCCACAACCACAAAAATAGTTGACATACTGTATCAGATGATATAGGCAAAATCAACAATAAAATCCATGGAGATATCTGCCAATGGTCAAACAGGAATGGGTAAAGGTTGGAGAAGTCCACAAAGTAAAGTCCAAGGAACCTTTTGTTGGGCACACATGACACAGGAAGAGACAAAGTCACGGACATTGTGATTCATGGAATACCACCAGAAATATCGACAAGATGAGATCCTGTGTTTTTCTTTAATGCCCAGATGCCCTGCCATTGTAGAAGAGTAAGCCCATTGCAGAACTTGAGGAAAAGAACTATTGGGATGAAAGTTTTTTCAGGACAGTCAGCTGGAGACACTAGCAGAGGAGAAACTATACATTCTGGAAGAACAATGGGGATGTGGGAGAGGGCAGAAACTTCTTCAGACATAAAAGATCTATATAAGGCATCCACCTTGGAATTGTTGGAGCCAGGATGGTAAGAAATAACAAAGCTGAATCTTAAAAAAAAAAAAAAAAGAGCCCAGCGAGCCTGACGAGAATTCAATCTTTTAGCAGAAGAAACATATTCAAGATTCTTGTGGTCAGTAAGTATGGTAACAGGTTCAAAGGACCCCTCCAATAGGTTACGCCACTCCTCAAGGGCCAGTTTAACATCTAAAAGTTCACTGTTATCAACGTCAAAGAAGGCACTGGGATGGAATGTACCCTGAAAACTTTCACGCTGAGACAAAATAGCACCCACTCCGACATCAGAAGCATCGACTTCGAGAATAAATGGATGAGTAGTATCTGGATGAGTAAAAACAGGAGCAGAGCTGAAGGCTTATTTAAGTGTTTCAAAGGCTACTTGAGCCCTGCGGACCAAATGATCTTAGAACCTTTCTTGGTGAGAGCAGTGATGGGTGCCACAATTGAGGAAAAATTCTTGATGAACCTACGATAAAAGTTAGCAATTCCCAGAGAACGTTGTATAGCCTGAGGGAGGAGACCAGTTAAGCACATGGAAACTTTATCAGGACCCATTTCGAAGCCAGTAGTAGAAATTATGTAGCCCAGGATTGGAACCTTGGTCTTATGGAACTTACAGTTCTCCATTTTGATGCAAAGGTTATTTTCTCTAAGCCTCTGAAGGACTTGCTTGACATGACCAATATGTTCAGACTTGGAAGAGGGAAAAATCATATATCCTCAAGATACACGTACAAAAAACTAAAGAAAATCACAAAATATATTGCTAATAAAGTCTTGAAAAACTGCTGGAGCATTACAAAGGCCAAAGAGCTTCGCTAAATATTCTTACTGGCCATCAGAGGTATTGAATGCAGTCTTCCACTCATCACCATGTCTAATGTGGATAAGGTTATATGCTCTGCGGAGTTCCAGTTTAGAGAAGATCTTGGCTCCTTTCAGCCGATCAACGGGAGCGGGTAGCGATTTTTAATGGTTATTTTGTTTAGACCCCTGTAATACAGGGTCTCAAGCTGCCATCCTTCTTTTGTACAAAGAAGAACCCTGCTCCAGTGGGTTAATTAGACCTTCGAATAAACCCTCTGTATAAGTTTTCCAGGATATAGTCCATGGCTTGTGTCTCGGTGCAGAAATCTTGGGTTCCGAGGAGGACGGCACAGCCGAAGGAGGAGCTGCAACTAGAAGTGGGGGAGAAGGTGCAGTACCCCCCTGAGAGGCTTGAATAGCATCCAAACGGGTCGAAAACTGCTGATGGGTCTGGGCTAGATTAAGCTGTTGTGACCTGGATCTCCAAAGGCTTGAGAAGCACTTCTAGCACATTTTCGAGAGAAGCAACAGGTGTGTCTGTCTGAGTGGGCTCCATATTGGGCCCAAGCTAATCTGTTACAGCAAGTAATATAGAGAAGCCCATAAACGACCCCTTAGGTGTAATAGGAGAGCTCTACCAACCCCGGCACCCTTTTGGGGACCCAGAACTTTCTGCTGCAGAGCGGGCAGGGATCCTACTCATAGCAAAGGTAGATTAGAAGCGCAGAACTAAAAGGATTAGGCAAGGTCAAGGTCGTAGTCAGGCAAGATTCAGAAGTGAAAAACCAGGCAAGAAGTCAAAACCAATAGGAACAATGAGAAAAAGGCTTGAGCAGAATCAGGGGAACTGAAAACCAGCTTGGGCAAAACAGAATGGGGGAACCGGGCATATATTTCGAATTTTCATGCCACTATGACGTCAGCGCGTTCGCAGACAACTTGACGCAGTGTGCCGAGACACAACACTGCCAATGCGCCTCTGGATGTGCACAATCCCTGCACTGGCTTCCGCTACCTTTCAGACTTAAATTCAAATGAATGACCCTGACATTCAAAGCACTTCCTAACTCTGCCCCACCCTACATCTCTGAACTCATCTCTATATACTCACCCAACCGCTTACTACGATCCTCTACTGACCTGCTACTCAACACTTCTCTCATCACCTCCTCACATGCTCGCATTCAAGACTTTGCAAGGGCTGCACCCCTCCTCTGGAAATCTCTCCCAGAGATCTCTTAAAACACACTTATTTAGAGAAGCCTACCCTCACTCTGCTCAACTACCAAATGCAGTACCACATCTCTCACCCACTTAATTCTAATCTTGCCCACTCCCATACCTTGCGTCTTATTCCCTTCCCTTTAGATTGTAAACTCTTTTTCACAGGGCCTTCCTCAATTTTTGTACCTGTATTGATTGTGATGTATGCAACTCCATATGTTCTACATATGTAATTCCTGTGTTTTAGTTGTATAAACATATTTACTTTACAGCGCTGCACAATATGTTGGCGCTCTATAAATACATAATAATAACCTCATTTTCTGATTGTAAATTTGCAATGACGGCTAAACTTAGCTTTTCAACAGCCGCTCATAGACAACTGAGCATGTGAGTGTCAGAGACACTTTCCAAGATGGTGACCCCGTGACAAGTTTGAAATCCTGGATCATTGCTGCTATTGACAAACTGAAACTTTAGCCTGGTGCAATTAGTTCAGTATATAAGATATGGCATTTTAAGCCATATTCATTTTAACGGTTTAGTTCTCCTTTAAAGTACTGACACAGGTACATGTAAGGTCCAGACTTGGCACTTACAAGCACCTGTGTGAGAATAACTAATTTAAAATAGGTTTCATTCCTGCAGTGAATCACATTTGAACTGACTGCAGGGGAACACAGGGCAAAATCGCACCTCTTTAGGACAGATAAAGGAAGCACTTGCACCCCTAGCATTGTTAGTTGTGCTCTGCACCTTGTGTCAGATTTAAAATCCAGTTCAAGGTGCACAACTCAGTTCCCATGAGTGCATAACTGCACTGTACTTAATGCCTGTAAGCATTTCCTGCAATACAGCATTCCCTTGCTTCATGAATCATGTAGTTCTCCTGTGTTGCTTGTCCTAAAAGACAAAGTAGGGGGTGTGCCAGGGGACACAACAACCCGCCCATTCTTCCGCACAAAAATATGTGCAGTTAAACTCTATATTTTAACTTTGAGTTAACTACGTAGGAAAGAGTCTGTATCGGGTTTTACACCAGCAGCTTCAAGTTTAGGGAAGTAACAGCTCTTTATTCTTCAGAGGTCACTTTCTCTTTCATTTAAAAACAGTTTTCAGTGAGTAAACGCTTGTTAAAGGTTAAAATGAACCTTTTCTTAAGGGGTACAGGAAAAGATCTCTGGATATTTGTCTTTGGCTTTTGCTGGGTCTCATGTTTTTCTTTAAATGGCTGCATAGAGGTAAGCATTGTTGAGCTCTGCAAGAATAACATTATTATGGTAATCAAAAAAAAAAGTATTTTTTCATTATTGTTTTGTACTGAGGTTGTACGAAGTTTGTGATACACAGTATGTTCATTTAAAAGGCAATCTGCATTTATACAAGTTATACTAAACTCTTTTTATTGTCTGCTTCCTGATTTTTTGTTTCTTTAGTGAACTGTGTTTTTGTATACCACTAAAGTTTAACAGAACTGTTGTGGGGTTTTATCATAATTATACTATTTAGAAAATCTAAAGTAGAAACTGCAAAGAATTTCTGAAATGTCCCAAGACACAGGTGCCTTGTTTTTCTGTGTGAAAGGTGATTTTTTTTTTTCTTTTTTTTAAATTTCACTTCCTGCTTTGCTTAACGCCTTACACATATAGCTTACACAGGGAGAATCAATCTCTTTTCGTTTATTTCTGGGCACACAGCAATTTGGTTACACTGGCTTACCTCGTAAATAAAGTTTTAAGCCACACTGTGTGTAAAGATAAATTTATCTTTCAGTTTTGTATAAAGTTAGTAAAAACATTTTGTTGGCCATACTTTTTAAACATACATGACCCTGCTTCTCTTTGCTACTTGATTCAGTAGCACTCACTAAATGACTTTACATGCACAAATGTAACCCCTTCTACCTGTTCTGAATGGATTTGCATGGAATTGAGCTACCTCCTCACAATTTAATGATTATGGTGCACATTAAAGCACATGTACCAGGTAATGGAGTTTACATGAATTGTACACTCCATTAGCAAGGTCAGTAGTACAAAACTGAGCTCCAGAGAGAGATGGGCCATCTCAAAAGCTACGGTAGGCCCTGACCAAAGGTTGCACCTTCAAGGGCTGATTTGGCCAAAGTTTGGACCTTCATGGGGGGCTTCAACTGAAACACTATACTATGTGCAAATAGAACCTACTAATCACCTACTGATTTAGCTGACAGGAGCCACAGTCCTCTGCAGAAGGGTGTAAATGGGACAGACAGAAGCAAAGTCCAAATACAGGCACAGGGTCAGGGCTAGCAGCAATCAAGTACAGAGTCCATTGTATAAGTTGAAGGTCAAGGGCGGGCAGTAGACAAACAGAAATTGATTATCAGGCCATGGTCAAAACCAGGAAGTCAGAATGAGAGGTAAAAGTCCTCAGACCCAGATTAAAAGTGCCCACATTGTTCACCTGTTCACACCTCAGGAAAACCAGCATTGTGTCACTGTATGTAGCACAGTATGAATTGCAATAATGAAAGGCAGGAGGGGATGCAGGTATTGGCACTGGCCTAGCCACACGCCAGCAATGAATCCAACAATGAAAGTAGCCGATACCTTTTTATGCATCAAACGGGGTGATCCCAAACTTTATTCCACGGTGCTCTCCACACTGTTCACAAGATCAAACGTTTCGGGACCGCATGGCCCTTCATCAGTGTAGCACAGTATGAATTGTCCATCTTAGAGTTCTGATAGGTTTCCCTGTTTTCTGCTCTATTTTGCCTTCCCTTAGCTGCACTATGCTCCCTGTGTGTGCCATACTCTGCCTTCCCTATGCTCCCTGTGTGTGCCATACTCTTCCTTCCATATGCTTCTTGTCTGTGCCATACTCTGCCTGCCCTATTCTCCCTCTGTGTGTCATACTCTTCCTGCCCTATGCTCCCTGTGTGTTCCCTACTCTGGCTGTCCTATGCTTCCTGTTTGTGCCATACTCTGCCTTTCCTATTCTCCGTGTGTGCCATACTCTGCCTGCCGTGTGTTCCATACTTTGCCTGCCCTTCTCTGTAACCTGTGGAATGTCAACCTGGTACGGTTTCTCCTGGGGCTTTGTTAGCATTTGGAAATTGTTGCCAGGGATGGTGCAGTAGTATCCACCGGGGAGGAGGCGGTATATGGATTTAAGGGTATGTTTATGGTATAATTAAGGGTATGATTTACATTTTTCACATGTGAGTGATATCCCTTCAGTGGTCAACACTGGCTTCCACTATCAGTCCTCCACCACATATGCTAGAAAAATTTTGGTGCTTGGTGGAAGTTGGATAGCACTGCCCTTGACAACACTTGATCCCCAAATATGGTGAAAACTGTCTGTAGTTGAAAATTATTCAGCGCCAGTGTGTGTAGTTGTGGGGCTAATAGCTGTAAAAATCCAAGGGTAAGTAAAATTAAATGTGCTATGATTGTAAACTTATAATTAAATTCCCCTATTTTTGAAAATGTAAAAGTGCCAGGGGATGTACATTGATCAGTCGCTTCCTGTAGTGATATGTTTGTGAAAGTTCTCATTCATCCAGGTCATGGTATATCTATAGAAATAAGTAAAATAAACTGGACTTGCTGTGTTTTTCTTGA
The DNA here is from genome assembly GCF_017654675.1 of Xenopus laevis. Taxonomy (NCBI): domain Eukaryota; kingdom Metazoa; phylum Chordata; class Amphibia; order Anura; family Pipidae; genus Xenopus; species Xenopus laevis. Next base: position 46,379,677 of record NC_054386.1, read on the forward strand.
AGACGTTTCACCAGTCATCCAACTGGCGTTCTCAATTCAGAATAACTTGTACATAGGATCTTGTTTTGCTATATATACTCTGGAATGTTGCTCCAATCAGCATAATCTGTTTATCATAATCCACAATGATGTCATTAAATTAGTTGTTGATTGCATTAGCAAAATTGGAACTTTAATGTGTTATTAAACCTTCCAGGGAGAGGGGCCAAAACAGCATTGTATGTGGCAGACAATAGATGTCGCACCCCCCCCCCTCTATTCAGACTTGGTTTTTAGTTTTTACATATAAAGCTTTTTTTAACACCTCTTTTGAACCAGTCACTCTCCCGGTCTAGAATCTGGACTTGGCAGTCTTCAAACGTGTCCTTTTTTTTTTTTTTAGATGTAGGTACACGGCTCACCAGAGGAGCTGGCTCTTCTGTGCTGTGCCATACGCTGGTGCAACTGTTGTTTGGTTCCCCCCACATACAAATCAGAGCACTCCTCACTGCACTGCATACGCAATGTTACTCTTCTTATGCTTTGAGGTTAGGTCTTTTTGGTGAACTAGTTGCTGCCTCAGTGTGTTGCTGGGTTTAAAGCAGATAGGGATGTGGTGTTTATTAAAAATCCTTCTAAGTTTTTCCGACACCCCAGCTACATATGGGAGGACCAAGTTCTTTCTCCTGTCCTGAAAGAAAAAGAAGCAATAACACCAAGACTACCAGTGAAGGTGGAAAACAGGGCAGGAGAAAGAACTACTGGGCTGGAGTGTCGAAAAAACGTAGAAAGATTTTTAATAAACACCACATCCCTATCAGCTTTAAATCCAGCAACTAGTTCACCCAAAATACCCAACCAGGCCAGATCAATAAGATAGTTCAAGAAAAGGATTGTGATGGAAATAGAAGAGACTTTAAAGTTATAACAAGAATATTAAAACCTAAGCCTGCTTTAGTTAAAAAAATAAAAATTGTAGTATATGAAACAAATGAAGACCTACTCCAGTTTATAAAAATATTACTTACAAGAAAAGTTATTTTCTTGTAAGTTTATTATTATTGATGCTACTGTTACTGTTCAATGATATATTGTTACCGACTACCGAAGTGTTAAAATCTATCTATTTTGAATACACAGCATGCCTAAACCATGAACTGGGGTCCATGTGTCTCTAGATATCTCTCTGCAACTCTGCTTATATATTACATTGTATGTAGATCACAGCCACGGCACAGTTTTTGGCACAGAGATGGAGACTGACACCAACTTTCACTGTTTAAATGCAGCTTTGCTTTGGCAAAAACATAATCTTCAGCCCACTGGCTTCACAAAGGGATAACATTCGTTTCACGTAAGAGTGAACAGTCCCAATTCACACCCTCACTGCTGTGTACACATTAACTCACGTTTTCCTTTAGCCCTCACTGGCTTTCAGCGGACACAAATCCCTGAATGTTCTCTGGGCACACCCGAGACACTCTTTTCTCCTGGGAGGGATTTCTCTTTTCCTTTCCATTCCTTTGGAGCTCTCTACAACACAGGGGAATCACACTCTTTTCCCAGGGGCACATAAAATCCTTCCTCCCCTCAAGGAGGTTTAAACAGGGCCCCTCACCCTCATCCACTCCAGGAGGTATCCAGGGGGAAGCACTGAGGTGTTGCTCCACACCTCCTTTTAACTAAACTTAATTAGCTAATGTCAGGAGCAATCCGCAACGCTCCTGTTCCCGGCTGCGGCAAATCCAAGATGGCAGGACCCATGTTCATCATGTGGGACATCATGATGGCACGTTTTGGCGCCAAAATCAAAATAAAAGGACGCCCAGGACGCTGGTTCAATGGCCGAGTATAGGATTTGTTTGGTGCATTCCTGGGTGTTCCTAAATTCCGTTATTTGCTGATTCCTGGACTTTTGACCCTGCCTGTACCTTGACTTTGCTATTATCTGCCTGTCTATTGCACTATTGCTTGGATTTGACTATGACTTATACTTGGACCATGGACCCCAATGAAGAAGCTCTGCCTGATGTGGAAAGAACGCTCTGGGGGCTGGTGACTCACATACAAGTGTATGAAGGCCAGCAAAATAGCAAAGGGCAAGTACTAGAGGTGCTTCTCTCCTGTATGCCTTCTGTGTCTCCGTTCGCAGCAGTGACTTCTCCCACATCGATTTCAACGGCTGGTGAGCCGCGCATTCCTCCTTCACCTCGCTATAATTGGGATCATCAAGCCTGCAGAGGTTTCTTCACTCAGGGTTTGATCCAGTTTGAGTTTCAACCCTCGCAGTACTCCAGCAAACGAGCCACGGTGGGGTATGCGATGTCCCGTTTAAAGGGTAAATCGCTAGAGTAGGCAAAACCACTCTGGGAGAATAATTCTCCTCTGACCTTTGATGTTAAAGCTTTCCTCCCGGCTTTCCGAACTCTGATGAACATTGATGCCCCGGGTCGTGTCGCCAATGCCTCATCCCACCTCCTACAGATTCTGCAGGGAAATTGCAGTGCCAGTGAGTACTATATTGACTTTAGAACCATGATGGCCAAACCCAATTGGAACAACAAGGCTTATGGGGCCATCTTCAAGGTTTATCTAGCAGACTTAACGTTGACCTTGTTTCCATTGAGCATCCCGACCAATTGGAAGATCTAATTTCCCTCGCCATCAAGGTAGACACCCAAAGATTCCTGCCTGCACTGGCACCACGCTTTCAGACATCCCTCCTTCCTGCTCCTGTATCTCCTCCTCCTGTCACTCCCTTGGAGGAACCTCTGCAGATTGGATGGATGCACCTCTCCAAACAAGAGAAACTAGGCTGGGAGATGGCTGGGTGGACTGTGGCTATATTGTGGCAGTAAAACCCATTTTGCCAACGTCTGTCCTGTGAAGCTGGGAAGATCTCCATGCTCAGGTAGAAGGGACGAATGTTACCTGGATGGCATCGAACCTGCGCTCCAAAAGAACTCTCATTAATTTGTGGTGCCTTTACAGATTTGGTTACCTGATAAGACTGTCGATGTTTCCTCTTTTCTTGATTCCAGGGCTGCAGAAAATTTCATGGATGCCGCTTTTGCCAAGTTCCTAAGGATTCCCATATTCCCTCTGTCTAATCCCGAGGGTTTTGGCAATTGATGATCTCCCACTAACTTTGGAGATAATCTTAGAGATGACAGGGGAACTCCCACTGACGGTTGGATCACTACATTATGAGAAATTATCCTTTCTTTTAATTAACTGTCCATCAACTCCTGTAGTGCTGGGTCTACCCTGGCTCCATCTGCATAACCCCTCTATTGACTGGTCAGCCAAACAGATATCTCAGTGGAGCCTTTTTTGTCAGAAGAACTGTTTACCTGCTAAGTCCGTTCACCAGGTGTGCCTCGCTGCAGCAGATCTCCAATCTTTGCCCGCAGTGTACAGTGATTTTTCAGATTTCTTCTGCAATAAATCTGCAGAGATTCTCCCTCCTCATCGCTCCTACGATTGTCCCATTGAACTTCTCCCCATTACCATGCCCCTAGAGGTCATACCTACCCCCTGTCTCCTGCAGAGACTTCCGCAATGAGGGAATATATTCAAGATAACCTCCAGCGAGGATTCATTAGACCTTAATCTTCTCCTGTAGGAGCAGGGTTCTTTTTTGTGGAGTAGAAGGATGGGGATTGTGTCCCTGTATTGATTATAGGGGTCTAAGCAAGATCACGGTTAAAAACTGATTCCCTCTGCCACTCATCTCAGAGCTCTTCGATCAACTCTGAGGGGCTAAGATCTTCACTAAAGATCTGCACTCTGTTGTTTTTCTTTTGTCTCCACCATATTGGTGTTGGTGTTAAATGTGCTCTGTATTATCCCTGAGTGATTCACAAGTAAATCCTTTCCCAAGTTGCTGTGCTGAGTGTTCCCTGTGTGATCATCATCAAAGACCAACTCTGCCAACATGGAAGATGGCATTTAACACCAGAGATGGGCATTATGAATACCTGGTAATGCTCTTCGGCCTTTGCAGCTCCCCTGCCGTCTTCCAAGACTTTGTAAATTACATCTTCAGAGATTGGCTGGGACAATCCATAGTCGAGCTGGAGAAGTGTGTCTTCGAGGTGCCTAAGATTCCCTTCCTGGGTTACATTATCTCTTGTGAGGGATTTGAGATGGATCCTTCCAAAGTAACGACAATCCAATCCATGCGGCACATATGTCTGCTATTCGGTCTACCTCCAAGGCCAACTTGGAGAAAAGTTGTTTGACCCACAAGGAGTATGCTGACCGCAGACGGAAATCCTCTCCCCAGTATAAGGTAGGGGACAACGTGTGGCTGTCTACAAGAAACATTCATCTCAGGATTCCTTCTCCCAAGTTGGGCCCAAAATTTGTTGGTCTTTTTCCCATAGTAGAATCATTAATCCTGTGGCTGTCCGACTTCAACTTCCTCCTGAGATGCGAATCCCCAATGTCTTCAATGTTTCCCTGGTGAAACCAGCAATCTCCAATCGTTTCTCTCCAGATCAGTCTCCCCCTCCTTCTATCTCTGTGGACGGTCAACAGGAGTATGAAGTAGATTTTGGACTCCAGATTTTCCAGGGGGTCTTTACAGTTCCTCATCAAATGGAAGGGCTTTGGTCCTGAAGAGTGCTCCTGGGGGAAACATTCTCATGTCCATGCTCCACGTTGATGCAAGATTTCTATGGACGATTTCCCCAGAACCCAGGACACAGTGGTCCAGTGGCCTCCCCTGGGGGAGGGGGTACTGTCATGAGTGCTCCTGTTCCCAGCCATGGCAAATCCAAGATGGCGGCGCCCATGGTCGCTGCGTGGGTTCAGGCACCGGTGTGTTGGCATCAGTGCGCGAACGTGTGACGACATGATGCTATGTTATGGCGCCAAATTCAAAATTGAAGGACGCCCAGGACGCCGGTTCAATTCCCGAGTATAGGATTTGTTAGGTTCATTCATAAAATCCATTATTTGCTGATTCCTGGACATTTTGCCCTGCCTGTACCTTGACTTTGCTCTTATCTGCTTGCCTATTGAACTATTACCTGGATTTGGCTACGCTTATTCCTGAACCCTTGTCTGTACCGCAAACTTGGACTTTTAACCGAAGCTTCCTCCTTGGTCCGGACTTCCCCCACTGGGAGCCCATCAGCCCCCTGACAGCTAATTACTTACCTACCTGTAGCTTAGGCAGCTGCAAACCCTTACATGGAGCAAGGAATGGAAGCCCACCCTGCTCTCTTCAATTCACTCCAGGAACTCATAATCTAGCTCTTCCTAAACCAGGACCAGAATTAAACAGCATTAATTGCAGCAGCCACACAGACTTTTCCATAGAGTTTTCCCTTCACCAACCTAATACTGGTGAAATACACACAAAATCAATGTCTTTTCATAGACACCTCTTACAATATAAACAACACACACATTATTTTATTGTTGCATCTATGCGCGACGTTTCGATCCTTGTTGGGACCTTTTTCAAGGATATATATATATTCTTTACTACGTCACAGCAAGTTTGGACATCAATGCATTTCGATCTACTGGGGACCGTTGTCAGCATATGCTAATTCATTCAAATGCAAAGTTACATCTCGGCAGCTGAACGCTGGCACAGTTTTGCTAGCAAAAATTTGTCATCATGAGCATTTTTTGCTAACGTTCATTTCTGCCTAGCGAAACTTAGTTAACACACTTATGCTTAGGTCAATTTGAATAGGGCGGCTACATATAGCTCATATACTGTATATGTCTTTATTAGTGATGTTGGTGTAAATGCTTGAAGTGGCCACTTATTAAAAATGTCCAAGGAAGCAAAATAAATACAAAAGACATCCTCTAATATCCTAGACATGAGCCCATCCTAAAACAAATATGGCATGCCCCTCACATGTTACAACTTTTAAACACAATCCCACTTGAAAATATGAAAAAATGCCAACTTTTTTACCTCCAACTTTTCAGCATACAGGATATGATGTCACTGACATAAGATTGAGGAGGATGTAGTTTCATCTTATCAGTTTGCCAGGTATAACCTGACAAATGAAACTCTTGTAAAAGGGGTAAGTAATTTAAAATTCACACTTTAGTGAATTTACGGAGTAATGATCATTCGCCTGAGCGAAAATTCATCTGGTGAAAGGGTGCAAAACTCCATTAATGATGTCCATTAATAATGTCTCTTTCGCTAGCAAATTGTCCTCTATTCATGTTAGTAAACTGGCGATGTACCTGTGGATTGGATTTCTGGCTAATGTTAGGTAGCGACAGCTACTTCATCCTTTAGTAAATTTGCCCCTATGACTTTCCTCTAAAATTTTTGAATGCAGAAATGAAAACTGAGACTGAAGAAAACCCACAAACGCACTGTTAGACCAAATTCTGCTGGAAACCTCGGCTATAAACAAGGCAGCAAAACTAACCACAGAGCCATTGCACTTTTGTTTTTTCATTTTTGTGATCCTGTTTTTTTCCATTCTCACACCTCTTGGTTCATATTGCCTTTTCCTTTAGATTGTAAGTTTGATGGTCAAGACCCACTTACCTTCTCTACTGGTTCAGTATTTGCATGTAATCTGTGTGTATACACCTTTCTATCATAGAGAATTGTTGAATATGTTGGTGTATTATAAATGCAATGTTGTATATTTAGTTGCTACATTGCATGTGAGTGGCTTTTTGAAACCTGGGCTTTTTTCCTATCAAAAAGCTAGTCATTAAACTATATTTTTTTTCTGTCCGCAGGAGATCCAGAGTGTGTCTTTTAGTTGTATTGACAGCAATCACTCTATAATACCAATAGATTTGCCTAAAAGCATCCGAAGTTTAGACCTCAGCTTCAACCCCCTTAGACATATTCATTCCAACTATTTCTCCAACTTTTCCAATCTAGAGTACCTTGATCTCACCAGGTAAGTTCTAAAATTATTAAATAAGGCATTCAAATAATACAGTTACATATCTACTAGAGTGCAGAATGCATAAAGTTCAAATTTACATTCACAAAATGTAATCTTTTAGTCAGTGGTGTAACTGGGCCTCACAGCAAATAAATTTTGGTCCCCTAAAATGTCCAGAGAAGTTTTACCAATATATTTTGAAATCACTCAAATAAGGCCCATGGTGCCGCCTATACCTTCTGCCCTCCCCCCCGCAGATGTAGTGTCTGCTTTCTCTGTAGTTATACCCTACTTTTAGCTTTAGTTTAACCAGACAAACACAAAAGCAGTTTACAGATACTGCAAAGGTGAAAATTTGTAATTTGTCCATTGTTAAGTGAGCCCATTATGTTTTAACTATACATTTCTACAATTCCGTGGCTCTCATTTATAACAAATAGCTGAATATGTACCTAGGCAGTTACTCTTAATAAAAATGTACCCACTGTTGATAAATAAGCCATCATATGTCTATAGTCATTTTTTTGTGATCACTTTGTAATTAAAATTGTGTTTCTCTGCAGGTGCAGTATAACTGTTATTGAGGATCTAGCATTTTCAGGCCTTGAAATATTGCACACTTTGGTTTTTACCGGTAACCCAATACGCCATTGGGATCCACAGTCATTTTTTGGTCTCTTCTCCCTATGTAAACTTGTCGTGGTAGAAACATCACTCAGCAGGCTCTCAGAACTTCCCTTGAGAAATGTAACTTCCCTCCGTGAAATCTATGCTGCTCATAACAAATTAAAATCTCTGCATCTCACGACATCTTTGGTTAACCTTCAAACTCTTGACCTCCGTGATAATCAGATTACGGAGATAAAAGATAATGACCTGGATCTATTCAGAGGGGTCAGTAAAACCAATCTTTCCCTCATCTTGTCTCGTAATCCCATCAGTTATTTTTCTCCAAAAGCTTTCCTGGATATCAACCTGCACAAGTTACAAATTCAAGGTTGTTTTTCAATTGCAGAATCACTCAGGTCTAATTTAAAAGCACTTGCTGGTAGCAAGATTGAAAAACTTGAGATTGGAGATTACAGAGCGTCATCAGAAAAGATCAACTATCAGGAGGGTCTATTGGAAGGGCTTTGTAAAGTGGATATCCAAGAGCTGTCAATAAATGGCATGAATTTCTCAATCACAGATCGACCACCTGATTGTATAAAGAACTTGACATCTCTTCGTGTAGTAAACAATAATTTGAAGTTAGACAACATCATTCCTAGCCACCAGAATTTTGATAGACTTCAACGCCTACATATAAAAAATTGTGAACTCACCAATATGCCCTTATTATTTCTATCGAAATGCCCATCACTATTAGAGCTTCACATAACAGGCATTCCAAAGCTATCCAATTTTAATGGGAGACTTAAAGGTTTAAAGGAGGTAAAAGTGTTGGATCTGAGTAACAACAAGCTGAATATGAATGATTGCTGCTCTCAGTTTGTTGCTGATACCTCAGAATCTAAAATCCAACATCTAAATTTGAGTTATAATTCATTTATAGGTTTTGATGGTGCCTTCATTAATATGCCACATCTTCAGTCTTTAGATGTAAGTCATTCTAGAATAAAAACAGTTGGAAAATTTCCACTATTTATGTATCTAGCAGACCTAAGATTTCTGGATTTGTCTTACACTTACTGCAACTTCCTCATTGATTGTTCCTTCTGTGGATTATACGGGTTGGAGGAACTCAGAGTATCTCGTACAATATTTGCTAGTGACATTTTGAGTGTGGTTTTCCAGAACCTGAAGCAGCTTCGATCTCTTGATTTATCTGCATGTAACCTGGAATTTATTCCTGAAGGGACTTTTTCGTCTCTTAAAGTTTTGAATGTACTAAATCTAAGCAAGAACAAGCTCCTGGATCTCCGACAATCTCATCTCATTCAACTTGCAAACCTTATCAGTCTTGACCTTAGTTTTAACCAATTGAAGGATATATCTGACAACAGTATACAATCATTACCTAGTAGTTTGGCAAAAATTGATCTTTCAGGAAACCCTTTTGACTGTTCTTGTTGGCAAATTACATTTTTGTTGTGGGTCAAACAACAAAAAGACAAGACACTGAAACCAAGTAATCAAATGTTTTGTAAAACTCCACAAACCTTAAATGGATTGCCACTGACAGATTTGACTCTCAATTGTAGTATGACACTGTTGATATCAGGAGTTTTGCTGGGCATCCTTTGTCCTAGTTTAATTGGCATTTTAGTATTTTGTTACCTTACCACTACCCCTACTGGCAAACTCTTCTGTAATCGCTGCAAAAGGAAACATGATCATAACTGTGTATATGATGCATTTGTTATGTTTTCCAATGCGGATGAAGAATGGGTGAAACAGCAACTTGTTCCCAAATTAGAAAATGAAGATGAATTTATACTTTGTTTACATTACAGAGACTTTGTGCCTGGAGTTTCTATAATTAACAACATAAGTAATAGTATTTTAAATAGCCACAAGGTAATTGTTGTCCTTTCTCAGAATTTTTTGGAAAGCAAGTGGTGCAGCTATGAATTTGAAATGGCCAAGGCCTGGCAATATTTGGAGGGTTCATCTGAGATTATAGTTATTCTTCTGGAGTCAGTAAATGAGGTTCATCTGAAAAAGGTTCTAGGACTCCATAAATACCTGGCAAAAACCACTTACTTAGAGAGGAATAATGAATTTTTCTTTTGGATGAGGCTACAAAATGCTCTCAAGAATGGACAATGTAGTACTAGACTACAAAATCGTCATAAAGAAATGCCAGAAAATATTTTATAATTCTATATCAACTTTACATATTTGAAACGGCATAGGTTTACATATGATAACAGCGGTTGGCTGAAGCTCATTAATATAAACTCTTAAAACCATTTTTTTTATATTATATACAGTACATAAGCACACATATACATTACACACAAACTTTAAAGAAAATAAACAACTGTTAAGTCAGTTATTTGAAATATGGTCAGGGTAATCTGTAACAAGAACCTTTGCTTACCAGTTGCTAGGATTCGGCATGTGGCTCAGCAAAAGAACAGATTATTAGGAGTGGATTGAGAAGAACCAGTGGTTGTGATACCCATGATAAAAAATATATTTTTGAAACTAGGTGAAATATCAAAGGTGAAGACTTCCTGAGTACTTTTCTTCAGTGCACTGCTGCAATGAGGCTAATTGAAAAACTTGCCTCAGGTGACAAATAGCAGCTCCTGGAAACTTTAAGAGACAAATTTCTGTTTTTTAAACTGGAAATTCAGCTTTTCTTCTGCAAGAGAGCGCAATTGTGCTCTCTGTAATAGCAATGCAGCCCCCCTGGACCCCCTTTGCACAGGAAAAGAAATAGCTGGATTGTGATGGGGAGGCGGCCCCTGAGTAGCTGCTGTTTCTCTCAGAAATATTACCCATGTCAAGTGCTATGATATGGAGGTGGCTAGATCCTAGGGAAATGAATAACGAGGTTTGGAGGGTATGGAGGAGGGTTTTCAGTTTTTTTTAGAGAACTAGGCTGATTATCTGTTGGCTACATGCTATGTGTAAAGGCTGGGCTGTACTAGAGAGGATCACTAGAAATCAGGGAAGGAATAGTGAAGAACTTTGTGAAAGGTTAGATTATAATCTGGGCATAATTAAGCAAAATAAGAGGTGAAGAAGTGGGTGGGAATTTCATATATGGCAGGGAGGACCAGAATACATATACTGCTGATATACGAAACATAAAAACTGGTACCTCTATTAAATGTATATTTACTAATGCTAGTAGCTTCTGAAACAAACAAAAACTATTAGGTGCACCAGTTTAAGTCTACAACACCCTGCAATAATATTTTTTTTTAAATAAAAAAATGCCAAAAAAGCTGAGCAGCAAATGCTGAGAGCTAAGTGAAACATCCTTATAGTTGTTGAGGATGGACATAACATGCATACAGTTTTCAAGATAACTGGCATTAACAATGTATACTAATATATGGCAGTGCATTGTGGCTTTAAAGAAAGTGTTCAGTGTAAAAATAAAAACTGGGTAAATAGGCTGTGCAAAATAAAAAATTGTTTCAATATAGTTGGTTAGCAAAAAATGTAATCTATAAACACAGAACAGAAATAATTGTTGTACAATGATATGTAATCATTATTGTTCTCAATGTATTTCATTTTAAAAGAAATGTTAGTTTATGAACCATCCCTAGTGTGTAAGCACAGTTTTAGGACCTAAAGACCTAAAGTATCTTAAAACAGAAGGTCGGAAAATAAAGAAGAAACTGATTGTGTCACAAAGGATAATCCACAAAATGTATTTTAATCAATAGTAAACAGATATGGGTTGAGAGTGTGATTCTGTTTATAGTAATTATATTGTATTTTGCTTAAAAGTCAATGTGCTCAATTATTTAAGGACATTATATGCAATTGGACTTAGAGTTACAGAAACACTCTATAAAGGGATGCCTGGCTTAAAAGTTGTCATTGGTTGACACAGGACATGATTCTTCAATATTTAAACAAAATTAATAAGAACAAGGGCGAGTCTGATGGTACAGGTATGGGACCTATTATACAGAATACTCGGGAACTGTGGTTTATTGGATTATTTGGATATACTAAGTCAATTTAGTCAATGGGAGACACCCTTTCTTTAATTCTGAGCTTTCTGGATAACAGGTTTCCGGATAATGGATACCATACCAGTATCAAATATTTAGAAAATTTAGATTCGTTTTAGCCAGGCTTTATTTTTTTAATCTATCAGTACTAATAAACTGTAGGAAAGATGATGTAATTTCAGAATTTGAGAATTTTCTCAGCCTGGCAATTACAGGATCATAAGTTGGACATCTGGAGTGGGCAAGTTGTTTGAAAGTTTGATAAGGGTTTCCTGTATGCCCCATTTAGATATATAAATAACAAAAAGGTACATTTTAGGGCATATTTAATATGTGGTGTAAAAAACTGCGGAATAATTCACCACAATCGGTAGGAATCGTTGTGTAAAAACTTCTGGCCTGGCGGAAAATATCACATACCTTGATAAGTTCATCATTTATTTGACACCAGTTTTTCCAGCAAATTTCGCTTTACACAGCATAATAAATAAGCCCCAATATTGTGTGATTAAAACGATAGTCATAAGGTATGTTCGGCCTAGGAGCATTTTCTTAATTGAAATATCTTGTGAACAATGAAAGCAAGAGAGTACTGTTCAAGATTCACACAACAGATGGCAGCTAGCCTTGAAATATATGAATGAAGAAGCTGACCCCATTGGCTTTTAAAAGTGTATTTTTGATTTTTTAAGGGCAAAGTGGCCATCATTAGCAAAAATTAGACAGAAATACAATCCACAGGGGCAACAGCAATTTACTAACAGGTATAGAGGACAATTTGCTAGGAAAAGAACTCAGCGCTAACAAAGTTTTGCTCTTTTTTGCAAGGCAAATTTTCACTCAGGCGTACGATCATTATTCCGCAATTCACTAAAGTGTGAATTTCCAGTAGAATTTCCTTCGCCGGTGTGAATTTCCAGTTTGAATTTTCCAGTAGAGTTTCCTTCGCCAGCTTAGACCTGGCGTACTGATAACATAAAGGTACATCCTCCTCGATTATATGTCAGTGCTGAAAAGTCATAAAAAAAATAAAACGCTGGCGTTTTTTCAGGGCCGGAACTAGGGGTAGGCAGAGTAGGCGCCCGCCTAGGGCGCAGTCATAGGGGGGCGCAATTTTGAAAGGAAAAAAAAAATTCTTTTTTTTAAATTTTCTTTTCTTTAATTTTTAACTCCCTTTTCCCCAATGCGGCTGCCCCAGGCCCCCAGCAGAGTTCCGCTCTGCTTTCCACCCTCCCTGACTCCCCGAGACCCAGCCAGTCTCTTACTTGCCTTGCTGGCTGGATCCGTCGGATCCTTCTTCAGAGGCAGCAGCGCACGTAATAGCGCATCCAATCATGCGCCTGCAGGCTGCAGCAAGAGGAGCGCCTGCGGGCGCAGTGACGTCAGGAGGGAGCTGTGCACGACAGTGCGCCTGTGTGGTCACGGTGACCAGGTCAGGTGACCTGGCCTGGCTCGTTGTGCGGCATTCTTTGCTCTCTCCTGAGGCCTGAGCTGAGCTCCTCTGACTCCTCCTGACTAAAACTGTGGGTGGCCGCCTGGTGACTATTCTGCTGACTGCTGCTGCTGGTTTTGGAGTTGGAGCTGTTTGGCACACAACAGGTACAGACTTGGGGGGGGTCAATGCATTTTTTGGCACAACAGGTACAGACTTGGGGGGGGCTGTGGAGCAATACATTTTTTTGAAGAGTAAGTAACGAAGTTTCACTAGGCAGAAATAAATGCTAGCAAAAGTTTGTGATGAAATGCTTGTGCTGATGAATTTTTTCGCTGGCGAAACTTCACAAGCGTTTGTCTGCTGGGACGTAACTTTGCAGGTGCCTCATGATACACTAAGGTATGTTAACCAATGAGGGTGGAACGACTTAATGCAAAATGGATGTAGTCGCAGTTGTCCAAATAGAATGAGAGTGAATGAAAAGTTGTAGGTAAAAACTTCATTTCATTCAACACGACTGTCAGATGTGAAAGGAGAAAGCTGCATCTTCATCCAACAGTCTTATGGTGTGGAGTTTTTACCTGCAACTTTTTATTACATTACCCTGTGAATTCCAACTAGAATTTCCTAATAGAGCAAACTTTCCAGAAGAAATGTGTGAAGTAGAGAGGGGAAAAAGAATAGGTTATTCGTGTAGCTGTTGTTAGTACAGGTATGGGATCTGTTATCCAGAAAGCTCGGGACCTGTGGCGTTCTGGATAACAGATCTTTCCATAATTTGGATCTTCATGCCTTAAGTCTACCAGAAAATCATGTAGACATGAAACAAACCCAATAGGCTGGTTTTGCCTCCAATAAGGATTAATTATATCTTAGTTTAGAGCAAGTACAAGGTACTGTTTTATTATTACAGAGAAAATAGCAATAACAATACATTTGTAGCCTTACAGAGCATTTGCTTTTTAGAAGGGGTCAGCCATGCCCATTTGAAAGCTGCAAAGAGTCAGAAGAAAAATGCAATAACTATACAACTATAAAAAATAGATAATAAAGACCAATTGAAAGTTGCTTAGAATTGTACTTTCTATAACACACTAAAGGTTACCTTAAAGGCGAACCACCCATTTAACCACCCAAGGTCTATCAAGACCTGGCTTTAACAGTCCATACTCCATGTTAGCCATCGACATGAAGAGGACCTTTAACCACAGAAAGGACCAGTTGTGAGACGTGTAAATGGTAATGTGGTTCTGGAGTGGGGATAGAGGTCTTTAGAGAGGGCCTTATTAAAATTCATTAGCTTATCAGATTTGAATTGCTTTTCTCTGTTTTTCCTTTTTATTTGTCTTTCATTCTTTCTTCCAAACTACTGCCTTGCTGTCAAAGTAAATAATCCCTAGCAACCAGAAACCAGTTCATTGTGGACCTCTAAGACCCCTAAAGTAAAGATTCAAAAAGGTTTTTTTGTGCATTGGAAATAATCCAATACAAGCCTCTGAATGCTCCTGTGTGTTATACCGCAGTTTAAACTTATCATTAAAGTATTGATTTGTAAACTAAATATACTTATATGGCAAGAATCTCTGATGGTCTGGAGTGATCCAGCAAAATGTAAAAGTGCAATAAATCATTTGATACCTTTGCCACAGCCCTGACAAATAACAGGCTGATAAGAAGTTGTGCTATTTGGTACAAGCCCTCAACTATAGTTATTCTAGAACTCATACATGTCATACTAAGTAACAGTATAGCAAATATGTTACAGGGTAATTTAGTATCAGCTACCAAATATGTCCAAACATGACATGAAAATCAGGGCAGGCTACACAGCAGTAGCGTAACTATAGAGGAAGCAGACCCTGCTGACGAAGGGGAGCACAGACATCTCTGAGACCCGTACAGGTATATAAAAAGTAGAACCTTGCTTTTAAGTTTCTCCAGGGACTGCTTGAAACAACCATATCCAAATCCAGGAAAACATAAAATCTGGGAGGAAATGAATGGAGCATACATGTGTGGGACCGCAGATAATTGGCAAGTAATCAGGAAAAACATGAAGTCAGGGGAAGTACAATTGGGGTTCTACTGTAGATACTTAAAGGGCTTATTTATTAAGCCTCAAATTTTATTTAGGGGAAAAAAATTTTATTTTTGCTCCAAAGCTGCTAAAAATTCAAATCTAAAAAAATCAGCTAAAATCTGTCAAAGTTGTGTAAAAGTCAATGACAGTTGGTCTCTTCTACAATTGGAACACATTTTCTGCCCTTTAGTGAATTTGCCCCCATGACTCCTCATTGGAAGCAAAACCTGCCTATTGGGTTTACATATGTATTGAATTAGTGCAAAACCCTTGCACTTATCCCTGTAAGGGCACAGACATAGATCCTGTATATGTGTGTTGTAAGCTGTTACCTAGCAACCATCTTAACTGTAATCTCAGTGCAGCAGGAAGTGACACATCAGCTAGAGAGAGAGAGAGACTAGAGAGATGCTGGTGGGCCCAGGGAGCTGAGAGGTTCTACCAAAAGCATTCTTTTGTATCAGGCTGGCACAAAGAAGCCAGATGTCCCTGGAGGGACAGAGTGCATGAAATAAATCCAGATTGGAGAAACCAGCATCAGCAGGGTATTTCCATCCGATCATCCAAAGGGGCTGGTAGTTGCACTGTATGTCTGAATGTGCTGGACTCGTCTGAAGAGAACTCATGTAAAGCATCCGAAGAGCATTTGGAATGAGTATCCTGTTTAAAGGGACAGTACCCTAAAAAAGTGCATGAAGATACAGAGACTGTTTGTGGAAGGACATTAAAGGACTTTGCCTTCGTTAGTTAGGTAGTTAGTCAGTGCACAAAAGTTAGTTAGTGAGGCCCTATTCCCACCTGGTTAGGAGTGCTATTTGTACTAGGTGGCCATTTCATTTTAGATAAACAGTTCTTCAGGTTAACAAATACTATGTGTGTTTTATTACTTTATTCCTAGTTGGGCCACCCGTAGGTGCATTTCCAGATCCCACTAGGTGGAGGCACTGCGCTAGTAAGTACCAGGTACCCAGTCTCTCCCAATACCACTGTGGAGTGGTTCAGGTTTGTCCCGTGCCATCAGGTAAGCTCCACACATAGATTGTAACACAGACAAAGGGGTGTCGAAAGGGTTACACATGATTTTCCAGACTTAAGGTATGAAGATCCAAATTACAGAAAGATTCCTTATCCGGAAAACCCCAAGTCCAGAGGATTCTGGATAACAGGTCCCATACCTGTACTACTTTATTTACTATACTGGTTCTTTTAGTTAGATTCCCATTTTTATCTCCCCCTTTTTTCTTTTACTTACTTTAGTTTTTTGATATTTTCCTTAATTTTCCTACTTTTTCAGTTCTTGGCACTTTGAAAATGGGAAAAAAATCCAAAAAAATGAAGTGAACAAGTATATTGCAACAAATAAATCATGACCCAAATTAAAGAAAGTTCTGCACAAATCTTACAAAAATCAGTTCTTTCCATTAGGACATGCTGATTTCAGATTACTGGCACACTGCTATTGAGAGACACATTGATGTAACTGACAACAGGTACAGTCATATGAAAAAGTTTGGGAACCCCTCTCAGCCTGCATTATAATTTACTGTGCTTTCAACGAAAAAGATAACAGTGGTATGTCTTTCATTTCCCAGGAACATCTGAATACTGGGGTATTTTCAGAATAAAGATTTTTTAGTGAAGCAGTATTCAGTTGTATGGAATTAAATCAAATGTGAAAAACATTTAATTTTGCTAATTTGAATGCATGTAACTAATCAATACTGATTACTGGCAACACCAAATTGGTTGGATTAGCTCGTTAAGCCTTGAACTTCATAGGTTGTATAATGGTTTAGGGGAAGGCTACAAAAAGCAATCTCAGAGGTATAAACTGCCAGTTTCAACTGTAAGGAATGTAATCAAGAAACGGAAGGCCACAGGCACAGTTGCTGTAAAACCCAGGTCTGGCAGGCCAAGAAGAATACAGGAGCTGCATATGGAGGATTGTGAGAATGGTTACAGACAACCCAAAGATCAACTCCAAAGACCTGCAAGAACATCTTGCTACAGATGGTGTATCTGTACATTGTTCTACAATTCAGCGCAATTTGCACAAAGAAAGAAGCCCTTTCTGCATTCACTTTTACTTGCCAATGCAAAATCTCATTTAGACAAGCCACAGTCATTTTGGAACAAAGTGCTTTGGACTGATGAGACAAAAATTGAGTTATATGGTCATGACAAAAAGCTCTTTGCATGGCGGAAGAACACGGAATTCCAAGAAAAACACCTGCTACCTACTGTCAAATTTGGTGGAGGTTACATCATGGTGTGGGGTTGTGTGGCTAGTTCAGGGACTGGGGCCCTTGTTAAAGTTGAGGGTCAGATGAATTCAACTCAATATCAACAAATTATTTAGGATAATGTTCAGTCACAAAGTTTAATTTATGAAGGGGTTGGATATTCCAACAAGACAAATGACCTTAAACACACTTTAGAAATCTTCAAAGGCATTTATGCAGAGGGTGAAGTACAGTATTCTGGAGTGGCCATCACAGTCCCCTGACTTGAATATCATCGAAAATCTATGAGATGATTTGAAGCAGGCTGTCCATGCTCGGCAGCCATTAAAAATGTAACTGAACTGAGATTTTGTTGGAAGAATGGTCAAAAATACTGCCATCCAGAATCCAGACACTCATAAAAGGCTATAAGAGGCGTCTAGAGGCTGTTACATTTGCAAAAGGAGGCTCACCTAAGTATTGATGTAATATCTCTGTTAGGGTGCCCAAATTTATGCATCTGTCTAATTTTGTTATGATGCATATTGCATATTTTCTGTTAATCCAATACACATTATGTTATTCATGAAATAAGAAATACCATAAGGCATGTTATATATTAAAAGGAAGTTGCTACTTTGAAAGCTCAGCCAATCATAAGCAAAACTCCAAAGAATTAAGAGGGTTCTCAAACTTTTTCATATGACTGTATGTGGAGAAATGTATGTGGAGAAATGTAGAATACACACTTCTGATTTAACTTCTGATAAGGGTGTGGTTAATAACTAGTTATTCTGTCTCCTACAATACCCAACAGCAAACATTCTTTATCCATAAAAATAGTTATTTATCAGTAAACTATCCTTAAGGTCTCATTTTAGAGTAATGCGATTTTTTTTAAACTCTGATATATTTGATTTTATTCACAATTCAACTAGTATGTTATTTATGAAAAAATTTGAACGTCTAAAATGTTATCGAATAGTCCCAACCTGAAAACACATATCAAATTCGAATCAAACTGGAATTGAGTTTTCCTCTGAAAAAAACCTCGACTTTTTTTTTTTTGAGTGGAGACAATTTTTTGATGCGCAGCTTTTTTTTTCTCCCATTGGAGTTGTTTTAATTGTGGTTCTATGAGTCTCTCGGAAGTAATTCAAATACACCAGCTACGTATAAGCAAAGGTTTATTACATACATAGAATGAAGAATGCAACCCCCCCCCTCTGCCTGTATGACTGGAAGATCCCTAAACAGTCCACAGATCAAGGCTCAAACGGTTCACGGAAAGTCCGGTGGCCGCACTCGTAAACCCCACAAGCAAATCTCAACTGACCAAATGGTGATCCCCAGTTTATATATGCTTTCAAATAGTATGCTCATTGAGAGGCTTAGTCAATAACTCATAATGATTTGGTTAATAACAGATCTTGCTTCCCATGCGCTCATCAGGATCTGGCCAGACTCCCAACAAGCACATCCGAAACAGAGATCTTATCTTTGCTAACTGGTAGCTAAGTAGCATATTGTCCCCCTATCAATAATAAAGAAGTCTGATAAGGGCTTCAGAAATCATAAGCATATTCGATAATACATTTGAGAATAATGAACAAGTATTAGGTCATTGAGTTGATTATTTCTCATGATTTCTCTTACACAACGCTTCATTATACAGAAGTTTGGATTATATGGCCGCCTTGCATACTATGATACAAAGCTTTGTTACACACAATTATACATCATAAAGCTGTCTTTTTAAACTATATTAGGCTCAACATACGACATTGGGTTCAACAGTAGAACAGTTCTTTGTGTTATAGTTTTATAGTTCTGTAGCAAAGTATTGCAATGAGCTATTGAAATTACCATGAGCCATTATTGAAAAAACTCCTATTATTACAGGAGTCTATGGGGTGTCATTTTCGCAGCTAAACTTGGCAGAAATTTGGCTCATCACTTCTGTTAACATCTTCAAATAGTTCAAGGGACCTCTGCCATTGACTTCTACATGAACTTGGCAGGTTTTATGGGGCGAATATTCTAATTAGAACTGTTTCCAGGGTTGAGTTGTGATAAACCTCACATTCGATTTCAAATTCGAGTTGGTGCTTTTAAATTCGAAATTGTTTTGACCCAAAATAAATCTGACTCTATGTGATGAGCAAAATGTTTTCGCCAAGTTTCACCATGAAAATGACATCCATAGACACTAATGGGTGAAAAATTTGTTATGTGTCAAGAATTTTCTTTCAATTTGTCTTGCATCAAAAAACAATGTGTCACCCATAGACTACAATGTATTTTTTACAAATTATTGCCTTTCCGCAAATTTTCAGTGAAACAGGTCTGATTTGTCCGTCACTACTTCCTTGTATGTCTTCATTCTACACATACCACAGAGTCCCTTACTATGTGCCAACTGGATGGTAACCAAAAAACAACTTGCTTTATCTACAAGATCAGTTTCAGAACTTATGAGAGGCAATGGAAGAAAAATTTTCACCATTCTGCAACTTTTCGGCTAAGCAAAACAGGCCAGATTTGCCCAACACTATTAATAAATACTGGCCTTTGTTACAACAGGAAAAGGAATTACATCATTGTCTCCATGCCATGTCCATCCAAAATAATTCCCCTTAGAAACGTTGTACAAATGTTTCTGCACAACATCTGCTTGTTTAAAGCGATTATGCTTTTCATCTTTATTCTTAAAGTTGATGTGGTAAGCGAAACTACAGTGACGTAGCTATAGAGAAACTAGGGTTTCCACCTGTCCGAATCTGACTCGGACCACCTGGTTTTCAGAAGGGCTACCCTGGTCTAGACAGTCTGCCCAGTTTTCCAAATATGAAAAACCGGGCAGGATCTCCCATGATTGACATGGTAAGCCAATTTCTGATTGCCACATCATAACCCTGCCTTCATGATGTCTCTCGCCCTGCCCACAATGTCACTAGCCTTCCCCCCCTGACGTAATGGCTCTGCCTCCTGCCCGGATCATGGGCCATTGAAAGGTGGCAACCCTAGAAGAAAACAGTAAAGTGGAAACCCCCTCCCCAGCCACTCTCTGCTGGGCAGGAGTGGGTTGGAATTTATAGTGCGCTGGGCCCCCCTGCAAAAAAAATCTTTGGAGGGCCTGGCACACTACAATTCCCAACCTGTCCTGCCACTCCCCCCAGCACACTCCCACCCATCACTAGAGCTGGGAGTTACGCCATTGCCAGCCTACATGTTATTATGCCATAAGTAACCTAAATAATGTTGTATACATGGAATGATCTTCCTTGGTTAGGCATCTAAACATATGAACTTTTTTAAACCAGAAACCATGCTCTCCTGCCTCAGAAAGGGCCTTGACAAGATGTGGTCACTGACACTTCAGTTACTATGGATTTCAGCATGGCAAATCATAACAACTCCCAGTTATGTGAATGGTTTTGGAAGTGGTAAAGATGACCATGAAGGGTAAGGATATCAAAAGCTTACCTCAATAAGTTTCTGTCTACACAGCAAGTGTGAGAGCTGCTGAGTGTTGCATGTGATCTATGTGTTGCATGTGAATTAAGTGCCACATCATTTGTACTGTGTATACCACTCCATTTGCCAGCACCATCACATTTTTCTAAAACAAATTGCAGCTTTCACCAGGCAGCCTTTTTGCCTCTGACACATCATCAGTAACACTGGCATCTGCAAACAGGATATGTATGCTGTAAAGTTAATGCAATGCAGAAGGCAGGTTTACACCGGCACACCATACTTTAATCAAAAGCTCTGCTGGGTTTGAGCACTGTAATGTTTAAGCTGAGCTCGGGAATGGTGGTTATATGGGATGCAACAGCTAGAGTTTCTATGGGAAATAGCAATGCTATATCTTCATTGGCTGTTAGACTGGAGGGGGTGTTTAGTAATCTGAGCTGAGAAGAACTGAGCATGCTCAGCCAACAGCAAAGCAAAATTCCTGAGGGAGGGGACAGAGTGGGTTAGAGTAGGAGAAGGATTTCTAAGTGATTAAGGATATGATGCAGCCTTACTGTTAACATTTTAACAACCAGAGGGGCAGTTATCTAAATATTTCAAAGAGGCTGTTCACTAATTAAATTTTTGTTGGAGGGGTTTACAGGTTTAAAAGCAAAAAGGCATTTGTGAAGAATTGCACTTGGGAGAATGTAAGAACCCAGTGTAAATATGAGTGCAAGTGGGTTTGCTGGTATTACTCAGTGTGTGTTTTATCACATGTATGTGGTGTTGGAGTAGCAGCTCCATGCAGTATTTATGTGTGAGAGATGTTGGTGGTTTTCATCTTGGAATCTGAACTGTAGACTCTAAGGGGGGAACTTCCAATACTGAGGCAGCGACAAATGTGGGGGAGGAAAGAAGGCTCACAGAACAACCACTGGTGGTGGCCAGTGTGGTAGGGGTTGGAGAAGGGCAGTGGAGGCTAATATGGGAGATATGTTTTTACAGTTAAGAGGGGGATTGGGGATGGAAGGATAGTGGGGCTGGTCCACAGCTTGTCTCCCATGAGCTCTGAACTGGTGTTTATGGAGCAGGATGACTCTCAGAGCACCCTGGGAGGGAGTGTCTCTAATATGGTTGGTCGTGGGAGTACAAAGAAGGTTAGGCAGGTTTTAGTTATAGGGGATTCAATTATTAGAATGGTGGCTAGGGTAATTTGCCATAAGGACCCTTCATGCCGAACAGTCTGCTGCTTGCCTGGTGCTAGGGTTCGGCATGTGGTGGAACGAGTGGACAGATAATTGGGAGGGGCTGGGTAAGACCCAGCGGTCTTGAAACACATAGGCACCAATGACAAAGTTAGAGGAGGTGGTGAATCCTAGAGAATGATTTAAAAAAAACTAGGTGTAAAGTTGAGGGCGAGGAGGTAATTTTCTCAGAGATATTAACTGTGCCATGAGCAATGTTAGGAAGACAGCGGGAGCTTAGGGAGATTAATGCGTGACTGAGAGATTGGTGTAGGGAGGAGGGTTTTGAGTTTTTAGAGAACTGGGCTGATTTTTCAATCAGCTACAGACTCTTTGCTGGGAATGGGCTGCACCTCAATGATGAAGGTGCAGCTTCTTTGGGGTAGAAGATGGCTTGAGGGTTGGAGGAGATTTTAAACTATGCATGGGGGGAGGGTTCAGTGGAAGACAGGTTAGATGAGGTAATGGGCAAAGGAAGGGAACGTGGGGGAGGATATTGGTTGGGGTTACTGTTAAGGATAGGGAGGACCACATGTCATATGTTCAATATGGTACCAGTATTAAATGTATGTTTGCAAATGCAAGGAGTCTGACTGGAGGTACTGGTGCTGGAGGTAATATATGATGTGACTGGTGTGGCCAAAACATGGCTGAATGAGTTGCATGACTGGGCAGTTAATATCAGAGGCTATACTTCGTTTCAGAGTGACAGAGGCAATAGAAAAAAAGGAGAGGTATGTCTGTTTGTTAGGCAGGATTTAAAAGCTAATATAAAGGAGAGGTGATGTTAGAAAATGAGGGGTTGGAAGTCTAATGGGTGGAGCTCTTCACTATTTGTAAAGAGTCCAGCAAATTAATTGTACGAGTATGCTATAGACACCCTAATAGTATTAGAACCTGCACTGGTCTTTCAGCCTGAGCGAACACTGCCACTTTCATTGTAAGCGGTCGAGCATTCTAGGACAGACATACTGTACGTTCCTCCTAGGGCTTCTAAGTTGCTGTGCCACATGATATATATATATATATATATATATATGTATAGAACTGGAAATGCCGGCACAGCACGTATACTGGTATAAGGTGCCTGGGTGCAGAGCTATGTATTAGTATTTACAATGGCTCAAAAGAAGCTAGTACACACAGGAGTTATGGAGAAAAAAAGGTTTTTATTTTAACAGAAAAAAACTAACGTTTCGGCTAGGTCCCTAGCCTTTCTCAAAGTGAGAAAAACTAGGGACCTAGCCGAAACGTTAGTTTTTTTCTGTTAAAATAAAAACCTTTTTTTCTCCATAAGTCCTGTGTGTGCTAGCTTCTTTTGAGCCATTATATATATATATATATATATATATATATATATATACATATATCAATTCAATAAAAACATGAAAAAAAAATTGAATCTGACAAATTTTTAGGGTTTAATAAATAAATATATGGCACTTGCAAAAATCTGCATGCCAAAAATGCCCCAATCCCCATTTTGACCGCAACGTGCACCCAATTCCCAAAGAAGCACAATTGCAATTGAATTCATATTTACACATCAAATACAATTCCACTGAAATTCTGGAGAACTTGTTTTCCTGTGTCCTATAGGGATTGGAGCCCCTGGTTGTATTCATGTTAATAAACAGTAGCTATTCTGAGTGTCCATTAGGGTCTGTAATTATGTTTAATCCAGGAGTTATGTTGGCCTGATTGGAATCAATCCTATTCTGAGGTAATCCAGGGACTGGCCCCATTTCAGTTTAATGTAAACCTATTAGACAATTTACTTGTTTGTGCATGGAGCTAGGGTTCATTGAGATCTGCAATTACCCCAAGTCTAAAATCACCTCTGTATGCTGGCATTTTTATGTGGCTTTTAGGAAGATAATGTTAGAACTAGGAGACTTGAGCATTAATAAATCAGCCCTGAAGAAAGATAGGATGTGATATATGAAAGAGCATTGATACAGATCAAGGATAGTGAGGTTGTAATTATTACCCCATAACTTAAAAGCAGAAATATGATTTAAAGGGATTGTTCACCAGAAATTGAGACTTTATTTTTCAATTGCTTTCCATCTTTTTTTTTTTTAATTACGTTTTTTATTTATCAAAATCCAAAAATGTCTGTAAAATAGCCCGACCAAATCTGTATGGATTTTTTCCCCTTATTTATTAATCCATTTTTCTGAAAAGTTCCTGTGCAGGAAAAAATTCAATAAAAACATGAAAACATTTGAATCGGACACATTTTTAGGGTTTAATAAATTTTGAAAAAAATCAAAAAAATGTATATTTTCAATTTTTTTTTGTATTCAGACTTTGATAAATAACCACCTTAATGTTCCTGTTTCTGGTATTTCAGTCTGGCAGCTCAGTAATTCAGGTGCAGATTCTGAACTATATATTAGCAACTAGTGTATCAATTCTAACAGCTGCCTTTAATGAAACTCAGAGATTCTGCTCAGCAAGGACAAAGATAAGAAATGTGTCATCTACAGTAATAACATAGTAAATTAGGTTGAAAAAAGACACACATCCATCAAATTCAACCTTTTATGTCTATATATAACCTGCCTAACTGCTAGTTGATCCAGGGAAGGCAAAAAAAAAACATTTCAAGCCTCTACAATTTGCATCAGAGGTGAAAAAATTCCATCCTGACTCCAAGATGGCAATCGGACTAATCCCTTGATCAACTTGTGCTTTGAGCTATCTTCCATAAACCTATTTTCCCTCACTTGCTAAAAATGTCATCCAACCACTTCTTAAAGCTAACTAATGTATCAGCCTGTACGACTGTAGGGAGAGAATTTCACATCTGCACAGCTCACACTGTAAAAACCCCTTCCAAATATTTGGGCGGAACCTCCTTTCTTCCAACTGGAATGGGAGCCCACATGTCAGCTGGAAAGACCTACTGGTAAATAAAGCATTAGATAGATTATGATATGATCCCCTTATAGATTTATACATAGTTATCATATCACCCCTTAAGTGCCTCTTCTCCAGTATGAACAACCCCAACTTGGCCAGTCTTTTCTCATAGCTAAGATTTTACATACCTTTTACCTGCTTAGTTGCCCTTCTCTGTACCCTCTCTCATTTAATAATGTCCTTTTTGAGCACTGGAGACCAAAGCCGTCTGACATATTTTAGATGGGGCCTTACCAGTGCTCTGTACAGTGGAAGAATAACCCCCTCCTCCCTGCAAATCTATGCCGATTTTAATACAGCTCAATGTAATGTACTTTTATATTAGAAAAATGGTCACAAATAGAAAATTAAAAAAGAAAACTTTCTGAAAACAACTGAACTGTAAAAAGTGTTGGAAGTTGAGCAACCCCTTTAAAGCAGTTAAAGCAGTTTAAATGATCTATGTAGAAACCTGAAAGGGATCAAGAAGATTGTTGGCATTCAGGAAGTTCTGCAAATGACAAAAAATATGAGGGATATGAGAAGTTGAAGGAGAAGGCAGAATCAAAAATAATCAGAAGGAAAGAAGGAATGATAGGTAACAGGTATTATGGGTGTTGAATGGTGTAATGCTTGGAGCACTATTATGTTCAGAAATTGCAGTAAATGTAAAGGAAATAAACACACACACACTATGGCTTATAACACATACTACTTTACTAAACTGAAAATGGCTACTAACAAACAATCCTAAACAACACACACAATGCCAAGTCTACTTATAGTGAATTAAAACAACTAAACACTTAATACTTAGCTTCATTTAGGAGGTGAAGTTGACAGAAGAGCTGCAGTTCTTGCACAAAAGTAGAATCTCTGGGCCCCTGGTTATAGCCACCTTCCACGCAAGATCACTTGTTCAGGTACTTCAAAGTCTTCTGTGAGATTTTTTCTGAGTAGTCCTGTGTAAGCTCATTTCTTGGTTATCCTGTGAATCAAACTTCACAACCTAAACAGGCTAACTCCATCTGTATATTAGGGATCTATCAGGACAAACTGGTGATCCCTCCTAATATTTTCCATACACTCAAACTTCAGTGTCTGTGTTGTTTTTGGTGTGAAAATACTGGCCCAGAGTTTTCTAAGAAAGACATGGAGCCAAAAATCTGTTGGCCACTGTTTACAGATAAACAAAAACCCAGACAACAGTCTGTTTTTCATTTGTTTATGATCAACAGAGCAGACCCTGAGTTTGTTGTCTACAGGAAACCAGCCTAGCCCAAAGTTTATTGTCTTATAAATCAATGCCTATCGGCTACTGTATGAAAGTGTAGGTATCAATGACAAGAATATTGTATAGTTTCACTTCTTTCCAGAAAACATCATATTTTTCTTTGCGCTACAAATGGGGAAGACATCTTGCACAGGTTTAATTAAAGGTAAGCAAGGACATCCAGGTAGAAATAGATGACAAACAAGATTCAATAGTTGGGAAAATGGGTTAAGGTTGGGAGAAAAGAGTTGTACATGAATCCATCAGGCAAAATTATAATTCATATAAATAATGCATTATTATAAATAAGGTTATACTAAAAGGATACTAAAAGGATACACTAAATAATTTAAAAATATTTTAAAATAATTGTTGTGATTATAATGAAGCCTTTTTCAACATTTAAAATCTTTTCAATAACAGCTGATAAATTACTTTCTTCATCAACATACAATAATTTGGATGAACTTAATAGTAGCCTTGGGTAAGCATAGTTTCAGTACATTTTCATACAGGGCCTGTGCCTAGGGTGGCAGCTTTAAGGGATTGGCCCTCAGATGTTTATAAGTTAAATAAAATCAACCAAAAAAATACCCTGCATCTGGATGCTTACCCTTGAAATCCAGCATCAGGGGTGGGGGCAGGCCTGGATTTGTGGCAAGGTCACAAAGGCCCGGGCCTAGGGCGGCAGAATTCAGAGGCGACATGCTGCCCAGCCGCATCAAAATACGAGCACTGGAGACTGTTGTCTCTAAAATCTGGCGTCTTTAAAATCTCTTGCGTGTCTCCAGTGACAGACCAGATCTTTGCGTGCATGTGTGCATGCGCACACGTAAAGGAAGGGGACGGGTTAGGGAAGTGAGAGTTAAAGAGGAGATGTGTAGGGGATGAGGAGGTAAAGAGAAGGGGCGGGGACAAGGAGGGGAAGGGAATGGGTGGGGATGAGAATTAGACGGGGAAGTAGAGGAAATGGCCTAGGAGCACCTGGACAGTAAATCCGAGGCTGTGTGAGGAAGAAGTATCCGGCTCTGAAGGAGCAGAAGTGATGCCACAGTACGTTGTGCCAACAGGCGTGAAGAGGTTGTAAGCATGGTGAAAATACAGCGCTGCACCTTCAATCATGCCTTAAAAGTGTCAATGGAAATTAGTAATGCAATAGCAGTCTATTGAAGTATATTAAATTGCAAATGCAAACTTTTAAACAATTTTTTTCTGTTGGCAATTTAATTACATTTCCTCCAAAAAGCCTTGCATTTGCCCACATTTAGTCACTCATAGCAACCAATCAGATGTGTGTTTTTGTACCGCAGACCAAAAAAAATGCTACCTGCCTCAATAAAATCACAAAAATATAAATATAATTAAATAAAATATTTTTTTTAAAATAAATATTATTTGTTCAATTAATCTTTTTACAGATGACTCTTGATTGCTGCTGTATGATACTTGCTTACTTGTTGTATTATTTTTAGGTCTTAAAAGATATGTCTCTTCTCTCTTTCTACATTTGAAATTATTACTTTTTCTTTCTATTAACCTTCTTACAAACATGGAATGTGTGTATAAATATATTGCTGTAGATTTAAACCTGCTGTGACTTTCACTGGGTCTAACAAACACCGAAGGCCTGCAGAGAGAATACTGTTATATTAATGATATCTTTAGATTTATATTAGATTTATTGCTTTATTATTCTGTACTAGCTACTTAAAAAATAATTACCACCTGTGGCCTTAAATAACACCTTTATGGAGTTCTCACTATATCTACATATTTTCTTCTTATCCTATCTTTTGTGAATGACTAATGGCTTTCTGTTGATCATATTACTATCTTAAAGGGATACTGTCATGGGAAAAAAAAAAAAATTCAAAATGAATCAGTTAATTGTGCTGTTTCAGCAGAATTCTGCACTGAAATCAATTTCTCAAAAGAGCAAACAGATTTTTTTATATTCAATTTTGAAATCTGACATGGATCTAGACATATTGTCAATTTCCCAACTGCCCCAAGTCATGTGACTTGTGCTCTAATAAATTTCAATCACTCTTTACTGCTGTACTGCAAGTTAGAGTGATATTACCCCTCCCTTTTTCCCCCCAGCAGCCAAACAAAAGAACAATGGGAAGGTAACCAGATAGCAGCTCAATAACACAAGATAACAGCTGCCTGGTAGATCTAAGAACAACACTCAATAGTAAAAACCCATGTCCCACTGAGACACATTCACTTTAATTAAAAAATGTGTACCATTTTTATAGGATACCTGATTGCATGCAGTGAAATTTTCCCTTCATTTACTGGATCTTACTGCTGTGCATAGGAATTGTCAGACGGTTCCTAACTGCTCTGCAGGCAAATGATCATACTTCCCAGCCACGCAGAACTCAAGCAGCTTTGTTTTTTTCGCTGTAGAGCAGTTGGAAACTGTGTAGAAATGTGTATTAGTTTTATTTTTGCCTTTACTGTTTCCAACTCCAGGGGCAGGGACAAATCATGGAGCCAGATTTAAACAGATAAACTGGGATTCTATTTGGAAGATTATTTTGCTACAGCCACTGGTTCTGCAGAGTTGGAGAAAGTTTGTATTAAACAATACAAAAACTATAAAATACACATTAGATTACATGACAGGACAACACAGGACCCAGTGCAATCTGCATATTCTGAATATTAATCAGTCTTGCTGTATGGGTGTCTGGCAGATATTGTTTGACTTGTGCTGTTTTGATAATTTATGATGATCCCTAAGCAGCACAGACCACACTGAGCATGCGCACAGTCTTGCAAACATGTTTAACAAATTTACAAGATGGTGACCCCCTGTGGCCAACTTTAAAAGCATAAATCATTTGTTTTATTAGGCTTGTGGTGCAGTAAGTTCATGTTTATGTTTAGTATACAAAATACAGCATTTTTAGCCTTATTCTAGTTTAGATATTACTTCCCCTTTAAAGGAGAAACAAACCCTTAAAGAAAAAACCCTACCCCCTACATAGAGCCCCCTCCCTCCTCCCCCCCAGCCTAATGCCCCTGACTCTTTACCTACCCCTCCGTACAGATTCTGTCCAGTGGAGTTCACGGCAGCCATCTTCTTCTCTTTGGTAATCTTCCAAAAGAGACAGGTGAATCAGAGCATGCGCAGTTGGAGCAATTTTCTGTAACAAAACAACTGCGCATGCACTGAAAATCACGAAAATTGCAGAATTGCCGGTCTCATTCCGAAGATTACCGAATCGGCTGAAGATGGTGCCTGTGAACTTCGCTGGACAGAATCTGCATGGAAGGGTAAGTAAAGAGGGGCATTTGCCCAGTGAGGGGCACCTAGGCTGGGGGGGGAGGAGGGAGGGTGGTCTATGTAGGGTGGTTTTTGTTTTTTATTAAGGGGTTGTTTCTCCTTTTATCTGAGCCTTCATTTTTAATTTCATGGCATAATGAAGATGGTGTTGTTTAATTAAATGTGCAGCATGTAAATTATTCCTCCCACCCTGGACGCAAAAGCTTGTGCACTGATACTCACAATTATAGTAATAGCGCACAAGCATCAACACAAGACATGAGCCACAGTTAAACCTGCAGGTGCAATACATTTTTATAAAAGAGCTGTACACTTCCTTACTTTATTGAATCCATTGTAGGCAAAAGTCATGAGGATTCGCTGCTCTACAAGATGCAGTGTAAGAAGACAAGCTCGCAGCCAAACCAGCCAAAGACTCAGAGAGTAATAATGAATGTTGACAAACAATTAATATAAGACCGCTCTTGTATTATGCATCAACCATTTACATTAAATTCTATTGGTGGGGATAACAGTGGGAGGGTTTAGGAGCAAGCTTGTGGCTCAAGCGCTGGTTCTAGGTGTAGTGAAAGTGCGCTCACGAGCCCTGTTTAATTCACATGCCTTCTTATTGCTCTAGTATGCAGAATCGCTGGTCTTAGTGCAGGACCACAGCATTATGGGAGTTTTTCTTTTCTTACTCTGCGGTTTTACCTGGAGCAATGCTACAGATCTCCAAAGTTTTAGTGGTTTTCGGCAGAAATCTCGAAAAAATCAGAGTTTTCAGGCAGAAAGTCCAAAAAATTCATACAATTCAAATTTTCGTACGATTTTCACTATTAAAAAAGTTTTTTTCCTGCACTGGAATTTTTCAGAAAATGTATTAATAAATAAGGGGAAATAACACATGCAGATTTGTTTAGTAATGAGATATTTTTGGATTTTGATAAATAACCCACTATCATTTGCTTACCAGATATATAATCATTTCAAGCGACCTTGAAGAAAAGCTAAACAAAAACTGTACTGTTGTTATGCATTAAAAGTTATTTGTTGGCTTTAGAAACACTAGTACAGTTTATATAATAAAGGTCTGTAGAATATCTTTGCATTCAATGACAGTTTATCTGTAATCTGCTAAGTAATCTGTGCATTTTCTCCTTTTTCATCTTGAATGGCTGCCCCATAGCTACAAAGCAGCTTATTTATATAAACTATAGTAGTCTTTCTAAAGCAAACATATAACGGTTACCCATGCAGGGCAAAGGTACATTATGCCGCCTATCAAAGCAGCATTTGGGGACACAGCATTAAGAAGGAGTCATGTGGGATGTAATGCGGGCTGGTGAAGAACAATGCTGGAATCCAGGCGGCAGCACTATGGCAACTGCTGGTGAGTGTTGGCAGGGAATTTTGGTTTGTGCACAGGAGGCAAGTCATAGAGCCAGGTCAAGGGCCCACAGTACTGAAAGGGGGGGCCATGGTAATGTCTGGGGATGGTGACCTCTCCACTAGGCAGGGCAAGCTGAGTGGGACTGACTTGAAAGGGAACTTGTTGAGAGCAGAAGGCGATTGGGGAAGAGTCAGTGCTGCCAGGTCAACAGTTTCTGTGGCAAGCAGAGGGAGAGCCAAAGGCTGGTCAGTCTGTCAGGGAAAATGTTCCAATTCAAGGACAACTCATGGACACAGGTCTAGCAGCTAATGCGGCTGGTTTTGCCAGTCAGGACCATGAGGGCAGCACCCTTTTAAGCTTCCCTGGACAAAACCTCTGATCCAAGTGTTTACACCAATGGGGGAAATTGCTATTTGTTTCATATCTTCAGGGGAACAACAGACCAGAAGTAGAAGTGCAACCATACAGTTGATGATGGAGGCAGTCTGAAAAGGCTTTCTGTACAGCAGCTTATAAATTATATTTACATTACTCCATTACAGTCTAATCTTTTTGGGCAGGATACATTTCAAAGTTTCCTGCTGGGATCACGGGAGTTGGGAGTTCCATCCCAGACAGAGAGCACCTCAAGGGGCCAGAGCAGATGCATATAGAGGGGCACAGCCAAAAAGCCAGGCAATATACCAGGTAGAAAATGCAGTGGTAGGTGTGGTGTTTTTTACAAGTGGCCAGGGCCGAATTCCATAGTGCGGCGCCCCGAGGCCAGTAGTCCTGGTGCTGGCTGATCACTCGCGCACGACCCCCCCCCCCCCCCCGGAATGGTCCTATCAATGGATGATTATCACGCACAACAAAGCAGAGGAGCACTGGGGGAGTCCCCAGTGCTTCTTACGATGCGGCTGGCCGTCCCCAAAATGTTGCCACCCTAGGCCCGGGCCTTTGGGGCCTCACCACAAATCCGAGCCTGCAAGTGGCTGATACTTCCACAATTCAGGTTACGTGGTAAATTGCATCAGTTGCTGAAAGGAACAAGGGAGACACTGAAGGCTCCTGAAGGGGGTTGTAAGAAAGTGGTGCCAATATCAGATGTGGCCAAGAGTCAGACATGTTTTTTTTTTTTTTTCAAAGGGTCTTTAGGCGCACACTTCAGAGATGAGGGAGAACGTGCTGAATAGGGAATACATTGATATTTTAAATTGGACAAATGGAAAAAAGGGAAGGAACACAGGAAAGAGGAGGACAAGGACAGAAGGAGGTTCAGGTTGAACTTCTAGCAGAATAGTCTACTAAAATGTTCAGGAGATTTTTCACCCAAAATGCTAGCAAAGATGCAAAAGGCTTGCAACTAATTTGCAAATTTCCTTGGTAAGAAAACATTAGGTTGGATTTAATCTTAATTTGGTGAAAGAACATTTGAAATTTGTGGCCAAAAATTTTTGGCCACAGAATGTCAGGGCCATTTGCTGAACATTTGCTGAGCCTCCTATGTGTGGTTCTGAAGAAGGAGCCGGTAAGTACTGGCTTATGCACCTATTGTACCCAAGAGGGGGCTCTGTCAGCAACAAAATAGCTGACAAATTGTGTTCTGTATCCTATGTGTCTTTTGATATGGCTCTGCGCATGGCCCAATTGATGGGGGTTGGTGCATTGATGGCTAAATTAAATATATAATTGTCAAGGATTAGGTAGGGGGCGCTGTGGAGACTGATAGGGAAAGGGTGAGTCCTTGAAGCAGGAGCTGTATGTGCCTAGGGAACACTTGAAGGGAAAGCAGGAACAGGTTGATGAGGGCGAAGAGTCAGTCTGGATCAGGTGCAGAGCAGGACGGAGAGGGCGAAGATCAGGACTGGACTAGGCAGGAAGAAGAGGGCGACGACTCAGAACAGGAACAGACTGGACAGGGCAGGAGTGGAACAGGAACAGACTGGATGGGACAGGACTGAGCGGGCGTAGATCAGATCAAACTGGGGATAGAGTGCAGAGGGAGACTAGAGCAGAGGGAAACTGGATAGCAAGATAGCAGAGGGGGACTGGAGCAGGATAGCAAGACAGGACTGGGGTGGATAGCAAGACAGGAGCAGAAGGAGACAAGAGTGGATAGCAAGAGTGGACTGGAGCAGGATAGCAAGAGAGGGGTACAAAGCAGGGTCAGAAAGCAAGAATCAGGAACAGGCGAGACAAGGTCAGTACAAGGTGAAGTCAGGGCAAGGTACAAGGTGGAACAGGAAGCAGAAATCAGGAACAAGCAAGGCAGGGTCAGGTCAAGGTCAAGGCTGGGAAGGTACAAGATAAGGTAAAGCAAGACAAGACAAGGACAGGCAGACAAAGGCAAGGAGGAATAATAAGGGAAAAGGGGCAAGAGCTAGAACTACCTAGTTAGGGGCACTGCCGCAGTACTAGGGAGAAACAATGCAATTCTCTGGACAGGTGTTTTCTAAGTGCTGCCCTTAAATAGGGAAGAGTCAGCCTTGATTGGCTGATTGCAACTAGGGAGCAGCTGGGTTGGGGCTGCAGTGGCCAAAGAGGCTGCAGCTGAGCTGGGGCTGAAGAGGCCAATCAGGCTGCAGCTGGGCTGGGGCTGGAGAGACCAGGTTACACATAGCGAGCAACCCTACAGGCTGCTCACCTGGCCAAATGTTTAAGGTATCGAGCCAGAAACCCAAAGGTCCCTGGCTCGAATACCTGACAATAATCAGCCTTTTGTTTGTTGCCGGTGCATGCAGACTGTATACATTTACTTGCCTGTTTTTTCCAAGGGAGCTACTATGTCCATGGAGTGTTCAATCTACTGCGCTTATTATAAAATATTGATTTAGCATTTTCCTGGAGTGGCTGGTTAAGGCAGTTTCAGCCCTAAATTTGGTTGTCCATTACCTGAATGATTTTTTTTGTGCAGGTCCCAAATATTCCAATGTGTTTACTATAGTTTTTCAAATTTGGGGTTCCTTTGGCGAAAGAAAAAATGGAGGGGCCTATGACATGTTTAAAGTTCCTTGTGATTGAGCTTGATTCTGAGTGTCAGGTGTGCAGGCTGCCCAGAGACAAAGGGGCAAATTCACCATCGACCGCTTAGCCATACTTCACGATACTTGCAAATTTTTTATAGCGTTACTTGGGCAGTGCGATAATTTCATAGCAAAGTTTCGCAAGAGTTCATATCTGCCTAGCGAAACTTCGTTAGTACTCATACGCTTAGGTCAATTTGAATAGGGCAAGTACATAAAAGTAGTATGGATGTCTTTATTAGTGATGTTGGTGCAAATGCTTGAAGTGGCCACTTTTTATTGCAAATGTTGAAGGAACTTTAATAAAGATGAGACGAGAAACTCTAATGCCCTACATGAGCCTACCCCCAAAACAAATGTGGTATGCCCCTCAAATGTCTGTAAAAAGAATGTTAACACAACAATCTTTAATAGTTCGGACTTTTGAAGGCAACAAAGTAAAAGTCGCCAGAGTTTTTTAAAACTTTATTGAATTTCTGGCATACAGGATATGATGTCACTGACATAAGATTGAGGAAGATGTAGCTTCATTTTATCAGTTCGCCTGGTCTGAGGTGAAGTAAACTCTGGCGAAAGAGGTAACGTTCAGTAAAATTCGTAAAGTTATTTCTTTTTTCAGCAGAAAACCCTAGTTAGTATCCATCTTAAGTATAAGTTACAATGAGTAGGAGAAACAATAGCCTGTCAGAAAACAGTTCCATAGTGCAGAACCGGCTCTTTCTGAAAGCACATGACCAGGCAAAATTACCTGAGATGGCTGCCTACACACCAATATTACAACACTTGTTGGGTTAGGAATGAAATGTTACATGGTATTCGCAGTGTAAACAATGTAATTTAGAAATAAAAACTACACCATAAAAATCATGACAGAATGATGATTTTCTGGTAAAAGTGAAAGTCATCTCTGGCCTCTCCTTCAAACTGAAGCCGCAATAGCATGATTGTGTCGGGTTGCCATAGCAATGCAACCGCTCTTAGCAGGGTCGGACTGGGGGGCCCACCGGGACTACTATCCATGGCCAACTCCAACCCCCGACCGTGATGCGCCGAGCACGCTCGGCACTAATTGAAACGCAACACTCGGCGCTCCTCCATAAATGGTGCATGCACAGATGTCGCTGCGTGGCGTCTAAAGAAAACTTTTTTTTAAACAAAAGGTCAGTAGAGGGGTCTGGCCCAGCGGGGGCCCATTAAGGGTGGGTCACACCGGGTTTTTTCCCGGTTTCCCGCCGGCCAGTCCGACACTGGCTCTTAGTGAATGTGCTTTGGATTGCTTGGGGGCATTGAAAGCATGATGCAAGGTGGTCTGTGGGAGGAATTAATGTTGCACATGCACACTTTTCGGCACATAGACAGAGGATGAGACGCTTACATCACCAAGATGGTGGCCGCAAAGTCCACAACGGGGATTTACTTCAATGTGACTGTACAAGAGATCCTTAGCGAATTGGGTAATTAAAGTATGGCGTTTCAGGAGGGGGGCATGCTAATAACAGTTTACAATAGCTATTAAAAAATACCTTTCCTTCTCCTTTAAAGAAAGGTTTGGATGCCTTTTTAGAAAGTTACTGAAATTAACTGATCCAGGTACCAGTCAAATTCCCCTCTTAGGAGTCAGGATGGAATTTTCTTCCCCCCTTTTTTAATCTCTTTTGTTAATTGTTAAGGCAGAGTACTGTATGTCTTAAGGTGGCCATACATTCAGAGATCTATCACCAATATACCCACTTTGAGCAGGGCTGGATTTACATAGCGAGCGCCCCTAGGCCCACTGCCATTCATCACCCCTGTCCTCTCCCCTTTATCCATGCAATTTTTCATCAATGGGGATTTGCGCATGGGAGATTAAAATATCTATTGAATCTCCTGTGCATCCCCAGTGTTTCTGAACCAATGTGGGTGTGGTTGGGCAGCATGCCTCCCCCTAAAATCCTGCCACCCTAGGCCCAGGCCTAGGTGGCCTTTCCACAAATCCGGGCCTGACTTTGAGGTGAGAGATATTGGGCTGATCCAATTGTGTGCCAGGGTTTCTTAAGTTTCTAAGTCTACTCAGACTAATGCTAATACCATTATTTTTGCAAGCTCAGCTATATTAATATTTTAGTGATTTCAAATTAGTTAAGACAATATGCAGCAATTGAATTTCCTGTCTGATTTTTGGTATAATTTAAAATGGGCAACTGTAATTTTTTTTATACTGTCCTTAAGCTTAGTGATGGGCAAATCTGTCCCGTTTCGATGAATAATATGCGAAACTGCAAAAAGTTTCGAAACGGGCATCAATATAATTTTGATGCAAGACAATTTTTTACGCGAGCGACACTTTTTATATGCGTGACTATTTTGTCCAAATGCACTATAGTCAATGGGTGCCCAAATAATTTTGATGTGCAACAATTTTTATGCGCGCAACAATTTTGTCGCAGGTTTTTTGCCGTGAATTTGCATCAGATCCATGCCTGCCAAATGTATTCAACCATCACTACTTAAGCTCAGTACATACAATACATGTAGGGGACCTGTTATCCAGAATGCTTGGGACCTGGGGTTTTCGGGATAAGGGATCTTTCTGTAATTTGGATATTCCTATCTTAAATCTACTATAAAATCATTTAAACATTAAATAAAACCAATAGGCTGGTTTTGCTTCCAATAAGGTTTAATTATATCTTAGTTGGGATCAAGTACAAGGTACTATTATATTATCACAGAGAAAAAGGAAATAATTTTTTACAATATGGATAAAATGGATTCTATGGGAGACAGCATTTCCATATTTCTGAGCTTTCTGAATAACGGGTTTCCCCGCATAACAGATCCCATAGCAGATTCCATACCCGTACTGTATGTACAGAGCTTAAGGACCAAATAAAAAAACAAAATGACAGTTTGTCATTTTAAATTTAACCAAGTGTCAGACAGGAAATTATATTGTTGCATATTGTCTGAACTAAATTGAAATCACTAAAATATTAATGCAGCTAAGCTTGCAAAAATAATGTTATTAGCATTATTGGCAGCACCACTCTGAGTAGACTTGGAAACGTATGAGGAATTAGAACTTAACTACAACATAAAGACCAATATGACATATTTGATGTAGATGTGTCTGCTTAGATTTTGCCAAGACTTTGGATAATGTGCTGCAAAAATGCCTACTGTTTAAGATAAGTTGTGTCAGTCCTGAGAATTATGTTTTTTCATGAAATAAAGGATAATGCACAAAGAGAAACATTTTAAGGAAAAACTATACCCCTATTGTGATTTTGTTTTAGTTCAGAAAATATGCAGACATAAGACTTCCTGTCTGACTAAGTTAAATTTGCCAACTGCCATTTTTTTCAGTACTTAAGCTCTGTACAGACCACAACAACCTGTATTTTGCCTCAAATGGCCAGAAATAAATCAGAAAAGTGTATTATTAGATTATCCCTGGAGTAAGACATACAGTACTCTGCTTTAACCATTAAAACAAAAAACAACCTGTTCAGCTAAGAACACAATTTAACATTTAAAGGGGCACATTTACTTAGCTTGAGTCTAGGATTAGAATAAAAAATACGTTTGCATTTCGAAGTTTTTTTTGGCTACTTCGACCATCGAATTGGCTGCTTCGACCTTGGACAACGACTTCGAATCGAACAATTCAAACTAAAAATTGTTCAACTATTCGACCATTCGATAGTCGAAGTACTGTCTCTTTAAAAAAAACTTTGCCCACCTACTTCGCCACCTAAAACCTACCGAGCACCAATGTTAGCCTATGGGGAAGGTCCCCATAGGCTTTCTAGGCAATTTCTGATTGAAGGAAAATCATTCGATTGATGTATTAAAATCCTTCGAATCGTTCGATTCGAAGGATTTAATAGCATTTTTCCTTCGATCGAACGAATTGCGGTAAATCCTTCGATATTCGAAGGATTTAACTTTGATGGTCGAATATCGAGGGTTAATTAACCCTCGATATTCGACCCTTAGTAAATGTGCCCCTTAATGTTTATGACCCCAAACAATTACTTAATGTGTTAAAATCTATCTATATATATTGTTTGCATAAATACATTACTTCTACATATAGAATCTAGAACCTCATAGATAGATAGACAATATATATATATTATTTTAAACATTAATAGTACAATTAATAGTACAGTAATAGTGCCAGTTGTGAGGTATAGAACCTACAGGCCTCCGGGCCTATCTAACCTTGGTCTGAGGCAAATTGGTGACTTTTAAATTGAGTATACAGGTAAGGGGAGCATTACCCAGAAACCCCTAATCCAGAAAGTTCTGAATTACGGAAAGGCCATCTCTTATAAACTCCATTTTATCCAAAAAATGTAAGTTTTTTTTTAAATTATTTTATAAAAACTGTATCTTTTACTTGTTCTCAACGAAGATATAATTAAAAATTAATCATTATTGGAAGCAAAACCAGCCTATTGGGCTTATTAGTAGACCTTAGATATAAAGATCAAATTATGGAAAGATCCATTATCCAGAAAACCCCAGGTCCTGAGAATTCTGGATAACAGGTTTCATACCTGTACTTTAAAAACATATTGTAGTAGTAGAATGCATTATGTTCCACAACCACAATATTACATTTTAGATTTTTTCTCTCTATTATTAATAGCTTAGATCCAGGAGTGCACATACTTTACTAATGCAAGGTCTACTTTTAATGATGTTGTCCCATTATGCTCAACATCCATAAAAGCATTGTTAGCATTCTGTTCCATGGAAAATATTACTTAAATATTATATTGGTTTATGAGAGAATTTATATTGCTATATTTAACAAATAACCATTTCTTATTTAAACTTAACAGAATTTATATATCTGAATTCCACTCCAGTCCTTAAGAGGGATATAAATGAGCTGGAGAGAGTGCAGAGACATGCAACTAAACTGGTTAGTGGTGTGGAAGACTTAAAGGACAAGGAAAGTCTAAAATAGAATAAGGCTAGAAATGCTGTATTTTGTATACTAAACATAAGCATGAACTTACTGCACCACAAAGCCTAATCAAACAAATGATTTATGCTTTTAAAGTTGGCCACAGGGGGCTGTCATCTTGTAACTTTGTTAAACATCTTGGCCTGACCCTGACCCTGCACATGCTCAGTGTGGTCTGGGCTGCTTAGGGATCGTCATAAACAAAGCTGTTTGAATTCTGCATGGCTAGGAAGTAAGGCAGGAGCTCCTCCTGCTGTTCATTAAGTATGATTGTTTCCCTGCTCAGCAGTTAGGGACCATCTGACAATTCCTATCCGCAGCAGTAAATTAAGGGAGAATTTCACTGCATACAGGTTTCTTATAAAAACGGTACACATTTTTTAATTAAAGTATATTGGAAAGAGGTTTCTTTTTCATTAAAGAAAGTTAAAATGGAATTTTTTTTTGCCTTTCCTTGTCCTTTAAATTATGAGGGCAGACTGTCAAGGTTGGGGTTGTTTTCTCTGGAAAAAGGGCGCTTGCGAGGGGACATGATTACACTTTACAAGTACGATTCGAATAAGGACAGGGCAGATGTGCCCGAAACATGTCGTGTGGACGATTAAAAATGCACCTTAGCAG
Source organism: Xenopus laevis (assembly GCF_017654675.1). Taxonomy (NCBI): domain Eukaryota; kingdom Metazoa; phylum Chordata; class Amphibia; order Anura; family Pipidae; genus Xenopus; species Xenopus laevis. Next base: position 46,419,080 of record NC_054386.1, read on the forward strand.
TTAAACCTGCGAGTCTGTCCTTCTGTTCCTTATTCGAATCATATTTGGTTATTGGGTGCCTTGACGGAGCACTACTGGGACACCTTAAGGACTTGCTGTAATTCTCTTTGTGTATAAACTCTATTGCCGAACACTTTACAAGTACATTAGAGGACATTATAGACAAATAGCAGGGGGCCTTTTTAACCATAAAAAGGATCACTGTACCAGAGGCCACCCCTTCAGACTATAAGAAAAGATCTTTCATTTGAAACAACGTAGGGGGTTCTTCACAGTCAGGACAGTGAGGTTGTGGAATGCACTGCCGGGTGATGTTGTGATGGCTGATTCAGTTAATGCCTTTAAGAATGGCATGGATGATTTCTTGGACAGACAGAATATCAAAGGCTATTGTGATACTAAACTCTATAGTTAGTATAGGTATGGGTATATATCATTTGTGTGAAAGTAGGGAGGGGTATGTGTATGGATTCTGGGTTTTCATTTGGAGGGGTTGGACTTGATGGACTTTGTCTTTTTTCAACCCGATTTAACTATGTAACTATGAATGAAAAGCATGAAACAGGACAGTTATTTAGACAAGTTGTCTGTTGACAGTGTCTTGAGATCTACTGATCACCAACTATAGGTCTACTGGTAGATCCCAATCTACCTTTTGTGCACCCCTGGTTAAGCATTCTAAACATCAGACAGATCATTGCAACTATTTGGAATTTATTTTTACCATAGATTTACATTTTTGAGGGGATTCTCAACTGAGTACCAAAAGGGGCTGGAGTTCTACTGCGTGTCCATAAGTGCTTGACTAGCCTGAAGATTTCTTGCAAAGAAGTGAGTATTGTCATCATTTCTATTAAATGATGTAGGTCTATCTCCATAGTTCTCTGGTGAGTTTCTAGTGTTCTGATCTTGTTCCTTGACCTTGCCTGTCCCTGATCATCCCAAGTCTGCTTCTTGTCCTAGCCTTTGCTTGTATTTCGACTACTGTTTTGGATTCTGCTCTGTACTGCGAAACCCAGCCTGTGACCCTGAATACGTTCTTGACTTCTGATTCAGTACAGCTCTGCCTGATTGGTATTGACCCGGCCTGTTCCTCGTTCCTCCTGTAAACATTTGCTTCCCTTGCCTGCCCAGAACTTTCTCGCATTAAGACCTGGCAGCATCCGAGTAGTGCAGGGCTCCTCCCAAAGCAAAAGGCGGCGGTTATAGGCAGAATAGTGAGCCGAGACTGGGACCTTGGGGTTTGTTCTGGGTTTGGGACACCATACGTTACAAAATCTTTCAGAAATATATTTAATTTTTTAGTTATTTGCCTTGGTCATTTGCCTCTTTCCAGCTTTCAAAGTTGGGGTCCCTGACAGTATCTAAAAAACAAATGCTTTGCAAGGCTACAAATGTATTGTTATTTCTGCTTTTTATTACTCATCTTTCTATTCAGGCCTCTACTTTTCATATTCATACTCTCTTATTCCTTATTTAAATCAATGCATGGTACCTAGGGTAATTTGGACCAGCAACTGCAAACTTGAGAGCTGTTGAATAACATGTAAAATAACTACAAAACCACAAATAATACAAAAAAGCTCATTTAAAGGTCAAAACCCGTGAAAACCTTTGAGTGCCTTGAGCTAATAGTCACAGTAGGATAAAGGCCCCTGCCCATTTCAGGTGTAAACCCCCTAATAGACAGATTAGTTACAAGCACCTTACTGTAAGAGATTCTAAGCAAGAGGATTTATCCACAAATTGGATCAAAATATCTGCACAATAAATGAATAACCACAATGAAGCTGGAAATCACTGGGCCCATTCTACTGGCCAGGCGGAGTGAATTAAGGCAATATCTACTGCTGTTCACACAGTTTTAACTCACTCACATTTTTGATCATTTGTCTTATAGTACATGATGTTATACTAGCAATTTGGGTTAAAAACGATACTTGTTCAGGTTCAGCCATTCAGGTATGGGACCTGTTATCCAGAATACTCAGGACCTGGGGTTTCTGGATAACAGATCTTTTCATCATTTGGATCTTCGTGCCTACTAGAAAATTAACATTAAATAAAATAGGCCGGTTCTGACTCGAATAAGGATTAATTATATCTTAGTTTGGATCAAGTACAAGGTCCTGTTTTATTATTACAGAGAAAGAGGAAATCACTTTAAAAAATGTGGATTATTTGGATAAAATGGAGTCTATGGGAGATGACCTTTCCGTAATTCGGAGCTTTCTGGATAACAGGTTTACAAATAATGTACTACCCTGCATCACTGACTTAAGAAAAGCAAAATAATTTTTTCCCAACTGTTCCAGTGCAAATAAAAATAAATTGTTATCTATTTTTATCTTTCTTGGTTGAATAGTTCTCCAGACATTTCATGCGTAAGATCATTCCAAAGCTTCTCATTGTCACAGTGAAGACATTTAAGCAAATACCAGGTTGCTGTGTATCATTAGTCTTGGTTGTTTTACCTTTAACTGCTCCTTTACATTTTTTAGCATACTCCTAACCATTATGCTGTAAAATCTTTCAAGCTGTATAATATTTCTATTTCATTTTCAGACTCTTGCTTTAGTACAGGTATGGGACCTGTTATCCAGGATGTTCGGGACCTGGGATTTTCAGAATAACGTATCTTTCCGTAATTTGGATCTTAATACCATAATTATACTAGAAAATCATATAAACATTAAATAAACTAAATATGTCGGGTTTTGCTTCCAATAAGGATTAATTATATCTTAGTTGGGGTCAAGTTCAAGCTACTGTTTTATTATTACAGAGAATAGGGAAATCATTATAACATTTTTCATTATTTGCTTACAATGGAGTCTATATGAGAGACGGCCTTTCTGTAATTCTGAGCTTTCTGGATAATCAGTTTTTGGATTATGGATCCTTTACTTGTAAAGTCCTGCATCATTTCTTAGTCTTTTCAAGGACAGATCTGTTATAAGGCAACTAAAATTGCAATACACTAAAAATCATAATGTGACTTTTACAATTGCATACAGTGTTCTGTTTTGTGCATATTGTACAACATATCATCACCTTAGTGTTTCTGCATGTTCATTTGTAAATTCTTTTTATTTCCTAGTTGGGGCATACGGTGGTGCTGTTGTGCAATATTATATATATATATATATATATATATATATATATATATATATATATATATATATATATATATATAAAATGTGCATTTTAATTTTTTGCAATGAAATGCTTGAACATTTATGTAATGTATTATTTATCAATACACCCAAATGCATTGTGTGTACTTGCATATGTGTATGGTTTTGTATCCATATCTCATATACTATACTAGGAGAGTGGCTGTATCTACAAACATAACATCACTACAGTATCTAAAGTGGTCACTTTGGACATATACAGGCAGTCCTCGAGTTACATACACCCGACTTACATAAAACTCACACTTACAGATGGGGGCTGTTACAGTAACATACTGTACTATGGTTTGCTTGACTTTTATTAGAATTTAGCTTTAATAAACCACCTGCCCCAATCCCCTCTGGCATGTGTTGTCTACTGCGGAACACAGACAGGTAAAAATAAATACTATGTTAAGACAGACATCTGTCATTACATGATGTCTGCATTTAATAAGTAAATGTACTGTATATGTTTCAACTTACATACAAATTCAACTTAAGAATAAACCCATAGACATTATCTCGTACATAACCCATGGACTGCCTGTACTGTAGATTTAAAAATTGTAATTATGTATGAATGCCTTTGCTATAAATATTATGAAGACATTTGACTAAACACAAATGGGAAAATTTACTAACCTGCGGAGTTGTGCTAGCGCAGGCTCCGCCACACTTCGCCAGGCGAAGTTTCGCCAGGGCGCCACTAATTCACTAAAATCCGAAGTTGCGCTAGCATTAATTCGTCAAGCAAAGCGAAGTTACGCTAGCAATGCCTAATTTGCATATGGCGCCAAGTTAAAGATGAATGGACGTATATGTAGCAGCAAATACATGAAACTAAACAAGGCTGGGAAGCTTCATTTAATAAAATAGAGTTGATATTTTTCCCTATACATGTGCCCACTGTATAGTTTAGGTGCCATATGTTAGGAAATGTAAGGGGGAAGGAGGGTGCCCCCAAAAAAATTTACGATCTTTTTCAGCCTATCACCCTTAAAAAAGGAAAAGACGACAGCGTTTTTCAACTTTTTTTGAAGCAATACCTATCTACTCTATTGCACTTCGCCTGGTCTGAGGTGGCGAAGGCAAGTCTGGCGCAAGAGGTAACGTTCAGTAAAATGCGCAAGTTAGTGAATTAGCGTAGTTATGTCGTCCCTTCGCCATAGCACAACTTCGACTGGCGTAAGGGTGCGAAGTAGTGCTAGAGTAGGTTCACTTCGCCGTTAGTAAATCGGCAAAGTAACGAAATGACGTCACGCTGGCGAATTTGCGCTAGCGTTAGGCGATTCACGCTTTAGTGAATTTGCTCCAAAGAATATTCAACAACAAAATAGTGTGTGAAATCTAAATATTATATAAATATTAAATATTTTTAACTATGTATTCAATATGTAGAATTTTATCCATCATTATGTGTCTTATTTATGGCTGTGATGATGTCTATGTATTGTGTTTATGTTAATAGATGGCTTTGTGTAGAAATGTCTTAAAGGGGGCGTGGCCTGAATGAGATCCGGGTAAGACGCACGCCTTGAAAGCTCCGTCCGGGAGCCCAATATACTGCCTTTATCCTGAAACAGCAGAACACAATAACGGAATAAAAGCAATCAGAGGATACCAGAGTGTCCCACTGACAACCCACTGGCAGAACGAAACGGATGGGACGGATTAAATCACCAGGGTTGGCACGATGTCCCAGGCTGATACAGTTCATGCGTACTCCCCTACCTCAAAGGTCATCCAGAAGTGGCTCACCAGCATGCACAACCTCTCCAGAACAGCAAGAGGGAGAGGGGGCAGGATAAAAATCTATTCCAACTGTGCAGTCAGTTACACCACCTGAACCAACACTAACAGAGGTACTTAATGCCATTACTAATAATCATGCTGCACTTATTAATAGAATTTACAAACTCAAAACTCACTTTGGGATCCTCAAACAAGATGTGCATAAAATAAGGGAAAGGACCGGGGAGGCAGAAAGGAGAATAGGGGAGCAGGAGGACACTGTTAACCCTATACCAGGACGCTTAGCCAATACTGAAAAACAAATACAGGCACTAGAGGCTAAGGCTGATGATTTGGAGAATCGCCTCAGGCGTAATAATATCTGTAAACTGGGCATTCCAGAGAGAGCGGAAGGCTCCACGCCAGAGAAATTTTTTGAACAATGGCTTACAACTCCATTTACCCAAGCAGCTTTTTCCCAAGCATTTACAGTGGAGAAAGCACACTGGATTCCTGGTAGACCACCGCCACCGGGTGCACCGCCAAGACCCCTGATTGCTCGACTTTTTAATTACAGAGATAGAGACACAGCCTTGGCAGAAGCCAGGAGAGCAGGGGAGATCTTCTTTGAAAACCAGACAGTGGCAATCTATCCTGATTTTTCGACAGAGGTGAGGAAAAAGAGAGCAAAATTCACGGACAAAGGAATATACCTTATGCTATGATGTTTCCAGCTCGATTGAGGATTACAGATAATGGGAAAGTGCACTTCTTTAATTCACCAGAGGAGCTACACTCCTGGCTGGAGATGAGGCCACGTCGTTCACCTTATCTTAGGGCTTGCGCGGCGTGCTCCTGTAAAATTTAAAGGTGCAGGCGCGCTGACGTAATCACGTGAATTTCAAATGTATAAATAGTTTAATTTAGTCTCCAGACCTAGCCCGTGATAGGATCTTTTCCTGTGGTTCCTGAGCCTTGTGCTAGTCTGTGATTCGGTCTTGTTATTCTGATTCTGATCCCTACCTGGCTATACGACTATCCTGACCTCTATATTTGACTCTTGCCTGAATATCGACTACCTCTTCTTCTGAACCCTCCTGCCTGATTGACATGGTATTGACCTCTGCCTGCCTGATTACGATTGACATCTGCCTGCCTCGACCCAGCCTGTTCTGACGACGATTCTGGTTCCTGTTCTGTACCGTGACTCTCGGCCTTTAGACTCTAGCTAACAGTCGTGCCCCTCTGTCTATCCAGAACGTCTAGCCTTGCACCTCTCATTTAAATCCTGGTGGCATCCAAATAGCTGACGGCTCCTCCCGAGGCCAAAGACGGTCACACAACAGGTGAAGCACGAGCCGAGACTAGGGTGCTTGGCATTTGTTCTGGTGTTGGGTGCCGACCGTGACAAACATATTGTAACTTACACACCACTGGCCCAACTTACAAAGAAGGTTACTTTGTATGCATTGCATAATGAGACTGGCACTAGTACAAACAGTGGGACAACATTAACACTGCATGAGGGTGTTCATGTTACAATAACCCCCCCACCCCCCCGGAAAGGAAGCTTGAAATCAACGGCTATGTTAAGCCTACTTAAAGGGCTCTGAAGGATACCAACCCCCACGTTACAGTTAAAAGTTACTTTTAAGGGAGTAAACTCACTCATGACTGACAGTTTAATGGAGTAGGTGGGGAGGGAAAGGAAGGGAATGGTTTGTTATTCTGTTTTCATGGCGGTGTTTAAATTACTTATGTACTACTTCACTCTAGAAACAAATGCTGTAATATTCCTTATGTGTCACATAATTCCTCAACAGGTTGATGGCTACGGTTAAAATTATTTCTTGGAACGTGAGGGGAATGGGGAATGCTATCAAGAGGAGATTAATTTTTGACTTTATTAGGAAGGTCACGCCACAAATAATTATGTTGCAGGAGACCCATCTGACTGGCAGTAAAGTCCTCTCCCTTAAAAAACCATGGATAGGCTCCATGTACCATTCATTACACACGAGTTACTCCAGGGGGGTATCAATCCTGGTATGCAAATAGTGCTCCTTCACATTCATAGGGTTATCTCAGATGGAGATGGGAAATTCATTATAATACATGGGACTATGAATGGGAAACAGGTTACTTTGGTGAATGTATATATTCCTCCCCCGTTTCAAGAAACGCTCTATACAATAATGGATAAAATTTTAACTCTCCCAGTGGCACCCATTTTAATTATGGAAGACTTTAATGCCATTATAGATGTGCCCCAGTCTACCTCTATACACGGGATTTTCAATATTAATAATTTCTGTTTGATGGACTTTACACATTATGGATGCGATGGGGAGTGCACATGGGTCATCTGAAGCCCATCGAATTAAACAGGCTGAACAAGTGTTTGCTGAATCCCCAGAAGCTAGAGGGGGAACAGGAATCAGTATAGTGAATGACATTGATTTAAAATTTGTTTTCCGCAATTTGGAACGGGCAATGCGGAAGGAGATACGCCTCTGGTGGGATGTGTGCTCGTTAGAAAACTATCTAAAATGTGAACGTATCCCTAGAGGTCTCCGCATACGAAAATTTCCAGCCTTTGAGGTGATTACGCCCGAATTTGAGCAGGCTTGGAACGAGACCCTAACCGAGTGCTCCATGAATCTGATGCGTTTGATATTAGAACGTGATAAAAGGGAGTTGGCTATAACGAAAGAGGAAATAAATGATTTGAATAAAATTGTATCAGACTCACCTGAAGCATTAGCCCTGGAATCCCTGGATTGGAAATCAATTAAGGATCAATAAGCAAGTACGAATCCAATGTAAAAAATCTTAAGAGGGATAAGTTCCAGCGGGACAAAAGAGATTATGATAACCAGACGGTTTACTTGTGGAAAACTGAGAAACGTGGTGGACGCCATCAGAGTCACTCAGGTTGGGAGCGCAACTCATCAAGGGAATTTAGTATTGATACACCCCGCTCGGTTTTGAAACCGGGAAGGATGGTGCAATTTGCGGGTAGTGAAGTTGCGAGGTTCCAACAAAGTTCTTTATCCCCAGTGTCGTCCTCCTCTTTTTTAACTTCGGAGCCAGAACTCTCAGAGAGCGAACCAGAGGATTATCGAAATCAGGGCAACCCGGGCGACAGATACAAGGGCAAAGGCTATGCTCGGAGAGACCCAGTATACACTCGCAGCAACCGAAGTATACAAGGAGGGCGGGACGACGGAACAACAGCCGCTCATCATACAGGGAAAGACGGGAACCGCAACAAGAAACAGCGCTGGTGATAGATGCGGAGAGATGCAGTTCCTCTATGATTGCTTCTAACCAGGAACAAACTACACCGCTTATGGATACGGTAATATCACCCAATCCCTCTAATGACAATGTTATAAACTTGTCTTCTCATGTATTGTCACAAGATGAACGTTCCCTTTTGTCCCGGGGTTTAAATTTTGTTCTGGATGCGGACACTGACTCTTTCGCTGCTATTTTGGATCTTAATAGATTTATCAGAGTATTGACTTTGAAAAGACATTTTGCTATTAATGCTGGGCTGCCGATGATACCACCTCTGAGTTGAATAGCGATGGGCAAATAACACCCGGGCCAGTTAATACAGGTCGGGAGGAGGTTGTTAATAGTCCCTATAGCTCGAATGACCAATATGGTGAAGAGACAGCTATTTCCCCCCCTATTTTTTGACTTTAGAGATGAGTGTGCGCTCATTATGTTAGAAGATTCGAGAGTGAGAATTTATACAGTGAAAAACCATCTGTGTCTCATACTGATTTGAAGAGATCTTCGTGCTTCTATCCTATACAGTCAAAAAGCAACTTTATAGATTTATTTCAGAAGTTAGTCCAACGTGATATTGAGGCCATCGGTATGAAAGAAGGTTGTAATTTTCCTGATAGGCCTAAGAATTTGAGTAAAGGGGAATACAAAGCTTTGAAAACCCTTAGTCATAATACCAATATAGTTGTGAAAAACTCTGATAAAGGTGGGTCAGTGGTGGTTTTAGATGCGACAACTTATGAATCAGAGATTATGACACAATTAAAAGATACCACCACTTATAGAGTTTTAGACTCTGATCCCACCAAGATCTTCCAACAAAAGTTACAGCGGTTACTAACCTTCGCGTGCAGTACGGGTGTTATTAGTCGAAATGAGTATGATTACATGTATAGTGAGAATCCAGTTATTCCAATCTTTCATGTACTACCTAAAGTACATAAATCTTTAGAGGATATCAAGGGGCGACCCATTGTGGCCAGCATAGGCTCATTGACTGAGAACCTCTCCAAGTATGTGGATAGTTTGTTGTTGCCCTTGGTGCTTAAGTTACCCACATACTTAAGAGACACAACGATGTGTTTGAACAAAATGGCCAATTTGGAGTGGAAACCAGGTTACAGGTGGTTTTCTATGGACGTAGTGTCGCTTTACTCGTCCATAGACCATGATATTGGCTTAGAGGCGATACGGTTTTGGCTATCATTAACTAATACCTTTCCACAGGAACAAAGTGATTTTATCATGGAAGGCATTGATTTCCTACTCCATTCTAACTACTTTTTGTTTAATGGGTGCTTCAATTTGCAACAACGGGGGGCCGCCATGGGTGCGTCCTTCCCACTTACCTACGCCAATTTGGTGATGGGGTGGTGGGAAAGGATTCACATTTTTGGGGATCAAAACCCATATAGTAGACATCAAGTGGTACGCTTTTATAGATATATCGATGACTGCATAGGAGTGTGGGAAGGAGATGAGATCTCGTTTGTGGCTTTTATCTCCTACTGCAATCATATGGTGAGAGGAATACAATTTACATATGAGATCAGTGAGACGGAGATCCCTTTTTTAGACATTGTTTTTCAAATTACAGGGGGCAAGATCACTACCAACCTGTTCGGTAAGGCAATTACACGCAACACTTTGCTCCATGCTAGTAGTTGCCATCTGGCCCCATGTTTGAGGGGCATCCCAGTGGGGCAGTTCCTCAGGTTGCGCCGGATCTGCTCCTCTTGGGATAGCTTCAACGAGCTAGCTATGTTGTTGTGGGACCGCTTTGCGGCGAGAGGTTACAATAATCAGAATATAAAAATGGCCTATGAGAGGGCGGTCCAAGCTGACCGCGAGCAACTATTAATTCCGAAGGTCAAGTCCCGACAAAGATCAATTGGGAGAGGGGACAAAAGGGGTAACTCCAGTGTTCGCTTCTGTACTACTTATAGTAGAGATGTTCGTCATATTAGGACCAGTATCAACAAATACTGGGGTGTACTCTTGCAGGATCCCATACTTGGCAAGATTTTGGAAAAAAGACCCTCAATTGCATATAAGAAAGGCAAAAGCCTAGCTTCTTACGTTTCTAGAAGTCTATTTCCCACTAAAACACAGAGTGATAACAGTGCTTGGATGAAATATAAAGCTATATATAAATGTGGACGCACTAGGTGTAAGTCATGTTCATTATTGAAGGTCTCCAAAACCTTTCAGAGTTCAGTAACAGGAATTGTATTTAATATCAAACAATACTTCAACTGTATGTCAAAAGGGGTCATTTACCTGGCAACTTGTAGTCGTGGGGCCCAGTATGTGGGCAAAACTATCAGAAGGGCGAGCACCCGTTTTTTGGAGCATATGTCAGTATTCGAACGGGCAGATTCTGAATCGGCTATAGCTAAAGATTTGCTAGAGAAACATCAGAGCTCAGAATGCTTGACATTTCAAATCATAGATAAACCCCCTAGAGATGTGAGAAAAAGGGGACTTGGACCACAAATTACGCAGAATGGAGGCCTATTGGATATATCAACTGAAAACCACAGAGAATTATGGGGGTCTTAACAGAGAGTGGGAACTAACTTGTTTTTGCAACTAATGCATTCCCTTCCTATGGTACATGTGCCTATACTTTTTGCCAATCTAATTTTCATCTTGTTTGGATATGTTTCATTATGGTTAAATACTAGTGTAGACCTACCTGGATATATAGCTAGAGAATTTTGAAGCAACCCCCCCCTTTATTTAGGGTAGGCTAGGGAGACATCTAATAAATAAATAGTACTGGATATTGTATAATTTTTGTATTATATATATTTTTTTTATATTTTGTATAATTTTTCCATTTATTTTTTGCTCTGATGCTATTAAAAATTAATGTATGTGGTTTGTACTTAATTATAATTGTTATATGAATACATATACATATACCCTTTACGGTACTTGTTCTCCATTTTCTCTTGCTTTTCTTGCCCCTTTTCCTTCCGTCCTTTCTTTTCCACAGAATTGATCACTTTGGGGCTCCTGGAGGACACTAGTTGGAGCCTTAATGCTCTTTTTTGTATTAAACCCCTAGTGGGTTAAATGCTTTTAGGAGGTGTGGTTAAGGTGCTTTTATTAAGACAGGTGGGGGGGTGTTCCCCATGCTTCTGAGGAAGTGGCAAGTTGCCACGAAACGTGTCAAGCATTGGGGGTGATGCTATACCCATACTATATGCTGATTTTAATGGATTTTCAATAAACCTTTAAAGTTTTATTTCATCTGGCCACTGTGTGCTCCGTACCTATGTTGTACATTATAGATGCAGAATTAGACAAACACACAACGCAAAAAGCTAATACCCCAGCCTTTGTCAAATGGCTCTCAACTTTTGGGTTACATGACTTGTGGAGAGAACGCAATCCTGAGGTTAAACGATACACGTGTTTTGCTGTAGGACACAATGCCCTGTCTAGCATAGACCTGGCTCTAGGATGTGGGGACATGGCCAAAATGATGCAGAATGTTGAGATATTATATATATGATATATTAATATCAGACCATTCCCCCATACTAATTACTATGGTAACCTCAAGTGCACCAAGTGGAGACTCAGCCCTTACTGGGCGAATCACCAGGATCTGGGGGCGCACATTCAGAATTGCATAGACACATATCTGGCCATTAATCTGGGAGAGATGTCTCCAGGCAACTCCTGGGACGCACTTAAAGCGTACATTAGAGGGGAATTTATCAGCCATATCAAAGCGCACAATTTAAAGGGGACCCATCACCCAAAACAATTATTCAAAAAAAAATTATCACATTAATCAAGCAAAATGAACTTTAATTACACTGTATAAATTATTTGAATCTTGTTTCCTTCAGTCTGGGAATTCAAAATGATAGCAAGCAGGCAGCAGCCATTTTGTGGACACTGTTTTTAAGGAAAGCCTTGCATCATCTCAGAATCTTGTTTGTGCACCAGAATGGGGGACTCGATGTCCATTCCCATGCCCTGGCTACACAATTAAATGGTAAAGAGAACGGGGGAATGTGTGGAGAGCAGTGACATCTAGTAAGTGCTGAATGGAAAGTGAAAGTAACTGTCTGCCCTGCCTCTATGCCCATGGCATAGAGGAGGGGCAGACAATATTTGATTGACAGCTGAGATTTTTAAATGAGGTTACAACAGCTATGAATGCTTTAAAAAAAATAGAAATTGGATTTCATGTTTAATTTGAAAAGGACTTTTATTATACAGATTTTTGTGTCTGGGTGACAAGTCCACTTTAAATGCTGCGGCTGACATATCCCAGAAAACAAACAAAGTGATGGAGGCAGAAGCCAGATACGTATCTGACCCTACTAAGGGGAAAAAAAGGGAATGACAACAATGCTAAGAGGCTCTCAATTTAGCACAGGTAGAACTCACCAAAAAACATTCTCCTGCAAAAAGCGAATATATTTGAACACAGAGACAAAACTGGCAAGCTCCTAATAATTATTTCTAGGGATGACTCGGTAACGACCTCCATTCTGGCCATTAAGCTATCTAGTGGAGAACTTGACTCCTCCCCTGAGGGAATAAATCAAGCTTTTAGATTTTTTTATTGCAGACCTATATACATCTAAACTTGCCATTGCCCTGGAGGATCTCCAACAGTACATTGAGGCTATACAACTACCTGTACTCTCAGCGCAGATCTCTCAACAACTAGCACAGGATATTACCCCATCAGAGGTCGAATTAGCCATATCGGCACTTTCAGCAGGGAAAACGCCAGGTTTAGATGGCATACCGGCAGAGGAGTACAAACGGCACGCCAAAAAATTAGCGCCTACTTTAGCTACGTTATATAACGGAATAACTAAAGGGAATTCCCTTCCACAATCCATGAGAGAAACATTAATATTATCTTATACCCAAATCAGGGAAAGACCCATTGAAGTGCGCCTCCTACATGCCAATCTCACTCATTAACATTGATGCAAAAATACTAGCAAAGGTGCTCGCTATGAGATTGTCATAGCATCTGGAAGAGGTCATATCTCCTGATCAAACGGGTTTTATGCCTGGTAGATCAACCGACACCAATATTAGGAGACTCTTTACAAATGTATCCATTAAACGTGATAGAATAGTAGTTTCACTTGATAATGAAAAAGCTTTCGACTCTGTAGAGTGGGAATACTTATGGGCCACCTTGAGGAAGATGGGCATACACCAAACATTATATATAAACATTATTATATTCTGGGTCCAGGCACTGTACAAATACAAGGAATTGGCAGCACTCCCAATTGAAGTATAAAACCGCCTTTATTCTTTCATGTAAATCATGGCGGCAGCAATGTTTCGGACCTACAATGGTCCTTTTTCAAGCTGACAAAGCATAATGATTATTTTTAAAAGCTTCCTTATATATAGCAAAAATAATTCCCTCTAGTGGTCATAACATATTATTTAAAATACATATATCAGGGTTACATCCAAACTTATATAATTTCTTAAGCATGTATATACATATATATATGAAGCTGGAGCTCACTTAGCTTTTTAGCTTATAAGCTCCACTTGTTGATTCTTGATCACCACTGAGAATTAAAAACAAACAAAGGCATTAATTAAAACCAGTTAAAAACAATTATTTTCATACACAAATGTCATACAGTTATATCAGGGAATTTAACTTGTATTCCTTATTTAAACCTCACGGTGTTAGAGTTCCCAGCCTTTTGATCCATCGTGCTTCACATCTAAGGAGTTGTTTCACTCTATCTCCACCTCTTCTCAACCTAGGAATATTTTGTAAAATTTGTAAAATCCCAGAGAGCAATTGAAACCCTAGGACATATTAAGGATCTAAAGAAATCTCTCTCTTTGTATTATGATATGTTATTATTAGCAGGAAGCACATCGTTACCCAAACTGTTAAGCAAGTGGCAGCGAGACATCCCACAACTTACTCTATAACAATCGGAAGATGTCTTAGAAGCCACCTTTGAGGGGATCATTTGTAGCAGGGACAGGTTAACCCAGTTAAAATATCTTCATCGCACATACCTTACACCCTACAGATTGCACACAATGAATCCGGAGATCTGACAAGAGTGTCCGAGGTGTCAATAATCTCCAGCAAACTTTTTTCACTTGGTGTGGCACTGCCCCAGGGTACAAAGTTTTTGGGGAAAGTAGCGAAAAATATTCAAGATAATACTGGCTTAGTCCTCCCAATGGACCCCTTGGTAATTTTGCTTAACCAGGTTGAGGACCTCTCACCTAGGAGGGCTCAAAGAACTCTGATTATACTACTATGTATGTATGCCAAAAAAACAATAGCAATACACTGGAAATCCACTGCTGGTCCCAAGTTAGCATCATGGGAGGTGCTGATCGATAAAGCTATACCTCTATATAAGAAGAGGCTTCCCACAGAAATTTTACAAAATATGGCCACCTTGGGTGGATCTTGAACCATCCTAGGGGACAATTTCCAGTACTCCTCTAGCTCTACCCCCTCACATCAGATGACACAGGTAGCATATACACTTGAAGCTCAACTTTAAGAGGATAAAATAAAGGTAGATAAACATTTATATGTAAGAAAACGTGACTACTTGCACCGCAATGTTAACTATTGTTTATTCATTTCTTTATTATTTTAGTTATAACTGAAATACCTAGTTACAATCAATATGTTGTACAGCAAGCAAATGACAATTTGTTATACCATGTAATAATATGTACACATGTATAATCAATAAAAGAATTGTTAAAAAAAAAAGAAATGTCTTAAATGTACCCACATTGTACTGTTTGCAGGATTTAGCTTCTTATAAAAATCCAGATTGCTCTCTTTCAGTGTCTCTGCACTATTAGTACAGGTATAGGATCTATTATTCAGAAGACTCGACTTGGGACCTGGCATTTTTCCGAATATGGGATTTTCCATAATATTGATAATTATGCCCGCTAAAAATTATTTAAAAATTTACAGAGGAAAAAGAAAATCACTTCAGAATTATTTGCTTAAAACGGACTCTATGGGGGATGACTGCATAATTCGGAGCTATCTGATTTCTGCATAATAGATCCCATACCTGTATAGAGGTTCCTAAATGTTTTCTATTCTTTATTTGTGTATGAATGTAAGTAATTACTGATATGCTTTTAACCTACCACTGTTTTTCTGTACCTTAAATAGACTCCTTTTTAAACTGTATATTTACAGCATATTCAAACCTTAGAGGCACCACATTTAGAGGGTTATTTATCAAAATCCAAATTTTTCTGATTATTTTATTATAAAAAGTCAGAGCAAACCAGAATCTATGATTTAACCTTATGATTTCATCGGATCGGGGCAAAAATTCGATAAAATCAATCTTTTTTTTGGGCGTTTTCCTTGAAAAGTCAGAATTTTTTAAATTTTTTCACAAAAAGACCAAAATAGTCAGGGAATTTGCCTTTTATAAATCTATGTCCATCCAATAATGATATAAGAGCTATATCAGAGTAGCCAGAGATTTTCAAGTATGTGATAAAGCCACTGTATAGCAAATAGGAGAGACTGAGCTGTCTGTTGTGCTAAATAAATTTCACTTTCTTCTCATACTTCTCCAATTGGAGCCGAGGCATTGTATTCAATTTAGTAGGCCAATTGATTCAGATTTACTAAATACTGGCTCAAAGCATTACAGAATATAATTACTATGGGGTAGATTTATAAAAATGTAAGATCAGAGCTCACTGCAGAAAAACTCACCCGATTGACAAGGGGGCTTCTCAACTGATCCTTTGCTTTCAGCCATCCCACTGAACCCTATTAATGAAACACCAGGAGCCAAAAATGGGGTTAAATGGCCACAGCATTTAATCAAATAATTAGGACCTTGCCAGCCTCACCCCAAGGCAATATGCTAAACCTTGAATTTCATAAGAGATCGCCGTTCCTCAGTGAAGACTTGAGATCAGCACTATGCTATTATATCCACCAGTGAGTACAAGGCTGCCTCTACCTACAGAGTGGATGACTCCAAACTCTGCTATGAGCAGGAGCTGCATCTCCCACCATGAGAGAAGTTCAGCAGCACTGCTGGCTGCCCTGAATCTGCAGTGTGTCGATTACAGGAAATCCAAGCAGGCTGTCACCTAGCACAAGCAGTAGTAGCATATATATCAATCAACCTACACCGCAGTGTAGCTCATGGGAGAGAATCTGCTTTCTCCCTCTTCTAAATTTACCTGTGCAGTACTCTGGCAAGGTCCTACTGCTGCTGTGATTTAAATACATTATCATATATCCACTGTTTTGATCCAGAGGAAAGCAAAAAAAAAAAACAACATGAAGCAAGTGCCTATTATGCCTCAAGAGGCAAAAAAAATCCTTCCTGACTCCAATGGCAGAAGCATTCCCCGGATCAAGCATTTGCCATTCATTTAACATAAATAATACCATGCAGACTCTCATGTTTATACTGTATAGCTGTACAGAAACCAAAATATAACAATGCATGCAGAAAAACATCTACATTCACTTATACATAGATAAGAGAACATAAAGAAGAAAACAATCCTGACATTTCAGAAATTATGCAAGAATTGGGGGAGGTTGGGTGGGATGTTTCCACCTGTTTAGAAAGGATAAGGAAGTGAATTGCTTCTTCCCCTACTTCTCCACCCCCAGCCCAGCTTTCCTCTGCTTTATCTCATTCCTTCTTACCCAATTACAGCTGTATCAGATTCTGCCATAAACCAGTATATTCTGACTGCTGGTCATTCGGATCCCTTGTCATGAAAAACTTCTTTTATAGCTTCAGTGCTTTCCTTTCTATCCATTCCTATGCAGGTCCGGACTGGCAATCTGTGGGTTCTGGCAAATGCCAGAGGGGCTGCTATAATGTGCCATAGAAAGTCAATATTTAGTGGGCTGCTGGGGGCTGGGTGGGCCTCTGTGTGGGCTCATTGGGCCTCTGTATACATGAAATGCCAGGGCCTATTTTCATTCTCAGTCCGGACCTCTTCCTATGGGATTTATAGAGGCACATTTATCAAATACTGAACTCTATATTTCACCCAATGATAAGATAAACAGTTCTCCAACACAAACCTTAGAAATATTCCTTGGCCAGGCAATATATGTAGAAGGATCACGCATTTTGGCATCACCATTAATTCCATTCAGGAGTAACCATGCCTTACACCAGGGATCCCCAACCTTTTGAACCCGTGAGCAACATTCAGAAGTAAAAGGAGTTTGGGAGCAACACTAGCATGAAAAATGTTCTTGGGGTGCCAAATAAGTGCTGTGATTTGCCATTTGGTAGACCCTATGTGGATTGTCGCCCTACATTGAGGCTCTGTTTGACAGTACATCTGGTTTTTATACAACCAAAACTTGCCTCCAAGCCAGGAACTCAAAAATAAGTACCTGTTTTGAGGTCACTGGGAGCAACATCCAAGGGGTTGGAGAGCAACATGTTGCTCATGAGCTACTGGTTGGGGACCACTGCCTTACACCAACCATAATGTCTGTATATTTTGGCAGCTGGTTTGTGTAGACACCTATAGTTTGTCTATTTTATATAGATAAAGGTTCTGCATTTAGAATAGAGGCTGTATGTACTAGGAAGTCTGCTTCAAAGCATTTGTAATATATACAGTTAAGACGATTCTATTATAAACTGGGAGGAGATAATACAACTGTATACATTTAAAGAGTGAATTGAAATTGGGACATTTTTATAAGGCTCATTTTGAATCCCATTAGACAGGGCTTAAATGGTACTAGATGTTATTATATACAGGTATCCAGCAATTTATTATGTAGGAGACATGTCTGTCAAGCTTCATAAGCATTACCAATGTAATGAAATGAAGTGGATAGTAGCATCATGTTCCATACTTTTTGGCGTTGTCTAATTATATATTCTATGCTATGGCACTTATACCATGAACTCTTGCTGCTTATTATATGCCTTTTACATTGACTCATAAAGTAAATTTAAAACAAATAGCAAGGTTTTTGCAAAATGTAAAAAAAAAGTCTATAAAGCCATTTAATTCCCTTTGCAACAGTACAGTGGTTTAGAAAAAAGGTTAAAAAAACCACACAACTCCTGATTTCATGTCCTCTTCTTAAGAGGATATACACCTACAGCAGGTGCTACCCCACCCCCACCCCATAAGGGACAATTAAACTGTTCACCTCCCCACTCCCACCACCCAATCTAGTTTCCCTTAGTTCCTTCAGATAATAAATAGGGTGCCACCTTTTCTGGAAAAAAATACCGGCCTTCCTATATATTTATCCTTTTTCCCTATTAATAACATTGGGACTAACCATAATTTGTAGGTAAAATACCGGCCAGGTGGCAACCCTAATAATAAACAAGAAGCCATCATATTTGAAAATTGTTATAATGCCTGAACAATAAGGGACAGATTTTTCAACACTTTCAAATTTTAATTTTTCATGATAAAAATTATAAATTCAAATTGAATTTTTGAGACTTAAAAAGTACATTAAAGCTCAATTTCAAACATTCAGCAAGTTTGTGACTTTTGTTGGAAAAAGAAAAAATTTAAGAATTCAAGAATTAAAATTTTGAGAAATCAGAGGTTTATTAGAAAAAAAATGTGAGCCTATAAAAAAAACACACAGACAAAACACCTGAAAAGTTTTGAGATTTTTCTTAGAAAAAAAAGTCACAGCCAGTGAGAGTCACTTTGTTCCATTTTTGGGGGGGGGAAACAATGTTGCTAGATAATATTTCCATTGACTTCTATAGAACCCCACACTTAAAATTTTGAGAAATCAGAGGTTTATTAGAAATTTAGTTCTTCTAGACTAGAAGAAAAGAACTTTCATTTGAAGCAACGTAGAGGGTTATTCACAGTCAGGACAGTGAGGTTGTGGAATGCACTGCCGGGTGTTGTTGTGATGGCTGATTCAGTTAATGCCTTTAAGAATGGCTTGGATGATTTTTTGGACAGACATAATATCAAAGGCTATTGTGATACTAAACTCTATAGTTAGTATAGGTATGGGTATATAGAATTTTAATTAAAAGTAGGGAGGGGTGTGTGTATGGATGCTGGGTTTTCATTTGGAGGGGTTGAACTTGATGGACTTTGTCTTTTTTCAACCCAATTTAACTATGTAACTATGTAACTATGTGAGCCTATAAAAAACACAGACAAAACACCTGAAAAGTTTTGAGCTTTTTCTTAGAAAAAAAAGTCACAGCCAGTGAGAGTCACTTTGTTCCATTTTTTTTTGGGGGGGGGAAACAATGTTGCTAGATAATATTTCCATTGGCTTCTATAGAACCCCACACTTTTTGCTTTACTAGTTTTTTTCTGATGAATTTTCATCTTTAAAAAATCCTGACTATTTGAGTTTCCAAAAAAATAGCTTTTGCATTTTTCTCCATGTTTTTTCTTGAGAAAAAAAAGAACTCTGTTTTTGATAAATCTGCCCTTTATTGTTGAATCCCCCTTTTTTTTCTTTTGTATGTTTTTTCCTGGACTTTTTGCTTAGAATGTTTCCATGGTTTCACATAATTAACATGTACTTATAACTGACTGGCATATCTAAAATGTAAACTTAAACAAATAAACAAACAATTTTTGGTGAAAATCAGGACCTGTGAAATCCTGAAATTAAGTAATTTTTTTTAAAAAGTTGTTGTGAGTAAGAAGAGCGACAGAAAGAAGAAAGGTTTGTAGTGGGGAGAGGAGGGGGATGGATTCAAAAGTAGATATGTCAACTTATTCATTGCACACATCCTGTGGAGTTTGTTTTTGCATCATGGAAAGACACCCAAGTACCCCAGACTACATCAAATTACTGCAGGCAACCCCTAGCGTAGTATGTCAGTTTCTTGTTTGACAGTGAGTTGTTTATCAGATTGTGCCAGGTTGGTATCGTTGGGGGCACTGTTGCTTTCCAGTTTAAGAGAATGTTTTTTTTAGCATAATAAAGAACTTGAAGGTAACATAGTCTGGTGTGGTTATTGATGTCTATATCTTACTCTACTCTGAGCAGACACATCAGAGGTGACAATATCTTTGGTAATTCTAGCACATCAGAAATGTAATACACACTGTCTCTCGAAAAGCCTTGGATTAGTGGACATTACCAAAATACATGCATGTAAGAACAATATCCCTTTCACATTTTACACAAGTATCAGATGTTTTAGAGATCCTGTATGGAGTGAGGTTGTCACATTTGGCACCCTATATCCAGAACCCAAGCTAAGCTCCCTGGTCTCAGCTCTCACTACTGTCTTTAACCGCTGCCTTTCACATTGGGAGCAGCCCCCGGCTAATCGGATGCCGCTAGGTCTTAATAGAGAGAGGAGCAAAGCTAACGGTTCTGGACGAGCAAAGGGGCACGATCGTCTCACCAGGATACTGGAAGAAAGAACACCACCAGGAACAGGCAGGCCAGGCCAGCACAAGCAGAGAATCGTCAGACAGGCCGTAAACAGGATTGGAGAATGTAGAATAGACAGTGGACAGGCAAAGGATCAGGATTGGAGAGGTCAAAATAGCCAAAGACAGGCAGGATCAGGATTGGAGAGGTCAGAGTAGTTAATCAGGAAGGCAAGGGTCAATACACTAAAGATCAATAGGATTCACAAGGAATATAACACCCAGGAACAAGCTAATTGAACCTAACAATGAACCTATCAAACCAGACTTTCCCTTATATACGGTTTGAATTTGGCGCCATTGCCTGCTGACGTCACAAGTCAGCATCACTGCACATTTAAGAAAACAGAAGTGCGCGCAGCACGCGCCTTAGAGGAAGCCGGCACTGGAGAGAAGGGAGCTGTGCAGTGGGCGTCCATGCCGAAGGAACGGCGATGGACCCCGCTGCCCACTAGATCACCAGGGTAAGGTTCCCTTACAGAGGTACTGTATACCTGATTTAGGAATATCATTTGAATGTATCTACAGTATCTCTGACAGTGTCAAGCCCGGGTTAATAAGTCCAGATGGGAGGAGACAAGGAGTGATCAATAGTCCCAGATTTAGCCGGAAGCGAGGTACCAAGGAATAAGCAGAAGAATCGTCAGGGACAGGCCGAGGTCGAGGCGGGCAGAATTCGAGCGTAACCGGAAACAAGCTGGGTCGGGGGCAGGCAGATAGCAAGCGAAGTCCAAAAACAGGCAGGGGTCAAGCAGGAAGAAGTCAATCAGAAGTCCGAGGAAACAAGCCGAAGGTCAAAGCCGAAATCAGAAATCAAGTCACATCCAGGAGCTAGGATTATAACCAAGCAAGGATCCTTTCCCAGAGCGTCTTTTTAAAGTAATGTTTTGGCGCCAAACGTGAGGACGCTAGCGTCATTACGCCGCACGCCGTTGCGTCAGCGGACGTTTCGTCGCCCGCGTCCACCCCGGCGCGCGACAGTTTTCGACGCGCCTGCGTCCGCGTCCATGTTGACGCTCGTGCACGAATGAGCCTTACATTGCCCCCCCCTGAGGGGTGGCCTCTGGACACCTCTGGATGGTTTCTCAGGATGTTTCTTGTGGAAAGCTTTGATGAGCCTCGGAGCATGGATGTTTCCTACCGGTTCCCAAGAATTTTCTTCAACCAAAAACCCCTTCCACTTGACCAGATACTGCAATTTCCCCCAACGAAGCCGAGAATCCAAAATTTGTTCTACTTCAAATTCGATCCCTTCTTGACAAACAACAGGAGGAGCAGGATGCTGGCAGGAGAAAGGACTAGAATGAAATTTCTTCAATAAGGAGGCATGGAAAACTGGATGGATCTTCATGGATCCTGGAAGTTCTAGTTCAAAAGTGACTGGATTAATACATCTTTTAATTGGAAAAGGCCCAACAAATCTAGGGGCAAACTTCTTTGACGGATGAGGAAGGCGAAGATTGGTAGAGGCTAACCATACCTTGTCTCCTACTTGGAAGTTTGGATCTGCTCCCCGTCTTCGATCTGAAAAAACTTTAAATTGGAGTTGAGCCTTGCGGATCATGTGTTGAAGCACCTCCACATTCTCCCTCAGAAATGTAAGTCTATCCTGGACCGAAGGAAGAGATACTTCTGGAAAAAGGCCAGGAAACATGGTAGGATGAAATGCAAAATTAGAAAAGAAGGGCGTCTGTTTCGTAGATGAATGAATGGTGTTGTTGTAAGAAAATTCAGCCAGAGGAAGAATTGACACCCAATTGTCCTGCAAATAAGAAGAAAAAGACCGAATGTATTGTTCCAAAGTTTGATTAGTTCTCTCTGTTTGTCCGTTAGTCTGAGGATGGTATGCAGAGGATTTCATTAACACTATTCCCAGAGCTTTACAGAGAGCAGACCAGAATTTGGATGTAAATTGTGTGCCTCTATCCGAGATGATTTCCCGAGGCAATCCATGAAGCCGTACAATCTCCTTGACGAAAACATCTGCAGTCTCAGAAGCCGAAGGGAGATGAGAGAGAGGAACGAAATGAGCCATCTTTGTGAGACGATCCACCACCACAAAAATAGTATTATGTTTATTGGAAAGAGGAAGTTCCACAATAAAATCCATGGAAATTGAACTCCAAGGTGCCTCTGGAGGTGGTAGAGGTTTCAAAAGACCCATTGGTTTGAGGTGAGAAATCTTAGACCGGGCACAATTTTCACATGAACGAACGTAAGAAATGCAGTCTTTCACCACTGATGGCCACCAAAAAAACCGTCTCACCAAATCTAACGTCTTCCTTATTCCAGAGTGACCTGCTAAAGGATGATCGTGCATAAAACTCAATGCTTCAGCCCGAAGTGAAGGAGGAACCACGATTCGTTGATTAAACAAGAGGACACCATCCTTTACATGTAACCACTTAGAATCAGGGTAATCTTCAACAGACTGCTGGGTGTCCTCCACCTTTTTGAGAAAAGAAGCTTGAAGAAGCAGAAAGTTTCCTGAATGAAGAATGGTAGCTGGAGGAGTTGTTGATTCTACTTCAGAAAATTGCCGGGAAAGCGCGTCAGCCTTCACATTCTTAGAACTGGGTTTATACGTAATGTGAAACTGGAACCTTGAGAAAAACAGGGCCCAACGAGCTTGGCGAGGATTTAAGCGTTTGGCTGACCTTAAATACTCAAGATTCTTGTGATCCGTAAAAATTTAAATTGGATGTAGCGCACCTTCCAATAAGTGTCTCCACTCCTCTAGAGCATACTTAATGGCCAATAACTCTCGATCACCCACACCATAATTTCTTTCAGTGGGACTGAGCTTCTTAGAAAAAAAAGCAACTGGGTGAACACTGTCCTTAATTCCAGACCTTTGAGAAATAATTGCCCCAACTGCATCTTCAGAGGCGTCAACTTCAAGTAAAAAAGGCTTAGAGGGTTCAGGATGAATGAGAATTGGAGCGGAGATAAAAAGTGTCTTCAATTTCTCAAAAGCTTCTTGTGACTCCGAAGACCAAAAAAATTTTCTCTTGAGGCTGGTTAAGTCTGTGATTGGTTTGATTATGGCAGAAAAATTTTTAATGAACCTTCTATAAAAATTAGCGAAGCCCACGAATCTTTGCACCCCCTTACGATCCTTGGGAGGCGGCCACTTAAGAATTGCATCCACCTTTTTTACATCCATACAGACCCCAGAAGCAGACACAACGAAACCCAGGAATTCAATGGATGACTTTTCAAACTCACACTTAGAGGCTTTCGCATAAAGCTTATGTTTCCTTAAGCGTAACAGGACCTCTTTAACGTGTACGCGATGCTGTTCCAAGGAAGAAGAGAAAATTAAAATATCGTCCAAGTAAACGACAACAAATTGATCAAGGAGATCGCGGAAAATATCGTTTACAAAATGTTGGAACGTAGCAGGGGCATTGCAGAGACCAAATGGCATCACCGTATATTCGAAATGCCCATAACGTGAACGAAAAGCTGTCTTCCACTCATCTCCCTTGCGAATTCGAATCAAATTGTAGGCCCCTCTCAAATCCAACTTTGAAAAAATCTTAGCTTGACTCAATCTTTGGAAAAGTTCTGAAATAAGTGGTAAGGGGTATCGATTTTTGACTGTGATCTTGTTAAGATCTCTGAAGTCAATGCAGGGTCTTAAGGAATGGTCCTTTTTCTCCACAAAGAATATTCCTGCACCAGCGGGAGATGTAGAAGCTTGGATAAACCCCTTCTCCAAATTCTCGTCAATATATTTCTTCAAAGTTTGAAGTTCAGGCTCAGAAAGCGGATAGATTCTGCCAAACGGGATAGGAGCACCAGGGAGAAGATCTATAGGACAATCATAATCCCTATGAGGAGGAAGAGAATCAGCTCCCTTTTCATCGAAGACATCAAAAAACTCGTGATACACAGGAGGGACTGCTTGAATCTCACCTTTGTCCAGAAGAATGAATTCTTTCAAGGGAATATTTGATTGACAGTTTTGAAGACAAAAAGAAGAGTTAAATATTAGAGAACCGGTGTACCAGTCAATCGAAGGATTATGAAGTTTCAACCAAGGTAGACCTAGGATCACAGGAAACAACAAGGAATCCATCACATCAAACTTTATTTCTTCATAATGTTTAACATGGGAAGCAACAAAAAGTGGAGTCTCATGAAGAATTGAGCCCGAAGACATCAAGGAACCATCCGCCAGCTTAATACCGAGTGGCTGGGGCTTGGGAAGTAACGGAAGATTATGCAGTGTAGCAAAAGTCTTGTTCATAAAGCACCCACAAGCCCCAGAGTCCACAATGGCGTCAACCTCAATCTTTCTTGACCCCATCTGTAACGAAAGACGAATAGTCACAAAAGAGTTCGTTGGAATTGAAGAATTATAAACTGAAGACGATTTAGCGGATGTACTACCCTTAGGACGAGTTGGGCAGCCTCGGAGGAAGTGACCGGATTGGCCACAATACAAGCACAGATTTAAACGTCTGCGACGAAGTCTCTCCTCAGCTGTCAAAGCTCCCCAGGCCACACCAATCTGCATAGGTTCAGACTCTGAAGAGATAGCAGAGGGGGCTGGTTGGTGGATGGGAGGCGGAGCTACCGGGATGACCCATGAAGGAGATGGTGAAAAATTAACTGGCACCTTCTCCAGCTACCTCTCTCGCAGTCTTCGGTCAATTTGAACCGCCAGCCGAAACAACTCTTCCAAGGTATCTGGAATACCTACTCGAGCCAACTCATCTCTAAGACCGTCAGACAGCCCAATGCGGAATTGTCTCTTTAGAGCCCTGTCATTCCATTCCGTGTCTGGGGCCCAACTCCGAAATTCGGCAATATAATCTTCCACCGGTCTCTGTTTCTGGCGAAGGGCCCCCAAGGCAATTTCTAATGTGTCAATGCGGTGAGGATCCTCATAGATTGCACCCAAAGCCTGAATGAAAGTTTCAGTAGTAGCTAGGATAGGACTGTCCTGTTCCATCAAGCGGTGGGCCCACGCTTGGGGTTGTCCTTGTAGAAGGGTAATCATTGTTCCCACCCGAGCGTGCTGAGTAGCATACGTATTAGGCTTTAGCGTAAACAGGAGTTTGCACCCATTAATGAAAGTCCTGTAGGTGCTTCTATCCCCCGAAAACTTGTCGGGTAACGCCACTTTGGGTTCAGAGGAAGATCCAGAACCGGCCCCAGAATCCTCAGGAGACAAGAAGGAAGGACCCGAAGCAGAACGGGAAAGAGTCACTGGTTCTTGCAGAGCCTGTAGCTGATCTTGCATAACTTGATAGCCGCCTTGTAACTCGTGGACAGCTTGAGCAAGACCTGCGATCTGCTGGAAAATAGTTTTCAACACCGACCTCTCCTCCTTGGACTCCATCTTGGCTTGGTTATACTGTCAAGCCCGGGTTAATAAGTCCAGATGGGAGGAGACAAGGAGTGATCAATAGTCCCAGATTTAGCCGGAAGCGAGGTACCAAGGAATAAGCAGAAGAATCGTCAGGGACAGGCCGAGGTCGAGGCGGGCAGAATTCGAGCGTAACCGGAAACAAGCTGGCAGATAGCAAGCGAAGTCCAAAAACAGGCAGGGGTCAAGCAGGAAGAAGTCAATCAGAAGTCCGAGGAAACAAGCCGAAGGTCAAAGCCGAAATCAGAAATCAAGTCACATCCAGGAGCTAGGATTATAACCAAGCAAGGATCCTTTCCCAGAGCGTCTTTTTAAAGTAATGTTTTGGCGCCAAACGTGAGGACGCTAGCGTCATTACGCCGCACGCCGTTGCGTCAGCGGACGTTTCGTCGCCCGCGTCCACCCCGGCGCGCGACAGTTTTCGACGCGCCTGCGTCCGCGTCCATGTTGACGCTCGTGCACGAATGAGCCTTACAGACAGATATAATTTAGGTATCTGCTTTAGGGCTTCCTTCCATAGCTTTTCCGAAAGGTTTGGTATGTCTCTTTTCCATTTCCCTAGGGTTTTAGCAAGTGGGTATTGGGTGTTTTGCCCCAAAAGAGTATAAGAGTGGGATAGGGGTTTGGCTAGGCCTTCCCTTCACAGATATTTCTCCAAGGTGGTATCCACTATCTCAATTGGTCTGTTGAAAAAAAATAGCTGGAAATACATAAAAAAAAATGCCATGAGGTAATTGGTGACTCTCTTTAAGAGCTTAAAACTGCTTTATGTTTACATCCAGCACAATATCATCTAGGAGCTTAATACCCTGTGAGGCCCATATAGCTATATCTGGGAGGGATGACAGATGCGGTAAGGATCTATTACCCCATAAAGGTTCCCATTTCAACCATATAGTCCTCTGCCCTTGTGCTTGCTTAAGTGCTGTTTGAAATGCATTGATCACTGTTAGCTTTGGAGTGGTAGTGATGTGTGGTGTCGAGGGTCCCCTGTATAGGAAGTTGGCCAGCGCTTCGAAGGATCCCGTAATGTTGGCTTCCAGTATAATGGAAGTGTTGTCCATTTGGGGGGTTAGCCACCAGTGGGCGTAAGTCAACTGACTGGCTAGAAAATACATATTCAGATTTGGGAGGGCGAAGCCACCCTGGTAACTGGGGCTTGTAGAGTTTTAAAGTTTAAGTGTGAATGGACACCTGCCCAGATAAATCTTCTGATTAGTCTGTCTATATGTTTGAACCACCCGGACCTAGGGGTTACAGGGGAGTTGTGTAGGGCATATAGCAACTTGGGGAGGAACACCATTTTGAATAGGTTTATTCTACCTGGAAGGGTAAGGGGGAGTTGCATCCATATATCGATCTTTGAGGATAGAGCTCTGGCTATAGGGGTAAGGTTGGTATCCTAATAATCATTGCATTTCCTTGTAATAATGACTCCTAGGTATTTAAAAGACTGCACCACCATGAGATGGCCTATGTTTAGCGCCTGGTCATTGGGAAGTGGGTCTAGAGGGAAAATTACAGATTTCGTTTGGTTCACTCTCAGTCCTGAATAATTACCTAATTCCTCTAGTGTCGAGTCTAGTGCCCCTTTGGAGTTTGCCATATTTAGCAGCATGTCGTCTGCATATAACTATACCTTTTCTATTATTTTACTGATCTGTAGACCTATTATGTTAGGGGAATCGCTGATTAGTTTCGCATGGGGTTCTATAGCTAATGAGAACAGCAAAGGTGACAGTAGGCATCCCTGTCTGGTTGCACGTTCTAAGTGGATGGGTTCTATCAGTGTGCCATTCACTAATATTCTGGCCTTAGGGTGCCGGTACAGAGCTTTTACCCAGGTCACAAAATGGAATTCAATGCCAAACAATGTAAGCACTTCCCAAAGGTAAAACCAGGAGACAGTATCAAACACTTTAGCAGTATCCAATGACACTATTATTCTATTCGCTTTGTTATCATTTTTGCCTCCAGATTGTTGAACGGCATTCTGATATTTACATCAATGGCATTATTGGGCATAAAGCCCGTCTGGTCTGGATGAACCACTCCCCACACTACCATCTTGAGTCTGTTTTTGCAAATATTTTGACATCACAGTTTAGGAGGGAAATGGGGCGGTAGGAGTTGCAATTGTGGGGGGCTTTACCCTTTTTATGTATAAGCATAATGTGGGCCATGAAACATGTATCAGGAAGTGTCTAGTCTTCCAATACTTTATTAAAAATAGGTTTAAGTTTAGAGGACAAAATTTGGGAGTTGGCCTTATACCATTCAGTTTGAAGACCATCTGGGCCTGGGTGCGACCAGCAGGCATTGCAGCTATAGCATCCCTTAGTTCCCCTTCAGTGATATCACTGTCTAGGTACTCACTCATTTCTAGAGGGATGGTAGGGGAGCTCGTATTGTGGGAGTGGGGGCAGGGCAGAATAGGTGTTTTGGAAGTATTCGCTCTACTATATACTCCCTGTCTGTAATTAGGACACCATTGTCCGCTTTAACGCTGGCTATTACTGTACAAGGAGTATAATTTTTGGCTAGTATAGCTAGTAATTTGCCATTTTTGTCTCTCTTATCAAACCATGTTGCTGAGTGGTATAGCTCCTTTTGAGAAAATTGTTCTACCATTAGTAAATCTACATTCCTCTGAGCCATCCTCATGTCCTCACTAGTGCTATCATTTGGGTTGGCAGCCAGTTTTTGTTCGGCATCCCCAAGGTAAGTTTTGGATTTGGTAATCTCTGCCTCAGTATCCTTCCTTGCTGCTGCGATAAGGGAGGTGTATAGACCTCTGGTATGTGCCTTACAGGCATCCCACACTATCTGCAGAGGAGTGGTGTTTGAGTTCACTTCCCAGTATCCCTTTAGCTTCTCTGCATATGTATTCGCCACCTTGGGATTGGAGATCCACTTTGGTGGGAGTCTCCAGGCAGTAGAGGGATTGCTTCCTCTACCCTCTAGAGGGGCATGATCTGAGCAGATACGAGTTCAGAAATGGCTCTTAGTGACCGCCTGGAGTCAGTCCGGGGTGGTCAGGATCAGATTGATTCTAGATAGTGCTGAGGTGGCTGTTAAGTAACAAGAACATTGCCTAAAGTCTGGGTTTTTTCACTTTCAAACATCCGTGTAATTAGTTGACTCTAGCCAATTGTAGGAGGCCATAATGTCATTTGCACTCAGCCTTAGTCTGTCCTTGTTCAGGTCTGGTACCATATTGAAATCCCCATCCCATATTGTACCCCCAAAGCAGCTACTTTTTGGAGTATTTCAATGAGGGGTAGGAGATCAGAAGGTGGAGGGAAGTAAACATTTACTAAGAGGGGTATCCCATTAATTCTGCATTTAAGGATGACATATTTCCCGCTTCTATCTGTAATAATATGTTCTAGATTGAAGTTGAGAGTTTTCCTAATTAAGATAGCTACCCCTCTAGAGCAGGGATCCCCAACTTTTAGAACCCGTGAGCAACATTCAGAAGTTAAAGGAGATGGGGAGCAACACTAGCATGAAAAATGTTCTTGGAGTGCCAAATACAGGCTGTGATTGGCCATTTAGTAGCCCCTATGTGGATTGTCAACCTACATTGAGGCTCTGTTTGGCAGTACACCTGGTTGTAATGCTGCCAAAACTTGCCTGGAATTAAAAATAAGCACTTGCTTTGAGGCCACTGGGAGCAACATCCAAGGGGTTGGAGAGCAACATGTTGCTCATGAGCTACTGGTTGGGGATCCCTGCTCTAGAGTATGTAGAGAATTGGGAGGGATAAACCTCTGCTACGTAGTTACGTTTTAATTCTCATGCCCTCTGCCCGACTAGGTGGGTTTCTTGGAGCATGATCAAGTCCGCACCTAATCTCCTCAGTTGTCCCATTACTATTGAGCTCTTAATTTTATCGGGTATTCCAGGGTAATATACAAATTTTACCCTCCAAAATTTTTAACTTTGTGGTGAGAGAAGCTGCCCAGGAGCTGTCACCCTTAGGTTTGGTGTCTTCTGGGAGCGTGTGGTGCACTGAATTGGGCTTCAGGCACGGAGCAGCGCGTCAATACATGCAGTTGGCTTCTTACATAGCAAGCGTATATTGTATTACATCCCTCCTCTGACTTCAAAAAGAAAAAAGAGAGAGTAGGAAATTATATTGTCGCAGCCTTTGTTTGGCTTCAGATAATTTTGAGCGTAGTTTCCGTACTTCCATGGAGAAATCAGGATAAATAGAGACTAGAGAGTAGCTGTTGTTTTTTCCGGGCCTCTGATAATATCTTGTCCCGGGCCCTTGGCGGGGCCCCTGGAGGTGGAGGTCGTTTTAGTATGGGGTGTGCTCTCTCCACAACAAATGATGGGGAGAAAATGTCATTGCCTAGTTGGTTACGGAGCTACTTTTCAAGAAAAAGTTCTGGGTTATTAGCTTCCAGCCCTCTCTGGAAGGCCTACTAGCCAGATATTGTTCCTGCATAACCTGTTTTCTAGGACATCGGTTTTTATTCAAGGGCTTGAATCTTGTGTGTCAAGGACAGAATATTTTCATATTGTGGAGAATTTGCTGGGTCACATATGGGGAGCTGCCTGGCGAGTCTATCACCTGATTACTTTGGCAATCCTTGTCTTCCCCTTGCTCTCTACATAGTTAGTTAATTACATAGTTAAATCGGGTTGAAAAAGGTCCATCAATTTCAACCCCTCTAAATGAAAACCCCAGCATCCATACACACACCCCTCTCTACTTTCACATAAATTATACTGTATATACCCATATCTATAATAACTATAGAATTTAGAATCACAATAGCCTTTTTATATTATGTCTATCGAAGAAATCATCCAAGCCACTCTTAAAGGCATTAACAGAATTAGCCATCACAACAACACCCGGCAGTGCATTCCACAACCTCACTGTCCTCACTGTAAAGAACCACCTACGTTGCTTCAAATGAAAGTTCTTTTCTTCTAGTCTGAAGGGGTGGCCTCTGGTTCGGTGATCCTCTTTATGGGTAAAAAGGTCCCCTGCTATTTGTCTATAATGTCCTCTAATGTACTTGTAAAGTGTAATCATGTCCCCTCGTAAGCGCCTTTTTTCCAGAGAAAACAACCCCAACCTTGACAGTCTACCCTCATAATTTAAGCCTTCCATCCCTCTAAACAGTTTAGTTGCACATCTCTGCACTCTCTCCAGCTCATTTATATCCCTCTTAAGGACTGGAGTCCAAAACTGCACTGCATACTCCAGATGAGGCCTTACCAGGGACCTATAAAGAGGCATAATTATGTTTTCATCCCTTGAGTTAATGCCCTTTTTTATGCAAGACAGAACTTTATTTGCTTTAGTAGCCACAGAATGACACTGCCCAGAATTATACAACTTATCTACAAAAAACCCTAGATCCTTTTCATTTAAGGAAACTCGCAACACACTGCCATTTAGTGTATAACTTGCATTTATATTATTTTTGCCAAAGTGCATACATAACCTTGCATTTATCAAAATTTAATCTCATTTTCCAGTTTTTACCTTTGTGCAGCCCTACAAATTTACACTTCCGCCATCTGACCAAGAAAATGTGCCCCGGGTTGAGTGCAATGACTATTCTGACTCCAATTGCTGTAATAATGGCTGAATCCCCGTGAGACCTCCCTGCTGGGCCTGTATGGAGCTGTAACAACCACTGAGGGCAATCTTTGCCAGATAGCTGAACTCACCAGACACTTGTAGTCCACAAAGCTGCTTTATTTGAGGTGGATAAACAATGTAGCAGTGGATGAATAAGTGCTGCAGGTCAAAAAGAATATTTCCTTCCTAACCTCTGAGCTGTAGCTCCTCACTCATGGAAGGCAGGAACACAAGAGGATGATGGGAGGAACTGACATCACACATAAGGAAGGAATAGGAGGAGGGTTTACAAACAAGGAAATACAGAGCTTGCAATACAGCCTTGGTCAGCAGGTGGCAGCATAACAATGGGTATGCATATAAACATAAGCAATTAAACATATATATTTTAACCCTGATAACTTTAACTGCTGAGGCAGCACAATGACACTGGCATACTGAGAATTGTAAGTTGATTAAATAACTGAGGAACATTTTACTTGTACTCTTTTAATATGTTTTTGCAGACAATTTATTGTAGTATTGAGCTGAAATTCTAGTTCCATCTTCCATTTGTATTGTATTGTTAATATTACATTGTGTGTAGCTAACTATCGCAACGCAGTTTGAATAGGAGATTATTTAAGTGCTAAAGCCATAAAACACTGGATGGCAGTGGCTGTTATATTCACCACTATGGTTGATAACTGCCCATGCATATTTAATGTAACATTTATAAATGGTTATTAAAACAATTTTTAAAGTAGAGTGTCAGTTTATTTTTTTTATTAACTTGACACTGGAAGAGAGAGGGAGGAGGTAATATGCTGCTCTTACTGTCATTAAATTAGAGATAAAAATGGTTAATCCAGACATATGACAAATATGTCTACTCCTACATCCATCCAGAATTCAGCTCCTACAAATCTAGTCAGGGTCATCCTGCCTCCGTCAATGGACACACAATACATTTTTATAATTCTCTGAATAACTGGTATAGTAACCACTTCCAGCATCTTGTCTTTAACGGGTATATACATATATATATATATATATATAATATAATATACATTTGCATTTAATGTTCCTAATACCAAATGATATTACTACTTTAAAAAAAGCCATACTAAGACATCCTTGACTTTTTAATTTAAATGAGCCAGTGATCCTTATTAGGATAACTGTTAAATGTATCCTCACTAAGCTTTTGTACTGTAAATGACTGTTGTTGCTTATTCTGTCTTTCTGAAAATTTTTTACTTTTTCAGTCTCTGGGTTTGCTTTTTATATGTGTCTTTTCTTGGCCTCTCTTTCTAGCCATTCTGCTCTCCTCCCTTTCTTCCTCTGCCTCTTATGTATTCATTCCCTGTCTTACTTTTGCACCACTCTCACTCCCCCCTCTTGCTTCGCTTCCCTTATCCTATTTAATCTTTTGTTTTCATGCTTTGCCATCCTCTCTTGTCTGTATGTAGCGCCAGTTAAATTCCACTCTATTCTCTGCCTCTCTCTGGTCCCTTTCACCCCTTTTTCTCTTTAGACTCTTTCATTTTTATTTATTCGCTCTGCTTTCCTCTCTCAGCTCCTCTCCCTTCTTCTCTGCTTAGCAGCCCTCCATTTTCAAGGTCACACACACAAGTGCCATTATATTGAACCTCTCCCTTCATTCCCGTGTTTCTCTTTTCTTCTCTTTATAATTGCTTCTGAATAACATTTAAGGGAGGGCTGCTTGTCCCCCTCGGTCCAGTGAGAACAACACTGATAATTACCCTTAGGATTTCAGGACTGTCCTTTGGGGTGGGTGTCACTTTTTGCTAAGTGCTTGGGAGAGATTAATTAGGGTTCCATTAAATATTAAAATTTCTCTAACATGGTAGCGAGACAGCATCTCCATGTGACCTGCACTAAAATCCTGCAATTTATGTGTCTGTCTGACAAAAGGAAATACAATTATAGGGTCCTGCTTAACCCTTTCCAGAGGTTACTGGTGCACTAAATAAATCAGTAGGCATCATTATATAAATTAGCACATTGATCACCTCAGTGCTCAGTGTTCTCCTGTGAATACATCAGAGGCTGCAAATATGATGCATTTTTGGGAAGCATAGCAACAATAACCTATAAAAAATACATGATCATTGTATTATGAAAGGTTGCAGTCATCCAAAGTTGTTTTAATGGAGGGTCTACTATTAACATGGATATATGTTTAGCAGCTATATGTATAGCAGCTTTCTTGTTTGTAATATTAAACATAGTTGCGTGTGCTTGAAACAGATGGCGGAGTGATTCCTTGTGTATGTGTACAGCAGAGGAGACTGCAGTATCTGCAAATAAAAGGGAATGTGATGGGTGTGGATAGCAGAGAGGGATTATACATATACTGTTTGAGAAATGGCAATGCACTGCATGTGTTTACACTTTACGAGAAAGGGAAAATCGTTATAAAATTAGTCCTTGGAATGGGTTGCAGCTTGTTGCTCTGGTTACCAGATACTTATCGTCTTTCTTTTTTTTTTTTTCTTTACAATGACTGGCAGCTTTCTGTGGGCAGTGGGTCTACAGGACTGAACCTGTTTTTGCACGTAGTTATTACATTTCTTGCTTCTGTTCTGAATCTCAGATTTGTGTTAAAAACTTACTTAAAGGAAAACTATAACCCTTAAACAATGTAGGTTTCTATAAAAAAAGATATTGCATAAAACAGCTCATGTGTAAAACCCTGCTTCATGTAAATAAGCCATTTTCATAATAATATTTTTTAGTAGTATGTGCCATTGGGTAATCATACACAAACAGAAAACTGCCATTTTAAAAAAATAAGGGCCGTCCCTTACATACATGTTAGGTCACATGAGCCAATTAACAGAGTTCTGTCTTTTGCTTCCACACTTCTTCCTGTTAAAGTTAGAACTGCAGTATTTCTGGTCAGATGATCTCTGAGGCAACACAGAGACCATCACAAAATGGTGGTTTAAGGCAAGAGATGTAAAAGGGCAATATTTACCTAAATATTTACAGGTATATTAGTTTAATAAGATTATTTAATATGCCACTTAATATGCTATAAACTTTCTGTTACTCAAGTATTCATTTTGGGGGTATAGTTTTCCTTTGAAGGACCAGTAACATCAACATTTATTTAAACAAAATTCGTGTATAGTATATATTGGAAAAAAACACCAAGACAAATTAAACTTTAAAATCGCAAAGTCTTTATTAAGAAATCAGTTACTAAAACTCCACTTGCACTCCTTTTCAGAAAGCGAAAGGGCGATCGATCGAGTGATAGGAGATAGGAGATAGCCAGGGAGGTGAAATTGAGCCCCGCACGATGGATCGTCGCTGTGACGCCTTTTCTGAAGAGGAGTGGAAGTTGAGTTTTGGTAACTTATTTTGTAATAAAGGCTTTGCGATTTTAAAGTTTAATTTTTCTTGGTGGTTTACTAACGAATTTTTTAAAAATTGTTTTTGTTACATGTCCTTTAATTAAACTAATTCTTGTTACCATCTACAATTTATTTATCTGGTTCTCATACTATTCTCTTACAAACCCTATTTTTTATAAAAAACCTCTAACATCATATCTGTCTTTACCATATCATATCTGTCAATTCCATTCATAGACTTTTGCATTAATGTACTTATCAAATCCCAATCTATTTTCTTTCCCAGAATTGTAAAGTCCTTATTTAAAGGGCACCTGTGGGGCAAAAATATTCTCCCTAACCAAAGGTGCGGGCTCATAGAGCCTGCACTCTGGTTGGTGGTAACAGTATTCTGTTTTTTAAAATTGCCCCTCACCATCACTAGGCCACCCGCACCGGGAGGGAGCTAATGGTACGAGCAGGGGGGGCGGGGTGGATGATGTCAGAGGGGGCGGATTTGTGATTTTAGGAGTGGAGCTGGTGATGGAGGGAGGGGCTAATGACATCAGGGGCAGGGCTGGAGATGTCAGGAGCAGGGCTGATGATGTGGCTATCATCAATTGGTTGAACGTCATGTTATTAACTTGAATTTGGAAATCCAGACAGGAAGGTTTCACCTGGACAGCGCTTCCAAATACCGGGCTTTCTGGCAGGGGGAAATTCTGTCACCCCAACCAGATTGCTGCTCTATAACTGCAATGCCCTCATTTAGACTGTGATCAGTATGTTGTCTTTTTTTCTTAATTGCTTTTTGGCAATGCAATTCTATATACATGTGGAGATGTGGAGGGCTGTCCTCTCTCCCCCTTACTATTTGCGTTGGCAATAGAACCCAAGGCCATTTTAATCAGACAAAATCCCCAGATCCAGGGCCTACTATACAAAGGGTCAGAAGAAAAGATCTCTTTATATGCAGTTGACACCCTCTTATACTTAGCAAACCCAACAGACTCACTGAGAATTACTCTAGATACAATCTCCACATTTGGGAATTTTTCCGGATTACAAACTTACTGGAACGAATTTACATTACCGCAAGTATTGAACCCAACTACTTGCCTACTGGCAGTGGCAGAACTACCGGGGGATCAGGGGGTGCGAGCGGGCCAGGGCCGTTCGCCGCTGAAAATGCGGCCAAATGCGGCCGTATGGAGGGGGCGGGGCCCGGCTGCGCGTCACGCACCAGGGCCCGCCCCCCTCTAGGATCGCTACTGCCTACTGGGCATAACAGACACTTTGGTACCTAAATCCAATTCCAGATTACTGATGAGAGCACTCTTGTTCTGTGGCAGGAAAATGGTAGCCCTACACTGGGACCAACGCCCCCTAAGCTTTCAAAATGGATTAAAATTATAAACTCCCAGCTGGAACTTTACAAACTAACTTACATAGCCAGAGGAATTGGAATACGAGTCCTTGGCTGGACTCACCCGCAACAACAGTCCAATAACTCCATTTAAGTAAACTCCAAATATCTCCTCCATGTCTATGTTTTCTTCTTCTTCCTTTCTATAATTCCTTTCTATATGTTTGGTTAGTAATGGAAACTTAATAAAAAGTTACTATTATACAAGCACATGCTGTAACCTGTGAATGTTCAGAACTGTTTTATGCAACTGGATTGTTTTATTGTGCTGCTTAAACTGCTATATACACTACTCTCAGGGTCCTGCTATAACACTGCTGCAGTTTGCCCTGCACTTCCACAACTGCTGTGACTTTCTTAAAGAGACAGTTACCATTTTCAGCAAAAGTGCACAATGTCTCAGCAAGGCTGACTAACTGAAGCTAAGCACATGCACCATGTACCAGAGCTTACAGACACCCAAGGAGAAAACCCCATGCATACTGCAGAGCAAAGTGTCAGGCCCAATAAAACCATCTCAAAAGTCTAGAGAAAATTATGAAGCCACAAGGGATAAGTTTTCAAGCAATTTATTAGAACTATGGGATAAAACTGTGCACCGCATGTCTGTTCTTTCACATTCTAACAATGAACTGTATAAATCACTTATCTGCAATCTATGAGTGTTATCAGCAGCTGTGAGTTAAAAATGCTACCTTTTTAAGAGACACTAATATAAAGGAATACTCAGCAGAGCTAACCAAAACTGAAGCCTTAAGCTGGCCATAGACGCAAAGATCCGATCGTACGAATCGTGAATTCGTACGATTTTCGGACCGTGTGTGGAGAGTCCCGACATTTTTCGTCCGTCGGAGATCGGTCGTTTGGTAGATCGGACAGGTTAGAAAATTTCTGTCGCCTGCCGATAATATCTCTGCGTGTATTGCCGATTGTACGATTTTCAGAGGGAGACTGTCACTAGTGTTGTCAGACATAAGTATCGTACGATTGCTGTCAGGGGCAGAGCATTGGGTGATCTGTTCTTATTTGATCGGAATGGTAAGACTTTGATCTGAATGGTTAGTGGAGGGTCGGGAGATGGGAAAGTCCGATCGTACGTTGATTCGTTTGCGTCTATGGCCAGCTTTAGACCAAGAGAGAGACCTTTTGGTGCAAAGCGCTAAAGATAAGGCAGGGCTCAAGATTACACAACTGCAACAGACTAGGGGGCAAATTCACTAAGATGCGAAGTTGCGCCAGGCGCAACTTCGCCGCACTTCGCCGCACTTTGCCAGGCGTAGTTTCGCCAGCGCTCCGCAAATTCACTAAAATCCGAAGTTGCGCACAGGGGTAGCGTAAGGTTGCGAAGTTGCGCTAGCGTTGATTCGCTATGTAAAGCGAAGTTACGCTAGCGAAGGCTAATTTGCATACGGCGCGAAATTCAAATTTCAATGGAGGAATACGTATCAGCACTACAAATGCCTAGAAAACCTTCAAATCAGCAAATAAAATTTTTATTTTGCCCTACACATGTGCCCACTGTCTAGGTAAGTTGCCATGAGTCAGGAAATGTAGGGGGGAAGGAGGGGAGCCCCAAAAATTTTTTCGATCTTTTTCAGCCTATCACCCATCATGTAGAAAACATGCCAGCGTTTTTTGGGACTTAGAAAAAAATTTGACTTTTTTTGAAACAATCCCTATCTACTCTATTGCGCTTCGCCAGGTCTGAGGTGGCGAAGGAAGTGAATTTGCGTAGTTATGTCGATAGCGAAAATTCGCCTGGCGTAAGGGTGCGAAGTAACACTAGCGAAACTATGCCAGCGTTCGTTAGTGAATTTGCGCAGTAACGAAAATGCCAAACGCTAGCGAATTAACGCTAGCGTTCGGCGCTTCGGCGCTTAGTGAATTTGCCCCTAGGTCTCACAGATCCACATCATCGCAGCTCATATCACAATCTTCTAAAACCTCTCATTCTAGGAAATCTACACAAAGTGACAAGCTTATAGAGGCCCGTGCTAATGCAGAAGCAGCTACGATGCAAATTTCCTATGCTAAAAGAGAGACAAGCAGAGATGCAAACTGAGCCTGCACGCCTGCAAGCTGAAGCACTAGAGCAACAAATTGCAACACTGCGGTCGATTGACAATCTTGAAAGGAGTCTTTTGCTCACTGAGCAAGACCTAGCGGGGTCAGATAGTTTGGGGGGAACAGAACAGCAGCAGGATGTTGAGGCAGCCAGCTAGGTGGGCAAAAGGAAAATGGAGGCTGATCCGGAGATTATACATCGCAACAAATTTGCCAGATTGTGTGAAGATGATGGGAGTATGAACTCTGGATTGGCAATTCTAGATGGGGCTGATCTCTCTAACAGCCGGGAGACCAGTTTCTCTAGTAGTGGTGGGGGGGAGAGTAGAGTCAGGCCTAAGCAGATTGTGGTTGTAGGGGACTCAATTATTAGGAAAGTGGATAGGGTAATTTGTCGTCCGGATCGCTACAACCGAACAGTTTGCTGTCTACCTGGTGCCAGGGTTCGGCATGTGGTTGATCGGATAGACAAATTATTGGGTGGGGCTGGGCACGACCCAGCTGTCTTAGTGCATATCGGTACTAATGACAAAATAAATGGTAGATGGAAGACCTTAAAGAATGATTTCAGGGATCTAGGCTCTAAGATCAAGGAAAGGTCTTCCAATGTAATCTTTTCTGAAATTTTGCCTGTGCCACGTGCAAGTTTAGGAAAACAGCGGGAGTTTAGGGAGCTTAATGCGTGGCTCAAGTCTTGGTGCAGGAAGGAAGGGTTTGGGTTCCTAGAGCACAGGGCTGACTTTTCGTTGGGGTACAACCTATACAGCCGTGACGGTTTGCACCTCAATGGAAGGGGGTCCGCGGTGCTAGGGGAAAGAATGGCTAAGAGGTTGGAGGAGTGTTTAAACTAGGCAAGGGGGGGTGGGTGAGATAAAGGATTATGGGGAAGCTAATGTAGACGGGGCAGTGGGGTTAGTAAGGGGTCATGGGGGAGGAGTGAGGGGGGCATACAGTTTACCAGCTAAGGAGGTCCCTCTGTTAAAAGGAAAACAGAATAATACTAACTTAACATATAATTCTTCACTAAGTAATGCACATTTCAAAAGTAAAAGTAGTAACCTCCGCTGTATGCTGGCAAATGCACGGAGTTTGTCAGGTAAAATGGGAGACCTAGAATTAATTGCATGCTCTAAAAATTATGATATAATTGGTATCACTGAGACCTGGTGGGATGAAACATGTGACTGGATTGTGAATTTAAATGGTTACACCCTTTTTAGGAGGGACAGAGGGATTAAAAAGGGTGGAGGAGTGTGTTTGTATGTAAAGCCTGAATTAAAGCCATGCGCTAAAGAAATAAAAATAGCTGGCACTGGTGAGGGTGTAGAATCACTCTGGGTAGAGATTTCGACTGGGCAAAAGGTATCATCATTGGTGTATGCTATAAACCACCTCGTATAAGTGTCGAGTATGAAGCCCAGCTACTCTTGCAGATACAAGCGGCTTCACAGCTGGGTTGCTATGGGTGACTTCAATTATCCAGACATTGACTGGGGTAATGGGGTTGCTAAGACAGAAAAAGCTAGTAGGTTTGTAAATATGCTGAATGACAACTTTTTATTCCAGCTCGTTCAAGAACCTACTAGGAATAACTCTCTTTTGGACCTTGTAATAACTAACAATACTGAACTCATCTCTAACATTTGTGTGGGTGAGCATTTAGGGAATAGTGATCATAACATGGTCTCCTTTGAGATTCTGTTGCAGAAGCAATTCTATAAGGGAGTAACTAAAACACTAAATTTCAGACGTGCAAACTTTGACAGTATAAGGGCATCTCTGCAACATATTAAGTGGGAAATGCTTTTCACAGGGTTAAACACAGAACAAAAATGGGAAGTCTTTAAAATGCTGCTTAATAAATATACTTGTCAGTATATTCCACTTGTAAGCAAGGAACGTCGTTGCAAAGCAAAACCTTTTTGGTTCAATAGAAGCGTTGGTGTTGAGGTGGGTAAGAAAAGACGTGCTTTTAAGGCTTTCAAGTTAGCTGGTACAGCCGAAACATTTATAAGGTACAAGGAGGCCAATAAATCATGCAAAGAAGCTATAAGGCAAGCTAAAATTGCTATAGAAAAGGATATTGCAGCAAGCAGTAAAAAAAATCCAAAATTATTTTTTAAATATGTCAATAGTAAAAAAATGAAGCAGGAAGGGGTGGGACCCTTACTATCAGAGGGGGGTCAGCTGGTTGATGAAAACAAAATAAAAGCGCAGATTCTGAACTCGTATTTTTCATCTGTCTACACAAATGAAGAACCAGTAAGTGAAGGTTTCCTTCTTAACACTCCCAATTCTAGTAATACAACTAATGATGCATGGTTCACACATGAAGAAATTCAAAAGAGACTTGAACATGTTAAGATTAACAAAGGTCCAGGGCCAGATGGTATTCATCCCAGGGTAATTAGCGAGTTTAGCTCTGTGATTGCCAAACCTCTTTACTTAATTTTTCAGGATTCATTGAGATCTGGCATAGTGCCGAGAGACTGGCGAATTGCTAATGTGGTGCCTCTATTCAAAAAAGGATCCCGTTCTCAGCTCAAAACTATAGGCCAGTTAGTCTGACGTCAGTATTAGGAAAGCTTTTCGAAGGGTTAATAAAGTATAAGATACTGGACTTCATAGGAAATCATAATACTATGAGTTTGTGCCAGCATGGTTTTATGCGTAATAGATCTTGCCAGACTAACTTAATTTCTTTTTACGAGAATGTAAGTAGAGACCTCGATTCTGGGATGGCAGTGGATGTGATTTACTTAGACTTTGCTAAAGCATTTGATACAGTGCCACACAAAAGGTTACTGGTTAAATTAAGGAATGTTGGCCTGGAACATAGTATTTGTACCTGGATAGAGAACTGGCTAAAAGATAGACTACAAAGAGTGGTGGTAAATGGAACATTTTCTAATTGGACCAGTGTTGTTAGTGGAGTACCGCAGGGCTCTGTACTAGGTCCTTTGCTTTTCAACTTGTTTATTAATGACCTGGAGGTGGGCATTGAAAGTACTGTTTCTATTTTTGCAGATGATACTAAATTGTGCAGAACTATAGGTTCCATGCAGGATGCTGCCACTTTGCAAAGTGATCTGTCTAAACTGGAAAACTGGGCAGCAAACTGGAAAATGAGGTTCAACGTTGATAAATGCAAGGTTATGCACTTTGGCAAAAATAATATAAATGCAAGTTATACACTAAATGGCAATGTGTTGGGAGTTTCCTTAAATGAAAAGGATCTAGGGGTCTTTGTAGATAACACGTTGTCTAATTCTGGGCAGTGTCATTCTGTGACTACTAAAGCAAATAAAGTTCTGTCTTGCATAAAAAAGGGCATTAACTCAAGGGATGAAAACATAATTATGCCTTTTTATAGGTCCCTGGTAAGGCCTCATCTGGAGTATGCAGTTCAGTTTTGGACTCCAGTCCTTAAGAGGGATATAAATGAGCTGGAGAGAGTGCAGAGACGTGCAACTAAATTGGTTAGAGCGACAGAAGACTTAAATTATGAGGGTAGACTGTCAAGGTTGGGGTTGTTTTCTCTGGAAAAAAGGCGCTTGCGAGGGGACATGATTACACTTTACAAGTACATTAGAGGACATTATAGACAAATGGCAGGGGACCTTTTTACCCATAAAGTGGATCACCGTACCAGAGGCCACCCCTTTAGACTAGAAGAAAAGAACTTTCATTTGAAGCAACGTAGAGGGTTCTTCACAGTCAGGACAGTGAGGTTGTGGAATGCACTGCCGGGTGATGTTGTGATGGCTGATTCAGTTAATGCCTTTAAGAATGGCTTGGATGATTTTTTCGACAGACATAATATCAAAGGCTATTGTGATACTAAACTCTATAGTTAGTATAGGTATGGGTATATAGAATTTTAATTAAAAGTAGGGAGGGGTGTGTGTATGGATGCTGGGTTTTCATTTGGAGGGGTTGAACTTGATGGACTTTGTCTTTTTTCAACCCAATTTAACTATGTAACTATGTAACTATGAAGCTACATGGCAACAATCTGAAGCAGCTACTGAGGCCACACTCAAACAAGCAGAAGCTGCATGCCAGCAATATGAAGCAGCTGCTGAGGCCGCATGCAAGCAAGCTGAGGCTGCACACCAGCAATCTGAAGCAGCAGCTGAGGCTACATGCAAGCAAGTGGAAGCTGCACACCAGCAAGCAGAATCTGCACGTAAAAGGCAATAATGGTAGCTGAATTAGAAATTCTTCAAATGGAAAAGGAGAAAGCTTCAGCTATTGCAAAGTTAATCATTCTTGAACAAGAGCTGGGAGGAGCACCTGATTAGGACTGCCTCATTTCAGTGGAGTCTGAAGATCCTATTGAAAGTACAAGTAAATATGTACTAAGCCAGGATGCATCTAATGACAACCAACCAATCTTACAAAATCCAAGGATAACTCCTGCAACCCACAATACAGGTCAATCTCTTTTACCTGTCACTACTAACACTGCTGTACCTTACAGTGCCCAAACCGCAGAGCTGCAAACGCCAGCATAACAATACAGATGTAGTCACGTGACACAAGATGATACCTCCTGCCACCACCCAGGTGAATTCCAGTGATGAACCTCAGTTACAATCAACAAAGG
Organism: Xenopus laevis; assembly: GCF_017654675.1. NCBI lineage: Eukaryota > Metazoa > Chordata > Amphibia > Anura > Pipidae > Xenopus > Xenopus laevis. Next base: position 46,462,144 of record NC_054386.1, read on the forward strand.
CCTTAGAGTGCAAGGAGCTTCTCCAGAAGTTTGGGTTTTGCAATAAGGGCTGTGCTTCCTCAGACCATTTTGCTAAGGACTGTAAGACTGTTATTAAGTGTACAGAGTGCAGCAGTGACAAGCATAACCCAACAATGCATCCAACACCTCTTCCTGACAGTCCATGGTGGGGGGAACAAGGATGTGTTCCAGTTTCAACCAAGATTTCAACTTCATATACTGAAGTCTATGGAGAAGGCTATAGTCCCAGGTCCTGTGGCAAGGTATGCCTAGTCCAGGTATATCCTGAAGGGCAACCAGAGAAAGCAATAAAGACTTATTCTATGCTTGATAACCGAAGCAACAGATCTTTAGCAAGGCCACAGTTCAACTGGTCATATAGAGACCCTGGGCAGAAGAGCTAATGTCTCCTCAATCAAGGTAAAACCTACACTACACTAATTTACCTACACTAATTGAATGTGATGAGATACCTAATAACAGGGAGGAGATTGCCACACCAAAAGCTGCATACCACCAACCCCACTTTAGGTACCTGGCTAATCAGATTCCTGCCATGCAAAGGGATGCTGAAATCCTGCTCTTGTTGGGGAAAACATTCTCTTTAAGGTACACCAACAGTGCAATGGTCCTCAAGATGCTCCCTATGCACAAAGACTGGACTTAGGCAGGGTAATAATGGGCGATGTATGTATAGACAAAATGCACGGACCATCTGAAGTTGACTCCATTAAAACTCATGTATTGAGAAGTGGACGAGCAACTCACTTCAGACGGTGTCCTCGTCATTTTGAGGTAAAGGAGAATCCTAAAGGTACGATCCTAGCATCCAGTGTCACTCCAATCTCTTGTGATGACAAGTTTGGGTATACAGTGTTTCATACTACAAATGATGACAACAAAATTGCACCTTCTGTTGAGGACAAAGAGTTTATCAGTATAATAAACACTGAATTCTTTAAAGACAACTCAAACAGTTGGATTGCACCCATACTATTCCATGCTACAAGAACCAAACTTCCAAACAATCGTGAGCAATCCAGATTTGCCTCACTGCAGAGAACTCTTAAAAGCAAACCTGAAATGAAAAATCATTTTGTTGCCTTTATGAATAAATATTTGACAATGATCATGCAACCAGGCCTGTGTCCACAGATATCTTTACAGGTACTTCCTGGTTAACAGGTCCTGAATTCTTGCTGGATCACTCAGAACTTACAACTTCTGCAGATGTCTTCAGTCTCCTGGATCCTGACAGAGACCCTGAGATTCATCCTGAAGTTTCAACTCTTGTCACGAGAATTGACCAAGGATTAAACTTAGGTTCTCAACATTTTGAGCCCTTCTCCAAGTGGACACAACTTGAACGCACCATTGAAAGGTCTACATTGTACATTGTTACCAGGCACAATCTACAGATGCTAAAGGCTGCTCTGGCTGGCACCTATGCCACAGATCTACTGCAGCAGATATTGCTACCATGATCCATAATTGATAAAAATCCTCTTATTACACAGGATTATGGAAGATAGCTCATACTGTATTACAAGTTGATCCAGGGACTAGTCTGATTGCCATTTTGGAGTCAGGAAGGAATTTTTTCCCCTCTGAGGCAAATTGGAGAGGCTTCAAATGGGTTGTTTGCCTTCCTCTGGATCAACTAGCGGTTATATAAGGAATAAATTGAGGGTTTTTGGAAAAGTCAAATGTGCAAGGGCAAATGTGGCAGCTTGTGTAAATTTGAAGCAGCTTAGAGTTAAACATGAAGATAAATGGGTATACTGATACACACAGAACGCAGAAGTTCTATAAAGCGAGGAAGAATGACAGAGGGGAAACAAGAAGAATTATGTACTGGAAAAGAAAGAAGCTAGAATAATGTTGAGAAAAAAAATGCAAGAGGGATTGATGAGAGTAGCAAATGCAGATTAAAAATGTCATCTATAAGAAGAGTATCTTTTACAATGTTCTTTAATAAATTTCAGAGTATGGCAGAGTGAACTACCTTACAGCATGCTAAAAATATTGTGTGTGTGTGTGTGTGTGTGTTTGCAGAGAGAGCTGATAGAACTGGATAATTTATCATAGAGACAGAATATTAATAATTGCACAGAAATTGTGCTTTGAAAATGTTGATACATTTTTTCCCCCGTAAATAAATAATTTTGCACAAAAGAAACCAATGGAAAGTCATTCAGTTGTAAGAAGTATCACCAATGAAAAGGGGCATCTATTAGGATGCTTGTTGCAGGTACCACATTAACACTATTTGTAGCTAACGTTGAAAACAAGTATAAAAGGACAGTGGCCTTGTATTTACTTAAGTCCAATTGAATATTGGTCACAAAGAGCAGCAACCCTGGAGTTGGTTATGCAGAAGATCATTTTAGCAAACAAGCCCAAGAGGAAAAAAAATTTAAAAAATTATATATATATATATATATATATATATATATATATATATATATATAAACTGTGTACAGAATGAGACTATGTAAGAGAAGAGTGAGAAGATATAAATGAATAATTTTAAAAAATTTTAAAGGTTAAATTAAGACCAAACTAGAATTTACAGTTTACCCATATTTATCATTTAAAACTAAGGAAAAATATTGCTGCGTGAAAAATCCTAATTTTTCGTATTTTATGTATTTTTGGATTCAGACTTTTTTGCAGCTTTGGGGTATAATTCATCGAAAAAAAAATTTTGATGTTTTTTTTTCAGCTAAAAATTCAGATTTTATAGTAAAAGAAAGTCGAATTTTTCAAGTTTTTACCATTCAGAGTATAATAAATAAAACCCATAGGGGCCGATTCACTAAGCTCGAGTGAAGGATTCGAATGAAAAAAATTCGAATTTCGAAGTATTTTTTTGGTACTTCGACCATCGAATTGGTTAAATTCGTTCGAATACGAACGAAATCGAACGAATCGAACGAAAAATCGTTCGACTATTCGACCATTCGATAGTCGAAGTACTTTCCCTTTAAAAAAAACTTCGACCCCCTACTTCGGCAGGTAAAACCTACCGAAGTCAATGTTAGCCTATGGGGAAGGTCCCCATAGGTTTGCTAACCTTTTTTTGATCGAAGGATTTTCCTTCGATCGTTGGATTAAAATCCTTCGAATCGTTCGATTCGAAGGATTTAATCGTTCGATCGAACGAAAAATCCTTCGATCGATCGAACGAACGTTTAGCGCTAAATCCTTCGACTTCGATATTCGAAGTCGAAGGATTTCAATTCGAGGGTCGAATTTCGAAGTATTTTTTACTTCGAAATTCGACCCTTAGTGAATCTGCCCCTTAGTGTCTGATTTACTAACACTCTTATTTTACCCTCAACCGTTTTTGTGTTAAAAATCATGTATTTAATAATTACTGTAAACCACATATAATTGAAAATGTATTAAAGGGATTGTTCACCTTTAAATAAACTTTTAGTATAATGTAGAGAGTGATATTCTAAGACAATTTGCAACTGGATTTCATTTTTTATTATTTATGAGCTTTTGATTCAGCAGCTCTTCAGTTTGAAATGTCATCAATCTGGTTGCTAGGGTCCAAATAAGAGGGTCCAATAAGAGACTGAAATATGAATAGGAGAGGGCCTGAATAGAAAGATGAGTAATAAAAAGTAGCAATAACAATAAATGTGTAGCCTTACAGAGCATTTATTTTTAGATGTGGTTAGTAACCCCATATTTGAAAACTGGAAATAGTCAGAAGATAAAAAATTAAAAATGAAGACCAATAAAAAGTTGCTTAGAATTGGCCATTCTGTAACATACTAAAAGTTAACTTAAAGGTGAACCACCCCTTTAAGGGATACATTTAGCAAATGTTTTTTACAGTGAGAGCTGTGAAGATGTGGAATTCTCTCCCTGAATCAGTTGTACAGGCTGATACATTAGATAGCTTTAAGAAGGGGTTGGATTGCTTTTCAGCAAGTGAGGGAATACAGGGTTATGGGAGATAGCTCATAGTACAAGGTGATCCAGGGACTAGTCCGATTGCTATTTTGGAGTCAGGAAGGAATTTTTCCCCCTCTGAGGCAAATTGGAGAGGCTTCAGATGGTTTTTTTTTGCCTTCCTCTGAATCAACTGGCAGTTAGGCAGATTTAAAAAAAAAGTTACTATGTGAGATTAGAGCCAGTACAGAAAAAAATTGATATCAAATGGTGAACTCTAAGGAGCCTCTTTACTAACAATCAAATTGTGATTTTTTTTCCACGAATCACGAAAAAGTTGTTGTGCCTGCTTGGATTTCCTATCATAGAGACACTGCAGATGCAGATCCGGTAGCAGGGCTGCTGAACTTCTCTCATGTTGGAGGTACAGCATAGTAGCGATGGCTTTAGAATATTGCCATGGGTTAAGCTGGCAAGGTCCTATTTATTTGATAAAATGAGAATAAATGCTGTCGCCATTTTATACCCATCTTTGTCTTCTGATCTTAAGGTATATAATAATGTGGTTCAGTGGGATGGCTCAAGGCAAAAGGTCAAATTGAGAAATCCCATTGTCATGCTCTGGGACCTAGGCGTTACTAGATAAGGGATCTTTCCATAAATTGTATCTAAAGTCTGATAAAAATCATTTAAATGTGAATTAAACCCAGTAGAATTTGTTTGCGTCCAGTACGGATTAATTATATATATATATATATATATATATATATATATATATATATATATATATATATATATTATTTGATTAAAAGGAAGTCTATAGGAGACAGCCTTCATGTATCCCATACCTGTATGGGTGATTTCTTAAAGATAAAGTGGGCGACTACAACCCAAACTTCTCTAATGTTTTGGTTGAGACATCTTATGAAACTAGGTTCTAGTATTGTTGAATCAAATAATGCTGGGAAGTCCTCAGCACAGAGTAAGTAACAAACACAGACATGTTAAAGGTTATTGTGATGTTTAAAGGAAAAGTGTATGTACCGGTAATAATTTAATTAGCCTAGGAGTATTTATTCCAAAAAATAAAAATATCATGACTTTTCTTAGAGTGATCTGCCAGGAGAGAATGACACTCCCCTGCTACACTGCTATATAGTGTGTGTAGGGAGTGGCCACTTCCTCTTTGGCCTGTGGATGGTGATCCAGCTGGGTGTGCTCAGGGAAGCCTGGGCACAGCTAGGCCCAGAAAGGCCCATGTGCTTTGGAGAAGTAGTTGGGGACCAGGTAACCCCGTGAATGAGGAATAGTTACACTAGGGCAGACTTGTCATAGTCTCTCTAGGAGAGAAAGGCAGAGAGGTGAGAGAGAAAGAGCAGCTGAAGCTCCAACGAGGATTTGCAGTAAGGGAGTAGCTTCCCAGAGGCTTTATGTGTTGCCTCCAGTCAGGGACCTCAGTGAAGAGGGACTGTAAGGGTAGAAGCTGCTTTCCTGACAACTTCCAGGAGGGATTGAGTGTGTAATACTGCAAATGCCTAATGGAGACCTTTCCTCTGTGAGAAATGCCTAATGCCTGCAGCTCTGTGTGAGAAATGTGCTATTGCCTCAGCTCCTGCGTGAGTACTAAACCTGTGGTCACTTGCTTTGTGCATAGTTAAATAAACCGTTTCTGTTTTACTGCAAGAACCTCCTGGCGCCCATCTTTTGTTGTATGCACAGTAGCCTGGGGGATGTAGTTGCACTACACCATAGAGGGAACACTTCCACATGGCGAAGGCCCTGACCCTGTTGTGTGAGTCGCAGTGTAACCCATGCTTCTACTGCTAGCTGGACAGTTTAACTATTTGTGTGCTATGCAGCCCAAATAGGTGTTACATGTGCATGTATTAATATTCAGAGCAATGAATACATAATAGTCAACATAATATATTGGAAATGCAATAAGTATATAAGAACTTCTAACATTTTCTCTGTTCTCTCTTTTATGGCAGTGCTGTCTAAAGCATTGTGCAATCCGTGCAGAGCAAAGAGCTTTTGGAAGTGCTCAGTTTGCTGGCATTACATCGCCCTACCCATTTGCAGACTCAGCTCAGTGTTCTGCATATGTACTGCATGGGTATAAATAGCTGGCTATATTTAGAAAAACCTTTTCCATTCATTTCTGCTGATGTAAATTTACTGAGTGGGGTTTTATGCAAGAGAGGCAGAAAATTAATCTTTCTCCAGTAGAATTTTTTTTATATTCTGCTGTGAAGATTGCTTTTTGTTCAAAAAACAAAACATGTAAAGATAACTGAATGACTTAAATAAAAGTAACAGAATTGATAAGTTTAATATGTAAAAACATCTTGATAGATGCTCTCAATCTGCTTAATGATAGCATAATATTAATTTAAGCAATAATGCTATATTTACAATGTAGACCCCACTTAGTAAACAAAGTACAGGTATGGGACCAGTTATCCAGAATGCTTGGGACCTGGGGCTTTACAGATAACGGATATTTCTGTCATTTGGATCTTTATACCTTAAGTCTAGAAAATCATGTAAACATTTAAGGGATTATTTATAAAAATCAGAATATTTCTCATACTTTTCGGAGAAATACTCCAACCAAATCTGCATGGATTTCCTGTGCAGGAAAAAAACTCAATAAAAACGTGAAACAATTTTAATCATACAATTTTTTTGGATTTAGTGTTCAGATTATTGTCTGAAAACCACAACATTTTTGTATTATTGCACAAAACCCAGCGCAGATCAGGATATCTTTGGGACTTTTCCCAGTGACTTGTACATGTACTCGGCAGGTCTGAGTTGGAGTACTTTTTTATTCAGACTTTTAATACCCTCCGGGTTTAATAAATTCCAAATAATTTTTTTTGGAATTTTTTTTCCACTAAAAATTCAGATTATATAGTAAAAAAAGTAGAATTTTTCATGTTTTTGGCATTCTGACTTAAGTAAATAACCCCTAAATCAAATAGGCTGATTTTTGCTTCCCATATGGATTGATTATTGTAGTTTGGATCAAGTACAAGGTACTATTTTATTATTACAGAGAAAAATGCAATAATGTTTGAAAAAATCCGATTATTAAGATAATTCTGTAATTCAGAGCTTTCTGATAACGAATCCCATACCTGTACTATATGCCAAACTGATGCAAATCACCTTGATTTTACTTACAATGCAGAATTCCAGCTTAATGGTGAATGCTGCTAAGTAGCATGTATCACAAATTGAATGTATTTTACCAATGCAGATGTTAATTTACAGTTTAGTGGTAAGCCACAAGAAGTGCAGAAGTGAGTATCACATAAAAACATCAAGTACAACACACTGCCAAATTCTATACTCGCTGGAAGTGATATCAACACAAGAACTAGATGGCAGATGGAGAAGTTTAAGGGGCCTATTTAGTAAATGTCAAATTTTGTGGTCAAGTTTTTAAAGGGGAAACTGTTACGATATATATTAATTGGTGTGCTCTCATACAGATCCCATACTGATCTCATACTGATAGTGTCATCTTTGTCTGCTAATGCAGAAATGTTAATAACGTTATGTCTTCTTAAAGCAAGAGAAGCATGGTGTCTGTGTTTAGTTTCTCCTCTGTCTAAAAGAAAGCTGCAGGCTCATGTGAGATTGAGTTATCCCATCTCTTAAGCAGAATGGCAACAGAAACACTAGAATTTTAAGAAGAAAAAGCTGCTAAAAATATGAATCTGAAAATAACAATTGGGACATGTTTTCAACCTTTAGGATTCTCAATAGTTTTGGTCTGTCCATTCGATAATCCGTTAAATTCGAGTTTTCGGGGTGACAATTCTATAATGTTTTCTCTCATTTTGTGTTCTGTCCTCAGTACGTGTTACCCTGGGGTAGTGTGTAGCTTGACATGCAGCTAAACCCCTTCCTTCATTAATCCACTGACACAGCATATTGAGCTTCAGTTTTAGTAACAAAGGGCAAGGTGTAAAACTAAGGGAGATAGAAAATGACAGTGCTTAGTAAGCTGTACAATATAACATAATATATATAAATACATAAACAGTGTATAGCTTATGTAAATTAAAGGGGATGAGAGGCATCTGTAATAGTATAAGGCTTAGATACCTAGGGAGAAACATATACTGAATAGCAGGGCCATGAGGTAGCTGCATATATAACAGATATAAACTTGCATAAAAAGGTACAAACAAGTAAATAATTATCTGCCTTTATCGATAGGCTTGGGCTATAAACAATACCTACCAAAGATGCTACCACGAGGCTAGATGGGGTAGGATTGCTGCAGATAGTGACATGCTAGCTGTGTACATTATGAAAATGGCAGCTACAGTGATCATTTCCTAGATTACACAGGATCACATGGGAAGGCTATGGTGGCTTAAGAAGGACATTTCGATAGAAAAGGCATTACCATACAAATGAATGATAAGTTAATGCAATACAAAACTATAAACAATGCTGGAGGCATAACATTTTGAATGGACGCTCGATTTTGTTTCACCAATATTTTAGCAGGGCTGGACTGGGCCGGCAGGACCCCGGGAAAAAACCTGATCCCGATCTGCCGGAACGAAATCAAAAATATGTGTGGGGTGCCCAATGTGCCAGTCTGACCCTGTATTTTAGAGACATTTTATTGGAATATAAGGGGATTTGGGTTTGGGAGGTTTTTGTTGTGAAAAAAAGTTGAGTTTTAGTTAATAAGCCCCTAAATCATGAATAGTGTTGAGCAATTTTTTTCATAAGGCATGGATTTGCGCTAGGGTTGCCACCTGTCCGGTTTTGACCCGGACAGCCCGGTATTTTGAGGGGTTGTCTGGGTCTATACTTCCTGCCTGGTTTTCTAAAAAAGGAAAACCGGATGGGATTCCCTTGATTGACACGTGATCGGCCAATCGCTGATCGCTGCATCATAGCCCCGCCCACTGATGCCACGGGTCCGTCCACTGATGTCACAGACACGCCCACTGATGTCACAGGCACACCCACTGATGTCACAGACACGCCCATTGACGGCACAGACCTCCCCCCGCCTGGTCTCAGCCAGAAATAAAGATAGCTTATACTTGATGAATCTAATTAAAACTGAGCTTGTGTGTGAAATTTCTACAGCTATGTAGTTTCCCAGAAACCCTATATCCAGTAAGTTCTGAATTATGGGGAGGCCGTCTACCATAGAGTCCATTAAAAGTAAATTATTCAGATCTGCCCCTGTATCTAAATGTATATAAAAACACTTTCGTTTTTGGCATTACTTTAAATACAAGAAAAACGGCATAGTACTATACCAGTAGTAACAGCTCACTAGGGAGCCCATTTATTAATAATTGAATTTGTTCAATTGAATTGAAAAATTTGTGGTTTTCCTATACAGTAGTTCTAAAAAAACCTCTAAAATTCGAGATTTATAAAGTGTAAAAACTTCTATGTTAATAGAAGCTGCACTGATCTCATTGGACCGCTTTTAGAGGGTATCGAATTTTTTTCGCTAGTAATTGTCCTAAAAACTAGAATTTTTAGAGGTTTTAGAGGTATTATGATTTCTTTAGCTTATTGCTTTTTTTATTCTTGTTTTTTACATTTAGATTTTTTAATAAATCTCATGACAGTTTTTTCATGTTTTCAAAAACCTGTAAAACCACTAAAATTAGACTGTTGATAAATAGGCCTCCATGACCTCTCTCTTAGCTTAGATCCCTCATGATTAGCGATGAACGAAACTGTTCCATTTTGCTTTGCCAAAAAAAGTCACGAAACGGCAAACAAATTCACGAAACAACGAAAAACTTGCAAAACGCATTGAAGTCAATAGGTGTCATTTTTTTTTTTTTTTTTTACACACAACAATATTTTCTCACTCCAAATGCATTAAAGTCAATGTGCATTTTTTTCTTTGTTGATTTTGCAGTATCTGAAATGACAGAACAAACGGGGGGTCTTCCTTTTGGGGCCCCCTATGCCACGTGCTTGGGTACACCTATACATATTGGGCATCAAACTGTTCAGTGGACCCCAGGATTTCATATTTGGGGTGTTTTACATTGATACCTAATGATGTGTGGGAGATATGTTGCTGTAGAATGGAAGCTTTGAGGTCATTTTTCAAAAATTCACCAATTTCTATAAAACATTATAAATTTAGGAAACAATTGCAACTTGGTAGTTTAGAGTACAAAGATATTTTTACCCATTTTTGGTTCACCAGAATCTGTTCTTTGTAGTAATGGGTAGTTTTCTAGGATAAACCTACTGTTAGCGGAATGTTTGGCCTTGAAATCAAAAGTATGCCGTTTGGGGAGCATTGCTTTGGAAATTTGGTTGTTTACTGCTTGTAGATTTTGAGCTATACAAGTGAGAAATCTTCATAAAACTATATATATTTGGTATTGCCGCGTTCAGGAGACAGACCTTTCTAAATCGGCTGTGTTCTCGTACATAAAATAAATGATGTTTCTGATATATGTGATTGTTCTTCGTGAAACATGATTTTTTTCATTTTATTAGACACTTAGAAGCCTATATTTTTTTACAGAAGTAGAATTATACCAAAATTCTTGCATATTGTGAAAGTTCAGGTTGTCCTGAAAAAAACAATATATTGTTTTCCTGGGTAAACTAGAAGACCACCCCAGGAAAGGCCCTTAAAGTGAAAGAGTGCAAAATATCTAAAAACTGCTTGGCAGTAGATGTTCGCATCTAGGACAAAACGGCTGGCAGGGAAAGGGTTAAGGGCAGATTTATCAAGGGTCAAATTTCAATTAATTTGTTTAATTATTACAAAGATAAAGGAAATCTTTTTTTAAAATTGGAATTATTTGAATAAAATTGAGTCTTTGTGACATGGCCATCCTGTAATTTGGAGCATTCTGGCTAATGGGTTTCTGGATAAAGGATACCATTACCTGTTAAAATAATGTTTTTTTTGTATTATAACTGTGACTTGGTCTTTAAAGATGAATTGCCTGTCTCAGTTATGTCTCAGAACAAAGCTGAAGCCTTCCAAGGGAATATTATTATTTTACCATCATAGGTATACAACACATGTATGGCTTTATGATACATCTACTGTGGATAAAAAAATCTTTGAATGCCATTAAAAATGTAGACCCTGCTTCAGAAATTAACAATACCATTTAAATATCTATATGATTATATTACCTAGTACCTTCAAACAATGCTAAATATGATTATATCAGAATTATATTTTTCACAAAAATATTGTGATATGTAAAACATAGGTCTTTATTGTAAAATGTACTTAAATTTTCTGACTACTGTAATTCCCCCACACACACACACACACACGCATCAGGTTGTAGCATTTGACCTTATAGTTTGTCAAATCAATGGCATGTTATTGCTGTAGAATTAGATGGCTTGACTGGTGTTGTAGCATAACAGAACAGCTAATTAAACAAGTGCATGAGTGGCAGGGGAAAGGTCGTGTTGTCATATCCCTCCCCCATCTACAAGACTCCTTTTTATACAATGAGTGATTGCAGCAGAGGAAATGACTGCAGAGGAGGGTGAAGCTCGAATAGGAAGCAGCAAATAATGATAGCAGTATAAAACAGAATTCAAGTGAATGAGCGGTATCAAGAGTATGAGAAATGAGAATGAAAATAATCATAAGATGGCGGGGTAAAGCTACAGAGAAACGATGAGCTGGGTTAAGAAAACAGTATTTTGGATTGAAATATAACATATCAGAAATGGCAGGGATCTGCCAATTATGAAAACCTTTATGAAAATATTAACTGGCTAAATGAAAAGAATATAGACAAAGATAAGCAAAGCCAAAGGTTGAATTTTAGAGTAATGTGAATTTTTTTTAAACTAAATTAGATTTTTTTCACAATTTGAATGGTATGTTATTTATGAAAACAATTGAAAGTCCAAAATTTCTATTGAATAATCCTGCCTCAAATACTGGAATCGAATTTAAATTGAGTTTTCCTCAAAAAAAAACCTCGACTTTTGCACGTCAAATTTTTTTTTGACCTGCAATTTTTTTTTCACCCATTGGAGTCTATGGGGTGTCATTTTCACCTCCATGCCATACATAATGGAACGTAGCAAATTAACATCTCCAAATGGGAGGTCCAAACAAAAGGCAATCTGGATCACATGATGTAACCCTCTTTCAGATAAACACCAGATTGGGGGTAGGGTTGGGCTTTTAAAACTTTGGGAAGAGATCTTCTGATGGGGCAGTGAGGCAAGGCCTGCTTACAAAAAAGTTGTTGGTGAATATTGTGACAATGTATAGATAAAGGAGCAAAAATCGATGCAATATTTCCACTACCCAACCCACCTCCTAATTTTCATATTTATAACTGGGCACTGCTTCTCATCCTGGTATTTAACTGACTATTTCTTACCCCATGATAGGTTCTATATAAGGGATTTATATAATCCCAAAGGTCAAATTCTAGTGGTTTTAGAGGTTTTTGAAACTATAGTCACAAACTCTTAAGTGGCCTTTTTATTAAACCTCAATTTTCTCTGGTTGAGTTTTTTTTTTTTTTCAAATTTCAACTATTACAAGTTGACTTGCAAACATATGTTCGTACACATACCGTACTTCAGAATATACAGGTCAACAAATATATATCCACATTACAGAAAAATGAAAACATCTGGTTGAGTTTTTAAAGGTGATAAACCTCAATTTTTAAAGTAAAAAATAAATGTAATTTTTTGAGAGTTATGATGCTCTGAAGATGATAAAAAATAGAATCCAAAAATACTCCAGCTAAAACCTGTCTAAATCATGTAGAAGTCAATGGCAGATGGTCCCTTTTTACCTTCAGGATTCTCAATAGTTTTAGGCTGTTAATAATCTGATAAATTGGAGTTTTTTGAGCAACAATTCGAAAAAGTTGTAAGATTTGAGCATCAAAGTCATACATTACAGGCTTTCATGGTTTTTACACTTAGGGGCAGATTTATCAACGGTCGAATTGAAAATTTGAATTTTTCGAATTTTGAGTTTTTTTATGACCAAAACTGTCAAATTTGACTACCCCGGTAATTGTTAAAATCTGATTTGAGTTTTTTTTTTCAAAATCGAATTTGATTTTTAAAATTTATCATACACTGGCACTTTAAGAATTTGACTATTCACCACCTTAAACCTGCCGAATTACTGTTTTAGATGTCCTGGGATCAATTTGGAGTTGTTTGACATTCGAGTTTTTTGTAGAAAAAAACTCGAATTAAGTTTTAAAAACTCGAATCAAATTCGATTCGAATTTGCGGGTAAATCCTATTCAACCAAGTTTGAAAAATTTGATTTTTTATAATAAATTGCTATTGGTTGAATTTCGAGTTTATGGGAGTTTTTGAGTTTAAAATGACTCCCATGAACTTGAAATTTGACCCTTGATAAATCTGCCCTTAACCCTTTCCCTGCCAGCCGTTTTGTCCTAGATGCGAACATCTACTGCCAAGCAGTTTTTAGATATTTTGCACTCTTTCACTTTAAGGGCCTTTCCTGGGGTGGTCTTCTAGTTTACCCAGGAAAACAATATATTGTTTTTTTCAGGACAACCTGAACTTTCACAATATGCAAGAATTTTGGTATAATTCTACTTCTGTAAAAAAATATAGGCTTCTAAGTGTCTAATAAAATGAAAAAAATCATGTTTCACGAAGAACAATCACATATATCAGAAACATCATTTATTTTATGTACGAGAACACAGCCGATTTAGAAAGGTCTGTCTCCTGAACGCGGCAATACCAAATATATATAGTTTTATGAAGATTTCTCACTTGTATAGCTCAAAATCTACAAGCAGTAAACAACCAAATTTCCAAAGCAATGCTCCCCAAACGGCATACTTTTGATTTCAAGGCCAAACATTCCGCTAACAGTAGGTTTATCCTAGAAAACTACCCATTACTACAAAGAACAGATTCTGGTGAACCAAAAATGGGTAAAAATATCTTTGTACTCTAAACTACCAAGTTGCAATTGTTTCCTAAATTTATAATGTTTTATAGAAATTGGTGAATTTTTGAAAAATTACCTCAAAGCTTCCACTCTACAGCAACATATCTCCCACACATCATTAGGTATCAATGTAAAACACCCCAAATATGAAATCCTGGGGTCCACTGAACAGTTTGATGCCCAATATGTATAGGTGTACCCAAGCACGTGGCATAGGGGGCCCCAAAAGGAAGACCCCCCGTTTGTTCTGTCATTTCAGATACTGCAAAATCAACACATTTACATAGTTTTGGGGGGCGGCAAAGGTAGAAAAAAGTACGTTCACCCCAGAAAACCATATATTTTCGCAAAGTACACATTCCCCTGAATCCAAATTGGGTATGCATGTCTTTCTACACCAAAGTACCAAGCGGCAAACCATTCCTAAATTTGGTGATTTTGGTGACATTTCCAAAAATCACCTAAAAATTTCTACCCTGCAGCATCGTATTACCCACATACTTTTAGGTATCAAGAGAAATCACCCCAAATATGAAAGCCTAGGGTCCTCTGAACAGTTTGATGCCCAATATGTATAGGTGTACCCAAGCAAGTGGCATATAGGGGCCTGAAAAGGAAGACCCCCATATGGTCTATCATTTCAGATACTTCAAAATCAACAGATTTACATCGTTTTGAGGGGGGCAAATGTAGAAAAAAGTAAGTTCACCCCAGAAAACCATATATTTTCGGAAAGTACACATTGCCACGAATCTAAATTGGGTATGCATGTCTTTGCACTCCAAAGTACCAAGCCGCAAACCATTCCTAAATTTGGTGATTTTGGTGACATTTCCAAAAATCACTTAAAAATGTCTAACCTGCAGCATCGTATTTCCCACATACTTTTAGGTATCAATTGAAATCACCCCAAATATGAAAGCCTAGGGTCCTCTGAACAGTTTGATGCCCAATATGTATAGGTGTACCCAAGCAAGTGGCATATAGGGGCCTGAAAAGGAAGACCCCCATATGGTCTGTCATTTCAGATACTGCAAAATCAACACATTTACATAGATTTGGGGGCGGCAAAGGTAGAAAAAAGCACGTTCACCCTAGAAAACCATATATTTTCGGAAAGTACATATTCCCCAAATCCAAATTGGGCATGCATGTCTTTCTACGCCAACGTACCAAGCCGCAAACCATTCCTATATTTGGTGATTTTGGTGACATTTCCAAAAATCACTTCAAAATTTCTACCCTGCAGCATCGTTTTTCCCCACATACTTTTAGGTATCAAGATTAATCACCCCAAATATGAAAGCCTAGGGACCTCTGAACAGTTTGATGCCCAATATGTATAGGTGTACCCAAGCACGTGGCATACAGGGGCCCCAAAACGAAGACCCCCATATAGTCTGTCATTTCAGGTACTGCAAAATCAACACATTTACATCATTTTGGTGTGGGGGGGGGCAAAAGTAGAAAAAAGTAAGTTCACCCAAGAAAACCATATATTTTCGGAAAGTACACATTCCCACGATTCCAAATTGGGTATGCATGTCTTTCTACGACAAAGTACCAAGCCGCAAACCATTCCTAAATTTGGTGATTTTGGTGACATTTCCAAAAGTCACCTCAAAATTTCTACCCTGCAGCATTGTATTACCCACATACTTTTACGTATCAAGAGAAATCACCCCAAATATGAAAGCCGAGGGTCCTCTGAACAGTTTGATGCCCAATATGTATAGGTGTACCCAAGCACGTGGCATACAGGGGCCCCAAAAAGAAGACTCCATATGTTCTGTCATTTTAGGTACTGCAAAATCAACACATTTACATCTTTTTGGCGGGGGGGCAAAAGTAGAAAAAAGTACGTTCACCCCAGAAAACCATATATTTTCGGAAAGTACACATTGCCACGAATCTAAATTGGGTATGCATGTCTTTGTACTACAAAGTACCAAGCCGCAAACCATTCCTAAATTTGGTGGTTTTGGTGACATTTCCAAAAGTCACTTCAAAATTTCTACCCTGCAGCATCGTATTTGCCCACATACTTTTAGGTATCAAGATAAATCACCCCAAATATGAAAGCCTAGGGTCCTCTGAACAGTTTGATGCCCAATATGTATAGGTGTACCCAAGCACGTGGCATATAGGGGCCCCAAAAGGAAGACCCCCATATGGTCTGTCATTTCAGGTACTGCAAAATCAACACATATACATAGTTTTGGGGGGGAGCAAAGGTAGAAAAAAGTACATTCACCCCAGAAAACCATATATTTTCAGAAAGTACACATTGCCACGAATCCAAATTGGGTATGCATGTCTTTCTACGCCAAAGTACCAAGCCGCAAGCCATTCCTAAATTTGGTGATTTTGGTGACATTTCCAAAAGTCACCTCAAAATTTCTACCCTGCAGCATCGTATTACCCACATACTTTTAGGTATCAAGAGAAATCACCCCAAATATGAAAGCCTAGGGTCCTCTGAACAGTTTGATGCCCAATATGTATAGGTGTACCCAAGCACGTGGCATATACGGGCCCCAAAAAGAAGACCCCCATTTGTTCTGTCATTTCAGATACTGCAAAATCAACACATTTATATAGTTTTGGGGGGCGGCAAAGGTAGAAAAAAGTACGTTCACCCCAAAAAAACATATATTTTTGGAAAGTACACATTGCCACGAATCTAAATTGTGTATGCATGTCTTTGTACTACAAAGTACCAAGCTGCAGACCATTCCTAAATTTGGTGATTCTGGGGACATTTACAAAAATGACTTCAAAATTTCTACCCTGCAGCATCGTATTACCCACATACTTTTAGGTATCAAGAGAAATCACCCCAAATATGAAAGCCTAGGGTCCTCTGAACAGTTTGATGCCCAATATGTATAGGTGTACCCAAGCACGTGGCATACAGGGGCCCCAAAACGAAGACCCCCATATGGTCTGTCATTTCAGATACTGCAAAATCAACACATTTACATTGTTTTGAGGGGGACAAATGTAGAAAAAAGTAAGTTCACCCCAGAAAACCATATATTTTCGGAAAGTATACATTCTCACGAATCCAAATTGGGTATGCATGTCTTTCTACTCCAAAGTACCAAGCCGCAAACCATTCCTAAATTTGGTGATTTTGGTGACATTTCCAAAAATCACCTCAAAATTTCCACCATACAGCATCGTATTTCCCACATACTTTTAGGTATCAAGATAAAATACCCCAAATATGAAAGCCTAGGGTCCTCTGAACAGTTTGATGCCCAAAATGTATAGGTGTACCCAAGCACGTAGCATACAGGGGCCCCTAAACGAAGACCCCCATATGGTCTGTCATTTCAGATACTGCGAAATCAACACATTTACATTGTTTTGAGGGGGGCAAATGTAGAAAAAAGTAAGTTCACCCCAGAAAACCATATGTTTTCGGAAAGTACACATTCCCACGAATCTAAATTGGGTATGCATGTCTTTGTACTCCTTTCCTAAATTTGGCGATAAAAGCAACAGTTTTTACATTTTTGAAATTGGCTAAAAATATTGCAATTGGCCGAATTTATCTCACCCAATTTCTTGCATACAATTGTAAAACACCATAAATATTGATGCCAAGGTTCTACTGAACAGTTTGATGCCCAATATGCATTGATATACCAAGGGAGCTGGCATGTGCGGACCCAAAATGAAAATAGTGCATATGATTTTTCTCCGCTGCCGATTCGCCTTCTGTGAACATAGACCCTTGACTTCATATTATGTGCCTCAAGACCCTCCTAACAGCAAAGACCCCCCCAAAACCATATATTTTTGGAAAGTACACATTCTAACGAATCCAAAAAAGATAAAGACGTCTTTCTACACCAAACTACCAAACTGCAAAGCTTTTCTAAACGTAGAGGTTTTTACAACATTTCTGAAAATCGCCTAAAATTGTTGCAGTTTGCCGCATTTATCGCACACAATGTTTTACGTATAAAGAAAAATCACCCTAAATATGGACGTCAGAGGTCTACTGAATAGTTTGATGCCCAATATGCAAATATTTACCAAAGTATGTGGCGTGTACGGACCCCAAATGAAAAACATGCAAATGAATTTTCACGCTAGCCAACTAAGCTGCAGAAAAGAGAGCCCCAACTGTGCGTTATGTGCCGTAAGACCCACAAAATGTAAAAAGACCCCCAGAAAACTATATATTTTTGGAAAGCATATATTCTGGCGAATCAAACTAAGTAAAATAAATCTTTCTATACCAAAGCACCAAACAGCAAAACAATACTAAAGATTCATAAGGAACAATAATGCAGGGATAAAATTGCAATAAAACCACAAAAATAGCGTAAATCAATGAAATAACAAAGTTATTGATCCGACAGCGTAATTAGTGGCCGAAATCGATTATCCAATAGTCACACTGTCAAAATAACATGTTTTTAGGCAAAACAAACGGTACAATGGATAAGTAAAAAAAAAAAAACCTGTTTGTGAGTTTTTGTGTATACATATTTGTGCACTAATAAAAGTTGTCTGAGTGTGCAAATACATGTAATTAAGTGTAAATAAGTGTACAAAATCGACCAAGTGTGTTAAAATAAAAAAATAAAAAATACAAATTTTTACTAAAATGTTTGTGTAAGTGTATAAATGTACTGTAGGTATGTGTAAGTGCAGGTAAGTGGGTAAAAAAACGTGCACTTACCGTTTTTGTGGAAGAAGGATCGCTGGAACAGATGGAGGCAGCCAGAACAGCGTGTCTGCAGAGTTACTGCGCAGCAGGAAGTGTGTGGGCGGCTGTGCAGGAAGGAAGAGGTGAGTAACACGCAGCAGCGCTATTTGCAGCGCATTTGCGACTTTGAAGTCGGATCTGCGACAATCGTGTTGCAGATCCGACTCGACAGCCCCCCAGCCTTGTTGCCCAGGGGGCTGTCAACCCTTCTGACTCTCTGCGGAGGTGGCAAAAGCCGCCGAAGCAGAGAGTAGGGCTCAGCTGCAGGAGAACGTACATGGTACCTTCTTGGCAGCCTGAGCCCTGAACCGCCAGCACGTACGCCGTATGTGCTTGGCGGTTAAAGGGTTAATACATCTCAAATTTTTAGAGCTTTTTTAAAAAATTAGAAAACCATGAATTTTTAGAGATTGAAATGTTATTGTTAGTAAATGGGCCCCAAAGAGAGTACAGTTATTAAGCAAAGGGCAGGGAGCATTTCAGTATTTTGTTGTCAACCATTTACAGTAGTGTCTGTCTTAGTTCACTGAACTGTGGCATTAATTATAATTATACTATATCTTTGTTTAAAATACCTGGGTTCAAAAGATCACACTTAATAGTAGAATCCACTTAGGCAGACTCAGATTTATGGCGATGCCACAAAGGCCCTGGCCTAGAGCGGTATTAATTAAGGGGGGGCATGCCGCCCAGCTGCACTGGTAACTAACTTGATTCCGGAGTGCTAAACACTAGGTGCTTAGAGCTCCGTTACGAAAAGGATGTGCATGCATGAAAATTCTTTATGCGTGCGAGGGTGCCAGATGACACTGGCCTCTGGGCGCCCCCGGGGGGAAATATGGCCAGAAGGAGGTTCTGTCTAAATATTTGGAAGGGGTTTTTTGCTTTCTCTCTCTGAATTAGTTGTACTGGCTGATACATTAGATAGATTTTAAGGGATTCTGTCATAATTTTTATGGTGTAGTTTTTATTTCTACATTACACTGTTTACAATGCAAATAATTCACTCTGCCATGTAAAATGTCATTCCTAACCCAACAAATGTATTTTTTTTAGTTGTAATATTGGTGTGTAGGCAGCCATCTCTGGTAATTTTGTCTGGTCATGTGCTTTTTAAACAGCCAGCACTTCAGAATGAAACTGATTTCAGGCAGGCTATTGTTTCTTCTACTCAATGTAACTGAAGGAGTCACAGTGGAACTTTGAGTGCTGTTCTTATATCTACCAGGGAGCTGTTGTCTGGTTACTTTCCTATTGTTCTACTGATGGACTGCTGTGGGGGAGAAGGGAGGGGGTGATATCACTCCAACTTGCAGTGCAGCAGTAAATAGTGACTGGTGGCACCTGGAAAACTGAAAATACGTCTAGCCCCATGTTGATTTCAAAATTAAATATAAAAAGGACAACCTTTGAGAAAAAAGGACATCCGGGGCATTTCCCTCTATAAAGATTAAGGGGGTTATTTATCGAAATTTCTCACCATCTTTTTAAAACCACTCCAACCAAACTCCCTTGCATTTTTTTCCTGTATTTATCAATACATTTTCCTGAAAACATCTGGTGTGGGAAAAGACTTGATAAAATGGGTAAAAAAATCGAATGCGACTTTTTTTGGATTTGACACTCGAAAACTGCAACTTTGTTCAGATTATCACCTGAAAACCACAAAATCTTCAGATTATTAAACAAAAAGCAGCACAGATCAGGATATCTTCCAATAGTAAACTGGACATCTGCCATTGACAGGTCTGTGATGGAGTACTTTTTTATTCAGACTTTTAACACCATCAGGGTTTAATAAATCAAAAATTAAATTTTTTTCTAAGAAAAAATGGTGTTTTCCCCTTTTCTGACCAGAAAAAAAATCAGATTTTAATAAATAACTACCTAAAAATTCTAGATTGTTCTCTTGCTGCATTAATTCTAGTTTCAGGAGCTACAGTATATAAATGTGTTACATAAAAGTAAGTTAAAAGACATTGTCAAAAGCCTTTTCATCATCTAAACTTATAAGAGGGGTGGTTGACCATTAACTTAACTTTTAGTATGTTATAGAATGCCTAATTCTAAGCAACTTTTCAATCGGTTTTTATTTTTTGTAGTTTTTGAATAATTTGCTTTCTTCTTTTTTTCTTCTTTAGTCCTAGCAGCTGGATTACTGCAATTGCAAACTGAAAAACCAATAAAAATAAAAAATGATATAAATTTCAAATTGTTTCAGAATATCACCCCCTACATCATATTAAAAGTTAGAATGACCTCTTTAAAGAACATATATTTTTAAATTTCCCAACTGTATTTATATTGGTCTCCTGACCTCATTTTTATGAAGCCATTCTGTTAAGGAAAAATAGCAGGCAAAAGCAAGAATTTTTGTAAACATCTTAAAGTCTCGATTTATTAGCAAAAGTTACCTATATAAAAGGGGCAATAATGGGTCTTCTTTGGGTATAAGTTTAATATCAAATATAAGACTAGACTTAAGAATGTTATTGTGAAAAATAATTTTTTTGTGTGTGTTAATTTTTTTTAATCAGACAAAAAATTGTACGTTTTTAAAATGTGTGCCTCAACTGGAATATATATATATATATATATATATATATATATATATATATATATATATATATATATATATATATATATATATATATATATATATATATATATATATATAGTAGTTCCAATATGCCAGCACTCAATCCAAAATTATTTTTGTAAGGTACAAGATCAAAAAATCTATATATCGCTATATCATGTGAACAGCACTCTCTGCGGGTTAAAATTTATTTGATTTAAATTTAATTTGATTATATTTATTTAATTAATTTGCTTCACCATGAACAAATACATTTTGAATATTTTTACCTGCAGAGTGCTGATCCGAATGGAATCAAATACTGTATCATGACATATGTGAATACGACATATATGTGAAATATAAATGGAACCTGTTATCCACAATGCTCAGGACCTGGAGAAATTTAAGTTACACTGATTTGAGAGGTTCAAAGGGTGAATCTTGCAGTGCTTCTACCACTATGTTGAGATCCCAGGAAGGAAGGTTGATCTGCAAACCAGGTGTGTGCAGGCCAGGCTGGAGCTGTGATGATTGTTAGCGTTCGTTGCAGTATTATGGTGGGTGGGAAGACATAAGCCATCTGGAAGGACCAGTGTGTAGCTGGTGCATCTACAGCCTCTGCCATTGGGTCCCTGATCCTGGAGAAGAATCTTGTTGTCTGTTTTGTCTTGATGCCATGACAAGGAGTGCTCCATCTTTCTATGAGCATCTGGAATACTGAACCTTGTTGTCTGTTTTGTCTTGATGCCATGACAAGGAGTGCTCCAACTTTCTATGAGCATCTGGAATACTGAAGTTTTTAGCTTCCATTCTCCCGGATCTAGTGTGTGGCGAGATAGTCTGCCTGCCAGTTCTGAATGCCTGGGATGTAAATGGCTGTAAGGTGGGTAGAGTGTTCCTTGGCCCAGTTGATTATTTTGGCAATCTCCCTTATTGCTGCTGCGCTCCTTGGGCCTCCTTGATTGTTAAGGTAGGCAACCACTGTGCTGTTGTGCTGTTTCAGATTGTATACAAATATAAGCTGTTTTGAGAATTGATGACCAATAAGGGAGGGTATTGAATATTGGCTGTATCTCTGGCTGTAAATTTATGTGTAACTTCTGTTCTTGAGTATTCCAAAGACCTTGGCAACTGTGGTGTTGCCAGGCCACTCCCCCAACCTGTGAGACTCATGTCCGTGGATATAACTACTGGATTTGGTAGTTGCCAAGACTTGCCGTTGGAAAGATTGCTTTCCTATACCCAGCAGTGAAGACTGCTGCCGACAACTGTGGACAGGATTACTGTTTGTGAGAAATCCTGGTGGTCTCTGTTCCACTGTCTCAAAATTTCTCGTTGCAGTGGTCTCATGTGCAATATTGCAAATGGCACTGCATCTATTGTCGATGCCATGAGGCCCATTAGTTGGATGATCTTAAACAATGTTAACGTGTTGGATTGAAGCATCAGAATCAGAGACAGTATATTGATAATGTTTTCTATTGTTAGAAACGCCACTACAGGTATGGCTGCAGTGATGGAGCAGATCGTTTCCATTTTGAAGAACTGATGCTTTATATATTTGTTGAGTGTTTGCAATCTCAGGACTGGATGAAAACCACTGTCCTTTTTTGAAACTAGAAAAAGGTTTGAGTAAAAACCCTGTAATTGCTCTTTGTTGTACCTGAGCTACTACTCCCTTTTTCTGAAGGTCATGAAGAATTTCGGCCGTAGTACACAAGTATCTGATATGGAGTTCATCCAGGATTTGACAAACTTCTGGAGTCTGCCCCCCACCTGCAGCGTATCCTGTATTGTGGGAGAGTCAGGAATCCTGACTTTTTCATGGACCTCCCTTCCTGACTGATTTCTGCTGTGACTGCCATGGTCTGAACTTTCTTTGAGAGGATTGATGTACGGCAGATCTGCCTCTGTTGGATGATCTGGGGTAAGAACCCCATGAGCGATGGTGATAATTAGGTTTGTGTGTATCCTTGCGTGTTCTCTCGCCCTCAGGAAGGAAGGATCCTTTGCCCCCCTGTTACTTCTGAAATTATTTGTTTTAGCTCTGAGCCAAATAATTGTTTGCCTTTGAACTTTAGTGAGACTAATCTGTTCTTGGATGCTGCATCCCCTGACCATTGCCATAATAAATACTGCTGCTGCTCTTGCAGTCAATTTGGTAATCTCTAGGGAAGTCTCACTGAGGAATGAGAGGGCCAAGCTGAGTTTATCCAGCACTACTAATGTGTCTGGATGTGTGTTAAGGGGGCCTCTTTAGTTCCTGGCACCTGAAGCGAGCTGTAAGCACTACACTGAGAGATGCGAAGGCTGGGTGCAAAATGCCTGCTGAGTGAGTGAAGTCAAGCACTTCCGTGCTTCAGTACTTACGCTATTGCATAACAAGAATGTAAGTTTTGTGGAATGGTACTGTGTTTATCTGGGTCAGACCATTCATCTGAAATAATCTGGGTAATAGACCAGCTAGTTGGAAAAGATCTAGATCTTTTAAGTGTATTGCCCAAAATGTTATCAACTTCGGAGACTGGTAGTTGTGTCTCTTTGATCTCTAGGGTGTCACACAAGTACTTTATTAGTAGCTTGATTTCATCTTGCTGCTTCTGAGTAGGGGACCCATCTGACATAGAATTAGTGTCAGATAAATTACTGTCCTGAAATTCAGAGTCAGAACCAGAGGCAGATTTAGAGTCAGATGTGTGTGACAGTGCATTATGTCTGACCTTTGGTTTTACAGAGGACTGTGCCAGCTTTGCCACTGTTTGCTGTACTGATGCATTTATGTGTGCTTGCAGTAATCCCATAAAATTTCGAAATTGCTGATCCTTATTTGGATCACCATGGGTTGATGGGCCTGCTGGCTTAGGCTGTGGTGAATTACGGTATGTGCTGGGCTAAATGCACCAGGGGAAAACTGTGGTGGATTGGTAGGTTCTTCTGCAGTGTGAACTATAGCCGAGGTAGAAAAAATCTTGGTTGATCCAAGTCAATATCTGACTCAGTAGAACAGATGGATTTCAAAATTGTATGCAGGTGTGGTAGAGAGGAGAGTGCACTAATCCTCTTCCCAGTAGGCCTTTTTTTGGTTTGTCTAGTGCATTTCTTCTGAGCCTTCTCAAGATGAGCAGACAAATCCTCAATTAGGTCCACAAATTCTTTAGACTGCACCATAATCAATGCTTGGTATTATGTGTGTATAAGCATAAGCATATAGAGTGATTACTTAGCTGCTGGCAGGTTCCCGTGTGTTACTTTAGCCAGTGATGTCACTGTGAGCGCCTTCTAGGACTCACTGTAACTAGGCGTCAGTCGCGATGGGGACTGATGAGGCGGAAGTGATGTGACAAAGAAAGAAGTCACACCTAATGCGAACCACTAGCCAGTATCTTGGGGAGAGCTGTTCGACCGGATGGTAAGATGGATGGAGTGCGATTGGATGCCATGGAAAACCACCGGTCATCCTGAAACTGCTCCAGTGCCTGAAATGACCGAAGGTCATTCTAAAGTGGAGCACACATAGAGAAAGGACTCACACTGGCTGGCACTGTAATAGAGAGTGCGGGAGCGCACTATATCTCCTGGAAGAGAAGGGCTCACCTTGCAAGTCGGCTCCTGGTAGAACTACACAGAGCAATGGGGCTCAATTAAACCTGGGGAGCACACACCTATAAAGGGGGCTCATCTTGGTTAAGAGCTCACCAATTGAAGATGAACCCAAGGAAAAAAAATTATAAAAATGTGAGGAGGTAAGTCTGCCTCTGAGCTGGACAAACAAAAAACTGGGGATAGAGGGAGACACGGGAAGACGAGGAGCCTTAAAATCCATTAGAGTTTGTCCTGTCTCCAGAGCGGAGAACTTAACCCCAAACGTCCTGCACTGACAGGTAGGGCTGTACGCCTAAAGGGGGTTTGTCATGCTCACACTGCTGATAGTGTTGAAGCAGTACCCTGAAAATTCAAAGCAAACTGTGTGTGCTTAGCTGAAGGATTTCATTGCTGTGACTGTTTCAGCTCTGGATGAGTCTGCCCACCTGAGTGAGTCCCGGGGTGAGTTATGCCTGAGGGAGGGTAGTGAAAGGATCCAGCATGTTTTCTTGTAAAGATACAGGTGTTGTTCATGTGCCTGCTACATGGCAGCTACTACCTCTGTCCATCTGGAGAGGTATTTGGGCAGGTAGCGCTACCTGGGGAAAGTAAAAGCTCTTTGGGGAAAAGGGACTGAGACTCTTTGTCCACCAGGAGTGGAATGTGGGACTTTGCATGGCAAAGAGGTGCCAGGATTGGACTGAAATTGGTTCCCCAGGGTAGAGGGTCAGTAATGTGTACCTGCATATTTACTTTGCCTTTACTTTTATAAAGTTTATGTGTTTACTGCAAACAGCGTGTTTGATTATTGTTTCCTAATGGAGCCACCCGCAGGTGTATTCCCGGTTCCCTTTAGGAGGAGACACTGCCATGAGAAGTAATTCCCAGTACCCTTTCACTTAGCAAAGGGGACTCAGGACCTGAAAGTGGTAAGAAGTTATTGATGTATAAGGGGTGTGTGTGTGTATATATATATATATATATATATATATATATATATATATATACACAAAACAAAAGTTACCTGCACATCTTGAATATACAAAAGTACAAATTTTCAGGGCTCACGTCCCTTTGTTCCTGCTTACAACACTACCCACTAGCATTGTCTTAAAGGTACATGATAGTATAAGTACAAGGCTGCTTTGTGCTCTAAATTGCTCATACTAAGCATTTTTCTCTGTATTTTGAAGAAAATAAAAAAAACAATATTTAATTGACAGCTGAGATTTTTAAATGAGTTTACAACAGCTATGAATGCTTTAATAAAAAAAATAATTTGGATTTCATGTTTAATTTAAAAAGGACTTAAAGTGGCAGATTTATCAAAGGTCGAGGTGAATTTTCAAATGAAAAAAAAATTGAATTTTGAGTTATTTTTGTGTACCTTGACTAGGGAATAGTGCAAGTTCAATTCGAATTTGCAAAAGATTAAAAAATGCGAATTTCGAAATTTATCATATACTGTCTCTTTTAAATTTCGAATTCGACCATTCGTCATTTAAAACCTGCCAAATTGCAGTTTTAGCCTATGGGGGACCTCCTTTTTTTGGGAAAAATGCGCTATTAATTCGATTCGAACGATTTGTACCTAATTTGGGTTGGTCTTTTTGAATTCAAATTTCGAAGTTTTTTCAATTCCAAATTCAACCTTGATAAATATGCCCCTTATTGTACAGCTTTTTATGTCTGGGTGACAGGTCCACTTTAATGGTTGTATTGTCTCTCCTACGTACATTAGTTTGTATAGACATTAAGGGGGTTATTTACTCAAACTCAACCAAACTTCCAAACCAGAATTCCCTTAAATTAAAAATAAATCCGAACGTGTGGGAAAAAGTTGCGACAAAATGTATGTCAAATCGGATCATGTGACTTTTTCAATTTGATGCCTGAAATACTTGACTTTTCCAGATTATCGAACGAGAACCAGCCCGAAACCCTCAAAGATCATGAAGGCAAGAAACATCTTCAAATTGTTAACGAGATCATCCGCCATTAACTTTTATATGATTTTGACAGGTTTTAGCTGGAGTATTTTCAGATTTGGATTTTTAGCAGCTTTGGAGCATAATAAATCTTGACAATTTTCAGTTTTTTTCCCTCTAAAAATTTTTAATTTCCCCCCTAAAAAATGTAACCACAAAAAAAACCGAGGCTTCATACAGTAAATAGGCCCCTTAAACTACATAATTACTGAAACATGTATAATACCCTCTAATATATTTTACCTGCCTATGGGTGACTTAATATGGAGCCTTTTATTACACTAGCACGTTTTGCATATCCCAAACATGGATACATATAATTTTTCCTCTGTGCCAGGCATGGGCATCTGCAAAAATTTTCTTGGGGGGGGGGGGAAGTATGCTAATATATCCTATGGGTATCATCCCACTGAAAATTAACCTATCCATGACAATTCAGTAGATAACCTAATTATGCATAATATTATAATAAATTAATACATATTCTTTAATAACTCTTTCTGTTGGGGTTCATCAAAGCTCTGTCCTGGGCCCCTCATTGTTCTCTTTCTATACTCCCTTCCATTGGCAAACTAATCAACTAATATAGTTTCCAATACCACATCTATGCTATCAGAGCTAACTCTTCTCTCCTGATCTCAACTCAGAGTTCTTAACTCAGGTCTCCTCCTGCCTGTCTGCTATCTCTACTTGCCACAATTACAGGGCCTGAACTAGGGGTAGGCAGAAGAGGCAGCTTCCTAGGATGCAATGATTGGGGGTGGGCGCTGGGTAGGTACCTCTTCTGCCTACCCCTAGACCAGATTTGCCTGTAACTCAGCTTGTGGCATCACCATACATGCGCGTGTGGGAGGGTAGGGGGCAAGCTGGCCAGCTGGGCTGCCTAGGGCACCAAGCCCGCTTCGGGCGAATGATACCTTAAATGAAACCTCTCTAAAATGGAAATGGTTCTCTTTCCCCCAACTAACACCCATAACATCTCAGAAGTATCTATCGTAGTTAACAATTCTACTATCACCCCGTCTTCCTAGGTCCTAGGTTCCTTGGAGTTATCCTAGATTGTTCCCTGTCCATCACTCCTCATATCCAGTCACTTGTTAAATCATGTCACCTAAGGAACACCTAAAAAACATATCCAAAATGTATACTTTATCATCCAAGATGCTGCCTTATTTTTTATTCACTCTTGCATCATATCACCTCTAAACTATTGCAACTCTAATTAATTGACCTTTCCCACCAGAGACTATCACTCCAGTTCATAATGAATACTGCCACCAGGCTTATACACCTCTGCAACCACTCCTCCTCTGTCATGCTACTCTGCCAATCCCTGCACTGGCTTACACTAACTTTCAACTAATGACCCTGCCATTCAAAATAGTTCATTATGCTATGTCTCAGAACTTATCTCAACTGCTTACTATGCTCCTCTACTGACCTGTTCCTCAACTCTTCTCTCATTACCACCTCACATCCTCGCTATTAAGGCTTTGCAAGGGATGCACCCCTCCTCTGGAGCCAGGCCTAGACTTGTGGTGAGGCTGCAAAGGCCCGGGCCTAGGGTGGCATAAATTAAGGTGCTGCATGCCACCCAGCCGCACTGGTAACTAACTTGATTCTGAAGTCCTAAGTGCTAGGCTCTTTGCGTTCCGCTTCGGAAAGGATGTGTATGCGCTCAATTCTTTATGAGAGAGGGGGTGTCAGAGGACGCTCTGGAAACCTGATCCTAAGTGCCAATGGCCCACCCTTCTAACAGGGACACATTGGACAATGAAACATATTCTTTTAAGTATTTTATTTTTTTTATAAAAAAATTAAACTTTTATTTATCAAGTAATGAAGTGGGACAGTGTTTGCTAGGAATGTAGACAATCACAGACAGTCCAGGTTAAATTTTAAAAAGACAGATTCAGTCAGTACCTTATACTTTATGCTGCAGCCGTGGACTAGGTTCAGCCAATTCGTTTTTGGTTTTCACTTGGGGATGGATTGTGCCTTGCCTACCTGCCAACTCTGACTCCAAGTTCCTCCTGCTCGTTGTGATTGCGCCTGCAGCCTGCTTTATAGAGATCCACACCATCTACTGATGTTCGTGCACTGGCAGGGCGCAGGTGCAGCACAGGCAGGCCATCGATAGGCATCAAAAATATGATACGTAACTACCAGGCAAACGCAGACCTGCTGACTGCTGCTCTAAGGTAGTGTGTTGCAGCTTTTCTTGGGCCTACTGCACAATATTCGTTCATTTACAGCAGGGGTGTAAATGAACGAATTAAATTCACAGTTCATAGTATCAAAAATAGAGAATTAATTTTGTAACTGAAAAATGAATTATAAATAAATTGTTTATTCAACTTCAAAAGTAGCCCAAACATAGCACAGTATGTGCAGTGAAATAAATAATTTTTTATGAAAATACGCCAGTTACAAATTGGGCCTCTTTTAGTTACGCCCCTGGTGATGGTCAAGTCTGTACCTACCATTTTGCTTTGTTGGAAAATTAGCAAAACAGTGAAAATTTAAAAAAGGCATATTTTCACATACATTCATTTATTTTTTAGACTTTTTTTTACTGCAAATATTGAGCTATTTTTGGGCTACCTTTGAAGTGCCACTTGGCTAGTTTTGGGCTGGTTTTGAAAATTAGACCTGGCAACCCTGTTTGTATGCGATGTGTGCCATCCATGAACAGGCATTTTACATAGCATTCCCTTTTTTAAACAGTTATTTGTTCCTGTGAGGTGTACACAGCTTCCTACAGCAGAAACACTGATTGATCAACCTGAAAGTGAGCGTTCGGTGGTTATTTGGAAAGGTAGGTAAGCATTTTTAAGTGGCACCTCTCCCATCGCCTGCTATGTTTTACATTTGGCAGCCATAAATGGTAATATAGCACATATTTTCCTTATAGCTTTTGCTATTCGTTCCCGTGCAGTTTAGCTCAATCTGGTTATCTAGCTGGTATTGTAGTTAATTTCTGTGTATTTCCTTTATTTTTATAAATCAAAAGTGTTGTGTATTTCATGTGCGGCCCCAGAAAATTTTTCTTCTTCAAATGTGGCCCAGGGAAGCCAAAAGGTTGGACACCCCTGATTTACAGCAATGTAACTAGGGCCTAGGGCCCACCGGGTTCTCACCCGGTGCCCTGGCAGGCCAGTCCGACCCTGACCAAAGGCAATACCATATGCTACACCTCACATATTGCTTATTTTCTAATCTTGCCCACTCATGCACCTTGTGTCTCAGTCCTATCCCTTTTTACCTTCCTTTTCAGAAGCAATGAATAGTCTCCTTTCAAATATTGTATTCAGAACAAACAAGTGATAGAAAGATGAATACAAAGTTCTCACCCGGTGCCCTGGCAGGCCAGTCCGACCCTGACCAAAGGCAATACCATATGCTACACCTCACATATTGCTTATTTTCTAATCTTGCCCACTCATGCACCTTGTGTCTCAGTCCTATCCCTTTTTACCTTCCTTTTCAGAAGCAATGAATAGTCTCCTTTCAAATATTGTATTCAGAACAAACAAGTGATAGAAAGATGAATACAAATGGTTAGAGGACAACAAGGTGCTCCAGAATTAGTTGTAAAGTTACTCACCAAACAGTGAAAGTGGTCCGGGTGCACCAGCCCCAGACCCCCAGCTTCGGGGAGCGGTACAGCAGAAGATAAAGAAACAGGGCTGACCGGCACTCAAACGGATCCACAAGACCAGAGATATTCAGTTAAAAGATAAATGTATTCAGGGTGCTTAATCATGGGCATGACATAGCACCCTGAAGGGTGTGAAACCCGTAGGGTGGATGGAGATGAACCCATAATTTTTAATTTTTCTACTAATAAATTTATCTTTTAACTGAATATCTCTGGTCTTGTGGATCCGTTTGAGTCAGCCCTGTTTCTTTATCTTCTGATAGAAAGATGAACTCATGCATAAGACTGAAAAACTTTCTGCTTAAAGTATTCATTATCTGGAAATCCATTTTCCAGAAAGCTCTGAATTGCAGAAAGGCATTCTACCATAAACTCCGTTATAATCAAATAATACAACATTTTTATAATGATTACCTTTTTCTCTATAATAACAAAACAGTACTTTGTACTTGATCCCAACTAAGATATACTTTATCCTTATTTGAAGCCAACCAGTCTATTGGGTGTAATGTTTACATGATTTTCTAGTAGACTAAAGACATGAAGATTCAAATTATGGAAAGACCCCTAATCCGGAAACCATCATGTCCCGAGCATTCTCGAAGTCAGTGGGAGCTGCGCTGATCTTATTGGACCACTTTAAAGGGGTTGTTCACCTTCAAACAATGACTTTTTCCAATTACTTTCTATTTTCCATGTGTCACCGTTTTTCTAATATTGAAGTGTAAAGTGTCATTTTCACCTTCTAAGGCAGCTGTTAGAATTGATACAATAGTTGGTAGTACTCCAGAGATTCTGCTAAAAAATGTATCAACTAAATGTTGCTGTTACAGTTTGGAGTCTGCCCCTGAATTACTGAGCTGCGAGATTCAAACACCAGAGACAATGACATTTAACTTTAAACTTAGATTTTGGAAAAACAGTAAAAAAAAATAAAATAATGGAAAGTAACTGAAAAAAAGTCTTTCTTTCTGGGGAACAATCTGAAAACAACTGAACTGAAAAAAGTGTTTGGAAGGTGAACAGTCCCTTTAAATCAATTTGACTAAATAAAGTGGAATTAAGCATAAGACATAACATAATCAATAACTCAGATGCACTATATAGGCTGCCACTTTATTTCTGCAAATATAACCCTGGAAGAACACAAGCTGTTTTAAAGGGTTTGTTGGCTCAGAGAAGGACTCCTTTATACCAAAGTCACTTTATATAAGTTTTGTGGGATATGTTAACCTGTTAACCTCTGTTATTTGTATGCATCCAAACTTCCAACCATTACTGTCCACCAGAACCAGTGACCTACATAAGGCATCCCCCCGTCACTATATCTGTGCTGAACAATTACTATACAAAAAACAGATTAATCTCATCCACACTTGAATTCTAGAATCCTCTCCCTCTTTTAGGCAGTTATTGTCCACTGGGACCTTTCCCAATGGGTCCATCACTCCACACTTGCAACTTTTACCTGTGGATAACAGCCTCCTATCTTATTTTGCACTATGGTGTCTCCTTTATTTTTGGCGTGCGTTCCAGCATTTGGTGAACATAAGTGCTTACGAATTACAGCCACTGATAATCTAATTGGAGGCTGAACAGGAATATCTAAATAACCAATTAGATAGCAACCAAGCTTAATTAGCTGAGGCCCATCACAATATGGACGCAATGTGAAACTGTTGGCCATATTAGCAAGATGGAGATCTCCACCGACCACCATCCGGGAAATTCAAAGGGATGACCAAACTCTAACCACGTACAAAAAGCCTCTAAGATTGAATTGTATAGAACAGCACGGTGGTATGAAAAAGGAGATAAAAATAGGAAACTATTGGCCATGTTAGCCAGAGGGGAATCTCCACCCTCCACCATCTGGTAAATTCAATGGGAGGAACAAACGTTAACCTCAGATAAAGTAGAGATAGTCTAATATCATAGGCTAATATCATACCCGTGAAAGCATCCCACAGAACCTTACCTTTCACATTATGCCACATCTCCTCAATAGTGTGAACTTCCACCAGATCTAGTATGAATATGCCCAATTTCTAGAACTGGATTTCACAATAGATGAAGTAAAATCAGTCATTGCTGCATTGTCACTGGGCAAATCACCTGGCCCTAAAGGTATTCCATCCAATTGGTGTAAACAGTATGTAGACCTGTTTAATCCTAAATTATGTGAGATATTTAACTGAGCGTCTAATCAAGAGCCTCATTTTACAAACACCCATTGCAAAGATCTTGTTGTGGCAATTTCTTCCCATAACAGTTCTGGGCAGGATCATCATAATAAAAATGGTGTTCCTATCTAAATTTTTATAAGTTTTTCATTATTCTCCAGTGGCTCCACATAACTCTTTCTTTAAACACCTTGATACTGTAGTGAGAGGTTTTTTTATGACACGGGGAAAGACCCAGGTTGGCTAACTCAACCTTGTAGGCCCCAGTCACTAACAGGGGCTGGCCCTGCCAAAATTATTTCTCAGATAGCCAACTGGTGTATAAATATTGGTGGATGGCTCCTAATTTTGACAACCAGGGCCTGGCCATAGAAACTGCAGTGATTGGCTCCTTGGAGACTCTTGCCTAATTTTCACACAGAGGAATATTTTGCTACTATAACACCACCACCCCAATGAAAACAGATGTAGAAGTTTTCCAAAGAGTACTTATAAAGGTACACGATAGTGATGGGCAAATCTGACCCATTCCACTGAAAATGTGCGAAACAGCAAAAAATGTGTTATTTTTTTGTCACACAACAATTTTTTTTTTATGCGCAACATTTTTTTTCTTCCATTGTGGTGAAACCTGGAGAAACCTAGTGAAAAGTTCCATCCAACACTACAGTAACCATTTAGAATGATTGCAGTGGACACCTCTATGGGGCAATAAGATTTTACCACATTTTGGCTCAGTACCAAAAATTAGCACATGGGCTGCAGTAGGGGTGAAAACCTTGGCAGACATCACCTTAGATGGTGGATGCAAACAACTCTATGTTCATATAAGAGATTTCCAGCTGCCCCCCATATGTTTTTCCAATATTTTCAATTGCAACACGCCTTCAGGTCCAAATTTCTTCACAGGTCAATCTCGGTCATCGAAAGCTTAATCTATGACATTCACCTCCCCCCAGGGGAGTTGTTGTAAGTGTTTTTTTTTAGAAATTTTAAATAAAACCCTTTTTTTAAAAAGTATGGGGTTCCAAAATATGGATAGATTCCTTATTTGGAAAACCCCTGGTTCTGAGCATTCTGAATATCTGTACAGGCTGTATAAATATATAAGGGGGGCCAAAAAACTCTCTAATGTTCTGTTTACCAGTAGGTCCTTCCAGCAGACACAAGGGAATCCATTTCTATTAAAAGAACGGAGGTTCTTCTCCTTTCTCTTATTGAATTATATGTATAAAAGGAAAATGTGCAACGACTGCCCTCCATACTATAAAGGCTTGATACATGCTCAACTATAATGTCATTTGATTTGTATACTGTTAAGTTTAGATTTAGCAACCCCAATGTTAGAGAAAGAGATGCTCTGACTACTGTATGTATCTACGAGATAATGGTAATAATCATCACTGATATGTTGTAATGCACGATTTCTTCAATAAAAATATTGAAACAAAAAGAACGGAGGTTCTTGTCAGGCTCTGCTGGGATTCAAGCCAGGGACCTTTGGGGGTTTTGGCTCAATGATTTAACCACAGGGCCAGGTGAGTAGCCTGTAGGGTCATTCACTATATGTTACCTGGCCCTAGCACCCGTAGCCCAGCTGCAGCCTGATTGTTTTGCAGTCAGCCAATCAGGGATGACTCTGCCCTATTTAAGGCCAGCCCTCCAAACACTCCTTGCTAGTGATGGGCAAATTTGTCCCATTTCACTTCGTTGTGAATTTCCAGCAAAATTCGTGAAACTTGCGAAAAATCCGCAATACAGCGATTTTGAAACCTGTGACAATTCACCGGCGCCAAAATTGGTGCCGGCATTGGTGCCGGCATTGGAACTGTCACCGGCGTCTAAAAACTTTGATGCCATCGCCGAAACCGTCGCTGGTGTCAAAAAAATTTCGCCGCTGGCGAATTTTTGTGGCAAATTCGCAAATCTATTCGAGCCTGAGCATTGGCTTCTCAAACTAGCACTGTGGAATTGCCCCTAGCTAAGGGTTCCTGCTCTAGCCTCCTTGCCTTGTCTTGTCCTGTCCTGTCTTGTCCTGTCCTGTCTTGTCCTGCCTTACCTTGAACCTTTCCTCCTTACCATACCTTGTTCTGTTCCAGCCTTGTCTTTCCCTCCCAGTTCTGCTTCAGTCCTACTTTTAACCTTGTCTTAACCTATTTCTGCCTTGCCTGTTCCTGCTTCCTGTCCTGTTCTGACTTGTACCTGTACCCTGTCTTTTATCTTCCCTCGTCTCACTCTGCATCTTGCTCTACCTTTTCCTCCCTCTCCTCCTATCTGCTCCAGTCCTTCTGCATTCAATTCTTCTGCTCCAGTCCTTCGGCATCCAATCCCCAGACTGACCCGATCTACGCCCGCACCATCCTTTACTATCCTTTCACTCTTCTCCCGATCTATGATCACACCGTCCTGTCCCATCCTTTCAGTCTGCTTCCGATCTAAGCCTGCACCGTCCTGTCCCATCCAATCTGTTCCTGTTCCACTCTTGCTCCATCATGTACATATCCAATCTGTTCCTGTCCTGATTCATCGTCCTCTTCATCCTGTCTATTCCAGTCCTCATCTTCACCCTCTCCGTCTTATTCAGCTCTGCACCTGTTCCAGTCTGACTCATCGCCCTGTTCCTGCCCTTTTCCTGTCTGTGTCCCATGGGTTCAGCCAGCTCCTCCTGCTGCCTCCACAGCACCCCTTACCTAATCCTTGACAGTTCTGTCTAAATATTTGAAAAGGTTTTTTTTAAGTGAGATCTGTAAGTTGTGGAATGTTCTCCCTAAATCAGTTGAACTGGTTGATACACTAGATAGCTTTTTTTTCTTAAAGACAGCTTTAAGACAATTGGGATATCTTTTTAGCAAGTGAGGGGAAAAAAAGCGTTATTGATAATAGTTCTTAGTACCCAGTTGGCCCAGGGCCATTTTGAATTTGCCCCCCTCTGAGGCAGAGTGGAGAGGCTTTTTTTGCCTTCCTCTGGATCAACTAACAGTTAGGCAGGTTATATACAGAGATACAAGGGTGAACTTCATGGACATGTCTTTTTTCAACCTAAATACAATGAAACTACATAACTAATAAAACACAGAGTGTAAGGAGAGTAACTCACCCTGGTAGTCTAGTGGTGCGGCGGGGATGCCCGCCGCGCCATCGGTGGGGACGCCTGCCGCTCCTCTTCTCTTGCGCATCCTTCCCCTTAGTGTGCGCACGGCGTGTTTGTGGCGCATGCGCGCTGGTGTGGTGACGTCAGCGCGCAAAGGTATTAAAGGGGTATTTTACTGTGTTGTCATTGCCCCTGATAGGATTGTTATCCTGGTGCTTCTTAGCCTTATGCTTTCTGTTCCTGAACCTTGATCTTGTTTGTTAATCCGTGTTTGACCCTGCCTGTATACTGACTACTCTGAACTCTGAATATTGACCCAGCCTGAACTTTGACCACTCTTTGCCTGATCCTTTCTGCCTGATTGATACCCGGTTTTGACCCTTGCCTGCCTGACGATTCTGTTATCTGCCTGCCTCGACCCAGCCTGTCTGACCATCCGCTTGCCTTGACCTTTGTACCGAGACTTTCGGCCTAAAGACTCTACTAAACAGCCGTGCCCCTTCGCCAGCCAGAACATCTCGCCTTGCACCCCTCGTTAAGTCCAGGTGGCACCCAAGTAAGCTGAGGGCTCCTCCCGAAGCCCAACGGTGGTCACACTACTGGTGAAGCCGAGCCGAGACCAGGGTGCTTGGCACTTGTTCTGGTATTGGGTGCCGGCCGTGACACAGAGCTATAGAATGTGTCTTATAAAAGGCACCTTTGAAGGCATCCGAACATCGCCCACAGTCAGATACATGTAGTATTCTATTGTTTCTACCAGTATATCAGACAATTCAGCTCTACACATGTGTATTGAAATGAATGATCTTTCTATCCAAGAAAGATCATAATTGTAACGTCTATGGTCACCTTCATATAATTATACCAATGATATGTACAGACTTAACAACAATCAGTGTTGATGCTGGATGTCTAATTTCATCTAATTTTAAGATCAAAACTTAAACCCTTTAGGGGTTAGACCCCAAATATATATATACACTGTGTCTATACAGGCCTATAAGGAAGAATAGGCAATGTGTTGTCCTGCGCTCTCCTGCTGGGAAAAGCAGGGAAACAAGACACAGGATGGAAGGGTCAAATAAAAAGCCCTAACTCTCAACAATGGGCAGTAAATAATTCTAATGCCTGCTCCAACAATTTCTCAGAAAGGGATTATGTTGAAGACAGAAGTATGCTGACACACTTTTTTTTTTTTTAATATCTTTATATTATTTATTTTTGTCCTGCCACTCTCAGGCTTGGAATTATGGATTGCAACCAGACATAATTGCAGTTAGGAATTGTAGATGGCCTAAATAGAAACATATTCAATAAAAAAACTAATGTCAAAATAATATTATTCAAACCTTACCTACAATAATTGTCATACACAAATAGGATAAAACTCCCGGTGGGCCCTTATGCTGCTAAACATTTGGCTATTTCATGGCAATTTCATATTTCTATGAGAACAAAGAGGCTAAATAGTTAGAAAAATAGATTATAGTATATAAAGAAAATTGACTAGGAGAATAGAGGTTTAGTGAGGAGAAGAAGAATAATAGTACTGAGAGTAGGCCTCTCGTCAAAGGTTTTTTGGTGGGCCCCTAGTCTAAGGTTTTTAGGTGGGCCCCTGGTGTCCCAGTCCAACACTGAATCATAGAGTATGTCTAAAACTGATGAAATACCCCAGATACACATCACTAACATTCACATAGGGGCATTTACCCCAGAAAAACTTTCTATTCTTTCCTATGGTATTTTTAGAAGTGTATTTTTTAATGAGAACCATGCAAAAAAACACTGGAGGGTAACCATGTGACAGTTTCCAATTTATTTTGTAAAGTCCAAGGGTAAAACAGCATCCCTCTATAGAAAACAAATAGGTCATTTTGAAGTGCCAGAAAAGTCTATCCATAATCCAAAAAAAACAATGGTCAGAGGGAAGTAGTAAATCAGATGTGCATGAGTCTTTTTGTCTCTTTCTGAAGGCTGTCTACCAAGTCTCTCCTGAAAGCTCTTTACATGCCCCTATTGGCCAAGCCTTCCAGCAAGTCCCTATTGTTCTCATGCAAGTGAGTGAAGAAGTATTGGAGTGTCACAAACGTCCGGATTGCTCGACAACGCTCCTGTCCATTCTGTTCCGGCATCCAAGATGACGACGCCCTTAGGCGCCACGTCGGTTGTGGTGCTGACATCATGATGTTGGCACGTAAAGGCGTGATGTCATGATGCTGCGCATTGGCGTGAAAATTCATAATAAAAGATGCCCAGGGCACCAATTCATTGCCCAATTATAGGTTCCTGTCATGATACAGGCCTGTAATAGTTAATAAAACAGGCCAATGTATCATGAGAAATATTTCTGCCAACATCTAAATCAGACACATAACAGGCCTCTTCTCACTAGTCAGAGGGGTCAGAGCTGTAATGCCCTCCTCCATGCCCTGGCTGATAAGAGCCATTCCATGGGGAGGGGGAAAGCCCAAGGAGTGAGAACTTAAAGTTCCCAGGAACACCCTCAAAGGTGAAGTGAAGGTCACATATAAGGTATATTCAAATATATTTATCCTTACAGAACCCATACCTGTTGTACCAACAGTATAAAAAACTGGTGATGGGTTCAAGGCAATTTCATCTTTCCATGACTAGGTTTGGTACTCTGTATATTAGATGTGAATATCTGGGCCGGGGCAGGTCACACAGTATTGATGTTTAGTATCTATGGAATCCATGAGAGAATTAATAACCAATGAATATAATATCATCTCTTTCCTATGTTCCTATAAGGCAGGGGTCCCTAACCTTTTTCACCCCGTGAGCCACACTCAGATGAAAAACTTGTCCGTGAGCAACACAATACGTGAACAGTACCGCAAACATAATTTTTATTAATATTAAGCATATACTCTAAATTAAAATGATATATAACATCAATCAATGTGAGATCTGGCACTGTATGTTTGTGACAGTCAGCCTCATGCATTCGCAGGAGCAAAAAGGTAGAGGGGATTGTGGCACATGAAAAATGGGAACAGATGAAAAGGGGAAAAAAGAAATGTAGGATGTTGAACTTCTTGGAAATAGATTCCACAGGTGCAGTGATCAGGGCCAGAACTAGGGGTAGGCAGAGTAGGCGCCCGCCTAGGGTGCAATCACGGGGGGCTGCACTTTTAATAGTCATTTTTTCTTTGTTTTTTTTAAACCTTGGTTTGCTTGGCCTTTAATAGTTTTTCAGTTTTATAAACCACCTGTTCCAACCCCTTCTTGCCCGTGATTCATACTGCGGGCAGAAACCTCCCTCTTGGCAGCTGCTGGCACAGGTATATATTTGTGGGCAATATCTTGACTGCTGCTTGCACAGATAAACAGATGATTGTGGCAATATGATGAATTTTTGGCTGCTGCTGGCACAGGTACATATTTGGGGACAATATCATGGATTTTTGGCTCCTGCTGGCACAGGTTCAAAATAGGGGTAATATGATAGATTTTTTTGGGCTGCCACTGGCATAGGTACAGATTGGGGGTAACAATATGATGGATATTTTGGCTTATGCTGGCACACATACAGATGGGGGGGCTTGGGGGCAATATTAGGAATTTACTGTCGTTGGCACAGGTACAAATGGGGGCAATATGATAAGTGCTGGCAGAGGTACATGGGGCAATATGAATGGTAAGGTGGGAAATGGTAATGAAGGACCGGGTGGGGGGGGCACTGATTGCAGCCCTTGCCAAAATACCTTGGCCCAGCCCTGGCAGTGATAGAAGTGGATGAGAAGGTGGCACAAAGAAGACTGGGCAGCACTGAAATAGTAATCATGTGGAGTTGGAAATAATAATGGTACAACAAGGTAATAGGTGAGGGAGAAGGAGTTACAGAGAGTGTGGAATTATCAGAATTGGCACAGTAATGGCAGGGACTAGGGAGAAGGGCTCACTGTGGGCTGGTATATGACATCAAGGCGGCAGAAAAATAGTGTGCTGGGCTGGGAGGGAGGGACAGAAACTATTGCGCTCTTATTAGTGCTCAATGCTGGATATGCAAGCATATAATTTCTGCCAGCAATAAGATTATTGTTAGGCTACAGAGCACTCCCTTCTTTCCAGCCCCATACCAGTACTGTTTCACCCAGTAGATCTGACTCACTAGCCCTGTGTAATAGGAAAAATTTTAATAGATTGTGGGCCAGCGAGATCCCTTCTCCCTGACTCACCATAAGAAGCGTATATCACAGTTTCAGTTCAAGCACGATCCTTTCTATACAGCCAACCTTCTGAAGTACGTGTAAAAGTTTCAGTGTGATACTTTCCAACCAGCCCTCATAGTCTCTCATAAATTGCCATCGTCTTCCCCCGATCAGTTCTCTGAGCCTCCTGTCAAATCGATCAGTGAGTTATAAAAGCGTTATCTTTTCTCTCCATTCTCTTCCTGCGCTTCCTACTCACTGCTCGCTCACAGAAGGACTAATCGCCAACACGCTGTTATAACTCACTGATCGATTTGACAGGAGGCTCAGAGAACTGATCGGGGGAAGACGCTGGCATTTTATGAGAGACTATGAGGGCTGGTTGGAAAGTATCACACTGAAACTACACTTCAGAAGGTTGGCTATATAGAAAGGATCGTGCTTGAACAAGCTTCTTATGGTGAGAATGGATTTCGCTGGCCCACAATCTATTAAAATGCTTCCTATTACACAGGGCTAGTGAGTAGGAATCTACTGGGTGAAACGGTACTGGTATGGGGCTGGAAAGAAGGGAGCGTACTTGCACAGTGCCGGAATCCACTTTGCTAAATGGACACCTGCTGATAAACTTACGCGAGCAACACCAAGAGGAGCTGCGAGCAACATGTTGCTCGCGAGCTATGGGTTGGGGATCACTGCTATAAGGAGTTATGGTCATTATATTCTTGGTCCAGTTCCTACTCACAGGAGGTCATAAAAACTCAATCTGTGTCCTGCTAGGCCACGCCCTCTTACATTCCTGAGGGAGGGGGGAGTGTGCAGTTACCTGATGCCCTGAAATCACTAATAAATAGTCAGCTCTTCTGACTAAACTTTGGATTTTACTTTGGAGGACCAATTGCGATTGGAAGTTATCCCGTTTGTTTCCCCTTGCCTCCAGGACCAGGAATTCTATATCTTTGAAGTTAAGTATAGGTTTTCCATGTTTTCCCTTTTATTTTACAACTGTTTGTAAATGTATTATTGAATGTATGTCTCTTTTTGTAACATATTTTTGTATATTGCACTGTTATACCTTTTATAATATTAAAGAGAATTTAATAAGATTGGCTTTGATGCTCTAAACGAACCTAGCCTGAAAGAGTGTAACTGTGAGCCTTAACCCTCTGCATGCTGAAGTACTTGTTGAGTCAGTAGGAACTAACTGACTATAGTGAGTGTTTAATGCATTGGTGCATTGTGAGTTATTACCTGTTAGAGAGAACAGGGGAATAGTCACATTAGGTTTCTATCACCTGTGAATGATAGATGGTGGCAGCGAATGAGTTTTGTGGGTGTTGGTTGGTGTTTGGGGTGCTTTTGTGTTAGTCTAACCTGTGTGCAAGGTGGGTGAGAGACTGAGTGAGTGACCCCTGATAGCCACACCTAAAGTCACGTGCGGTTGGAAGTACCGTGTCCGTGAAAGTTCCTATTACTGGTGTACCTGGGTGTTATTATACTGCACTATTGATTGATTCTGGACTGTTGACCCCAGCTTTGACCCTGATTACGATCCTTGCCGCCTGCCCTGTGATCTTCTGCCTGTTCCTAACTACACCTTCTGTTACTCTTTTTGGATAATACGAACTCGGACTTTAACCTAGCTTCCTCCTTGGTCCTGACTACTCCCACTGGGAGCCGTTAGGCCCCCTGACATGGAGGCACTGGGGTGTCAGTACTTATCCTGTGGCCATTGTATATACAACACATCTTAAATATGTCTTTAACCCAGGGCTGCCCAAAAGGTAGGTCGGGATCTACCAGTAGACCTTTATCTGGTGATCAGTAGATCTTAAGACACTGTCAACAAACAGCTTGTCTAAATCACCCTCCTGTTTTATGGTTTTCATTCAGATATTTATTATGTTAAGGTTACATAAGAAATAGTTGTCTGTTAAATATAGCAATATAATTTTCCCTTAAATCAATATAATATTTAAGTAATATTTTTCATGGAATAGAATGCTAACAATACTTTTATGGATGTAGATCATAATGGGACAACATCACTAAAAGTAGACCTCAAATTGGTAAAGAATGGACACTACTGCTTTAACCCTTTTAGAAGGAAATCAAATTAATTTCACCAGTGGTTCACAAAGATCCATCACAAAAGTTAGCATTCACCATTGCTTTTAAAAATCCAATAGAAAGTGGTATGAGTTTCTGTAGTAAACTGTTATCTCATATTTGAATTAATCTTCCCCTAACTGTACACTTTCACAAGGCACCCATTTCCCTAGTCTGTCCACTGCTAATAGAAAAGTCTGCTGGGTTTTACTCACAACCACTTATTTGTGTAAATTAGTTGCTCTTCTAACGTAAAAAAAAAACAAAACATTATCAAAAATGTGTTGCTATTATATCAATTACCTACATTGCTGCTTTTCCTTGGCTCACAAACCTGTCAACTGTATGAAATGATCTACTCTCCTCTTCAGCCTATTCAAACTAATTATTATCTGCACCAACTGCTTTGATATATATACAAAGCAGTCATTGATAAAGTACTTCTCACATTCCAGTATTTATCAGATTCCAGTCTGTTACCTGTGAAATTCAGTTATAAGTGAGTTCAACTACACAGGGGAGCTGAATTTAAAGGAGAACTAAACCCCCCCAATTAGAAAAGTCCCATCTTCTACCCTGGATAGTCCCCCTCCCTACTTCCTACCCACATAGTGCATTATTCCAGAAAGTGTCCCTGCAGCATGCTCACTTATTTATTCAGAATAGCACAGTGAAGCTCATGAGTGCCATCCTCTGAGTCTTCTTCTGTAAGGGACCACCATATTTGGTGCATAGTTACATATAGTTACATAGTTAAATTGGGTTGAAAAAAGACAAAGTCCATCAAGTTCAACCCCTCCAAATGAAAACCCATCATCCATACACACACCCCTCCCTACTTTTAATTAAAATTCTATATACCCATACCTATACTAACTATAGAGTTTAGTATCACAATAGCCTTGGATATTATGTCTGTCCAAAAAATCATCCAAGCCATTCTTAAAGGCATTAACTGAATCAGCCATCACAACATCACCCGGCAGTGCATTCCACAACCTCACTGTCCTGACTGTGAAGAACCCTCTACGTTGCTTCAAATGAAAGTTCTTTTCTTCTAGTCTAAAGGGGTGGCCTCTGGTACGGTGATCCACTTTATGGGTAAAAAGGTCCCCTGCCATTTGTCTATAATGTCCTCTAATGTACTTGTAA
Source organism: Xenopus laevis (assembly GCF_017654675.1). Taxonomy (NCBI): domain Eukaryota; kingdom Metazoa; phylum Chordata; class Amphibia; order Anura; family Pipidae; genus Xenopus; species Xenopus laevis. The sequence continues at coordinate 46,505,274 of NC_054386.1, forward strand.
AGTGTAATCATGTCCCCTCGCAAGCGCCTTTTTTCCAGAGAAAACAACCCCAACCTTGACAGTCTACCCTCATAATTTAAGTCTTCCGTCCCTCTAACCAATTTAGTTGCACGTCTCTGCACTCTCTCCAGCTCATTTATATCCCTCTTAAGGACTGGAGTCCAAAACTGAACTGCATACTCCAGATGAGGCCTCACCAAGGACCTATAAAGAGGCATAATTATGTTTTCATCCCTTGAGTTAATGCCCTTTTTTATGCAAGACAGAACTTTATTTGCTTTAGTAGTCACAGAATGACACTGCCCAGAATTAGACAACGTGTTATCTACAAAGACCCCTAGATCCTTTTCATTTAAGGAAACTCCCAACACACTGCCATTTAGTGTATAACTTGCATTTATATTATTTTTGCCAAAGTGCATAACCTTGCATTTATCAACGTTGAACCTCATTTTCCAGTTTGCTGCCCAGTTTTCCAGTTTAGACAGATCACTTTGCAAAGTGGCAGCATCCTGCATGGAACCTATAGTTCTGCACAATTTAGTATCATCTGCAAAAATAGAAACAGTACTTTCAATGCCCACCTCCAGGTCATTAATAAACAAGTTGAAAAGCAAGGGACCTAGTACAGAGCCCTGCGGTACTCCACTAACAACACTGGTCCAATTAGAAAATGTTCCATTTACCACCACTCTTTGTAGTCTATCTTTTAGCCAGTTCTCTATCCAGGTACAAATACTATGTTCCAGGCCAACATTCCTTAATTTAACCAGTAACCTTTTGTGTGGCACTGTATCAAATGCTTTAGCAAAGTCTAAGTAAATCACATCCACTGCCATCCCAGAATCGAGGTCTCTACTTACATTCTCGTAAAAAGAAATTAAGTTAGTCTGGCAAGATCTATTACGCATAAAACCATGCTGGCACAAACTCATAGTATTATGATTTGCTATGAAGTCCAGTATCTTATCCTTTATTAACCCTTCGAAAAGCTTTCCTAATACTGACGTCAGACTAACTGGCCTATAGTTTTGAGGCTGAGAACGGGATCCTTTTTTGAATAGAGGCACCACATTAGCAATTCGCCAGTCTCTCGGCACAATGCCAGATCTCAATGAATCCTGAAAAATTAAGTAAAGAGGTTTGGCAATCACAGAGCTAAGCTCGCTAATTACCCTGGGATGAATACCATCTGGCCCTGGAGCTTTGTTAATCTTAACATGTTCAAGTCTCTTTTGAATTTCTTCATGTGTGAACCATGCATCATTAGTTGTATTACTAGAATTGGGAGTGTTAAGAAGGAAACCTTCACTTACTGGTTCTTCATTTGTGTAGACAGATGAAAAATACGAGTTCAGAATCTGCGCTTTTATTTTGTTTTCATCAACCAGCTGACCCCCCTCTGATAGTAAGGGTCCCACCCCTTCCTGCTTCATTTTTTTACTATTGACATATTTAAAAAATAATTTTGGATTTTTTTTACTGCTTGCTGCAATATCCTTTTCTATAGCAATTTTAGCTTGCCTTATAGCTTCTTTGCATGATTTATTGGCCTCCTTGTACCTTATAAATGTTTCGGCTGTACCAGCTAACTTGAAAGCCTTAAAAGCACGTCTTTTCTTACCCACCTCAACACCAACGCTTCTATTGAACCAAAAAGGTTTTGCTTTGCAACGACGTTCCTTGCTTACAAGTGGAATATACTGACAAGTATATTTATTAAGCAGCATTTTAAAGACTTCCCATTTTTGTTCTGTGTTTAACCCTGTGAAAAGCATTTCCCACTTAATATGTTGCAGAGATGCCCTTATACTGTCAAAGTTTGCACGTCTGAAATTTAGTGTTTTAGTTACTCCCTTATAGAATTGCTTCTGCAACAGAATCTCAAAGGAGACCATGTTATGATCACTATTCCCTAAATGCTCACCCACACAAATGTTAGAGATGAGTTCAGTATTGTTAGTTATTACAAGGTCCAAAAGAGAGTTATTCCTAGTAGGTTCTTGAACGAGCTGGAATAAAAAGTTGTCATTCAGCATATTTACAAACCTACTAGCTTTTTCTGTCTTAGCAACCCCATTACCCCAGTCAATGTCTGGATAATTGAAGTCACCCATAGCAACAACTTGACCCAGCTGTGAAGCCGCTTGTATCTGCAAGAGTAGCTCGGCTTCATACTCGACACTTATACGAGGTGGTTTATAGCATACACCAATGATAATTCTTTTTGATACCTTTTGCCCAGTCGAAATCTCTACCCAGAGTGATTCTACACCCTCACCAGTGCCAGCTATTTTTATTTCTTTAGCGCATGGCTTTAATTCAGGCTTTACATACAAACACACTCCTCCACCCTTTTTAATCCCTCTATCCCTCCTAAAAAGGGTGTAACCATTTAAATTCACAATCCAGTCACATGTTTCATCCCACCAGGTCTCAGTGATACCAATTATATCATAATTTTTAGAGCATGCAATTAATTCTAGGTCTCCCATTTTACCTGACAAACTCCGTGCATTTGCCAGCATACAGCGGAGGTTATTACTTTTACTTTTGAAATGTGCATTACTTGGTAAAGAATTATACGTTAAGTTAGTATTATTCTGTTTTCCTTGTAACAGAGGGACCTCCTTAGCTGGTAAACTGTATGCCCCCCTCACTCCTCCCCCAAGACCCCTTACTAACCCCACTGCCCCGTCTACACTAGCTTCCCCATAATCCTTTCTCTCACCCACCCCCCCCTTGCCTAGTTTAAACACTCCTCCAACCTCTTAGCCATTCTTTCCCCTAGCACCGCGGACCCCCTTCCATTGAGGTGCAAACCGTCACGGCTGTATAAGTTGTACCCCAACGAAAAGTCAGCCCAGTGCTCTATGAACCCAAACCCTTCCTTCCTGCACCAAGACTTTAGCCACGCATTAAGCTCCCTAAGCTCCCGCTGTTTTCCTAAACTTGCACGTGGCACAGGCAAAATTTCAGAAAAGATTACATTGGAAGACCTTTCCTTGATCTTAGAGCCTAGATCCCTGAAATCATTCTTTAAGGTCTTCCATCTACCATTTATTTTGTCATTAGTACCGATATGCACTAAGACAGCTGGGTCGTGCCCAGCCCCACCCAATAATTTGTCTATCCGATCAACCACATGCATGTGCAGTTAGACTGGACGGTATTCATACCAATTGTGCATACCCTGAAAAGTTCCATGAATTGCCAAAGGGAAGGAAGAAGATCCAAAGAAGACCAAAGACCCGGAAGATGGTGCCCATGAGCTCCACTGCACTAGTCTACATAAATCAGTGAGCATTCTGTTCATGTACACTTTCTGGAATAATGTGGGTAGGAAGCGGGGGGGGGACTATTCTATACCTAGAAGATGAATTATTTTTTTAATACAGGTCGGTCAATAGGTATACTGTTTGTGTTAACCAACAGAGAGACAAAACTTCCAAAATTCCTGTACAAATATATAGTATAGTGTAGGGATGTGTAAAATAGCCTTCCCTAGTATTATTGTCAGGCAGTCCCTCAGTGTTATAGACACCTAAAAGGGGCCTAAAATACAGTTAGGAGGGGCACTGTTTGCTTTTCCTGCTCTAAGCGATGCCCTTGCTGTTTCTCACAGTGACCAGCAGATGGCACTGTGCTGGGATATAAAAGGCTCTGAAGCCATGCTTTCAGTGTCCATTTTGTGCTAGCTCTGACCTGAACAGGCAAGTAGAGCTCTGTGGAACCTAGACAGGTCAGGTCTAGTCAGAATAGGCTACTCACCATTATAGGTTACTCTAGGTCTAGGAGTAACAGACAGACAGGTTATTTAGCTGAGCAGCTCAAGGCTCTGACGAGGAGAATCAGAGGCATTAAGATCCCGGGTACTAATAGTCCAGAAGTAGGGACTAAGTGTATAGGAACAGGGTAGATAGATTCCCCTCAGGTTCCACTTAGGGAAAAGGCTGAAAGCTGGGTGTACCTTTATTGCAGCTGAGCACGTCCTCTTGCCTGTGGGGACTAATACTGACCAAATGGTGCTGTGAGTATTGCCTATTCAATGTTATGCCAAATCCTGTCATGCTCTATTGTATACTCCACTGAGGATTGTGTATGTTTAATAAATAAGTTCATAGTTAAGTTATAAGAACCACTGGCGCCCAATTATTATACCCTGTATCCAGTTACAGTTGCACTACACCCTGCCTCCACACCGTTGCGAGGGCTTATTCCCTAAGATTATAGGTCTCATCCGGAGCATATTTACTGGGAGTGGAGCTCAATAGTGGTGTACAGTACACACAATTTACTATAGCGCTACATAGTCATTACAAATATTCTGAGAAAAAAACAAAAAAAAACACAACAATTAAAAACAAAATCAAATATGGCAGTACACATAGTAGCAAGAGATGTTAAATTCACTATTCATACCTTGAATAATTCTGCTGGATCCATTTACCATCTTGACCTGACAGTCTTTTGACTAATAACACCCAGAATTTTTTCTGAGACGGGAGTCCCCCCTCACCAGCTTACCTTTCCCCCACAGGGGAGGCTGCAACATTAGTGCAGAGAATGAAATTGCGCTCTCTCACACTAATAAGCCATATTTCCAGTTTAAAAACCAGAGATTTGGCTCTTAAAGGTTCCAGGAGCTACTATTTTTCTGCCCCAAAGTAACCCATCTGGGGCTGACGCCTGTGTCGAGCTTTTCAACTCTCCTCATTGGTGCAGCACCGCTGATAACGCCACCTCCCATGGTAACCTGCTCAATACTAATCAATAAAAAGTACTGCAACTTGCCATTTGAATGCTCTAGAAAATATTCTCTTTAAGAGACCTACTACTTTGGCCACGATTGTTTGCCACATGTTCTAGCATTTATCAAATATACTGTACAATATGGTTGTAATTACATTATTGCTCAATGTAAAGGGATCTACTAGTTCTAAATTAAGTAAATGTTTTCCCTGTATGGACAAAAGAACATGTAGTACATCTAGTAGCTCCAAATTTGTACATTCCCTTAAAACAAATATATAGGTGTTCTGGTATTAGCACTGTTTAAGGGGCATATTTATAAAAATATGATAGCTAAGTTAGGTGTATGTAGAGCACATACTGTTTATGTGTGAGGATTACTCACCCTGGTGGCCTAGTGCGTATCTTCCTCTGATGCGCTGGTTCCTAAGGGCACGCGCGGGGCACCTCCTCCTAATTTATAAGCGCAGTCATTACGCCAGCGCGCAGTGACGCAAAATTTAAACATATTTAATGGGGCAATTTGTATTTTGCCTTTGCCCGTTATAGGTTTCTTCTTTGTGAGTTCCTGGTATCTCTGTGCTGTTTAGGCTTCTGATATCTGATTACTTGTTGTGACCCCTGCCTGTTTTGATGATTCTGATCTCTGAAATCCTGACCCTGCCTGGTAACTGACTCTTCTATTTCCGTATCCCTCCTGATTGATCTCCCTGGTTTGATCCTTGCCTGTCTGACTCTGCTTGTACTCTTCCTGCCCCGACCCGGACTGATTTGACTACACCTGCTGCCTATGCCTTGTACTGTGATCTTCTGCCCAAAAGACTTTTGTTTTCCTACGTGCCCCTTTGCTCGTCCAGAACCCTTAGCTTGGCACCTCTCTTAATAAGACCTGGCGGCATCCGATTAGCTGAGGGCTCCTCCCAAGGTGAAAGGCGGCTATTAAAGGCAGAAGCAAGAGCCGAGAACACGGTGCTTAGCATAGGTTCTGGACTTAGTGTGCCGACCATGACATTAAGTGGCTAGCCGATGATTAAGGGATGTTCCCGAAACGCGTTAGCCACTTATTTCACAGCAGTCACTTATGTTTTTAATGAATTAATTAACAATGGTTTTCTCTCCCATACTGGGTCAGACATTAGTATTGATAGGCTCCTCTTATTTCAGTTTTAGATGAACGACTAATCCAAAATGTATAACCTATTAAATGCTGTTAAATCTGAATTATTTTCAGAGTTTAGACCCTAGAGGCTTTCAACGTTGGGGTGGACATAAACTTCACTTTCAGATTTTTTCCAAAAATGGAAAAAGAATCTCTTCAGTTTTCTGCTATATAGCCCAATTTCCTAGGACAAAAGTTTCAAAATTAGTTCATATAAATCACAAAAATTGTCCATATCAGATATGTGATGGATGAGAAGTGGCATTCACTCTGACCTTCAAAGCTTTTGAGCTTAAGTCTGCTATAAAAGTCTAAAACTTCTATCACAGAAACCACAAAAATAGAAAATGAAAGTGAATTGCACATTGCTATGGGACACATTTTTTTTATATTTGGATCTTTAATAAATACAATGACAGTCATGGTTTTAGAGTTTGTGAGTTTAGTCATGGTTTCAAAATCCTCTTAAATCAGGACTGGCTCTTCCCAACTTTAAAAACTATTATTAGACTGCACAGCTTGACAATTTAACAATTCAGCAATGGTGGCACCCCAACACTGACAATTGAGTCCTGGAAATGATGATAGTGGGATCAGAGAAAACTCTCTGGATTTTACCATTTACCAGACCACAGCCAGACGGTTGCCTTCCAATAACTACAATATCCACATATAAATGTTGACATATAGCTAAATGAGCCTACATAATCCGTTACCAATGGTGACCTGCAATGCAAAATAAAGGAAATCCCCATCCCTGCCTAAGACATACTTATAAAGTGAAAATTTCTACTACATCCCATAAAGACTGGCCAAAATTTACCCAAACACTATGGACTTGGGACTTTCACATATAGCTACACCAATGCTACGCCTGCTAGGTATTACAAAGGAATTACCCCTTAATATGCATGACAGACTGCTGCTCCTCCAACTGTTTTTCCTTGACAAAAAAAAACACCTTACTCCACTGTAAAGCCACCCAAGCCCCCTCAATCAGATTGTGGAAACAGATACGCAAGTGCTTTACCTTAGTTATAGCAAACAGGGAATCAATGGTGGATAACAAACAAGGGTTACAGAGTACAATAGGATTAGAGGGCCCTACAAATTAGAGTTTACAAACTAAAGGTTAGGGTACAATTGAGACATTAGGATTTTAGAAACAATTTGTGATTTTTGATAAAGCAATGATTGATTAATTAAGCTACTTTAAATAAGCTTCTTTAAACAGGTGGGTCTTTAAGGAGCGCTTGAAAGTTTGGAAAGAAGGAGAAAGTCTGAGGCAGAGAGTTCCAGACAAAAGCAGATGCCCGAGAGAAGTCTTGTAGACGAGAATGGGCAGAAGTGATGAGAGGAGAAGCGAGGTGAAGGTCAGAACAGAGCGAAGGTTGTGTGAAGGAGTGTATTTGGAGATCAGAGATGAAATATAGGGAGGGGCTTCATTATTAAGGGCCTTGAATGTGAGTGTTAGTAACTTGAATTTGATTCTAGAAGAGATTGGGAGCCAGTGAAGGGACATGCATATGGGAGCAGCTGATGTTACATAGTAACATAGTTGTTTTTTTTTTTTAATATCTACCTAACTGCCAGTTGATCCAGAGGAAGGCAAAAAACCCATCTGAAGCTTCACCAATTTGCCTCAGAGGGGGAAAAATTCCTTCCTGACTCCAAAATAGTCCCTGGATCAACTTGTACTATGAGCTATCTCCCATTACCCTGTATTCCCTCACGTGCTAAAAAGCTATCCAACCCCTTCTTAAAGCTATCTAATGTATCAGGGAGAGAATTCCACATCTTCACAGCTCTCACTGTAAAAAACCCCTTCCCAATATTTAGGCGGAACCTCTTTTCTTCTAATCGGAATGGGTGACCTGCTGGAAAGACCTACTGGTAAATAAAGCATTAGAGAGATTATTATATAATCCCCTTATATATTTATACATAGTTATCATATCACCCCTTAAGCGCCTCTTCCCCAGCGTGAACATCCCCAATTTGGCCATTCTTTCCTCATAGCTAAGATTTTCAATACCTTCAGCTTAGTTGCCCTTCTCTGTACCCTCTCTAATACAATAATGTCCTGTTTGAGTGATGGAGACCAAAACTGAACGGCATATTCTAGATGGGGCCTTACAAGTGCTCTATACAATGGAAGAATGACCCCCTCCTCCCTTGACTCTATGCCCCTTTTAATACAGCTCAATACCTTATTTTCCCTTGATGCTCTTGACTGGCATTGCTTGCTACAGCCAAGTTTATCATCTACAAGGACTCCAAGGTCCTTTTCCATAATGGATTTGCCTAGTGCAGTCCCACTAAGGGAATAAGTGGCTTGGATATTTTTACATCCCAGGTGCATGACTTTACATTTATCAACATTGAATCTCATTTGCCACTTAGCTGCCCAGATTGCCAGTTTGTCAATATCGCGTTAGAAGGATGCCACATCCTGGATGGAATTAATTGGGCTGGATAGTTTTATGTCATCTGCAAACACTGATAAATTACTTACAACACCCTCCCCTAAGTCATTAATGAACAAGTTAAATAAAATTGGACCCCACTAAGAACCTTACTCCAAGTACAGAATGTACCATTAACAACCACCCTCTATACCCAATCCTGTAACCAGTTTCCTATCCATGTGCAAACGACTTCATTAAGCCCAACAGACCTTAGTTTAGAAAGCAGTCGTTTGTGGTGCACAGTATCAAACGCTTTGGCAAAATCCAAATCACATCTACTGCCCCCCCACTGTCCAGCATCTTACTTACCTCATCATAAAAAGCAATCAAATTTGTCTGACATGACCTATCCGTCATAAAGCCATGCTGATCGCTGCTCATAATGCCATTCACTAGGACAAAATTTTGAATGTGATCCCTTAACAAGCCTTCAAATAATTTCCCCACCACAGATGTCAATCTTACTGGCCTATAATTGCCAGGCTGAGATTGTAATACCTTTTTAAATATTGGAATAACATCAGCTTTTCTCCAATCCATAGGCACCATACCAGATGAAAGTGAATCTGAGAAAATCAGAAATAGGGGCTGGTCTAAAACTGAACTAAGCTCTCTTAGAAACCGGGGTTGTATGCCATCAGGCCCTGGAGCCTTGTTTACATTAATTTTTATTAAAGCTTTATGAATCATATCCTGAGTCAGCCACTGACTAGATTGTGAGCATGGGAACTCAGACTCCTCTATTGTATATACTGAAGAAAAGAACTGATTGTAACAAATACAGAAAAGGCAAATGTGTTAAACCATACTGGTACCATTCTTTAATGGAGCAACACTCTCAACCTGCATCTTTTTACTATTAATTTATTTAAAAAACTTTTTAGGGTTAGTTTTCACCTCCATCGCAATTAACTCTTCATTTCCTTTCTTTGCCTTCCGGATTGCTGATTTACAGTTTTTATATTCATTAAATGCAGCTTCTGTCCCAACAGATTTATAGTTTTTAAATGCCTTTCTCTTCTTTCCTATTAACTTCTTTACTTCTGTATTAAGCCACATAGGATGATTCTTAGAGCGTCTACATTTACTCCTTAAGGGAATAAATTGAGAACAGTAATGATTTAATATCATTTTGAATGACATTTCTGTTCTATGTTTTTAGCTGAAAACTTAATGCCCCAATCAATACTCTGTAGGGCAGCCCTCAAGGCACTAAAATGAGCTTTTGCAAAATTCATGGTTTTTGTTTCCCCAGTATATATTTGTTTTTTGCACCAGACATTAAATGATATAACATTATAGTCACTATTACCCAGGGGTTCAATGACTTGCACATTTGCTATAAGTTCTGGGTTATTTGGGTCCAGAATAACATTTTTTTCTGGTAGGTTCCTCAACAACCTGTGCCATAAAATTGTCATGCAACAAGTATAAATTTGTTCCCATTAACTGATCTGGCAGTACTGTTGCTCCAGTCAATATCTGGTTAATTAAAATCCCCCATTATCATTACTTTACCCAAACTAGCAGCCTTTTCTATTTGCACAAGGAGCTTCGCCTCCTCCTCCTCACTTACATTAGGAGGTCTATAGCATACGCCTACAATTAATTTGCTGGACTCTTTACAATTGGTGAAGAACTCCACCCACAAGACTTCTGCCCCCTCATTTTCTAACATAACCTCCTTCTTTATATAAGCTTTTAAATCCTGCATCCTACAAACAGACATACCCCTCCTCCTTTTCTATTGCCTCTGTCCCTCCGAAACAAAGTATAGCCACTGATATTTACTGCCCAGTCATGTGACTTATTCAGCCATGTTCCGGCCACACCAAACACATCATATTTTCCCTCCAGCACCAGCTCTCCCATTTTACCAGTCAGACTCCTTGCATTTGCAAACATACATTTAATACTGGTACCATATTGAACATATGACATGTGGTCCTCCCTATCCTTAACATTACCCCCACCCAAATCTCCTCCCCCATTTTCCCTTTCTTTGCCCACTATTTCATCTAACCTGTCTACCACTGAATCTTTTACTGAACCCCCCCCCACAATCTCCTCCAACCCTCTAGCCATCTTCGCTCCCAAAACAGCTGCACCATCATCATTGTGATGCAGCCCATCCCTAGCAAAGAGCCTGTAGGCGACTGAGAAATCAGCCCAGTTCTCCAAAAACCCAAAACCCTCCTCCCTACACCAATCTCTCAGCCACGCATTAATCTCCTTACGCTCCCGCTGTCTCCTTAGCGTTGCTCGTGGCTCAGGTAATATCTCTGAGAAAATTACCTTGGAATTCCTCACCCTCAACTTTACACCTAGTTTTTTAAAATTGTTGTTGAGGACTTCAGCACCTCTTCTAACTTTGTCATTGGTACCTATGTGTACCAAGACCGCTGGGTCTTCCCCCGCCCCTCCCAATAATCTGTCCACTCGTTCCACCACATGCCAAACCCTAGCACCAGGCAAGCAGCAGACTGTTCGGCATGTAGGGGCCTTACGACAGATTACCCTATCCACCTTTCTAATAATTGAATCGCCTAGAACTATAACCTGCTTTTCCTTCCTTGCCCTCCCCCCACCACCCGTATTAGAGACACTGCCTCCCAGGGTGCTCTGAGAGTGAGTCTGCTCCATACACGCCAGTTCAAAGTTTTTCTCCCCAGCATCTTCAGCCAAAACGGCGAATTTGCTGTTTTGGACAAGCTGTGGACCAGCCCCCCTACCCTTCTGCCCCTTACTTCCCCTCCTGACTGTCATAAACCTTCCTCCCTCATTAGCCTCCACTGCCCCTTCTTCTCCCCGCACTCCACTAGCCCCTGCCAGTGGTTGCTCTGTGGGTCTCCTTTCCTCCCCCTCGTTTGCCGCTGCTCTCAGTGCTGAAAGTTCACCCCTTAGAGTCTGCAGTTCAGATTCCAAGATGAAAACCCACTGACATCTCTCACATGTAAATACTGCATGGAACTGCTGCTACATGTGACAAGACACACTGAGTGATACCAGCAAACCCACTTGTACTCATATTTACAGTCTCCCAAATGCAATTCCTCACAAACGTCTTTTTGGTTTTAAACGCCTTAAGGTTTTTAACGCTGCTTAACACTTAATTCACATGCAACACTCGCTTAGCAGCTCCCACACTCACTTTGAATTCCCAAGGTTAAGGTTTCAACCAGAGCACACAAAGCCCGATAACTCCCAGAACACACAGCAGTCAGTTATTTGCACTTACTCCCTTCTTGCACCCAGCACTCCCAGCATGCACAGCAAACACCAACACCTTAAGGTTTTTAACGCTGCTAAACACTTAATTCACATGCAACACTTATATCACATGCAATACTCGCTTAGCAGCTCCCACACTCGCTTTAAATTCACAAGGTTAAATGAAAACTATACCCCAAAACAATGTAGGTCTCTATAAAAAGATATTGCATAAAACAGCTCAAATTTAAAACCCTGCTTCATGTAAATAAACCATTATAATAATCGTATACTTTTCTAGTAGTATGTGCCATTGGGTAATCATAAATAGAAAATTGCCATTTTAAAAATAAGGGCCGCCCCCTGGGATCGTAGGATTCACTGTACTCACAACAAATCAAACAAACTATACTTCTTAGGTCACATGAGCCAATTAACAGACAGAGATCTGGCTTTTGCTTCCACACTTCTTCCTGTAACAGTTAGAGTTGAAGTATTTCTGGTCAGGTGATCTCTGAGGCAGCACACAGACCATCACGAAATGGTGGCTCAAGGCAAGAGATGTAAAAGGGCAAGATTTACTTAAATATATATTCCAGTTTGGTAAGATTCTTTAATAAGCCACTTAATATGATGGAAACTATCTGTTGCTTAAGTGTTCATTTTGGGGGTATAGTTTTCCTTTAAGGTGAGATAAATGAGTCTAGCAGCCATATTTAGAACAGACTGGAGTTGTGAAAGGTGACTTGTTGGAATACCTGCAAGGAGTAGGTTGCAGTAATCAAGGCGGGAGATGAAGAGAGACTGAATCAGTGTTTTAGTTGATTCTGAACTGAGATATGGTTGTATTCGGGCAATGTTGCGCAGTTGAATATGACAAGATTTTGCAAGTGTTTGAATGTGTGGTGAAAAAGACTGATGCGAGTCAAGATAACTCCTAGGCAGCATGCCTGTGCGGAGGAATGAAAGGTGGTGTTTTTTACTTTGAGTGATATCTGAGGGACAGGAGAAGATCTTGGAGGAAATATAATGAGTTCTGTTTTTGAAAGGTTCAGTTTCAGGTGGCGCTGTGACATCAAGGAGGAGACAGCAGAGAGACAGTCTGTAACTTGAGAAAGGACAGAATTAGAAAGATCAGGAGTAGACAAGTAGAGTTGGGTGTCATCAGCATAAAGGTGATACTGAAGTCCAAATGACTGAATACATTTTCCTAGTGAAGTAGTATAGAGCGAGAACAGCAGAGGGCCTAGAACAGAGCCTTGAGGAACTCCGACAGATAGAGGGAACGTAGTAGAGTTAGAGCAAGAATTCCAGCTGAGTATAGAATGTCTAGGAGGAGAGTATGGTCAAGTGGGTCAAAGGCTGCAGAGAGATCTAGAAGGATTAGTATGGAATAGTGACCTTTAGACTTTGCAAGTAGAAGATCATTGGTTACTTTGGTGAGTGCAGTTTCAGTTGAGTGTGTTGGGCGGAAGCCAGATTGCAGGGGGTCAAGAAAGGAGTTGTGAGTGAGATGATGGATCAGGTGTTTGTAAACAAGCCGTTCTACTAATTGTAATGGTATGATATGATAACCTAAACCATATTTGCTTGCAACATGCCTACAACTACATTGACTCTACAACTCTCTACTAATACTTTCCTCCAAGGGACGGATTTTGCTTAGAGGGTGCCCTGAGGCCATTGTTCTCCGACACCCACCTCCTTACTACACGATTGAGCACATGCGCAGAGTTCTAAGAACCTAGCGCATTCTGCTCTGGAATCAAGCTAATTGCCCTTTTGGGTATGTGTCTTCCCCCTCTACCCCCTTTCCCTCCACCCCCCCCCCTGTTAATTGAAATTGACTAAACAATCACTATACCTTGCTACACCTGTGGACGTGGTAAAACATAAGTAAAAGTAGTTTATTTTGTATTTTGATGTAAAAGATTAAATAAGAGAATTTAACAAAAAAGTTTGGATTGCATCATCCCTTAGAATCACTTGCTGCAATATAAAGTTATGGTAAAAAGATAAAATAAATAATGTTTTGTTGGAGCTGCCATTTTTGTGGAATAGCCCTTACCTTCTGCCATTTGATTCATTAATGACCCCTTCTGTATATATGTGTTGTTTTTGAATAGGTTTACTCCTTTCCCTTTCTAAACCCTTTTATAACTATAATTTATGTTATTCCTACCCAGTTGCATAATTTTGCATTGATCAACAATGAAAACTCTTTGCCAGCTGGTAACATTTTACATAAGAACTGGTTTGCCCAATTGGCATCATCAGCATAAATAGGGAAAAAACTTGCAATGACAACATCAACGTAATTTATGAAAATTAAAAAAACAAAAACAAATGACCAAGGACAGACCCCTGAGGTATTCCAGTGATACTGGTCCAATTGGAAAATGCTCTATCACAGCTCTTTTTAATCTTTTTTTTAGCCAGTTCTCCATTTAAGTAGTAATAACCTTCTGTGTGGTATTGTATAAAATGCTTTCACAAAATCTAAGTAGATCACACATAATGAATTCTCTAGGTTTCGCCTTTTAGAGGGTAAGAAAATTTGCCTTGCAATCTATTGTGAATATTACCATGATGGCACAGAATCTTAGTATTGTGATTTAAAGAAATGCAACGTACCATTCATTAAAAAACTGCTCCTATCTCTTGAGCTGATCTATTTTCCGTAACTCTCTGTTCACAGATCCTCTTTGCCAATGAAAATATTTTCCAGAAAAATTTCTTTCAAATTTACCCAGGAACAAAATTCAAATTACATGCAGGAATAAAATTGAAATGAGTATCAGTTAGAATGCAGAAATAGAAACTTGCCAACATCTCCTCAGAGAATAGAATGAGCTGGAAGTAAGGATGTTGCTAAGAAAGACAAGTCTGATAACTGTGCCAGACAGAGAAATTTCAGAAGTTAACCCATTCTGCTAGGGATTTTCATTATTTAAGGGTTAACCTCTTAAGTGTTTTTTTTTGTTTTGCATCACTTATTCTAGGCTAAAAAAGGTGTGGGTGAGTGTGCTACAAAAGCTATAATTATGATAAGTAACAATAAGATTGATCAAATAATAACATTGTGTTTTCTATTCATTACTTGCAAAGTACAAATAAGGTTGCTAATATGATGAGAAATCATATATAGGTTTTGAAGCTCGGAAAAGAACAGAACTTCCTGTTTAATACAATCCCATTTGTGTGTAATTCAGACAAAAGCAACACTTTCAATAATCATATTTATAAGTACCTAACTGCTCTAACCAAGACAGAGATATAAGGTACAGTGGGCCTGATTCAATCCAATGAAATATGGTACAATTCTTGCAATGAGTGCAACTTTTGTGTGTTCACTATGCAATTCATTGCGCTAAACACTTATTGCATTAACCAATATATCTTTCCGTTACCTATGTTTTTGCGTGAATGCTTACTTTTTGCAATTCAATTCAACCTGAATTTGCTTTTGCGATTGCTTCCGGTTTCCTTTATCCAACTTTCAAATGGTGGAACTGGAAATGCTCTTTCTTTTATCTCTAAAGCCTTTTGCCCTCTTTCCATCTTTTAATCTCACACACGCACCTTATCGCACAAGTTTTGTAAAGCCACTAACAGCTTCCCCAAAGCCTTCCCCATAGGCTTTGGAACAATTTTTAGGTCGAAGAAAAATCATTCGATCGATGGATTAAAATCCTTCGAATCGAACGATTTTTCAATCGAATTGCGGTAAATACTTTGTCTTCGATATTCGAAGTCGAAGGATTTCCATTCGGCAGTCGAATATCGAGGGTTAGATAACCCTCGATATTCGACCATAAGTAAATTTGCCCCAAAATGTTTTTCATTCTAGCAAACATCTAGGGGGTTATTTATTAAAGTCCGAATGCCAAAAACTGGAAAAATGTGAGGTTCTTTTTACTATAAAATCTGAATTTTTCATGAAAAACCCCTCATATTTTTCATGATTATATTATACTCCAAGAATGAAATAAGTCAGAATCCGACCGAAGTTTTATATAAGTCAATGGGAAAAGTCCCGAAGATATCCTGATCTGCATTGGGTTTCGTGGAAAAAACAGACAATTTTTCGGATTTCGGGTGGAAAATCCAATAATTCATAAGATTCGAATTTACATATGATTTTCATGATTTTTTCGAGTTTTTTCCCACACTGGAATTTTTCGGGAAAATGCATTGATAGGTAAGGGGAAATAACCCTTACGATTTGTTCTGAGTATATTTCAGAAAATAGTGAGATAAATTCAGATTTTGATAAAGTAAATTGACTTGGAAAGGGCCTGACATAAACTCCAATTTGTACTCAGCTGCCAATATATTTTGTGTTATGGATTATTGGTCACATTCTAAATTTATCAAGAAAAAATTTATCAAAGTGATCCATGTAATTTAAATATTTTAATATCTTATATGTTAACTGAAACATATCCAAACAAATCCTAAATAGGCCTTTCAATAATTGCCATCACAAATCATTTCCTTTCAATGGATCCCACTAATCCACAGTGTAAACATCTAATCATCTCCAATTGTTTGCACAAGGACCATGCTAGGCTCAGTTTCAATATTGTTTTTAAGACCCATAAAATAATTATAAAATGGAAAAATTGGCCAGGCCAAACAGGACTATAAAATCCTGTCAGTCTTGCCTGTACAATATGGACCATTTTGGGGCTCCTGTGTAGATCAGATGTGTCTGGAATGCTGAGCAGAGAAAATGACTTTGCTTAAGATTGCAGGTTAGAAGGACTGTTGCTTTTCCTGCTGCATCACACCACTTAGCAGAGGATACACTACTATTTGGTGCAGCACCTTTGCATGTCCCTGAACATCTCCCAAGGCTATATTGAGTCAGTGACTTGCTGACTGGTCTAGGGGAGGCTGAAGTCATTGACTTAAGACTTAATAGCCAGTGTCTCATGGATCTCTATGAGCTTATCTATGAGCTTATCAAACATGATATTATCTGAATAGCTGTCATCTTCTGGCCTTGGTGAATTGACTTGGCTTGAAGAACTCCTTGTTCTTGAACAGAACTACACGAGCCACGTCTTAATGTGGTAGATGACCTAATTTCATTTTACTTTAGTCACCATGTGGTTTGGTGTGGTCAGGGCCACCGTGGACTGTGGTAGGGTTCATTATACATAAATGTTTCCATTTTTCAAGACAAATTTACATCTTAAAGGGGTAAAATATGTTTAGGCATTTGAGACACAGTGACATTACCATCAAATAATGACATTGGCTACACAGAGACAATTCAATGTAATTGAAGTTTTGCAAACAAAGATAGCATGGTGATAATGCTTAACTTCATATTTGGTTAATTCCCCATATTTTTGTAGTGCATCATAGCTACTGCTCTTTATTTTTACAACACCTATCTAATTGTGACAGTATGTGACCCTAGCAAGCAGCAGGGTTTGTAATGGCAGAAAAAGAGAAATACACACCACTGATTCATTATAACCAATAAAAAACTGGACACACCAATAGGAAATCACTTCAATAGCCCTCATCACTCCATAAAGGATTTAAGAATGTTGGTTTTTAAGGGCAATTTTAAAACAGATAATGAAAGAAAAGTGTGGGAATACAAATGAATGGAAAATTACAATTCTCTGAAGAATGGAATAAACATGGGCCTTGGATTTATGGCTAAGTATGTGGACTAAGAAAGGACTGCACCAGGTCAGAAATACCAACATGTCTGGATATGGACTAAGAGATCATATGGAATTCCTTTGATTCTACACTCCAATAATTCAGCCCTAATTTATACTCAGCCTCTTTGACCCACATTATTCTGTACCTTATCTGCTTGTCTCTTGCAGATCCCCTCGTAAATGACTTTGACACCCTACACATAGATTGATATTCCTTTTTGTTGGTCATTTGACCTTTGAGCTGAATGTTGTATATATACCAGAGAACACCACAGCTTCATTGTAATCAGCATGAAAAGGGAACTAAAATGTTCTGAAAGCTTGCTATGATTATATTAGTTAGCTAACAAAGGTATCACCTTTATACCACTTTTGTTATTTTTTTATTTCAAAAGGGTTGCCCTGTAACATTTTTACTGGCTAACACGGTACAGCAACTTTACCTGCAATTATAATGGCAGACTGGAACTATTTATAAACATAAACAAATCAAACCTGACAGCACAAAATTGTGTGATGGAAGGATCAATCACCAATCGTTTAAACATGACATTATATTGAATTAATTATTACATATTTTTTTATGAAACTGTGATTTAACCCTCTAAATTCACATTCTGAAGAAGCCTAATTATATTTCAAATAAGTTCAAATAAGTGAAAAAATGTTTCATGGACAGTAAATATTTGAAAAAAATAATTATATGTTGGTTTGGATTTTTGGAGATGATGGATGTTACAATTATTTGATGTGAATTATTTTGCCACTAAAACATTAAACCTAATTTTGAAAAAAGCACATAAGAGAAGTTGAACACTTGCCAGTAATGAAAGATAGATTATCTGTTTGGAAGGCTGTAGAAGGTCCTTTCCAGTATGGGGTACACCATAAGGTGATATAGGGAATATAGTGCAAAACTGAAAAAATATATATATATATAAGTTGAGGTTTTTTTTATGCTGTGGAATAAATATGGTTGGCTTGTGGGTTGTTAGAATGCATATAGGTGTAAGTTTTGCAAGGCCAAACATACCTGGAATAGTGGACTTGGAGCACACAAGCACATGCAGCATGGAGGGCAAAGGCAGTCCCATAATTTTTCCAGAACAGCAAGTCCTTTTTATAGCATTGCTATATCTGGGTGTGGTGGTTAAGCAATAACCTTTTTGATGAGCCAATAAAAGATGTTGAAATAATGTTTAGACAATGTGGAGCTTTAAAAGGTAACCGGAAGTTATTTTCAACATGACAAAATTAAAAAGTAATGAACTTGATGTAACACCTATTTGGGCCATACGGGGTTAATTCACCAGCTAGCGCACTAGAGCATGGGTTACACGTGACTCTAACACTTCAGGCTAGGGCCTTTGCTATATGGAAGATGTGTGGTGTAGTGTAACTACAACTCCCATAGGCTACTGTGCTATAACAAAAGACTTGGGCGCCAGGAGGTTCACACAGATCTGCAGGCATCACCTAGAGCAGACACAGGCTGACACTCCCTGGGGACAGACTAAGTAGGTATCCCACTTCACCTCTGCGACATATTCTAGTAGTGGTCTCTGGATCAACCTCAGGGCAATCAATTTTTATATATATTTAATATAGTGCAGGCATGTCATTAATTACTTCTACATGCAGAATAAAGCAGAGTGTAGGGCAGACTATGGATACATACACAGGAAGTATATTTAACAGTTTAGTACTAGCTGTAGCTGGTTGATATAAAAGGACAATTTAGCTATTTAGCTATTTTCATGTTACTGGTTTCTGATTAGGCTAAGGTAGTTAAGCAATGTAAGCTTTTGAATGCAGCATAAGAAGTTTAGCAATGCAGGAGGAAGAGACTGACACTGACACATATGTAAAGGAAGAATAATTTAAAGCTGACAGTGGGGTTTTTGAGTGAAAATTGAAAGCTTTAGTGACTGTTTTACAAAAAGAACATTATATGAAGAGGGCATGACAGTAGCTAATGTTTGAGGATTCCAATAATACAACAAAGTGGCTTATTAAAAGAATATCTCACTTCACCAGATGTGACTGGTTGTATTTGAGGTTTGTTGTTTTTCCAATTTAATAGCTTTTTTTCTCCTCACTCTCTCTTCTGGGCACATTTACTAAAGAGTGAATTGTGCCTTTAGGGTAAGGGCATACCTGGAGCGACTAAATTCCCCCCGAATCCCCAGGTGTGCCCTTACCCTTAGGTGAAAAATTCAGCAAAATGACAATTCGCAGAGGATTCACCAATATACTAAAAGGTGAGTAAGTGAAGCTCAGCGCTAGAGAACTTTTGCACCGTTTCGCCAGGCAAATTTTTTCCTGGAGAAAATCCGGTAATTTAAGTGCCTAAACTCCAATGGGTGAAAAAATTGTCACACATCAAAAATTTGTCACATGTTAAAAAAAATATGCTGCATGTCAAAAACAAAATTGTTGCCCATAGACTTTGATGCATTTGGCAAATGTTTTGCCGTTTCACTGAAGAGAAACGGGTCAGATTCACCCATCACCAGCACTAACTCCAATCATTATTTCCTCATTGGGGGCCAAAGACTGCCCTTGCTACCCTAACAGCTACCTAGTCATCTCTGAGGTGGTACACTGATCCTGCCTCCTCCTTGTAGTCCTGCTCAACTGCTTGCCTTGCCATCAGATCTTCAGAGGCCAAAGAGAAGGGGCCAAGCTCATACAAACCATTTAATTAACTCCTGCAGGAAATCCCCTACAGGTGAATTCTTTCGGTTGGGCCACATGCTGGATGAACCAAATATTCAATTATTTACATGTGAAATAAAATACATTTTATGAACTAGATCCCATATTGTCCAAGACCAGTCTATGTGATAATTTAGTGACTTGGGAGGGATTGAACTTGTTTCTGTCAATGACAAAAAAAAAAAAAATCTAAATTTTGTAGAAAGTAAATAAAAATATCAGCATATGAGTGTCAGGACCTTTTAGATTTTTACTTGCCATCTGAGGAAAAATTATTCTACAGAGCTTACTAAAACAGTTAAGAGAAAAAACAGACCAATGGTTTCACTTAGGGATTCAGTCTGTTATTTATTATGCTGCAAATTTTTGTAGTGGGAAAGTTCAATGGCATAACTATAGTGGATGCAGACCCTGTGGCATACCTCTCAACATTTGAAAAATGGAAAGAGGGACAAAAATGTCTGCCGGGCAGACATTCAAATTATTTTGACCATGCCCTTTTATGGTCAAACCTCCATTTTCCAAATTTAGCAGGTTATGAAAGTTTGAACACATTTCTGGGAGTTTTAGGGCCATTATTTTATAATAGTTTTGCTAATGAAGCTGAAATTGCCCTTTAAGCTGTGAGTTGCAGTTCTCCCAAGAAACTTGCTTATCTTAAATAGTTTGCAGGTACTGAGTATTCTGGGCTCTCTGCCAAAAAGCCTCTTTTTTATTTCAGAGACTACAGATGTCAAAATCAGACTGTCCCACAGAAAAGAGAACATTTGGGAGGTACACAGCATGTGTCATGACTCTTTAGGATTCAAACCCTGACCTGCTTGAAAATTGGACTGCATGCTTTCCTTCTGAGCTACGACTGGCTGGTACACCTATGTATCAGATATCGCTCCCTGAACATCTGCTTCCACCTACCTGGTAAAGATCATATGCTGGTGATTAAACAATTTAGGGTCTCTATAAGCTAGCTATTTGCAGCAAACAAAGTTTGGTGCAGATGGGAGCACATTGTGTGTGCGCACAGTGGCGTAACTACCGGGGGAGCAGGGGGTGCGATTGGGCCAGGGCCTGCACCCCCTCAGGGCCCCCCGGCAGCTTGCGCGCCACTGAGTTCTTCAATTATTGTGGCCGTTTCCGGGTGTACTGAGGGGTGCGGGGGCCCGGCTGCACGTCCCGCGCCAGGGCCTGCCCCCCTCTAGTTATGTTTCTGTGTGCGCAGTGGCCAGGGCCAGATTTGCCCTGAGTGCACGGTGGTCCTTTCAATTGGGTCACGCACATGTTCATCCTGGTTTTGCCGCAAATCCAAGTCCGTGTGTGCCGGACCCCTCCAAAGATTTTTTCTGGCAGGGGGCCTGGCCGCTGCTTGTTCTGCCCATGGACAAGTTATTTGAGACCTGTAGACATTTAGCGATTCATGACAAGCTTCATACACAGCTCTAAAATCCATCATGTGTCATCTTTAACCTAGCATGTATAACGGCCTGGTTTAATTTACTGTTTAATTTACTGTTGTCAAGAATAGCCTATATAGTGATTCAATGTTTTCATAATATTTTAAAAAAAAAATTTGTGTAATATTAGTCGTATAAATATAACACCCAAAAACAATTGTTTTTGCATTGATTTGCACTGCAAAAATGACTACAGCTGTGGTATTGAATAAATGAATATTGATTTTGTTTATTGTTCTCAATCATTTTATTTTAACATTTTCTGTCAAGATGGTTTATGCATAGAATATTCCCATCAAAAGGTACTAATAATCCCTTAAAAATCATGCATAACTAATACATTGGAATTTGAAATGTATATTTTAGGGATTCAGTCATTTTAATTTACTTTTGCTATTTAAGCACTTGTATTTTTTATATGTAAAATGAAAGCTTGATATCATTTGATTATTTTTATTTAGTGTGTTAATAGTGAGCATGAGAGTTAATTATTACAAAATGCTGCCAATGGCATGGTTTACAATTCTAAACCTGTTAATAATGCCTGCTTCTATTTGTCTGTGTGGATGTTTCACATTGGATTTATTTCCTTGGGACCTAACAACTCTTGTAAGCAGTATTTAGAACATAACGTCATGTAATTTGGGGCATGCAATGACAGAACCTCATCTCTCTTTATTTTCTTATGTAGCTGATGTGAAATTAGAGGCAGTTAACTTCTCATTAGTGGGGCGGTGAATGGGAGGAAAAGCAAGACACTTTGCTGTCTGGTGGGAAAGAGATAAGAAAAAGGCTGCAGATACAGAAAAAATGCCAGCCTCACACGTTAACCGAATCAGCTCCTAGACTTTGATTCTTCGTTGTATTTTATTTCACACACATAAAGGAACTATTCATTTGTTATGGTCTCAAACATAAAAAGAACAGTGGTGTTTTAACCATGTGGCTAATGAGAGAGACTTAAATTGTCTTTGGGACATCATTGGTGTTTGGGGAGGGTTAGCGTTTCAAGCCTTCATTAAAATCCACCTATGTATTCAAGTTCGTAGGGAGTTGCTAGAGGCACTTTGGCATTTCATTTTAGGGCTGCTAAAAAATACCTTATTATTCTTTTTTAAAATCTCTTTTATTTATGCATTTCAATGAAACAGATACAGTTATCAGTTGCATCAGTCTTATTATAGTAGTATATATGTTTAAGATGACCATTTGAGTTACAACATTAATATTGCAATTTAGGGGGATGGGGAAACCTTAGTACGTAAAAAACAGAATAAAGAATATTATAAAATCTTAAATGAAACTACAAAAAAAAAAAGAGAAAAAAAGAGAAAACAAACTGTTACATTTCTCTTATGCTGAAGCCCTCACCATTCACAATTTGGATTTACCGTAGGTATTCCATGGGGACCATATTTCTGTATTTTTATCAATTTGGTTAATAAAGTATTTAAGAACAATACATTTTGTGTCATGTTTATTCTTTTTTCTAACTCATGGGTCGTAATATTGCCTATTTCTCCACATCCTCAGAAGCATGTTGAAGACAAGGAAGGATTTATTTTGTTCTTTCTTTCAGGAGTGATGTACTTAAAAGCGAAAGATTCCCCTTGAGTTTACATGCTTGTTGGCAACAAGTTTCTAATAGGGATGGGGGATCATTCTTGAAAGAAGAATTCATTGTTTTGATAAAGTGATGTAATTAGGTTTATCTAAAGATTTCTCCTTCTGGCATGTCTTGTGCAAATTGCATGTATTGGATGGATTTGATATCAGTGGTGAGAATGAGGTTCTTGATTCGGAGGATATTATTATCTTTCCACCACTTGAAGGCTGAAATGGCTAGTCCATGAGGGAAAAGAGGGTTATTATGTATAGGGAATAGAGAGCTTGAGGTGAGGTTATTTTGGAGTTGTGGAGAATGGTATGCCTTGTACAGATTGTGTTAGACAAGACTGAATGCTGAGGGGGTGGCAGTTTCTGTTGAGATTTGTCCATTCACAGGTAGGCAGTTAGGTCAATATGTGAGACTAGTGCTTCAATGTGGATCCATTGGGTCTCTGGGTGGGGTAGGTGTCACTGCATGGTTGTGCCGCCTAATAATATGCTAGTAAATTTGGAAGACCGAGGCCTCTGTTGCTTGGTGGTCTATACATTGTCATGGCATTAACCCATGGGAGTTTACCTGACCAAATAAATGTCTTAACCTTGTTTTGGAGGTATTTTATTTCCTTGCATTATTGATTGCAATTGGCAAGGTGCGGAATTTATATAATAACCTGGGAAGTAATGTCATTGTGGTTGCGTAGGTTTTCCCAAATCACGAGATGGAGTACTTTGACCATTCACCATTGATGTGAGGATAAAGTTGAAACTAGAGAAGATCTGGCCTGCCGGGGATTTAGTCTCTTAAGAGTCTGTATGAATTTCAAGTTTTTGTGGTCAGTGTAGATTGAAACAGGGTGAGGGGTACCTTCCAAGAGATGGCACCACTCCGTGAGGGCAACACAATAGTTCGCAATCCCAAATATCTTAATTTTGTTCAGCAGGGGAAAATACGCACATGGGTGCAACTTCTTATCCGCAATGTGTTTTTGAGAGAGAATAGCACCGGCCCCAATCTCTGAAGCATCTACTTCGATGAAGAAGGGTTGTTGAGGATCTGGATGCCGAAGGACCCAAGCAGAGGCAAACAATTCCTTCAGGGATTGGAAAGCTTCTAGAGCAAGAGTTGGCCATATATTAAGTGTTCCTCCTTTGTGAATGAGGGCCAGGATAGGGGCTATATGGGAGGAGAACCTCTTGATGAATTGTCGATAATAATTTGAGAATCCAACAAATCTCTGTCTGGCCTTGGTACTCATGGAAATTGGCCAATTCAGAATCACTGTAACTTTGGAAGGGTCCAACTTGAATCCCTCGGGGAGATACTATAACCAAGGAAGGGAATTTCGGACACCTCGAACACACATTTGTCCAACTTGGCGAAGAGGACATGGAAGAGGTACTGGCAGATTTCACTCATCTCCCTTTCGAATGTGGATTAAGTTGTATGCCTCCCGTAGATCCAAATTAGTGAAGATCTTTGCCCTTTGAGTTGATCGAAGAGCTCTGAGATAAGAGGTGGGTGGTTTTGGTTCATAACCATGATGTTGTTGAGACCCCTGTAATCGATACAGGAACATAATCCGTCATCCTTCTTTTCCCACAGAAGAATCCTGCCCCCACAGGGGAAGAAGAAGGACGAATGAATCCCCGCTGGAGGTTTTCTTGAATATACTCCTTCATTGCAGAGGTCTCAGAAGGGGATAGTGGATAGGTTCGACCTCTGTGGGGGGCATGGTACCTGGAAGAAGGTCCATGGGACAGTCATAGGAGCAGTGAGGAGGAAGAATCTCTGCGGACTTTGGAAAAGTCCTTGTTAGGACTGAAGATCCACAGACACAAGGGCTACCCAATGAATAGGATTGGGGGTAAACAGATTCTATGGCAGAAACGACTCCAATGGCTAACCAGTCAATAGAAGGGTTATGCAGCTGGAGCCAGAGCAATCCCAACGCCACAGGAGCCGATGGACAGTTTATGATGAGAAATTACTTTTCAAGGTGTAGGGTTCCAACCATACCGTAGCTGGTTGTCAATTATTTCATACGTTAACGTTCTATCATCAATCGCCAGAAGAGTAGGTTCGATGCCACCCAGATAAGACTCCCCAATCCTATGGGAGTATGTTTTGTGTGGATGTGATCAAAAAGGTGTAGTTAGTGATTGTTGGATGTAGGGTATGCCATATGTCCGCAAGCGCCAATGTTTTTAAAGTGGACCTGTCATCCAGACACAAAAATCTGTATAATAAAAGTCCTTTTCAAATTAAACATGAAATCCAATTTCTATTTTTAATTAAAGCATTCATAGCTGTTGTAAGCTCATTTAAAAATCTCAGCTGTCAATCAAATATTGTGTGCCCCTCCTCTATGCCAGTGACATAGAGGCGGGGCAGACAATTACTTTCACTTTCCATTCAGCACTTCCTAGATGTCACTGCTCTCCACACATTCCCCCATTCTCTTTACTGTTTAATTGTGTAGCATGAAATGGACATCAGGTACCCCATTCTGGTGCACAAACAAGATTCTGAGATGATGCAAGACTTGCCTTAATAACACTGTCCACAAAATGGCTGCTTTCTGCTTGCTATAATTATGAATTCCCAGACTGAAGGAAACAAGATTCAAATAATTTATATAGTGTCATTTAAGTTCATTTTGCTGGACTAATGTGATAAAATAGGATTTGGAATTTTTCTTTGGGTGACGGGTCCCCTTTAAGGCATTTATTAGTGTTGCTTGAGGTTTTTCTAGTGGTTTACCTTCCAATCTGCTCATCACATACCCCATCTTAGCCCATTCATTGGAGAACTGTGAGGGTTGAAACCCAAACAGAATAAGACACTGGGATACAAAGCCTCTGCATGCCTGGTTATAGCGAGGTGGGAGGAGGAATGTGGGGCTCACCAGCCGATGAAGTCACGGGAGGAGCAGCTGCTGCAGGAGGAGTCCGGACCAAAGGGTCAAGAAATAGACACGGTCAGGTTAAGGCAAAAGTTCAAAGGCAGGCAGCACAGGATCAAGGTCAAAGTCAATAGCAAGAGTCAGAGAATCAAAGTCCAGAGAATAATTAATAAAGAATTTAGGAATTCCCAGGAACACCAATATTTGGGACCTATAATCTGGCATTGAACTGGCACCTGAGCATCTTTTATTTTTAAATTTTGTGCCAAGCGCGGCGTCATTGCATGCCCATGTAATGACGCCATCGCTGCAACCCATGTGGCGCCCAAGGGCGCCATCTTGCATGCAGTGCGGAAGGCACCAGGAGGGCCGCCGACCGCTCCTGACACTAGGCGGTTTTGTTTATTCCTTATCTTTTGGATTTGGGTTGTCTGGAATAGTTTTTTTAGTTTCCTGGCTAATAGCGTGTTGGGTTTGTCTTTATAAATGAATAGTTTGTGTCTAGCCCATCTGATGGATTTATCAGCTTACTCCATTAATAAATTGGTAAGGGTTATCTGGAGGTGTTGCAGTTGTGTTGTAAGTTGTAGGGTGGGGTTTTGTTTATGTGAAAGTTCGGTGTGTTTAAGTTCCAGGGTGATTTGCTCTAATTTTTTCCCTGCAATTTCTTTTATGTATGTATTTCTAGCCTAATATATTAGCCCCGTTGTACTGCCTTGTGTGCTGCCCATGTTAGGGCCGATGATAAAGCTTTATCCAAATTAGTAAAGAAATATTTTTCTATATCATTGGCAATTGAGTGGCAATCATGGGGAAAGATAATAAAGCTTCATTGAGATGCCAATTAGCCAGGAAGATACGAAATGAAAAAATGAAACCAGGAGAAAAACAAAGCCCAACGAGCCTGACGGGGATTAAGTCTTCTGGCAGAAGAAATATATTCCAGATTTTTATGGTCGGTCAAGTCGGTAATAGGTTCCTTAGCCCCTTCTAACAGATGAAGTCACTCCTCCAGGGCAAGCTTAACGGCCAAAAGCTTGCGGTTACCCACGTCATAATTCCTCTCTGCAGGAGACAGTCTATGAGAGAAATAAGCAAAAGGATGAAGAGCCCCCTGAAATTCAGCACAAAACAGCCCCAACTCCCATTTCCAAGGCAACGACCTCCAGAATGAAGAAAAATTGGTGCAGAACTAAATGAGACAAAATGCCTCTTGTGCTTGTGGGGTTCAAGACAAATTAAAAGGTTTCCTTGGGTAGAGCCATTATAGGAGCCCAATTTGGGAAAAATTCTTGATGAATTTATGATAGAAATTTGCAAATCCCAAAAAACGTTGAGTAGCCTTCAGACCCATGGGAACAGGCCAATCAAGGACAGCAGAGACTTTAGCAGGATCCATCTCGAATTCAGAAGAAGAAATGATATATCCCAAAAAATAAATCGTGGCCTTATGAAATTCACACTTAAGCTTAAAAACCATTCTCCCTCAATTTGCGTAAAACTTGCTTCACTTGTAGAATGTGTTCAGACAAGGAAGAGAAATAGACCAAAATATCGTCCAGATAGACTATGACACAAGACAGCAAGAATTCTCAAAGAACATCATTGATCTGCAAGAATTCTCGAAGAACATCATTGATCAGGTCTTGAAAGATAGTGGGGGCATTGCAGAGGCCAAAGGGCATGACCAAATACTCATAATGGTCATCTCAGGTGTTGAAAGCCATCTTCCACTCATCCCCATTAAGAATACGAATGAGATTATACGCCCCACGTAAATCCAATTTAGTAAAAATTTTGGCTCCCCTTACCTGATCAAACAATTCAGGAATCAATGGCAAAGGATAACGGTTCTTAATCGTTATTTCATGCAAAGCACAATAATCGATGCATGGTCTCAGAGTGCCATCTTTCTTCTGTACAAAAAAGAATCCAGCACCAGAAGGAGACGTAGATTTTCTAATAAAGCCTTTGGAGAGATTGTCTGAAATATATTCCTTCATGGTCTGAGTCTCTGGCACGGACAATGGATATGTTCTTCCCCTAGGAGGAATGGAACCAGATCGATCCGACAATCAACAGTGTGGAGGTAAGACCTCAGAATTTGTTTTTTCAAAGACATCAGCAAAATCTTTGTAAATGACAGGAAGAAGAGTGATGGAGACTGGAAGCAAAGGAGAAGCAGCCACCGGAAGGATTGATGAAGCCATACAATTGGAAAGACAAAAGGAACTCCAGGCCGAAAGTTCCCCAATGGACCAGTCAATGGACGGGTTATGCTACCTGAGCCAAGAAAAACCCAAAATTATGGGAGTCTTGGGGCACTGAATTAACAGAAAGGAAATCTCCTCTTCATGAAGACTGCCAACAAGAATAAGGACTGGATCAGTAGCAGAAGTGAGAACACCTGGAGAAATTGGTCTGCCATCCACAGCCTGGGCAGAAAGAGAAATCTTGAGAGGAATGGGGTTCAGACCACAGGACTTGGCAAAGGAATTATCGATAAAATTGCCTGCTGCTCCAGAGTCAAGAAAAAACTGGCGGGAAACGTACCAGACAAGGTGGAAAGGTTAGCAGGGAGAAACTTACAGGACTTACAGTTGAGTGCAGAAATCTTGCCTAGGGGAGACTCCTCCCTTACACCTAGGCTGGAGCATTTCCCTGATTCTGAGGTCTGGTAGGACAGGATCTCAGCAGATGTCCAGCGAGGCCACAATATAAACAAAGCCCAGCATTTCTCCTACGGGTTCTCTCCTGAGGTGTTAAGCGAGTAGCTCCTACAGATGCAGCCACTTTTTTTGGTACATTTAACGCGCTGTGACGCTAGCTAAGCAGCAGCAAGCGCGATACCTAGAGATGTCTCGTCGCATTTAACGCAGTTTCAGGTTTTAAATTGCTGCAATACCAGTTTTGGCCACTAGATGTCTCCAAGCGCTATGTATTGCTTCAGATAGGAATCTACGTGAGCTGCCGTGAGAGGTGAGAGGAGACAGATCGTTCCAGCCACAATCTCCTCATAAAAGGAAGAGCTGGAGAAACGATCTCTTTGTATTCAGATAGAAGATTAAAGCAGTGTGATTTATATAAAAGTGTGGAGATATGTTTTTGATGGATAGGAACACTAATTATAAATTGTATTTGTGGATGACTTTGCATTGGGTTATTATAGGGGATCTGCACTCAGAACTTTAAAACAAATCCATGATCTGCCCTTATGTTTTTTTTAATTATGCTGAAGTTCTTTTAAATTGGCAGATTGCAATGTAATTAAACAAAAAATAATCAGAAATGACTGTCAAATCATTTATAACATCAATTGTGTTGTGCATGTAACTGCTCAGGCTTTATAGCTTAGTGGGCTTGTTGCAGGATTATGATGCTGAAGGTCATGAGATCAATTCCTGAAAGTTTTTTACATAATTTTTTTTCCTCTAGTTTTAACTATTTATTATTTTTAACTATTTACTAAATAAACTTTGTTTTACTTGATATACCACAGAAAGAGCACTTGCTGCTTGTTGAATTTTATGCTCATCCTAAAACCTTAGTACATGTATTGGCACTGGACTAGAGTTTATAGAAGGCTGTTTCTTGAGCCCTCATACAGCACCAGGTCAGTTCTATCAACTGTGGATAAAATATGGGTAAACTATTTTATATGCCACCTCCCTATAATGCCATTGATTTTTCAAAACGATAGCCAATCCATAGAGAATTTCACCTAAATATCTAAATACTGTATATCATAATTTTGGTAATAAATGTTGTCATTAGTGACCAAAACAAGCATATGTGTGCATTGGTACATCTACAATCTAACCATCTGAATCTCCAGATAAACCAAAGTATTGATTCTGTTGGCTGGGCTGCTAACCTCTAAAGTTGTCTGTATATATCTCTTGTACATAAATACTGGGGAGTAAGCTTGGAAGGCATTTTTCCAATGTAAATTTTCCCACATTTTAAATCCGAAAAAGGCAAAATATTTTCAGGGAATTAGAGCCACAGGTCTACATATTCCCAGTAGCAGGACTATCATGTGTATCCCTCGTCCCCCATGAAGTCAGGCTGCTGTCTGATTACCATGTAAAAGCTTTAAAGCTGAAACTCCAAGTGTGCCTTCAGAGCGATCCGACGCAACGCAAAGATTCGCATGTGTCATGTGAGATGCGCCGCATCTAATGTAAGTAATAGCAATGTCAGATGTTGTCTCTGCGTGCATCCGACGTGACACAACTGTCAGATGAAGATGCAACATGCAGCACAACAACATCCGACATTGCTATTACCTATCTTAGATTTGGCGCATTCCGACGTGACGCGTCGGATCACTCTGAAGACACCCGTGGAGTTCCCCCACTGGCTCCTGCATTGTTTATATCTCAGGGTTCAGGCTGTAAAAGCCCTCCATTGTTGCTCAAACCTAAAGCTGGCCATAGATGCAAAGATCCGATCGTTCGAATCCTCGAACAATCGGACTTCCCCATCTCCTGACCTGCCACTAGGGTTGCCACCTGGCCGGTATTTTACCGGCCTAGCCGGTAAAAATGATGGCTGATCCCAATGTTATTAATATGGAAAAAAAAAAAATATAAGGCCGGTATTTTTTTCCAGAAAAGGTGGCAACCCTACCTGCCACTAACCATTCCAATCATGTTTGGGCCTCGGTGTACTTGAAATACCAAAGCCTATTTAGACTCCCAGTCCAGACCTAGTTCACAACTTACTGTATGTACTACAGGGCACATTATTCACCTTTTGGGCTGATCTCTATTTCCACTCGGTGTAGCTAAACGCACATATTTAATAAATATGTTTTTTACTGTATATTACAGTCTATGAGCATTTTTCATAGCAAAATATTTCACCCATCTAGGCCTGGATTTGTGGCGTATGCACGGGCCTAGGGCGGCAAAAGTTTTGGGGAAGTGTGCCATGCTGCTGCATCCTGCGCATGTGCGTGCAGTCGTAGGGGTGCATGTTCCGGGGGTGGGGGGCTGGCACATACTCACAGGCCGTGCCACGCAAAAAAGCGAAATCTAGACCTGCACCCATCATTTCTCCTCACCTAGCAGGCCTGCTCTGGCAATCTGTGGGTTCTGGCGAATGGCAGAGGGGCTGCTGTAAAATGCCATAGAATGTCACTCTTTAGTGGGCTGATTAGGTACAGTTTGGGCCTCTGTGTATTTGCAATGCCAGGGCCTATTTTGACTCCCACCCAGATACTACAAAAGGCAAGGCTTGTATAGATGGTGGTTTCTCTCCCTACACATCACCATCTCCCACAACCTTTTACTAAGCACATGGAATACAACAGCACACAACCCCCACCCCTACCCTTTGTTGTCTGTACCTTAATCACCTTAAATGTGTATTGCTGTGCACTTTAGCTAATTTGCATTTGAAAGCACAAGGGCTTGCTCATGTGAACAGCCTCACACGTAGGACTTTAGTAGGGGGTTGGGGCTGTTAACAAGAGGCACTGGCACCACCTAGAGCTAAACTCTACGGGCGACTTCAGCGCGATCCAACGCAACATTCACATGTGTCACGTCGGATGCGCCGAATCTAATGTAAGTAATAGGAATGTCGGGTGTTGTTGCAGCGTGACAACATCCCACATTTCTATTAATGACATTAGATTCTGCTCATCCAACGTGACACATGCGATCTGTTGGCTCATGCTGAAGTCGCCCATGCAGTTTTACATTCAAATGTAAATAGCCGGCTGCACGATTCATTTTCCGAATTTGGGTGACTAATCTTCCTGAATCTGCCTGTGTGCCCTGACCCTTAGATGTACAGAAACTTGAAAGCAAATGTTTTTTTTGAATCTCAGCCTTAAAGCAGGACAGGACTACTGCTTCCAATGAGGACCAGATAGAATCTGTGCAGCCACTGGGACAGAATGTTCTGTTATACAGATAGCTAGAATCTCAGCTGCCATAAAGCAGGACAGGACTGCTGCTTACAATGGGGATCAGATAGGATCTGTGCAGCCACTGGGACAGAATGCTCTGTTATACAGATAGCTAGAATCTCAGCTGCCATAAAGCAGGACAGGACTGCTGCTTACAATGGGGATCAGATAGGATCTGTGCAGCCACTGGGACAGAATGCTCTGTTATACAGATAGCTAGAATCTCAGCTGCCATAAAGCAGGACAGGACTGCTGCTTACAATGGGGATCAGATAGGATCTGTGCAGCCACTGGACAGAATGCTCTGTTATACAGATAGCTAGAATCTCAGCTGCCATAAAGCAGGACAGGACTGCTGCTTACAATGGGGATCAGATAGGAATTTTTTTATTTTGTAAAAACTTATCAATTTACAATAATCATCAGCTCAGCTAAATCAAAACTGATTTTAAACTATTTACCACCAAATAAGCAAAATATAGTCCATGAATCTTTGGCTTGGCTCAGCAGTATCTCCCACCACCAAACCCTCTTGGAGTCCTTCCTCTGTCCATAATTCCCAAAACAAACCTGGCAAAGTCTTTCCCTTTGTCCATGAAAAAGGTTTTCCTCCCTCCCCAACCACCACCTTCACCACCACAAACCCGGCCACAAAGTCCAAAGTTTGTCTTTCTATTAGTGGGCCATCACACCACCCTTCCCACATACACCCCCCCAACTCAGGACATATATATTGCTGAGCCAAAGAGCTTGCAGAACTTTTCCACTGAAAAGCATGAGCTGGTGTTATCACATTGTCTGTTTGAAAGAGAAACATGTCAGACATCACAGGCATTAGTATCATAAATACATCAGTATACGTCACAGTTTCACACCTCTCCATTTGGATGCATTCAGACAGCTTTGCTTAACCTCTCTTTCCCTCAGGAAACCCAAATCAGCCACCACAGACTTCACTATTTGGTCTATAACAACATTCTCATGGCTAATGGACCTTCTGCAGCGGAACTGCCATAGGTGGTACCTCATCACCGATATTATTAGATACACTGTCCCTATATCCAGGGGATGTGGGACAGACAGAACACCATAGGCCGTATCAGCATAGGACAAGTGTTTGATGTGGGGCACGTTGAGAGCCTCTGCCAGCCGATGTTTTAAAACTTTTGTCACAGGACAATCCACAAGAAAATGTTCTAGGGTCTCATTGGTGGAACAGCCCCATGGGCACTCCCTCTCTGTGATGTTCAAAAAGCTCACATTGCCTCGGCAAAAAGTCTTCCCTGAAGAGCCAGCCAGTTCAGATCAAAATACTTTGGGGGCACCCTTCTGTCATTGAGCCACCACAGGCTCTGAGAAAGGACACCCCCCACACAGTCCTTCAAGGCCATGGGGACAACAAAGTAGCTCAATAGGATCCTCTGATAAATTTGTCTCCTTGTAACAGAACTCAGTTCCCCAATTCTAATGTCCCACTTTCTCAAAAGTTTTAGCCCGAGTCGAATATGCAGTGGGAGACAATTCCCGCGCACTCGGACCTGCTTCACACTATCGCCAAGCAGCCAATCTCCTACCAGAGGCAATGCCCAATTCTTGATGCAACATTCCCACAGGGAATCAGTTCTTTGGCCCAGGCTCCCAAAGTTAAACTTCAAGAAAATGGATCCAAAGAAAGCCACTGGACATAACATGCCCAACCCTCCCTCTTTCCTCTGCAGGTAAGTAATGCCCCTTTTAACAGGATTCAGCCTGTTCCCCCAGATTAACTGGAAGAACAGGCTTTGGATCCGAGCATAGAGAGCTTCTGGCAGCGGATACACGTAGGAAACAAACAAAAAGATAGGGACCAGGTAAGTCTTCACGAGCTTCACCCTTTCTCTGTAGGACAGCTTCCATCCCTTCCATCGCTGTACCTTTGCATTTCCGGCATCCAACTTTTCTTCCCAATTTTGCCTACCATCATCTCCCTTCCCAAATTTGATTCCCAAAATTCTAATCTGAGTTTGGGCTGTTGAAAATTCCTGGAGTGGAAAAGCCGGCTCCTCGTCTAATGACCAAAAAGCTTGAGACTTATCCATGTTGACCAGAGACCCGGAGGCCTCTGAGTAACTTCTGATTTTCTCGGACAGCACTCTCGCATCTTCCGGACAAGAGACTGCTACCGTGACATCATCTGCATAGGCTACTGACCTGAGGGGCTGGCTACGGGGAACAGAGAGACCCTTAATTCCACTCACCTGCAAACGCCTTAGAAAAGGATCGATCGCAAAAACATACAGCAGAGGGCTTAAGGGACACCCCTGTTTTACCCCGGCCCCAACCTCAAAGTTTTCACCGCGCCACCCATTGATAAGTGGAAAGCTTACTGCCCCTTTGTACAAAGCTGAGAGCCATCTAATGAATGTTCCCGGGATGCCATACTTTGCCAAAACGGCCCACAGATACTCATGATCCACTCGATCAAAGGCCTTAGCCTGGTCCAGAGTTAGAAAGTAACACCCAGTATTTTGGACTTTGCATTGCTCCAAGGCTTCCCTAATAGTAAGGATCGCCCCAAAGATGCTCCGCCCTTTCACCGTGCAGAACTGGACAGGAGATAATAAAGTGCCTGAAAATGAACTCAATCTAGTAAAAAGTATCCGTGCAAGAAGCTTCCTATCAGTGTTGAGAAGGGCAATTGGCCTCCAATTCTCAACATGCGTTGGATCCTTACCTTTTGACAGCAGGATCAAGGAAGATTCTCTCATAGAGGGGGGTAAGATACCCCCTTCCAGGCAGTCTCTAAAAACCTCTACGAGAACCGGAGCCAGCTGATCTTTAAACTTCTTATAAAATTCGGCTGTAAGGCCGTCTGGTCCTGGAGCCTTCTTTTGGCGAGGCAGTCGATGGCAGCTTTGACTTCATCCTCCGTAATCTCAGCTGTCAAAGGCTCAAAGTCCAAATTAGTTACATCAGGCCCTGGGGTTGCCTCCAGGAAGGATGAAGTCCTCCCCTTATCCAAAGCCCTAGCCTGGAACAGAGAACCGTAGAAGTCTTTCACAATCCCAAGGATGCCCTCCCTTGATGTTTGTAACTCACCCTTGGGATTGATCAGACTGGTGACAAGTTTTCGCCCAACATTCTCTTTGCAGTTTAAAAAGGGGTCCGGTGAGTGAAAACTCCCATAATCCCTTTCCTGCACAAGAGATTTGTACCGGCTGTACTGACATTCTCTGATCTGGGCCTTCAGCTGGGCAATTTTTGACCCCTCCACCCCATCCGAAATAGAGGACTCCAACTTCTTTAAAAGAGTCAGGTACTTCTTATACCTATTTCCCTCCCTACGTACAGATAGCTTACGGAAGAGGGTCCGGAATGAGAATTTGGCATCCTCCCACCATGATGACACAGAGTTGTAAAAATCGACTCTATCGAGCTGGTGGCAAAGAAGAGCCTCAAAAGACTGTTGAACTGACTCACCCTCCAGGGAATCCACACTCAGCCGCCACAGACCCTTACCCTTCACTGGAATAGATGAGGATCCCACTGTGAAAGAGAGTGTCAAGTGATCAGAGTACTCGACCCCAACTTCCTTCACATTAGTGAACTCCTCACCAGCCCTGACAAAAGCCATATCTAGACGGCTGCTTCTTTCTGCACATCTATAGGTATGTGACGCCTTCCGGCCACCCCAGGTTGCAACATCAACCAGACCAGCCTGCTGAATAAGCATGTTTAAATAATAACTTTCTGATTTTCTCATTTTACCAGAACGATCTCCTGGTCCAAGGACCTGGTTGAAATCACCAGCCAGGATGACTGGAAGGGAAGTGTGCAGAAAAGGTCTCACTTCAACTAGCAGGGCCCTCCTGGCTGCCATAGACTGCGGCCCATAGATGTTTATAAGACTTAAACGACTTCCACTTATTGTGACATCCAGTAGCAAACAACGGCCCACCTGGATCTCAAGCAAACGGTGTACTGTAATATTGAGGCCACCCCGAAACAGTATTGCTACTCCCCCACATGGTTCCTCTGCTATAGACCAGAAGGAAGGCCCATGTCGCCAATCAGCTCTTGCCTTTCTAAGATCTGCCTGGGTAGTGAGTCGGGTTTCCTGAAGGAAAAAAACCTCAGCATCTGAGTTTGCTAAACTTTCGAATGCCATGAATCTTGTACGAGGCAATCTCACACTGCAAACATTAGAGGTCAAGAATCTTATTGTAGGCTGCCCCATCATGAATGCTTGTGAGGATCTTTTATCTTACCCAAACCTACAGCCTCCTCCCCATATCGCTTGACTTGAGGACCACAGCGAGATCTCATTCCATCCTCAAGACAAACACTCTCTCCGTCCTGATCACTGGAATGTTTTGCACCTACACCTTTCTTCCTGACAGTCTGGTCACTCCCTTCCCTTCCTCTTTTTTTTAAAGGGAGTTGGATTTCCATTTCTTCTGTATTTCCCTGTTCTAGTTCGCTCTCTTCTTCTCTCTCTATTTTCTGTAGTTCCTCCTGCTCCTCTCTTTCAGCTCTGTCTCCCCAGGTCTCAGACTCCTTCTCCAAAACCACAAATTTGTTTTGGTGGTAATTAAGAATGATGTAGCAGAACCTTCCCCTGGGTCTAACAAGTCAGCCTGCATTTTGGTTTTATTTTTTGTGTTGACTGTCTGCCAACCATTCTCATCCTTTTTACCTTCCTTGTTGGTATTGCTCCTCACTGCTTTCTCCCTTATCTCTCTGACTGGTTTTGGATTCTCCTTTCTGCTTGTTCTTTCTGCTTTCCCACTTATCTCTCTGACTGGTTTTGGGTTCTCCTTTCTGTCTGGTTTTGGGTTCTCCTTTCTGTCTGGTTTTGGGTTCTCCTTTCTGTTTGTTCTCACTGTTTTCTCCACAGGTTTCTTTGGAACAGTACTACTCTGTGAGTCCCTCACTTCTGTTTCACTTTCCACACTGGTCTCTCTTTCTGGTGTTACAAAATCCTTCCTCATCTCCTTGTCAATCTCTGGGAAAAGGGTGACTATATTATGGTAGGCCTCAGGGCAACTCCTATGCACGTGTCCCATTCGATTACAGAGATTGCACCTGACATTTACACATGCATCTGCAACATGACCAATTGCATTACATAGGGCGCACCTCAGGACTGCACATGACCTGGCCAAATGGTTACTTGCTCCACATTTATAGCACCTACGGGGCTGCCCAGCATAAAAACAGGTACCTCGTTCTTTCCCAATGAAAAAGAATTGGGCAGGTGCTGTGGAACGTTACCTGAGATGTTCAACTTAACCTGGGTTTTCCAGACTCCTGCCCAAACCCCATCCTCATCAAAACCTTAACTAGAGGTGTAAGGACTGTACATTGCCTGCGCAACCATATGAGAATGTCTTCCTGAGGAATGGCGTCATTCTTTGTTACAATTGTGATGTTTTTTGTCTCAGGCTTTGTCATAGGGATTACCACAAATTGTTCCCAATTTTGGTTACCTGCCCTTTTTTGCATGTTATAGATTCGCCAAAAATTTTCAAGTGCTTCCTGAAGCTTAAAAGTGACATCAAAATCGGTTTCAGTTTGTGCTATAACAGCTGATAAATCCCCAGGCCTGAAACCCATACTATCCAGTATGACTGTTCTTACAAGAAACCTTCTAGATGGAACTTGTTCTTTCTCTCCATCCCATTTAATTTTTACCCAATGTTTCCTCTTAAAGGGTTGGTTATCATGGGACACGTCTGGGGTTGCAAAGAGCCTTCGCTTTCCCCAAAAACTGTTTGCAGTTTCATCCACCCCTCCTACCTGAATAGATTCTACCTCCACTCTCTGCTGTACCTGATCTGACTGACTCTCTATATGACCAACTTGCTCCACCTCTACCCCTGCCTCCTGAGTCACAGACTCTTCCGCTGCATTCTCTTGTTCAGGCTGCACAACCGCACTCTCTCTCACTTCTGTTTGCTCAGCCGCACTCTCTCTCACTTCTGCCTCTTCAGCTTGACTCTCTTTCACTTCCATCTGCTCACACTCATTCCCATCTGTGACA
This sequence comes from Xenopus laevis, assembly GCF_017654675.1. NCBI lineage: Eukaryota > Metazoa > Chordata > Amphibia > Anura > Pipidae > Xenopus > Xenopus laevis. The sequence continues at coordinate 46,543,172 of NC_054386.1, forward strand.
GGTGTCACACTCTCAGCCACACTCTCAGCCACACTCTCAGCCACACTCTCAGCCACACTCTCAGCCACTTCATTCTGAACACACAAAAGAAATTCTTGAGCCGCCACTTCCATTTTGTCTTCAGATTCTGGGCCACTCTCAGCTGCTTTATGGGAGACCTTCTTGCCCTCTGTTTGGTTCCGGCGCCAGACACTTGGATCTTCTGATGGTCTCACTGCTGCTTTAGGCAACTCTGGAAAGTCCTGATCAGATGAGATTTCATAGGCGGCTTGAGACGAATCCTCATACCGTAGCTTAGGTCTTGTGCTGGTTTGTGGCAGATTCACCTTGAAGCTTTTCTGTTCTTTTTTCTTCTTTTCTTGCTCCTGAATCTCCTTCTCATCAAAAGTCATGTTCTGCCAATTGACTCTGTCACTGCGTCGTTGCTGCTGCCGCCGGGGAGGCAATGGTTTTGCAAACTCTGGTTCACTTTCAGAAGTGGCCGGACTGTTGGAGGTACTGGATCGGGTCTGGCGCCGCCCAGAAGCAGGATGTGGATACGCTGCTTTATAACCAGAACGCATTGACTCAAACCTTTGCTTGTTTTGATAGATTTCTTTCCACGGCCCGACTTTCCCATACAGTTGGTTTATTCTCTGGTCAATGCTGCTCATTTCATCAAACAAACTGTCTTTCTTTCTCCTGTGAAGCTCAGTTTCCTTCCCATCAGAAAAGGATACGAGGTTATTCAGACACTTTATGGATATCTGCAGTTTTTTCTTTTCATTTTGTAATGTTTGCAGCTCCTTTAAGGCTTCTGCAACCTCCTCTGCAGTGATTGGCTCGTCTTTGCCTTTAATCTTGCCTTTGCATGGAATGGCTCCTTTGCTTGGCTTTGCCACTGTTGCTTTAAATTTTGGCTCCTCCCCCTTCTTCCTCACAAGCTGTTCCTCCTGCACATTCTCTCCCCCTGGTGATTGAGCTGTAACATTGGCTGCACCTGCACAGGTGAGAGGCTCAGTTTGACTGACAGGAGCCTTTGTGATGTCATTGCCGACGCCCCCAACTCCTTGTGCAGTGTTTGCCGGCGCCATCTTGGATTCCCCATGCTGAGACTGCAGGTCTGCTGCAACTGTCAGTTCACTTGGCTTCCCAGACTCTCCCAGCTCCACAACACAGACACCTCCCTCCCCAGGGGCCACAGACTCCAACTCCATGTGCATCACAGGGTCTGACAGGGGGGGATCACTGTGTGTTTGGGGTGCAATAAACTTGTGCATTTTATCAGCAGGTTTGTCAGCTGTTTCTTTCTTTTGCAGGGTTTTACTTTCAGTGTCAGTGCATTTACTTAACTCACTCACTGCTGTAACCTGCAGCTGCTGCTGTTTATTCTCTGCACACACAGGGTCACATTCAGGCTTTTGCTCTTTCTTCTTACCTTGTTTCCCTGGGGGTAATGCAGGATTCAGCTTGGATTCTTCCTGGGGGGGTTTCTCAGTGGGAGCCCCACGCCGGCTTCCAACTTCCTGGGCCCGAGCCACTTGTACATTCCTTTGTTTTTGTTTTCTGATCTCAGCCAGACTTTTCTCCATCTCCTCATCACTCTCACTGCTGTTTCTCCTCCTTGATCTGGGGGTTCCCAAAGAAGAGGAGCGTAGCTTTGGCCTTGTATGTTCAGCCGGAAGGCTAGGCCCCAAAGCCTGGGCCTCGCTTTGTCTGGTAGCCCGACCAGCCCTAGCATGGCCTGGGCTTGTTCCGACATTGCAGAGCTCTCTGACACACGACTGCTTGCAATGTGGATCAGATAGGATCTGTGCAGCCACTGGGACAGAATGCTCTGTTATACAGATAGCTAGAATCTCAGCTGCCATAAAGCAGGACAGGACTGCTGCTTACAATGGGGATCAGATAGGATCTGTGCAGCCACTGGGACAGAATGTTCTGTTATACAGATAGCTAGACTCTCAGCTGCCTTAAAGCAGGACTGGAGACATCCCAGGCCCTTCATCTAGAACTTCCTAAATTTCAGATATAGGGAAGCTGTGTGTAGGCATCAAGGAGAAAGGCCCTGCTTACGTGGAATGGCAGCCCCATGTCGCTCTACTCAGACAACTGCTGATGAAATAAGCAGTGCACCACCTTCCTAGGGGTAAAGAGAAGACTATTATGTCTCTACAGAAACACTGATGCAGCCGGCCTTATACTGGCTGCACTGCTACATCACTAGTGCATGCATTCTATCCACAGGTTGCACAGAGTATGCACATCTACTGTATATGAGAAGTGTGGTTGTGCCCCAGGCAAGTACTGGCAATCTATGGGTTCTGGCAAATGCCAGAGCAGCTGCTGCAAGTTGCTATAGATGCTCACTATTTATTGGACTGCTGGAGGCGGCTGTTTGGGCCTCTGGGTACTTGAAATGTCAGTTGAATCCCAGTCCAGACCTGCTGTGCCCCCTGAACTTCTCTAATTTTAATACAATGCAAAGGACAACCAATATATAAGTGACTACATTTCCCTATGCTTCCTCGGTGTGCCAAGTCTCCACTACTATGCAATATAGCCTCTGAATGCACCCCACCAATATGACTCATGGGGGGTTGGCACCATACACTATAATGCTATAAACGTTACTGCTCCCTGACGTCTGCTGAGACACTAAAGTACAACTCCCCCCCCCCATATAACTGTACAATTGCTCAGATGTAATTAGTTGTGGTAATGTTTGTTAAAGGAGAAGGAAACCCCCTCGGTGCAAAACCCATCTCCCCCTCCCCTGTGTTGCCCCCCTCCCTCCTCCCCCCTGGCCTACCTGTCCCCCTGGGCAAATGCCTCTAACTTGTTACTTACCCTTCTGCGCAGGTCCTGTTCACGGAGTTCACAGTCGCCATCTTCTTCCACGCGCGTCTTCTTCCTGCTTTGACCGGCGTCTTCTGTCGCATGCGCAGTAGGAACATTTACTCGTACGGATCAACTGCGCATGCGCCGAATGTCACAAAGTGACATTCGGCGCATGCGCAGTAGATCGGTACCGGTAAATGTTCCTACTGCGCATGCATCAGAAGATGCCATGGCTACATAGCAGCTTGTTTATATAAACTATAGTAGTGTTCCTGAAGCAAACACATGTTTTACTAGTGCTGGGCAACGCTGTATTATATTTTCATTACTTTAAAACACTTTTTTTTTTTACATTACTGTTCCTTTAACAGAACATGTTATACGCCAGACTGCAACCGCCACAGAAGTCCTTCTAACAATGTACATCATGTCTCCCTATTAACACACTACAACCAACTACACTAGGACCTTTGACGCTGCAAATCCATTACTAGAGTATCTACTGCAAATCCCTGAAGGCCTTTGTGAGCCTTTGGGTCTGTTTCCCATGAACCCAAATTAACCTGCTTCTATAAGCGCCACGTCTCACTTTGCCACTTGTGTCTCACTACAGATGTGCACATACTGTATATGGATAACACATATCCACTGTACTATTACTAATGTTCTAAGTTACCTGGTTACCACAAAGTAGGTATATTGTGTAAAATGCTGTGTCAAACTGTCATGAAATTCTGGAGCTTTTGTATAATGTTAATATTGAACCACTGTCACATGAAAATGAACTGCTAAGTTAAAGCTATTTTTATTTCAAAACTTTTTTTTACACATTTTTTTATACATTGCTTTTAGCACTTAAATATTGATTAAATGATTGATTTTAATACCAGAGATTAAATAGGTTTGAAACTATAAACTCCTATTTTAATACATATCTACAAAACAAGGCTACAATCAGCAATTCAAAACCTTACTCTGCATATTATGACTAATAAAAAGTTCAATACAAAAAAAAAAAAAAAAAAAATGTATTAGGAGATTTGAACCCTTGACCTTCTGCACTAAAATCTCATGCCTAAACCACTACACTATAGCAGCAGACTTTAAAGACTTTGAGAAAAACTTTCTCTTATAGTTAAATATAGTCAGTAGCATCAAATATTTCTCACAGAATATCTCATTAATTTATTCAGGATAAAGTTTTGTTTTGTTTTTTTTACAGAAAATGGCAAACGTGCTGTTTATTGTTTGTAGTTTTTTTTCTAGGTACAGAGCTCAATCTTTTGAGGGAAATAGTTGCATGTTACTATAACTTAGACTTAAGAATGTAAAGCACATACATTGTAAAGCACATACATTGGCTGTGTGTCCCATAGTGTTACAATTAAATCAGTTTTTTTGCAGCAATAACTTATTATTTAGTTTAGCCTGCTCTTTAGCCTCTGTCACGGAAGATCTACTGGAGTCGGGTCAGGAATGAAAAGTAGGTCAGGCGCCACCTGGTGTCCATTAGTGGAATTGCGCCGATTTTAATTTAAATGCCTATCTTTTGTACACGTCGGGACAGCCCGATTCCCTGCAGTTAACGCGACTAGCGCATTTAAATTGATATGTTACAGCGCGCCAAACTACCATCCCTTCTGGCTTCATCTGTATATGTAGAAGTTCATCGTGAACCGTAGGTGTGGGAGCCGGGGAAGAAGAAACTTCAGACCTGACATATAACGTAACCACAGGTTTACAGGCACAAAACTTAAGAGAAGACTTCTCTCTCATTTTGGAATCGATTTTGACGATAAATATCACAAAATCATCAAAAGAAGTAGGCAGATCCCGAGTAACCAGCTCGTCCTTTAGATCCTCATTAACTCCCTATAACGATCTGTTTACCTCGGAACCCAGAGGAAGGTAGCTGATCCAGGAGAACTGATGGTAACAGGAACCTCTCTACGGCTCCAGTTTTCACCGACGCCCTTTTGGGGCCCCAGGCTTTCTGCTGCGGAGGTGGTAGAGAAGCCAGGCGAGTTACCAGGAGCGAAGTAACAAGGGATCAGGCAAGGCGTAGTCAAGTGCAGGCAAAGTTCGTTTTCAGAAGACGGGTTTAAGAGAAGCGAAGTACCAAGGGGTCAGGCTAAGGCGTAGTTAAATGCAGGCAGAGGTCGGATTCAGGCAGCAAAGGTTCAGAGATCAGGAAAACAGGCAGAGGGTCAAAACCAGGAAACTCGAACAACCAGGGCTTGGCAGGAACAGTAGGAACTGAAGCCAGCTTGGGCAATGTGAGGAGGAAGAGGAAGGTATTTAAGGGAACAGGAACCAATCAGGAGCAGGCTGAGGAAGACAGACACATCAGAGACCAATAGGAAGCCAGGCGCCCAAATAAGAGGTCATTGCTACTAAGTATGCAAGTGTCCATTCCGGCACAGGCGTCCGATTTGACGTGCGCAGGCGCCTCAACGCCGGCGCCTAAGTTGACACATGCCTGCACTTATGCGCTGGCGTTCAAAACCAGTGGCGGGTGTTATACTCCCATCCAGAAATCTGCAATAAGCGCCTCATTGTTCCAGGATACTTCTGCAGCCAGAGTCCAGAAATTTATGGCGGAGCCTTGGTTGATCTTCATGAGCCGATCAGAAGCATTAAGTTTCCGGCCAGGAACATCAAATGCTTGACGGAAAGTAGAAAGAAAGGCCGCAGAATTATGAACCAGGGGGATCATCTCTATCCAGAAGTGGAGACGGCCCAAGCAAGGGCCTTTCACTGAAGAAGTGCAATGATATAAGACACTATAGCCTTCTCCGTCAAGAATTGGTCGGGTGCCAAATCAAACGAAATCTTGCATTGAGTAATGAGCCCTCTGCAAGCATCCGGATCACCCCCAAAACTAACTGGAGCTGGAATCTTAAGAACCTTTGCAGGTGCAGGCAGTGGAGAGTGTGCTGTGGTCCCAGGAATTTGAAGTGCCTCCAGACGAGAATTAATATGCTGCAAAGCTTGGGCAAGATGTGCCTGCTGAGACTCTTTACTGTCCAGACATTTCATCATCGCGTCGAAGTACGCTTTCATGGAAGGGGAAGCAGCAGCCTGGGAAGGTTCCATGGCCCACGCTAACTGTAATGATCTCGTTATTAGGAACCTTTTGTAGTGAACGGTACCTTTGGATGAACCCTGTGGGTTCCGGTGTTCACTGACGCCTTTTGGGGCCCGGGCTTTCTGCTGTAAACAAGGTACTGGCAGGGATCAAGAGAAAGCGTAATCAGAGTCAGGCGGCAAAATATCGTAGTCAAAGAGATCAGGCAAAGGTCAAAACCAGGATTTCAAAACACAGAAATACGCTTGAGCAGGAACAGATAAACTGAAGCCTAGCTTGGGCACTTAGCTCGATGTCAGACACTAGCGACGTGACGCTGGCATCCATTATCTTTCAGTGACGTCAGCACCAGACGCCTGCGCCCCTTGAGACGAGCAGAGAAGCGATGGGAGGTAAGAACAGAGTAAGATCTCCCGGTGCCTGATGACTAATTGCCTTTTCTTCGGGGCGACAATCTCCCCAAACTGCCTTCCCCCTGCCTTCCGCCTGCTAAAATGAAAAATCACCTGCAGTAATGTGCTCGCGGCGCTTAGATTTCAAAAGACGCCTGAAGTTGCCTCACGAGGAAACTTCGGGCGTCTTCGTAAATCGAAGCATCGCGAGTGCATTGCTGCAGGTGATTTTTCATTTTAGCAGGCGGAAGGCAGGGGGAAGGCAGTTTGGGGAGATTAACGCCCAGAAAGAATAGACAATTAGTCGCCAGGCGACTAAATCTCCCCCCGAATCTGCCCGTGTGTTAAAGCCCTAAGAGGTGTCCCTCCGATGGTTTCGTAATGGAGCAGACTTGTTCAGAGGAGATAGAAACTCAGCATCATTGCTGTCGCTCCCAAGACTACACAGACAAAATATATAAAATTTAAAAACTATAATAAATAATGAAGCCCAATTGAAACTCTGTTTAGAGTTGGCCATTTAATAAAAAACTAAAAGTTAACTGAAAGGTGAACCATTTCTTTAACATTTGGGTATGTGCCCCATTGCATGTGTGACTCTGAGGGCTATACATATTCTAAGGCAGTTTCCCCTAAAAGTGGTCCTTTGATACACCCTAGGCAGCTATTTCCCTTTCCTGGGTTAACAGTAATTTGATCTATTTCAAGGTTTGCCCAGTAGATGACAGTAGTTAAAGAGCATGTGCTCAGGGCTCCTTTCCTGGATCCTACCTGGTGGGGACGTGGGTACATGATTGTGTCTAAGTTGGAGTCAGACCCAGTTAGGGAAAGTTTAGAAGTAGAAGTTCTAGTTATAGTTGCTCTAGGAGCAAAAGTTAGTGACACTTTATGTAGTGAGCAGCTATTTGCTCCAACAAAGAGTAATTGGGGTTAGCAACCCTGTTGTGATCAAACTGCCAGACAGGTGCACAATTGGGCGAGCTTAGGAGCAGGCAAAGTGCAAGAAGCCCCATGGGCATGGGCAAGATACCCCATGGGTGCTGGGGAAGAATCACCAATAAAGATTGTACTACCCCTAAGAGGGACCTATCTGAATTACTGTATCTAAAAGTGCAAAGGTTTTCCACTGAATTGAATGTGCTTGAAGATTCTACTGTCTGAATGCTGTGATACAGACCTACTGCCTGTGTTTCAATTAATAAGTTCACTGTTGGAAGAATCGCCTAGGTTGTCATTCTTTACAAATCTGGTAGGTCTGAGCCAGGAAAATCACTATGTTCAAGAAGCTTGACAGTAACATAGCACCTTACCGGGAGTTGCCCATACAATAAGGGTGGCCAGGAACACTGGGAGCAAGTCACACTATAAACTACACTTTTATAACCCACCAACCCATTTTTTCGTTTAGAAGGAATCTAAACTTTTACTGAGGATTCATAAAATTCAGCAGTAGGTGTACTGGAGCACATAGAGGCTCTGTATTTAATCATGCACTAAATATATACATGCAAGCAAATTGCTAAGTATAAGACTTTCCTGCCTCACATCTTGGTGGTAAGTGTGCAGCACTGAGATACAGGTAACCAAAATACTGTTTGTGCAACAGCAGCAGCAACTCTGGGATTGACTATACAGTATAGTCTCCCAGGGTCGGACTGGGGGGGTCTTGCCCCCTCCTCTCTTGTCACCTCCACTGGCCCCCACTCCCTAGCCGCAAGCCCCCTCTGTTCACTCTCCCTGCAATCGTGGCTGGGTAGGTTAGGGAGCAGCGCACAGTTTGGGGCAGCCATGGGGAGCGGATCTGGGCCGGCAGGGCCCCACGAGGATCGGGTCCCATCTGTTTTTGTCCCGGTGTCCTGCCGATCCTGTCCAACCCTGTAGTTTCCTCAGACAGACTCTGTAGAATTTGCTACATTTGCTACAGGAGACACACTGCACAAAACCCCTGTGGGATTGGGATGTTTATTGCTGATCAGTACAATGTGGAATTGTAAGGGAAACTCGCCAGCGCGCCAGAGGATTTCAGCCATTGCCCGATTATAGGTTCAGCTCTGTTGTGTTCCTGGGTGTGATTATCTTTATTGAACTTCTGGTCTTGACCTTTGCCTGTATCCTGACTACAAATCTTTGCCTGTATTGACCTTTTGCCTGTATTGACGACTTCTTCTTGACCGCTTTTGTACCACGAACTTTGTTTATATCTGCAAAGCTTCCTCCTTGGTCTGCAACTGCAAATCGCACATTCTGGACCCTTCTGAGGTAGCTCAACCTCTACTTGACTTCGGGAGAGTATTTTGTGGTCTGGCTTCCCATATAGAATCCTATCAGGCACAGCAGACCCATTTCGGCCAAGCATTGGAAGCCATATTGGATTAGTTGTCAGTTAATCCTCCAGCAACCACTGTGGCAGCTATTCCATCTGCTGTGTCATCTCCTGCTCCTGTTCCAGCTCCGAAGCCCAAGGTTCCTGCTCCTCCACTCTACAGCGGAGATCCCCAGGCTTGTTGGGGCTTTGTAAACCAGTGCCAGATTCAATTTGAGCTCCAACCTTCACAGTACGTATCCGAGAGAGCTAAAGTGGGGTATGTGATTACCCGTCTTCAAGGGAAAGCGCTGGAATGGGCATCCCCCATATGGGAGAAGAATTCTCCACTCGTTCAAGACACCAACATGTTTTTGCAATCCTTCCACACTGTCTTTGATGCTCCTGACTGGGTTACCACAGCTTCTTCTCATCCGCTGCAAATTCGTGAAGGGAGTCATAGAGCCAGCAATATGCCATTGATTTCTGTACTTTAGCGGCTGAGATGAACTGCAATAATGAAGCCTACCATGCGGCCTTCTACCAGGGTCTCTCTACTCGTCCAAAGATGATCTCCGGGAGATCATGATCTGGTTTCCTGTGATCTCCCGGAGCACACCAGAATGCAGGAACACCAGTCCGACAGGGAGAGAAGCAAGTAATGTTAGTCCCTGCTGACTCCTCGGTTCCAGAGACCGTTTCTTCCTATTACACCTGCTCCTACCCCTTCTACTTCTTCTTCTGAGGAACCCATGCAAATTGGGGGAGCCCGCTTGTCCGAAGAAGAGAGGTTACGCAGACGTACAGCTGGGTTGTGTCTGTATTGTGGAGGCAAGGCTCACTTTGCCTACAATTGCCCAGTGAAGCAGAGAAACTTCCGCGCCTAGGTAAGTTTGCCTAGGTACGTTTGGGGAGACTCACCTGGGTGAAATTGTTCCTTTTCAGCATCAATCCTCTCACCGGTTTATGCTTCCTGTTCAGCTTCAAGTCACGTCCAGGAAAATCACTGCTCAAGCCTTTCTGGATTCTGGGGTGGCAGGAAACTTCCTGGACCAGTCATTTGCCATTCTGCACCATATCCCTCTTCACCCCTTGGCAATCCCTCTCCGGGTCTTGGCGATCGATGACAGACCTCTATCCATGGCTTACAACTCTCATGCCACACAAGAACTTCCTGTTATGATTGGGGCACTGCATGTTGAGAGACTTTCTTTTCTGATTATTAATTGCCCTTCCACACCTGTAGTCCTGGGGTTGCCCTGGCTCCAGCTCCACAATCCCACCATCGATTGGGTTGGAAGCCAGATCTTCCATTGGGGCTCTTACTGCCAGCAAAATTGTTTACCAGCCAATGCAGTTCAGAAATTAGTCTTGTGCTTCTATAAATCTTCACTCTCTTCTCCTGGCATATCAGGAATTTTGTGATGTATTTTGTACAAAGTCTGCAGAGACCCTTCCCCTTCATTGACCCTATGATTGCCCCCTTGATCTACTCACCGGTATCATGCCTCCTCGTGGTCGTACATATACGCTATCACCATCGTAAACTAAGGCTATGAAAGACTACATACAAGAAAACCTCCAGCGTGGGTTCATTCGTCCTTCCTCATCTCCAACAGGGGCCGGCTTCTTCTTTGTTGAGAAAAAAGATGGCAGCCTTTGACCTTGTATCGACTACTGGGGCCTTAATTAAATCACCTCTAAGAACTGTTCAAAGGGGCTTGTATCTTCACCAAGTTGGATCTCAGAGATGCATACAACTTTACAACTATATATTTAGTAGAATGGTTCAAATATGCATTTATGCTTGTTTTTGATGTGAAACTGGACTTTGGACAATAATACCAGGACATGGACTTTGAGTGTCAAGCCTCACTTTGGAACACCCTGGTAGACTATGGGTAATTGGGCGGGACTCTATGTATCCCTATGCTTTAAAAATGTTTGTAGCACAAATGTTTGTATCCTGACAAAGGGAGGGTTAATCCCGCCGAAACGTTGATGCACAGGTGGTCGCTTTAAATAAAAGGGGTAAGCTCCCCACCTGCAACATACATGGTGCTGTGCTATTCTCTTAAATCTTCTACATTGTACTGACGATTGCCGACCATCTAGAGAGATCTGCCCCACCAGGGCAGGGAGCATCGTGGAAAGAGCGAGAGGTGCGGTTCATCTACACACAGAACCTCATTTTATTCCTTTCCATAAGTTACCCACTGCAATCGAACTTTCTAAATTGTTTATTCAATATATAGCGCTAAATTGAGTGCACCTTACTCTACTATAAGCTTCACTCCCAGTACATATGCTCCAAATGAGACCTTAGAATCTTAGGGAGTGAGCCTTCGCAGCGATGTGGAAGCAGGGTGTACTGCAACTGTAACTGTATTCAGGGTACAAATAATTGGGCGCCAGTGGTTCTTATAACTTAACCATAGAACAGATTTATTGAGCACAATATACAATCCTCAGTGGAGTGTACATAAATCAGAACATTTGCAGGATCATGCAGTACATTGAATATGCAGTACTCACAGCACCTTTGGTCAGTTTGATTCTCCTCAGAGATAGAAACAATACATGCAGCTTTGAGGAGGTACACACAGCTTTCAGCCTTTTCCCTAAGTGGAACCTGAGGGGAATACTATCTACCCTAGGTTTGTACACTAAGTCCCTACTTCTGGGCAATTAGTACCCTGGGATCTTAATCCCACTACAATCCTCGTAGGAGCCTCAAGCTGCTCAGCTAAATATCCTGACTGTCTATCACTCCTAGAGTGACCTATAAAGGTGAATAGCCTATTCTTACAAGACCTGACCTGTCTATGTTCCACTCGAGCTCTGCCTCCTGCACAGGCTAGAGCCAGCATAAGATGGACACTGAAAGCATGACTTCAGAGTCTTTTATACTCTGCCATCTACTGGTCACTGTGAGAAACAACAAGGGGAATAGCTTAAAGTAGGAATAGGAAACAGTTACCCCTCCCAACTGTATTTTAGGACCCAGTTAGGTGTCTATAACACTAGGGAAATTGCCTACTAAATAATATTGGGGATGGCTATTTTACACATCCCTACAAATTGTTTCAGACAAAGGCTCACAGTTTATTTCAACGTTCTGGAGATCGTTATGCAAATCCCTCAACTTTTCACTACAATTTTCTTCAGTCTATCACGGCCAGCACTTGAACAGATGCCATATTTCTTTGTGCCAGGATGATTGGGCTGATTTACTTCCTTGGGCCAAATTTGCTCACAATAATTCTCTTCATGCCTCTTTTTGTGTATATGGTCAACATCCTTTAGCATTTCCACAAGATTTACTTCTCTCCAATGTACCAGCAGCCAATGATCAAGTATCTCATATGTCGGCCATTTGGCAAGCTACTAAGGCCAATCTGGAGAAGAGTTCCATAGCTCAAAAGACCTATGCAGATAAGAAGCGTTCTCCTCCTCCCCAGTATGCTCTTGGAGACAAAGTATGACTTTCTACCAAAAACATCCACCTCAAGATTCCATCCTCTAAATTAGGTCCCAAATTCATTGGGACTTTTCCCATAATATAACTCATCAACCCAGTGGCAGTTCGTCTTCAGTTACCTTCTGAGATGAAGATCCCGAATGTACTCCATGTGTCCCTAATTAAGCCTGCTATAGTTGGTCATTGTTCATCTTTTCCTGCTCCTATAACCGTTATAACCGTAAAACATTAGACGGTCATCAAGAGATCGAAGTTGAGAAAATCTTAGATTCTCGCATGTCCAGAGGTTCCCTTCAATACTCGGTGGAATGGAGAGGATTCAGACCAGAAGAATGCTCCTGGGTCAAACATTCTGACATAGGGGACCTTTTTACCCATAAAGTGGATCACCGTACCAGAGGCCACCCCTTTAGACTAGAAGAAAAGAACTTTCATTTGAAGCAACGTAGGGGGTTCTTCACAGTCAGGACAGTGAGGTTGTGGAATGCACTGCCGGGTGATGTTGTGATGGCTGACTCAGTTAATGCCTTTAAGAATGGCTTGGATGATTTTTTGGACAGACAAAATATCAAAGGCTATTGTGATACTAAGCTCTATAGTTAGTATAGGTATGGGTATATAGAATTTAATTAAAAGTAGAGAGGGGTGTATGTATGGATGCTGGGTTTTCATTTGGAGGGGTTGAACTTGATGGACTTTGTCTTTTTTCAACCCAATTTAACTATGTAACTATGTAACTATCCACGCTCCACTTCTTGTACAGAGGTTCCATAAAAGATTTCCTTTTAAACCCAGCCTTGGTGGTCCGGAGGCCCCCGGGGAGGAGGGGTTACTATAAGGAGCACTCGACAGTGCATCCTGTCAGTGCAGCGTCCTTCTCAAAATGGTGGTGCCCAGGGGGAACCACAAGGACGTTGGACACCAGTGCGTCAATTGGGATGCAGCGTCATGACGGCGGCGGCAAACGGCATAACGCCAGCGTCAAAACGTGCAGTGTCGACGCACAGCGTCAGCAAGCGACGCATGGCGTCGTCGTGCACGTTTTGGTGCAAAAATTCGCCTATAAAGGGACGCCAGAGGATTTCAGCCATTGCCCGATTATAGGTTTGAGTCTGTTGTGTTCCTGGGTGTGCTTATCTTTATTGAACTTTTGATCTTGACCTTTGCCTGTATCCCGACTATGAATCTTTGCTGCCTGTATTGACTTTTTGCCTGGATTGACAACTCTTCTTCTTGACTACTTTTGTACCAAGAACTTTGTTTATATATGCAGACCCTGACAGAAATACAGTAAAGGAGTCATGAATAACTACATTTAAAGTGACAGTACACATTTAAATCTATTGTGCAAAGTTCAGACATCCTGGGTAGGGATGTCGCGGACTGTTCGCCCGCGAACTAATTCGCGCGAACATCGACTATTCGCGTTCGGCGAATGTTCGCGAACGTCGCGCGACGTTCGCCAATTTGGGTTCGCCTTAGCTGGCGCTTATTTTTGCCCTCTCACCCCAGACCAGCAGATACATGGCAGCCAATCAGGAAGCTCTCCCTCCTGGACCACCCCCACACCCCCTGGACCACTCCCCTTCCATATATAAACTGAAGCCCTGCAGCGTTTTTTCATTCTGCCTGTGTGTGCTTGGAAGAGCTAGTGTAGGGAGAGAGCTGTTAGTGATTTGAGGGACAGTTGATAGTAACTTTGCTGGCTAGTAATCTACTTGATACTGCTCTGTATTGTAGGGACAGAACTCTGCAGGGATTTGAGGGACATTTTAGGTTAGGTAGCTTTGCTGGCTAGTAATCTACCTTCTACTGCAGTGCTCTGTATGTAGCTGCTGTGGGCAGCTGTCCTGCTGCTGATCTCTCATCTGCATCTGTTCTTCAAACAACTGCCACCTAGCTGTGTGATCTTTTTCACATTCTGTCTAAATATCAATAATAATACCGTCTCCAGAAACACCACCTGAGTGACGTTTTCCAAGCAGCAATAATATATTCCGTATCCACTGCTGTAGTGTATACGTTGCCCTTGCAGGCATTGTTTGCCCAGTCTTTAACCAAGTGCCACCTAGCTGTGTGAGCTTTTTCACATTCCGTGTCCAGAAACATCACCTGAGTGACGTAGTGTGATTTCTGCCCTTTACAGCACAAAACGCAGCGCTGTGTCAACAATGGATTTTTCAGATACATTTTTGCCCTTGATCCCCCTCTGGCATGCCACTGTCCAGGTCGTTGCACCCTTTAAACAACTTTAAAATCATTTTTCTGGCCAGAAATGTCTTTTCTAGCTTTTAAAATTCGCCTTCCCATTGAAGTCTATGGGGTTTGCGACGTTCGCGAACTATTCGCATGTTTTGTCGCAAGTTCGCGAATATGTTCGCGAACATTTTTTCCGCCGTTCGCTACATCCCTAATCCTGGGAGTTAACTTTTGTTTAAGGACCCCAACGTGGCTGGCTTTTAGGACCTTATGGGAGCTCCAAAACATCCATGTATTAGATATTAAAGTCAAATGCTAGTATAGATTGCATTACATTTTGTTGCTTTTGACTGATTCTGTTTTCTACTTTCAGCCCAGTTCCTGTGGAATAAATCTCGGTTCATTTTCTGCTTGTGTTGGTATTTACTGGGAATCTTTGGAGTGTCGCTACAGTACTGTAATTATCCAACAGTATCGTAAGTATCCGATGCGGGGCCCGGGTGCAGCCGGGCCCCCAGCAGAGCCCCCCAGCCGAGCCCCCCACCCCCCCTCAAGAAACTAATCTTTGCCGGCGTCCCCAAGGGAGTGCGGACCCCGGTGCAATTGCACCCGTACACCCCTGGTAGCTCCGCCACTGTATACCAAGCCATACCCATAGGTGGGCAATATAGCTGCACCAGAAAGCTATGTATACATTATGGAAATTACTGTTGGACAGCATTTTCTCCTCTGAATATATTATCATACTATATTAACTACACTAACTTCCTATGACTTGTTTCAAACTACTACAAACACATTACGAACAAATCATATTGTCCATGATATTTAATATTTTTATTTTCTCAGTGGAGTTGTCCTGCAGCTATACTGATTAACTAGTGCCTTGGGCATCTTTCTGCCCCTTTAGCCAAAGGCAACAATTAAAGATCTCTGCCTTGTCAGCACTGCAAACACAGCCACATCCTGGAAGATACATGTACTATAAAACAAAAAATGCAGATGCATTTTACAAAACAGTTTTAAGGTATGGTTACAAGAATATAACATTTTTGAAATGTTCAATGAGGAAATAATAAATACTGTAGCACTAGCCAGTGTAAAAGCATAGAGGCAGGCTTCCATTGTCTGAACCACTGACATGGGTGCTTGTCAAGTGATTCATATTCAAGCATAGTCACAGGGTGATGTTTTTGGAGGGGAGCCTAATTAGGGGAGACTATATAGGGACATTCTCTACAGAGATTCCTTTATAGTATCAGAATAATATAGTAATTCCATGTGTAATACCCCAGAACACACAGCAGGATAAATGCAGTGTCAATTTTATGTATATTACTCCCCATAATACTTTTCATGAAAATTGTAGAGCCAGTTTTATAGCCAGAAAGCACATCAAGATGAATTCAGTGCCAATTACATATATCTTGTATACAAGGCACAAATTAAATATAAAATGCAGCCAAGACACACACAGTGTGTCATGCATAATTCCCCAGAACACATACCATCTAGTGCAAATAGACATACAATGACATTTATCTGACAACAATAGTCCTTAGTCACAGATAAACAAGTTACAAGAAGTATGTGTGTCAAATAACACAAAACCATTAACCATGCATAACATTTTTTTAAAAAATGTACTGGACCACAAGTCTATGCTTTTTACCATCCCAAAAACTGTCATGTTACTTCAACTCAAACACAGCGCTGAACTCTGCGAAACTATACAATTAAACCTAGCCTGGCACCAAGCTAAAGCCTCTCTCTTTATATATTATTTATCTGAATCTATGATAGATCTTAAGATCTAACGTTTCTACTCTCTGCAAGTACTGTTACCTCAATGATAGGGGTGTAAGGGCATGGTTCTCTGTATGTTTAATACCTTTTTGCAAGCAGACAGCACCATTAAATTAATTACTCATTTAATTACAGCTGATTTATGCCGCTCCGCTGAACAGTGTGTGTTCCAAGTTCCAAGTACATAAAACTTTGCCCTCCCATTGAAAGGTTGTGTCCAAAATTTATTAAACCCTTCTATCTATCTATAAGTTGGTCTGTTATAGATCAGTCATTACCAGTTTTCATAGATATGTGTAAAGAAATCAAGAGTTAAAATAGTGCAGAAATGCATGGGAATTTTTAAATCACTTTGTAAATAATGGGGGTCATTTATAAAGTTCGCGCAGCGCAGATTTTTCGCAAATGGTTGTACTGCTCATGTCTTTTCCTGAAAGTAAATATATTGCACTGCTCTGCCCATCTTTCCGGTTTTGTGCGAATTCGCATTGTGAATAAATTTTCAAAAATGGTGCGCAAATGAGATGGGAGTTTGCGCGAGCACAACCAATGTGCGAGGTTGTGCGCGAAAATAGCGTTGACAGTAACTTAAATTTGCAGTTTGCGAAACTGTTTTGTGAATATTTTATTCGCCACAAAAGTTGTGACGTAAATTGAGTGTGCGAATAAATATTAGCAATTTGCGAATTGTGACATATTTAAAAAGCTCCTATAGACATTCGCTTTGTGAAAATAAAAATCACAATTCTGTTTGCACCCTCATAATCAGCTTTATAAATATAACCATGCGCAGGGCAAATATATTCACTTTGCGAACCAATCTGCCCTGCGCCAAGTTTATAAATGACCCCCAATGTGTTTGTAGCAGTTGCCTGTTTGTAAATTTGAAAACTCAACAGTGATTCAACAGACTGCTGTAAATCAGTTTGACCAATATGTGTAGTTCATAAAATTCATAAAACTGACCCACAGAAGGTGGAAAAGAATTCACAAAATATGACTTTTTTGTCCTAATGCATTAAAGTCAATGAGCGTTTTTTAATGGCGACTTTTTTTCTCCTAATGCATTCAAGTCAATGGGCATTTTTTTTCACTAGTGGAGATTTATTTAAGGCAACAATACAGCAGTAATTAATGCAGACTCAAGGTGACAATAAAATAATGATATTGACAATAGAATAATGAGAAACACCTATTCCAGGTAATGGCTGGTATTCAGGACTACTCATATAAATTAAAGATCAAGGCCCCTCGTCCTGGTACCTACAGAGGCCAGACCTAAGACAGATAGGGGGGAAGGGAAGGCTGATGGTAGTGGTCTCAGGTAATCATACAACGATATGCTGACCAAAGGTCAAGACTCTGCAGACAGAAGTCAAACAGCAGTTAGATACAGAAGTGTTGCTTCAGAACTGCAAACACCCATTCTGTCTCAAACTAGCAGACATACATTTTATGGTTTGTGTATATGGGAATCTGGGAAACATAAAATGGTGTAATAGGTATTGCAATATTTACTATACTAAGCTTACATGCCTTCCAATATAGGAGGGCTTTTGACCATGTGTACCCTTTGCTCTTATGGTAAATGCTCTGTAAAAAGGTATAAAAGCTTGTTGTAAGAGGAGTGTCTTTGGGAAGTTCTCCTGTCACACTTAAGTACTACACTGTTGTGTGATTATGACAACTTCCTAGGCAAAACTCTTGTCTTGTTTTTCTTTGTCTAATAAATGACCTCACATATTTGAATAGCCTTCTCTCTGAGTTTTGCTTTATAAACGAGGTCTGGGTACTAAAAATACCTTCAAAGGAAATACAGAATTCCTTTACCAGGCCAATGGTCAAAGGCAGGTGGCTGACAAGGAGAGTCCGATAACTCATAGAAGGTCTGGGAAGGGTGCTGACAAGGAGATTCCAATAATTCTCAGGGGGTACGGGCAGGCAGCTGACATGAATAGTCCAATAGACAGGCTGAGGTCAATACCAGGAGATCAAACAATGAGCAATAAGAACAGGGAGAGGAGGAACAAAGGCATGGAGCAGGAAAAGGGAACCAGTTGGGGAACTATGGCAGGAATCAGGAATGTCAGAAATCAGAAGCAAGAAACACAGGAACAGACTAATGCTAGATCTGTCTCTGAGGTTTAATGATCAAGCAACCAGGATTTGCTTCCAATGGCTTATAAAGCCCCTGAATTGAATAATTGGAAACATTTAATGTAAATTTTGTAAAAACATTTGGCAGAGGAAGAGAGCGACCCTTGACCATCAGGATACCTGGCCCACTTCTATTATGAAAAATCCCAGTGGCTGAGAAGGTTAATGCAGGCATAGTTCATCAAGCATCAAGTTGAATAATTTATCACTTAATGCAAATCAGTTGGGTGGAGGAAGAGACCAGCAGGAAGAGAGTGACCCATGACCATTAGGAAACCTGACCCGCATCCATTCTGAAAACTCCCAGTGGCTGAGAAGGTTAATGCAGGCATAGTTCATCAAGCAGACAAGGGTACAAGAACATAAAAGTCCTGACATTAATCCCCCCCTCTTGAGGATTGACCTCCGGACAATACCAGAATCTGGTGGGTGCATGTGTTGATTGAGAAAATGTAGAAGAGTTCTGTAGTGCTGTAATAAATATACTACCTGGACAAAGATGGAAATGTTTCAGGTTTACATTATTAACCACAGCTAGAGGCATATCATTTAACAAAATACTTGAACCATTTGTACTGACAAACCAATGGACTAGTTTCATTAAAGCAAGAAGAAGCAGGAAATAGTTCTAACTGAAAAAACTTAAATAATGTGAAGAGAGAATCTGTTAGAAATGGATCCAAGTGAACAAGAAGCCAGAACAGAGGAGTTGCCAGGGTCAGGAACCAGAACAGAGGAGGTGCCAGGGCCAGGAGCATTGCCAGGGTCAGGAGCCAGGCCAGAAGCAGAGTCAGGAGCATTGCTAGAGTTGGGACCCAGTACAGGAGAATTGGCAGAGTCAGGAGCCAGTACAGGAGCAGAATATCACAAGGAGCAGAATATCACCAGAGTTGGGAGCCAGAACAAAGGAGTTGCCAGGGTCAGGATCCAGCACAGAAGCATCACCAGAGTCGGTAGTCAATACATGGCCCTTCACACCCATTTCAGGTGGCAGACCGGAGCAGACACCTATTGAAGGATGCAGACCAGAGCAGGCACCCATTACAGGTGGCAGACTGGAACAGGCACCCATTACAGGTGGCGGACCGGAGAAGACCCCCATTACAGGTGGTGGACCGGAGCAGGCACCCATTACAGGTGGCAGACCAGAGCAGGCCCCTATTACAGGTGGGGAACCGGAGAAGGCACCCATTACAAGTGGTGGGCCGGAGCAGGCACCCATTAAAGGTGGCGCACCGGAGCAAGCACCCATTACAGGTGGTAGAACAGAGCAGGCACCCATTACAGGTGGCGGACTGGAGCAGGCACCCATTACAGATGGCGGAATGAGCAGGCACCAATTACAGGTGGCGGACCGGAGCAGGCACCCATTACAGGTGGTAGAACAGAGCAGGCACCCATTACAGGTGGTGAACTGTTGCAGGCACCCATTACAGATGGCGGAATGAGCAGGCACCAATACAGGTAGCGGACCGGAGCAGGCAAATACAAAGGAGGGTTGTTGGAGCACTCACATTGCTAAGTAAAAATGTATATAAGTATAAGGGAAGTGCTACCGACATAGCCAAATTGGTCAGTGCACATTCCCTGGGCCCCTGTCTAAGTAATTCAGTATATATGCAAATGCATGTGTCCACAAAGACAGGGGTGTTTTAGCTACAAAGTTATGATCATAAAGTTGATAAGCCACCATACCACATCAAGGTAAACCCCACATGGTGGTCCCTAACTTGTTTACCTCTGGTCATAGTATAGAGGATCCTGTGCCTCTCTGGATAATAGCATTAGTTGAAGTAGAAGTCTGCTGAACCTTGGTTTCAGTCTGAGGGCTAGATCCTCCCCCGCTGCTAGCTTACAGCTTTTGAAAGAGAGTGATTGCCCAAACCAATGCCCATTTTTAAAAAACAAAAAGTATAATATGAGAATGGTAAAGACAAAATAAAATGAAATATATAAGTGAATACTTAGAAAGTGTATATTTATATGTATATGTGTTAGTATAGGTATAAATAAGTAAGAATATGAATTTGAACTAAAATAAGTAAAGAACAACTTAAATAGTGTAGTAATAGGTGTAGTGAATGTGAATGGGTGTCAAAAGTGTGATTTGGTGCAGTTAAAAACATAGGGCCACCATTAGTTAATCGGGGTGGGTATGGAGGGTGCTACAAACCACATAAAGCTTAGCCAAAGCTTCAGGCTACATAGCAAATACAAAGGGGGGTTGTGGGAGCACCCACATTGCTAAGTAAAAATGTATATAAGTATAAGGGAAGTGCTACCGACATAGCCAAATTGATCAGTGCACATTCCCTGGGCCCCTGTCTAAGTAATTCAGTATATATTCAAATGCATGTGTTCACAAAGACAGGGGTTTTTTAGTTACAAAGTTATGATCATAAAGTTGATAAGCCACCATACCACATCAAGGTAAACCCCACATGGTGGTCCCTAACTTGTTTACCTCTGGTCATAGTATAGAGGATCCTGTGCCTCTCTGCATAATAGCATTAGTTGAAGTAGAAGTCTGCTGAACCTTGGTTTCAGTCTTAGAAAGTATATATATATATATATATATATATATATATATATATATATATATATATATATATATATATATATATATATATATATATATATATATATGTGTGTGTGTGTGTGTGTGTGTTAGTACAGGTATAAATAAGTAAGAATATGAATGTGAACTAAAATAAGTAAAGAACCGGAGCAGGCACCCATTACAGGTTGCAGACCGGAGCAGGCTCCTATAACAGGTGGTGGACCAAAGAAATCAGCCTCAGCAACAAGATGAGAGTTGCCCATGACAGCAGCAAGACCACCAATTACTGCAGAGTCTGGGACTGGTAGAGACTGGGGCAACAGAACTACCAGATCCAGTAGCAAGCAAGGCGGGACTGGAGCCAGTATTGTCCTCAGAGGATGAACAAGGCACTGGCTGGTCTACTGGCATGGAGGCTGGAACTGCTGGGGAGCTGGCACAGGAGCTGGAGACAGCTGAAGTGTAGGCACAGTTTTAGCTAAATTAGACAAACAAATAAACGGAGTTTCAGGCCTGAGATTCAGAGGAACTGATAAGGGCTTGGCAGCATATAAAGTAATGGATGGAGAAATAGGAGGCTGGAAGACAGGCAGATTCTTGGAGACTGACTGGCCTTTGAACCTAATGGTAAATGCCATTGGTATTTCATCCTCATCTGAATCCACATCTTCCCAGTCTTCGTCATCAGAAATATTCTCCTATATATTTTTTTCATCTTCTACCTCGGAATATTCCCAATAGGACATTGTAACAGGTCTACAGGTAAATTTGGAAGTTTTCGTTGTTTAAGTAGCAGAAATATTTGAAAAAGAAAGAGGAAATAAATTGGTAATTGGCCATAGATCCCCCGTGAATGTTGCCTTCAAAATAACAGAAAAGAAGAGGGGTCTTCTAGAAAAAGTACTTCTTCATCAATGTGGGTAATATAAAACTGGAACTTGAAAGGCAGCTGACATGTTGTAAGAATGTGTAGAATTATTTAAGGCAACAATACAACAGTAATTAATGTTGACTCAAGGAAATACACAATTAATTTACCAGGTCAATGGTCTAAGGCAGGCGGCTGATAAGAAAAGTCTGATAACTCACAGAGGGTCTGGGCAGGAGGCTTACAATAAGAGTCCAATAGGCAGGCTGAGGTCAATTCTAGGAGATCCAACAAGCAAAGAATGGGAGAGGAAGAAC
The DNA here is from genome assembly GCF_017654675.1 of Xenopus laevis. Taxonomy (NCBI): domain Eukaryota; kingdom Metazoa; phylum Chordata; class Amphibia; order Anura; family Pipidae; genus Xenopus; species Xenopus laevis. Next base: position 46,565,162 of record NC_054386.1, read on the forward strand.
AAAGGCACAGAGCAGGAACAGGGAACCAGGTGGGAAGGAATCAGGAATCAGGAACAAGAAACACAGGAACATACTAACGCTAGATCTGGCTCTGAGGCTTCAATGATCAAGCAACCTGGAGTTGCTTCAAATGGGCTTATAAAGCCCCTGAATTGAATAATTGGAAACATTTAATGTAAATTTTGTAAAAACGTTGGGCAGAGGAGACCAGCAGGTAGAGAGTGACCCATGACCATCAGGATACCTGGCCCACTTCTATTATGAAAACTCCCAGTGGCTGAGAAGGTTAATGCAGGCATAGTTCATCAAGCAGACTGGGGTTTGTGAACAGTATAAAAAAAATCTTGAATTTTTCAAGATTTATTAAACTCCGATGGTGTTAAAAGTCTGAATCAAAAAGTACTCCAACTCAGACCTGCCGAGTTCATGTAGAAGTCAATGGCTGATGTTCCGTTGATATCCTGATGTGCCCTGGGTTTCGTTTAATAATCCAAGGGATTTCAGGGTGTCAAATTAAAAAATGTCAGAGGTTTTGGGAATCAAATCAAATCAGTTTTTTCCCACACAAAACAAATTTCAAAAAAATGTATTGATAAATAGGAGGGAAGTCAATGCGGATTTGGTCAGAGTAGTTTTTAGAAAATAGTGATAACTTTTCAGATTTTGATAAATAACCCCCTAAATCTGCCCTAAGGATGCCTGGGAAGGAAAATAAAATGCAAGGCACTTTGTATTTTTTTTTTTTTTTTGCCCAAGCCATTGCATTCTTTTCCTAAGATGAGCATTGGCCCATAGATAAAACTTACCATTCATTCACTTGGGGTGCTTAACATACTCAAGCATGATTCATCATACTGGGCAGGCGCAATGACACTTGGGGTAAATACATAGAAATACAAGTACCTTGCATCGATGCATGCAGAATTGTCCCCAATTTAACGACTGCACATGTCGCTGCATTACAGCTTACTTGCTGCAAGTCATTTGTATCTATTGAAACAACCTGCTAGGGGGTTCTGTTGTGACAATGTGGTCACTTTACAGAATTCATTAGAGCAGGCTTAAGGGGCACATTGGTTATCCAGAAACCCATTATGCAGAAAGCTCCAAATCATGGAAAGACTGTCTCCCATAGACTCAGTTTTATCCAAATAATCTGAATTTTTAAAAATAATTTCCCTTTTCTCTGTAATTATACAGTACCTTGTATTTGATCCAAACTAAGATATAAAGAATCCTTATTGGAAGCAAAACCAGCCTATTGGTTCTGCTTAATGTTTACATGATTTTCTAGTAGACTTAAATTACAGAAAGATCCATTATCTGGAAAACACCAGGTCCTGAGCATTTTCCATAACAGTTCCCATACCTGTATTAATTTTTTTACCTGATGTTTCAGTTTGAAAATAAAAATATGATTGCTGCAGAACAACTGTTCCAATTCGATACATTAGCTGCACAACAAATAGAAATCAATTGAGAAAATCCTATGATGTATTGCCTAAAAACAATAAGTTACTACCCTTTTAATAATGGAAATATTTTTAAAATATTCTTCTATATGTACCAGGCTGAATCTGCTTATAGATTTATCCCAGAAAATGCACAGCCAGACATATGCTCAACTTAGACTGACACAGCCACCACAAGGCACTGATTGAATCTTTTTTGGCAGGAGTGGCATCTCTCTCCCCTCCTTCTGCATTAATTCCCATCTGCCGTAATAGGTTTTAACGAGGTGCTGACTCAGCCCTAAGTCCCTCAGCACTGACATAGGAGCCAGTCGGCTGTGAAAGCAGGCCAGCATTTCTTTTCAGTAAGACGCCTGTCTTGCTACTCCAAATGCTCAAGGGCAATAAAAGTAGGGGTACTGCATATCAACTGCAAAAATCACTAAAGATCTGTATTCTAAAAAGTCCAGATAGCAACTAATATTATGGATTGATAATGAATATTCAAGGGAAAACCTGGTAACAGTCTGTGTAATACAGAATGACAGAATGGTGTCCTCTGCCACAAGCTGCTGAACTATTAAAAGCCACTGATAAAAAAAAATGGAATAAAAAATAGTCATGAATACATTTATGAATGCATATAGTTTAATAGTGATTCACGGAAACATACTCTTGATGCCTGTGTATAAATGCTTGCCAGAAATGATATATGACCACACAGGTATATTTTTCAAATATTTTTGCTCTAAGTGTCTATACCTTTTTTGGTATTAGGTGCTGGACAGTATTTAGACCCAAACCAGCCAAGGGTCACTGTAATTGCAGATATACAAAGGCTTGATAAAGGGTCCAGTGGAGCCCAAAATATGCTGTTTTGGTGTATGACTTTGCTTATATGTGGATTATTTGCTCATAACACTATTCAACGTATTCATTGTGCTGCAGTTAATATATATATATTTCAAGTGGTGAAATGAATGGTGCCTGCCATCCTAGGATATGCATAAAGGCCACAAAGGTTCAGGCTTTTTAGGGGGGGGGGCAGGTCACCTCCGTGCTCTATACCAGATTTATCAGGTTGTCATTACCTCATAGACAGCAAGAGCAAAGACAGTCTCCCATCCTCCCTTTCCTTTTAGGTAAGGGTGTACGCGTAGCAGAACTGGTGGCATGGTCAGACTCCCCTGGTGGGTAGCCATAAAGGGGGAAAATAGATGAAGGGGCAGGTGTTTTCAAATGGGGCTTTGCTGTAACTAGGTTTAGGGGGGAACAGGCACATTAGGCAGAGGAATTGTGAAGGTTTAGAGGTACGTAGTCACAGACTTGTATTGGGTTGTTCAAGTGTTAATGTTCATGTTAATATACATACATAGTAAGTTAGGTTGAAAAAAGACACACATCCATCAAGTATAACCTGTTATGTCTATATATAACCTGCCTAACTGCTAGTTGATTCAGAGGAAGGCAAAGAAAACCCATTTGAAGCCTCTACAATTTGCCTCAGAGGGGGAAAAATTCCTTCCTGACTCCAAGATGGCAATTGGACCAGTCCCTGGATCAACTTGTACTATGAGCTATCTTCCATAACCCTGTATTCCCTTAATTGACAAAAAGCCATAAAAAGCCTTTCTTAAAGCTATCTAATGTATCCACCTGTACGACTGATTCAGAGAGAAAATTCCACATCTTCATAGCTCTCACTGTAAAAAACACATTCCGAATATTTAAGATGAACATTTTCAGGGGCTTATTGTTACATTGCCCATTATTGCCCATTAAAGTCTCCAATATAATAATACTCATATATTTTAGTGTTTTTCACGTTAAAGTGTGCAATCCCTTTTCTTTATTAAAAGTTGTAGTGGAGCTGAAGTTATGAGGAAGGCAGAACAGTTGGGCCAGGGAACAAGAAATGCACATCTGTCCCTAATAAACTCCATGGGCACGCAGTACTATTTCAGCAATAACACAAGGTGAGAAGGAGGCACAAAGCATCCATGGAAAGGTTATGTGTTTAAAAAAACTGATTTGGCAATGTTTCCTTGGTTTTGATTTAACAACTTGCTTGGACAAAATGCTTGGATAAATGTAAAAACGTTCCCATTACTTTTTCATGGAAAATTGCAGGAAAAGTAGTGGTCACAATTCATCAATATTTTTTTCCTGGAGTAATGAAATTTTTCACAATTATTGATAAATCTGCCCCAAGGTGTGCAAAGCATCATTTGTAAAACAGGAGTAGGAGACAGCAAAAAACATGATCTGCAGTTACAATTACAAGATTGTGCAAAAGTCAATACATTGTGTTGTGGTCCTAGCAAGACAGTTTGTTTAATGCCTTGGGTGGTTGTTCTAAATGTCTATATATAAAAGTCCAGATGTGATTGCATGCCCCATGGTGCCAAAGGTGATGCCAACCCAGTCAATCTACTGTATCACTAGTGCAGAATGTTCCAGCATTTCATGTCTTAAAATTACCACGTGTGGCCACTGTAGAATTCACCCATTAATGAATAGAGAAATACCCAGGACACCCAGGAGTCATAGGCTTAGAACTTTATAGCATTAAAAAACAACACAGCAAGTTTGCATGGATCATGGAATTGTGGCATATGAGGTGATGCCTTACTACAAAAACCTTAATATAATTCAAACAAAGTGACCAGTTCTCTGTATAACCCTCTGTCAGTGTCTGCATGTTACACTGTTTCACAATAATTATAGACTTACATAGTAACATAGTAAGTTAGATTGAAAAAAAAAGACACGTCCATCAAGTGCAACCTTACATCTATATATAAACTGCCTGCTAGTTGATCCAGAGGAAGGTAAAAAAACTTGTTTGAACCCTCTCCAATTTGCCTCAGATGGGGAAAGAATTCCTTCCTAACTCCAAGATGGAAATCGGATCAGTCCCTGGATCAACTTGTACTATGAGCTATCTTCCATAACCTTGTATTCCCTCACTTGCTAAAAAGCCATCCAACTCCTTCTTAAAGCTATTTAATGTATTAGCCTGTATGGCTGATTCAGGGAGAGAATTCCACATCTTTACAGCTCTCACTGTAAACAAAAAAACCCCTTCCGAATAGGAAGAATGGGTACATTTTGATTCTTTGGGTCCCTGTGTCTTAATCTTTGGTTCCCATATTTTGCTTGCCTTACAACTCCCAAAATCCCCCAACATATTATCAGAAGGTAAAACATATTGATAATTGCAATCCATCAACAAAGCAGTTGTACAAAGCAGGCTGGTGTGTCAGAGTTCCAGAGGATCTCTCATCCTGGGCCAAACTACCACTAATCCAAGACAACTGTAAAAGCTGTGAAGGTAACTGAATAACATTGTTTCTGTAGTTCAAGACCAAAGTAGACATCCAGATGCTACTGGGCCCCACAGCAAATCAAATTTAGAGCCCTCAACAAATCTAGAGGTTGTCCTTTTTTCACAAATATATGTTGAAATTGCTCATTAATTAGGGCCTCATGGGGCCCCCTATACCCCTGGCCCCCCTTGCAGTCACAGGGTCTGCTTCCTCTGTAGTTACGCCCTATCACCAGGTATGAGGGACTATTTTTTTGATATCCTACAAAAATTCCCTTTTTACACATTGAGTCTAGTTTCTTTCTATACTGTTATGCAAAGCTTTCTGACCCAAAAGTTTTCATATTTGATAGATTAGGCTTTCTCCCAGTTAGCATGTAGTATGGAGTTAAAACACCTGTTGCGGATCATAGCAGCATTCGATACTGCATATGTCCTGCATAACTCTGTTTATAAGCTAATTATTTGTGGCTTACCTTTGCCAGCATAGTGGTTTCTCAGTATTTGAAATGCTTTCCTTCCATCATCAGTTGCTTCTCTCATAATCAGATATAGACTTTTATCATCCAAAAATTTAATTAACTCAGCATAAGCCTCCTCTTTGTTACTTCTGTCCTTATCCAAGTCTGTGTCCTCTGTGGGTTCATGCAGGATGGTTTCTTTAAGATTCATCAGGCACATGTGGCCTAGAAACTTTGTCTCCCATAGTTCATAGTTATTTTCATCTCCATCAAATATCAGCCTGCTCCATCGGTTTCCTCCCTCTCTCCTGGGCCCATAAACTGTTGCCATTCTGCTTAAGAGATGGGATAACCAGTTGCTCAATCTCACATGAGCCTGCAGCTTTCTTTAGACAGAGGAGAAACTGTACACATACACCATGCTTTTCTTGCTTTTAAGACATCACTTTATTAACACTTTTGCTTTAGCAGACAAAGATCATGTCATATGACACTATATCAGTTTCAGATCAGTATGGGATCTGTATGAGAGCACACGCATTAATACATATTTTAACAGCACTTCCTAACCTGCACATCTGAGAGGGCGGGAGGAAAAATACCTATATGCCTCCGCTTGCCCCTTATTAGTGCAGTGCAGGAGAATGCAGGCAGATGTTTAGTCAATGGGGGGTGCAATTAACTATTCTCCTGTTCTGCAAGGAGAAGAATTTAATAAACCATCGCATATTGCACATGTTCTTTGCACCTTATAAAGTTACCTCTAATAAGTGTATTGCTTTAAGAAAAGGCCATTGGAAGCTTATTTCATTGTGTAGTCCTCAGAAAATTCCAGTCCTGTAAAGTTGGTACTTGTACCCTCCCAACCAGGGTACCAATGCTGTAAGAAGTCCTTTCTCCTTCTTTCCAAACTTTCAAGCGCTCCTTAAAGACCTACCAGTTTAAAGAAGCTTATTCAATGTACCTTAATTAATCAATCATTGCTGTAAATCACAAATTGTTTCTAAAATCCTAATGTCTCAATTGTACCCTAACATTTAGTTTGTAAACTCTAATTTGTAGGACCCTCTAATCATATTGTACTTTGTATCCCTTGTTTGTTATCCTCCATTTATTCTATTCCAGTGATCCCCAACCAGTAGCTCGTGAGCAACATGTTGCTCTCCAACCCTTTGTTTGTTGCTCTCAGGGTCCACAAATTAGGGTCTTATTTTTGAATTCCAATCTTAAATTGTATAAAAACTAATTATAGTCCCAAGTAGAGCCTCTTGTAGACTGCCAGTCCACATAAGGGCTATCAAAAAGCCAATCATAGCCCTTATTTGGCACCCCAAGGGACTTTTTCATGCTTGTGTTGCTCACCAACTCTTTTTACATTTGAATGTGGCTCACGGGTTAAAAAGGTTGGGGACCCCTGTTCTATTCTATACTCCATGTTTGTTATAACTAAGGTAAAGCACTGCGTATCTTGTCTGTGCTATATAAATAAATGATGATGATGAAGTAGGCAGGCACATTTTGATGGGGTGAAGCAAGGCATACTTTAACAGCTTCTCACAGGGGAGATTGGAGTCAATTGATCAGTAATGCAGTTATACTATAAACACTTGTGAGAGGATCATCACACACACACACACACTATACCTTCAGCACCACTGTCATGTGAATGAACACTAGCAGAGTGCCATTAGCCATTCAAGGAACTTTTTTCTAACCCATACATTTCCCTTTTCTGTTATAGCCACATTTTTCCACCAAGCTATCTCACTACAGCTCCTGTAGGTTCTCTCTAAGCTATCTTAGCACAGTAAAATCCCACACAACTGGGCGCTGTTCCGGACTTCAAAGAGAGGCATGTATTTATCTTGAAAAACAGCTTTATTCAAACACACACAGTGGTATACATATTATGCAGTGGGTGCTTCCGGACTTACGCATTTCTTGCCTAAAGACTTGGCAAGAAATGTGTAAGTTTATCTAACAGAAGTTTAAATGAATAAGATCAAGATTAAATCATCCTATTAATAAGTACCGAAATAATAAGTAATTCAAATAAAATAAAATAAAATGAACTGATGATAAATATAACAAAGACAAATTATATGGAGCATCTTTCTAACTTATTTTAACTAACTTAACCATCTAAGAATTAATGAAATCTTTAATATATAAATTATACATTAAAATAATGAATTTATTCCACTCCTTGTATTTCCTCAAGTTGATATATAACACATAAATAATAATATATAAAAAATATATTGAAAAGATTTTCAAATTTTTTTTCAAAAATCTAAAAATCAAAAAACCTAAAGCTAAGTTTATTTTAGAATAAAACACAATACTTTGATGTTTTTAGTAGTATTATACACTAATCTGACATTATTACTTAGTTGTTATATAATTTTTATGTGTGTTATAAGTATCACTAAAGTAACACTATGCATATCATATTGAAACTGTTTGACATAGTTGTTATATTGTATGTAATTGTACAAGCATTATAATTATTTCATTCACTAAATATCACCAGTATAGATTTTTAATAATGATATGTCATTGCATTTCACATGTATTGAATAATTTATTAGTGATGTGCAAGTTATTTAAATCTTGAGCCATGTGACTATCACTGACTCTGAGGAAGTGCCAAGTCTTTAGGCAAGAAATGCGTAAGTCTGGAAGCACCAACTGCATAATATGTATACCACTGAGTGTGTTTGAATTAAGCCATTTTTCAAGATAAATACATGCCTCTCTTTGAGGTCCGGAACAGCACCCTGTTGTGTGGGATTTTACTGTGCTGAGAAAGTATACCGGCTCAAATTCGTATTAGAAAGTATAGATTATGTAGGTGTGCGCTCACTCTATATGACAAAGAAATGTTAGAACATCATTAACATCCTTACATTGATCGTAGGTCTTTAATGGGGGTGGTATTTTGATTTCTGAATTTGTTTGTTTCATAACTATACATAATTGCTGTAGAAGAGTAATGATTTAATGAGACTGTTTAGAAAATGTAAATGAGAGTTTTATGCCTTGCATCCTGAGCTGGAAGGAAAGGTAATCAGAAAAGTTTCAAGTAATGCTAAAAAGCAATTCAGGTGCTGAATTAAAGGCTGCACACAATAGATCCATCTCCTCCTCATATTCCACAGTGCATACAGTAATTGTGCTCTTCTCTGTCTAATTATTTAATAATAGATAATACTTTTATTAGTGTTTTTGGTAACACGTGAGAACAGTACAACTGAGGTTTTTATTTGCTTTGTAAACATCAAACTACCTAATACAGTATTTCCTGTTTATACAATGATGAAGTATCACAATGTTCTTCAGTGAAGTTAGCCAGCAAAGATTTATATTTCTGAACACAGCCTAGTGTATAACTGGGAAAAAATGGTATGTATATCATGTATGAAGTGTCAGCATAAAACATTAATTGCGTGCAAAGATTAGATTGCTTCTTTGTTCCCCGTTATTCTGCAGTAATAATGGTTGAAATCAATTGCAGGATGAGATTTTTAGCTGTGGGGGGGGGAAATGGAGGCTTGTTTTGCTTTTTATGCATCACCGCAGATTTGCTATATTGTGTAAGCATGACAGTATCAAATCACAAATAGTAGCCCTATACATAACTGATCTCTAATGGCCACTAACCAGACCTCTCTAGTAGTGGCGGTAACTACACTTGGTCTAGGTCCTGGCAGATTTTGGGTATTGGTAACTTAATTATTAGTAGAACAGGATGTTACCATGGTCATTTAATCCAAACCGGTGTTTCCTGGATGGCAGGCAAGAGGTTATGTGGACAAATTATTTGGTTGGGTTGGGCATATCCATGTCTTGGTAATTATGGTTATAATGACAACTTTAATGGTACAGGGAGATCTATGGACTCAATAAAAAGATAAAGGAGGTTCTCAAAGGACACTATTTCTTTAAAAGGTTGTGGTCCATATAAAAGAGAGCTTAATGCATGGCCGAAATTTTGGTGAAAAAATCATCACAGAGCATTCGGATGCAAGGGTCACTGACTACAGTTTCAAGTCAGAGGGAGTATAGACTGAGGAGAGTTCAGTAAAGGGTTGTTTCAATTTTAAAATATATATTTAGTATATATTGAACCATCTACAATACAATGCTGTGGAATATGTTGGTGTTTTATTAAAAAACCCATAATAAGTGTCTGTGCATATTTTAATGTACAACTTAAAAACAAATTAAGTCAATGCAAACCTAAATATTGATGTCTTAATAAAAGCGCAAGTATCCAAGAGGCCTTCTGGTGACTCTCTCTCCTGAGTCACCAGGGGTTATAAGATCTACTTTAAAAGTAATCAGGTTCTCTAAATATGTTTGGTGGCTTAATGAGACCATGCTAACCAGCGGGGATGTAATCATACCAAATTGCTATCATGACATTTCTTATATTGATCTCCTGTAACAACAGAGACCTCAATGCAAAAATTAAGGGTGGGCTGGTGTTCCAATACCTCAAAAAATATACCCCAGACCTGGTGCTTCTATAGGAGACCTACTTAATGGGTAGTAAGGTCCTGGCACTAAAAAAGGCATGAGTGGCTAAGGTAATCAATGCATCATTCTCTACATAATCCAGCGGGATGGCCATCCTCATTAGCAAATCCACCAACCTGCATATTCAGCATATCTGCATGGACCCCCAGGGTAGATATGTGTTATTCAGTTGCCTGTGGGAAAATAGACCTTATGTGATAGCCAGTATTTGTATATCCCCTCCAGCGCACCTAGACATACTCTTAGAAATCTTGAAAACAATTAGCAATGGGACCCTGCCCCTCTGATACTAGTGGGGGATCTAAAAATGGTTTTATCCCCTGAACTGGACAGGCACACCCTAACTGGTATAACTTCAAGCCCATTAGCCACCTGTTGCACAATGTACAATCTAACAGACCCCTGGGAACAACCGAAACCTGAGTGAATGACTAAGTAATATCGACTGACATTAATATACATAGGCTATACACGAACCTTGACTTAGCCCGGATAGGGGGATATTCAGAAGTGGTAGTCTCTCTGAACATTAGGAAGGCTTTTGACTCGGTTGAATAGCAGTACTATGACACCAATGGGTTTCGGGTCTAACTTCATTAACTGGGTCCACCTGCTGTATGCTAACCCAGTAGCCAAACGCTGTACAAATAAATTAATTTCCGAATCCTTTCCCCTAGGCAGAGGTACCAGACAAGGATGCCCTTAAATACGACAAGACCCTACAAAACGTGATTTCCCCATATACGGCTTTGTGGTGCAATCCCAACCTCCAACACTTTCTTATGCTACTAGACCTGTCACTATGGGCTAGGTTTACAATTAAATATGTTGGTTAACTGTATTATGCTCAAGGGCTGAAATAATTTGCTGCTCTAACTTCAGAGTATATGTGGTTCAGATATTTACAGCTTAGACATGCAGTTAATAGCCAATTCCCTGATCCCCCCAAGGTAACCCTGTCTCAATTAGAAGAGCTATTAAAGGAACAGTAACGTCAAAAAATAAAAGTGTTTTAAAGTAATTAAAATATAATGCAGTTTTGACCTGCACTGGTAAAACTGCTGTGTATGCTTCAGAAACACTACTATTGCTTATATAAATAAGCTGCACTGTAGCCATGGGGGCAGCCATTCAAAGGAGAAAAGGCTCAGGTTACACAGCAGACAGCAAATAAGCTCTGTCTGTCTAATAGTCGTATCTGTTATCCATTAGTTAACCTGTGCCATATAGCCGTTTTTCAATTTCCGCCATTGCTCCACAGCAGCTTGTTTATATGACCTATAGTAGTGTTTCTGAAGCAAACAGATCAGTTTTACCAGTGCAGGGCAACACTACATGATATTTTCATTACTTAAAAGCACTTTCATTTTTTGGTGTTACTGTTCCTTTAAGGACACCTACTTGCAAGCAGCTGGTATCCCGCATTTACTCCATTCTTAATACACAAAGAGGTAACCCCTTTGAACAATGCTAAACTAAATGGGCCTCAGATCTCCCACAATTAGATTCTGACGACTGGAATGATCTCACCCACTCATACTTATCTTCAGTGATTAGGAGTAATGATATTATAATACTGTACAATACCATACAATCCATAGATCCTATCTCACACCGGCCAGACTGCACTCGATATGCCTTAAGCCAGACAACTGTATGTTTCAAATGCAAGACAAGCCAAGGTACATTCCTACATGTGTTATGGACCTGCCCACTGGTTGATAAATTTAGGGGTGACAATTGCAGCGACATGCCAAATGTGCGGTCCCCAGAAGTATGCCTACTGGGCCTAGTGGAGAACACAGCCCAGGACAAATACCGTCGTACCCTCCTGTGACTCCTCTATTACTATGCCGGGAAAACTATTGTTCTAAACTGGAAACTTTCTACCCCACCCTAAAACAATGGAAATCTATAATAAACCAAACTCTTCCCCTTTACAAGCTAACATATATTAACAGAGGCTGCCCGGACAATTTTGAGAAAGTCTCTGTTGTATGGGCTGATATGATTGATACAAACATACCCCAGGTTACTACTTAGCAAAATTACCTACATATGTGGGAACAGATGGTAACACATGTCCCCATGGCCCAAATATCTCCCCCCCCCCTCTTGTGCCCCTGTTTGTGTTTTAAAACAAAAAAAAGAGTTTGATCTTCAAATGTGGTAGTCATTGATCCAGAGTTGACCCTCACTCTAGTGGGGAGTCGTGTAGCTGCTCGCCCAAGCCAATCTAACATTTGAACTGCATAATTCATTGTGACTGCTAATATAAGAGAAGTTTATAGCAATTTAGCACTAGTTTGCAGTACAGAACAATATATACCTCTATACGCTCTGTTGTATGGCAAGCAGAAAAGTTATTCCTGCTGTTAAAGTTCATTTGTGTGTAAAGTAACAGCCAGCAGCTATAATATAGCTAGCTAGGCACAGGACATTACAGGGTTAATTTGAGTACTCCAGCCACCTGACAGTCTAGTCCAATCAGAACCCAGCCTCACTCTGAGATCTTCTAGAATCTAGCCAGACATGCCAGCAGCCATCTTAAAGACAGAATATTCAGAGAGCATGCCAGAGTAAAGAAACTGCCCTTAAGATCCTATGAGGCGAAAATAGGTGAACTATCTTTGTTTATGTGTACTGATTAATGCTGCTAATGACAATGTTAGTGATTATATGTTAGAATATATTCTGAATGCTCTTTTTGTATGTTTGCCCCTAATTCTACACATTCTACACATTCTACACATTCTACGTATTCTACGTGTACTTACTGCACTTATATCTCACCAATATTGCTAAAACTCATCATCTTTGTTCCTGATTCCCTATCCTGATGATGTTACCAATAAAGAAAGTTATTTTTGTACCAGTGGTATGTTCCTAAAGTCTTTCAAGGATCCGAGGACAGTTACAGTAGAACTATTACCCTCTGAGGAGGCGAGAAGACGCACCTCATCAGAGCTAGAGCAGAAGCCATATCAAGTGTGCCTCAGAGTGTAATTGCAAGCACTTAAAGAGACAGTGCGCAAAAAAAAAGAAAGATTAAACAGCCCTGTAAAGCTAACCTGCCTTTTCTGTGGCAATAGAGTTGACAAAATACCACAGAAGAAGCACAAATAGAGCCCAGTATTGCACCCAAGTAGATGTATGCCTTTCCTGCGGCCTTCAGAGTCAGAGCATTGCCACAGTGAGAGTGCACATATCGACAAGCGTGTTACCGCCCAGAGTGAAACAACCACGTGCTGCAATTCACCCAGAGACATCGCACACAAGCAGCGCAACAATCCTGACAGCTGCATCTCTGCAAGTAAAGACACAGACCATCAGCATCCTGTAAGTAACTGCAAGCAAGCCAAAGTCCCTCACCTTGCATCTACTTCTGCAAAGACTGATCCTGAGTGATTCCTAACTTCTTCAGAGAGACACTTATTTTGAATCAGCAAGCCAAGTCACTGTATCCTGCTCTTCACATTAAGGTCAGAGTTTCCTGTTTATTCCTTATTGATGGTTATGTGCTGACCTTGGCACATTAAGAGACACTGAATAAAAGGTAATAAGAACTTTGAGAGAATCCAGAGATATTTGCATTATAAGGACTTTATGTGAATTTGAATAAAGTTATTTATTCCTTTGTGTTTAACTGATATTTAACTCTTTCAAGTCAAAATGTCTGTTTATAGTGATTCAATGCCATTGTTAAAGGGTGAAGCGTTAAATAGTGAGAGATATTCCCTACAACAGAAGGTATTAGAGTTGAGGGAAACCTTAAAGTCAGAGACAGATCCTGAAGAGATAGAAAGGATAAATTGTGACATAAAAAAGTACCTGTCTAAGATAGAGAATTTAGAAGCTGATCTTAGGGAGTCTAAAGCAGTCTCAGAACAGAGAAGTCAGTTGAGACAGTCATCTCATGAGAGAAGACCTACCCCAAAAATACTAGAATATATGCAACAAGAGGCTGCACAAAGAGAAAGGAAATTCAACCAAATGTACATAAAATGGAAAACGCATACCAATGAGGTTCGCATGAAGCTAAAACAAGAGTGTGCAGAGGATGAATTATCCAACATGATGGATGCTGTAGAGAAGCATGAGTTAGATATGAAGACAATATATGATGAGCTAAGGTCATACACAGCACCCTCCCAGGACATTAAGAGGAAGATCGACACATTCACTGCAATAGCAGCAGATTTATTAGGGCTTATGAGAATACGATCAATTGAAACCGACTTTGATGTAGAGACAGAGAGGACAAGGCTACTAGAGCTTTATAAAAGGGATTATGCAAAGTCTGTATATGGATCTACAGTTTCAAGAGTAGCATCTTCTAGCAAACATTCTAGCCACTCATCTAAGTGCACAAGTACCTCAGCCAAAAGAGTAGAAGCATCTGCACAACTTGCCGCTAAAAGAGCTGAGATTGAGATGGAAGCTGTTATCGAAGCACAACGTCAACAATTAAAAAAGTTAAAAAACCAAAGAGACATCGAGGTCATGGAAGCTAAACTTAGAGTATATACTGAAGAGGAAATAAAAGAAAATGGTGATAGATCCAGAGCAGTACTTCCCGAGAGAACAGGTCCCTGTCCTTCTATCCTCACTGAGGAAAACAAAGGGAAATCTAAGTCAGTGTGTAGTGAGAGAACAGATCCCTGTCCTTCTATCCCCACTAGTCATCATAGTGACCAAGGAAATGTTGCAGCTATTGCCCAAGCAATACATGAGACAATGGTTCTTACAAGACTTCCAACTCCTGAACCAACTGTATTCTCAGGAGACCCATTGAAGTTCATAGAGTGGAGTACAAGCTTTGAAGCACTTATTGCACGTCGCTGCTCCAATCCAGCAGACAAGTTGTTCTACCTACAGAATTATGTTAGTGGAGAAGCAAAGAGGGCTCTTGAAGTTAGCTTCTACAGGAAGGATGAAGAAGCCTACAAACAAGCATGGGAGAAGCTAAATGCACGGTATGGCCATCCCTTTGTAGTACAGCGAGCCTTTAGGGAAAGACTTAACAGTTGGCCAAAGATAAGCTCTAAAGAGTATGTTAGACTTAGAGAGTATGGTGACTTCCTGCAAGCATGTAGCAACGCCATTCCTCACATAAAGGGTTTGCAAGTACTGAATGACTGTGAAGAAAACCAGAAAATGTTACTTAAGCTGCCTGATTGGGTGACCTCAAGATGGAAACGTCATGTAACTAAACAGTTAGACCAAGGCAAGGAGTATCCCAGTTTTGAAGAGTTCTCTTCATTTGTCAATTCAGAAGCACGTATAGCATGTAATCCAGTGTCATCCTTTCACATTCTGAAACCTTTGGAAGGAAAGCCAACGAGAGAGATAAAACATGCAAAGGCAACTTCATTTGCAGTCGATACAATGACTAAAGACCATGATACCAATGAGAGTAAGCCTAAGGTCATTGATGTACCGAATAGAGAGAAAGTACAGACAGAGAGTCACACACCTCTTCAATGCATGTTCTGTGGAGAGAATCACTACATCTACAAATGTCAACAAATGAAGGAAAAGTCTGTAGAGGAGAAGAAAAGATTCATACTGGATAACCAACTCTGTTTTGGTTGCCTAAGAAAGGGACACAGTGCCAAGGACTGTAAAAGAAGAGCAACCTGTGGCATTTGTAAAGGACGTCACCCAACCCCATTACATGAAGATCGCCCAAAAAGGGATAAAGCTTCAACACTCAGTACTCTCATTGAGGGAGAAATCATATCCACACCATCTTGCTGTATGGTTAAAAGTGAGAGTAAGAATACGTCAATGATCATCCCAGTGTGTATCTCATCTCCAGGAACAGAAAGCAAGGAGGTACTTGCTTATGCATTACTAGACACACAAAGCAGTAACACATTTATCGATCAAGAAGTCTGTGAGAAGTTGCAAGTGACAATGGAGCCAGTGAAGCTTAAGCTCTCAACGATTATGGGAAAAGACTCATTGGAAGATAGTCAAAGAGTCACAGGATTAAAAGTCAAGGGACTTTGCTCAGATGTCACCATATATCTACCTCCGGTCTATACAAGAGACTTCATACCCCTTGATCGTGAACACATACCTACCTGTGAAACAGCCCAAAAGTGGAAGCACCTATCAGTCATCTCTCATAAAATACCCCCTCTGAAGGAGTACCGTGTGGGGCTTCTGATAGGTTATGACTGTTCTAAAGCACTGATGCCACGACAAATAATAACAGGAGGTGATGATGAACCATATGCCATCAAAACTGATTTAGGATGGAGCATTGTTGGAGGACCACAACAGGCTGCAAGCTCAAGACAAGTAACCGGGTTATGTAATCGCATATCTGTCAAGATGTCACTAACCCCAAGTCCTGCTACAGTGATCAAGATTCTTGAGTCCGACTTTGCAGACACCAGCTCAAAAGAAAAGAGCATATCTCAAGAAGATATAACATTCCTACACATCTTGGAAGGAGGCATTCAGCTAAACCAACAAGGCCATCTAGAGATGCCCTTACCTTTCAAAAAACGCCCTGACCTTCCATATAATAAGAATCTTGCCTTAGTACGACTAAGACGTTTAGAGAGGAAGCTGGGAAGAGAGCCAAAGTTCAAAAGCGATTATTTCAAGTTTATGGAAGGCATCATACAAGACGGAGATGCAGAAAGAGCTGACCAACAACCAGACCTGGGGAAGGTTTGGTACATTCCACATCAAGGTGTCTATCACTCGAAGAAACCAGACAAGATAAGAGTGGTGTTTGATTGCTCAGCAAGGTATGATGGTGTTGCATTGAACGATTATCTGTTAACGGGACCAGACCTCACGAATATGCTATCTGGAGTTCTCGGTAGATTTCGGAAATACCCCATTGCTGTCATGTGTGACATTGAAAAGATGTTCCACAGGTTTCATGTGAAAGAGGAAGATAGAGATTTCCTGAGGTTCCTATGGTGGGAGAATGGAAACACTAATACAGAGCCTGTGGAATATCGCATGAAAGTTCATCTGTTTGGAGCAGCATCATCCCCAGGTTGTGCCAATTACGGTATGAAACACCTTGCCAATCAATACGAAAGAAATTATCCATCTGCAGCAAACTTCATTAAAAAAAAAAAAACCTTTTATGTTGACGATGGACTTGTAAGCCTGCAATCTGCTGACTCAGCAATCAAATTAGTGAAAGAAACTCAAGAGTTGTGCGCAAAGGGAAATCTGCGCCTTCACAAGTTCATCTCAAACAACAGAGAAGTGTTGGAATCCATTTGCGAATCTGAACGTGCATCAGCAATGGAAAATGTAGACCTCAACTACGATGATCTTCCCGTCCAGAATGCACTTGGCCTGAGATGGGATGTGGAAAATGATGAGTTCTTCTTTAAGGTCTCTATTGAAGAGAAACCAGCAACAAGACGCAATATTCTCTCCACGGTAGCTTCTATTTATGATCCATTGGGATTCTTAGCCCCAGTGATCCTCAGAGGAAAGGGAATACTCCAAGAGCTGTGCAGACAGAAGCTAGGTTGGGATGACTCTATACCAGAAGAACTGAGGCCAAGGTGGGAGAGTTGGATTAAGGATTTACAAGATCTGCAAGGAGTCAGAATACTAAGGTGCTTTGCACCCTATGACTTTGGAAAGTATGAGAGAATTCAACTGCATCACTTCTCAGACGCTAGCAGTTACGGTTATGGCCAATGTTCCTACATCAGGGTGATAAGAGATGAAAAGGTACATTGCTCCCTTGTCATGGCCAAGACCAGAGTTGCACCTACCAATGTTCTCACAATACCAAGACTGGAACTAGCAGCTGCTGTAGTTTCTGCTTCAGTGAGCAAGTTCCTGAGAGACGAATTAGAGTTCAAGGTAGATCAAGAGTACTTTTGGACAGACTCACAGGTGGTTCTAGGCTACATAAATAATGAAGCTCGAAGATTTCATGTCTTTGTGGCGAACAGAGTTCAAAGAATTAGAGAAATTACTGATCCAGACCGGTGGTACTACATTGAGTCAGAAAGGAATCCAGCTGATCATGCTTCAAGAGGTCTTAAAGTTTCAGAAATGAAGGACTCAAATTGGTTTACAGGCCCAAAGTTCCTATGGGAAAGGGAAATAGTACCCAACAAAGATTGCCTAGAGCTATCAATGTGCGATCCTGAAGTGAAGGTCATTCAAGTCTTAACTCTCAGACAAAAATGGCATACTCCTAGAAGAAATGTTCAAATAAACGACATAGTGATCGTCAAAGAAGAGGACATACCCAGAAATCGATGGAGAATCGCTAAAGTTCTTGAAGTCCAGAAAGACAATGATGGATTGGTGAGAAGAGTGAAATTACAGATGGGAGATTCCACTCCACTCATTCTAGAACGTCCTAGCCAAAAAAATTGGTTGTTCTAATCGAAAATAATAAAGAACATTCTCAAATGCATAACAAGAAGGAAGAAGTAAAATCACCTTAATTTATGCAACCCAACTCAACAATGAATGCATAAATTAAAGGTAATTTGGTGGGAGTGTAGCTGCCCGCCCAAGCCAATCTAACATTTGAACTGCATAATTCATTGTGACTGCTAATATAAGAGAAGTTTATAGCAACTTAGCACTAGTTTGCAGTACAGAACAATATATACCTCTATACGCTCTGTTGTATGGCAAGCAGAAAAGTTATTCCTGCTGTTAAAGTTCATTTGTGTGTAAAGTAACAGCCAGCAGCTATAATATAGCTAGCTAGGCACAGGACATTACAGGGTTAATTTGAGTACTCCAGCCACCTGACAGTCTAGTCCAATCAGAACCCAGCCTCACTCTGAGATCTTCTAGAATCTAGCCAGACATGCCAGCAGCCATCTTAAAGACAGAATATTTTTTTGTATGTTTGCCCCTAATTCTACACATTCTACACATTCTACACATTCTACGTATTCTACGTGTACTTACTGCACTTATATCGCACCAATATTGCTAAAACTCATCATCTTTGTTCCTGATTCCCTATCCTGATGATGTTACCAATAAAGAAAGTTATTTTTGTACCAGTGGTATGTTCCTAAAGTCTTTCAAGGATCCGAGGACAGTTACAAGTCGCTCAACTTTTTTGAATAAACAATGTATGCTTTGAACAATATTGTAATGTTATCCTTTATTTCTGTATGCTGAAGATGAAACCAATAAATAAAAAATGTTAAAAAAAAAAGTGCTGATATTGAGACTAAAAATGTTTGCACTTAAAGTCAATAGCGCAGGGATGTTTTGTTGCCCATATGAAATCCCCTACCCCGTGGGCAACAAAATCAACAAAATTATTTTATTATTGCCTCCAACCTGTAACTCTGCTTGTATGCCTCCAACCTGTAACTCTGCTTGTATAACTGTCCATTTGTTTAATCACGTGATAAGTTTCCTTCAAGAATTTTGCTTAATAATGTGAATTGACAGTTTTACAGCTGTTATTGATTTATGGCAGCAAAACAATGTTTTTTTCCTCCATATTGTAACATCGGTGGCAAAATGAGCTAAGGGCACTCGAGTTTTTGATTTTTCTAAAGTTTGATTAAGCAACTGAGCATGGAAAAAAAAGAAAAAGGCAGAGGCCAGCAAAAATTCAAAAAAGCATTGCAGAGATAGTAAATTTAAACCAAAAATGCTTTTGTAAAAATATTTTTACAGTACAGTATAAGGGTATTTTGCTTTTATAAAATAATAATAAAATAAATCACCACAGCACATGGTATTTTGCATAGCAGTCAGGATGGCTGGTGTTTAGGATCAGACTGGGTTGGCAGGACACTGTAAAAAAACCTGGTGGGCCCCAGCTCTTTTGGGCCCCGCCGGCCCAAACCCATTCCTACACTCCCTCACCTTACATCCCTTCCTTGACAATGGTCACGTTGCTGTGCTGAAAAAACACACTCACGGGGGGGGGGGAGGTGGCAGCGGCACGGGGGAGTTTGCACAGGGCCTGGGGTGGGGGGTGGGGGGGCCCCTGAGGTTGCAGGCACGGTGGGCCCTGGCCCTCCAGTCCAACACTGTTCCTGTTTTATTTGTACAAACAAGGAACAAGTAGGGAAGGCTTAATTTTTAATAGACCCGTTCAGTGAGTTTAACTGAGGGTGGCTGACTCTGAAGATTACAGTTAGTTTCAGGTATGTTTATGGATTTTTGTACACATTCATGTGTATGATTGTACTGTATATATATGTGTACATGTATTTTTTTCTTTATATTTATATGCAGGTATATTTGCAATTTGCCATTTGTTTTGCAACCTAAAAACTATGTAATCTGCCTTGAACTGGGGGGCCAAGGTATTGTGGCTCCCCCAGAATTACGCCCCCCCCCCCCCCGGATTTGTCCGGTGCAGACAACCAGGTGCACACTGGCTGCTGCTCTCAAATTAGGTTATAGAAGCAGTGGGGAGCAGCAGCTAGGGCAAGGAGGTGGGGTCTGGTTAAAAATGTAAATTAATGGTGCCTTGTAGGATGAGTTGGGTGCACAGTTTCAGAGCCCTTCCTCCAGGCTGTGATCAAGGCCTCCCAGCTCTGTGTCAGTACAGAGAGAGAAGGCATGTGGCACTAAATCAACTGCAGAAGAGCTGCAGTGAATGGATTGCAGGTTGGCATTTGAATTTCCTGCCCATACATTGGGCTAGTTGATGGGTATCTGAGGATAAGCATTTGTGAAGCTACTGGTAAGAATATAATTACAATTTTTATTACTTGTACTTGTGAGTTTTTGTGTTTTAATACAAAAATGAAATTGCATTTGCCTTCATTCTGCTATGAGTTCTAGAGGATTTGTACATGGAATTGCCACTGTGCCATCCTGCTATGAGTATTTAGGTGACAAAGAATTTAAATTGACAAAGCCTGTATAACGTAATTTAGATTTACTTAATGTGACAGTGCTATAATAAAATGCACATGTAAGGGGCACTCACCCTGGTGGTTCAGTGGGCCAACGGGGACGCCCTCCGGTGGGGATGCCTGCCGCGTGGTGCTTCCTCCTTGGCTGTTCGCAATACTCTGCCTTAGGGCGCGTGTAGCGCGCACTTCAGGGTTTTCTGAGTGAACAGGAGCTGGCGTGATTACGTCATCGCGCAATGGCATGAAATTCAAAAGGTATTTAAGGGGACTGTTGTATTGAGATCATTGCTCATTGTTTGGTTCTATTAACAAGAGAGCTGAGAGAAGCAAACGAAGAGGCAGAACTTGCTGCTAAGTGCTCTTTATTGCACACAACATGTTTCGGGCCCAGAGCCCCACAGCATGTATTAAAATGAAAATAGCACCGCACTACGGTGGATTGACATACGTTGTTTTATGATCTCACTTCCTGTTTTACACTTTAAAAAGTCTGTTCACATAATGATTTGTACACTTGATAAAGGGCTCTGGGCCCGAAACATGTTGTGTGCAATAAAGAGCACTTAGCAGCAAGTTCTGCCTCTTCGTTTGTGTCTCTCAGCTCTCTTGTTAATTGACTTCATTTCCTACACCTGGAGCGGGGGTGCCTTGCTGAGATTGAAAGCACAGCTTCCAGTCCCCCAGTCACTCTGATACATTGTCTCATTGTTTGGTTCTACTTGGTAGTTTCCTGGGTGCATTCCTTGTATATTCCTGATAATCTGATTCTTGTGTTTGACTCCTGCCCGCCTGACTACTGTGTATTGTGATCCTGACCCTTGCCTGTTATCCAACTATTCTGAACTCCGTTATCTGACCCGTGCCTGTCTGACCATTCTGATTGATCCTCTCGTTTTGACCCTTGCCTGTCCGATCTTGATTGAACTCAGCCTGAACTGACCTCTGCCTGTCTGACCACGCTTTTGCCTACCCCTTGAACCGTGACCTTCCGCCCAAAGACTTTGCTATACGATCATGCCCCTCTGCTCATCCAGATCCCTCACCTTTCTTTATAAGACCTGGCAGCATCCAATTAGCCGAGGGCTCCTCCCGAGGTTAGGGCTTTCTGAAGCTGTAAAAGACAGCTTAGTAAATTACCCTCTATCAGCTACTCTGGATGATCTAATGTCTTTACCCAGCCAAGTTGATAGAAGACAAAGGGAGAGAAGGGCTGAAAAGGGTACTTCTTTTCTTACTGGGTGTAATAAAAATACCTTGCCCTGGCAGTCTAGTGGCGCGGCGGGGACGTCCGCCACGCCGCTCCTCTTCCTTCTGTGTGCCGGCTTCCTAGTGCGCGCGCGGCGCGCACTCCTGTAATTTATAGGCGCATGTGCGCTGGCGTGATTATGTCAGCGCGCAATGGCGCAAGTTTAAATGTATTTAAAGGGCCAGTTTTTCTGTAATCATTGCCCGTGATAGGATTGTATTCCTGGTGCTCCTGAGCCTTGTGCTATTTGTCTGCTTCCTTCTGAACCTGTTTGATTGCTGTTTTGACCCCTGCCTGGCTATTTTGACTATTCTGACTTCTGGATCCTGACCTTGTCTGCTTACTACTACTCTTCTGTTTAACCCCTTGATTGATCACCCGGTTTTGACCCTTTTGCCTGTTTGACGATCTTTGCTATCTGCCTGCCTCGACCCAGCCTGCCTGACTACGATTCTGCCTAATCCTTTGTACCGTGTACTTCGGCCCAAAAAGACTCTGCTAACAGCCGTGCCCCTTTGCCAGCCAGAACATCTCGCCTTGCACCCCTCGTTAAGTCCAGGTGGCACCCAAGTAAGCTGAGGGCTCCTCCCGAAGCCCAACGGTGGTCACACTACTGGTGAAGCCGAGCCGAGACCAGGGTACTTGGCACTTGTTCTGGTATCGGGTGCCGGCCGTGACACTGGGTATACTAGTGTTAAGTCTTCTAACCCCTCAGTGCCTCTGCCTCAGGAGGAACCCATGCAATTGGGCATTACTCATTTATCCACTGAGGAAAAGGCTTGCAGGCGGTCTCAGGGTCTGTGTATATATTGTGGGGACAAGGGTCACTTTCTTAACCAGTGTCCTGGGAACCAGGGAAACTTCAAAGCCTAAATGGAGAAGGCCGTATTGGACTGGGCTCAGTCTCTTTCTTTACGTGCAACACAAAGGTTTTTAGGTTTTGCAAATTATTATTGTTAGTTCATAAAAAAATTCTCTATGGTTGTGTCTCCAATTACTGATCTGACCAAAAAGGGTGCTGATCCAAGTATGTGGCCTCCTGAGGCTATTCAAGCCTTTGAATTCTTAAAAAAAGAATTTGTATCTGCTCCCATTCTTCGTCACCCTGATATGACCTTACCCTTTATTGTAGAGATGGATGCATCAGAAATTGGGGAAATTGGGGAAGGGGCAGTCCTTTCTCAAATGCATCCAATTACCAACAAGGTGCATTCATGTGTGTTTTTCTCTAAAAAATTATCGTCTGCTGAAGCCAATTATGACATTGGTAATAGAGTATTGTTGGCTATTAAATGGGCCTTTGAGGAATGGAGACACCTGTTGGAGGGGGCTAAACATACTATAACGGTCTATACTGACCACAAGAACCTTTAATATATTGAATCTGAAAAACGGTTGAATCCTAGACAGGCTAGATGGGCTTTATTTTTTACCCAATTTATTTTTTCTTTAACATACAGGCCTGGTTCCAATAATACTTATGCAGATGCACTCTCTAGGAGCTTTGAGTCAAATATATCTGAGCCTTTAGAGTGTGTCTCTATCATACCCAGAAAGATGATTGTGGCGGTTCTATGTTCAGATCTTGCCAAACTTTTATCTCAGGCACAGACTTCTGCTCCTGTAGATACTCCTCCTGGGAAGTTACTTGTGCCTGAGGATCTAAGGGAACAGGTTCTTAGTGAGGCTCACAATTCTGAAATGGCGGGACTTCCTGGTATTTCTAAAACTTCTACTTTATTGTCTCGTAATGTGTGGTGGCCTTCATTTAAACAAGATGTCAAAAAATGTGTTAATTAGTGTCATGTCTGTTAAAGGTCAAAATCTAGAAACCTGTCACATGGATTGCTAAGGCCATTGCCTATTCCTGATAGACCCTAGTCCCATCTGTCTATGAATTTCATAGTTGACCTTCCTCCATCTCAACATAAGACAGTAATTTGGGTAGTAGTGGATAGATTCAGCAAGATGAGTCATTTTGTTCCTCTTCCACACCTCCCATCTGCTAAAACTTTGGCGCAATTATTTATTTCTAATATTTTCAAATTGCATGGTTTCCCAGTCAATATTGTCTCTGACAGAGGAGTACAATTAGTTTCTAAATTCTGGCAGGCATTTTGCTCTTTGGTTGGGATCAATTTGTCATTTTCCACCGCATTTCACCCCCAAACCAATGGTCAGACAGAGAGAGTTAATCAGTCCCTTGAGCAATTCTCAAGATGCTACGTTTCTGATAACCAATCCTCATGTGCTGAGCTGTTACCCTGGGCAGAATTTGCTTATAATAATGCATCTCATGCTCCCACTGGCCGATCTCCATTTTTTATTGTTAATGGTTTGCATCCGAAAGCTTTTTCTTATTGTGGTTCTTTATCCTCTGTACCTTCTGTCAATTCTTATGTTAAACAGTTTGCCAAGATCTGGTCTGGGGTACATGATTCCCTTTCAGCAGCTATGGCTGCTCAAAAGAGAGCAGCTGATAGGTCTCGTAGGGAGGCACCCAATTATCAGGTAGGTTTTCCAGTATGCTTATCCACAAGAAATATTAAACTTAAGGTCCCTTCACTCAAACTGGGTCCCAGATTTATTGGTCCGTATCCTGTTGTGGAAATTATTAACCCTTCCTCTGTTCGTTTCAAACTACCTGATAATTTTAAGATCTCTAATTCTTTTCATGTGTCTCTCTTAAAACCAGCCACACAGGTCCGTCAAAAATCCTTCCCTCCTCCAATGTTGGTAGAGGGTCAGCCTGAATTTGTAGTCCAGGAACTCCTTGACTCTCGCCTTGTGCGGGGTAAGTTACAGAATTTAGTACAATGGAAGGGTTACGGCCCTGAGAAGAATTATTGGGTTCCTGTTTGTGATGTAAGGGCTTATCGTCTAAGGAATCAATTCCACCTTAAATTTCCTGAGAAACCTGGGGGTCCGGTGGCCTCTCCCTAGTGGGCTGACAGGGATGCCCGCTGCGCCTCTGGCAGGGATGCCCGTCGTGTGGTGCTTCCTCCTTGGCTTTTCACAATACTCTGCCTTCGGGCGTGTGCAGTGAGCACTTCTGGGTTTTCTGTGTGAATAGACGCTGGCGTGATTACATCATCGCAAAATTCAAAAGGTATTTAAGGCAACTATTATATTGAGATCATTGCACCGTTGTTTGGTTCTACTTGGTAGTTTCCTGGATGTGTTCCTTGTATTTTCCTGATAATCTGGCCCTTTAAATACATTTAAACTTCGCGCCATTGCGCGCTGACATAATCACGCCAGAGCGCATGCGCCTATAAATTACAGGAGTGCGCGCCGAGAGCCGAGACCAGGGAGCCTAGCATTGGTTCCGGATTCTGGGTGCCGTTCGTGACAGCACAAAATTGGTTACTGGCCAAACATCCTTCTTTAACATTCAAGTATAAGCAGATTGATCACATCACCATGCCATGGGGAGGTGGTGATATTGAACAGATTTTACTAAGGAGGGAAGCCTTTTGCATACATGAACCAGACTGCATTAACCAGAGAGGTTTGAACACCTCCCTGCAACTGATCTGTTCCTGACAAATACTATGAAGATTTTCAATCATCCAGGTCATGGTATATCTAGTATAGGTAAATCTAAAACAACTGGACTTGCTGAGTAATCATTGAAGACGTTTCACTACTCATCCGAGCAGCTTCTTCAATTCAACTGACTGATGTGGAAACTCTTCCACTAATCCAATCCCAATGGCACATTGTAACTCTTCAAAAAGGTGACATATGCAATTTACAGGTGTTGATTCTGTGTAGTTACTGTGATAGGATTATCCAATGTGTCATGCAACTCCTAGAAACCGGTGTTACTTGTGAGAGTTGCATGAATCGATGTGTGAAGTGTTCTGAATCTGTCAGGGTACAGATGTTAGAACAGCATTGTATGCAGCAGACAGGTGGTGTCGAAGGCCCCCACCCCTGTTCAGGGATGGTTTCTCCACCTTGACATGAATCGCCTCTTACACGCCTCATTCAAGCCAGTGGTCTTCTTTATCCAAGATTTGGACCTTGCTATCTTTAAAGAAGTGTCCCTTGTCTTGCCCTGTAGAATTTGCCCTCCTATGCTGAAACATTCGCTTGGTGAGCAGTTGTTTTGTATCTCTAATGTATAGATCTGTGCACTCTTCGCTACGCTACTCTTCTGCTGGATCCTTTGGGTGTACCAGTTTTTGTCTCAGTGTGTTGCTAGGTTTGAAAAACATAGGGGCATGATGTTTTTTTCTAGGAGTTGCATGACACATTGGTTAATCCTATCACAGTAGCTACACAGAATCAACACCTCTGTAAATTTCATATGTCACCTCTTTGAAGAGTTACAATGTGCCATTGTGATTGGATTAGTGGAAGAGTTTATATACCGAAAACTTCCCACAACAGTCAATTGAAATGAAGAAGCTGCTCGGATGAGTAGTGAAACGTCCTCAGTGATTACTCAGCAAGTCCAGTTGTTTTGCATTTACCTATACCATATATTCCTGACAAAGAGATAGACTTTAGGGGTTCATATGAATATTTATTTTCTACATTTCATTACCAATTGTTTTCATAAATGTTTGGGGAAACATATCATTTAACATTGAAAAGTTTTATTGCTTATGCTGCTTTTTGAACGATATAGTGTTTCTTATATGGTATAGTATTTTTCACTATTCACTGTTTTTGACCCCACTACTACACAACAATAGGGTTGTTCAGTATTCAGGAAGGTGCATTGTTTTTATTGATGCAAAGTATTCAGAGTAGATTCTTTTAGATATTAATAGTGATATGCACTGGAACACTTTCAGTTTTATACATTTGGATATATCAGTTGGTTGTTATAGTTAAGATGCTTTTAGAATGTTATACTAAAACTAAACTGCTGTCTCTTTAGAATGACACTTTATGATGTTGTCACTTTATTATAGCACTGTCATTTTAAGTACATCTGAATCACTTTATGCAGGCTTTTGTCACTTTGTACTAAGATTTACTAAGCCTTGGGTGAATATTCGAAAAAAAGTTTGAATTTCGAATAAAATTTTTGGATACTCCGACTATCGAATAGGTTACTTCAACCATCGAATTGGACTTCGACTTTGATTCAAACGATTCGAATAAAAAATCATTTGAATATTCGACCATTCGATAGTCGGATTACTGTCTCTTTAAAAAAACATTCGAATTCAATACTTCGCCAAGTTAAACCCACCAAATTGCATAATAAGCATATGGGGACCTTCTACAAGCATTTTCTAAGTTTTTGGCATCGAATAAAAATCCTTCGATTGATAGCGGAAAATCGTTTGAATCGATTTGGACGATTTTTATTTGATCGATCAAATGCTTATTTTAGCGCTAAATCCTTCAAATTTGATATTCAAATTCAAAGGATTTCAATTCGATGGTTTTAACCCCTCGAAATTCGACCCTTGATAAATACGTAATGCTGAATGGGCATGATATGCTGATGTCACTGTAGGGGTTAACACCCACTAAGGGGATTTAAGCTATGACGTTGTTTGTATGTGCACCTTGATAAAGGTTGAAATGTTGTTGTTTTTTTAACATGCAGTGAATACAGAATATTTCACTAATAATTCCTTGAGTGCTTTTTATATATAATATAATTCTGGGGGTATTTATACATGGAATTGCCGCTGTGTTTATCCTGCTATGAGTTCTGGGGGGTATTTATTCATGGAATTGTCACTGGGATCATCCTGCTATGAGTTCTGGGGGTATTTATACATGGAATTCCCAATCTGTTAAACCTGCTATGAGTTATGGGGGTATTTATACATGGAATTGCCACTGTGTTCAATTTGCTATGAGTTCTGGGGCTATTTATACATGGAATTGCCACTGTGATCATCCTGCTATGAATTCTGGGGGTATTATACACGGAAATGCCACTATGCCATCCTGTTATGAGTGCTGGTGGTATTATACACAGAATTGCCAATGTGTTCATCCTGCTGTGAGTTCTGGGGTATACAGAAAATACAAGGTTAAACATCTTAGTATAAAGTTGATCCAGAGATTAGTAAAATATGCCTTTTGGAGTCAGTAATGAATTTGTTTTAGGTAAATTGAAGAGGCTTTAGATGGAGTTTTTTCTACTTCCTCTGGATCAACTATAATTTAGGCAAGTTTCACTTAGACTAACAGGTTGGCTGTGTGTCTATATTATGCTGATGGAGTGGGATTGAAGATAATGTACAACTGCCCATTATAATAGAACATCAATGTCTAACCAGCATAAAAGGGTTCCATGCAGTGAGTGATATTTGAATTTTCAACATTACCAATTCAGTTGGCTTTCTGTCTTATAGGTAACACAGGGCTCCAGGCCAAAAGCTATATATTCTTTGCTTTTTGGCAGGGAAATAGAGTAAGGCAGTGCTTGGGGAGATGCTACAATCTCAAACTTATAATAGGCTTGGGGTGCTTGTGCTCACTGCTTCTTAATATATGATATATTTTTGGTTTTATTGTATATTGTGCTTGGCCTACCTGTATTCACTGCCCTTACTGCTTGTGGTACTGTTATCCAGTGGTCCCTACATATGCACTTGCCAGTGGTATAATGTCCTGGGCATTTACAGTGTCTCCAGGGCAGTGAGTAGTACTAAACCATACTAAGATCAACAATGTCCTAGCATCCATGGATATATTATGGCCTCTGCAGCACCTGCCATATAAGCTAAAGCTAAATTCACAAAACTCTAGCTCTTTCTTTCAAAAGTAAAGAAACTAAAATTCATGTACCTGGTATATAGCTTCCATGTTCCATTAATTTCTGCTGTCCAGTAGAAATTTAGTAATCGGTGCCAAGTGTTTTGCACGTCTCATAACCCATGCCCAGCAACCAGCCATCTGTTGTATTACTGCATTAATAATCTTAACATCATGTTGTCCTGGGGGTTGTAACTATTTCATGTTCATTCCTTAATTATTTAATTCTTTATGGAAACATAGGAGCCAAATAGATGGAAAATGAAAATAAAAAGGTTGAATGAGAAGTGGAAGAAAATTAGCTTGGAGAATGAGCCCATGGTCTAAGGTTTTCTGGTGGGCCCCTGGCATCCTAGTCCAACACTGAGAATATGTCTCTTACTTTCTTTATATAACAGAAAGAGTTCATACAAATGTCATGCATGACAATTATGTTAAGATGAAGAAGCAAAAATCATTTTTTTTTGTGGAATATTCCCAGAACAAAAGAAGCTTAGTAAAGCTCTGTATTGCTTATACAGTACCTTCAGATCTAGAGAAGAATAAATATTGAGGTGTAACAATGTGATAAAAATTAGGGATGCACCGAATCCACTATTTTGGATTCGGCCGAACCCCCGAATCCTTCGCGAAAGATTCGCCGAATACCGAACCGAATCCGAACCCTAATTTGCATATGAAAATTATGGGTGTGAAGGGGAAAACATTTTTTACTTCCTTTTTTTGTGACAGAATGTCACGCAATTTCCCTTCCCGCCCCTAATTTGCATATTAGAAGGATTCGGCCGAATCCGAATCCTGCTGAAAAAGGCTGAATCCTGGATTCGGTGCATCCCTAATAAAAATCATTATGCTGAATAAAAAAAAATGATTCTCCTTAATTTAGTTGTTTAGTTATTTAAGGTATGGCAAAGGTGTTTAGTTACTGACCACTGACAAAGATTTTTTTGGTTTCTGCTAATGAGATGCTTATTTCAAAATAGAATGCCTATCTTGCCAGCAAAAAGTATTATCGAAAAAACTTTGCATTGAAATGCTTCATGAACAGATATTACTGTAAGGGGCACTAGTGGGCCCGGCGGGACTCTTGCCGCGCCTCCGGCAGGGACGCCCGCCGCATGGTGCTTCCTCATCTGCCGCTTGTGCCGGTCTGTCCTAGGGTGTGCTCGTCACGCACTTCCTGGGTTTATGAGCGCAATGTTGCCGGCGTCATGATGTCATCACGATGTGGCGCAAATTTAAAGGAATTTAAACTCTGTAATTCTGACCCTTGCCTGCCTGACCATTCTGAACTCTGCTGATCCTGACCTAAGCCTGTCTGACAATTCTTATCTCTTCTGGTTTTTGACCCTTGCCTGCCCGACTACTCTTTTGAACTCCGCCAGTACTGACCACTGCCTATCTGACCCTGCTTGAACTCTGCCCGCACCAACCTTGGCCTGCCTGACTACGCTTTGTCTACTCCTTGAACTGTACCTTCAATCAAAAACCTTGTTCATGACCATGCCTCTTTGCTCGTCCAGAACCTTTGCTTGGCTCCTCTCTTATTAAGACTGGCGGCATCCAATTAGCTGAGGGCTCCTCCCAAAGTGAAAGGCGTCTGTTAAAGGCAGAAGCAAGAGCCGAGACCAGGGAGCCTAGCACTGGTTCTGGATTTAGGGTGCCGATCGTGAAAATTAGAAAATATTTTCTATTCTTAATTCTAAAAATGTATTCAGCCTATGATTTTTATTACATCTTCAAGAAGAATGTCTTTAATAAAACTGGCAACAATTTCCTAATACCTAGTCAGTATACAAAAGTAAGCCCAGAATAGAAACAAGAAAAGCAATCCCTTGATCTCCTCCTACCATTTGCAACTCAAAATGACAGACTCACTAGCCAAAGTGTGTCATGACAGTTTTAAAAGTAAAAACTAAGCCACCAAACCACAATGCAGAAGTAAAAACATTCAAGAGATTAAAAATGCATTAAAATGCGCTAAAAATACAGTCAAAACACTCCTGCAAATAATCTGATTCCCTACAGAATATTTTATGCAGAAAACATTTTACAGGCAAAACAATTATTTCAGAACAACTTGGAATTAAAAATGCAGTTAAAGCTCAGAAAACTATAAATATCAATAAAAATCGATAAAAGAAATTAGGCCTCATTTACAATGCAGTGTGCAAAGTGCAAAATAAAGCAGCAATTTGCCATTTTTTGCACTTTGCAGGCTTCATCCTGTATTGTGTAAATTGCCGTACATCTCTGTGCTCAGTTACAGAGTGTAGAAAAACTGGGGCTTTCCCTATCAATACATCACTAATCCATTAGTCAGAGCTGTATTGGTGAAGGGCGGGGGGAGGCAGGTACTTGTAAAGCTGTTAAATTACATAGATTGTGGGGGGAATGTAAATGGTGCTTATAGTGCAAAAAAGTATTTAGAACACTGCCCTAAGACTATGCTTTACTCCAGTTTGTGGTTATTTGGTGGCTGCACTCACTGCCATGTGAGGTAATTAGTGTTGCCACTTTTCAAGGGGTAGATATAACGTGAAGAGTAATTTTATGATGATTAGTTATTATTATTGCAGTAATTAGATGGTAAATAACAAAGCACTAGTAATGGGTGAATTTTTTTTTAGCAGCTATGGATCCACGGCGAAATTCCGCATTCCGCCATCTGGAGATTTTCTGACAAAACTGCGGGAGCCAAAAATTCACAAAATAGTTGTGCGGTAAAAAAAAAAAACGCTGTGATAAAATAAGCGCCCATTAACTTTAATGCATTTGGACAAAAAAGTTGCCTTAAGAAAAAAACACCCATTGACTTTAATGCATTTGAAGCGAAAAAAAAATTGCACGGGTCAAATGTTTCACAGTTTTGCTAATTTTTCAGCGAAGCAAAACAGAAAAATTTGCTTATTACTAGATTTCACTAGTATATATATATAAGGGGGAAAGCAGTGGGCAACTTCCTCTTTGGCTGATGTCAAAGAGTATCAAGAAGGTAGCAGGAGAGGGTTAAGAGATTTGGGAATCCTGATACTGTATTTGATTACATTAATCTTGAGAATTGAATGAGCAAATTTAGACAATGGTGCTCCCTAAATGGTGAATCTGGTCATTTACAGTAATATAAAAGTTATTAGTCCCCAGTTACACCATGTTACAACCTGGCAAATATTTTACTAGTCAGTAAAGTTGGCAACCAAAAACAATATACAGTTAAAGGAAGTGAGACCTATGCTTGTAATACCATCATGGATTAATGTCAGAATAAAGTATTATTTTGGGATTTTCAACCCTGTACTTACTGTATATGCTTAATTTTTATTTTTCTCCCTATGCCATGCTTCTTTTTTTCCTATACATTATAATTTTCTCCACCTAATTTATCTTCCATTTGCAATTTCTTCCCCATTCACCATGCCCATATGACAATGTCTACCCCTTCTTGAAGTGCTAGTCACCAGGATACCCATAGTCAGCGTAAAATATCTTTTCATTGGCAAAATTCCTTATTACCCTTTTGTTGGTGGTTCATGTGGGTTGGTCCTGCCGAGTACATTGCCCTAAACTTGTGATCTACCTTTCCTGAATGCATTACTGCTACCACAGGGATGGTGCAGTATGAACAGCTTAGACTATTGTGTTCCCATAGTTCCCTAATGGATACATTTGGTAATTTAGTACAAAAGTTTTTAGTTTCCATTGTTTGTTACAATCTGATGCTTGGCGTCAAAATTAATAGGGCAGAAAAATATAGGAAGGCTGGTATTTTCAACCCTAGTAATGAAATCTATGCTTGTTATACTGCCATAAATTCATGTCAGAACTCTGTATTCTTTTGGGATTTTTTTCAATCCTGTAAGTATTTGCTTTATTTTTTTTTGTCTTTTTAAAAATCTTTTTATCCCTATCCCATGTTTATTTTTACCTACAAATAAGTTAGTATCCTTATGGCTTCCTCTTTTGTCCCATTTATTTCCCACTTACCACTCTCTACTGCCAATGTTATCTTCCATGTGCAATTTTCACCCAGCCCAGGTGCCAGCCCACCCCTTCTTGAAGTGCTAGTCACCATATGAAGTTTTTTCCCAATTTGGAAAATTCCAATTTTTGTGTTCAATCGATGGATGAAAAATGTAGAGGGTCAGTTTATGTGGGTGGCAGGAAGGTAATTTTAATTAAGCTCCTATCCTATCCTGCTGAGTATATTGTCCTAAACTTGTGATCTACCTTTCATTCCTGAATACACCGCCATCAACACATGAAGGTGCGATCAGCGTGCATGCACGAGGGCGCGCTCGGCGCAGTGCGCAAGCGGCACCAAAATAGTTTTTTGGTTTTTTTTGGTGGAATCTCATTATTTGGGGAGAGGGCATCTGGCCCGGCGGGGGCCCATGAGGGTCGGGCCCACCGGGTTTTTTCCTTGTGTCTCATCGGGCCAGTCCGACACTTCTTCCTGTGCTCCCCTGTGTTGCAATTTCTTCCTTTCAGCCGCAGAGGAGCACAGGAGTAGACACACTAAATTATTGTGAAGAGGGCTGTCATCACACAGACGCATGTAAGCATCAAACGCAGGTGGGACGCAGCATGTTGCATCTGTGTGAGTACAGCCCCGTTCACAATAACTGAGTGTGTCTACTCCTGTGCTCCCCTGCGTCTGAACGCAATGCAGGGGAGCACAGGAAAAACATCCCTTGTAAGAGCCCTTAAATGTGTGGTTAACTTCTGGCATGTCATGGAAAGGCTAATTCCAAGCAACTTTTTATTTGGCCTTCATTTTTTTCTTTTTTTATAGTTTTTTCAATTTATTGCCTTCTTCATTGTTCCAGCTTTCAAATGGAGGACACTGACCTGATCTCAAAACAAATGCTATACATACCTCCCAAAAGTCCCACTTTTGACAGCTCAACCCGCAGTCCCAAGTTTGTACTGAAAAGTCCCGTCTTTCTCTGCACTGAACATAGTAACATAGTAAGTAAGGTTCAAAAAAGACACGTCCATCGAGTTCAACCTTTTTTTTTTCTTTTATTAACTACCTATCTGCCAGTTGATCCAGAGGAAGACAAAAAAAATATAACCATCTGAAGCCTCTCCAATTTGCCTCAGAGGGGGAAAAATTCCTTCCTGACTCCAAAAAATCGGACTAGTCCCTGGATCAACTTGTACTATGAGCTATTTCCCATAACCCTGTATTCCCTCACTTGCTAAAAAGCTATCCAACCCCTTCTTAAAGCTATCTAATGTATCAGCCTGTACAACTGATTCAGGGAGAGAATTCCACATCTTCACACCTCTCACTGTAAAAAAACCCTTTCTAATATTTAGGCAGAACCTCTTTTCTTCTAATCAGAATGGGTGACCTTGTGTCAGCTGGAAAGACCTACTGGTAAATAAAGCATTAGAGAGATTATTATATGATCCCCTTATATATGTATACATAGTTATCATATCACCCCTTAAGCGCCTCCTCTCCAGCGTGAACATCCCCAATTTGGCCAGTCTTTCCTCATAGCTAAGATTTTCAATACCTTTTACCAGCTTAGTTGCCCTTCTCCGTACCCTCTCTAATACAATAATGTCCTGTTTGAGTGATGGAGACCAAAACTGTACGGCATATTCTAGATGGGGCCTTACAAGTGCTCTATACAGTGGAAGAATGACCCCCTCCTCCCTTGACTCTATGCCCCTTTTAATACAGCTCAAGACCTTATTTGCCCTTGATGCTGCCGACTGGTCCTTTTCCATAATGGATTTGCCTAGTGCAGTCCCATTAAGGGTATAAGTGGCTTGGATATTTTTACATCCCAGGTGCATGACCTTACATTTATCAACATTGAATTAGCCACTTAGCTGCCCAGATTGCCAGTTTGTCAAGATCTTGTTGCAAGGATGCCACATCCTGGATGGAATTAATTGGGCTGGATAATTTTGTGTCATCTGCAAACACAGATACATTACTTACAACACCCTCCCCTAAGTCATTAATGAACAAGATAAATAAAAGTGGACCCAATACTGAGCCCTGGGGGACCCCACTAAGAACCTTACTCCAAGTAGAGAATGTCCCATTAACAACCACCCTTTGTCCCCGATCCTGTAGCCAGTTTCCTATCCACGTGCAAACGACTTCATTAAGCCAAACAGACCTTAGTTTAGAAAGCAGTCGTTTGTGGGCACAGTATCAAACGCTTTGGCAAAATCCAAATAGATCACATCTACTGCCCCCCCCCCACTGTCCAGAATCTTACTTACCACATCATAAAATGCAATCAAATTCATCTGACATGACCTATCCTTCATAAAGCCATGCTGATTGTTGGTCATAATGACATTCATTAGGACAAAATTTTGAATGTGATCCCTTAACAAGCCTTCAAATAATTTGCCCACCACAGATGTCAAGCTTACTGGCCTATAATTGCCAGGCTGAGATAGTAATCCCTTTTTAAATATTGGAATAACATCAGCTTTTCTCCAATCCATAGGCACCATACCAGATGACAGTGAGAAAATCAGAAATAAGGGCTGGTCTAAAACTGAACTAAGCTCTCTTAGAACCCCGGGGTGTATGCCATCAGGCCCTGGAGCCTTGTTTACATTAATTTGTATTAAAGCTTTTTGAATAATATCCTGAGTCAGCCACTGACTAGATTGAGCTGAACCATTCGTGCAGTTATAAAGTGAGTCTGTGAACCCAGACTCCTCTATTGTATACACTGAAGAAAAGAACTGATTTAACTCATTTGCCTTTTCTGTATCTGTTACAACCATAATGGTACCATTATTTAATGGAGCAACACTCTCAACCTGCATCTTTATACTATTGATATATTTAAAAAACTTTTTAGGGTTAGTTTTCACCTCCACTGCAATTAACTCTTAATTTCTTTTCTTAGCCTTCCGGATTGCTGATTTACAACATTTATTACAGTGTTTATATTCATTAAATGCAGCTTCTGTCCCTACATATTTTTAGTTTTTAAATGCCTTTCTTTTCTTTCCCATTAACTTCTTTACTTCTGTATTAAGCCACACAGGATGATTCTTAGAGCTTCTACGTTTAGTCCTTAAGGGAATAAAATGAGAACAGTAATGGTTTAATATCATTTTAAAGGACAACCATTTCTGTTCTGTGTTTTTAGCTGAAAACTTATTGCTCCAATCAGTGCTCTGTAGGGCAGCCCTCAAGGCACTAAAATTAGCTTTTCCAAAATTCATGGTTTTTGTTGCCCCAGTATATTTTTGTTTTTTGCACCAGACATTAAAAGATATAACATTATGGTCACTATTACCCAATGGTTCAATGACTTGCACATTTGCTATAAGTTCCGGGTCATTTGAGATCACTAAATCAAGAATAGCATTTTTTCTGGTAGGCTCCTCAACAACCTGTGCTAAAAAATTGTCGTGCAATAAGTTTATAAACTTGTTCCCATAAACTGATCTAGCAGTACTGTTGCTCCAGTCAATATCTGGGTAATTAAAATCCCCCATTATCATTACTTTACCTAAACTAGCAGCCAAAAGCAAAGTTTCTAACTTAATTGGCTTTTAGCAAAGAGCCCAAAACAGCCACCAGGTGCAACTAACATACTTTGTAACAATTTTGAGATAAGCAAATAAGTAATTGTAACAATTTAAATAAAATGAGAACAGTAATGGTTTAATATCATTTTAAAGGACAACCATTTCTGTTCTGTGTTTTTAGCTGAAAACTTATTGCTCCAATCAGTGCTCTGTAGGGCAGCCCTCAAGGCACTAAAATTAGCTTTTCCAAAATTCATGGTTTTTGTTGCCCCAGTATATTTTTGTTTTTTGCACCAGACATTAAAAGATATAACATTATGGTCACTATTACCCAATGGTTCAATGACTTGCACATTTGCTATAAGTTCCGGGTCATTTGAGATCACTAAATCAAGAATAGCATTTTTTCTGGTAGGCTCCTCAACAACCTGTGCTAAAAAATTGTCGTGCAATAAGTTTATAAACTTGTTCCCATAAACTGATCTAGCAGTACTGTTGCTCCAGTCAATATCTGGGTAATTAAAATCCCCCATTATCATTACTTTACCTAAACTAGCAGCCAAAAGCAAAGTTTCTAACTTAATTGGCTTTTAGCAAAGAGCCCAAAACAGCCACCAGGTGCAACTAACATACTTTGTAACAATTTTGAGATAAGCAAATAAGTAATTG
Organism: Xenopus laevis; assembly: GCF_017654675.1. Taxonomy (NCBI): domain Eukaryota; kingdom Metazoa; phylum Chordata; class Amphibia; order Anura; family Pipidae; genus Xenopus; species Xenopus laevis. Next base: position 46,601,977 of record NC_054386.1, read on the forward strand.
TAACAATTTAAATAAGGAGGTCCCTTGGGAAAAGTTAGACCCACAGCTTAAAGATCAATTCACCGTCATTAGCAAAACTGTAATATCTGAAAATAACCACACAAATATGTTCAAACTTGCATACATGGTAATTAGGGGGTGTGGCCACAAAAATGAGAGTGGCAAATTTATTTTTCCTTTTGGAAATAATAATAAAATGTATTATTATTGATACTTATCATTATTCATCTTTCTATTCAGGCCTCTCCAATTAATATTCCTTGCTCTGATTTAAATTAATGCATGGTTGGTAGGGTAATTTGATCCCTAACAACCAGATGGCTTAAATTGCCAACTGAAGAGCTTCTGAATAAATGGCTAAAAAACTCAAAAAACCACAAATAATAAAAAATGAAAACCAATGGCAAATTGTGTCAGAATATATAGAGTCTATGCTTGTGAAAAGTCTTGTAGGAGATATAAACTATCTTGCTGCATGCACAGACACACTGAACCCTTTCCAATATCACATCCTAGGCTTCTGCTTTACCTCCTTGTAGTTCTAACCATGAGTAGTAGTGAAAGTCTTGCAGCAAAACTAGGTTTAGAATTTGATACTTATCTAGATGCTGGCCATGAAGCATAAGCAGTTACTTTTACCTTAAACTTTTTAATTAAAAATGATCACTTGATCCGGCATAAAAACACATACTGTATAAGAGGAAATGGTAATATATGATATTTTATGAATGTTAATATAGTAAAACATTACAGGAAACCCATATTTCTTTTTGCTTTAGACCCTAGATCTGCTGGGAGAGGGTTATATGTAAAACAGGGCACGGTTAATCAAAGCACCATTTGTGTCAAGCATATTGGCTAATTAAAATGATAAAGAGATGCCTGGGTGCATTGGGAGCTGGGAGCTGCAGCTAAGGGCATATATTGGTTTGGAAAATCAATAGAAGGAACTAGTTTCATCAAATGCAACTGTAAGTTTGTAATCCACAAGATAATTTGCTTGAAAGCCAACTGGCTTGTTCCATTGAGTATGTTAGACAAAAAAAATACACAATGCAAACAACTGTTCCAATGAGTAATCCATTTTTCTGCAAAAAAAAAATTTCATGAACCCATGTAAAGTATTTCTTGATTCATCTGGCTGTGGATCAGTGGATGTGATCTACTTTGCAAAAGCATTTTTGATACAGTACCACATCAGAGGTTAAAATATTGGCCTGAAACATATTTTTGCTTGGACAGAGAAGTGGCTGAAAGGTAGAGTAAAACAAGTGGGGATAATAAACTATTTTCTAATTGGACCATTGTTGTCACCACAGGGGTTTGTGCTTTGCTTTTTAGCTTGATACAGTATATCCAATAAATCAGCGGCCCCCAACCATTTTGCCCCAGGGACCGGTGTAAAGCCCTTATTTTTTGAAAGGACTGGTGGGGCGTCAACTGCGCTCGCCGCATAAAATTTGGGTGCGTCAGCATCATTTTGGACTCAGCTTGGCGGGCCAGTTCGAGTATGTCCACGGCCGTGGTACTAAATGTTTGTGTGTTGGGAGATGGCGTGAGAAGGACGGAGATGGATTTGGGGATTTTTGTGGATAACACGAGGTGTAACTTTAGGCAGTGCCATTCTTTGGCTAGTAGAGCAAATAAAGAATTTAATTAAATATCTTGAACTAACCATTTATGAACGTAGAACCTAAGTTCTGTGGGTAAAAGTACCAAAATGCCACAGGATGTAGATTCTATATTCTGCTGCATTTCTTGGTCTGTGCATGGAGAAGTGGCTTTTAAAGCCGTTCCTTTGCGACCTGCTCTTTCCCCAGCCCCTAGACAATGAGGAAAGCGTGGAAACGAGTGGCCCGAGGTGAGATCATGCAGGGGCCCCCAAGCTGCAGCAGACACGTGAAAACGACATGCTTGCTGTGGCCTGAACCCACCCACCAGCATCGCCCTCAACCCGGATCCTGCAAGATGGCACACTCCTCTTCATCCTGGATGTCTTTCTCTCATCCTCCAGATAGATTTACAGTTTGCATATCTCAGGTTAGTGTCACACACAAACACACACTTTTTCTACTAATACACACTTGCATTTACACACACCTAAATTTTTAGCCATTTTATTAGATTTTCAGCTTGTCGTAGGTGTTGTTTACTTGTTTCTGCCACCCAAAACTTATTTGACCAACCCAAAATCAATTGACTGTGATTTTGACTGCTAATCAGCTAAGCATTGGTTTTAAAGGGGTTGTTCCCCTTTCAGTTAAATTTTATTATGTTCTACAATGGCCAATTCTAAGCAACTTTTCAATTGGTCTTCATTATTTATTTTGTATCGATTTTGAATGATTTGCCTTTTTCTTCTGACTCTTTTCAAGTTTCAAATGGGGGTCACTGACCACATCTAATAAACAAACGCTCTGTAAGGTTACAAATGTATTGTTACTGCTACTTTTTATTTCTCATCTTTCTAGTCTGGCTTCTCCTATTCATATTCCAGTCTCTTATTCAAATCAATGCATGGTCACTAGGGTAATTTGGGCCCTAGCAACCTGATATTGCAAACTAGAGAGCTGCTGAATAAAAAGCTAAATAACTCAAAAAACACAAATAATAAAACATTCAATTGAAAAATTGTCTCAGAGTATCATTTTCTACATCATACTAAAAGTTAATTTAAAGGTGAACAACCCCTTTAACGGTTTTATTGAATTTATTAATTTTATTGCATTTAACTCTGTTCATTGTTACTTGTTTTTGCCCATGGGGGTCTCTGTGTACCTTATAGTTTGGTATGAATTTGTATGCACTAACTACATGCACCAGTTCAGTGCCCTTACATCGTTGCACCCTTGGCAAGTGCCTCTTCTGCCTATCCCTAGTTCCAGCCCTACAATGTTATAATAGATGTAAAAAAAAGGTTAATTTCTGATGTCAATAACGATTTAAAGGGTATAATAGACAAACAACAGAGGATCTTTTTTTCCAAGGTCACCCCTTTAGATTAGAGGAAAAGAACATTCATGTGAAGTAGTGTAGGTGGTTCTTAACAGTGAGGACAGTAAGATTTTGGAATGCCCTGCCAAGTGATGTTGTGATAGCAGATTTGATTAATGACTTTAAGAGGGCTTGGATGATATTTTAAGCAAACATAATATCCAAAATAGTGATGTGTGGGCTGACCCAAAGCCTGTGGGGACACATTTTAGGCAACACAAATGTGTTTTCGAAAAACTGTTACATATCACCACTGTTTCTGTGGGGTGACACACGTCTGCCACACAATGAAAACCTCTTTTCCCTTAAAGGGATCACACTTCCTTTTAAAGGTAATTTCTCACACTGCCTGTTTACTTACCCTTGCCTTGCACACATTTGAGTTTTACTTTCTACTAGATTGACCTGCATTCTAGCACTCTCAACAGTCTTCATGTATGCATGCCTTTAAAAGTAAAAATGTTTTGGGGTTCTGTACCAGCCCAAGGCAACAACAACCCTTTAACAGGTAAGATCTGTGCCTCCAAAGATGCCCCAGTAGCTCCTCATCTTTTTTCTGTTGATTCACTGCACATGCTCTGTGCTGCTTTCCCTTACTGAGCTTAGCGACCAACTCAAAGTATACAGTACACATATAATATAAATGTCACAGTATAAAGCTGATTATTAATTAATTAATACAGATAATTACTACATGGCAGCACAGAAGTAACAAAAGAGGGAAAGTTGTGCTCACCACTAATTTTTAAAACCATTAGGCGTGGGTGCAATGAGGCTGTGACCACAAAATACATATAGTCAAATACAAGAGGTCCTCTGCACGCAACCCATTATCAATACATTTAAGACAACATTGTCAAAAGTCATCTGGCCAGTCCTACACTCAAATTGCATCTGATTCATTAAGAATTCTATTTTTAAAACCATTATTGCACCCCTATCTAATGGTTTTAAAAATTAGTGGTGAGCACAACTTTCCCTTGTCTGTTATAATTTATACAGTAGCAGTGGCCAGCTCCATGTTGTATCTCCCACCCTAACCAGCTGTAGTCAGGTGATCCCACTGGTGGCTAATAAAAGGGCAGCCAAGTTTGGGAGTTTTACTTCGAAAAGCAGCAAGTAAGTTGTAGGTAAAACTTAGTCCCTTTGTAAAATGTATAATAAAGCAATAGAATTCTTAATGAATCAGATGCAATTTGAGTGTAGGATTTGCCAGATATGGGGTGACTTTGACATAGTTGGCCAGGTTGTAAACAATCCCTGTTTTGTTTAAAGGGTAAGGCATTTTTTAGTAGATGTATGCACAAAATGTCTCAATGTCTTAAATATATTGATAATGGGTTGAGAGCAGAGGACCTCTTGTATTTGTCGATACCTTAAAGTGTGTTGTTAAGGTAGGGATCCTGAGAATTAGGTATGTTTTACTCAGGCAGTTTCCCCTCAATCTGGACACCTAAGTGGTCTTTTAATTCACCCAGGCAGCTATGTCGTTCTTCATGGGTCCATTTATGTTCACGGTTTGTTCAGTAGGTGGCAGAGTATAAAAGTTTAAAAGGGAAAGCACACATGTGCTCAGGGATCTTTTCCTGGATCCCACCTTGCGGGGAGGTGGGTACAGGAGTCGGTCTGAATGTTGTCAAGCTGAAAAGCAAGCCACATTAGTTATTGACGGCACCAGTCAATGGGTTCTTTTCTTAAAAAGCCTTTATTAGGACATGGGCTCTGACCCCAAACAATTGGCAACGTTTCAGACCACACGGTCTTTTCTCAAGTTCTGATTGAACGGATAGAAGGTGGAAACTGTTGGACGTGCATCAGACTAAAGTGATTTGGAGGTGAAGGGTGCTGACTGTGAAACCTGTGAGGCTGAAAAGCAAGGACAGTTTATTTAGTGTCAGGATATTATGTAATAGTCACTCTAGGAGAGAAAGATAGTGGCAGGGTAATTTAATGAGCAGCTTTCTGGCTTTAACCATGAGAGTAGTTGGGGTTAGCACCCTTGAGTTGATCAAGCCGCCAGACAGGGACATGAGTGGGTGAGCTCAGGAGCAGGGACAGTGCTAAAGAGTTGCAGGGAGTTGCCCATAGACTCAGGGTGCCCAGGATACAATGGCCGCAAGTCAAACTATTTCCACACATCTCTGGCCCACCCACGGGTGTGCTACATTAACGAGAGTTCAGCTCTCAGTTAAAGTTCAGCTCTTGGGTCACCTGGAATGGGGAAGACTTTGGTTTCTGTGATTGCATTAATAATTGATGTAGGAGTTGTTATCTATCCCTGGCTTCCCTGGAGCTTGTGTATGTATGTATGTGGGGTTTTTTGTTTTATGATATTTCCTTACAATTTGCTTTTTTTATACCCCTATCTAAAGCATCTATTGTGTGTGGGGTCTATGCTTATCTGTGCTTTTCCCATTAATAATGTGTTATAGATATCTGATATAAGTAATTCTAAAACAACTGGACTTGCTGAGTAATCATTAGAGACATTTCACTACTCATCCGAGTAGCTTCTTCAGTTCAACTGATTGGTGTGGGAAGTCCTTGGTATATAAACTCTTCCACTAATCCAATCACAATGGCACTATACATTGGGGAGACAAAACAATTGCTCACCAAGCGAATGGCTCAGAATAGGAGGGCAAACTCTACAGGGCAAGATTCAACTGTCTTTCTACACATAAAAGAGAAGGGACACTCCTTTGAAGATAGCAATGTCCAAATCTTGGATAAAGAAGACCGCTGGTTTGAACGAGGCGTGAAAGATGCGGTACATGTCATGGCGGAGAAAACATCCCTGAACAGAGGTGGGGGCTTTTGACACCACCTGTCTACTACATACAATGCTGTTCTAACATCAGTTTCATAACACTTCACAAATCCATTAATGCAACTCTCTCAGTAACACTTGTTTCTAGGAGTTGCATGACACATATGACAGTAACTACAAAGCAATAAAAACCTCTATGAGTTTCAGATGTCACCTCTCTGAAGAGTTACAATGTGCCATTGTGATTGGATGAGTGGAAGAGTTTATATACCACACCATTCAGTTCAACTGAAGAAGCTGCTTGGATGAGTAGTGAAACGTCTTCAATGATTATTCAGCAAATCCAGTTGTTTTAGAATGACTTATATTAGATATACAATGACCTGGATGAACAAAAATCTTTATAGTCAAGGTGTTATAGAGTTTTTTTTAATTCTTTGAATTTATCATGGGATTCCTTTGAAGGGTCTTGTAGTTAACAATATTTAGTTTTTTTCCTGTGGGCCAGGTATGTAATGATACAGTCATATGAAATCATTTAATTCTTTGGAGTTTTGTTTATCATTGGCTGAGCATTCAAAGTAGCAACTTCCTTTTACTATATAACATGCCTTATGGAAACAGTAGTATTTCAGCAGTGACATAAAGTTTATTGGATTAACAGAAAATATGCAATGTGCATCACAACAAAATTACAGGTGCATAAATTTGGACACCCCAACAGAGAAATCACATGAATACTTAATTAAGCCCCCTTTTACAAATGTAACAGCCTCTAGACGCCTCCTATAGCCATTGGTGAGTGTCTGGATTCTGGATTTTTGACCATTCGTCCATAGAAAATCTCTCCAGTTCACTTAAATGTGATGGCTGCCAAGCATGGACAGCCTGCTTCAAATCATTCCATAGATTTTTAGATGATATTCAAGTCGGGGGACTGTGACGGCCATTCCAGAATATTGTACTTCTCCCTCTGCATAAATGCCTTTATAGATTTCCTAGGCAATTGTCTTGTTGGAATATCCAACCCCTGCATAACTTCAACTTTATGACTGATGCTTGAACATTATCCTGAATAATTTGTTGATATTGGGTTGAATTCATCCGACCCTAGACTTTAACAAGGGCCCAGTCCCTGAACTAGCCACACAGCCCCACAGCCCCACAGCATGATGGAACCTCCACCAAATTTGACAGTATGTAGCAGGTGTTTTTCCTGTAATGCGGCATTCTTCTTCCACTGTGCAAGGTGCTTATTGTTGCTCCAAAATGACTGTGGCTAAATGAGCTTTTGCATACAACAAGCGACTCTGTTTGTGGCGTTAGTGCAGAAAGGGCTTAATTCTCATCACCCTGCCATAAAGATTTTTTTTGTGCAAACTGCGCTGAATTGTAAAACAATGTATAGATGCACCATCTGCAGCAAGATGTTCTCGTAGGTCTTCGGAGGTGATCTTTGGGTTGTCTATAATCATTCTCACAATCCTCTGCATATGCTGCTCTTGTTTTTTTCTTGGCCTGCCAAACCTGGGTTTTACAGCAACTGGGCCTTCCATTTCCTGATTGCATTCCTTACAGTTGAAACTGACAGTTTAAATCTCTGAGATAGCTTTTTGTAGCCTTCCCCTAAACCATGGTACTGAACAATCTTTGTTTTCAGATAATTTCAGAGTTGCTTTGAGGATCCCATGCTGTCACTCTTCAGAGGAGAGTCAAACAGAAGCACAACTTTCAAATAGCCACCTTAAATAACTCTTCTTATGATTGGACACACCTGCCGATGAAGAACGAGCTTATCCAACCAATTTGGTATTGCCAGTGATCAGTATTGAGCAGTTACATGCATTCAAATTAGCAAAATTACAGTTTTTCACATTTGATTTAATTTCATACAAATGAATACTGCTTCACTAAAAATCTAAAAATGGAGTAAATATTATGCAGGCTGAGACTGTATGTCTCTGTAAAACCAGTTTGGCTGCTGCCCACAGAAGGTTTGAGTTGCCCCAGTGGGCAAAGTTGTCATCCACATAATTGGCCCAGGTGGTTTTGATATGTTGTTTGAAGCCATCATTGCTAAAGAGATAAAAGGGAAAGTGCCAGTGAAAGGGTATGAGTTGGGAGTGTTGCATATATAGTGAGACAGGGGCATGGTCTGAAATTATTATATCTCTAATTTCTGACAGTTTTATAGTGTGTAAGAGTGCTTGGGAGATGAAAATATAATCTATGTGAGAGAATATTTTATGGACTCCAGAATAAAACATGTATTCTTTGGAGGTGGGTGCATATATGAAAAGGAGTCATGCATCCTTAGGTGAGTGCATAGTGTCTTAAGTTATTTGGCCTTGTTTGTAGTTGTTGTGGGGGGTACCCGAGTTGTCCAGATATTTGTCCCATGTCACATTCATGTCTCCTGCTATAATCACACATGCTGCCTTCAAGGAGTACAGTTGTTGCAGAAGTTCTGTAAAAAGTATTAGCTTAGAGCATACACATTTGATATACATATTGAACATCGAACACCATGTTGAGGGAGAGATGTGTATTGTCCCAAGTATTTCCCCGTTTTTATGAAGCTATATGGCTGTTGAGTAGTTTGTCTGGAGGCAATTATACAGGAATTTTAAAGGTGGGTCTCATTCTTTCACTCTCTCAATGCCTCTGCAGGGTTCTCGGGTTGCTCTGTTCTTGGTAAGTCCCTCCTGGTATCCTGACCCAGCTGCCCTTTCCTGGAGGCAATGAATAGTCAGGAGAAACTGCAGTCGTAGAGCTGCTGCCAAGCTCTGTGCCAAGATGACCACCTCACTTCAAATGAAGGGTCCAGGCATTCAGCCAGGTGCCTCCGGGAAAATCAGTTACTCTCTAAGATAGTTGCACCAAGGCAGGAGCACAAGTTTTTGCTCAAGGCATTTGTACTGCTTTTCAGATGAAGCAGATATTGGGTGGATTTCGCTGGAGTGTACTAAGTTCGATGCAGCTGCTTCATGGGCCCAACTCCCAGAAGCTCCCCAAGATGAAGGTTGTAAAATTACCTTTGCAGCACCCTGTCTTGAATATAATTTGAGACCTATAGGTAGAGTAGAAGTGATCTAGATGACAGGCAAAATCCCTGGAACATAATTGTATTTAGTTTCTTATATTCCATTTTTTAATAAATAAGCAAACATTACATTTTTTAAAATTGTTTTAAATTTAAATTGAGTTAATTTGAAGTAAAGAAAAAACTGTAAAACCTCACAAATTAGATTTTTGATAAATAAGACCATTAATATGTTCTTTGTTCCTTTGTTTGTGAAATAAAATTCAACTCTGCAACATTTTCAAATATGTTTTTTTCCACACATTGATTCCTGTTGTAATTTGTTTTATACTTTTTACTTACAAAATTAACTAAATAATCATTTGTCAAAATTAAATTTGTGTAGTTTTAGAGGTTTTTGAAACCACAAATAAACAAATTTTCTTTACCAGCAAAAGGCAAGTTATATACAGAGTTAAAAGTTTGAACTTGATGGATGTGTGTATTTTTTTTTAAAAAAAGCTTACTATGTAACTATGTAAAAGGGAATGTATGGAGCAGACACATTTATCTATATATTATGTATGGCATGGTGCCAAAGTGATGTAATTCCAGTATTTAAAGGGATTACAATCTCAGCCTGGCAATTACAGGCCCTTCAGACTGACATCTGTTGTGGACAAGCTATTTGAAGGTTTGTTGAAGCATTACATCTAAAATTATGCTATAGAAAAAAATGCCTTTATTTGACATATGGTATACAATGTTTCGGACCCTACTGGTTTATTTTCCTTTTAATTCTTACAGTACCCTCCAAGTCATTAATGAGCAAGTTCAATATAAGTGAACCCAATACAGAGCCCTGAGGGACCCCACTAAGAACTTTACTCCAAGTAGAGAATGTACCATTAACAACCACCTTCTGTACCGGATCCTGTAGCCAGTTTCCTATCCATGTGCAGACTTCTTCATTTCGCCCAACAGCCCTTAGTATAGAAAGCAGTTGTTTGTAGGGCACTGTAACAAATGCTTTGGCAAAATCTAAATAGATCTGCTCCCCCGCTGTCCAGCATCTTACTTACCTCATCGTAAAAAGCAATCAAATTTGTTTGACATGACCTATACTTTATGAAGCCATGCTGAATACTGCTGAAAATTCCATTCACGGGGGCATAATTTTGAATGTGAACCTTTAACAATCATAGAAGATAAAACTACTATAATTGCCAGGCTGAGATAGTAATCCATTTTTAAATATAGGAATTGCATCAGCTTTCTTCCAATCCATCGGTACCATACCAGATGAAAGCTATAAAAAATAAAGGCCCGTATAAAACCGAACAAAGCTCTTTTAGTACCTGAGGGTGGCTTATTCATATCTGGCCCTGGCGCATTATTCACATTAATTAATAGATTGAGCTGAGCTTAGCCAAAAGTGAAGCTTTTACATTATTTGACTGTATGTTCCATATAGAACACAGTAAATACAGGAACAAAAATAGAAGTACAAAATGTAGATAATAAAATATAGATCAATAGGATATCAACTTTGAATCTGTTTTTTATATCAGAAATGATTGAATTTGAGTTCTTTGCTGTCCTGTATACTTTCTCTCCTTTGAAACCAAAAACAGGCCATGAGAATAGACAGTGATCTAACAAAATGCTGGGTGATGAGCCAATTTCACAGGATGGCTTTTGTGAAGACCTGCCTGATCACACCGATAAATTTGAAATGCCTTTTCATATTAATATTTAATCTTAGCAACAACTGAGTCTTGGTTACATAGATGAATTTGATATGCATTAGCTTCCTGAACTTAATATCACATAAAAGTGAAGCAAGCTCCCCTTTTATTTGGAATAATTTTGAAAATATCATATTATAAATTGGTTGTTCCTTTACACGAGAGTGTTTTATATTTATTATAATGCAGATTTGTATGATTTCATTTACCCTGGCCATAATGTCATAATGTATATTATTTATTGTCTATTTACATATTGAAATAATCATTTGTAAAATCCTTTGTGAAATCACGGGAAAATGTGTGAAACGGCTAAAATTTGGCAAAACATATTGAAGTCTAACAACTTCTTTATAAACACATCTGTGTCTTTGTTACAGCAACTTTTTCATAGCAAAATAATTGGGCGTTGGGCTTTTGGTCTACTGACAATTTTTCCTTATCTTCAAGTCTTATTGCATATGTTGAGCAAATCTGCAGCAAACTGGTGTCAAAATTGGCCAAATTGCATTGGAGTTAACGGGAAGGTGAAATTACATGTATAGGATCCATTATCAGGAAACCTGTTATCCAGAAAGTTCTGGATTACATAAAGGTCATCTCTTATAGACTCTGTTTTTAGGTGGTTCACTTTTAAGTTAACGTAGTATGTTATACAATGGCTAATTCATAATCCTGTCACTTATTCAAATCAATGCATGGTTGTTGCAGGGGTATTTGGTCCCTAGCAACCAGATTGCTCAAATTGTAAACTGGAGAACTGCTGCATAAAAAACTAAATAACTCAAATACCACAAAAAACAAAGAAAATGGAAACCAATCGCAAATTGTCTCACTCACTATATGATACTAAAAGTTAATTTAAAGGTGAACCACTCCTTCAAAACATTCAAAATTTTGAAACATATGCTGGGATAGCAGGTCAGTGGGATCCTGATATACCTCCCGAGTTTGTATTCTCACATCCTGGGGAGGTGGTGGTGCTGTTTCCATTGGCGCTGCTTTGCTGGTGGTGCTGCTTCCACAATGCTGCTTCTGCTGGAAGTACTGCTGACAATGGTCCTGCTTATGCTGGCAGTGCTGCTGCCATGATGCTGCTTTTCCTTGTGGTGCTGCTGCCAATGGTCCTGCTACTGCTAGTAGTGCTGCTGCCAGTAGTGCTCCTACTGACTGTGCTGCTTCCCAGGCTGTGCTGCTTGGGCCCATTAAAGGAAACTATACCCCCAAAATGAACACTTAAGCAACAGAAATTTTACATCATATTAAGTGGTATATTAAAGAACCTTACCAAACTGGTCTAGATATTTAAGTAAATATTGTCCTTTTACATCTCTTGCCTCGAGCCACCATTTTATGATTGTCTGTCTACTGCCTCAGAGATCACCTGACCAGAAATACTGCAGCTCTAACTGTAACAAGACACTCACCTAATGTTAAAGTATTTGTACTTTAACAAACCATTGCTCAAAAACAGCAAAATAAATAGGATTTGTGGTGATGAAGTCATTCATCAGCATCTTTATTACAATTTATAAGAAAATGTATTTATTTTTTTAAAGGTAAAGTTTTTTATTGTTTTAAAACACATATAACATAAGACAAACTATGCCATTAAAGTAACACAGTTTCCATGACAAAGTACTTAGATGATTTACATTGTATTGATATTTCATTCAACGATTTGTCTGATACTTTAGCCTCATTAAACATTGAGCAAATATTCATTCATTTATTCACAAGAGATTCTACAAGTAACCAGGGCTAGATCTGCCGCAATTATCGTTTTATGTAAGGGAACCGCATCCCCCTAACCCCGCCTCCCAACATGGGCTCCATATTTTGTTGAATTTCTTTTGTGAGCCTCTGGCTAACAAGGTGAGTTTGATGAGGGGTAGGTTTTGATTTACCAGCATAATCCAGGCTTGCAGTTGGGGGGTTTTAAGACTAATTCACGTCATTGTGATTATTTTCCTAGCATAATATAGGAGGGTTCGGTATCTGGTTCTGGCATGATCAGTAGTTATGAGGTCATCTAGGATTCCTAGTATGCACACCAGTGGTGTTAGTACCTTTGGGAAATCTAGTTTATTCTCTAGGAGATTTAGAATCTCAGTCCAGAATTTAGCAACTGCAGGGCAAGACCAAGCCATGTGCAGGAAATTCACCCCTTCTGTCCCACACCTGTGACATTTTGCATGATTACGCCCCATGGATCTGAGTCATATAAGGGTGAGGTAGAATTGTTGTAGCCACTTAAACGGGATTAACTTGCCGCGTACAGAATACAGGTAATAGTATCTTCTGTCTCTTGCTTTCTCCCATTCCTCCTCAGTGAGGTCTGGGATGTCTGTCTGGCATTTGCAATATGCTATTTGGAAAGGTGGGGGGGTTGTTTGTAGTAGGGCTTTATATATTGTTGACATTGGTTTAGTCAATGTTGAGGACCAGAGTATTGTTTCAAATTGGGGTTGAGACGTTTATATATTCAATGTACCAAATTGTGCCTGGAATACAGTAAGTTTCTCTTTAAAGAATTCAGAGTCAAATGTGGTTCCATCTAATACATCCTGTAGGCCCCTGATCCTCTTTTTTGGCCAGTATAAAAAGTCAGGGAATTTCTGGAACTGAGGGTGCGTTAGGGGTTAAATTTGGAGAGTTTTGGGGGTAAAGCTTGAGTGCTATGTTCCAGGCCTTTCTTGGAGTGGCCATAACGGCTGGTAGTTTCTCATGATCTGTTGGTGTCAGAGACCTTCTAGTGATCCCATAGCCAATGCTTGGAGATTCGTATTTGGGTTATAAGGGTCTGGGTCAAACCACCATTTAACATAATGTAGACTGGCTAGTTAGTATACTGTAGGTATAAATCTTGTAGTCCCAGGCCCCCATCTTTAGTGGCCAGCCTGGGTGTGTTACCCCCATATGAAGTGTGTCAGAACCTGATTGACAGTTTTAAAGAAACTTTAGGGGATGTGAATGGGCGAGTTGTGAAATATGTACAAAAATCATGGGAGATACACTATTTTAGATATGTTAATTTTCCCCCAGAGAGATAGCGGAAGTTAGGATCATATAGGAAGTGTAGTATTCAGGGTTGATAGTACTGGATCAAGGTTGCATGGTGTAAATGTGCATTAGTCAGAGTGGATGTTGATTCCAAGGTATTTAAAGCTTTCCACCATCAGTAGGGGTTTTCCTGTGGTAGCTTGGAAAGAGGTGCAGGGTCTATTTGTAATAAGTCAGACTCATCCCAATTGACTTATAGTCCAGAGAGTTTTCCAAAGTGTGTTATAATTGTGGCTAATGTATTTAGTGATGGCCCTGTGTCTACTAAATATACTAATAGGTCATCTGCGTATAGAGAGACTCCACTGGTCCCAGGCGTCAACTTTAAATGTGGGGGCTTGTCATATCAGGATTGCCAGAGGCTCAATGGCTAATGTGAATAGCAGGGGTGAAAGGGACATCCCTGCCTGGTGCCCCTAGCAAGTGGAAAGGGTTTGGATGTTGTGCCATTTGCTCATGCTGTGGGGGTCGAGTACAGCATTTGAATCCACTTTACAAAATTGGGCCCAAACCCAAATTTATTGAGTAGGTACTTTCACTCAACCGAGTCGAGTGACAATACGATCCTGGCTCCTGCCTTGTCAAGCACTGTCTGCAGGTTGAAGAATAGTCTCCTTAGATTGATGTTAGACATTTTGCCTGCTATAAATCCAGTTTGGTCTGGGTGGTTTAAATCTGGTATGACTTAAACCAATGACTTAAACTAATCAGTGTTAAGAAAAGATATTGCCCTGTAGGAGTTACAAAATTGTGGATCTTTTTGAGGTTTTAATATCAGAACAATGATGGCATCTAAGAATGAGGGTGCTAAGTAGAGGTTTCGAGTTGCCATTGTAAGAGTGTATAGCTAGTGGGGTGTTAGTTCATCATAGAGACTCTTGTATCGTTCTGCCGGTATCCCATCTCACCGGGAGCCAGGGCATTAATAGCTTGTTGCAGTTCCTGTTTGGTAATGGGTAAATATTGTATGTCTTTTTGGCCTGCTGTCAGTGTGGGAGTATTGACTTGGCTAAGGTGGTGTTATAACTCGGCTTCGGTATTTGTTATTTGGTTGGCATACAACGCTATAAAGTATGCTGCGAAAGTGTCTGCTATATCTTGTTGCATAGAAGCAATTGCAGTGGAGGGGGCTTGCATTTTAGCTAAATAAGCCAATGTTCTGCTACTTCAGTCCCCAGTTTCAAATGTGCGCTGATAAGAATATAGTTTAGCTTTCAGAGTAATGAGGATTTGTTCCCTGGCTAGGGAGTGGTGTGAGTCTAAAATTCATTCATTTTCATAAAAAATTCTACCTTCCAGTTTTCCTGGATCTCCTACACCAGGTCAGGGTGCCTACTTTTAAGCCATCTGGATGATGTGGAGCTCCATGTTTATAATTACACTTTGGCTCAGCCTTGTACCCTGGTGCTCCATGGTACTCAGCTCAGTTCTTGAACTCCGGGGGTCACCAATGTGTTGTTGTCATAGCCTGGCCGCAGCAGAAACCTGACAAAATAATAAAGCTGGTGGGTTTCTAGGAAAATGAGGCCTGCCATTTTATCACCTAAAATGTTTTCTAATCCTAAAGTTGTAAAGCCTGGGCAATCAGCTATTTACCTTTTGAATATGGTACCCCCTGGTGCTGTGTGGTTGTGGTTCGGGAGCAGGTGTTTACTTCTGTGTGTGGAGTGGTGATGTTTAGGGGGTGTGTCAATAAATGAGGCTATGATGCAATGACTGCTGATTTTCTGATCACACTTATTTTTTTCATCATAAACCCTGCAAGTGCAGTGTTTATATATTGAAAACCCTTTCATCCAGGCATATATATATATATATATATATATATATATATATATATATATATATATATATATATATATATATATATATATATATATATTATATATATATATATATACATATATACAATTCAAACCTATGTGCCCCCGAGAGAGAGAGATAGTAGTATTGGCATTTGTATTGCAGGGGTACAGGTGCCTGGGTGCAGAGCACAGCCTTTTTCATAATAGAAATCTTAGTACTGCACTCACAGGAGGCGATTGAAGTGATTTATTAAAGAACGAAAATGGTTTCTCAGCTTTGGTTTCCCAGCCTTTCTCAAAGATACAGAAGAAAGAAACAGACCAAATATAAAATGTGTATAGTAGGAAAATCATCACAACGTCGCTAAATGAGTTACAAACCCTTCTCCCCATGTGTATAAAAATCATACAACCAAGTGTGATAAATAAAACATAAAATAAAGATTACAGTTAAAATGTGCATGGAGTGAAAATCAAAAAGACATAAAACAATGAATTCATTTACTGTACATATATACACATTTGTTTCCATGTCATTATTATTGCTGAACTACAACTACTGTACGTGCTACCACTGAAAAAATCTCAATACATCATTTGTTAAGGATCACAAATGCACATGCATAGTAATCATACTTACTTATATCTAAGTAACTATGAAAACTATGGGTTTCCAAAGTAATTTAAAAGAAAGTCTGTTGGCAAGAATTTTAACAAGTAGCTTAATGTATTGGTTTAATAACAAGCTAAGTCTAGGAAGAGGGGAGGGAAGGGTCTTTACCTTCCTTTGGAATGATAATCAAATTTGAGAAAGAAGTAACTGATTTCCCATAATTAAAATGTCCTTGAACAAATTAGTAAGGAAAGGCAAGATTTTTAGGTTTAACAAATGATAAAAAGTATGAGATAGGCCACCAGGACCACCTACCCTTTTCTTTTTTTTGATAGTGGAATAAGTTAATTCTACATAAATCAACTTTTAAGATTTTCTTATAGTTCTAGAGGAATTAGCAATTTTTCACAGAATTTTTTATTACTAATAGCATTATAGTCTGGAGAAGAATATACAGTTAGGTCCATAAATATTTGGACAGAGACAACTTTTTTCTAATTTTGGTTCTGTACATTACCACAATGAATTTTAAATAAAACAACTCAGGTGCAATTGAACTGCAGAGCTTTTTTTAACACAATCACTTCATTTCAGGGGCTCATTTCTAATATTTGGTTGAAAACCCTTTACTGGCAATGATAGCCTCAAGTCTTGAACTCATGGACATCACCAGATTCCTTTTTAATGCTCTGCCAGGCCTTTACTGCAGCTTCTTTCAGTTGCTGTTTGTTTGTGGGCCTTTCTATCCGGAGACTAGTATTCAACAAGTGAAATGCATGTTGAATTGGGTTTAGATCAGATAACTGACTTGGCCATTCAAGAATATTACACTTCTTTGCTTTAATAAACTCCTATGTTGCTTTGGCTGTATGTTTTGGGTCATTGTCCATCTGTATTATGAAATGCCTCCCAATCAGTTTGACTGCATTTAACTGGATTTGAGCAGACAGTATGTCTCTGAACACCTCAGAATTCATTCAGCTGCTTCTGTCCTGTGTCACACCATCGATAAACACTAGTGTCCCAGTGCCACTGGTAGCCATGCACGCCCAAGCAATCACACTGCCTCCGCCATGTT
Source organism: Xenopus laevis (assembly GCF_017654675.1). Classification (NCBI taxonomy): domain Eukaryota; kingdom Metazoa; phylum Chordata; class Amphibia; order Anura; family Pipidae; genus Xenopus; species Xenopus laevis. The sequence goes on from NC_054386.1 coordinate 46,619,070, forward strand.
TTATAGATGATGTGGTATGCTTTGGATCATGAGCTGTTCCACGCCTTCTCCATACTTTTTCTTTCCATCATTCTGGTAGAGGTTGATCTTGGTTTCATCATTCCAAAGAATGTTTTTCCCGAACTGTGCTGGCTTTTTTAGATGTTTTTTTAGCAAAGTCCAATCTAGCCTTTCTATTCTTGAGGCATATGAGTGGTTTGCACCTTGCAGTGCACCCTCTGTATTTACTTTCATGCAGTCTTCTCTTTATGGTAGACTTGGATATCGATACACCTATCTCCTGGAGAGTGTTGTTCACTTGTTTGGCTGTTGTAAAGGGGTTCCTCTTCACCATGGAAATGATTCTGCGATCATCCACCACTGTTGTCCTGGGCCCCTTTTTATTCTCTCTCTATACTTCCTCCCTCTGCTAATCTACTCAAATGGTTTCCAATACCACCTCTTTGCTGATGATAGTCAGATCTATCTCTCCTCTCCTTATCGCAACTCAGAGCTCTTAACACGGGTCTCATCCTGCCTGTCTGCTATCTCTGGTTGTATGTTGTTTAACTTCCAAAAAGCAATAACATATGCTACACCTCTCACCTTGCATATTTCTGATCTTACCCACTCCCACACCTTGAAAAATTAAGTAAAAGATTTGGCAATCACAGAGCTAATCTTGTTCAATACCCTGTGATGAATACCATCTGGTCCTGCACCTTTGTTTATCTTTACATGTTCTTGGTTCTTTTCAATTCCTTCTTGCGTGAACCATACATCATTGGTTGTATTACTAAAACTAGGACTATTAATAAGGAAACCTTCATAAGCTAGTTTCTCATTTGTGTTGTCAAAATTTGGGCATTTCAGTTACGGTGAAGTAAAATAGCCACTCCTCCTTTTTTTCTAATAGCAGGGGAAAAGGCCATCTATCATACTCAATCTCTAATCATGATATTGTTATCTAGCTCATTGAGATTAGTATTTTGAAAGAGAGCAATATCACATTTTAATATATTAAGATGTTGGAGAATGTTCTTCCTTTTTAGATAATGGTTTTATGTCATTATACTTAGAATTTAGTGATATGAAGATGACCCGAGTTTTAGATTGAGTAAAAAAAGAATCAAAGCAGAAATCCAATGAGCGGTAAGGAAAACTAACAAACATGATTTACAATAAGTAAATGTAAGAACACATTTACCTTAAGAAACAACCAACTTAGAACTAAAACAAGAGACCAAGCTTGACCAAGAAGAAACTGCTACGAAGGACCTTCCTTTTTCCTTTGAAATAGAGGTTTATCAACCCTCTTATGGAGAGAAGTTATCTGGAAGTGAAGGATGTGAGCCTAAAAGGGAGAGGAAATATTACAAATAAATTGTTACGGAGGTAATGCTATTGGATTTGGAGGTTAAAGAACTGTATATAAAGTAAGCAAGTTTTGCAGTCGACTAGACAGTCCCAGAATTGGTATATATGATCATTGGCTGAGGTAACGCTAAGGGGCCTATTTATTAAGCCTCAAATTTTTCTGATCGAGTTTTTAAAGGGGAAAAACTCAAATTTATAGAAGAAAAAAACTTGAATTCATAACTACTAAAAATCTGAATCCTAAAATACTCCAGCTAAGACCTGTCAAAATCATGTAGAATCTGTCAATGGCAGGTGGTCTGTTTAGCAATGGGAACATGTTTTTCACCTGCAAGATTCTCTATAGTTTCAAGCTGTTTGCCCTGGTTTTCATTCAATAATCTGATAAATTCGATTTTCAGGGGCAACAATTTAATAAAGTCGAGTTTTCAGAGTGACAATGTGGAAAAAATTGTTTCAGCACTGTGACAGCTAGTGATGGGCAAATGTATTCACCAGGCATGGCTTTGTGGCGAATTTTCTAATTTCGTAGCCCACGGGTGTTTTCTCAAAATGGTGACGAAAATTTGGCGCTACAAAAAAAATTGTTGCACATCAAAATTGTTTGCTCGTGTCAAAATTGTCACACATCAAACTGATTTTCGTGAGTTTTTCGTTGAAGCAAAACAGGACAGACTCGCCCATCACTAGTGACAGCATTTTACTGTACGTGCATGTGCAGTAGAGGAAACCCATTAAGATCTACTCTACTGTGTATGGGTATGAAGCATGCCAAAGGAACAAAGATCTAAAAGATGTTGGCACAACACCTAGGTAGTTTTTCCATGGGTCGGTTCAGTTTCCTCATAACAGTTGTTCAAATGTTTGCGATTTTTAATTACAGTACGTTACCCCATTAAGGGAGCAAATGTAAAAATTTTCAATAAGTATTTTACATTAAGGGGGAATGTAATTAAAAATTGCAAGCATTTATTGGTAAATTAAGGGGATTTGGGTTTGGGAGTTTGAGAATTTTTTTTAATAAAATGAGAAAAATCTTAGTAAATAGTAAGTGCTACACATATGGAGTACTTTACTGTATGACTTTTTTCATGGATGCCATGTGTGGACACTATTTCATTGTTTCACCTTGTTCAATATATTATGTGGAATGTATTGGGTTAGAAATTTGGGTTGAACTGGTTTAGCCCCACCCACCACACATGGGGATGAGGGGCAACAAGGCCGGTTGGGTTGCTACAACAAAGGTCAGGGCAGGTACCAGGATTTTCAGCCTGCCCCTAGTCTTTGATTCCTATGCTATACTCTCCCTTCTTCTCAACACGCCCCCCCCCCACGTGATGCAGACTGGGGGAGCAAGGTGGCCTGCCCCTGTATATGTCTGATGTGCTGTTTCATATTTCTTTTCAACTCTTTTGTAGTAAATTTCTTGTAAGTCTCACTCTATCTAGGAAGATAAATGTTAGCAGCATATCTAATTATAAAGGATGCCTTACTTTCTGTTAATAGAAAATATAGTATTGGAGCCAATGTAGCATTTAGCACTTTTCAAAAATTTTTAGTAAACCCAGTAAAAATGCATTCTTACTTAAGTTGTTATTGCCTAGAAATGAAAAGGCATAAGATCCAACTTACCGCAGATTCCTTATCCAGGATATCCAAGGTTCCAAGCATTATGGATAATATATCCTATACCTATTCTAATTAGACTGCCAGGGCTGGATTTACATAGCGGCGCCCCTAGGCCTGCTGTGCTGGAGCGCTGGGGATTAGATCTCCTGAGCAGCCCCAGAGCTTTCGAACCAAACTGAATGTGGCTGGGTGGCATGCCGCCCTAGGCCCGGGCCTTGGTGGTCTTTCCACAAATCCGGGCCTGTAGACTGCATTCTTACCTTTTATTGAGTCTATATGGGTATTTAAATTTAGATTTGATTAAATTAGTAGTTTTTAGACTTTTTACCAGTCCAGTGGTATAAGCACATCACATAGTTACATTTAAAATGTTAAACACCCCACAGTGATATAACAGGCTGGTGCTGTCGTTTGCAGATAACTACAATGGTCTGTGGAAATAATTGTCTCAGCACTTTGACAGCTAGTGATGGGCAAATTTATTCACCAGACCGCCCACTAGTTTTTTCTTGAAACAGCAACTAAAATTAGCTGCATGTCAAAATTGGCACGCACATAAAAATGTTCGCGCTTCAAAATTTTTATGAACCCCCATTGATTTTAAGACATTTGTACAAAAGAATCACGGGTAAAAAAATTGTCACTCGTGTCAAAATTGTTGCACGTCAAAATTATTTTGATGCCCATTGACTTTAATGCGTTTCCCGATTTTTTCTCAATTTCGCCAATTTTTTTCGGGAATTTTTTTGGCGAAGCAAAGCAGGACAAATTCGCCCATCATTAGTGACAGCATTTAACTGTACACACATATGCAGTAAAGTAGTCCCACCAGGATCTACTCTACTGCGCATGGGTATGAAGCATGCCAAAGGAGCAAAGATCTAAAAGATTTTTAATTACAGTACATTCCCCAATTAAGGGTGCAAACGTAACAACTTTTTCAATAAGAAGTATTATTACATTAAGGGGTTTATTTAATTAAAAATCCCTTTTTTTGAATGAACTTTTAATACAGCTCAAGAGCTTGTTTATATTATAATATTGGTTACTAATGCAAAAATCGTTTGCAATTTGTTCGCAATGTGAATAAATGGTGGCAAAGAGAAAAATGTTGCTTTTGCAAACACTTTGCCCCTCACGCAGCAGTAGGATAGCGATTTCAAATTTTATAGTTTGCGACTATAGTGCACAGTGTATATAATAAAGCTTTGTAGGGGCCCCTACGGGTTAATCTGCCCTGCAGCTTTAAGGCCCCCACCTTTTTCTTAGAGTGATCTGCCAGGAGAGGTGTGACAGCTTCCTGCTACACTGCACTATAGTGTGTGTAAGGAGTGGCCTCTTCCTCTTTCGCCTCTGAATGCTGGTCCAGCTGGGTGTGCTCAGAGGGGCTGAGTACACCAGGCCCAGAAGAAGGCATGAGTCCAAGTCGGGGACCAGGAAACCCCCCCGTGAATGAGGAATAGATATACTAGGGCAGACTTGTCATAGTCTCTCTAGGAGAGAAAGGCAGAGAGGTTAGAGAGAAAGAGCAGTTCTGGGCTCCAACACAGGAGTGATAGATTGGAGGTATCTCTCCCAGGCCATATTGCCTGTAGTATAGGGATCCCAGTGGAGAGGGAATCAGGAGAGAGTGATTGCCCTGAGGTTGATCCAGAGACTAGTACTAGAATATGTCACAGAGGTGAAGTAGGATACCTGCCAAGTCTGTCCCCAGGAAGTGTCAGCCTGTGTCTGCTCTAGGTGAGCCTGCCTGCAGATCTGTGTGAACTCTCTATATGCTGTTGCCTCAACTCCTGCGTGAGTAGAAACCTGATGTCACTTGCCTAGTGCATAGTTCAATAAACCTTGTTCCTGTTTTATTAAGAACCTCCTGGCGCCCAAGTCTTTTGTTATTGCACAGTAGCCTGTGGGAGTTGTAGTTAGACTACACCACAACTTTAATCTTCCATATAGCGAAGGCCCTAACCTAGTGTACTAGCTGGTGAATTAACCCCTTATGGCCCAAATAGGTGTTACATTTGGCGCCCAATGTGGGGCAAGATCTCTTAAAGGCTGAGCTACTGTTGCTTTAAGTTTTTGTGACAGGTTGCCGGACCTGATAGGCAAAAGGGCAGTCCTGCACACATTTTTCACGAATTTTCGGATGGAAGTATTTGGCCATGGGTTCGGGCTTGGAGGTTCACCCCGAATTTCACAAAGCCCTGAAGTGCCACATATCTTGTGGTGGATGAGATTTTTGCTGGTGCCAAAAATATTCCTCTGCAAGAAGAGTGGAGCCATTGGAGCAGGAGGCTCCTGGACAATTGTTGTCGCTGCCGAGTTATCTGCGTGTTACCCCACTGCTGCGGCTGCAAGAGATTTTCAGCCATGTGATACCATGCCCATATCCAAGATGGAGGATGCCAGTGGGATGGATGGCCAGATTCGGATGTCCTGGAGGGGATAGATCCATGTTAAAGTGCTCTCGGTATTGGATCCGAAGATCGGAGGTACCGGTGGAGCTGGAGGAGTGGACACTAGGACTCAGAGTGGTTCACAGCGGTGAAGCCAGGAAGATGGAAATTAGTGTGCCAGAAAGTGAAGTGCTTGAGTGGACTTGTACAGGCACTCGGGAGAGTTGTAATAAAGTTTGAGTAACTGCAACTGCTTCATTTTGCACTTGAAAATGTTTGATACAGTATTGTGCATGCTGTGTCTCCTTTGCAGTGACCATTGTTACCTGGTATGCCTTAGGAGAGGATACCAGAAGTGGATGTGATGGTACTATAAGTTGATATGTGTGGGGATGTTAAACCATTGTCGGGACAAAATGGGTTTTTCCCCCGGGTGAATGTAGGGGCCCCTACGGGTTAATCTGCCCTGCAGCTTTAAGGCCCCCACCTTTTTCTTAGAGTGATCTGCCAGGAGAGGTGTGACAGCTTCCTGCTACACTGCACTATAGTGTGTGTAAGGAGTGGCCTCTTCCTCATTCGCCTCTGGATGCTGATCCAGCTGGGTGTGCTCAGAGGGGCTGAGTACACCAGGCCCAGAAGAAGGCATGTGTCCAAGTCGGGGACCAGGAAACCCCCCCCGTGAATGAGGAATAGATATACTAGGGCAGACTTGTCATAGTCTCTCTAGGAGAGAAAGGCAGAGAGGTTAGAGTGAAAGAGCAGTTCTGAGCTCCAACGCAGGAGTGATAGATTGGAGGTATCTCTCCCAGGCCATATTGCCTGTAGTATAGGGATCCCAGTGGAGAGGGAATCAGGAGAGTGATTGCCCTGAGGTTGATTCAGAGACTACTACTGGAATATGTCGCAGAGGTGAAGTGGGATACCTGCCAAGTCTGTTCCCAGGAAGTGTCAGCCTGTGTCTGCTCTAGATGAGCCTGCCTGCAGATCTGTGTGAACTCTCTATATGTTGTTGCCTCAGCTCCTGCGTGAGTAGAAACCTTGATGTCACTTGCCTAGTGCATAGTTCAATAAACCTTGTTCCTGTTTTATTAAGAACCTCCTGGCGCCCAAGTCTTTTGTTATTGCATAGTAGCCTGTGGGAGTTGTATTTAGACTACACCACACCTTTAATCTTCCATATAGCAAAGGCCCTAACCTGAAGTGTTAGAGTCACGTGTAACCCATGCTCTAGTGTACTAGCTGGTGAATTAACCCCGTATGGCCCAAATAGGTGTTACAGCTTCTTAATAAAAAAGCTGTTACATTTTCTCCAAAAGTTTACACTACCTTCAAGCAGGTGTTAAAGATTTACAATGTACAATTTAGATTCATAATGCAATAAAACCCTAATGAAGAATATTACATTGAGACATGCACATTTTTTTTAGAAGAAGTTTCTTCACATTATGCATTCTGATATAATCCTAATACAATGAAATTTTCTTTTCTACAGTATGATAAATCCTTTATGGTGTTAAAAGAGAAATTCAAGAGATAATCAATCTAACTCAGCCGGTCACTAAAATAGGCTATTATTATGCCTTTATCCACACCCAAATAAGTTAAGAATTAATAAATAGCTATATAGCAGCACAATTAAAAAACACCAGTGGTCAGTCTAATTAGACCAATCACTTTATAAATTATTCTGTGCAATAATTTAGAATCAATTCATCTAAATTAATTGAAAACCAATTAATTCAAAACAATCCCACAATTATTACTAAAAATCCCTAATTGGGTTCTATTTTCATCATGATTATTGTACAACAAGGTTTTTCAAATCAGTTAAGGGGATCAGTCACCCCCAAAAAATATTCCAAATCCTATTATATCATGTTAGTCAAACAAAATTAACTTTAATTACACTGTATAAATGATTTGAATCTTGTTTCCATAATTCTGGGAATTCATAATTAACCTGGGTGACAGGTCCACTTTAATAAAGGTCAATTAATTTGATTACAATACTGAGGAGGACTTAAAACAATTATTAAAAACAAGTGATTAATTAATAGAACCATAACAATTGAAAGTGCAGTGCCAATAAATAGTAATTATTCCTCATCCCAAGTTGATTATGATGGTATAATTAATTTAGAGTGACCATTAATTAATAGGATAAATATTAAATCAGTCTGCTTGAATTCAAGAAGTTAGGAGGAAAATAAAATAATAGAAGGTAATTTTTACTGCCTAATATTTTCCATCCCTGGGACACCACAAAGGTGGAGAAGGCAGAGTAACCCGGGACTGTAGTCTTAATTTTCAAAATAAACCCTAAACTGTTAAAAGGCTAGTGTAACCTGAATAACCACAATCCATGGCCTCTTGAGATTGTAGCAGAAGGAAGAGCAAGAGAAAATGGTATGAGCTGAGCAGCAGGCTAACGGATCACCACCCCATTATAGATATATTTCGGATTGGTTTTAAAGTTAAATTTAAATGCAGTCTAGAAGATTTCAATTTAAAAAAGCAGAGTAATGGCGATGCGTGTTTCACAATAAGAGCTGTGTCAAGGCGTCGGCATTACTCTGTTTTTTTAAATTGTTAATAAAGTTGTAATAATAGCCTATTTTAGTTACCCACTGAGATAGATTGATTAAGCGGGGTACTTTTTTTTTCTCTTTTAACGTTATTTATACTGCACTGAGCCAGGTCAGACCTCTGCTGTAATCATAAAACTATAATCAACTATCAAGGGTATCTTTTGTGCGTTTTTGAATAAAATCCTTTATGGTATAAATTGGGAGCATTTATAAAGCACTCCTTTAGGAATACTGGGCAGTGACCAGTCCTGTCTTACTTTTATTGTACTATCTGCAGCTGGCTGAATAAGCTAGTAACTGATTGGATTCTGTGGGTTACTGCCTAGATGCAAATTTATCCAACCTTGAAAAATTAGCCTAAAAGATGTGTCTTCTTTGCGAAATTAGGTTTGAAACTCAACAAATTTGTTCAGAACCAGTTGTGCACAGTAGAACATTTACTATGTACAGTGGGATCATGGTGACCCATTTTTGGGCCCCAACCATAGCTTAGGAATCCCTGCTTTAAGTTGCTCCTGCTTGTACACCATTCAGTGCCAAATATTTGTGCCCACTAACTAAAATTTGTACCTGATATCAGTGTGAACATATATATGGTCGATCACAGGCAAAAACATAGCGCTTTTGCATGTGTTTTTTGTCCTTGCATCTTCATTAACTTGTAAATTACTCATGTAGGGGCAAATCTATAAAAAAAAAGTCTGCAATATTGAAAAACAAAAACACAGATGAGACAAAAGAAAGGGCAATCAAAATTTGTGTGACTTTTCTTCTTGAATCCTAGCTTTTTAAGAAAAAAGCGTGACAAAATATTTTTTTGCTAGAAAAAAGTTAAATGCCAGCGGGAATTGTTTAATTAATTTTCAATGAGGCTTAAAATCTTGAATATTTTAATAAATATAGAGAATGTTTCCACTGATTATACCGTTTACACTTGTCAACATTTTTCTGACAACTTTTTGCCTTTTTTATTGTTTTTCTTTAATCGAGAAAAAAGCAACAACTCAATTTTGGATAAATCAGCCCCTAAGTCTCCTGTAATATTTAACTGTCCTTGTTTAAAAAGATGCTTACCTCTGTAGCATTTTTATCATTTTAGATGTCATTTATTGATTTTTGTTCTCTCTCATCAGTTACATGCAGTGCCCAAAAATACTTTAGAGACCACATGACTCTTATTATGTACCCCACTTTCTTCCCAGTATAATACATTCTTTTCATTCATTCTTCACCAAAAGCTAGATTAATAAGGTATTATGCCAGTATTGTTATAAGTCTTTAAGGTGGAACATTCCAGCATTAAAGGAGTAGAGGTTGTCATCCTCCAGTTGGCTGTATAACATTACTGTTATTATCCATTATATAATACAAATTTCTTTTACAGAACAAAAAACAAAAACAAAGATTCTCTCCCTTATTAGGGGGCAAATGTTTGTGCATATGGCAGTTAAACCCCGTCACTGCTGGTTTTTCAAGGCTCGTGGGAAGGTCAGTTGATTTTTGAAACATCTCCTGTTAATCCCACTTTACTGTCCTGAAAATGGACGTGTGCTTCTCTCTCTCTCTTTCCTCTTCCTAGGATGGTGATTGTCTTATTCAGGATCAGGGAAATCCACATTATGAATGTAGAGGTGGGACTGGTGTTTAGAGAGTTGCTTTGTGGCCACGTCAGATGACTCGCTGGTGAATCATAATAAAGCAGACTTTTTTAAATAGTCTCGATAGATGGTTAAACTTCTAGATGATGCGTCTTTGATATGTTGTGAGGTTCCTGAAAACTAAAGGCTGCATAACACAAATTTTGTTAAGATTATTGTGCATTTTTGTCATTCGGAGAATTGCTGTGCATCTCTTCAGGGCAGCAGTTCACATTTGGCACTGTCTGAAAATGAGTATGCTGAATCAATACAGAGTATGACTACAGTTACCTGAAAGTCCTACATATAGAATGAACATTTGTCAGCATGATCAGCAAAATAATCGTAGATGCCAGTGTATTCTGTTAAGTTACATTATTTTAAGTTTTGTTGGCTTGTCTGAGGAACATTATAAAAAAATTGGTTTACAATGGCTTGGTATTATTAACATTATTAACATGTATTTATATAGTGCCAACATATTTTGCAGCGCTGTATAAATGAAGTGAATATATATGAAGTGGTATAAATGAATATATACATGAAGTGTAAGTGCAGTGACTAAAATCTTGGAAATCTAAAACTATATTTTTTCCCCTTACTCTGAGGACAGGGTCAAAATAAGTTGGCTTTCTCCTTTGTATTTTTCTCTGATATCGATGACAATGAAAAGTCATTATCAATCTAACTACTATATCTATCTTTATCTATCTAACTATCTATCTATCATCTATCTGTTTAGTTTATCATCTGTCTAATATGTGATATGCATCTGAGACATGCTCACATGCCCATTTCCCCACATGTATACTGTATATATACACTAGGGAATGGCCATCTCTAATATACTCATATATATATACACTTATCCAAAAAATCCAATTAAAAATTATTTCCCTTTTCTCAGTAATAATAAAACAGTGGGGGTCGTTTATCAACACAGGGCAAAGTTGCCCATGGGCAGTAACCCATGGCAACCAATCAGATTGCTGCATTCATTTTCCTACTTGCAGCTGGCTTCAAAAATCTTATCACTGATTGGTTGCTATAGGTAACTGCCCATGGGCAAATTTGTCCAGTCTTGACAAATGAGCCCCAGTATCTTGTACTTGACCCCAACTAAGATATAATTAATTCTTATTGTAAATATATATATATATATATATATATACTTTAAACAGCATATAGGGGAATAGAGAGAACATAGAACTATGGTTTTTAAATTATGAAAGGTACATTCAATAGTGATGGGCGAATTTGTCCCAATTCGCAAAATGGGCAAAAAATTTGCGAAATGTGGATTTTGACTCTGGCGCCCATTAACGTCAATTCCGTTGCCGGCATCAAAAAAATTTTTGTTGCTGGCAAATTTTTGCTACAAATTTGCGAATTTATTAGCCAGCAGTGACATGCAGGAATTCGCCACAAATTCTCGCCTGACGAATAAATTCACCCATCACTAACATTCAACAATAGCAGAGTGGATACTGCTCTGGATTAATGGAGGCATGGCATAGAACAACTTAACAGGGTTTATATAGACTATAAATCCAAAATAGAAACATAATCAGTAATACAATTGTGGTTGTATAAATGATTAGGCTAGATTAAAACAATAATATGCTGTATTTAAGATTGCATAGCTTAATAAATACTGTAAGTAAGCACGTGAGCAAAAATAATGCAACACTCTTTTCATTAAAATGACAATATTTGCAGCATTTGATGTGATGCACCACAAGGTGCAGCAAAAACATACATACAGTAATACAGCACAAATCCGGGGATGGAACTGCAAAACACACAAGAACAATACTATGATAAAATGACAGCACTGTAGTGTGTATAACATGAACCCTCTGTATTTAGATGGTGCAGCTATGTTCATACCGCACAAAGAAATGGTCGGTTCTTTGCCTGGATGGCACCTATGCGATGTATTTAAAAAAGAAGCCTTACGATGTAAGTATGCAAATATACTCATTTTATGCAGTGCAACATAATCATAGTCAGACAGTAAGTTGGATTTTGCATCTGTATGGAAATAGAAGAGAAATATCCAATGTCAAAGAAAATGATTAAAATTGTCAGACCAATGAATTTCTCCAGAAGGTGGACCACTGAACATGATATAAAACATATGATCCAGGGGTCTTCAGAAGGAGGCAAGGAGGGGGTTAACACAATTTAACTGTCATATGGTCAGCCTGTTTCAGAATCTCAGTGTTGTACAAATCCAGTGCATGGTTTATACGTATGATCTCACTGTTTGTCAACTTCAAGCGGTGCTTCAGCATACAAGAAAAAAGGTCCAGTTGGGGTTTGCCTGGTCCTGCTGGTGGAGCTAAGCGATTTATCCTCTCACGAATATCCAACATAAGCAGCATTACGGATGAGGATGAATAGAACTGCCCGCTTTGAGAATAGGACTGATTGACCTGCTGCACTGCACTGCGGAGAAGATCTGGATTAAATCGTAAGCTGTAACCATACAACTGAACTTCTGAGATCTTCACATAAAACTGTCTCTTGGTTGGGTCAGAAAGATCTACTGGGCTTTGGCCAGTCTCATTACGTGTAAGAGTTGGAAGGCGTGTGCGACTGCGAAGGTAAATATGCACGGTTTCAAAGAATGTCTTCCAGCGATTTCCCAATAACAGAGTCCAATTAAAGCATTGGCTGTTCTGAAGCCTTGTTTTCTCCCACTTTGGATAGCCATGCTCCCCAAAAGGCATACTCCATCCCTCTGAATGGCTTCCACTAAACGGATTTACATAGACAAAGAAGCTTGGGTCTAAAGTGGTGTTACGGGCCTGGCAAATGCGCATGGACATTCCAATAACCATATGGATAAACTCTACTCGATTTTTGTTGCTTTTCAATGTGAGAGACATCCTCTTTCTCCAGCGTGGATCAAAAAATGTGTCTAATCTTATCTCATTGCTAATGAAGGTGGTATGGACATGAAGTCGAGAGTCCATCTTCTGCAGAAGATAACGAAGCTCCTGATCTTGGAAGTCCAGTTCAGTCTCAAGGCTCATAAATTGCTCACTACGTTCTGAGTCAACATTCTGTGCCTCACAACGGCCACGGTACAGTTTGAAGCCCTTGTTGCAGGAGCCACATAGTGAAATGTTGGCCATACTGCACATTGCACAACTCTGGTTCCCCCCAATAATGCAAGGAATAGGTCGCTGGCAAAGACTACTACCTCCATGGCACACACAGCTCCTTTGACTTTCCAAAAAGGTTCCCCAAAAACCATTCTCATTGCAGTAAAGCAAGGACTGCACTCGAGCCAACCACTGTTGAATTGTCCTGTTAAAAAAGGAGATTGGAATTCTTAGTTACAAATACATAATTTGTACATGTAATTATTTCCCTTATACCATTAAATATAAGAGGGATCAAATTAGCAAGGCCTATACGTGTTCAATCATGGAAATTATTCCTAAAAATACAGAGCAAAATGCTTATTATAAGCAATTTAGAGCATAAAGAAGTCTTGAACAGGTATGGGACCTGTTATCCAGAATGCTCAGGACCTGGTGTCTTCCAGATAAGGGGTATTTCTGTAATTCGGATCACTTTACTAATTTTAAGTCTACAAAACATAATGTAAACATTAAATAAACACAATAGGGTAAATTTGCCATCAATAAGGATTAATTATATCTTATTTGGTATCAAGTACAAGGTACTGTTTTATTTTCACTACAAGCAAGGGAAAGTTGTGTTCACAAAGCATTTTTAAAGCATTAAGCCGGGGTGCAATGAGGCTGTGACCACTAAATTCATATAGACAAATACAATAGGTTCTCTGTTCTCAACCCATTATCAATATATTTAAGACATTGAGACCTTTTGTGCCTTAAGCTAACAAAAAATGCCCTTCTCTGTAGACAAAACAGGGATTGTTTGTCCAAATATTTTTTTATAGTTGTTGAATTATCCTCACTCACCACTGCAGCCAAACACTATTGCTCTATGAAGCTGCGGTTTTATTGATTTTGTTTATTGACTATCTTTCTATTCAGGCCATCCCCTATTCTTCTTCATGTCTTTCCTTCACACCACTGCCTGGTTGCTAAGGTAAAATGGACTCCAGCAACCTGTATCTGCAAAAATTTCAAAGTTGTGAACTGCTGAACATACCTATTGCAAATTGTTTTAGCCCTAATTATTCCTTAGGTGCGAAAAAAAATAAGCAGTTACATAGCATGCAAGGCAAACTCACAAGAGTTTTGGCTTTTGGTTTGGCTTCTTTCATTTCTATGATACATTTATCCATCAGCTTGACTTCTACCAATGCTTTATCTATGCTATATGTTTTTTAGTAGTGACATAATAATTAGTCCATTAGGCCTTAAGCATAATAGGGATATCATAAGACCGATTTTCAGCATCAACCTTGCTTAAACATGAAAATTGCTTCAGTAGAGTACTATAAGACTGCTGGTTTTCTTTCTTCTTCCCCCTCAACTTAATATGTTTGCAACAGCACTTTTTGATTAGTTTGTTCTATGAGGGTTGTAAAGCCCTTATCTTTTATTTTGTTACAGTATTCATCATGACATAGCAGTGTAAACCATTTGAGAAAGGTTTCTTGCAGACAACTGGTTTTGCAAATGAATTATAAGGGCCCACTGATGCTAAGTGGGATGGGATCTGGGATGGACAATATTTCTAAAATGTAGAACAGAATTGGAGTATAGAGGAAGGGTCAGAATGTAAGAGACAAGAGCAAAGGGTGGGGTACAGAAGAGAAAAAGTAAGTGGAAAAAAATCAAAGCTATAGTAAAAGAGAAAGTGGTAGAATAAAATGAAGGAAGAGATAGGGAAGATGTGATTGTAAAGTAGATAGACAGTGTAGAGCAGATAAAGATAAAGGGATGAAAAGGGGTAATATGGAGGAATGCAAAAGTGGTAGTTAGTGGTAGAAAGATGCAGAAGTGGTAGAACAGAAAAGAAGGTGAAAATGTGCAAAGGAAAAGGTAAGGTTGGACATAAAAGACAATATCTTAACAATCTTAATAAGTTTATGAAGAAAAGAACAAAAAGAACATTTATTGATAAGAAAAGTGAAAATATGGATTAAAGCCTTTCCTCATCAAACACATCCCTTTCAAATGACATAATAATCACTTACCGCTCTCTAGGTAGCTGGTGATTGGGATTGTGCCGACACCGAAGGCTGAGTCCAAAAAGTTTGCGTGCTGTGCGCTGCATCTTTTGCCTCTGCATCTCTAGTAAGTTCTGGAGCAATTTATAGCGACTTTGCATTTCCCAGTCATTGCCCCAATGCTGGTGAATGACTCCAATGCTCAGAAAATGGCTACTAGGTAAATGCTTCATAAAAGATTTAAACTCATCTGAAAAAAATAATGGACAATTGGTTAGATGAAGACAAATGAGTTATATGACTGCAACAAGAAATTTACCAAACACTGAAGGCAGGTGTAACGGGGAGATCACCCAGCACATTTATGAAGTCACTTGATGTAATGTTTCAGGGGCGTACCCCATTGTCAGACATTGTCTGCCGCTATACCTCGCTACACTTGCCTTCAGTGTTTGGTAAATTTCTTGTTGCAGTACTTTGGGAGAGATGCCAACCAGCACAGGGTATTCCATTCTGGAGAGGCTGGGGGGAAAAGAAAGCTTGCTTGCTTGCTACAAATTAGTTATATGACACCTTGTATGTAAGGACTAGAATAATTAAAGCACTCCCAAAAGTGGTCAGGGAAAAACACACTTGTCTTAATGCAAACAATGCTAAATAGGCATGGCTAGGAACCCAAAAAAAATTACTACAGCACATAGAATGTGACCCAAATTTGACTTAATTCTTGGATTAGTATTCCCCCATGGCTACTTTTTGGCAATTTCTGACTAAGCTTGTATTTTTTCTAAACACTTGAAGGCAGATTTATGGAACTTTGCTTTTCAGGGATTGGGCACACTATTTAGGAATGCACAGGTGTTTTCTGCAAACAATGGCTTTAGTTTGTGTTGCCATTTTTTCCAGGTTTTTGACAATAATAAAAAGCTCACACTTAAATACCCATTCAGCAGAAAATCAAAGAAATCAGTTGCAGAAAATGCAAGTGAATTCAGGAATTATTTAATAGCCCATATATCTACCCCATGTAAACAGGGTGGCCTGCTCAATGCAACTCTTGGAAAGAAACAGAATTTTTTTTTTTTTCTAAATTTTCCTATCCGTAAAAAAGGATAAGGGTAAATATAACTAGAAGTATGAGAATAATAGGGAGAGAAGTAGAAATAAGACAAGACAAGGATACATAAATGTTTAGAATAAAAAGGACAGTAAAAGTATATAGCAGGTGGCATGAGAAGTGGCATGAGAAGTATGATGAGAACAGAAAACAAAGACAATGAGGGGCGATGAAGAGAGAGAAAAAGAAAGCAGGCATATTAAGTAAGAATACTGGAGAAAGCTGGGAGAGCTAAAGAAAAGTTAGTAGCTGAATCAAATGATGAAGGATTAGAAAATTATTACTGGAGAATTATTCCAGGTCAGTTAAAAAGCAAAAAACTGGTATTTTGTCACACATGTAGTGACTAGAATAAACAAGTCAACACTCATATTGCATAATATCTGTAATTGCATAATACATGTTATGATCTAGATTTAGATATGCAAGGAAAAGTCTAAAACCTATGTCTAAACATTTAATTTGCAACATGCATAATCCAAACGGATAAACTGCTATTAGTAATTGCTCAATAGAATAGAACTGAAGAGCTCCTCTAAGAATAAGATATTTTTAAGTGACTTTTTAAAGTACTTACAGAACAAATTAGATATTTGTAGTACAAAGCACTGTGTATCTTGTCGGTGCTATATAAATAAATGATGATGATTGTACATTTACAAATGCCAGGCATAAAGCAGTAGGTAGACTTAGGGGCAGATTTATCAAGGGTCGAGGTGAATTTTCAAATGAAAAAAATTCAAATTTCGAGCTAATTTTTGTGTACTTCAACTAGGGAATAGTCCAAATTTGATTTGAATTTGAAAAAAATTCAAAATTCGAATATTGCAATCTGTCATGTACTGTCTCTTTAAAAATTCAACTTCAACCATTCGCCATCTAAAACCTGCCAAATTGCTGATTTAGCCTATGGGGGAACCTCCTAGAACCTATTTGGAGTAAATTGGTGGACTTTGAAAAATCAAAGTTTTTTTTGGGATTTGAATTCGGCCGAATACGGACCAATTCGATCGAAAACAGACCTATTCGACCAACAAAAAAAACTTTGACTTAATTTTGGTCTTCATATCCTAATAAATTTTTCTACTTTTTACATTTGTTTCTTTATTTTTGTAGATCCGCACATCCTTTTGGATACAGTGTTTATAATTTTGATTGGTCTTTTTGAATTCGAATTTCGAAGTTTTTCAATTCGACCCTTGATAAATATGCCCCTTAAGGTAGAACTACATGGGCGATTTCCGGCGGATCCCACGCGATGAGCCAAAATGCAGGCGTCAAATCGGATGCAACGGAAAATAAGGTAAGAAATACAAATGTCAGATCTTGTCGCAGCGTTCATCCGACACGACTGCATGCATGCAACATCTGTATTCGACAGTCGTGTCATGTCGGATGAATGCTGCGACACCAACCAAGATTGCTATTGCTTACCTTATTCTCTGTCGCATCTGATTTGACGCCTGTGTTTTGGCACATCGCGACCACCGAAAACGCATTGAAATTGGCCGTGTAGTTCTTTATGTGAAGGGAAAGCACTCCTTTGTAGGGATGGGGGAATTTTTTCGCCTTGTTTCGCTGTGGAAATGACGCCCATAGACTTGTATGGCATCGTGCATCAAGAAAAAAATGACACACATCAAAAAAATTTTGACGCCCGTAGACTTTAATGGGCGTCGGCGACATTTTGCCAGCGGCGAATTTTTGGCAAAACGGGTCTAATTGGCCCAAGCCTACTCCTTTGCAGTGAATTCAATGAGTATTGCATATAAAGCTTATAGTATCTAGTATATATCATGAAACTTTATACCTGATGAATTAAAGAAAGTATTCATTGACAACTGCTTTCTGCATACAAACTTTTAGCCAGTTCTCTATCAATGTAGTTTTAGGGATGTGTAAAATAGCCATCACCAGTATTATTAGCAGGCAGTCCCTCAGTGTTATAGACACCTAACTGGGTCCTAAAATACAGTTGGGAGGGGTACTGTTTCCTATTCCTGCTCTAAGCTATGCCCCTTGCTGTTTCTCAAAGTGACCAGCAGATGGCACTGTGCTAGAGTATAAATTCCTCTGAAGCCATGCTTTCAGTGTCCATTTTGTGCTGGCTGTAACCTGAACAGGCAGGTAGAGCTCTGTGGAGCCTAGACAGGTCAGGTCTAGTAAGGACATGCTACTCACCCTTAAGAGGCCACTCTAGGAGTGACAGATAGACAGCTGAACAGCTCAAGGCTCCGACGAGGAGAGTCAGAGGGATTAAGATCCAGGGTAGTAATTGCCCAGAAGTAGGGATTAAGTGTATAGGAACAGGGTAGATAGATTCCCCTCAGGTTCCACTTAGGGAAAAGGCTGAAAGCTGGGTGTACCTTTATTGCACGTCCTCTTGCCTGTGGGGACTAATACTGACCAAATGGTGCTGTGAGTATTGCCTATCCAATGTTGATGCAAAATTCGGTTTGCTCTATTGTATACTCCATTGAGGATTGTATATGTTCAATAAATATGTTCATGGTTAAGTTATAAGAACCACTGGCGCTCAATTATTATACCCTGCAATTCAGTTACAGTTATGCCTCCACACCCTGCCTCCACACCGTTGCGAAGGCTTACTCCCTAAGATTATAGGTCTCATCCGGAGCACATTTATTGGGAGTGGAGCTCAATAGTAGTGTACAGAACACACAATTTACTATAGCGCTACATAGTATTAATGTGGTGTTAAGGCAGTGCTATGTTTGTATGGCACGAGGCAAGCTAATACCATCTATTTTCAAAAGGCTTAACACTGCATGTGAACGGCTTTTTAGCTCCTTTTATCCCATCTCACTCTAACCAGGTTTGGTTTTCTGATCCTCTTATCAAAGTACAGTGAGTGCCACCAAGACCAAAAGAACATAGTTTAGAAAGCTCTCTCAAATGTCTTGGCAAATTTCAAGTAGGCCATGAAAAGAGATACTGCCTTTGTCTCTTCAAGAATAACCAGAGGTCTCCACAGCAATGATTAATTTCTTCATTGCTATATGCAGGAGGGGGAGGCATGTCTTGTCAGAACCAAGCTAAATGTTATTGTTACACTGTGTCAGAACCAATTTGGATTAAAAAACTGATCTCTGTGTTAGTTGGACAATACACTGGTCTGCCATGTTAAGCAATACTGGACTCAGTAAAACATTATAGCTCATGATTCACTGACTTTAATTTGATAAAACACCACCAAAGGCGCCAAACTGAGTTGTTAAAGGGGTGGTTGACATTCGAGAAGTTTTTGTATGTTACAGAATGGCCATTTCTAAGAAACTTTTCCTTTGGTCTTTATTATATTTTTTTATTTAGTTTTTTTTTACTTATTTGCCTTCTTCTTCTGACTCTTTCCAGCTTTCAAATAGGGGTCACTGACCCCCATCTAAAAAACAAATGCTCTGTAAGGCTACACATGTATTGTTATTGCTACTATTCATTGCTCATCTTTCTATTCAGACCCTCTCCTATTCATATTCCAGTCACTTATTCAAATCAATGTATGGTTGCTAAAGGAATTTGGCCCTTAGCAACCAGATAGCTGAAATTGAAAACTGGAAAACAGCTGACTAAAATGCTAAATGACTTAAAACCACAAGTAATACAAAATGAAGACCGATTGGAAATTGTCTCAAAATATCCCTCTCTACATAATGCTAGCTGATGTGAAGGTGAACAGCCCTTTTAAATAAGTAAATCCTCTGTGGTTTTATTAAAACCAGGTTTGCTTTAGGATAGGGGCCCAGCAAAGCATCTGTGCATTAATTGGAACTATGCTAATTTTGAGAAATATAAAAAAGCATGCTGTGAGGACATTTTCAACACAAAGAGAAGTAAAAGAAATTAAGCTGAAATTGCAATGAAAGTTACACAGTTTAAAATATCATCAGCACTATTCCACAAGTCTTTTGAAGTTGTGCGGTGGGTCAAAGGGGCAGTTCACTTTTAAATCAACTTAAGTTAATTAAGTAAATTAAATATTTAAAATTGAATTAAGCATTTAAGTAAAATGTAGCATAAATATGCATTTGTAGCCTCACATGTCATTTGTTTTATGCATGAGGTTAGTGACCGCCACTTGAAAGCTGGAAATAGTCAGGCAAATAGTCCAAAGACTACTAGAAATAATAATGAAGCCCAGAATTAGCCATTCTATAACATACTAAGAGTTAACTTAAAGGTGAACCATAAATAATGCATATGCAGACAATCAGAATTAGCATGAACATTAAGATTCTTTGGGCTCACCTGAGCTCTCAAAGTCTCTGTATGCTTGTGCCCAAGCTTTGCCCTGATTAGTAAGTGTGTTCTCCATTATTTGTACATCATTTATAGGGCAATTACACTGAGGGTAAGATTCAGAGCAAAGGCAGGAGCACTGACTATTCTTGCACACATAGTCTCCTTCTCCATTACACATAATGTAACTCAATGCAGACTGTACAAACTTCTCCCGCAGGTATTGAGGGACAATGATCTGCAGACCTGGGAGTAACGACATGAGAGGCAATTAGAATAATACATACAAGTACCAAAATATTAAATAACAATATAATAATATAATTATAATAATTGACATTTTTGGGACATGAGTGCATATAAAAAAATAAATATGTTACCATCTGTGGTAGCCTGTCACATTGCCATATTTATGCTCATGTTCTGGGATAACAATGGAAAATAGGGCCAACATTTTACTGGCCTAAGTGGAGGAGGGCCGATAATGGAAGTCAGTGTTGGCCACTCCCCCTTTTAAACCACACCCACTGTAAACCACACCCACATTACCACAAGAACTTTTAAGATAATATCCACATTAACGGTGGTAGCATACCAAAAAATAAAATGGTTGCTGCGCACCGCAGGGAAATCCCTCATCACTCATATGTGAAAAATTTAAGTCATGTTAAAAACATACCCTTAAATCCATATACCTCACCCTCCCCTGTGGATAATACAACAACCCCCCAACACATGATTAAATACCTTAGGGGCCCTTAACAACAATTTCCAAATGCTAACAAATCTCAAGAACAAACCCCTAACAGGTTTACATTCCACAGGTAGCATAGGGCAAGCAGAGAATGGCACACACACGCAGCACTGGGCAAGCAGAGAATGAAACACACAGGGAGGCAGGGCCGGGCCAAGGTATTTTTGCACCCTAGGCAAAGGCTTCAATCAGTGCCCCCCCAGTCCTGCATTACCATTTTCCACCTTACCAGTCATATAGCCCCCTGTACCTGTGCCAGCACCTATCATATTGCCTCTATTTGTATCTATGCCAATGGCAGTCAATCCCCCAGATTGCCCCCAGGCCCCAATCTGTACCTGTGCCAGCATTAGCCAAAACATCCATCATAATTTTACCCCCTATCTGTACCTATGCCAGCAGCAACCAACATAATCCATCATATTGCCCCAATTTGTACCTGTTCCAGCAGTAGTCAAAAATCCATCATATTGCCCTCAAACATCTGTGTACCTGTGCCAGCAGCCACCATATTTCATCATGTACCTGAGCCAGCAGCAGCCAATCCCTTATATTGCCCCCAATCTGTACCTGTGCCAGCATCAGCCAAAAAATACACACTATTGCCTCCATATATGTACTTGTGCCAGCAGCAGCCAAATATCCATCATATCATCTGTTTACCTGTGCAAGTAGCAGCCAAGATATTGCCCACCTGTGCCAGCAGCTGCCCAAAGGGAGCTGGGAGTGATTCTGTCTGGAACAGGGGGTTTATAAAGTTGAAAAACTATTAAAGGCCAAGCAAATCAGGGTTTAAAAAAGAAAGAAAGGAAATTCCCCTTAAAAGTGTGCCCCCCCCATGATTGCGCCGTAGGTGGGCGCCTACTCTGCCTGCCCCTAGTTCCAGCCATGCAGGGAGGGAAGGCAGAACAGAGCAGGAGACAGGGAAACCTAACAGTCTAATATGTATTACATACAGTGACACAGTGCTGGTGCCTCATTAGCATTTTGTATAAAGTGTGAACAGGTGAACAATGTGGGCAGTTTCAGTCTGGGTCTCAGGTGTGAACAATACAGGCTTTAGGATATAAACAATAGCAGTGTCACAAGTGTGAACAATGCAGGAGGATCACAGGTATGAACAATACAGGGTATTAGAGTCTGATTTTGAGGTTTGAACAATGCAGGATGCAGTTTATCTCTACAGTCATACCTTTTAAAGTTTACATATGGTAAGCAGACACAGCATCTGGGGGGCCAAAGAAGAGGGGGTCGCGGGCCACATGCGCCTGCGGGCCGCCAGTTGGACAGCCCTGGTTTATATAACAAGCTGCTGTGTAGCCATGGGGACAGCCATTCACGCACAGGACACACAGCAGATAAAAGATACCTTTTGATGAATCCCAATGTATACAACAGAGTTTATCTGTTATCTGCTGTGTATCCTGTGCCATTTCTCCTTTTTCAGTTTTGAATGGCTGCCCCATGGCTACACAGCAGCTTGTAGATATAGTAGAGTTTCTGAAGCACAGAGCAACAGGACATTATATTTTCATTACTTTAAAATACATTTATTTATTTGGTGTTTGTTCCTTTAAATTCATACCGACACATTGCTATAATTCACAGGAATGTGTTATTAGCACACTGCCTATCCTTCTATAGGCTGGAGTACAAATTTAAACTTTACTCCAAATCCAACCTATTGAAGAATTTGGCTTTCTTAAATGAGAAGGAAAAGGCATGTTACGCTTGGGGGTGCCAAAGTTAGGTACCCCCAAATGATTGTATATACTTACCCGACACCCCGGCCAGTGCTCCTATCAGCTGAAAGCTGCACTGGCCCGGTGAGCACCACAGAGCGATCCTCTTCCTGCTTCTTCTTACGGCTGCGCAGTAGAGTGAGAAGCCAAATGAACGAAAAAGCCAGCTATTTCATTCTAATGCGCATGTCGCAGGAAATTTCGAGAAAGAAGAGACAGAAAGAGGATCGCTCTTTGATGCTTGCTGGAATAACCCCAGGCAGGTGCAGTTTTCTGCTGATAGAAGCACCAGCCTGGGGTAAGTAAATACAATCACCTGGAGGTGCCCAACTTTTGGCACCCCCAAGTAAAAATGCCTTTCCTTCTCCTTTAAGCCCACTGTGAGTAACAAAATCACACCTATTTCGGAGTGTCAGTACAGCTGATGAGAACAGGTTTAAGGGGATTTAAAAGAGAAAAGAGGTCATACATTGCTAGAACAATATAATAACACATTCTTATGAACTATAGTAACGTTTTGTATCACTTTTACTTATTTTAGTAATAATACTAATACAAGGGCTCCAGAAGTTATGGTATTGTATTCCCATATGAACTAGTAGGGGTATTTTCAGACACATGTAGGATTTGTATTTTTTTTTCTGGTTATCTTCCAGCAAACAGGGTAGTGAGGGTTAGTATAAGGTCATTATTGTGTAGGCAATATGTATAGGTATAGGACCATGTTTTCTCATACCTTAAATTTACAAGAACATCATGGAAACATTAAATAAAACCCAACAGGCTGATTCTGCTTCCAATAAGGATTAATTATATCTTAATTTGGATCAAGTACAAAATACTGTTTTATCATTACAGATGAAAAGGAAATCATTTAAAAAAAAATTAGATTATTTGGATAAAATGTGCTTTTGGATAATGGGTTTCCAGATAACATATCACATACCTGTATAATAAACTAACCCTTCAATCTTTGCCAATTACACAATGTTGGTGTTTTCCCATCTCCCACATTTTGGGTTAAAGTGCCATGCTTTTTAGAATACGTCACATTTAATGGGGTTGTACTGGAGCTGACGAAAGAAAGATAGGCTAAAATATAGTGGGATGCCTATGGAGTCTATGGGAGACAGCTATTCTGTAATTCGGAGCTTTACGGATAACAGGTTAGCGGATAATAGGTCCTATACCTGTAATATACACGACATTTCCTGTGAAACAAAACTAATCTTTATTTCCAGGCAGCTGTCAGGCAAGGTGACAGAATGGGGAAGTTTTGGGAAGTTTGGAAAAAAATAATACTTTGTGACTTTAGGGTGTGGTGATAGCAAACTTCAGTACTGTTAAGAAGCACATTTGGCCACCCATACCCAACAACATTGTCCTGTATACCTAGCAGAACAAAAGCTATGAGTTACTGAAGAAATACATTACAAATTTGCTGTTATTCACAAATTTTCTTCAAACGAAATACACTAGTATGACTTGTTAATTTATTTTATTTTAGAGAGGGCATAACATTTGGTACTGTTTATAAAATACACACTTACCCTGTAAATGCAGCTTGCTCTCCATGCTCTGAAGTAGCACTGAGCTAACAGAGTCAAGATTGTCATAGCTGCTACAGCCCAGTGGCCCTGTACGGGTTTCTGTCACCTGTAAAAAGATTAAGTATTATGCCAAAGTATATTTATAATGCATTTTGTTTACCATTTGCCTCAGTTACCTTAAAGGAGAACTAAACCCTGGAAATAAATATGGTTAAAAATACCATATTTTACATACTGAATGTATTGCACCATCCTAAAGTTTCAGCATCTCAATATCAGCAATGATCCAGGACTTCAAACTTGTCCTGGACCTTTGTTTATCTTAACATGTTCTACTCCTTGTGTGTGAAGTCCTGGGTGTGCTCTTAATGTTTCTGATTTGTTCTTGACCCTGCCTGACCCTGACCAAGTCTTATTCGCCCATCACTATACATTAATGTTCTTTAAAAATACATGGATGGAGAGCAGGCAATCTTTTTGACCCTTTTAGACTTGAGGAGCAGAACTTTTAAATGAAGTAATGCAAAAAGGAGAAATTCTCATCCTCCATTCTCTAAACCAGGATCTTCTTCAGAACCTTGAATATCATGAGAATCAGAGAGAATATGCATGCCCACAGACTGTTCCAATCTGAGTAGAAGCATCCACTACCACCTGCACATGGGGAGCTCTGGAGAAAATTCACCTGATCTTGCAGTTGTGTTGTTTAGCCATGAGATCCACAAGAGGCCTCCCCTCTTTCCTTGTTATCATATTGAAGATCTCCCTGTTCAGAGTTCACGCCTCTTGATCCAGGATCTGACAACTCAGGAAGCTGGCATGCTGATTTAGAATTCCCAGTATGTGCATTGCTATTTCACCCATCAGAAACCTCTGGGCAAAAAACAAAATCAGCTCCAAGTCCCGCATCATCCTGGTGCCTCCCTGGCATATATAGGAGACTGCTGCCACACTGTATGATTTTATCCAAACAAGCCTGTAAGACTTAAAAAACAGCTCTGATCTCTAACAGCTTCCATTGCTTCCATTGCATGTGTGACAAGTCTTGTGTGTGTATATATATATATATATATATATATATATATATATATATATATATATATATATATATATATATATATATATATATATATATGTGTGTGTGTCTATATATATATATATGTGTGTATAGGACTGGCCAGATATGGGATGACTTTGATGTAGTTGGCCAGCTTAAATATATTGCAATATATGGACAAACATATGGACAAACAATACCTGTTTTGTTTAAAGGGTAAGGCATTTTTCAGTGGCAGTATGCACAAAATGTCTCTGTCTTGAAGCAATGTGAAAGTGCAGAGGACTCTTATACATGTGTGTGTGTGTGTGTGTGTGTGTATATATATATATATATATATCTATATATATCTATATCTATATCTATATCTATATCTATATCTATATCTATATATATATATATATTGTGGGGAATAGCTCAAAGCAGCGGGTAGGGCTCAGGTAAAACAGTTCTTACAGAGGAGACAGGAGGCTTAGGTTTGCAACAAAATGACACAGGCTCCTGCCTGGAGTTTATTGTTCCAAACGGACAACTTAAACAGGCACAAGTTCCGTGCTATAACAGTCAAATAATAAGGAAAACCTCACCGGTTTGCAGTGTTACAGTCCATAGGAAAGTTTCTTGCTGTGGTAACAAACAGTTGCTCTTTTGAGTTGCAGTCAAATACACAGTTTGTTCACAAACACTTCACATCGTGTGTTCAGAGGTTCTCTCTCTGACTCCCAGTACAACACACTCCCACTCCCCGCCAGGCTCTCTTAACCAGTCCCACCTGCGGACTAATTGGGCAGCCTAATGAACTATCCTTGCTCCAGGGTCCTAACCTGTCTTACCCTGGAGATTTAAAGGAGCCAATACCTCAGGCTGGGTGCTATATACCTCCCATCATATACAGGCAGCCTATTGGGACATAGCTCTTTGTCACATACCTCCCCCCTCTGTTCGAACCCGGGGTTTCGGACACCATTAGCCACCATACAGTGGACCCTTGACAAGGCATCTGCTCTACCCTGCAGTTTGCCTGCTCGGTGTTCCACTGTAAAATTGAAATTCTGCAAGGAAAGGAACCAACGTGTGACCCTTGCATTTCTTTCTTTTGCCTGTGACATCCAGGTTAAGGGAGAGTGGTCCGTAATGAGCACAAACTGGCGGCCCAGAAGATAGTACCGCAAAGCTTCCAGTGCCCATTTAATTGCTAAGCACTCCCGTTCAACAATACTATAATTTTTCTCTGCAGGGGTCAACTTCCTGCTCAAGTAGACCACTGGATGCTCTTCTCCCCCAACTAACTGTGACAATACCGCACCTAATCCCACACCAGAGGCATCAGTTTGCACAACAAATTTCTCTTTGAAATCGGGTGCGACCAACACTGGATCTTGGCATAAAACCACTTTCAAATCTTGGAATGCCTCCTCTGCCTCAGGACCCCACTTAATCATTGTGGACCCTTTCCCTTTGGTCAGGTCGGTCAAAGGAGCAGCCCTACTTGCAAAATTTGGAATGAATCTGCGATAATAGCCCACCATACCAAGAAAAGTACGGACCTGCTTTTTAGTGAGCGGCTGGGGCCAGTCTTTAATTGCCTCGACCTTGTTCACTTGAGGCTTGATAACACCTCTCCCTATAGTGTACCCCAGATAACGGGCTTCTTCCAAACCTAGGGCACATTTCGTGGGATTTGCCGTCAGGCCTGCTTCTCTAATGGAATTTAGGACGGCCTGTACTCTGGGGTGGTGGCTTTGCCAATCCCTGCTAAATATGACCACGTCATCCAAATAAGCAGAGGCAAAATGTTGATGAGGTCTAAGAATTTGGTCCATAATTCTTTGAAATGTGGCTGGGGCCCCCTGGAGGCCGAATGGCATACGAACATACGGGAAGAGCCCTTGTGGGGTAGAAAAGGCTGTTTTCTCCCTAGCTGTTTCTGACATTGGTACCTGCCAATACCCTCTAGTTAGGTCAAGAGTTGTTATGTACCTAGCAGGACCTAGTCGTTCAATCAACTCGTCAACCCTTGGCATAGGGTAAGCATCAAACTTTGAGACTTCATTTACCTTCCTGAAGTCATTGCAAAATCGTATAGACCCATCTGGTTTAGGAACAAGCACAATGGGACTATTCCACTCACTTACAGACTTCTCAATTACCCCCAAATCCAGCATCCTTTGCACTTCCTCGTCCACTGCCTGTCTACGGGCCTCTGGGATCCGATAGGGCTTAAGGCGGACCCGAACCTGAGGATCAGTAATGACATCATGCTTTATCAAATTTGTACAACCTGGTATGTCAGAAAACACCTCAGTGTTTCTTTGCAGAAACTCCCTGACTTCTTGCTTTTGTGGCTCTGACAAGGTTTCAGCTATTTTCACCTTTTGTATACCCTCCTGGGTAGGAGGAAGGGGTTGAATTATAGCCGTGAGGACTTCTCTGTCCTTCCAGGGTTTTATTAAGTTTACGTGGTAAAGCTGTTCTTTCTTCCTTTTATTTGGTTGGTAAACTTTATAGTTCACCTCACCTATTTTCTCGATTATTTCATACGGGCCCTGCCACTTAGCCAGGAACTTGCTCTCAACTGTTGGGACAAGAACCAATACTCTGTCCCCAGGGTTGAAAGTTCGAAACTTAGCTGAACGGTTGTAAACCCGACTCTGGGCCTCCTGTGCTTGCTGCATGTGTTCCCTGACTATGGGCATGACTGCAGCAATTCTATCCTGCATGAGGGTAACATGTTCCACCACACTCTTATGGGGTGTTACTTCTTGCTCCCAGGTCTCTTTTGCTACATCCAAGAGACCCCTGGGGTTACGACCATACAATAGCTCAAAGGGCGAAAAGCCTGTGGATGACTGGGGCACCTCTCTAATGGTGAACATAAGGTATGGCAGTAGACAGTCCCAATCCCTCCCATCCTTATCTACCACCTTCTTTAACATGTTTTTCAGGGTTTTGTTAAAGCACTCTACCAACCCATCAGTCTGGGGGTGATAAACAGAAGTTCTTAACTGTTTAATTTTCAACAGCTTACATAGTTCCTTCATAACCCGAGACATAAAGAGTGTACCCTGGTCTGTGAGGACTTCTTTAGGGATGCCAGTGCGGGTAAACATATAGAACAGCTCTTTAGCAATATTTTTGGAGGCTGTGTTTCTTAAAGGGACTGCCTCAGGATACCGCGTAGCATAATCCTTAACTACAAGAATATACTGATGGCCCCGAGCTGACTTAACCAGTGGCCCT
This sequence comes from Xenopus laevis, assembly GCF_017654675.1. Lineage (NCBI taxonomy): Eukaryota > Metazoa > Chordata > Amphibia > Anura > Pipidae > Xenopus > Xenopus laevis. The sequence goes on from NC_054386.1 coordinate 46,647,515, forward strand.
ACCAAGTCCATTGCAATTCTTTCAAATGGGACCTCAATGATAGGCAATGGCACTAGAGGACTACGGAAATGAGGTACCGGGGCAGACAGTTGGCATTCTTGGCAAGATTCACAATACCCCTTCACCTCAGCAAATATACCGGGCCAATAAAACCTTTGTAAAATTCGCTGTTGGGTTTTCTCCTGACGTGGGTGACCACCCAGGTGGTGAGTGTGAGCCAGGTCCAAGACCATTCGCCTATAGGACTGGGGCACTAACAACTGCTCTACCACCTCCCCTTGGATTTTGTCAACCCGGTACAGTAAATCTTGACTGACAGAAAAATGGGGAAAGACACTCTAAGCACCAGGTTCCTGAGGTTCACCATTAATTACCTTAACATTTTCCCAGGCCCTATTCAGTGTAGGGTCCCTCATTTGGGCTGTTCCAAAGTTAACCCGAGAGACCTCCAAGTCTGGCATATCGGATGCTTCGGAGGGCTCCAAGGGCAACTCTGTTTCACCTGCTAGTACCTCTAGGGGAAAATGATCTGCTTCAAGCATGGTCTCCCCTTCAGTAACTACCTCTGAGTTAGGTTCACAAACCCCTGGTGCATCCTTAGGAATCCCTTTCTCAGACCCCTGTGGAGAACCTTCCTTTCCCCAGAGCTTCCAAAAGAGGGGAAAGTCTCGTCCCAAAATTACACTATGCATCAAAACAGAGGAAACACCCACTTCATGACATGCAGTACCAGTAACAGTTTCAAATGTCACTATAGCAGTGGGATAACTTTTACAGTCTCCATGAATACAGAGCACCCCAAGATTACGTTCATTAACCTGGTCTGGGCTTACCAAACTGGCATGCACCATTGTCACTAAGCTCCCGGAATCCAACAGAGCTTGAACAGACTTTCCACCCACCTTTACCACCGCCATATGCAAGTCAGTGTCTGCGGTGCACACAGGGTGAGCAAACAACGACACCTGCTGAGCCGAGTGACAATCCATGGGCTCTGAAGGTAGTGGGCACCTGGCAGCAACATGACCCCACTCATTACATCCCCAGCATTGCACTTGGCCTCGACCCTTGGTTGGAGGGGACAGCTGAGTTTTGTCAGCTCCTTTAGACCATTCTATAGCCTTTTGGTCAGCCCTGGTATCCTGGGGACCTTGCAGATGGATGTTTTGTGGCTGGCTTGCGCTGTTGTGGAAACAATCCTAAGTTGTCCTCAGTGGCAATATAGCGTTCCACCATTTCCACCAGGTGATCGGCTGTCTGGGGATCTGCATGACTCACCCATCTCCTCAAGGATGGCGGAAGAGCTCTCAGAAAGCGATCCACAGTGACCCTTTCGACGATTTGAGGAGCTGACAGGGATTCTGGCTGCAGCCACTTTTTCACAAGATGAATTAAGTCATACATCTGGGCACGGGGAGACCTCTCCTGCTGGTATGACCACTTGTGCACCCGTTGAGCTCGCACGGCTGATGTAACACCCAAACGGCGGAGTATCTCCGTTTTTAACCTGTCATAGTCTTTGGCATCGGCTATGATCAAATCAAAGTATGCCTTTTGGGAATCTCCAGTCAGAAAAGGCGCTACCAGACCTGCCCACTGGGACTTGGGCCAAGACTCCCTCTCGGCAGTCCTTTCAAAAGTATGCAGATATGCCTCAACATCATCATGTGGCGTCATCTTTTGCAGAAAACGACTGGCCTTAATGGAGCTATCTGTGTTAGGGGCCCCACTTGACACATTGGACCCCAGTGCAGCCATCTGCTGTAACACATCCGTCAAGAGTTGTCGATCAGCCTCAACCGCCTTTGCTAATGCTGCCAGTTGAGCTGCAAGCAAACAATTAGTCTCTTGCTGGGTGGCCATACTCTGCCTCTGGATGGCATTGGTCTCTTGCTGGGCAGCATTTGCCTCCTGCTGACTAGCATTGACTTTGGCCAGCTGCAACACAAGTTCCTCCATGTTGTTGAACTACAACTCCCACAGTCTGCAGCAGATAGCACTGCCCTATTATGCTCACTGTCTCTCTGTTGCCCGCATCCGAAACACCATTTGTGGGGAATAGCTCAAAGCAGCAGGTAGGGCTCAGGTAAAACAGTTCTTACAGAGGAGACAGGAGGCTTAGGTTTGCAACAAAATGACACAGGCTCCTGCCTGGAGTTTATTGTTCCAACCGGACAACTTAAACAGGCACAAGTTCCGTGCTATAACAGTCAAATAATAAGGAAAACCTCACCGGTTTGCAGTGTTACAGTCCATAGGAAAGTTTCTTGCTGTGGTAACAAACAGCTGCTCTTTTGAGTTGCAGTCAAATACACAGTTTGTTCACAAACACTTCACAGCGTGTGTTCAGAGGTTCTCTCTCTGACTCCCAGTACAACACACTCCCACTCCCCGCCAGGCTCTCTTAACCAGTCCCACCTGCGGACTAATTGGGCAGCCTAATGAACTATCCTTGCTCCAGGGTCCTAACCTGTCTTACCCTGGAGATTTAAAGGAGCCAATACCTCAGGCTGGGTGCTATATACCTCCCATCATATACAGGCAGCCTATTGGGACATAGCTCTTTGTCACAATATATATATATATATATATATATATATATATATATATATATATATATATATATATATACACAAGAGAGAAAAACCGCACCAACAGGTCTTTATACAAAAATAGAAAACCTTTTATTCAACGTTTCAGCTCGACCGCTGAAGACGGCTCCAGCGGTCGAGCCGAAACGTTGAATAAAAGGTTTTCTATTTTTGTATAAAGACCTGTTGGGCGGTTTTTCTCTCTTGCCTATGACTATTGACACATGTAACCAGCACACAGGCATTGCTTTTTTTCGGTTATCCGTGTGCACTGTACTCAAATTTGCTCTATATATATATATATATATATATATATAATTCCAACGTTTATGATGCACTAATCCCAATGTATATCAAAGTCAAGGGTGCTGATCCCAATAGCAGTGAGTAATTCCGCTTCTTAGTTATATTGGTCCAACCAGATCGCACTCCATATTTAAAACATAGCTTTTATTAGCTTGTTAAAATGTATCACAAAATGGCATTCTTCACAACATAGTAGCAGCGTCATTTGTATCAAGACACTTATCTGTTAAAAGTCCAGCATAAACGCTATATCCATCCACACTCACGCGACGTTTCGGGACACATCCGTTCCCTTTCTCAAGCGTATGTATCGTGTAGTAGCGTGTAGGACTCCATTGCACACACTTTCTGCTTCCTCGTTAGGTGGGGCATACGTGGTAAGTAACTGTGATGATGCTTCCTCACCTGGAGGTCGGATCTGCACGTCAGTCACCACATATCTCCACCCTCCCGTTACTATGCAAAGTCCATAGTTACCAAAGAAAAGAAATATATCAGTAACAGCAAATTACATGGGCATTTTTCACTATATCTGATGATTGTAGTTGTTTAAGCAGATTATGCCAAAATGAAAAGCAAAAGTTAACAGATGAATGGCAAAAAAAATTTTTTTTTAAAAAAATACAAAAATACTTATAAAGAAAATATTCAAAAAATATACACAAAATAATATTATTAGTTACCCGAAATATTACTACTCACCCTAAATGAGTACTTTACAGAAATAAATGCAAGTCAAAATCACGATTTAGACCCCTTGGACTGAGAGTCCCTAGCCTGTCAATCCATTTAACTTCTGCTCTTTTTAATGCTAGAACCTCTTTTCAGAGGTGGGACGTGTTGGATAACTCTGAATTTCAGCTCCTCTGATGTATGTCCTTGTTCTAAACAATGTCTAGAGACTGGCAATGATCTATTGCCCACGTGTATAGTTGATCTATGTTGAGAAAACCTATCCTTCACCTTCTGGGTGGTTTCTCCAACATAGACCAACCCACATGGGCACACCAGCATGTATACAACAAAATTAGTATCACACGTATTATAACCCCTAATTTGATACTTCTGATCCCTATGTGGATGGTCAAAATCAGGACCTACCAATACAAATCGACACTGGGCACAACCCTTACATCTATACATGCCCTCTTTCTTGGGACCCCAAAACATTGCCTTATTAGGTGGTTTCCTTATGTCTGCATTCACTAATCTACTCCCTATGGTTGCTCCTCTGCGATAGGACATCATAGGGCCTTGTTGAAACTCTAGAATTGAAGGATATGCATCTTTTAATAAGTGCCAATGTTTATCTAATATGCATTTAAATTTGGAACTGGCAGAATTATACTGGGATACATATGCTAATCTATTACCTGTAGTACGCGATCTCTTGATGTACATCCAAGAATCCCTTCCTTAGCAGCCTGTTGATTTTTTTGTATTAGCTGATTCGGGTATCCCCTATCTGTAAGTTTCCTAGACATTATTTCTAAGTCTTGTTCCAGGACCACTGGATTGTTTGTAATTCTACTCACTTAACACTGAATTCATTGAACGTGAACTTACGAATGTTAAGCAAGAACTTGCTGAATTGCAGGACACCATCTCTGATGTCATGAGTACAGATGAACTATCCGAATTTAGATTGAAAATGGACACCTTAATAGAGAAGTACAAGTCTGAAGTGATTACACGTAAAAAGCAGAAATTCGATAGAGATACGCTTGACTATGAAAAAGGTCATGTGTATAATTGGACACAATCTAATCGAGGACGAGATGGAAGTAGAAATGCTTTCCAACAATTAAGAGAGGGGCAATCACGTTCCACTGAACGCGCTAGAGAGAGAGAATTTAATTTTTTATCCACAGGAAACGAAAGACCAGACGAGGTGGAAAAAGGAGGAAACAGAAATATGAGGACACAGAAGGAACGGAAAATACAACCAAGGAGAGAAGCACGCAACAAATAGTATACAACCTTTCATCTGTGGAGCTGACACCAATACAGATGAAAGTTCTATCATATGGACTCAATTACTGCCCAACATCTAAACTTGACTCTTTTCAATTACAGGTAGACTAAAAGTACATTTTTCACAGAATCAGGAAACAATAAATGTAAACCCAGTCCCTGTTACAGGGTTTGATACTAACAGACTGGGTTTACGTAATAAAAGTAAATTTGTTCCCCCAACATCTTATTCCACTGTGGAAACATATATAAACAAAGTGAAAACTGATGTAGAATCATTTTTAAAATTGCCACTCAGCTTGAGTAATTACAATATGAGTCGTGATGAAATAGACGCTTTATCACAACTGTCCTCTATGTCACACATAACAATTAAACCTTCTGATAAAGGAGGGGCAATTGTTGTGTTGGACACAGATAAATATATATCCGAAATCAATAGACAACTTTCAGATAAAACAGTGTATAGAATTAAAGGGTGACCCTACCACTTCCTTTAAAAAAGAACTGGATGGTGCTTTACATAATGCCTCTCAGCTGGGGATAATCACAGAGAAATCTAGGACATATATGATGGTGGACTATCCTATTATTCCACTCATATATGTCTTACCAAAAATCCATAAGGATCCAATAAATCCGCCAGGCAGGCCAATAGTGGCAGGCATAGGTTCCTTGACGAGTGATGTAGCCGAGACTTTGGATAAGATATTGGGTCCCCTGGTACAAACAACTAGATCTTTTGTAAGGGACACCAACGATTTCTTAGAAAAACTTTCCCAAATACCTATGATAGAGGGGGTGTGTTGGCTTGCCACCTTTGATGTGGCAAGTCTATATACATCGATTCCTCATATGGATGGCTTAAAGGCAACCAAAATTTTGTTGAATCGATCAGGTTTGTACAGTGATGCAGAAATAGAATTCTTCATGGAGATGTTGAGCTTCATACTACATAGAAACTATTTTCAATTTCGGGACAAATATTACTTGCAGGTGCGGGGGACGGCCATGGGGTCCAGGGTCTCCCCGTCATATGCCAACTCCTTTATGAGTTGGTTTGAGGAGGAGCATGTCTATCAAAATGTACTCTTCACTAGGCACTGTTGTGCCTGGTGGAGGTACATCAATGACGTGTTCCTCCTATGGCGGGGTGACCTGGACTCCTTGGCCGTCTTCCGTGAGGCAATTAATGGGGCCCATAATGACATTAAATTCACGATGACAGCTGATCTCCAAGTAGTTACTTTCTTAGATGTATTGGTTACACGAACCGAGACAGGGTTTGATACTCGTATCTATACAAAACCCACGGATCGAAATCAACTTCTTTCTTATGACAGCTTCCATCCCCCCTCAGTTAAGAGATCGATTCCTATCAGCCAGTTTACCAGAGTGAGTAGAATTACAAACAATCCAGTGGTCCTGGAACAAGACTTAGAAATAATGTCTAGGAAACTTACAGATAGGGGATACCCGAATCAGCTAATACAAAAAAATCAACAGGCTGCTAAGGAAGGGATTCTTGGATGTACATCAAGAGATCGGCGTACTACAGGTAATAGATTAGCATATGTATCCCAGTATAATTCTGCCAGTTCCAAATTTAAATGCATATTAGATAAACATTGGCACTTATTAAAAGATGCATATCCTTCAATTACAGAGTTTCAACAAGGCCCTATGATGTCCTATCGCAGAGGAGCAACCATAGGGAGTAGATTAGTGAATGCAGACATAAGGAAACCACCTAATAAGGCAATGTTTTGGGGTCCCAAGAAAGAGGGCATGTATAGATGTAAGGGTTGTGCCCAGTGTCGATTTGTATTGGTAGGTCCTGATTTTGACCATCCACATAGGGATCAGAAGTATCAAATTAGGGGTTATAATACGTGTGATACTAATTTTGTTGTATACATGCTGGTGTGCCCATGTGGGTTGGTCTATGTTGGAGAAACCACCCAGAAGGTGAAGGATAGGTTTTCTCAACATAGATCAACTATACAGTGGGCAATAGATCATTGCCAGTCTCTAGACATTGTTTAGAACAAGGACATACATCAGAGGAGCTGAAATTCAGAGTTATCCAACACGTCCCACCTCTGAAAAGAGGTTCTAGCATTAAAAAGAGCAGAAGTTAAATGGATTGACAGGCTAGGGACTCTCAGTCCAAGGGGTCTAAATAGTGATTTTGACTTGCATTTATTTCTGTAAAGTACTCATTTAGGGTGAGTAGTAATATTTCGGGTAACTAATAATATTATTTTGTGTATATTTTTTGAATATTTTCTTTATAAGTATTTTGTATTTTTTTAAAAAAAAATTTTTTGCCATTCATCTGTTAACTTTTGCTTTTCATTTTGGCATAATCTGCTTAAACAACTACAATCATCAGATATAGTGAAAAATGCCCATGTAATTTGCTGTTACTGATATATTTCTTTTCTTTGGTAACTATGGACTTTGCATAGTAACGGGAGGGTGGAGATATGTGGTGACTGACGTGCAGATCCGACCTCCAGGTGAGGAAGCATCATCACAGTTACTTACCACGTATGCCCCGCCTAACGAGGAAGCAGAAAGTGTGTGCAATGGAGTCCTACACGCTACTACACGATACATACGCTTGAGAAAGGGAACGGATGTGTCCCGAAACGTCGCGTGAGTGTGGATGGATATAGCGTTTATGCTGGACTTTTAACAGATAAGTGTCTTGATACAAATGATGCTGCTACTATGTTGTGAAGAATGCCATTTTGTGATACATTTTAACAAGCTAATAAAAGCTATGTTTTAAATATGGAGTGCGATCTGGTTGGACCAATATATATATATATATATATATATATATATATATATATATATATATATATATATATATATATATATATATAAAGAAGCAATGTGACAGCACTCCAAGGATTTATAACATGAAGGTCAGTCAGGCAAACAAAAGGTTTATTATATCCGACGTTTCAGTTCCAGTGCGGAATTTTCATCAGGGAAGAACCGGAGGTGTGTACAGTGGGACATTTAAAACGTCCATTTGGCGCCAATAGCCGTTGCTTGGCAACCAGTAAACAATGTGAACATCGTGTAAAAGTATACATAGTGAGAATGCATGGCAGACATTATGTGCGTATATGACATAGTGTGCAATGAGTCGCAGACCTATTCACAAACACCTCTCTCTGTATAGCTCGCAGTCAGCAAGTACATAGATACAGTACTATCATTGCAAAAGGAGGGCATGATTACCCTTAGTGGGCGTGGCCGAAGTACTGTATCTATGTACTCGTGTGATGACTCAATAAACACATTTGTTTGAAGATTATTGGAGTGCTGGTCCATTTTTGAAATATATTTATATATATATATATATATATATATATATATATGAATCTCAAGCTGTTGCTGCTCCTGAAGAGGTAAGCCTTTGAGAAGATTTGAATGTACTCACCACCATAGCATCTGCTCTTTTGCCTCTCTGGACACACATTTGTGTTCTTCCTGTTCCACTGGGACAAGAATAGACCTTGTATTATTCTCATATTCCGTCTTGCCCACCTGATTGTTACTGATCACTGATGTTGCATAAACTGTCTGGCTGGAAGCCACTGTCGCTGATCTGTCATGGGTGCCATGGATGCTATCTTCTCGCTCGGAAGAATTGAAAGGTATATCTGGGTATCTATCTGGGCTCCTAGATAGATCAATCTCTGTGATGGCTTCAACTGGCTTTTCTCCAGATTTAGTATCTAGCTGAATCTCTGCAACTTCGCCATGATCTAGATGGTTGCCAATGTCACTGGATCGCTTGCCACTAGAAGGAAATCATTGAGATAATGCTAATTCTCCATCAACATTCTCCTTAGCTTTGCAATAACCACTACCGAGACCTTTGAAAAAGTGAGGTTGACAGTCCAAAAGGAAGACATCTGAAATGCAGGTGTTGCCCTGGAATATAGAATCTGAGGAAACACTGATGTATAGCTGCCACCAGTACATGTAAATAGACGTCCCTCACTTCTACAGCTGCTTTTATTGTCTGAAGGGATTCAATCTTAAATCTCCAAAGCCTTATAAATATGTTCAATCTTGTGAGAGAGGTGCATAAAACCCTTTGCCTCTCTGACTCTAGCACAGAAACCATGGCTTGTTTTGATCGGATATGTAGTTGAGCAAAATATTCTTCTTTTGCTCTTCCAGCAGCATTTGAGTATTCACAAAAAATATTTAGGTTGGCCTGAGAAAAATTCTATTTTGTAACCTGACGTTACCATCAAATTTACCCATGCATCTTCTGTCTCCTCTGCCCAGACTCCAGTGAAATTTAGACATCTCGCACCCACTGAAATCTAGGCAGGTGTCCCTTCATTGCTGTGCTGTGTGGGCTGAGTCTTGGGAGATCTTGCCTCCTTGGGCCTACTACTAGTATCTCTAAACAAACATTTTTCACAACACATTCTTCCATGCAGTATCAGCAAACCATGCCTTAAACTACAAGGCGTGTTGAGATGCAACAGAAATGGTCATATTTCTTAATGCCAACTTTACCAGGTCCACCGAAGTCTTGAAACAGATATTACACGCCTTCTTGATGTCATCTAAAATCTGCATCACTTGGTCCTGCACCATACCTCCTTCAACATTGCGGCCTACTTCCTCTGACCACAAAGAAAAAGGCTATTGCTGGCCCTGCCACCATATAAGCCTTTTTAAGCTCTGTCTCAAGCCTCTTGATTCCTCATTATCCAATTCTTCCAGATCAGAATTTTGCTCCTCTCTTTAGCTGTTACTGGGACTTGCAGAACTGCAGCCTTCTTAATGCCCTGAGGGGCAGCCTGAAAAATCCAGATCAAAATATGATGCGAGATCCGAGCAGCTAGCATTAGACCTGGCAGCAGGAGACAGAGCCAAGAACATTAAATCTGGCATTCTTAAGAGGAGAAGAATGCTTAAAATCACCTTAATCGACAGCCCCTTATTGAAAAATATTAGCTGCAATGTGCCGGCATTCGCCCATGTGCACGGCGACCTGGCGCTCGCGAAGGTGTGCTGGGGGGCAGTGTGAGTTTGGATGTCTGGAAGGGGGCCCCTGAGACTGCTAGGAGGACCCTTGTTATCACAGGCCCCGTGGGCTCCCAATGCTCCAGTCCAACCCTGAAGTCTAATATAAATTGCTTGCATAATCATTTGTCTTTAACAACAGGCTTATTACAGACATTACAGATAACAATTAAGTCAGCATCCAACTCAAAATACTTCTTCCCAGATGATTCAGCCATCTACACGAAACATATTAGAACTCAGATGTCAGCACACTTTTCACAGTGAATTACCTACCACAGAGTGATGTACCATACACCCACCTAAGGAGGCGGCACAATTCTCTTCAGCTAGAATCTGCTGGACCTGGAACCATAGCTCAGTGATAAAAACAACTCATTGGCTAAGCCGCAATTGCTGACTGCTGTTACTTGCAATGGGTTTTGTTATCAGTCTGCACCAGTAGCACTCCTCACACAAAGAAGCCAGCAATGCTGATAATATGTCCCCGGCCGCTAAGAGGGAACGTCGCCTGAGAAGGTGCTTTGGTATTCACTACAGCCGAACCTCAGGACTGGATTCCAGCCCTTAAGTGGACCAGGTGAGTCTGAAGTCCCTGCAACATGTACACATCATGACACAGTTAAAAAAGAGACGCATGTCTTGGGGGGAGGGATTAATAGGGCACATTTGCATGGAGAGGGGAATACTGAAGGTATGGCCAGGAAATGATTCTTCACAGCGAGGCCATGAGAATAAAGTTATGTTGTGATGGAATATTCCATTTATGTTTTTAAAAGGGGCTTGAATAACTTTTTGGACAGGGCATCATTTTGAACTTCATGAACAGTTATTCAAACCAAATGAACATTTCAGATTCTTGTGAATAATCTTGTCTGCACTTTCTTATTTCTGCATAAGCTACCTTAATGGCTCCTGTAGATATTTGGATTTCATGAAGTTTTCTCATGGTCCCATCTCTGTCCACAAAATATGATGATGCCAAATGATGAAGAGATTCAACACTCTGACTTCCATTCCCTGAGTGGCGATCTAGCCTGCTTTTATCCATGTACATTGTTAATGCCTCCTCACCTGCAAAACATAAAGAATACAGTGAATAGTTGCAATAGCATACAGGGGCAAAACTTTGGGGGCCTGAAAAAAAATTCTTAGGCCCTTCTTTGATTTTGTGGAGGGGGAGTTTGGGGTTGATTCCTCCACCCACAAGATTGCAGGTGACTACTGAGGAAGCATATCCCTTCCTCCCCACTACCATAGGGTCTGCATCCTCGGTTACGCCACTGATACACAACATCATAAGTAAACTAATATATAAACACATTAAATAAATAAATTATAGCTGTGGGTATAGTATTGCAATGAAAAAAGTTTGCTAATGGAAAAATCTTTGCAGCATGTTTACAAAGCAAATAAATATTTGGTTTGCAAACAATTTTAACTTTGTGAACATTTTGCCCCTCACACAAAAGTAGGAAGGATAGCAATGGCAAATTTTATAGTTTATAAAGTGCACAGTGTATGTAATAACATTTCCTAAAGGAAAAATATACCCCCAAAATTAATACTTGAGCAACAGATAGTTTACATCATATTAAGCGTCATAGTAAAGAATCTTTACTTAAATATATTTAAGTACATTTTGCCCTTTTACATTTCTTGCCTTGAACCACCATTTTGTGGTGGTCTGTGTGCTGCCTCAGAGATTACCTGATCAGAAATACTACAACTCTAACTATAACAAGAAGAAGTGTGGAAGCAAAAGAGAGAACTCTGTCTTTTAATTGGCTCATGTGACCTAACAAGTGTAGTTTGTTTCGTATGTTTGTGTGCACCGTGAATCATACGATTCTAGGGGACGGCCCTTATTTTTTAAAATGGCTATTTTTTATTTAGGATTACCCAATCGCACATACTACTAAAAAAGTATATTATTATGAATTATGTTTATTTACATGAAGCAGGGTTTTACATACGAGCTGTTATGCAATATATTTTTAAAGAGATCTACATTGTTTGAGGGGTATAGTTTTTCTTTAATGAAAAAGTTACCAAACCACCTTCAAACATGTTTGCAATGCAATAAAAGTGTAATGAAGAATGTTACATTGCAACATCCGAATTGTTGTTCTTATTTGTGCAAAATTTGTTCTCTTAGCAAATGTTATTACATTTACCCCCATAGGCGTTTTTTTTTTTTTGCGGAACAAATGAGAGAATTTTTGCAAATAAATACTGGCTTTTGATTTTCTGATCCAAAATCAGAAAATCAATGATTTTCTAAACCTTCCTGTTTAATTTAGAACATTAAAATGAAATCCAATATAAAGTTTGAGAAAGAAGCTTTTGGTTTCTTAGAGCACTGGTTTTTCACAATCAATATAACCGTGATATAACAAGATAAAATGGAGTGAGTGAAGAGGCAGAGCTTTGCTGCACACAATATCAATTAACAGAGCCACAAGACATGTTTAGGGTATATTGCATAACACAGTCCCACTCTACACCGTTAATTAGTAGTTAAATAAACATTAATTGATTAATCATCTGTTTCTATATTTGGTTTTAGGGTTTTTTAAACAATTTTGTCAATACCAGGTGCCTAGCAGTACTCCACAAACCATTTAATTTTTCTATACTATTATTACTATATAGCACTAGTAATAGTCCTGGTACTCTACAGTAAACAGTAAGTCTTCTTTAGAAATATGTTCTGATCTTTGAGATCTATCATGTATAAAAAAAGTTATAGAGAGGAAGGATTAGCCTGCTGGATCAATGTATTGGTCAGAAGACTCATTTCAAAGATGTTGCAACTAGGTAAAATTGTGCCAACCAATAAATACTAAAGATAAATACTAAGGCTACCATCATGAAACCTGGTAGGTAGGGATTGGCGAATTTTTTCGCCTTATTTCACCTAAAAAATGACGCCCATAGTATGGTGTCAGCGACATTTCACCGGCAGCGAATTTTTAACGAAACGGGTCAAATTAGCCCATCCCTACTGGTAGGCATATTGGGCACCTTATGACCGTAGGGGTGCCAGACAGACTAGACAGCCCTGAATTGTAGGTCATAACTAACAGGCTACTGACCAGAAAAAGCAACTAAAAGCAAACAAATCAAATGAAAAGGATAAGTATTTGTTATTAGCTGTTATTTAGGGTTGTATATTTAAATATTGTGGTTTAAATAGCAAAGTTTGGTATGCTATTGTGCTTACAGCAGGTTTGCCACAACCTGCTTTACTTTGCAGTTAGTTTTCCCTCAGTTTGAGGTAGGTGGGGTTAGATTAGTGCACCTGAACAGATGGTATAAATAGAACCCCTGGGATTCCAGTGAAGCTTGCTTTAGTGTAGATCTACACGGTCGATTTAGGTCCGACCTGATGCCACGCGGCAAAACGATGGCGTCAAGTCAGATGCGCTGGAAATAAGATAAGAAATAGAAAGACGCTGCGTGCAGTGCTTGCATCCGACAGTCGTGTCATGTTGGATGCACGCTGTGACTACATCCGACATTCCTACAACTGACCTTATCTTCGTTGCATCCAATTTGACGCCAGAATTTCATCACGTGCCATCGGATCGGACCTAAATCTCCCATGTAGTTCTACCCATAGTGTGTAGCTGCTCTTAAGTGTTGCTCTTTAATTGGAGTTATAAACACAGAAGTTTCAAATTAAAGGAGGTTCAAACAAGTTCAAAAGTTTGTTCTAAACTCTAATTTATTTTTTTCCCATTTTTTTGATCTGTAATTGGGTTAATAAGTGCTAGCAAAATTGAAGGTCTGACCCAGTGCACAGTCTGCCACATGTTTGCAGATTTGGAACAAGAGATCCAAACTGCTTACCTCTGTGGTGGTTGTGAGCAAATCACCTAGATATAACCTAGAGTTAATAGCATACTCTAAAAATTATGATATAATTGGTATCACTGAGACCTGGTAGGATGAAACATGTGACTCCACTGTGAATTTAAATGGTTACACCCTTTTTACAAGGGACAGAGGGATTGAAAGAGTGGAGGAGTGTGTTTGTATGTAAAGCCTGAATTAAAGCCATGCACTAAAGAAGTAACTATTGCTGGCACTGGTGAAGGTGTGTAATCCCTCTGGGTAGAAAGTTTGACTGGGCAAAAGGTTACAAAGAAAATTATCATTGGTGTATGCTATAAACCACGAGTATGAAGCCCAGCTACTTCTACAAATAGAAGCAGCTTCACAAATAGGTGAAGTTATTACTATGGACGACTTCAATTATCCAGACATTGACTGGATTAATGGGGTTCCCAAGACAGAAACAGCTAGTAGTTTTGTAAATATGCTGAATGACAATGGTATCTCTGCAACATTGGGAGATGCTTTTCACAGCGTTAAACACGGAACAAAAATGGAAAATTGGGAAAAATGGGAAACTTTAAATGCTGCTTAATAAATATACATGCTGGTATATTCCTCTTTTAAGCAAGGAACGTTGTGGCAAAGCAAAACCTTTTTGGTTCAATAGAAGTGGTTTTGAGGTGGGTAATATAAGACGTGCTTTTAAGGCTTTCAAGTTAGCTGGGACAGCCAAAACATTTATAAGGTACAAGGAGGCCAAAAAATCATGCAAGTTAAAATCGATATGGAAAAGGGAAATGCAGCAAGCGGTAAAAAGAATCCAAAATTATTTTTTAAATATGTAAATAATAAAAAAATGAAGCAGAAAAGGGGTGGAACCCTTAATATCAGAGAGAGGTCAGCTGGTTGAAGAGAACAAAAAAAAGCTGAGATTCTGAACTCATATTTTTCATCTGTCTACACAAATGAGTAACCAGTTAATGAAGGTTTCCTTCTTAATAGTACTAATTCTAGTTATACAACTAATGATGCATGGTTCACACATGAGGAAATTCAAAACAGACAAGAACATGTTAAGATAAACAAAGGTCCGGGGCCAGATGGTATTCATCCCAGAGTACTTAACAAGCTTAGCTCTGTGATTGCCAATCCTCTTTACTTAATTTTTTAGGATTCATTGAGTTCTGGCATGGTGCCTAGAGACTGGAAAATAGCTAATGTGGTGCCACTATTCAAAAAGAGATCCCGTTCTCAGCCTCAAAACTATATCCCTCATATTGTGAGTGGTAGGAAAGCTTTTCAAAGGGTTAATAAAGAATACGATACTGTACTTCATAGTTAATCATAATACTTTGAGTTTGTGCCAGCATGGTTTTATGCATTATAGATCTTGCCAGACTAACTTACTTTCATTTTATGAGAAGTTGAGCAGCGATGGATGTGATTTACTTTAATGGAATATTTTCAAATTGGACCAGTGTTGTTAGTGGAGTACTGCAGGGCTCTGTACTTGGTCTTTTGTGTTTTAACTTGTTTATTATTGATCTGGAGTAGGGCATTGAAAGTACTGTTTCTATTTTTGCTAAAGATACAAACTTGCAGAACTATAGGTTCCATGCAGGATGCTGCCACTTTGCAGAGTGATTTGACTAAGTTGGAAAACTGGACAGTAAACTGGAAAATGAGGTTCAGTGTTGATGAATGCAAGGTTATGCACTTTGGCAAAAATAATATAATTGCAAGTTATACACTAAATGGCAATGTGTTGGGAGTTTCTTTAACTGAGAAGGATCTAGGGATTTTTGTAGATAACAAGTTGTCTAATTCTGGCCACTGTCATTCTGTCTTGTATAAAAAAAGGGCATTAACTCAAGAGATGAAAACATAATTATTCCTCTTTATAGGTCCCTGGTAAGACCACACCTGGAGTATCCAGTGAAGTTTTGGACTCCTGTCCTTAAGAGAGATATAAATGAGCTGGAGAGAGTGCAGAGACGTGCAACAAAACTGGTTAGAGGGATGGAAGAGTTAAATTATGAAGGTAGACTGTCAAGGTTGGGGTTGTTTTCTCTGGAAAAAAGGCACTTGCAATGGGAACATGATTAGACTTCACAAGTACATTAGAGGATATTAAAGACAAATAGCAGGGGACTTTTTTACCCATTAAGAGGATCACAGCACCAAAGGACACGCCTTCAGACTAGTAGAAAATAACTTTAATTTGAAGCAGCGTAGGTGTTTCTTCACACTGCTGGGTGATGTTGTGATGACTGATTCTGTTAATGCATTTAAGATTGGCTTGGATGATTTCTTTGACAGGCATAATATCAAAGGCTATTGTGATACTAAACTCTATAGTTAGTATTGATATGGGTATATATAATTTATGTGAAGATATGGAGGGCTGTGTGCATGGATGCTGGGTTTCATTTGGAGTGGCTGAACCTTATGGACTTTGTCTTTTTTCAACACAATTTAACTATGTAAGAGAAGACAGATTGCACTAGGTAAGAGTATAGGTGCATCATTATTTATAAGGACAGTCATGGCAAGGACCATTGTGTAGGGTTTACTTTAACATGCACAATTTTAATTAAAAACTCCTCAGCGGGTTTAGGAATGTGTTTTGAGCAATGCCCTTTTTGTATGTGTTTGTTACTGCTTTAGTCATATAACTAGCACTTCTGTAGTACTTTTAAGTTGCAGGGCTTCATTAATTATGCCTCATTCAGTTAGAGCTTCAGACAATCCACTTCACAATCTGAACTCTCCAAAGTGGGCCACATCATCTTGCTCTTGATATAGTAGATGAGGCAGTATGTTTGATATACCGTAACCTGGCATGAAAATAAATTCAACACTTTTCTTCTGCAAAAAAGAGGCATATGAGGTGTATATGTAATTTCCTGCTGTTGCTCCTGAACTTCACTCCTCAATGTCAACTGTTCCTGTGCTATGCAGAGGATCATAACATAGTCTCCTTCACACTACATGGATGACCTATCAAGCAGGGCTGGAAATAGAGGCAGGCGAGGCATATGCCTATGATGCAAAGGTAGAGGGGCACCAGATACTTACATCTTATGCTGCCGTCCCCTAGTTCAGACCCTTGTGTCCCCCACCTGTGGCAGCAATTAGTGTATGTGCACTTGATGGCATGTGTGCTCTTCTGTGCACCTGCATGCCCTCTGCCGAGCATGTGTACGCACACTTGGTCAAGCATGCGCACATGGAGGGGCAGTGTAATCAGCTGGGTTGCTTCAAACACCCAGCCAACTTGGCCCAGCACTGCCTTGAAGAACCATTGAACTTCCCCAATTAATTCAATGTTAGCCAGCAATCTGCTGGGTTTCAATATCAGCACACAATTTTCACTGAATTCTGGCACACCTCCCAACCAATACCTACATTTATGAAAATAAAGACATAAATAAACTTTATGTGGCAGATGCTGACAACCAGAAGGAATGGGGCACCAATTGTTTCTAGGTTTAACTTGATAATTTAGTGTAAGTGATAATTTAGGAAATGTTGAAAAGCTTCTTAATATTTGGAAGTAAATGATTTGGCAAAGAAATAATCAATTCAAGAGAGCATTTTATGGGGAAAAAAACAAAATGTATAATTCCGGTCCAATCCATGTAATGTATGCCAAATATCTAGTAGGGACCAAGCATTTTGATCAATGCTATGAGAGACTGTGAAGAGTTAAACTAGTGTAACGAGGTTTGGGCTAGTTTAGGATACATACAATTATAACTAGAATTAATACAAAGTGAAAACAACACCTCGTGTTTGGAATGATATGTAATAATACATAAATAAATACATGAATGTTGCAGTGGAATTGTGTGTTCAAACTCAGTTTTTTAAGCAAGTGATGAAATCTGTTGGTAATCACTCTATATTGAGCTGTGAAGCAAATTGGGATTCTCAATAACATATATAACTCCTGGCATAAAGTTCATGTGACAATGTAGTTCAGTTGAGGTCTGGTTATTATAATCTTTCAAGAGTATTTTTTAATATACTTGCAAGGTCTTTTTTATATATGCAGTTAATAATTTCAGATTACGTTTGTACCATGCCCTTTACTGATTGGAGACTGCCTGGAATTCAAATATCAAATAGATGCAATAAAAAAGTCATTTCACAAGACTGACCACAAGGGTTTATACAGCAACTGCATACCCTTAGTGAGTTGCAGTTGTTTGTACCAGAAGAGTACAGTAGTATACATTAATATAGTATAGATAGGAAGTTCATAGGTTCATAGATAGGAAGAACTCCAAGTGTCCCTCTGAGAATAAAATCTGCTAGATGTAGATGGGATATGACTTGACTAGCTTTGCAAAGCTAATTGTCTGTAACCTCAAGCAAGAAACGCAAATCAGACAGGTCTTGGGCATTGGTAGAGGCAAAGGGCAGTACCCTATGATATGGAAGTAGTCCACATTTTTGCAGGTACTTAGTGAAGTCAATCAGTGCACACAGATTGGTCTGCTGTTGGGTATACGCTACCAGGTTGGGGGTTCAGGCTGGGCTTACAATATCAGTCAGTGTCAGTGGCAAATTAATACTTGTAGTTCAGGTAGGCCACAGATGATACAATACACCATTTTCTAGTCTGATGGCAGGGGAATATAAGGTGGGATGTTGCTGTTGGTGTCCCAAATATGACACATCTACAAGTACAATGCTTGTCCTGAGCCTAGTTTATGCTTGCAATTCCAAGTGGAATCTGTGTGTTTGTCATTGTTTGTGCTGTAGTGGCTTCAGCTTGGAGAATATTTTTTTAGAGTAGTGGGTGCCACATTTCCAAGACTCAATCATAGATTTTTGATGAGTTTGAAAAGTATTATACTGTATGTTTTTTCACTCACTGAGGCAAAATAATTCTTCACTCTCTGAGAAATGAGTCAACCAAGGCATAGGTTGTGGTGAGGAAAGCAATTTTACTGCTAGTAGTCTTAATGTCATTGGCTAGAAGACATTTTTCAGTCATGAATTAACTTTTTTGTCTTGTATAGTCCAAGTTGACTAAAAATGGGATGTCTCTTTTTTTGGTGCTTTCCTGTATGCTTTCTCTGGTAGATTTATAGAGTACAGGTATGGGACCTGTTATCCAGAATGCTCGGGACTTTCTGGATAACAGATATTTCTGTAATTTGGATCTTCATAAACTAAGTCTACTAGAAAATTATGGAAACATTAATTAAACCCATAAGGTCTGTTTTTTCTTATAATAAGGATTAATTATATTTTAGTTTGGATGACGTAAAAGGGAAAGTTTTATTATTACAGAGAAAAAGGAAATCAATTAAAAAATGTAGATCATTTGATTATAATGGAGTCTATGAAGACAGCCTTTCCATAATTCTGAGCTTTCTGGATAACCGGTTTCCGGATAACGGATCCCATACCTGAACTATATTTTTAAGTTTAAACCACAAAAATCTTCTTAAAAGACATATATGATAATTGGCCTTTTTTGGATATTCTTGGTGTTCAAAGTTTGTGTTTTAGTAATGTGGAGACCTAAGAGCTTTATTGGGTAAATGCTGTATATTCAATCAACATTAATGCAGAGTGGATTGTGCACTTTCAAAGTTTTCCTAAATCAATTATCATTTCCTTTGTCTTTGAGGCGTCAAGTATGAGGTTATTTGTTTTGCTATACTACATAATGTCATTAATTACTTGTCCTGATAAGTCTCAGTACAGTAGTATCATCTGTGAAGTTGGTATAGTTGTCAACATCATTGGTGTGTTAGTAGAATAGTTTAGGGCTCAAACAGCATCCCTGGGGTTATGTCATGCTAAAGGAGACCTTGCATGTGGTGCGCTCTTCGGTTTTACAGTCTACAGCCTTTGGGTCAAAAAAATCTAGTACAGTGTATTCAACTGCAGAGGCATGAGGATACACATTGCAGACTACAGTTATGTAGTGCAAGAACAAATACATCTTCTGTTAATATGTTTGGTAGCAATGAATTTCAGAGTCTTTGGTATAATAGAATTGACAACTGTGATAAGTTTCTCAAGACATTATGGCAGTTGAGGTTGATGCAATTTATTTGGAATTGTTTACATCAGGTATCTTTAGTTTCTTTGGTATTTGTTGAAGTTTTGAAGTAGAGTAGTACAGTGACATGTTGCAGGTAGATACTGACCCTGAAGTTAGAGAGGTGCACTGACATGATGTGAAGAAATTGACTCTAAAGACTGAAGTCTATGTACTTACACAATTACAAACTGACAAAGTTTATGCTTCCATAACTTGATCAGCAAAGATCAGTAACACCTTTTAGTGATCACTTTTGGGCAGGGCTGGGCCAGGCAGGCCGGGTGCCCCAAGCACCCCCGCGGTGGAGGGGGGCAACGCGTGCGTACTTGAGCGTGAGCATGTGCGGAAACAAATGCACAGGCGAACAGAGCAGGACTACTCTGGCTGGACTGGGGTAGGTAGCAGGGAAAGTATGTGCCTGGCGCTCCCCAAGCTTTGCACTCTAGACAAATGCCTCTTCTGCCCACCCCTGGTTCCAGCCCTGCTGATTTGCATGAATTGGCCTCTTGGCATTATTTGTTCATCCAGCATTATGAATTAGAAGGACTCATAGTAACCATTGGTAACTTTTAGATTGTTCTGAATTTGATAATTTCATCAATGTTGCCTGTCTCATATCACACAGTGAAATTACTGAGTTCTAGGGATATGTGCATTTTGGTTATATTACATATATTGCCTTATATGTTTAATATTAAACAACGTTTTGCCAACCCTGGAGCCACAAATACATTTCTTAGATTATCTGAAACATACATTTTTCTATATTCATGTAAATTGTCTAAATTTTGTAAATGTGTGTGCTAGCAATGCTGCCTATCCTTGTCTCTAAAAGAGCGCAAAAGCTAAGCCTGGGTGTTGAAGGTGGGTGGCATTGCATAGACTGCTTAAGGGTGGCAGAATCACCCCTGCACCCAGTATTTGGATGTGTATATGGAGTACTTGCTAAATAGGTAGAAATAATTTTTCACATTTCTATGACTCAGTAGTAATGTCATAGAAATTACACAAAATAGTGGATTCAGTGCATCCCTATTTATAATAAATAACTATGGATTCTGTTATTTTTCCACTACACAAAAAAAATTCTGTGCACTACTTTTATTGCCCAACTTCCTGGTTCTGTCAAGTCACTGTTTAGAGGAGGAATGGGTATCCATACAAATCACCAATATACAGATAAGCCCTCTGCAAAGCCTGCAACTTAGGGTAGGGAGGAATTTGTTCACACAGAGCTCATAAATAATGTAATCAACCCCTCTTTACAGGGGGGGGGGAGGTTCAGGGAAAAATTAAATTAGATTTACAGTTCTGTTCTACTTATTATGCTCATGTTAAAAAAAGGGTGTATATAGGTGTATACATAGACATTTTTGATTGTGCTTCCCTTAACTTAGTAACATGTGATTGCTAATAAATACCATAGTAGCACTATACAGTGTAGTAATATATATAGACCGATTGTAATTAATCCTTAGGTAGAAGGTATCCTGAGTTTTTATGACTCCTTCAAAGGAGCTCATCCTGTCTTGTAATAAAATGCAAGATAAGAAATAGGTGGGACACATTCCAAGAGACCATCTGGAGAGGGTCTTTTACATTTCAAAGAGGAACGGTTTGTACAGTTGTTATTGGGAAAAGGGACATCTAAAGAAATTAGCTGGTTTTCCTGTTTAACTTGTCATCAGCCAATCAGAACAGCTTGAGTCCCTAAGCTGGTGGCCTTGTCACCACAGGGTACAAACCATCCTGGCCTCCTCGTCTGAGCCTCTGGCTGCTCACTAAATAACTTCTTTCAATCCTAAAGTGACTATAACCGAACTGCCCTTGCATTTACTTAATTTATTCTGGAACCTTCCATTGTTCCAGGCCCTATGGGGCACCACTGTACTTTCTCCAGCAGGTGTGCAGCCCAAAGAGACTGAGCACATGGGACCTTTTATAAAATTGAATAGTGACATCTACTAGCCAGTCACTGAACTGCCAGCAGAATACTTTCACACAGGAAAAGGGAACAGCTTCCCTCTCTATAACTAAGGACCCAATCTAGCTGACTAAGTTGTGCCTAGGGGACCAAAGGACCTAAACGTCGGCATAACCTATAACCTCCTACAATAAACTATATAAATAGTGGATTACTGACATAATTTAAATTTGCAAAGTATTTTGTCTCACCTCCTAGGGTGGCAGAAACCAATAGGTGCGTGCCATACTTCTTTATGATGGTCTCTGTTATCTGTTGTGAGGAAGGCCTCCGGCCTAGTTGTCGTAAGCTCTGCTGAAATCCAGGCATTAACGGTAAAGGATGACGGAGTGGCTCCTTTCGGTCCACTGCCACGTTTCTCACCTTCCAGCGGGCAAATTCCCTGTATAAAAAAATATACAAAAAGAAGAAATCAGTCCCAGAAAATACCTAAGATTATATTATTACAAGGTATGCCAATCTGAGTTGCATCATGATAAAATAGGAGTGGCTACATATATTTTAAAGGGGTTGTTAACCTTCCAAACACTTTTTTCAATTCAGTTGTTTTCAGAATGTTCACCAGAAATAAAGAATTTCTTCAATGGCTTTCATTTGTTATTTTTAAGATTAAAATATAAAGTTTAATGTTCCTTTCTCTGTAGTTTCAGTCTGGCAGCTCAGTTATCCAGGTGCAGATTATGAACTTTTACAACTTGCTACATTTCGGGGATAGTTTATCAAAATCCGAAAAGTTCTCACTATTTTCTGAAAACTACCCCAAATCCGCACAGACTTTCCCCCCTTATTTATCCATACATTTTTCCGAAAATGTCTTGACAGGGAAAAAACTCGATAAAGTTGTGAGAAGATCAGAATCGTACGAGTTTTTTGGATTTGTTGTCGTAAACTGTGATATTTTGGATTTAACAACCAAAACCTCTGACTTTTTTGGCTTATTGACTAAAACCCAGCACAGATAAGGATATCAAAGGAAAATGGAGAAAGAAGAAGCTGCACTCGTACATTTCGATGCAGTGTACCCAAAGTACCTCCAATCTTTTACTGGTGTGGAGTGCAAAAAATCAAGAGTTTTAGAGGCCTTAAGTCCCTTTCGTCAGTGATCAAGTTGATCACTGCCGAAGGGGGCGTGAGACCTCTGAAAACATTTGAATTTTTTCCAAATAGACTTTGACAGTGGGACCCATGCAGACTTTTTATTCATTTATTTTTTCTATATTTTTCATATATTCTTTATATGTTTTTTTGTTTTTTAACTATAATGTTTTTTTGCACTCTTTATGTCTTGAGATTTTAGTTTTTTTCATAATTTAGCTCTCCCTGTGGGGGGATTTGCACTTGATTTGCACTAGTGTTTTCAATCATTATGGTGAATTTGTTTGAATAACGTTCAAATAATAGTGTCCATTTGACTCATAAGTAATTGAATTTTCTAAGGCACATT
The DNA here is from genome assembly GCF_017654675.1 of Xenopus laevis. Classification (NCBI taxonomy): domain Eukaryota; kingdom Metazoa; phylum Chordata; class Amphibia; order Anura; family Pipidae; genus Xenopus; species Xenopus laevis. The sequence goes on from NC_054386.1 coordinate 46,670,794, forward strand.
TTACACGGAGGATTATGTATGGATGTAACGATTACACTTATGAATGGTAGGATGATGGGTTCCCTCGATAATTTGTTGCACACAGTTAAGATTTACACATACTGAGAGCTCACGGTCCCAGGTATATGTATATGATGGGTTTGACAAATGCCCATGGGTTAAAATAGCCACACTTTCAACTTCAGGGTTACATCTAGATTGTGATACTGTAAGGTACCTGTAACCGCAGCCGAGGCGCAGACACGGGGGTGCTTAGGTTCCTGAGGATTCCCGGCGTCTGTCGCGCGCGCACGCGCTTCTTTGCGCGGGCGCGCGTCCGTTCATTCGGACGCGCGCGCGTCGACGCTGCGTCATTACGTTTTTGGCACCAAACTTGTCCCTATAAAAAGACGTCAGCAAGAGCAAACAGTGCTTGGTGATTTCCTTGCTAGTGCTTGTTACTGTGTTCTCTGATTATTCTTTGGATTTGTCTTTCTTGTTACCGACCTCGGCCTGACCTGGACTTCGATTACCTTCTGCCTGCCTTCGACCTCGGCCTGTTCCTGACTACGAGTATTTCTGCCTGCCTACTGACCTATTGCCTGATTCCCGTCTACGAATATCTTCTGCCTGCCTCCGACCTCTGCCTGTCCCTGACTACGTTTACCTCTGCCCGCCTACCGACTCTCTGCCTGTTCTCCGACCACGCTTTTGACTTGCATCTATTCCTTCGGGTCAAGTTCAGCAAGCTGTACACTAACAGCAGTTCTAACTGCTCTTCCTATTGAATCTCCAAAAGAGCCTGACAGAATCACCAAGCCAAAATGGAGCATTCGGAAGAGTTGCCTACCCTGGTCGACTTGTCTCAACAAATCGTTTCACTCACCCAGGTAGTGAGAGAACTGCGGGGAGATTATTTGCATGTACAGGAACAGTTGCAAGATTTACAGATTTCTGCGATTCCTTCAGTCGCTCCCACATCTGGGCAATCAGGTGCTGCCGCCGGAGGAGCAACTTCTTCTTCTCATGAACCTAAGGTAGCTATGCCTGACAAGTTTTCTGGGGACCGAAGGACTTTTAGAACCTTTATTAATAGTTGCCGTCTTCTGTTTACATTGAAACCTCAGTCTCATGCTACCGATCAGATCCGGGTGGGAGTGATGATTTCTTTGCTTCAAGGGCAACCTCAGGCGTGGGCTCATCGTTTATTGGAGCAAAATAGTCCCCTCTTGGCTATGACAGATTCCTTCATTCAGGCCCTGTCTAAAATCTATGAAGACCCTCACCAAGTAGATACAGCTGAGGCAGCTCTACGAAACCTTCGTCAGCTCCGTCGTCCAGTAGAAGAGTATGTGGCTGAGTTTCCCTGCTGGGCTCCAGATACCCTCTGGAATGACAGAGCCCTTCGACATCAATTTCGTATGGGACTGTCCGACACCCTAAGGGATGTATTGGCAAGGGTTGGTTTACCTTCTTCCCTGGAGGAAGTGATTTCCCTCGCTATTCAAATCGACCAGAGACTCAGGGAGAGGCGCCAAGAAAGAGGTGTCACCTCATCTACTCCGGACTGGGTGCTCCCTACTGCTCATCCTCCAGTTTTCCCAATTTCTCCTTCCTCTGACCCAGAACCCATGCAACTTGGTGTGGTCCGTAAGGCATTTTCGGTGGAGGAGAGACTTCGACGTAGACGTTTAAATCTATGTTTGTACTGTGGCCTGGCTGGACACCTGCTTAAGAATTGTCCCACACGACCTGATGGTAAAATTCCTTCATCTCAAACTTACAAGTTGCCCTGCATTCCTTCGCTGCAATCTTATATTCTACTTCATCTCTCGTTTCAGTGGAACCAAAGAAGGTTTGAAGTGGATGCCGTGGTGGACTCAGGAGCCTGTGGATGTTTTATTAATCAGGCTTTTGCAGATCTTCATTTGATTCCGCTCATTCCCAAGACCCAGCCCATTCCTGTCAAGATGGCGGATGGAAATTTTGTTGCTTCAGGACCAGTATCCTTGGAGACCCCACATATTTTGACCTTTTCTGTTCAGGGGCATTTTGAGTTATTAAAATTTGATGTGATGGAAAATCTTCTCTTCCCTGTCATTCTTGGAATTCCTTGGTTAAGAAGTCACAATCCCTGTATTGATTGGCAGTCTGGGACACTTGTTTTTAATTCTAATTACTGCCGTGAAAATTGTCTTCCTTCCTCACAAGTTTTAGGCCTCACCACTGTGGATGATGAGACTTTTCAGTTGGTCCCTCATGTGTATCACGATTTTTTAGATGTCTTCAGTAAGAAAGCAGCGGACTCCCTTCCTCCACACAGAAGTTATGATTGTCCTATCGATTTACTTCCCGGTGCAGCCATCCCTTTCAGAAAAATTTATCCTTTATCCGAACCTGAACTGGCTACTTTAAAGGATTACATCGATGAAAACCTTGCTAAGGGTTTTATCCAACATTCTACTTCTCCCGCTGGAGCAGGCATCTTCTTTGTCGAAAAGAAAGACCATTCTTTAAGACCATGCATCGACTTCCGAGAACTCAATAAAATAACTATCAAGAATCGTTATCCGTTACCCCTCATTCCTGATCTTTTTCAAAGACTTTGTCGTGCTAAAATCTTTTCAAAGTTTGATCTCAGGGGAGCCTATAATTTGGTTCGTATTCGTGAGGGAGATGAGTGGAAGACTGCTTTCCGTTCTCGTTATGGTCATTTCGAATATACTGTTATGCCTTTCGGTATTTGCAACGCTCCTGCCACTTTTCAGCACTTTGTCAACGACATCTTTCATGATCTGTTGGACCAGTTCGTCATTGTCTATCTTGATGATATTCTAATTTTCTCTAATTCCTTGGAAGAACACCGGCTTCATATAAGAGAGGTGTTACTTCGCCTCAGACAAGATCAACTTTATGCCAAGGCCTCCAAATGCGAGTTTGAGAGATCCAGCATTGAATTTTTGGGTTTTTTAGTTTCCGATCAAGGTTTCAAGATGGATTCCAAGAAAGTAGAGGCAGTTGTTAACTGGCCCCCGCCTGTGGATCGTAAGGGTATTCAACGTTTTGTAGGGTTTGCTAACTTTTACAGAAGGTTCATCAAGGGTTTTTCTTCTATTATCAAACCTCTCACCGATCTTACAAGCAGTAAAATTAAATTTTTCTGGTCTCCGGCTGCTCAACAAGCTTTTGAATGTCTAAAGAAGTTGTTTGTCTCTGCCCCCATTCTTGTACATGCTGATGTATCCAAACCCTTTATTCTTGAAGTTGATGCCTCGGAGGTGGCCATTGGAGCAATTCTTTCCCAACGCACAGGACTTAAGGACATTTTACATCCAGTAGCCTTCTTTTCTAAGAAATTATCCCAGACTGAAAGAAATTATGACGTGGGAGATCGGGAACTGTTAGCTATTAAAGGAGCCTTAGAAGAATGGCGACATCTTTTAGAGGGAGCGGTGCATCCAATGATGATTTTTACTGACCACAAAAATTTAGAATATTTACGCACAGCAAAAAGATTAAATCCTCGACAAGCAAGATCTATTTCATTGTCCCGGTCTTCTGCCTATCATCCACAGACTAATGGCCAAACCGAGAGAACCAATCAGACTCTTGAACAATATATTCGTACTTTTTCTTCTTATCTCCAGGACAATTGGTTTTCACTTCTTCCCTGTGCTGAGTTCTGTTATAACAACTCTATACATTCTTCCACAGGTCAAACACCATTCTTCTCTAATGTGGGATTCCATCCTATTATGTTTCCAGATATCTTGCCTGAAATAACCCTTCCTTTGCTCCAGGATCGTTTGAAGTTTTTGAAGCAAAACTCTGAGACTCTGAAGATACACATCAGCAAGGCTCAACAAAACTTTAAGATCTTTGCAGATCGAAGACGAGGGGAGGATCCGGAATTCAAGGTGGGTGATAAAGTTTGGCTGTCTACATTGAATCTACGCCTTTCTAACCCCTCCAAGAAGCTGGCTCCGAAGTTTCTGGGACCCTTTTCTGTTAAAAGAGTTGTTAACCCTGTCTCTTTTGAACTTGATTTACCAAAGTCCTTGAAAGCTTATCCTGTTTTCCACTCTGCTCTGCTCAAGAGGGTTGTTCCAAATACTTTTCATGGTCGTATCCTTCCTCCTCCTCCTGTGGATTCTTGTCAAGGCGACGCGGAATTTGAGGTGGAGAAGATTCTAGCTTCAAGGCTTCGAGGCAGGAGATTACAGTATCTTGTCAAGTGGAAAGGATTTCCTAACGAAGAGAATTCCTGGGAACCAGTGGAAAACGTTCATGCTCCGAGGTTGGTTTCAGCTTTCCATAGGAGTCACCCTGAGAAGCCTGCTGAAGACGTCCTGAGGCCGCCCCTCAGGGGGGGGCAATGTAAGGTACCTGTAACCGCAGCCGAGGCGCAGACACGGGGGTGCTTAGGTTCCTGAGGATTCCCGGCGTCTGTCGCGCGTGCACGCGCGTCTTTGCGCGGGCGCGCGTCCGTTCATTCGGACGCGCGCGCGTCGACGCTGCGTCATTACGTTTTTGGCGCCAAACTTGTCCCTATAAAAAGACGTCAGCAAGAGCAAACAGTGCTTGGTGATTTCCTTGCTAGTGCTTGTTACTGTGTTCTCTGATTATTCTTTGGATTTGTCTTTCTTGTTACCGACCTCGGCCTGACCTGGACTTCGATTACCTTCTGCCTGCCTTCGACCTCGGCCTGTTCCTGACTACGAGTATTTCTGCCTGCCTACTGACCTATTGCCTGATTCCCGTCTACGAATATCTTCTGCCTGCCTCCGACCTCTGCCTGTCCCTGGCTACGTTTACCTCTGCCCGCCTACCGACTCTCTGCCTATTCTCCGACCATGCTTTTGACTTGCATCTATTCCTTCGGGTCAAGTTCAGCAAGCTGTACACTAACAGCAGTTCTAACTGCTCTTCCTATTGAATCTCCAAAAGAGCCTGACAGATACTGACACAAAAGGGTTTACTGGGGGGGGGGGGGGTAAAGCCCGCAAAAGATATCCAATTTGCAGAAGCTGGGCTCTCACCTGATGATTAAAGGATGTGAATAAACGCAGGGACCATTAACCCGCTTAGTGAGTGGTATTTTTAAAAACTGATAAAACAATTAGTATAAACAGTGACAAATCTCCGTGCAGGCCTGATAGTCTAAAGCTCCCCATAGACGCGACGATTCTTCTTGCCGAACGACTGATTTTAGGGTAGTCCGACCAATCCTTCGAAATTATCGTGTGGTTAGTGGGATTCGAACGATCGTACATCTTCAATTTTTTGGCCGACATCTGTCAGGAAATTGATCGGCCAGGTCAAAAAATCTTTGTCGGTCCCAGTGCAATCTATCTATGTTTGCAGGGCCAAACAGGCAGCTCCCCTTTGTTTTCCTGGCAAATTGGTCTTTTTAGTTGATGGTCAATTCGTATGATCGTACAATCGTTGCGAGAAAATCGTGGTCTCACGATGAGGATCGGATCTTTTAAAAATCTCAACATCTATGGCCAGCTTTACTCAATTTTAGGATGTTTTTTGTAACAGTGTTCAATGATATGCTGAATAATCATGTAGATCAGTGCTGTCCAATTTATATGGTACAGAGGGCTGGAATTTTTCTAATCTGCATGGTGGAGGGCCGATAATGGAAGTCCGTGTTAGCCACTCCCTGTTTTAGACCACATCCACTTTAAACCACACCCATGTTACCGCAAGACCATGCCCACATTAATAGCACACCAAAAAAACAGATGTTTGGTGCTCACTGCAGGGATTAGGGCCGGAACTAGGGCTAGGCAGAGTAGACGGCTGTCTAGGACGCCATCATTGAGGGGCGCACTTTTAATGAGGGGTTTTTTTTTCATTTTTTCTAGCTTTTATTTAAGAATTTGTTTCAGTAATCATGGTCACTCAGTCGGTGGAATCTCCCATCTTCACCTTCTTCCTCTTGCCAGCAATTGATAGTAATAATGGGTGGCAGAGAGACGCAGAGAGCTGGCGGCCTGCTCGGTGGGGCTCACGCTTGCTGCTCTCAGCCTTATACAGTTGCACTGAACAGAAGACATTCTTTCTATTACTGTGAAAGTGTGAAGCTTCCTGCTGGCACGGCCAGGTACAGATTTGGGCCGGGGGCCATATGTTTGCTGTTGCTGCTGGGCTGGGCACTGGCACAGGTACATAAATACTTGGGGGCAATATGATGTGATCAGATTTATTTTTGGCTCAAAAAAGTTGTCATATCAAGACATATCCTATCCATATGCCTCCTCTTCCCCTGTGTATAATATAATACCCCAGCATATGATTAAACACCTTAGGGGCCCCTAACAATAATTTTCAAATGCTAACAAGCCCCAGAACCGATACCAGGCTTATGTTCCGTAGAGATCATAGGTCAGGCAGAGTATGCCAACACAGGGTCATCAGGAAGGCAGAACAGAGCAGGAGACAGGAAAATCAGGACCACTCTAATATGTACTACATACAGTGACACAGTGCTGGTGCCCCATTAGCATTTTGAACAGATGAACAATGTGGGCAGTTTCAGTCTGGGTCTCAGGTGTGAACAGTACAGGGCTGTAGGGGTGTGAACGATAGAGGTGTCACAAGTGTGAACAATGCAGGGGGGGTCGCATGTGTGAAAAATACAGGGGATTAGTTTGAATTTGATGTTTAAACAATGCAGGGGCCAGTTAATCTCTGTAGTGATACCTTTTAAATTTTACATAATATGGTAAACAGACAATGCAGGCAGACTTTGATGTGGAGGGCCATATAAAGGGGACAGTTGGACAGCCCTGATGTAGATACAATATTACTAATAAATTGCAACATAGTTATACAATTTTGTGTTTTTATCTGGAGAAGGGATATATTGTTTTAAATGTGATGATTTATAACTGCTATTTATATACGTGCTCTGCAGTTTTTAGATCTGTCTGTATGTAATGAGCAATATTTAAATTATGTTAAATTTGTCTAGTTTCCCGCAAATGCTTATATTTATGTGCAATTTTAATGACTATTAGACACTTTGAGAAAGGCCTCGGAGGACGCTGAAACGCCGAAACCAAATTTTTTAATATAGGAAATTCAGCTTGTAAAGTTATCAGAAGAGGTATTTTGCTACACCTTGTAGCTGGCTACTTACTGCCACCTGAAGTAATTTCATAAATTCATCATGGCAGGAATGGCACTGGTTGTAGGAATGCAACTTCAAAGACTTATTTTGGATGAAGAGAGAATACATTTTGGACGAAGCAATCCAGAGTTTCACATTTATCATAACAAAATTGTGGCAGACTTTCAATATTTGCACTCTCTAAAAATCACATTGGTTACACTACATACATAAGTATCACAATATAAATAAAAATATACACAAGAACATAAATCAGTTTGAATAATACAGCCTTGCATTTTGAGTTTATATCAATAGGGACCCCACCTGTAGATTTTATATCTGGTAGAGTAGCCCTGCCGATGCCTCTCCACAAAGGACAGGTAGCTGCGTGAGTGATGGAATGGACCTCGGTCTGAGATGAGCCAATCAAACTCTTTGGGGACATGTTGTTGAGATTGTACTGATTCCTGCACAGTGATCTGCTCCCAAATAAACAGGAAGGAGATCAACTTGACCAGACGCCAGCTCATGCTTCTCCCTCAGCCACTTCCCTCTCATTCTTGCTCCATTCTATGGAGTCCTGTTGAAGAAAAAAAACATTTTTTATTCTAAGCTATTGCATACATCAATAATATGAGTTCAATTAAAATACTAAACAACGTATAAATGTATGGATATCATTTCTGATCAACACATTACTTTTCTATGGTAAAATATCCACAGTAAAGTTTCAGATCCTTAATAAGTGCCACACAAGATAACAGATTTTATATTTTTAAAACAATTTGTCTATAATGAGGTCTAATGTACTTGTTAAGTGTAAATCATGTCCCCTCGCATCTTTTTTTTCCATAGAAAACAACCCCAAACTTGACAGTCGACGCTCATAATTGCAGTCTTCCATCCCTCTAACTAGTTTGGTTGCACGCCTCTGCACTCTCTCCAGCTCATTTAAATCCCTCTTAAGGACTGGAGCCCAAAACTGCACTGCATACTTCAGACGAGGCCTTACCAGGGACCTATAAAGAGGCATAATTATGTTTTCATCCCTTGAGTTAATGCCCTTTTTTATGCAAGACAGAACTTTATTTGCTTTAGTAGCCACAGAATGACACTGCCCAGAATTAGACAACTTGTTATCTACAAAAACCCCTAGATCCTTCTCATTTAAGGAAACTCCCAACACACTGCTATTTAGTGTATAACTTGCATTTATATTATTTTTGCCAAAGTGTATAACCTTGCATTTATCAACATTGAACCTCAGTTTCCAGTTTGCTGCCAAGTTTTCCAGTTTAGACAAATCACTCTGCAAAGTGGCAGCATCCTGCATGGAACCTATAGTTCTGCACAATTTAGTATCATCTGCAAAAATAGAAACAGTTCTTACAATGCCCACCTCCAGGTCATTAATAAACAAGTTGAAAAGCAAGGGACCTAGTACAGAGCCCTGCGGTACTCCACTAACAACACTGGTCCAATTAGAAAATGTTCCATTTACCACCACTCTTTGTAGTCTATCTTTAGCCAGTTCTCTATCCAGGTACAAATACTATGTTCCAGGCCAACATTCCTTAATTTAACCAGTAACCTTTTGTGTGGCACTGTATCAAATGCTTTAGCAAAGTCTAAGTAAATCACATCTACTGCCATCCCAGAATCGAGGTCTCTACTTACATTCTCATAAAAAGAAATTAAGTTAGTCTGGCAAGATCTATTACGCATAAAACCATGCTGGCACAAACTCATAGTATTATGATTTGCTATGAAGTCCAGTATCTTATCCTTTATTAACCCTTCGAAAAGCTTTCCTACCACTGACGTCAGACTAATTGGTCTATAGTTTTGAGGCTGAGAACGGGATCCTTTTTTGAATAGAGGCACCACATTAACAATTCGCCAGTCTCTCAGCACTATGCCAGATCTCAATGAATCCTGAAAAATTAAGTAAAGAGGTTTGGCAATCACAGAGCTAAGCTCGCTAATTACCCTGGGATGAATACCATCTGGCCCTGGACCTTTGTTAATCTTAACATGTTCCAGTCCTTTTGAATTTCTTCATGTGTGAACCATTCATCATTAGTTGTATTACTAGAATTGGGACTGTTAAGAAGGAAACCTTCACTTACCGGTTCCTCATTTGTGTAGACAGATGAAAAATATGAGTTCAGAATCTGTGCTTTTATTTTGTTTTCATCAACCAGCTGACCCCCCTCTGATAGTAAGGGTCCCACCCCTTCCTGCTTAATTTTTTTACTATTAACATATTTAAAAAATAATTTTGGATTTTTTTTACTGCTTGCTGCAATTTCCTTTTCTATATCAATTTTAGCTTGCCTAATAGCTTCTTTGCTGTCAGGGAGCCGGGAGGTCCCTCCAGGGAGGTAGTCAGGATCGAGGAGGAAGCCCTCTTGAGGGAGCAAGGTCGCGGTGTCCAAAGGGTTAATCAAAAGAGTAGTCGAGATCCAGGCAAGAGTTCACAGGTAGGCAGAAATCAGCAAAGTCCAAAGTCCAGGCAAAGGGTCAGGAAAAGAATCAGGAACAAGATTTAGCAATTAAGCTCGCAGGAAACCCAGGATATACTTAGGGAAAGTATTCCTATACTTGGGCGCCATTCAGGCGTCTAGATGGCGTTTTTATTTTGAATTTGGCGCCATTGTCATTGACGTCCTTGCGCCAACGTCAGCGCACTGACGTCATCGCGCCGGCGCCGCTACCCACGTGGCGGCCATGGGCGCCGCCATTTTGGGAGCGACGCCGGCAGGAGAGGACGCGCCGCTCGGAGCTCCAGGACCTGCTCCGGGCGGCGATCGTGACAGTACCCCCCCCCCTCACGGGGGGCCTCTGGACCACCAGGACTTGGCTTCTGGGGAAATTTAGAGTGGAAATCCCTCACAAGACGAGGAGCATGCACATCAGAGTGTCCTTCCCAGGAGCATTCTTCAGGGCCAAAGCCCTTCCACTTGATGAGGTACTGAAGAGAGCCCCTGGAGATTCTGGAGTCAAGGATCTTCTCCACCTCATATTCTTGTTGACCATCTACAGAAATAGTAGGAGGGGGAGACTGGTTCACAGAAAAGCGGTTGGAGGTAGCGGGTTTCAGCAAAGAGACATGAAACACGTTGGGAATTCGCATCTCAGGGGGATGCTGAAGTCTGAAAGCCACAGGATTGATCACCTCCGAGATGGAGAATGGACCCACAAACTTCGGACCCAACTTAGGAGATGGCACCTTCAACCGAATGTTCCTGGAAGACAACCAGACTTTATCACCAACCTTGTAGGGAGGAGAGGGTCTATGTCTACAGTCTGCAAACGTCTTGTGAACCAGAGCGCTCTTCTCTAAGTTCGACTTGGTTGCAGCCCAAATAGCAGACATGTGGGCTGCATGGTCATCAGCAGCCGGGACGTCAGACAACACAAAGTCTTGAGGAAAGGCTTGAGGATGCTGACCATACACCGACATGAACGGAGACCTTCCAGTGGAAGTGTGGCATGCATTATTATGAGCAAATTCTGCCCATGGGAGGAGATCAGACCAGTCTGAATCTTGACAAAGGGAGACGTGATTCCTCAAGAACTGTTCCAAAGCTTGGTTTACTCGTTCAGCTGCTCCATTAGTCTGGGGATGATAAGCAGAGGAGAACTGGAGAGTAATACCCAGATCTTTGCACAGGGAACGCCAAAACTTAGCAGTAAACTGAGAACCTCTGTCAGAGACCACTTCCGCAGGAAAACCATGCAGACGGAAAATATACTGGATGAAGAGCTAAGACAACTCCACAGCAGAGGGAAGCTTCCGCAGGGGAATGAAATGGGACATCTTACTGAAGCGGTCAATCACCACCCAAATAACAGTGTTACCACTAGAGGGGGGAAGTTCAACAATAAAGTCCATTGCTAAATGAGTCCATGGACGATATGGGATAGGCAATGGTTGTAATAACCCACTGGGGCGAGAATGGCTAGGTTTGGATGTAGCACAAACGGTACAAGCAGCAACAAAGTCTTTGAAATCTTTTCGGATAGTCGGCCATCAGACTAAACGTCGAAGGAGTTCAAGAGTCTTTTCGGGACCAGGATGTCCTGCTTGCTTGGAACAGTGGGTCTGTTAAAGAATGGGCAGACGTAACTCAGAGGGAACAAACGCCATCCCAATGGGGATATCAGGAGGAGCAGAAGATTGACCAGCCAGAATTTGATCAGTGAATTGAGGGTACAAGGAAGCGATGATCTTGACAGGAGGAATAATAGGCTCTAGTCTTTCAGGAGTACGATCCACCGGAGTGAAACTTCGAGACAGAGCATCGGCTTTCCGATTCTTGGAGCCAGGGCGAAAAGTCAAGACAAAGTTGAAGCGGGAGAAGAACAGGGCCCACCTGGCCTGACGAGGATTCAGTCTCTTGAGAGAATGTATGAACTCCAAGTTCTTATGATCAGTGTAAATCGTGACCGGGATTGAAGAACCCTCTAGGAGGTGACGCCACTCTTCGAGAGCAAGTTTGACTGCCAGAAGTTCTCGATTCCCTACATCGTAATTCTGTTCTGCAGGGGAAAACTTTCTGGAGAAAAAGGCACAGGGGTGCAATTTTCCATCGGCAGAATGTCTCTGGGATAGAATAGCCCCAGCACCTACTTCAGATGCATCCACCTCAATGCAAAAGGGTAACTTAGGATCCGGATGACGGAGGACTGGGGCAGAAGAAAATGCGTCTTTTAGGGACTGAAAAGCTTCTATAGCAGCTGGAGGCCAGGACCTGGGATTACCCCCTTTTCGGATGAGAGTAAGGATAGGTGCAATACGGGAAGAAAACCCCCTGATGAATTGCTGGTAGTAGTTGGCAAATCTGATGAACCTTTGAATAGCCTTGGTGCTCAAGGGAAGGGGCCACTCTTGGATTGCTGACACCTTAACGGGATCCATCTCGAAACCTTCTGGGGAGATGATATAACCCAAGAAAGGAATCTTAGACACCTCAAAGACACATTTCTCCAACTTGGCGAAGAGAGAGTTCTTCCTCAAACGAGAGAGCACTTCTTTCACCTGGGAGCGATGAGATTCAAGGTCTTTCGAGAAGATTAGGATGTCATCCAGGTACACGACCACAGAGTTTCCCAAGAGATCCCGGAAAATGTCATTCACGAGCTCCTGAAAGACAGCGGGGGCATTACAGAGGCCAAAGGGCATCACGAGATATTCATAGTGCCCATCCCGAGTGTTGAATGCCGTCTTCCATTCGTCCCCTTCACGGATGCGGATGAGTTTGTACACCCCACGGAGATCTAAATGTGTGAAAATCTTAGCCCCTTTCAATTGGTCAAAGAGTTCAGCAATCAAAGGCAAGGGGTACCGGTTTTTAACAGTGATCTTATTAAGGCCCTGGTAATCAATGCAAGGACGTAGGCCTCCATCCTTCTTTTCCACGAAGAAGAAACCTGCCCCGGCAGGAGAAGTAGAGGGGCGGATAAACCCCCGCTGGAGATTTTCCTGAATATAGTCTTTCATAGCGGAAGTCTCAGCCGGAGAAAGAGGATAGGTGCGACCCCTAGGGGGCATGGTTCCTGGCAGGAGATCGACAGGACAATCGTATGGTCGATGTGGAGGAAGGAATTCTGCGGATTTCTTACAGAATACATCAGAGAATTCCCTGTAGAAGGAGGGTAGAGTCTTCAGATCAGACATAGAGATAGTCACCCTCTGGAGGGGTTCAGCAGGAAGACAATGCTGCTGGCAAAATGGGCTCCAACGGGAAATCTGTCCTGCGGACCAATCAATGGTGGGATTATGCAGGCGCAGCCAAGGGAGACCCAAAACAACAGGAACGGATGGGCAGGAAATAATTAGGAACGATAGTCTTTCTTTATGCAGCGTCCCAACCTGCACAGGCAATTCCCCAGTCGTCTTAAAGATAAAATCAGCCTTCAGGGTTCTGTCGTCAATGGCAGTGACACGAAGCGGAGTGGACAATGGGAATAAGGGAACTTCCATGTGTTTGGCGAAAAGAGCGTCCATGAAGTTCCCAGCAGCTCCAGAGTCAATGAAAGCTGAGCCGACAATGGTCTTAGTGGCTAGGCGAATCTGTAAAGGAAGGAGAAACCTGTGAGTGTTCTCTTGAGACTTCGGAGTAGTGCCCCCTACATGAGTTACCCTAGATATACCTCGGGGAACAGAACTCGTGGGCCGGACAAGAGTTCGCAAAATGAGACTGTCCGCCACAATACAGACATAAGCCAGCCATTCGTCTACGGAGTCTTTCTTGTTCGGAGAGACGAGTCCTTCCAACTTGCATCGGTTCCTCCGGAGGAGAAGGAGAAGCTTGAGCAGCTGGAGTTTGCAAGAGAGGTCTCTGGAAGCGAGGTGCCAACAAGGGTTGAAATCGTTTACAACGCTCCCTCTCTACTTGATGCTCTTTGAGACGAGTGTCCACCTTAATGGATAGTGCAATCAGATCTTCCAGCAGATCAGGGAACTCCCTGGAGACAAGATCATCTTTAATGCGAATAGACAGACCTTGATAGAATACGGCCTTATAGGCATCGTCATTCCAGGAAGTCTCAGCCATCAAAGTTCTAAAGTCAATAGCATAGTCACTGACACTGCGGTTTCCCTGTCGGAGTTGCAGAAGACGAGAAGGGGCATTTGTGACCCGACCCGGGGCATCAAACACAGTACGAAATGCTTGAAGAAAAGCCTTGGCATCAAAAGTCAGTGGAGAATTCTTCTCCCAAAGGGATGTTGCCCACTCAAGCGGTTTGCCCACCAAACGAGACATCACATACCCCACCTTGGAACGTTCATTGGGGAAGTACGAGGGTTGAAACTCGAACTGGATCTGGCACTGTGTAGCGAAACCTCTGCAGGCCTGTGGGTCCCCACTGAAGCGAGGAGGAGGCGGAATACGAGGCTCACCAGACGAGAAACCTGTGCTAGACGAGACGTCCGCCATGGGAGGATTTACAGCCGCTTGGGAAGCAGGAGGCGCTGGAGGCACTCGGGAGAGAAGGGTATCGAGTGCCTGTCCTATGCGGTACTGCTGGGCTTCATATTCCTCCATGCGGGATGCCAGACCGCGGAGTGCTCGTCCGACATCAGGCGTAGCTTCCTCAGTAGGATCCATGGCCCAAGTATAATGTCAGGGAGCCGGGAGGTCCCTCCAGGGAGGTAGTCAGGATCGAGGAGGAAGCCCTCTTGAGGGAGCAAGGTCGCGGTGTCCAAAGGGTTAATCAAAAGAGTAGTCGAGATCCAGGCAAGAGTGCACAGGTAGGCAGAAATCAGCAAAGTCCAAAGTCCAGGCAAAGGGTCAGGAAAAGAATCAGAATCAAGATTTAGCAATTAAGCTCGCAGGAAACCCAGGATATACTTAGGGAAAGTATTCCTATACTTGGGCGCCATTCTGGCGTCTAGATGGCGTTTTTATTTTGAATTTGGCGTCATTGTGACGTCATCGCGCCGGCGCCGCTACCCACGTGGCGGCCATGGGCGCCGCCATTTTGGGAGCGACGCCGGCAGGAGAGGACGCGCCGCCCGGAACTCCAGGACCTGCTCCGGGCGGCAATCGTGACATTTGCATGATTTATTGGCCTCCTTGTACCTTATAAATGTTTTGGCCGTCCCAGCTAACTTGAGAGCCTTAAAAGCACGTCTTTTCTTACCCACCTAAACACCAATGCTTCTATTGAACCAAAAAGGTTTTGCTTTGCAACGACGTTCCTTGCTTACAAGTGGAATATACTGACAAGTATATTTATTAAGCAATATTTTAAAGACTTCTCATTTTTGTTCTGTGTTTAACCCTGTGAAAAGCATTTCCCACTTAATATGTTGCAGAGATGCCCTTATACTGTCAAAGTTTGCACGTCTGAAATTTAGTGTTTTAGTTACTCCCTTATAGAATTGCTTCTGCAACAGAATCTCAAAGGAGACCATGTTATAATCACTATTCCCTAAATGCTCACTCACACAAATGTTAGAGATGAGTTCAGTATTGTTAGTTATTACAAGGTCCAAAAGAGAGTTATTACTAGTAGGTTCTTGAACGAGCTGGAATAAAAAGTTGTCATTCAGCATATTTACAAACCTACTAGCTTTTTCTGTCTTAGCAACCCCATTACCCCAGTCAATGTCTGGATAATTGAAGTCACCCATAGCAACAACTTGACCCAGCTGTGAAGCCGCTTGTATCTGCAAGAGTAGCTGGGCTTCATACTCAACACTTATATGAGGTGGTTTATAGCATACACCAATGATAATTCTTTTTGTTACCTTTTGCCCAGTCAAAATCTCTACCCAGAGTGATTCTATACCCTCACCAGTGCCAGCTATTGTCATTTCTTTAGTGCATGGCTTTAATTCAGGCTTTACATACAAACACACTCCTCCACCCTTTTTAATCCCTCTGTCCCTCCTAAAAAGGGTGTAACCATTTAAATTTACAATCCAGTCACATGTTTCATCCCACCAGGTCTCAGTGATACCAATTATATCATAATTTTTAGAGCATGCAATTAATTCTAGGTCTCCCATTTTACCTGACAAACTCCGTGCATTTGCCAGCATACAGCGGAGGTTACTACTTTCACTTTTGAAATTTGCATTACTTAGTGGAGAATTATACGTTAAATTAGTATTATTCTGTTTTCCTTGTAACAGAGGGACCTCCTTAGCTGGTAAACTGTATGCCCCCCTCACTCCTCCCCCATGACGCCTTACTAACCCCACTGCCCGTCTACCCTAGCTACCCCATAATTCTTTATCTCACCCACCCCCCCTTGCCTAGTTTAAACACTCCTCCAACCTCTTAGCCATTCTTTCCCCTAGCACCGTGGACCCCCTTCCATTGAGGTGCAAACCGTCATGACTGTATAGGTTGTACCCCAACGAAAAATCAGCCCAGTGCTCTAGGAACCCAACCCCTTCCTTCCTGCACCAAGACTTGAGCCACGCATTTAGCTCCCTAAACTCCCACTGTTTTCCTAAAGTTGCATGTGGCACAAGCAAAATTTCAGAAAAGATGACATTGGAAGACCTTTCCTTGATCTTAGAGCCTAGATCCCTGAAATCATTCTTTAAGGTCTTCCATTTATTTTGTCATTAGTACCGATATGCACTAAGACAGCTGGGTCATGCCCAGCCCCACCCAATAATTTGTCTATCCGATCAACCACATGCCGAACCCTAGCACCAGGTAGACAGCAAACTGTTCGGTTGTAGCGATCCGGACGACAAATTACCCTATCCACTTTCCTAATAATTGAGTCTCCTACAACCACAATCTGCTTAGGCCTGACTCTACTTACCTCGACACCACTACTAGAGAAACTGGTCTCCTGGCTGGATATTTAGGATAGAGTTTCAGGATGTTGGGGCCAAGGATTTGCTAGGAAAAGAACATCAGCAACAAAACAAACAGATTTCTGTGAATGGTGCTTTATTTCTGTTAGCAGTATCAGAGGGTCGGCCTCACAAATGTTTGCGGGGCTGGGGGGGGCTTTTAGAGTAAAATATTCAGTGTGCAGCACCTTTTTGATACAGACACGTTCTGCTGATTTTTATTGGAATGTGTCAGTATTGCTTTAACACTCACTTATGATTGCTCAAGCTTTTCAGGGTCAAGTAATCTTAAAGGAAACCTGTGTGTTTCCATACTCACACTCGGTTTCAGGTTGAAAATAACTTAAGAATTTTTGTAATTTCCCTGGAATTCTATTAGCAGTATAGGAGAAAAAAATGCTAACACCGGAGCTCCCATCCTCTCTTCTAAACTTTGCAGCAGGCTGACAGCAGGAAGGCCCGGCTAATCAAGTAAGTGAAGTCTGGCCCTCCTAAGACACAAAAACCTGTGGGCCTGGGACAACTGGCCCCCCTGAGCCCCCCTAGTGGCGGTCCTTCCTTGGACTGAAAAGTTTGAGCAATCATAAATAGGCCACTATGTTTTCTTGTTCATCCTTTTGCTGTCATTGTAACAATACATAAATATGATGACTATTTCCCAGAGACAAGATTGAGGAAAATCTTATCATACTTACCGTGATTTTCTTTTCCTGGACTGGAACATGGCAGTGGGCACTAATGGGTTAACCCCCCTTGTCATGTGAAGGACAGGAAATTACCTCAAAATAAAAGACCTCCCTTGCCCCTGACTTGTCCTCCTATTTTTGACTGTACACATAAACTCCCCTCAAGGGCTGGGAAGTCTTGCCCACTGCCATGTTCCAGTTCAGGAAAAGAAAATCACGGTAAGTGTGATAAGATTTTCCTCATTCCTGGTCCTTCACATGGCAGTGGGCACTAATGGGATCTTACCAAGCAGTAAAGATGCTACATGGGTGGGATAATGCTACCAAGTAATTTATTTATAAGTCACAGCTTGAAGAACTGATCTCCCAAAATTTTATGAAAGTGTTCAAGTTGGACCAGACAGCTGCTTTGCATAAGTCTTCCGCTGAAACTTGGGCTTGGAAGGCCAAAGACGTTGAAACAGCTCTAGTGGAGTGAGCCTTAATATTAGGCGGGACTTGCACTGCATTGTCTTATAAGCCTCTGAGATACAGGCTTTAATCGATCTCGCAACAGTGGATTTTGATGCTTTACAACCAGCCTTCAGACCTGATGGAATGAGTAAGATATTCTGATCTTTTCTTATTTCCTTCACTCTATGCAGGTAAGTTTTCAGACACCTGATGACATCTAATTTGTGCCACACAGCTTCTTCCTCTGTTTTTGGAGATGGAAAGAATGCTGGTAGTATTATGTCCTGATTCATATGGAATTCGGATACCACTTTAGTTAGGAAGTTTTGAGGAGTTCTCAGAATTACACAGTCCTCTTTAAAAGTCAAGTGACTGTCTAGAGCTAGAAGTGCTTGAATTTCTCCAACTCTCCTGGCAGAAGTTATGGCTAATAAAAAGGCCATTTTCCATGTAACAAATTTTAGAGGGGCAGATTCCAATGGCTCAAAAAGCTCCTTTGTTAGGGCCTGAAGGACCAAAGACAGATCCCAAGGAGGAATTCTTTCTTTCTGTTTTGGTCTAATTCTTTTTAGAGCCTGAAAAAATCGAATGATTAAAGGCTTTAAAGTCCATGCCTCTCCATAAAGGGCCGACAGAGCTGACACTTGCCCTTTGAGTGTAGAAACACTCAATTCTCTTTCCAAACCTTCTTGGAGAAATTCAACAATATTCTCTGGAGAGGTAGTTTCATAGGACCTATTGGTCTTTGCACACCAATTAAGATAAGTCTCCCAGATTCTGTAATATTTTTGCGATGTTGATGGTTTCCTGGCTGCCAGTAGTGTATTTATCACATTTTCTGAAAGACCTAAATATTTCATATTCAGCCTTTCAGTCGCCAGGCCATCAACTTCCAACTTTCTCGTGTTGGGTGAAATAGTGGACCTTGCCGTAACAGCTTCGAATGCACAGGGATTCTGAATGGAGGAGCTTGCCTCATGTTGAATAGCTGAGGAAACCAATTCCTCCTGGGCCACCATGGTAAAACAGCAATCACCTCTGCCTTGTCCTCCCTGATTTTCCTGAGGAGTTTGGGAATCAGAGGAATGGGTGGAAATGCATAAACCAGCTTGAAGTTCCACTGGACTCTGAAACAGTCTTGAACCAAGGCCCCCTTGTTCTTGAATCTGGAACAGAACATTGTCACTTTCTTGGAGTCGCAATAAGTTTGATCACTGGTTGACCCAGAACCGCTACTATAAGATTGAAGGTGTTCTGATCTAATTCCCATTCTCCTGGATGAGAGTTCTGACTGAGCCAATCTGCCCAAACATTCATTTTCCCAGGAACATGAAGAGCTGCCAGATCTGTAAGGTAAACTTCTGCCCACTAGAAAATCAGCTGTGCATTCTGCATTAGAGATCTGCTTCTCGTGCCACCTTGCTTCATCAGGTATCTTACCGTAATCATATTGTCTGAGTTGACCATAGAGTTGAGTTCTAAGCAATAGCCTTGTGACACAATTTGAATCACCCAATCGTCTGAAATAGTTTGAGCCCAAACAGCTTGAAAGTTGAGCAGTCTTCCCCCAACCTTGTACTGCTGGATTCGCGCACCTTCATAAGCTTTTGGTTTTATCAGGTTTTCCATCTTTTTGATTTCTTTTAAAATACTGTCTTTTCCCTTTCCAATAATTCTGTCTTGAAAACCCTTTACCTGGTCTGTAGGATTTAGCTTCTCTATAGGACCCTCTTGGAGCTCTATTGCCAAATCCTCCTGTTTGTTTTTTCTCTCTTTTGGAAATTATACTATCCAACTTTTGTCCAAACAACAGGTTGCCTTCAAAGGGAAGAGAACAGAGATTATGTTTTGATGGCGTATCTGCCAGAGAAAACGTCTGGATGTGACCGCTAGACTCATCCTCTTTGCCGCGAACATTACTCCATCAAGCAAGGCTTCAGATACAAAGTCATTAATTGCCTTGACTTTTTCAAACATTTTTAGCATGTCATCTCTGCTGGTTCTTACTTTCAGAGCTTCTTCTTGCTCCTGCATCCATATCTTGTTTGCTCTAGCCAATGATGTAGTAGCTATTGCGGGTTTGCAGGAAGCCCCGGCAACTAAGTAGGCCTTCTTTAGAATAGTATCTTGCCTTCTTTCCATTGCATCACGTAGTG
Source organism: Xenopus laevis (assembly GCF_017654675.1). NCBI lineage: Eukaryota > Metazoa > Chordata > Amphibia > Anura > Pipidae > Xenopus > Xenopus laevis. The sequence goes on from NC_054386.1 coordinate 46,690,522, forward strand.
ACACACCTTCATTGACTGGGAGCATGGTTTTCCTAGCTATCCTAGTAATGGAAGCATCCACTTTTGGAGCAGTGTCCCAATCTTTTACCTCATCATCTCTAAATGGGTACATTTTCTTTATTCTTCTATTTAGAAAGAATTTTTTTATCCGGTGAACTCCATTCTTCCTTAATCATATCCCTAATCACTTGATGTACAGGAAAAACTTCATTTTTCCTGGCAGAGGTTCTAAACATAAGATCTTCTACTTCTGTAGTTTTCGCTGTAGCAATCTTTAAGGTTTCTCTCAAGGCCACAATGAGGGGTTCCACCAAATCCACATTGAAAAAATCTGCTTGCTCATCTTTAGAAAAATCTGAATTACTCGAAATGGGGGAATCAGACAAAGACACACTGTGACTAGTTGCAGTTGGTCTCCTTTCACTCTTAAGAGAAACAACTTTAGCCATTACATTTTCAGTTACTTTCTCTACCATATCATTTATGGTTTGATCAAAAGATGATTTCATCCATTCCATAAACATATCTTGCGAGGTGGAAGGTCCTGCTAATTGGTCCAGGCATTCCTGACATAACTTTTTGTTTATTAAAGCAGTATTGTTGCAGGAGAGACATTCCTTCCTATAGGATTTACTTCTGACCTCTTCATCCCTTCTTTTACCAGGGGAGCTCCTGCAATAATAACACCGACATTTAGTAAGGTGAGAGCAAAGAAAAACATCCAAGGCTCAGTTTTCCACTCACCCCCGTGACATAGAATGAGATCGCCTCCCAGAGCTCATAGCTGTTAGGGAACAGAGTAACAAGTTAGATTCTCGTACCTGTTTAGCTTGTGTCAGCAGCATGAATTCCCTAGGGATGCACTTACTGCAGTGACTTAGTCCCAAACTGGAGGCTTACGCTGTTCTCCTGTCTTTTTGCAGAATGAGTAGTGGGGAAAATACAAAAGAACCACTTCTTATGCACAGATTTCAAATCTCCCGCGAGAGTGACGTCACTTCCATCCATGCGGTTCAGGACTAACCGCGACTTACTGCACATGCGCCCCCATTCATTGGAGCATTGCGGCTTATTGCGCTGGTTTGGCAACGAAAGGCCATGGCCCGGAGCAGGCCCTGAAGGGACACACACAAGGCATTACGCAGGTCCCCCAGCATCAGTGGACAGAGCCAAATTCCGCCGGATTGGGTGAGTTTCCTGACGAGGGACAGGAAAAAATAGGAGGACGAGTCAGGGGCAAGGGAGGTCTTTTATTTTGAGGTAATTTCCTGTCCTTCACATGACGAGGGGGGTTAACCCATTAGTGCCCACTGCCATGTGAAGGACCAGGAATGTCTTTTCTAAAACAAGTGTATTTTTAGATTTTAGATGTAGTCCAGAAAAATAAAGTTCAGCACAAATATATTTTCAAATGATTCTTTTAGCATAACAACTGATACAAATAAATTAACAGTAGAAATAGAAGATTCATAATAAGGACAATTTATGAAAATTCAAGTTTGCTTTTTTTCTCAATTTGAAAAAATGTCAATGCAGTGAAACCATGTGAACACAGATATAATTGAGAATATTTTCTAAAACCTTGAATAATCAAAATGTATCCAAGGAAAAAATTTACTGAAAATGTGCAAGGAAAAACAAAAATTTGCAGAAAAGTTTGCTGCCGAGTTGCTATAGAAGTCAGTGGGATTGGTCTCAATTAACTTTTTTTTCCAAGTTTATTAAAATATATTGAATTCATTCTGTCAACAAAAAAAAACTCAGTTTCACAAAATTAATAAAATATCAGTTCTTTGAAACAATATTGTCAGCCACATTACTGCTATACAGCATAGGGGGCATCTATAGCAGGCCAGATAGTATCCTATACATTAAGGATGATGCAGCCCAGTGGAACAGAGCTGGCAACATTTCATCTTGTTTGTTATAGGGCAATAAGCTTTGTTCTTATTTGTTCTGTAATGTCACTGACAGTATTGTTTCACAGAACTGATATTTTATCAGGTTTGTGAAACTGAGTTTTCATTTTGTTAATAGATTGAATCCTGTGCTACAAAATCTTACTTTCTGTCACAAGTATCTATTTTGTCATTAGAACCCAGCTTGGCATGCACTAGTTAGTTAGCACTAGTTAGTTAAATAACATTATATATTCTGTCCAAGTTTTAGTTTACATGAATGTTATATATTTGTGAGACAGATTGCAGTTAAACTTTACAAAATGGATTTTGTATTATAATGATATTCTTTTGTGCACAAACCAGATTTTGTTCACATTCTTTAAAGGGGTTGTTCACCTTTTGGCTAATAAAGCTAATTGTTTGAGGTTACAGTATTTGTGACCATGTACACAGACATTTCTATTAAAGGTTCACCTTTTGGACAATAAAGCTAATTTAACAGCCCATGTCTTAAGATTTTTTATCGTTACATATTAATAAAAAACAAATGAGAAAAATTCACAGTAAAGTACAAAAAGAATCATGTTATATGAATAACTCTTTGTTTGTATAACTCTTTGTTTTGAGCTCATCAAAATGAATCAGCTTATTATCAGGCAGGAGCTCATCAAGATGTTGAATCCCAGGTAAGATCCATAAATGTGGGTTAAATTTAGGTATAATGCCTTTCAAAGCTGTAATTGGGATAAAAACCTGGAGCAATAGAATCCTGATGTAAAACATTATCCCAGACCCGAAATGAAGCTTGAGTGGTTGGTAAGGGTTGAAAAGTAGATAAATAAATCGGAATAGTCCTGTCAGGAGTGCCAGGAGGGTAGGAGCCACTGGAGAAGAGCTTAGCAGTTAAAACTGCTTTAGTGTACAGCAGGAGCTCACAGGTGGTGGTAGCAGGCCGTGTTAGAGTAGAGAAGAATCCGTAGACAGGCAGAGATCGAAGGGCAGGCGGAGTTCAAGCAAACCAGAAACAGGCCGAGGTCAGAAGGCAGGCGGAGTACAAGCGGTAGTCAAAACAAGCAGGGTCGATAGGCAGGCAGAAGTCAAGCGGTGGTCAGAAACGGGCCGAGGTCAAAATCCAGGAATCAAGTTCAAAGAGAGGTACAACAGCAAAGGTTCAGGAGCAAGGAAAATAATCACCAAGCGTTGTTTGCTTTTTTTGACAAGGATAAATAGGGACAGATTGGCGCCAAACGTAAGGACGCAGCGTCAGGACGCCGTGTGTCAACTTTAGCGCGCCCGCGACCGTCGCGACGCGCGCGCGCCCGAATGAACGGACGCGCGCCCGCGCAAAGACGCGGGCGCCAGAAACAGATGCCAAGGATGCGCAGAACCCTGCACACCCCTGCGCCTGCGTCCACGAGAAGACTGAGCTGCGACCAAAGGTACCTTACATTGCCCCCCCCTGAGGGGCGGCCTCAGGACGTCAAAAGCAGGCTTGTCAGGATATTTCCTATGAAAGGCTGTGGTTAACCTCGGAGCATGAACATTGTTCTTTGGTTCCCAGGAATTCTCTTCATTTGGAAAACCTTTCCACTTGACGAGGTACTGCAACCTTCTGCCACGAACTCTGGAGTCCAAGATCTTTTCCACTTCAAACTCAGCCTTGCCTTGACAAGAGATAACTGGAGGAGGTGGAGACACACGACCTGGAAAGATGTTAGGCACAAATTTTTTAAGCAGAGCAGCATGAAACACAGGATATACTTTAAGAGAGTCAGGAAGTTCTAATTCAAAGGACACAGGATTAATGACCCTCTTGATAACGAATGGACCCAGAAACTTTGGAGCCAACTTCTTGGAAGGAGTAGCGAGCCGAAGATTCAAAGAAGAGAGCCAAACCTTGTCACCACTCTTGAATTCAGGATCCTTCCCTCGTTTTCTGTCTGCGAAAGTTTTGAAATTTTGTTGAGCCTTACTTATCTGTTCCTTCAAAAAAGACGTATTTTGTTTAAGAAACTCCAAACGATCTTGTAATGCAGGAAGGGTCACCTCAGAAAGGACATCTGGAAACATGATAGGATGAAAACCCAGATTAGAAAAGAAAGGAGTCTGGCCAGTAGAAGAGTGCATAGAATTATTATAACAGAACTCAGCACATGGAAGAAGTGACACCCAATTGTCCTGCAAATAGGAAGAAAAAGTACGAATGTATTGCTCCAGCGTCTGATTAGTCCTCTCAGTCTGCCCATTGGTCTGTGGGTGATAGGCTGAAGAACGAGACAAAGAGATACCAAGGGATTTACACAACACAGTCCAAAACCTAGATGTGAATTGGGTACCGCGATCAGAAATAATTTCTTTAGGAAGACCATGTAATTTAACTATTTCTTTAATGAACACATCCGCAGTCATGGCAGCAGAGGGGAGCCGGGGAAGAGGGATAAAATGTGCCATCTTGGTAAGGCGATCGACAACCACAAAAATAGTATTACACCCATTGGATGGAGGCAGTTCAACGATAAAATCCATGGAAATAGAACTCCAAGGTCTCTCAGGAAGGGGTAAGGAACGGAGAAGACCCACAGGTTTGTTGCAAGAAGACTTGGATCTAGCACAGGACTCACACGATCGCACATAAGCAGTGCATTCTTTTATTAACGAGGGCCACCAAAAAAGACGTCTGGCCAATTCTAAGGTCTTTCGAATACCAGTGTGCCCAGCTAAAGGATGATCGTGAACTATTCTCAAGGCCTCCACCCGAAGATTTGGTGGAACCACCAACTTATTGTTCCTCAAAAGTAAATCATCTTGAGCAAAAATATCTTCAACACCAGGATAATCTGTTGGAGCTTGAGGAACCTTCTTTAGACGATCAATAAAAGAAGACTGCAGAAGTAAAAAATGTCCAGACTGAAGAATTGTATCAGGAACCATGGACACCTTCTCCACCGGAAAAACTCTGGACAGGGCATCAGCCTTTGCATTTTTGGCCCCAGGTTTGTAAGTTATATGAAATTGGAAACGAGAGAAAAAGAGTGCCCATCTAGCTTGACGAGGATTTAAACGCTTTGCAGATCTTAAGTATTCCAGATTCTTATGGTCAGTGAAAATGATAAAAGGATGGACAGCTCCTTCCAATAAATGACGCCACTCTACCAAAGCACCTTTAATCGCCAACAACTCACGATCTCCAACATCATAGTTCCTTTCAGTAGGAGTTAACTTCTTAGAGAAGAACGCTACCGGATGTAAGTTGTCTTTGGGGCCAGCTCGCTGTGAAAGAATTGCTCCAATAGCTACCTCAGAGGCGTCCACTTCAAGAACGAAAGGTTTGGAAACATCGGAATGGACTAAAATGGGAGCAGAAATAAAAAGTCTTTTAAGAAGTTCAAAGGCTTGTTGAGCAATTGGGGACCAGGAAAATTTAATTTTACAACTTGTAAGATCTGTGAGAGGTTTGATGATGGAAGAGAATTTATTGATAAACCTTCTATAAAAATTTGCGAATCCCACAAAACGTTGAACCCCTTTTCGGTCATTCGGGGGTGGCCAGTTAATAATCGCCTCAACTTTCTTAGTGTCCATCTTGAAACCTTGACTAGAAACTCGGAATCCTAGAAATTCAATGTGAGATCTCTCAAACTCACACTTAGAAGCTTTGGCGTAGAGAAGATGTTTCCTAAGACGAAGCAGAACCTCCCTCACATGAGAACGATGATCTTCTAAAGAATTGGAGAAAACAAGAATATCATCCAGGTATACGATTACAAATTGATCCAGTAAGTCATGAAAAATATCGTTGATAAAATATTGAAACGTGGCAGGAGCGTTACAAAGGCCAAAGGGCATGACGGTGTATTCAAAATGACCATATCGGGAACGAAAGGCAGTCTTCCATTCGTCCCCTTCACGTATTCGAATCAGATTGTAAGCACCCCTCAAGTCTAACTTAGAAAAACTGTAGCACGACCAAGTCTTTGAAAAAGATCAGAAATGAGCGGCAACGGGTAACGATTCTTAATTGTCACCTTGTTGAGTTCACGAAAGTCAATGCAGGGTCTTAGGGAGTGGTCTTTTTTCTCGACAAAAAAAATACCTGCACCGGCAGGAGAGGAAGAATGACGTATGAAGCCTTTAGCCAGATTCTCATCAATATAGTCCTTCAAAGTAGCTAACTCAGGCTCAGATAAAGGATATATTCTTCCAAAAGGGATGGATGCGCCAGGGAGAAGATCGATCGGGCAATCATAACTCCTATGGGGAGGAAGTGAGTCAGCCGCTTTCTTGTTAAAGACATCAGCGAATTCATGGTAGACTTGTGGGACAAATTGGAGAAGTTCATCATCGGAAATGGTTGCACCCAGCATCTTTGGAGGAAAACAATTCAAACGACAGTAATCCGAGTTGAAGAAAACTGTTCCAGCCTGCCAGTCAATAGTTGGATTATGACCCCTCAACCAGGGAATGCCAAGAATTACGGGAAAAAGAAGGTTTTCCATCACATCAAACTTTATTAACTCAGAGTGACCTCTTAAAGAAGAAGCAAAAATATATGGGGTTTCTTGCGAAACAGAACCAGAAGAAACAAAATTACCATCAGCCATTTTAACAGGTATTGGCTGGGCCTTGGAAATAAAAGGAATCTTGTATTGACTCGCGAAGTCTTGGTTTATGAAGCACCCACAAGCTCCGGAGTCGATTACGGCATCCACCTCAATCTTTCTTTGGTTCCACTGCAAAGAGAGACGTAGAAGAACATAAGACTGGAGAGAGGGAACCAAGGGAGTATTAGAAGATTGCTGTGAGAGGAAATTACCATTGGGTCGAGTGGGGCAATTCCTTAACAAATGTCCAGAAAGACCGCAGTATAGACATAAATTTAGCCGTCTTCGTCGCAGTCTTTCCTCCGTGGACAGGGTCTTGCGTACCACCCCGATTTGCATGGGCTCGCCATCAGAAGAAGGAGAAACAAGGACTGGAGGAGGAGCTGTAGGAAGCACCCATTCATGGCCCCATGCCTGACTTGGCATACTGGACCCTCTTTCCTGACGTCTCTCCCTTAATCTTCTGTCAATCTGGATGGCAAGAAGAATCAACTCTTCCAAAGAACCAGGAAGACCCACTCTAGCCAACTCATCCCTGAGTTGATCGGACAAACCCTTGCGAAACTGATGCCGGAGGGCCCTGTCATTCCACAAGGTGTCTGGTGCCCAACAACGAAAGTCCGTCACGTATTCTTCCACAGGTCTACGGAGTTGACGTAAATTACTGATAGCCGCTTCAGCAGTCTCTACTTTATGAGGATCCTCATAGATCTTGGATAACGCCTGGATAAAGGAATCAGTGGAGGCAAGAAGAGGGCTATTCTGTTCCAACAAACGATGGGCCCAGGCTTGTGGTTGTCCTTGCAAAAGGGAAATCATAACCCCCACTCGGATTTGATCTGTGGCATGAGAGTGGGGCTTGAGGGTAAAGAGGAGGCGACAACCATTAATAAAAGTTCTAAAAGTCTTAGGATCGCCAGAAAACTTGTCGGGCATCGCTACCTTGGGTTCCCCATGTGATGCACTAGCAGCTGCAGTTCCCGAATCCGACTGTCCTGAAGAGGAAGGAGGCGAGGCAGCAGTGGACATCCGAATGTCTTGAAGTTGTTCTTGGACATTCTGATAGTCTCCCCAAAGATCCCTCACAACGTGGGTCAGAGCAGCAATCTGTTGAGACAGATCGACTAGAGTTGGCAACTCTTCTGATGGCTCCATTCTGGCTTGGTGATTCTGTCAGGAGTGCCAGGAGGGTAGGAGCCACTGGAGAAGAGCTTAGCAGTTAAAACTGCTTTAGTGTACAGCAGGAGCTCACAGGTGGTGGTAGCAGGCCGTGTTAGAGTAGAGAAGAATCCGTAGACAGGCAGAGATCGAAGGGCAGGCGGAGTTCAAGCAAACCAGAAACAGGCCGAGGTCAGAAGGCAGGCGGAGTACAAGCGGTAGTCAAAACAAGCAGGGTCGATAGGCAGGCAGAAGTCAAGCGGTGGTCAGAAACGGGCCGAGGTCAAAATCCAGGAATCAAGTTCAAAGAGAGGTACAACAGCAAAGGTTCAGGAGCAAGGAAAATAATCACCAAGCGTTGTTTGCTTTTTTCGACAAGGATAAATAGGGACAGATTGGCGCCAAACGTAAGGACGCAGCGTCAGGACGCCGTGCGTCAACTTTAGCGCGCCCGCGACCGTCGCGACGCGCGCGCGCCCGAATGAACGGACGCGCGCCCGCGCAAAGACGCGGGCGCCAGAAACAGACGCCAAGGATGCGCAGAACCCTGCACACCCCTGCGCCTGCGTCCACGAGAAGACTGAGCTGCGACCAAAGGTACCTTACAAGTCCTAAACAAGTATAGTATTTTGGGCAACAACATAGTTTTAACAGTGGCTATCTTCCCCAACCAAGATATGTCTTTTATCAACCAACCTTGAGTGAGCAAATCACATTCATTCAAAATCGGTATGAAATTAGCATTGTACAAAGATTTAACTGACATACCTACTTTTATGTCTAAATAGGAAATATATAACTTCTGCCACGCAAACTTAAAAGAGAATTTGAAAATTCCTGAGGTATCCATAATGGTAAAGCCTCTGATTTAGATTGGTTCACTTTATAAAATGATATGTTAGAAAAATGGTTCCATAAGAGCCTGTAGATAAATTTCCAGCTTAGTAAGAGATAAAATAATATCATCAGCAAATAGTGAAATTTTATGGGTTAATCGTCCAATTTTATGGCCATGTTTGAGTGGGTGACTTCTTATTGTTTCCGCTAAGGGTTCCATAAGTAATACAAAAATCAAAGGAGAAAGAGGACAGCCTTGTCTTGTACCATTTGTCTGTGGGAAAAAGGAAGATGCTGGTTCATTTGTCATTATTCTAGCCAATGGTAATTTATGAAGAGTCAAAATATTATCTAAAATAGGTCCTTTAAAACCAAATTTCTCAAAGGTATACAAAAATACTAGGGATCTTTGTCAGGTTTGCGTGAATAGCTAAATTTATTAATTTCCTTGTGTTGTCTGGAGCCTGTCTTGATGGGACAAAACCCACTTGGTCATTATTTATGAGATATGTTAATTTGAGGGTTTAAACGACTGGCTATAATTTTAGCATAAAGCTTTAAGTCTAAATTCAATAGTGACATAGAACTATTGTTCTGTACTAGAGTATGGTCTTTATCTGACTTAGGTATAGTAGATATATTAGCTTGGAACAATTTGTGTCTAGATGTCCTCTGGGAGCCTAATGAATTAAAAATATTTACTAATCTAGGTGCTAAAACAGGAGTTAAACTTTTATAAAAATTGTTGGAAAATCCATCTGGGCCCGGTGTTTTGTTTATTTTAAGTGTTTTAATATTTATCAGAATTTCCTCTATAGATATAGGGCAGTTTTATGAGTCTAAATGCTCTTCTGATAAAGTCAGTAAGGAAATCTGCGCCAAAAAAGATTCAATGGCATGTGAATCAGGTTGAGTTATAGTTGTATAATTTTTTAAATTATAAAGATTCTGGTAAAATTTTGCAAATTCCTGAGCTATATGTCTTGGATTAGTGAGAGAAGCTCCCTCAGATGTTTTTATTGAGATTTATTGAGAATTCTACGTTTACATTTTTCCTCCTTAAGTTTACGAGCCAGAAATCGACCTCCTTTATTATCATCTGAATAATACATCTGTTTCGTTAGTATTATTTGGTATGCCACTTTTTCAAGATTCAAAGCTTTAATTTTGTTTTTAATAGTCGAGACCACTTCTCAGTCGGGTCTATCTTATGTTGCTGTGTAGCTTCAATTAACTGATTATTTAGTGCTATCAGTTTAGCAGTTTTTAGCTTTTTATGTTGTGAGGCTAAAGATATCAATTGACCTCATTTGAATGCTTTATAAGAACACCATAGGAGATCCTGGGATGTCGTAGTAGAGTCATTATATGCAAAAAACTCATTAGTAACTGATGTAATGAGGCTATATGTGTTGAGTTTGCCAAGCTGTAAAAGGTAAAGGTGTATCTTTTAAATTCAGAGAGCTTCCGACTTGGGCGTGGTCCGACCAGGTAGCTACACCTATATAAGACTTCTGTATTTGTTGCAGTAAAAATCTGTCTGATAAAATTAAATCAATCCGAGAATATGAAGAATGTGGCACGGAAAAAAAAGGAATACTGTTTTTCTAAAGGATGCCAAGATCTCCACACATCAAACAAGTCAAACTCTAATAAAGACTTAGAAAAGGCTTTAGATAAATGTGATGTAAAGCAAAGTGTATTACCTTGTGGAGTTGGAATTTTATCAAAATATGGAGCTAGGTTAAAGTCACCCATAATGATACATTTATGTTCAGTATATCATTTTATTTTTTTCAGGACTTTATTAACAAAATTAACCTGATGGAAGTTCGGGTCATAGATGTTTATTATAAGAAACTATTTTGCATATAATTCGCAACTTACCAATAAAAATCTACCCTTAACAACCTCAATAATTTTACTTGGTAGGGAATTCCTAAACAGAATTGCAACACCATTTTTTTAATGGGGGTAATTGACTATATAATTTCGTAACATGATTTAGAGAAAAATTTCGGATGACGTGTTCCTGCCAAATGTGTTTTTCGAATCCTTGGCCCAATTCAATAATTATTTCCTTTTTTGTGGGCTATTCAAGCCTTTAACATTTAGAGACGCAATATTATCTTCAAGTTCCCCAAAAATCAGGCTAAAGATCAAAATCGTCAACCAATGAACCAAAACCCGAAATAATCTAATCTGGCTAAAAAAGGGATTTAAATGAACCTGATATACTCTGTGTGAAATAAACAGAAAGAGATATAAAAAAATAAGTAGCAAGAACTAAAAGAGAAAGGTATAGAAAGTAAGAAAAGGAAAGAAAACCTGTAAACAGCACTTAGGGCTTGTTAGGTTACAGAGAACAGCACTACAAAACTGACTACTGTTCTTAATCGCTACACTTTCCAGCCTTGTAGGGAGGGCGGAAATAATATAAATCAACCGAATTATAAACTGGTTGTTGTAAGAAAACCAGAAACAAATAAGAAAAACAAGCAATAAAACAAAATAATGGCAATGAGAACCCAAGCTCTTACTGAGATACCTAAAAAAAAAAAAATGGAAGTATATTAGCAAGCTCAAAACCATTTGTCTACAGTCAAAACAGCAGAAGCTATATACAATGGCATAAGCACTTAACTCAAGAACCTGAGTGTAGTAAAGTGAAATAAATGAAATGACTGCTTAACATGTTGACCGTTAAGGCGGGGAAGTCTCTTATTCTCTAGGGTTTGCTAGGGAGTGTAGCTGTAGTTTATCTTTCCTAGGGGAAACTGTAGACCAGTCCAGTGACCTTTTTTTGTGGATTTTTTGCGATGACGTTTCCATAACCTCTGGATCATCTGAGAAGAGTTTGCAATCATGTAAGGCTCTTATCGCTTCCTCTGGAGATTTAAACACATGTTGTGTCCCATTTCTATGAACTATTAGCTTTACAGGGAAGCCCCATTGATAAAGTATACTGTGTTTGCGGAGAATTCAAGTGACTTTGGAGAATTCCGTCTCATTGCCATAGTATGGGAGGACAGATCAGTAAATATTTGAATATTTGCATATTGATCTGGAATAGTATTATTAGGCATGAAAAAATGCATAATCTGTTCTTTGGTGCTGTAGAAATGTATTCTGGCCAAGGTATCTCTAGTTGCTTCTGATGAAACATGGGTAGGTTTAGGAATTCTATGAATTCTATCCACTGTCATCTCTATATCTGGTAAATGTGGAAAAATTACATGTGTAAGTGAACAGAAGTATTGGTGCAGTTGGTCCTGTTTAATTTCTTCTGGGATACCCCGTATTCTCAAATTATTTCGCCTGGAGTGATCTTCCATATCAGCCAGTTTGGTTTTAATTGTTTTAATTTGCTCTGCTTGTAAGCCCATCTGAATCTGAATGGGTTTTAATGGCATTTACGTTCTCTTCTATGTTAGAATCGAGCAAATTAACCCTAGTATGTAATTCAGTCATTTCAAGGGAAAGTTGGTGAAATGCCTGTTATGTTCTGCTGAATAGAGATTTTGAATTCTTTTAACATATGGCGCATCACTTTCTCTGTAACAGGGGCAGAAGTACACTCACCCGATGTTGGATGCTCAAAATCGTATTCTCCGCTTTCCATCACCCTGGTAGTATGTTGTATGAGTGGTAATGCATCCTCCGGTTCTGGGCACAAGGCACCATCTTGAATTTTTAACGTTGCCTTATTTTTCACCAGGAAAGATTGTTGTTCCGGTTGCGATGTTTTCTTAAACACCTTAGGAGGCAGCTTAGCTAAAGGAAGACCGAAGGAAGGCCACCACATGAAGAAAGCGATGTCCTGAGTTGCTTTTAGGCCGGTGTAGGAAATCTCTATTACGGCGCTCAGTTTTCCTTGCCCGTCTAGCTCAACATCGTAGCCACACCCCCCATAAAAACTTTTGTGATTTATCTTTATTACTTAAAATGCTTGCTTTGAGAGACACATACCATAGAAGTGGATCATCTCTGCAAAAACTCTCAGTTCTCTCCTCTGTGATCTGTGATGGTGTGACAGGACAGAGATGCAGGTTGCCAAATAAGCTAGTTCACAACTGAATCTGCACTGCGCATGCTCTCTCTCCTGCTTCATTTACATATCTTTGATCCGATTGCCTGAAGCTTGCCAGCCAATGGAATTGAAGATATGTTCTTACACAGAGCGTGTCGGCGAATTCATAACAGAGGAGGGAACTGTGAAAGTACCCCCTCCTCCGGGGGGGGGGGGCACTGGACCACCAAGTCTTGGTTTCTGGGGAAATTGTCTGTAGAAGACTCGCACCAACCGAGGGGCATGAACATCAATATGTTTCTCCCAGGAGCATTCTTCAGGGCCAAAACCCTTCCATTTAATGAGCAAATGCAAAGAACCCCTAGATAACCATTGAGTCCAAAATCTTCTCTACTTCATACTTCTGTTGACCGTCCACGGAGATAGAAGAAGGGGAAGACTGTACAGTAGAAAAACGATTAGAAATTGCTGGTTTAACCAGGGAAAAATGGAAGACATTGGGAATTTGCATCTCAGGAGGAAGTTGCAGTCGGACAGCCACAGGATTAACGATTTCCAGGATGGGAAAAGGGCTGATTAACTTTGGACCCAATTTAGGGGAAGGAATCCTGAGATGAACATTCCTTGTAGACAGCCACACTTTGTCCACTACTTTATATTGAGGAGAAGATTTCCGTCTACAGTCAGCATAATTTTTCTGGACCAAAGAACTCTTTTCCAAATTGTCCTTGGTGACAGACCAAATGGCAGACATACAGATGAAGCCACTTGGATTTGTGAGTTAAATGCGTCATGACTCAGAGTTAATTGAAGAAACTGTGTTATCTAAAGTTATCTTAACTCATTTAATGCATTTAACCTTTTCATTAGCATACCAAAGCACCATTGTTCACAATGGTGAATGCTTTAATTAGATGGGATGTTGTGTCACAGTTTTCTGTGTTAAATGAGATAAATGGGATATCTGTGTTTAGTTATTCTGTGTCAAACAGACAAACCAAAGTGGCTGCATCTGTATGAGCCACCTAATCATCTGCAGCAGGAACAACTGACAAGAGGAAATCTTGGGGAAAGGCTTGAGGATGCTGTCCATACACAATCAGGAAGGGAGACTTCCCCATGGAGGTATGACATGCGTTGTTATGAGTGACCAATCATCCAGACCAATCATCCTGACAGACGGATACGTGATTTCTCAGGAATTGTTCCAGTGCCTGACTCACTCGTTGAGCTGCCCCATTGGTTTGCGGGTGGTAAGCAGAAGAAAATTGGAGTGTGATACCCAGAGTTTTACAAAGTGAACACCAAAATCGGGAGATGAATTGGGAACCTCTGTTGGAGACTATCTCTGCTGGGAAGCCATGTAAATGGAAAATTAATTGTGTGAATAGCTGTGAGGGTTCTACCGCTGAGGGAAGTTTCCAAAGAGGAATAAAGTGTGCCATCTTGCTGAAGCAGTCGACAACCACCCAAATAATGGTGTTTCCCTTGGAGGGGGGTAGTTCCACGATGAAATCCATGCCAAGGTGGGTCCATGGACGAGAAGGAATGGGAGGAAGTTGCAAAAGACCACTGGGTCGGGAATGGCTGGGCTTGGAAGTGGCACAAATAGTGCAAGCAGCAACAAAGTCTTTGACGTCTTTCCGCATGGTCAGCCACCAGACTAGTCGATTCAAAAGTTCTAAAGTCTCTCCAATGCCAGGGTGACCGGCCTGTATAGAGCAATGAATTTGCAGCAAAATAAAGAGACGAAGTCTCTCCCCAATGGGAGTATCTAACGGAGTGGAGGACTGACCGGACAGAGATGCAATAATTCTGGCCGGAGGAATGACTGAAACTTGCACTTCAGATTGACGATCCATTGGAGTGCATATGCTTCCCGATTCTTGGAGCCAGGATGATAGGTCAACACAAAATTGAAGCGAGAAAAGAAGAGAGCCCATCTCACTTGTTGAGGATTCAGTCTTTTAAGAATTTGTATAAATTCTAGATTCTTATGGTCGGTATAAATGGTGACCGGGTTGGAAGCCACTTCTAAAAGGTGGCGCCATTCCTCGAGAGCAAGTTTCACTGCCAGAAGTTCACGGTTCCCAACATCATAGTTCCGCTCCTCTGGGGTGAATTTCTTGGAAAAGTAAGCACACAGGTGTAATTTACCATCAGCAGAATGTCTTTGGGAAATAATAGCACCTGCTCCGACTTCGGAGGCATCATCTTCAATGAAGAAAGGTAGTTGAGGGTAAGGGTGACGGAGAACTGAGGCAGAAGTAAAAGCATTTTTCAGGGACTGGAAGGCTTCCAGGGCAGGAGGAGGCCAGGAATTGGGTTTTCTCTTTTGCGGATGAGAGCAAGGATAGGGGAAATACGGGAAGAGAACCCTTTTATGAATTGCTCGCAGTAGTTTGCGAATACAATAAATCTCTGTATGGCCTTGGTGCTTAAGGGAAGAGGCCACTTCTGGAAAGCCGAAATCTTGGCGGGTCCATCTCGAATCCCTCAGGGGAAATGACATACCCAAGGAACGGGATTTTGGATACTTGAAAGATGCACTTCTCCAGCTTGGCAAAGAGTGAGTGCTTCCTTTAATGAAAGAGAACCTCCTTCACTTGGGAACGATGGCTCTTCAAGTCTTTGGAGAAGATTAGGATGTTGTCTAGACACACGACTACTGATTTCCCCAGACGATCCCGGAAAATATCATTCACAAACTCCTGGAAGACAGTGGGGGCATCGCAGAGGCCAAAGGGCATTACGAGATATTCGTAATGTCCATCACAGGTGTTGAATGCCATCTTCCATTCGTCCCCTTCACGTATACGGATGAGGTTATACGTCCCGCGTAGATCCAACTTGGTGAAGATTTGAGCCCCTTTAAGTTGGTCGAAAAGTTCAGAGATAAGAGGGAAGGGGTATCGTTTTTTTACTGTCATTTTATTAAGGCCTCAGTAGTCGATGCAAGGATGTAAACCACCATCCTTGTTTTCCACGAAGAAGAAGCCAGCCCCAGCCAGAAAGGTAGAGGTATAAATAAACCCCGCTGGAGATTATCCTGAATGTAGTCCTTCATGGTGGAGGTCTCTGCAGGGGACAATGGATAAGTGTGACCTCTGGGGGGTATGGTTCCAGGGAGAAGATCAATTGGGCAGTCATAGGGTCGATGGGGGGGGAAGCAATTCCATGGATCTTTTGCAGAATATGTCAGCAAAATCCCAACTGCCAGCAGGGATTGTAGATCAGTAGTGGAAACAGAAATCCGCTAGATGGAAGTAACTGGTAAGCAATAGGTTTGACATTATAAACTCCACGAGAGATCTGGTTGGAGGACCAATCAATGGAGGGATTGTGCAACTGGAGCCAGGGTAACCCCAACACCACTGGAATGGGTGGGCAGGTAATAATCAGAAATGATTATCTTTGAGTCTGCTCAAAAGACCCTGATAGAAAACCGCCCCATAAGCCTCATTATTTCACTTAGTTTCCACCATCAAAGTTCTAAAGTCTATTGCGTACTCACTGGCACTGTGACTCCCTTGTCGGATCTGTAGAAGACGAGAGGAGGCATTAGTGACATGACCAGGAGCATCGAAGACAGTTTGAAACAACTGCTGGAAGGCTTTGGCATAAAAGTTCAAGGGCGAGTTCTTCTCCCAGAGAGCAGTTGCCCACTCTAGCGGTTTACCCTCAAATATGTTCATCACATACCCCACCTTAGCCCGCTCGCTGAAGAACGGCGAGGATTGAAACAAACGAAATGAGGCATTGAGTCACAAAACCTCTACAGGCCTGAGGATTCCCATTGTAGCGAGGAGGTGGAGGAATGCAGGACTCACCAGCAAAAGAAGCCACAGAAGGAGGAGACATAGCAACGGGAGGATTTTCTATGGCTGAAGAAGCAGATGGCATCCGGGAAAGGATAGTGTCCAGAACTTGCCCAATGCGAACTTGCTGGTCTTCATAAGCCTCCATATGGGACGCCAATCCCCGGAGGTCTCTTCTGACATCAGGCATGAATTCCTCAGTAGGGTCTATGGCCCAATTATAATGTCAGGGGACCTAAGGGCGCCGCCATTTTGGCCAATGCGTCGGACCCAACGGGAGCACCACGGATCGCTCCAAATGCTCATGACAGATCCACAGCTTCTGTGGTATGAAAGCAAACATTTTAGGTAATAAAGATAAATTACAAAAACTTTTTTATGACTGGCTGTTAAATTAGCTTTATTGTCCAAAAGGTAAACAACCCCTTTAATAGAAATATCTGTGTACATGGTCACAAATTCTTATGTACCCTCAAACATTCATTATGTGTACTAGGGATAATTTTGAATGCAGAATGTATTTGGGACAAACGCCACCCCATAGAACACTGCCAATAATTCCTGCATATAGATAAAGCAGGTAGAATAAGTACATTTGAACCCTAATTCTGAACATATATACATACATATATATATATTTATTGTTGCATAAGTTGCAAAACATATTTTAATATGGAACATTTTGGTGCCCCTCTCCACAACACATATTTACCTAAATATTATATGTAATGCAATAAACACTACAGGTCTTAATAATGGACATTACATTGTAGAAATGTAAGCAAATATTAAAAAAAAAACTGTACCATGGTTTAAAAACAACTGCCCCTAAAGAAAACATAAAAACATTCAATAAAGGATACAAAAAAAATACAGATATAAGCTGCAGAACACTGACAGTACCTTGCCAAAAATAAATGAAATGGCAGAGGAAATGAGTAACTTTACTTAAAATGCAATTATGCAAATAAAAACACTTTCTAAAACAATTTACAATATCCTGTCAGTTTAACCATAGAAACCACCAAAACACAACAGTCAATGTAAATGACATTCAACAAGAACAAAGTTTAATTACAAATACAAAGGGAAAGAGCTCCTCTAATAACAATAATTTGTATTTTCATTTATATTGAAAATGCATATATTATTAGAAGTGATTTTTCACTTTATATTTGGGGGATTATTTATCTAAATGTTTCTGATGTTTTAAATTAAAAAAAAGACCCACCAAACTAGAATCCATGATTTGCCCTTATTTATCATTAAAAAAAACTCGGAAAAATCTGATTGGGAAAAAAAACACAACTTTTTTTGATTGTTGAACGAAAACTGTGACTTTTTTGGATTTTTGCCAGAATTTTTCAGATTTGACATCCGAAAAGAGTTTTTCGCGAAATTGCAGGAAAAGCCCGAAATGTCGGGATTATCGTATGAAACCCAACACAGACAGTAATATCTTCAAATTGCAAATAGGACCTCTGCCATTGACTTCTACAGGACCTCGACAAGTTGAAGATGGAGTATTTTCAGATTCAGACTTTTTGCAGCCTCGGGGTATAATAAATCTTGAAAAATTCGAGGTTTTTATTTCCGCTTAAAATTCGGATTTTATAGTAAAAAAAAAAAAATTTTTTAGAGTTTTTAGCATTCAGACTTTTATAAATAACTCCCTAGGTGTTTACCATCTTGTGGTGGAAATACAGCTACCTATGAAAACAGTAGCTGCCACTTTACATGATATGGTCTTGTTAATTGTTCAGTTTCTTTTTTAAAACCTTCTGCATAAAGACTCTGCCTTACTGTTGTGCCCCTCTGCTTGTCTAGAACCCCTCGCCTTGCACCTCTCGTTTTAAGACCTGGCGGCATCTGAGGGCTCCTCTCGAGGCCAAAGGCGGCTGCTACAGGCAGAAGCACGAGCCGAGACCAGGGTGCTTGGCATTGGTTCTAGATTCAGGGTGCCAACCGCTACATTATCACGGGCCATGGATGACGAAGGTCACGCCACTGCTCCCACTGCTCCCTCCACTACAGAAGCGCTCCTTGCTACAGCGCTTGGAGTATCACGAGCAGAAGCAAGACAATCTCATGCAAGGCTTCCACAATCTGACTCGCCGACAGGAGTCTCCGCAGCAGTTGCCTAGTCCAGTTGCCACTCCTCCTGTGGGTTCTTCTGCCGTTATGGGTAACGCCTCTTAAACCCATGAACCCAAAATTGTGTTCCCTGAGAAATTCAGCGGGGACAGAACCAAATTTTTTAGTTTAAGGAGGCCTGCAAATTTTACCTTAGTTTCTTTCCTCATTCATTCTCATTTGGTGAGGAGAAAGTAAGGTTTATTATGACCCTGCTTCAGGGTGACCCTCAAATTTGGGCTCTCAGATTACCCTCCACTGATCCTGCCCGCTTTTCCCTTGATTCTTTCTTTAACACCATGGTGATACTCTAAGATGACCTGGATCGTGCATCTTCTGCCGACTCCGCGATTCGTAAATTAGGCCAGGGATAATGCGATGTGGAGGTGTAATGCACTGAGTTCCGCGTTGGGCAGTTGAAACTGGGTGGAACGACATGGCTCGAAGCCAGTTCCATATTGGGCTTTCTGATGCTGTTAAAGATAGCTAAGTTAACTATCCTCTATCTTCCAACCTGAATGATCTCATGTCTCTTGCCATCCAGGTAGATAGAAGACAGAGGGAGAGAAGGGGTGAAAGGGGTTCTTCTTTTCATGCTGGGCTTACCAATACTAAGTCAAACTTTTCTAATGTGGTGACCAATGTTAAATTCCCTAATCCCTCTGTGCCTCTACCTCAGGAGGAACCCATGCAATTGGGCATATCTAACTCCTGAGGCTCGCAGGCAGTCCGGAAGTTTATGCATATACTATGGAGAGAAGGGTCATTTCCTAAATCAATGTCCTAAGAGGCCAGGAAACTTCCAAGCCTAAATGGAGAAGGGGAGCTCCATTTGGGTAAAGAAGTTTCCTCTCCCCAGCCTTCCTCTAGGATTTTGATACCGGTTAAACTAACCTGGCCTACGGGTTCTGTCAAGGTGTCCACTTTTGTGGACTCGGGGGCAGAGGGGAATTCTTAGGATGCTGCCTTCGCGGCCAGATTTTGCTTTCCTCTAACCCCTCTAAATCCTCCCATGAGAATATTTGCGGTGGACAAAAGACCCTTGGGGTCAGGTTTGGTTTAGAAGAAAACTGTGATCCTAACCATGTGTGTTAATAATCTTCACAGTGAGGAGATAGAATTTTACATTATTTAGGGTGCTTCCTCTCCTCTTATTTTGGGGTTACCATGGCTCCAGACTCAATCCTTTTATTGACTGGGTATCTGGGGGGATTATTCAATGGGGTTTAAAGTGTGATGGTTCCTGTATTCCTTCCGTGGTGGCAACTACCTCTTTAGAGGGTTTACCTGCAGCATATGCAGAATATGCTGATGTGTTTTCCAAGAAAGCCGCAGAAACTTTACCCCTACACAGGCTGTATGACTGTCCAATCGATCTAATCAATGGGTCTACTTCCCCTCGTGGTAGAACTTATCCTCTTTCCTTGCCGGAAGCCCAGGCAATGAAGGAATATATCAAGGAAAACCTTGAAAGCGGTTTCATTAGACCTTCTAGTTCCCCTGCAGGGACGGGCTTCTTTTTTGTTGGGAAAAAAGATGGTGGTCTTCGCCCTTGTATAGATTACAGAGGTCTTAATAAGATCACCATAAAGAACTGCTATCCCCTTCCTCTGATCTCTGAATTATTCGACAGGGTTAAAGATGCCAAGATCTATTCCAAGCTTGTTCTTAGAGGTGCTTATAACCTCATCAGGGGATGAGTGGAAAACAGCCTTTAACACCAGGGATGGCCACTATGAATATTTAGTAATGCCATTTTGTCTCTGTAATGCCCCTGCAGTGTTCCAGGAATGTGTTAATGACATCTTCCAGGACCTGCTGGGGTTATTCGTAGTGGTATCTCTAAATTTTTTCCTCGAACCTGTGTGAACATCAAAGACATGTTTGGGAAGTCTTACGTAGGTTAAGATAAAGTAATCTTTATGTGAAGCTTGAAAAATGCATCTTTGAGGTTTCTTCTGTTCAATTTTTGGGTTTCAGTATTTCCAGCAAGGGTCTAGAGATGGATCCAGGAAAAGTAAAAGCTGTTCTGGATTGGGCCCAACCTTTTTCCTTACGTGCAACCCAAAGGTTCTTAGGTTTCGGCAATTACGATCGTCCATTCATTAAAAACTTCTCCCTGATAGTGGCTCCTATTACCAATTTGACAAAGAAAGGGTCCCCCAAAGCTATCCAAGCTTTTGAATTCCTCAAGAAAGAGTTCAGTTCTGCCCCTGTTCTTCGGCACCCTGACACTGCACTTCCTTTCATTGTTAAGGTAGATGCCTCAGAGGTTGGGGCAGGGGCAGTCCTTTCTCAAAGGCATCCAATAACCAACAAAGTGCACCCCTGTGCATTCTTCTCTAAAAAAAATTTCGCCTGCTGAGGGTAACTATGACATCGGAAATAGAGAGTTGTTGGCTATCAAATGGGCCTTTGAGGAATGGCGGCATCTGCTGGAGGGCGTTAAGCATTTGATAACAGTCTTTACTGACCATAAAAATCTTCTGTATATAGAGTCTGCCAAGTGGCTGAATCCTAGGCAGGCTAGATGGGCATTGTTTTTTTACCAGATTTCTCCCTTCTAAAAACACTAAGGCGGATGCACTCTCTAAAAGTTTTGAATCCAACCCCTCTGAATCTAGTGAGTGCATTCCCATCATTCCAAGCAAATTAATTGTGGCAGCTTTGGGATCAGACCTTACCACCCTGTTATCTCATGCTCAATCTTTGGCCCCAGTAGAAACTCCCTCCGGGAAACTATTAGTTCCTGAAGATCTTAGCGAACAGATTTTGGGTGAGGTCCACAATTACAAAATGGCGGGACAGCCTGGTATCTCTAAGACAGTGTCTATTTTGTCCCACAATGTATGGTGGCCTTCCTATAAGCAAGATGCTAAAGTTTTTGTTAATTCCTGTCCTGTTTGTCAGAGGTCTAAATCCTCCAGGAATTTGTCACAGGTGTTGTTAAGGCCACTACCCATTCCTTACAAACCTTGGTCCCATCTTTCGATGGATTTTATTGTCGATTTACCCCCTTCTCAGGGGATTTGGATGGTGGTGGATAGGTTTAGCAAAATGGGCCATTTCTTTCCCCTTCCAGACCTCCCTTCTGCCAAGACCTTGGCTGAATTGTTCATTTCTAATATCTTTAAGTTACATGGGTTTCCGGTCAATATTGTTTCTGACAGAGGGGTTCAGTTTGTTTCAAAGTTTTGGCGTGCCTTCTGCTCTTTGGTTGGGATTGAGATGACATCCTCTACCGCTTATCACCCCCAAACCAATGGTCAAACTTAAAGGGTTCATCAATCCCTTGAACAGTATCTGAGGTGTTATATAGTTACATAGTTAAATTGAGTTGAAAAAAGACTAAGTCCATCAAGTTCAAAACCTCCAAATGAAAACCCAGCATCCATACACACACCCCTCCCTACTTTTAATTAAATTCTATATACCCACACCTATACTAACTATAGAGCTTAGTATCACAATAGCCGTTGATATTATGTCTATCCAAAAAATCATCCAAGCCATTCTTAAAGGCATTAACTGAATCAGCCATTACAACATCACCCGGCAGTGCATTCCACAACCTCACTGTCATGACTGTGAAGAACCCCCTACGTTGCTTCAAATGAAAGTTATTTTCTTCTAGTCTAAAGGGGTGGCCTCTGGTACGGTGGCCCACTTTATGGGTAAAAAGGTCCCCTGCTATTTTTCTATAATGTCCTCTAATGTACTTGTAAAGTGTAACCATGTCCCCTCGCAAGCGCCTTTTTTCCAGAGAAAACAACCCCAACCTTGACAGTCTACCCTCATAATTTAAGTCTTCCATCCCTCTAACCAATTTAGTTGCACGTCTCTGCACTCTCTCCAGCTCATTTATATCCCTCTTAAGGACTGGAGTCCAAAATTGCACTGCATACTCCAGATGAGGCCTTACCAGGGACCTATAAAGAGGCATAATTATGTTTTCATCCCTTGAGTTAATGCCCTTATTTATGCAAGACAGAACTTTATTTGCTTTAGTAGCCACAGAATGACACTGCCCAGAATTAGACAACTTGTTATATACAAAAAACCCTAGATCCTTCTCAATTAAGGAAACTCCCAACACACTGCCATTTAGTGTATAACTTGCATATATATTATTTTTGCCAAAGTGCATAACCCTGCATTTATCAACATTGATATATCTGACAACAAGTCCTCAGGGGCTAAACTATTACCCTGGGTGGAATTTGCCTACAATAATGCTACTCATTCCTCCACTGGGGAATCTCCTTTCTTTATTGTCAATGGTTTACATCCCAAAGCATTTTCCTTTTCTGGTTCTTTGTCTCTGTTAACTCTTCTGTCAAACAGTTTGAGAAAATCTGGTCTGGGGTGCACGACTCTCTTGCTGCAGCTACAGCCGCTCAGAAAAAAGCAGCCAATAGATCTCGTAGAGAGGCACCCAAATAGAAGGTAGGAGAATCTGTTTGGTTTACTACAAAAAACACCAAGCTTAAGGTCCCCTCTCTCAAGTTGGGACCCAGGTTTATTGATCCATATACCATTATTGAAATAATTAATCCATCTTCTGTTTGTCTCAAATTACCAGTCAATTTCAAAATCTCTAATTGTTTCCATGTGTCTTTTTTAAAGCCAGCTTCACAGGTCCGTCAACTGTCTGTTCCTTCTCCAGTATTGGTTGAAGGTCAGTCTGAATTTGAGGTCCAAGAGCTCCTCGATTCTCGCCTGGTGCGAGGTAAGCTCCAGTATTTAGTTAAATGGAAGGGCTATGGCCCCGAGGAGAACTCTTGGGTTCCAGTTAGTGACATCAGGGCTGATCATCTCAGGAGAAATTTCCACCAAAAGTTTCCTGAGAGACCTGGGGATCCAGTGCCCCCCCCCTAGAGGAGGGGTAATGTGAGAAAAGAAACTCACCCTGATGGTCCAGTGGTGAGGCGGGGACGCCCACCGTGCCGCTCCTCTTCGGCCGCCATTGGGCTACTACTCTCGGTTGTAATATTGACTCTGGTGCGCTGGCGTAATGACGTCAGCGCGCAAAGGCGCGAATTTCAAAAGGGTATTTAAGGGATCCCATTCTTTTACTTATTGCCCATGATAGGTTATACCTGGTGCTTTTGAGCCTTTGCTATCTTGTATTCTGATCCAGTTGATTCTTGTTTTGACCCCTGCCTGGCTATCGACTATCCTGAACTTCTGATTCCTAACCATTGCCTGTTATACGACTACCACTTCTGCTAAATCCTTTCTGATTGATTACCCGGTTTGACCCTTGCCTGTCTGACTTCGCTTATTCTCTGCCTGCCCCGACCCGGCCTGATCTGACTTCGTCTCACGCCTTGTACTGTGACCTTCAGCCTAAAGACTCTGCCGTACTGTTGTGCCCCTCTGCTTGTCTAGAACCCCTCGCCTTGCATGCACCTCTCGTTTTAAGACCTGGCGGCATCTGAGTAGCTGAGGGCTCCTCCCGAGGCCAAAGACGGCTGCTACAGGCAGAAGCACGAGCCGAGACCAGGGTGCTTGGCATCGGTTCTAGATTTAGGGTGCCAACCATTACAGACTGATTGGTTTGGTTAAATTAGTAACAGAAGTCAGGAGCTTTCACTTTAGAGAATAATTTTACTTTAGTACTGACATTTAGCACCGACATAGGACAGTAGTTTCGGACATATGTCAAATCTGTACCTGGTTTAGAGAGTAAGTAGAGATTAGCATACAACATTTTAATTTAATGTCTTTGAAATATTTAGTAATTTGGGGAACCCATTTGGTCCTGGGATAGATTTCTAGACAATCCCCATTATGTTAATTTTGTAGCATTGGGGAGCTACTGCTCCACATATTAGATATACGATAAATACCATTTTAAATATATGGCACAACAAAAAGAGAATAGGTTCAACTGCATTGTGATTCTTGGTCAAATAGAAAGGAACCCCATTTTGTCCCAAAATAATGTAATTGTGCAACCGTTGTCGGGTTGTGGTTTTGGACGTAGAGCTCTCTAACTAGTGATGGGCAAATCTGACCCATTTCACATTTCAAATTTGTGAAAAGTCAAAAAAATTGTCAATTGCATTGAAGTCGATTTGCGACAATTTTTTTTTTACGCAAAACAATTTTTTTCATCCATTGAAGCCTATGGTGTCTTTTCGCAAAATACCTGCTAAAACATTTCTCTCATCACAATGATAAGTAGTTCTGGGCTATACTCTTGAAGCAGTTTAGTTAATAAAAGTGTGAGTACTTTTTATGAGCCTGAATAAGATTCTGATAAATTGGAAATCTGAATTGAGATAAACATGTACCTGCTGTCCAGGTCTTCAGCTTGGGTGTCTAATGCTGAAACTGTTAATTGTAAAGAAGAGACCTGTTGTAGTTTTTCGAGGGCAAACAATAAATCATCTTGCTTGGTATCAAACACTTTCATACGTGCTACCAGAGTATTTCTCTCCAGAGAGAACTAGTGCAGATTTAATTTCATTGGGGTTATTAAAAGTAGGGATGCACCAAATCCACTATTTTGGATTCTGCCGAACCCCCGAATCCTTTGCGAAAGATTTGGCCGAATACTGAACCGAATCTGAATCCTAATATGCATATTCAAATTAGGGGTGGGAAGGGGGAACTTCCTTGTTTTGGGACAAAAAGTCATTCGATTTCCCTTCGGCCGAATCCCGAACCGAATCCTGGATTTGGTGCATCCCTAATTAAAAATAACCTAGCATTTTTACTGGAATTTGCTGTGTTTCACATTCTCTGAAACAGGGGCGTAACTATAAAGGAAGCAGACCATGCAGCTGCAGGGGACCCAGGAGGTAAAGGGCTCCATGAGGCCCTAATTCATATACAATGTCAATAAAAATTGTTGAAACAGATCAACCTCTAGACATTTTGGGGGCCTGAAAAAAATTTGTTGTGGGACCCCGTAAACTAGTTATGACACTGCTCAGAGAAGCTTTTCACACTGCTACAGACTGCACATCTGGTTAATGGGGATCACTGACCCTGGCAGCCAAACACTATTGCTTTGTGAGCCTAATGTTAATGTTTTCTAAATTGCTTATCTTTTTGTTCAGGCACTCACTCATCTTCCAGTCTGTCATTTAAACTAAATCATTTAAAAACATACAAAACTTAAAAATAAAAACTAATAGTGATGGGGGAATTTATTTGGCAGGTGCAAATTTGCGGCAAAATATTGCCACCGGCAAATAAATTCGCGAAATCGCCCCAAAACTTTTTTGACGCCGGCGACAATTCTGACCCCAGTGACAATTCAGACATCAGCGACAATTAAAGGAGCCCATTGACTTTAATGTGCGTCAAATTGCGCCTGCGTTGTAATTGTTGGTAGCCTCAGAATCGTTGCAAAAAAATTTTGACGCCTGCGTCGAAATTCGAGTTTCGTGAATTTTTCACGCTTTGCAACTTTTGCGGGAAATTCAAAAAATTTTCCGCGAAGCGAGACGGGAGAAATTCGCCCAAAACTAACAGCAAATGATCTCAGAATATCATGCTAAAAGTTAATTTAAAGGTGAGGTACCCCTTTTTATTTAATTTTTTGTCACATAATAAAGTATGTTTCCATTATGCAGTTTCATACAGAGTAATAATAACTAGAGGGTGTCGTTTCTGAAGAAACCACAAGATGTTGGCTTTGAAACGCAAGAGGTGTTGGGGCCAGTCGCCCCTGGTGCATAGAGAGTACACAAAGTTGGTAGAATCTGGTTTAAAACTGTGAAAATCGAAGCAGATCAAATTGTACCATTAAAATCAATCAAAAAACCTGATTGGCTGTTTTTGGCTCCACCCACTTTTAAAATTTGAATCCCAGTCCCCCTGTGACCGACTGTGCCAAGTTTGATGTCCCTGCCATTAATTGTGAAAGAATGGCAGCAACTTATATATTGACATTGATTAGCAATAGGTAAAATTTGATTGGCTGTTTTAAGCTCCACCCAGTTTTCCGAATTTTAACCCCAGTCACCCAGTCATGGTCTGTACCAAGTTTGGGGCCTCTGGCTTTAAAACTGTGAGAATGGCAGTATTTGAAACTTTTACATTGAAGTCAATAGCTAAAACCTGATTGGCTGTTATTGGCTCTGCCAACTTTTCCTAAATTTTGACCACAGTCACCCAGTGAGTAATTGTGCTGAGTTTGGGACACTTGGCATGGACGCCGTAATAATAGCAGCAATTTGGCGTTTTTCATTAAGGTCAATGGCTGAAATCCGATTGGTTGTTGTTGCCCCGCCCCCTTTTTCTAATTCTGAACCAGAGTCACCAAGTGACTAACACGTTAAGGTTTCTGAATTATGACATTTAACATGTAAAAATGGCAGCAATTTTATGTTTTTCTATTGAAAATCAATGAATGACATTTGATCTAAGAGCGGCGACAGTTTTAACTTTTCCCATTGAAACAAATGGCTAATATTTGATTGGCTGTGGTAGACTCCGCCCACTTTTCAAAATTTGAACCCCAGTGACCCATTGTGCCAAGTTTTGGGTCTCTGGCTTTAACACTGTGGGAATAACAGTGTTTGACATTTTCTCATTGAAGTCAATAGGGAAAATCTGATTGGCTGTTTGTTGCTCCGCCCACTTTTTGGAGCCCCCAAAATGTGACAGAACTTTTCAGGTTGACCCCATGACTAAGTGACCCAAGTTTGGTGAGTGTAACTTTAATGCTGTACGAGTGGCAAAAGTTTCAAATTTTCCAATGAAAGTCTATTGGAAAAAATGGGGTCTTTGGGGGGCCGCCACGGGCCACGGAGGGTGGGATTGCTTAACAGAGCACAAGCAACCTATTCGGGTATGAGCCGAACAAGTGTGCAAAGTTTCATAATTGTACTCCTAAAACTCTGGGAGGAGTAGTGTTTAGAAAATTGCTAAAATTTCATTGGCTGTTTTTAGCTCCGCCCACTTTGGGATGCCCCCCCAAAATACATATTTTTATTCGGGGTGGCACCAACAATATGCGGTCCGAGTTTGGGGAGTGTAGCTTCAAAACTGTACGAGCGGCAGCGATTTGAAAATTTTCCCTGTCAAAGTCAATACGAAAAAGGCGTCTTCGGTGGTCCGCCGCACGGGCGCAGTGGGTGGGATCGCTTACTAAAGCACAAGCAACGTACTTTGCTATAAGGCGAATAGGTGTGGAAAGTTTGGCGCTTGTACCCCTAAAACTGTAGGAGGAGTAGCATTTAGAAACTGGGTGGGTGCTAATAATAATAATAACTAGATGGTGTCGTTTCTGAAGAAACCACAAGATGTTGGCTTTGAAACGCAAGAGGTGTTGGGGCCAGTCGCCCCTGGTGCATAGAGAGTACACAAAGTTGGTAGAATCTGGTTTAAAACTGTGAAAATTGAAGCAGATCAAATTGTACCATTAAAATCAATCCAAAAAACCTGATTGGCTGTTTTTGGCTCCACCCACTTTTAAAATTTGAACCCCAGTCCCCCTGTGACCGACTGTGCCAAGTTTGATGTCCCTGCCATTAACTGTGAAAGAATGGCAGCAACTTATATATTGACATTGATTAGCAATAGGTAACATTTGATTGGCTGTTTTAAGCTCCACCCAGTTTTCCGAATTTTAACCCCAGTCACCCAGTCATGGTCTGTACCAAGTTTGGGGCCTCTGGCTTTAAAACTGTGAGAATGGTAGTATTTGAAACTTTTACATTGAAGTCAATAGGTAAAATCTGATTGGCTGTTATTGGCTCCGCCCACTTTTCCTAAATTTTGACCGCAGTCACCCAGTGAGTAATTGTGCTGAGTTTTGGACACTTGGCATGGACGCCATAATAATAGCAGCAATTTGGCGTTTTTCATTAAGGTCAATGGCTGAAGTCCGATTGGCTGTTGTTGCCCCGCCCCCTTTTTTTCCTAATTCTGAACCAGAGTCACCAAGTGACTAACACTTTAAGGTTTCGGAATCATGACATTTAAACCTGGAAAAATGGCAGCAATTTTATGTTTTTCTCTTGAAAATCAATGAAGGACATTTGATTGGTTGTTGGTGGCTCCACCCACTTTTCCTAACTTTGAAGTGCAAACACCCAGTGACCACATTTGTGATATTCGAGGTCCATGACAGCAATAATGTGCAAATGGCAGCAATTTTAATTTTTCCCATTGAAATCATCAAAGAAATCTGATTGGTTGTTTTTGGCTCCACCCACTTTTCCAGATTTTGATCCCGGCCCTCCAGTGACCAACTGTGCCAAGTTTGAGGACCCTCCCATGAACAATCTAAGAGCGGCGACAGTTTTAACTTTTCCCATTGAAACAAATGGCTAATATTTGATTGGCTGTGGTAGACTCCGCCCACTTTTCCAAAATTTCTAACCCCAGTGACCCATGGTGCCAAGTTTGGGGTCTCTGCTTTAACACTGTGGGAATGACAGTGTTTGACATTTTCTCATTGAAGTCAATAGGGGAAATCTGATTGGCTGTTTGTTGCTCCGCCCACTTTTTGGAGTCCCCACAATGTGACAGAACTTTTCAGGTTGACCCCATGACAAAGTGACCCAAGTTTGGTGAATGTAACTTTAATGCTGTACAAGTGGCAAAAGTTTCAAATTTTCCAATGAAAGTCTATTGGGAAAAAATGGGGTCTTTGGGGGGCCGCCACAGGGCCACGGAGGGTGGGATTGCTTAACAGAGCACAAGCAACCTATTCGGGTATGAGCCCAACAAGTGTGCAAAGTTTCATAATTGTACTCCTAAAACTCTGGGAGGAGTAGCGTTTAGAAAATTGCTAAAATTTCATGGCTGTTAGTAGCTCCGCCCACTTTGGGGTGCCCCCCAAAAATACATATTTTTATTCGGGGTGGCACCAACAATATGCGGTCCGAGTTTGGGGAGTGTAGCTTCAAAACTGTACGAGCGGCAGCGATTTGAAAATTTTCCCTGTCAAAGTCAATACGAAAAAGGCGTCTTCGGTGGTCCGCCGCACGGGCGCAGTGGGTGGGATCGCTTACTAAAGCACAAGCAACGTACTTTGCTATAAGGCGAATAGGTGTGGAAAGTTTGGCGCTTGTACCCCTAAAACTGTAGGAGGAGTAGCGTTTAGAAAACCGGGGGGCGCTAATAATAATAACTAGAGGGTGTCGTTTCTGAAGAAACCACGGGATGTTGGCTATGAAATGCTATAGGTGTCTTGCCCAGTCGCCCCCAGTGCCTAGAGAGTACACAAAGTCGGTAGAATCCGGATTAAATTAAATTTAAAGCCAATCCAATTTTTACCATTGAAATCCATTCAAACAAACTGGCTATTTTTGGCTCCGCCCACTTTTTAAAAATTTGCATCCCAGTCACCCTTCACCAAATGGACCAAGTTTGAGCACTCTTACATTAACAGTGTAAGATTGACAGGAATTTAAATATTCCCATTGAATAGCGTTTGGTAAAATGTGATTGGCTGTCTTAAGCTCCGCCCAGTTTTCTGAATTTTAACCCCAGTTACCTAGTCATGGTCAGTGCCAAGTTTGGGGCCTCCGGTTTTAAAACTGTGAGAACGGCGGTAATACAAAATTTTACATTAAAGTCAAGAGGTGAAAACTGATTGGCTGTTTTTGGCTCCACCCACTTTTCCTAAATTTTGACCGCAGTCACCCAGTGAGTAATTGAGTCAAGTTTGGTACACCTAGCATTTAAACTGTGATAATAGCAGCAGTTTATCATTTTTCTTTAAGGTCAATGGCTGAAATCTGATTGGTTGTTGTTGCCCCGCCCCTTTTTTTCCTAATTATGAACCACAGTCATTCAGTGACTAACATTTCAAAGTTTGTGAATGCTGTGATTTAATGTGTAAAAATGGCAGCATTTTTATTTTTTTCTAGTGAAAATCAATGAATGAAATTCGATTGGTTGTTGGTGCTCCGCCCACTTTTTCTAAACTTGAAGTGGAAACCCCAGCGGCCACATTTGTGATATTCAAGGTCCCTGACATCAATACTGTGAGAATGGGCAGCCTTCTTAATTGTTCCCATTAAAATCAATCAAAGAAATCTGTTTGGCTGTCTTAAGCTCCGCCCAGTTTTCTGAATTTTAACCCCAGTTACCTAGTCATGGTCAGTGCTAAGTTTGGGACCTCTGGTTTTAAAACTGTGAGAACGGCAGTAATCAAAAATTTTACATTGAAGTCAATAGGTGAAAACTGATTGGCCGTTTTTGGCTCCACCCACTTTTCCTAAATTTTGACCGCAGTCACCCAGTGAGTAATTGAGCCAAGTTTGGTACACCTAGCATTTAAACCGTGATAATAGCAGCAGTTTATCATTTTTAATTAAGGTCAATGGCTGAAATCTGATTGGCTGTTGTTGCCCCGCCCCTTTTTTTCCTAATTGTGAACCACAGTCACTCAGTGACTAACATTCCAAAGTTTGGGAATGCTGTCATTTATTGTGTAAAAATGGCAGCATTTTTATTTTTTTCTATTGAAAATCAATGAATGAAATTCGATTGGTTGTTGGTGGCTCCGCCCACTTTTTCTAAACTTGAAGTGGAAACCCCCAGCGACCACATTTGTGATATTCAAGGTCCCTGACATCAATACTGAGAGAATGGCAGCCTTCTTAATTGTTCTCATTAAAATCAATCAAAGAAATCTGATTGGTTGGTTTTGGCTCGATCCACTTTTCTTCATTTTAATCCCAGTCCCCCAGTGACCAACTGTGCCAAGTTTGAGGACCCTGCCATTAACCGTCTAAGAGCGGCAGCAGTTTAACATTTTCCTATTTATTTGAATGGCTGAAATTTGATTGGCTGTTGTAGACTCCGCCCACTTTAGGTAAATTTTAGCCGAGTCACCCAGTGACCCACGGTGCCAAGTTTGGGAGAGCTCTAGCTTTAATACTGTGAGAATTACAGCTGTTTACATTTTCTCATTGAAGTCAATAGGGAAAATCTGATTGGTTGTTTGCGGCTCCGCCCACTTTTTTGGGTCCCCAAAATAGGACAGAATTTTTCAGTTTCACCCCATGACTAAATGAGCCAAGTTTGGTGAGTGTAACTTCAAAGCTGTACAAGTGGCAAAAAGTTTCAAGTTTTCCAATGAAAGTCTATGGGGAAAAAAGGGGTCGTCAGGGGGTCGCCACAGGGGCACGGAGGTTGGGATCGCTTAACAAAGCACAAGCAACCTATTCGAGTATGAGTCGAACAAGTGTGCAAAGTTTCATAATTGTACTCCTAAAACTCTGGGAGGAGTAGCGTTTAGAAAATTGCTCA
Source organism: Xenopus laevis (assembly GCF_017654675.1). Lineage (NCBI taxonomy): Eukaryota > Metazoa > Chordata > Amphibia > Anura > Pipidae > Xenopus > Xenopus laevis. Next base: position 46,722,227 of record NC_054386.1, read on the forward strand.
ATTTTCATTGGGCGTTGGTAGCTCCGCCCACTTTGGGGTGCCCCCCCAAAATACTTATTTTTATTCGGGGTGACATCAACTATATGTGGTCAGAGTTTGGGGACTGTATCTTCAAAACTGTACAAGTGGCAGCGATTTGAAATTTTTCCCTGTCAATCTCAATGGGAAAAAAGGGGTCGTCGGGGGGTCGCCACAGGGGCGGGGTGGGTCCCCAAAATGGGACAGAATTTTTCAGCTTCACCCCATGACTAAATGACCCAAGTTTGGTGAGTGTAACTTCAAAGCTGTACAAGTGGCAAAAGTTTCAAGTTTTCCAATGAAAGTCTATGGGGAAAAATGGGGTCGTCGGGGGGTCGCCACAGGGGCACGGAGGGTGGGATCGCTTAACAAAGCACAAGCAACCTATTCAGGTATGAGCCGAACAAGTGTGCAAAGTATCATAATTGTACTCCTAAACCTCTGGGAGGAGTAGCGTATAGAAAATTGCTAAATTTTCATTGGGCGTTGGTAGCTCCGCCCACTTTGGGGTGCCCCCCCAAAATACTTATTTTTATTCGGGGTGACATCAACAATATGTGGTCCGAGTTTGGGGACTGTATCTTCAAAACTGTACGAGTGGCGGCGATTTGAAATTTTTCCCTTTCAAAGTCAATGGGAAAAAAGGGGTCGTCGGGGGGTCGCCACAGGGGCGGGGTGGGTGGGATCGCTTATTAAAGCACAAGCAACGTACTTTGCTATAAGAGGAATAAGTGTGGAAAGTTTGGCGCTTGCACCCCTAAAACTGTAGGAGGAGTAGCGTTTAGAAAATGGGGTTCGCCAAGAATAATAATAACTAGAGAGGTACATTTCCTGAAGAAAATGTGAGTGGTGCTTGCCGTGGCAAAACTCAGGCCCCCCATATATGTTGGGTGTCTTGCCCAGTCGCCCCTGGTGCCTAGAGAGTACACAAAGTCGGTAGAATCCGGATTAAACCGGTGAAATTTAAAGCCAACCAAATGTTACCATTGAAATCAATCCAAACAAACTGGCTATTTTTGGCTCCGCCCACTTTTAAAAATTTGCAACCCAGTCACCAAATGGACCAAGTTTGAGCACTCTTACATTAACAGTGTAAGAATGACAGGAATTTAAATATTCCCATTGAATAGCGTTAGGTAAAATTTGATTGGCTGTCTTAAGCTCCGCCCATTTTTCTGAATTTTAACCCCAGTTACCTAGTCATGGTCAGTGCCAAGTTTGGGGCCTCCGGTTTTAAAACTGTGAGAAAGGCGGTAATCAAAAATTTTACATTGAAGTCAATAGGTGAAAACGGATTGGCTGTTTATGGCTCCACCCACTTTTCCTAAATTTTGACCGCAGTCACCCAGTGAGTAATTGAGCCAAGTTTGGTACACCTAGCATTTAAACCGTGATAATAGCAGCAGTTTATCATTTTTCATTAAGGTCAAAGGCTGAAATCTGATTGGCTGTTGTTGCCCCGCCCCTTTTTTTCCTAATTGTGAACCACAGTCACTCAGTGACTAACATACCAAAGTTTGGGAATGCTGTCATTTAATGTGTAAAAATGGCAGCATTTCTATTTTTTTCTATTGAAAATCAATGAATGAAATTTGATTGGTTGTTGGTGGCTCCGCCCACTTTTTCTAAACTTGAAGTGGAAACCCCCAGCGACCACATTTGTGATATTCAAGGTCCCTGACATCAATACTGAGAGAATGGCAGTCTTCTTAATTTTTCCCATTAAAACCAATCAAAGAAATCTGATTGGTTGGTTTTGGCTCCACCCACTTTTCTTAATTTTAATCCCAGTCCCCCAGTGACCAACTGTGCCAACTTTGAGGAGGCTGCCATTAACCGTCTAAGAGCGGCAGCAGTTTAAAATTTTCCTATTTAATTGAATGGCTGAAATTTGATTGGCTGTTGTAGACTCCGCCCACTTTTTGTAAATTTTGGCCGCAGTCACCCAGTGACCCACGGTGCCAAGTTTGGGAGCTCTGGCTTTATTACTGTGAGAATTACAGCTGTTTACATTTTCTCATTGAAGTCAATAGGGAAAATCTGATTGGTTGTTTGCGGCTCCGCTCACTTTTTTGGGTCCCCAAAATAGGACAGAAAAGTCACAACACCCCATTCCCGAATAAGCTGAACGGTTTGACACCTCATTCATGGGTCTGCGACAAACTAATTATTCGATAAATTCCCCATTATAAGTCAATGGGGCAAATTTGGGGACCTCTCCTGCCCCGGGGGTAAAACTTATACCCTCGTGTGGGGTATCATCTGACACAGGTCGCAAACCTCTTCAAATGTGGTAAATTTAACGTTTCTACAAGATTCCCTCTCTGCGCTAGAATCCGTCAAAAGTTGGCCTCAATGTTAATCTATGGGACTTTTCGGGGTGGTTAATTGCCCCCGCAAGGGGCAATTAACCACCCACCCCTTAGAAAAGTCATACCACCCCATTCCCGATTAAGCCGCACGATTTGACACCTCATTCATGGGTCTAGGACAAACGGTGCGGGACTAGTTACGCGCCAAACTTTCATACGGAAGAAGAATAAAAATAAGTTTGCAAGATAACAGTAGTGATGCTTTGCTTCGCAAGCACCACTAACAAGATAACAGTAGTGATGCTTTGCTTCGCAAGCACCACTAATAAGAAGAAGAACGAGCTGAACTCGAAGAACAGTATGTTGGCTATTTCATAGCCAACATAATAATAAGAACTAGAGGGTGTCGTTTCTGAAGAAACCACAAGATGTTGGCTTTGAAACGCAAGAGGTGTTGGGGCCAGTCGCCCCTGGTGCATAGAGAGTACACAAAGTTGGTAGAATCTGGTTTAAAACGGTGAAAATTGAAGCAGATCAAATTGTACCATTAAAATCAATCAAAAAACCTGATTGGCTGTTTTTGGCTCCACCCACTTTTAAAATTTGAATCCCAGTCCCCCTGTGACCGACTGTGCCAAGTTTGATGTCCCTGCCATTAACTGTGAAAGAATGGCAGCAACTTATATATTGACATTGATTAGCAATAGGTAACATTTGATTGGCTGTTTTAAGCTCCACCCAGTTTTCCGAATTTTAACCCCAGTCACCCAGTCATGGTCTGTACCAAGTTTGGGGCCTCTGGCTTTAAAACTGTGAGAATGGTAGTATTTGAAACTTTTACATTGAAGTCAATAGGTAAAATCTGATTGGCTGTTATTGGCTCCGCCCACTTTTCCTAAATTTTGACCACAGTCACCCAGTGAGTAATTGTGCTGAGTTTTGGACACTTGGCATGGACGCCATAATAATAGCAGCAATTTGGCGTTTTTCATTAAGGTCAATGGCTGAAGTCCGATTGGCTGTTGTTGCCCCGCCCCCTTTTTTTCCTAATTCTGAACCAGAGTCACCAAGTGACTAACACTTTAAGGTTTCGGAATCATGACATTAAACCTGTAAAAATGGCAGCAGTTTTATGTTTTTCTCTTGAAAATCAATGAATGACATTTGATTGGTTGTTGGTGGCTCCACCCACTTTTCCTAACTTTGAAGTGCAAACACCCAGTGACCACATTTGTGATATTCGAGGTCCATGACAGCAATAATGTGCAAATGGCAGCAATTTTAATTTTTCCCATTGAAATCATCAAAGAAATCTGATTGGTTGTTTTTGGCTCCACCCACTTTTCCAGATTTTGATCCCGGCCCTCCAGTGACCAACTGTGCCAAGTTTGAGGACCCTCCCATGAACAATCTAAGAGCGGCGACAGTTTTAACTTTTCCCATTGAAACAAATGGCTAATATTTGATTGGCTGTGGTAGACTCCGCCCACTTTTCCAAATTCTAACCCCAGTGACCCATGGTGCCAAGTTTGGGGTCTCTGGCTTTAACACTGTGGGAATGACAGTGTTTGACATTTTCTCATTGAAGTCAATAGGGGAAATCTGATTGGCTGTTTGTTGCTCCGCCCACTTTTTGGAGTCCCCAAAATGTGACAGAACTTTTCAGGTTGACCCCATGACTAAGTGACCCAAGTTTGGTGAGTGTAACTTCAAAGCTGTACAAGTGGCAAAAGTTTTAAGTTTTCCAATGAAAGTCTATGGGGAAAAATGGGGTCGTCGGGGGGTCGCCACAGGGGCACGGAGGGTGGGATCGCTTAACAAAGCACAAGCAACCTATTCGGGTATGAGCCGAACAAGTGTGCAAAGTATCATAATTGTACTCCTAAACCTCTGGGAGGAGTAGCGTATAGAAAATTGCTAAATTTTCATTGGGCGTTGGTAGCTCCGCCCACTTTGGGGTGCCCCCCAAAAATACATATTTTTATTCGGGGTGGCACCAACAATATGCGGTCCGAGTTTGGGGAGTGTAGCTCCAAAACTGTACGAGCGGCAGCGATTTGAAAATTTTCCCTGTCAAAGTCAATACGAAAAAAGGCGTCTTCGGTGGTCCACCGCACGGGCGCAGTGGGTGGGATCGCTTACTAAAGCACAAGCAACGTACTTTGCTATAAGGCGAATAGGTGTGGAAAGTTTGGCACTTGTACCCCTAAAACTGTAGGAGGAGTAGCGTTTAGAAAACCGGGGGGCGCTAATAATAATAACTAGAGGGTGTCGTTTCTGAAGAAACCACGGGATGTTGGCTATGAAACGCTATAGGTGTCTTGCCCAGTCGCCCCCGGTGCCTAGAGAGTACACAAAGTCGGTAGAATCCGGATTAAAACGGTGAAATTTAAAGCCAATCCAATTTTACCATTGAAATCCATTCAAACAAACTGGCTATTTTTGGCTCCGCCCACTTTTAAAAATTTGCATCCCAGTCACCCCTTCACCAAATGGACCAAGTTTGAGCACTCTTACATTAACAGTGTAAGATTGACAGGAATTTAAATATTCCCATTGAATAGCATTTGGTAAAATGTGATTGGCTGTCTTAAGCTCCGCCCAGTTTTCTGAATTTTAACCCCAGTTACCTAGTCATGGTCAGTGCCAAGTTTGGGGCCTCCGGTTTTAAAACTGTGAGAACGGCGGCAATACAAAATTTTACATTAAAGTCAAGAGGTGAAAACTGATTGGCTGTTTTTGGCTCCACCCACTTTTCCTAAATTTTGACCGCAGTCACCCAGTGAGTAATTGAGTCAAGTTTGGTACACCTAGCATTTAAACTGTGATAATAGCAGCAGTTTATCATTTTTCTTTAAGGTCAATGGCTGAAATCTGATTGGTTGTTGTTGCCCCGCCCCTTTTTTCCTAATTATGAACCACAGTCACTCAGTGACTAACATTTCAAAGTTTGTGAATGCTGTGATTTAATGTGTAAAAATGGCAGCATTTTTATTTTTTTCTAGTGAAAATCAATGAATGAAATTCGATTGGTTGTTGGTGGCTCCGCCCACTTTTTCTAAACTTGAAGTGGAAACCCCCAGCGGCCACATTTGTGATATTCAAGGTCCCTGACATCAATACTGTGAGAATGGCAGCCTTCTTAATTGTTCCCATTAAAATCAATCAAAGAAATCTGTTTGGCTGTCTTAAGCTCCGCCCAGTTTTCTGAATTTTAACCCCAGTTACCTAGTCATGGTCAGTGCTAAGTTTGGGACCTCTGGTTTTAAAACTGTGAGAACGGCAGTAATCAAAAATTTTACATTGAAGTCAATAGGTGAAAACTGATTGGCCGTTTTTGGCTCCACCCACTTTTCCTAAATTTTGACCGCAGTCACCCAGTGAGTAATTGAGCCAAGTTTGGTACACCTAGCATTTAAACCGTGATAATAGCAGCAGTTTATCATTTTTAATTAAGGTCAATGGCTGAAATCTGATTGGCTGTTGTTGCCCCGCCCCTTTTTTTTCCTAATTGTGAACCACAGTCACTCAGTGACTAACATTCCAAAGTTGGGAATGCTGTCATTTATTGTTTAAAAATGGCAGCATTTTTATTTTTTTCTATTGAAAATCAATGAATGAAATTCGATTGGTTGTTGGTGGCTCCGCCCACTTTTTCTAAACTTGAAGTGGAAACCCCCAGCGACCACATTTGTGATATTCAAGGTCCCTGACATCAATACTGAGAGAATGGCAGCCTTTTTAATTGTTCTCATTAAAATCAATCAAAGAAATCTGATTGGTTGGTTTTGGCTCCACCCACTTTTCTTAATTTTAATCCCAGTCCCCCAGTGACCAACTGTGCCAAGTTTGAGGACCCTGCCATTAACCGTCTAAGAGCGGCAGCAGTTTAACATTTTCCTATTTATTTGAATGGCTGAAATTTGATTGGCTGTTGTAGACTCCACCCACTTTAGGTAAATTTTAGCCGAGTCACCCAGTGACCCACGGTGCCAAGTTTGGGAGAGCTCTAGCTTTAATACTGTGAGAATTACAGCTGTTTACATTTTCTCATTGAAGTCAATAGGGAAAATCTGATTGGTTGTTTGCGGCTCCGCCCACTTTTTTGGGTCCCCAAAATAGGACAGAATTTTTCAGTTTCACCCATGACTAAATGAGCCAAGTTTGGTGAGTGTAACTTCAAAGCTGTACAAGTGGCAAAAGTTTCAAGTTTTCCAATGAAAGTCTATGGGGAAAAATGGGGTCGTCGGGGGGGTCGCCACAGGGGCACGGAGGTTGGGATCGCTTAACAAAGCACAAGCAACCTATTCGAGTATGAGTCGAACAAGTGTGCAAAGTTTCATAATTGTACTCCTAAAACTCTGGAGGAGTAGCGTTTAGAAAATTGCTCAATTTTCATTGGGCGTTGGTAGCTCCGCCCACTTTGGGGTGCCCCCCCAAAATACTTATTTTTATTCGGGGTGACATCAACTATATGTGGTCCGAGTTTGGGGACTGTATCTTCAAAACTGTACAAGTGGCAGCGATTTGAAATTTTTCCCTGTCAATCTCAATGGGAAAAAAGGGGTCGTCGGGGGGTCGCCACAGGGGCGGGGTGGGTCCCCAAAATGGGACAGAATTTTTCAGCTTCACCCCATGACTAAATGACCCAAGTTTGGTGAGTGTAACTTCAAAGCTGTACAAGTGGCAAAAGTTTCAAGTTTTCCAATGAAAGTCTATGGGGAAAAATGGGGTCGTCGGGGGGTCGCCACAGGGGCACGGAGGGTGGGATCGCTTAACAAAGCACAAGCAACCTATTCGGGTATGAGCCGAACAAGTGTGCAAAGTATCATAATTGTACTCCTAAACCTCTGGGAGGAGTAGCGTATAGAAAATTGCTAAATTTCATTGGGCGTTGGTAGCTCCGCCCACTTTGGGGTGTCCCCCCAAAATACTTATTTTTATTCGGGGTGACATCAACAATATGTGGTCCGAGTTTGGGGACTGTATCTTCAAAACTGTACGAGTGGCGGCGATTTGAAATATTTCCCTGTCAAAGTCAATGGGAAAAAAGGGGTCGTCGGGGGGTCGCCACAGGGGCGGGGTGGGTGGGATCGCTTATTAAAGCACAAGCAACGTACTTTGCTATAAGAGGAATAAGTGTGGAAAGTTTGGCGCTTGCACCCCTAAAACTGTAGGAGGAGTAGCGTTTAGAAAATGGGGTTCGCCAATAATAATAATAACTAGAGGGTGTCGTTTCTGAAGAAACCACGGGATGTTGGCTATGAAACGCTATAGGTGTCTTGCCCAGTCGCCCCCGGTGCCTAGAGAGTACACAAAGTCGGTAGAATCCGGATTAAAACGGTGAAATTTAAAGCCAATCCAATTTTACCATTGAAATCCATTCAAACAAACTGGCTATTTTTGGCTCCGCCCACTTTTAAAAATTTGCATCCCAGTCACCCCTTCACCAAATGGACCAAGTTTGAGCACTCTTACATTAACAGTGTAAGATTGACAGGAATTTAAATATTCCCATTGAATAGCGTTTGGTAAAATGTGATTGGCTGTCTTAAGCTCCGCCCAGTTTTCTGAATTTTAACCCCAGTTACCTAGTCATGGTCAGTGCCAAGTTTGGGGCCTCCGGTTTTAAAACTGTGAGAACGGCGGTAATACAAAATTTTACATTAAAGTCAAGAGGTGAAAACTGATTGGCTGTTTTTGGCTCCACCCACTTTTCTTAAATTTTGACCGCAGTCACCCAGTGAGTAATTGAGTCAAGTTTGGTACACCTAGCATTTAAACTGTGATAATAGCAGCAGTTTATCATTTTTCTTTAAGGTCAATGGCTGAAATCTGATTGGTTGTTGTTGCCCCGCCCCTTGTTTTCCTAATTATGAACCACAGTCACTCAGTGACTAACATTTCAAAGTTTGTGAATGCTGTGATTTAATGTGTAAAAATGGCAGCATTTTTATTTTTTTCTAGTGAAAATCAATGAATGAAATTCGATTGGTTGTTGGTGGCTCCGCCCACTTTTTCTAAACTTGAAGTGGAAACCCCCAGCGGCCACATTTGTGATATTCAAGGTCCCTGACATCAATACTGTGAGAATGGCAGCCTTCTTAATTGTTCCCATTAAAATCAATCAAAGAAATCTGATTGGCTGTCTTAAGCTCTGCCCAGTTTTCTGAATTTTAACCCCAGTTACCTAGTCATGGTCAGTGCTAAGTCGGGGGGTCGCCACAGGGGCACGGAGGGTGGGATCGCTTAACAAAGCACAAGCAACCTATTCGGGTATGAGCCGAACAAGTGTGCAAAGTATCATAATTGTACTCCTAAACCTCTGGGAGGAGTAGCGTATAGAAAATTGCTAAATTTTCATTGGGCATTGGTAGCTCCGCCCACTTTGGGGTGTCCCCCCAAAATACTTATTTTTATTCGGGGTGACATCAACAATATGTGGTCCGAGTTTGGGGACTGTATCTTCAAAACTGTACGAGTGGCGGCGATTTGAAATATTTCCCTGTCAAAGTCAATGGGAAAAAAGGGGTTGTCGGGGGGTCGCCACAGGGGCGGGGTGGGTGGGATCGCTTATTAAAGCACAAGCAACGTACTTTGCTATAAGAGGAATAAGTGTGGAAAGTTTGGCGCTTGCACCCCTAAAACTGTAGGAGGAGTAGCGTTTAGAAAATGGGGTTCGCCAAGAATAATAAGAAGAAGAAGAAGAACGAGCTGAACTCGAAGAACAGTATGTTGGCTATTTCATAGCCAACATAATAAGAAGAAGAACGAGCTGAACTCGAAGAACAGTATGTTGGCTATTTCATAGCCAACATAATAAGAAGAACGAGCTGAACTAGTAGAACAGTATGTTGGCTTCTTCAAAGCCAACATAATAAGAATAAGAAGAACGAGCTGAACTAGTAGATCAAGATGTTGGCTTTTTCAAAGCCAACATAATAAGAATAAGAACGAGCTGAACTAGTAGATCAAGATGTTGGCTTTTTCAAAGCCAACATAATAAGAATGAGCTGAACTAGTAGAACAGTATGTTGGCTTCTTCAAAGCCAACATAATAAGAAGAATAATAAGAATAAGAACGAGCTGAACTAGTAGAACAGTATGTTGGCTTCTTCAAAGCCAACATAATAAGAAGAAGAATAGGAACGAGCTGAACTAGTAGAACAGTATGTTGGCTTCTTCAAAGCCAACATAATAATAATAAGACATAATGAGTATTGGTTCTTCACAAAATCCAGTCTTCCTTGTTCATGTTGCCATGTGTCTAAGTATGAGGATGACTCTATTAAAAGTGGGTGTTTTCTTAAGGTTTCTTCTTTATACCATGTTGATTGTCTAAAGGTGTAAACCGTCAGGTTTCTTATGTGTTGTGGAAGGGATGTTATGTATGTTATCCAGGTGTTATTTCGTGGTGTTTTGTTGTTTTCTGATAATTGCTTCCAACCAATCCATATGAAATAGGTGGTGTAGTTTTTGTTTAACTAACCAAATAGATGGATCAGAGGCCAACCATTGTTGTGGTATAATTTTTTGAGCTGCTGCCACTAGTCATCATATTTTTTTCAGGTTTTGATAGCTGGGTATATTTTGTCATACGACTAAATAGTGCCCATTCAATCTGCATCTGTATAGGTTTTCCAGCCATCTGCCCACCATATGTGATTACCTCTTGCAAAAAGGTTTGTAATTTTAAGCATGACATGACATTTTCCCATATTTTATTTAGCGGGTTATCTTTTTCTGTTAGCTGGGTGGTTGCATTAGTTGCAAAATTAATGATTTGTAGTCTTAGGTCTATATGTGGTATTGTGAACGGGTATCTTTCCATGAGTTTTGTTTGGGTAATTATTGAAGTTGTCATCTAGTAAATCTTTAAGGTTATGCAGTCCTTTATCATGCTATTGAAGAAGTGTTGGATTTTGCATGCCTATTGGGAATTTTTTTCACAAACACACAAAGTAGTGCTACACAATCACTCTCACTGCTTTTTTGTAGCGTTGGTGCCGACTATGACTCTCTCTGCTCAGGTCTGGTCCATACTCCAAAATATATTTCAGCAGCACTCCGATGTAGTGAAAAGACAATTTATTTGTGCAACAAGTGAAGCAACGTTTCTGGCTTGACCAGTCAAGCTTCATAATGGGCTGGTCAAGCCTTAAATGTTGCTTCACTTGTCACAAATAAATTGCCTTTTCACTACATTGGAGTGTTGGGAATTTTTTGTTCCCTGTCTATATTAGATATTGGGAAATGTTTGGTGATAAACTTTGTTTTTTCCTGATTGATTCCCATGCTTTGTGTTTATCTGTAAATAGATGGTTATCATGGATGGATAATGGGATCTCATTTGGAGATGTATGTAAGAGGTAATTGAGAGAGTAATCTTTGCTTAAATAGGTCTAAGGATATAGTTGTATATTGGTATTTATTTGAGGAGCCAGTCTCATGTGTATCTTAACAGTGGTGCCATGTTGTATTCTCTAATGTTGGGGAAGTTGGTTCCCACAAGACTTTTGGTTGTTCTAGCTTGAATATGCTAATCCTTGGGCATTTTCTATTCCAGATAAAGGTCCTAAATATGTGATTAATTCTTTTGATGTCTGTTGTTTTGATGTGGTAAGGCATTTGTAATGGGCATAAGAGTTTAGGGAATAGGACCAGTGAGCTTCCCTTTTAACCCTTTCCCTGCCAGCCGTTTTGTCCTAGATGCGAACATCTATTGCCAAGCAGTTTTTAGACATTTTGTACTCTTTCACTTTAAGGGCCTTTCCTGGGGCGGTCTTTTAGTTTACCCAGTAAAACAATATATTGTTTTTTTCAGGACAACCTGAACTTTAAAAATATGTAAGAATTTTGGTGTAATTCTACTTCTGTAAAAAAATATAGGCTTCTAAGTGTCTAATAAAATGAAAAAAATCATGTTTCACAAAGAACAATCACATATATCAGAAACATCATTTATTTTATGTACGAGAACACAGCCGATTTGGAAAGGTCTATGTCTCCTGAACGCGGCAATACCAAATATATATCGTTTTATGGAGATTTCTCACTTGTATAGATCAAAATCTCTAAGCAGTACACTACCAAATTTCTAAAGCACCGCTCCCCAAACAGCATACTTCTGATTTCAAGGCCAAACATTCCACTAACAGTAGGTTTACCCAAGAAAACTACCCATTATTAGTAGGGATGTCGCGGACTGTTCGCCTGCGAACTAATTCGCGCGAACATCGACTGTTCGCGTCCGCCGAATGTTCGCGAACGTCGCGCGACGTTCGCCAATTTGGGTTCGCCTTAGCTGGCGCTTATTTTTGACCTCTCACCCCAGACCAGCAGATACATGGCAGCCAATCAGGAAGCTCTCCCTCCTGGACCACCCCTACACCCCCTGGACCACTCTCCTTCCTGCAGCGTTTTTTCATTCTGCCTGTGTGTGCTTGGAAGAGCTAGTGTAGGGAGAGAGCTGGTTAGTGATTTGAGGAACAGTTGATAGTAACTTTGCTGGCTAGTAATCTACTTGATAACTGCTCTGTATTGTAGGGACAGAACTCTGCAGGGATTTGAGGGACATTTTAGGTTAGGTAGCTTTGCTGGCTAGTAATCTACCTTCTACTGCAGTGCTCTGTATGTAGCTGCTGTGGGCAGCTGTCCTGCTGCTGATCTCTCATCTGCTGACTGCTGCCTGTAACCCAATAGTCCTTGTAAGGACTGCTTTTATTTTCTTTTTGTTTTTTTACTTTGCTACTATAAGAGCCCAGTGCTATTAGTCTAGCTGTGTTGGGGAGTGGGACTGGTGTGCTGCTCCTCCTAGTAGTTCACCACTAACAGCACCAACCAGAGTCAAAATTGTTACAAAGTATCTTATTTGCACCTGTTAGCTGTTCTGAGCTCTTTGCCAAAAGCTAATTAAGTTAGCTGTTCAGTTCAGAGAAAAGAGGGACTTTCCAGTACAAAAGAGGGACAGGGGGTTGAGTGGTCAAAAGAGGGACAGTTGGGAGGTATGCAAGTGCCACCTAGCTGTGTGAGCTTTTTCACATTCTGTCTAAATAACAATAATAATTCTGTGTCCGTAAACATCACCTGAGTGATACAGCAGCAATAATATATTGTAATATATAATATCCGTATCCACTACTGTATACGTTGCCCTTGCAGGCATTGTTTGCCCAGTCTTTAACCAAGTGCCACCTCGCTGTGTGAGCTTTTTCACATTCCGTGTCCAGAAACATCACCTGAGTGACGTAGTGTGATTTCTGCCCTTTACAGCACAAAACGCAGCACTGTGTCAACAATGTATTTTTCAGATACATTTTTGCCCTTGATCCCCCTCTGGCATGCCACTGTCCAGGTCGTTGCACCCTTTAAACAACTTTAAAATCATTTTTCTGGCCAGAAATGTCTTTTCTAGCTTTTAAAATTCGCCTTCCAATTGAAGTCTATGGGGTTCGCGACGTTCGCGAACCGTTCGCATTTTTGACGCAAGTTCGCGAATATGTTCGCGAACATTTTTTCCGCCGTTCGCTACATCCCTAATTATTAGAAAGAACAGATTCTGGTGAATCAAAAATGGGTAAATATATCTTTGTACTCCAAACTGCCAAGTTGCAATTGTTTCCTAAAGTTATAATGTTTTATAGAAATTGGTGATTTTTTTGAAAAATTAACTCAAAGCTTCCACTCTACAGCATCATATCTCCCACACATCATTAGGTATCAATGTAAAACACCCCAAATATGAAAGCCTGGGGTCCACTGAACAGTTTGATGCCCAATATGTATCAGTTTACCTAAACATGTGGTATATAGGGGCCATAAAATGTAGACACCCCATTTGAGCTATCAGTTCTGTAATTCCAGATACTGCAAAATCAACACATTTGCATCGTTTTGGGGGAGGGTAAAAGTAGAAAAAAGTAAGTTCACCCCAGAAAACCATATATTTTCGGAAAGTACACATTCCCCCGAATCCAATATGGGTATGCATGTCTTTCTACTCCAAAGCACCAAGCTGCAAAACTTTCCTAAGTTTGGCAATTTTAGGGACATTTTCAAAAATAACCTCTACACGTCCACCATGCAGCATCGTATGTCCCACATACTATTGAGTATAAAAATAAATCACCCCAAATATAAAAGCCTGGGGTCCTCTGAACAGTTTGATGCCCAATATGTATAGGTGTACCCAAGCACGTGGCCTATAGGGGCCCCAAAATGAAGACCCCCCATTTGGTCTGTCATTTCAGGTACTGAAAAATCAACACATTTACATCGTTTTTGGGGGGGCAAAGGTAGAAAAAAGTAAGTTCATCCCAGAAAACCATATGTTTTCGGAAAGTACACATTCCCATGAATCTAAATTGGGTATGCATGTCTTTGTACTCCAAAGACCAAGCTGCAAAACGTTCCTAAATTTGGCAATTTTGGTGACATTTCCAAAAATCACCTTAAATTTTCCACCCTGCAGCATCGTATTTCCCACATACTTTTAGGTATCAAGAGAAATCACCCCAAATATGAAAGCCTAGGGTCCTGTGAACAGTTTTATGCCCAATATGTATAGGTGTACCCAAGCATGAGGCATATAGGGGCCCCAAAAGGAAGACCCCCCCATATGGTCTGTCATTTCAGGTGCTGCAAAATCAACACATTTACATTGTTTTGGGGGCGGCAAAGGGAGAAAAAAGTGCGTTCATCACAGAAAACCATATATTTTTAGAAAGTACACATTCCCACAATTCCAAATTGGGTATGCATGTCTTTCTACTCCAAAGCACCAAGCTGCAAAATGTTCCTAAATTCGGCAATTTTGGTGACATTTTCAAAAATCACCTCAAACTTTCCACCCTGCAGCATCGTATTTCCCACATACTTTTAGGTATCAAGAGAAATCACCCCAAATATGAAAGCCTAGGGTCCTGTGAACAGTTTGATACACAATATGTATAGGTGTACCCAAGCACGTGGCATATAGGGGCCCCAAAAGGAAGACCCCCCATATGGTCTGTCATTTCAGATACTGCAAAATCAACACATTGACATCGTTTTGGGGGGGGGGTAAAGGTAGAAAACAGTAAGTTCACCCCAGAAAACCATATATTTTTGGAAAGTACACATTCCCCCGAATCCAAATTGGGTATGCATGTCTTTCTGCTCCAAAGCACCAAGCTGCAAAACGTTCCTAAGTTTGACAATTTTAGGGACATTTTCAAAAATCACCTCAAAATGTCCACCCTGCCGCATCGTATGTCCCACATACTATTGAGTATCAAGATAAATCACCCTAAATATGAAAGCCTGGGGTCCTCTGAACAGTTTGATGCCCAATATGTATAGATATACCTAAGCACGTGGCATATAGGGGCCCCAAAATGTCATTTCAGATACTGCAAAATCAACACATTTACATCGTTTTGGGGGGGGGTAAAGGTAGAAAACAGTAAGTTCACCCCAGAAAACCATATATTTTTGGAAAGTACACATTCCCCCGAATCCAAATTGGGTATGCATGTCTTTGTACTCCAAAGTACCAAGCCGCAAACCATTCCTAAATTTGGTGATTTTGGTGACATTTCCAAAAATCACCTCAAATTTTCCAACCTGCAGCATCGTATTTCCCACATACTTTTAGGTATCAAGAGAAATCACCCCAAATATGAAAGCCTAGGGTCCTCTGAACAGTTTGATGCTCAATATGTATAGGTGTACCCAAGCACGTGGCATATAGGGGCCCCAAAAGGAAGACCCCCATATGGTCTGTCATTTCAGATACTGCAAAATAAACACATTTACATTGTTTTTGGGGGGGCAAAAGTAGAAAAAAGTGCGGTCACCCCATAAAACCATATATTTTCGGAAAGTACACATTCCTGCGAATCCAAATTGGGTATGCATGTCTTTGTACACCAAAGTATCAAGCCGCAAACCATTCCTAAATTTGGTGATTTTGGTGACATTTCCAAAAGTCACCTCAAAATTTTCACCCTGCGGCATTGTATGTCCCACATACTTTTAGGTATCAAGAGAAATCACCCCAAATATGAAAGCGTAGGGTCCTCTCAACAGTTTGATGCCCAATATGTATAGGTGTACCCAAGCACGTGGCATATAGGGGCCCCAAAACGATTACCCCCATATGGTCTGTCATTTCAGGTACTGCAAAATCAACACATTTACATCATTTTGGGAGGGGGGCAAAGGTAGAAAAAAGTAAGTTCACCCCATAAAACCATATATTTTCGGAAAGTACACATTCCTGCGAATCCAAATCGGGTATGGATGTCTTTGTACTCCAAAGTACCAAGCCGCAAACCATTTCTAAATTTGGTGATTTTGGTGACATTTCCAAAAATCACCTCAAAATTTCCACCCTCTAGCATCGTAGTTCCCACATACTTTTAGGTATCAAGAGAAATCACCCCAAATATGAAAGCCTGGGGTCCTCTGAACAGTTTGATGCCCAATATGTATAGGTGTACCCAAGCACGTGGCATATAGGGCCCCAAAACAAAGACCCCCAAATGGTCTGTCATTTCAGGTACTGCAAAATCAACACATTTACATTGTTTTGGGGGGGGGCAAAGGTAGAAAAAAGTGCGTTCATCCCATAAAACCATATATTTTTGGAAAGTACACATTCCTGCGAATCCAAATTGGGTATGCATGTCTTTGTACTCCAAAGTACCAAGTCGCAAGCCTTTCCTAAATTTGGCGATAAAAGCAACTGTTTTTACATTTCTGAAAATCGCCTAAAAATATTGCAATTGGCCGCATTTATCTCACCCAATTTCTTACATACAATTGTAAAACACCATAAATATTGATGCCAAGGGTCTACTGAACAGTTTGATGCCCAATATGCATAGATATACCAAGGCAGCTGGCATGTGCGGACCCAAAATAAAAATAGTGAATATGAGTTTTCTCCACTGCCGATTCGCCTTCTGTGAACATAGACCCTTGACTTCATATTATGTGCCTCAAGACCCTCCTAACAGCAATGACCCCCCAAAACCATATATTTTTGGAAAGTACACATTCTGCCGATTCCAACAAAGATAACAACGTCTTTCTACACGAAACTACCAAACTGCAAAGCTTTTCTAAACATATAGGTTTTTACAACATTTCTGAAAATCGCCTAAAAATGTTGCAGTTTGCCGCATTTATCACACACAATGTTTTACGTACAAAGAAAAATCTCTCTAAATATGGACGTCAGAGGTCTAATAAATAGTTTGATGCCCAATATGTATAGATTTACCAAAGTATGTGTTGTGTATGGACCCCAAATGAAAAACGTGCCTATGAATTTTCACGCTAGCCAACTAAGCTGCAGAAAAGAGAACCCTAACTGTACGTTATGTGCCGTAAGACCCCCAAACTGTAAAAAGACCCCCAGAAACCCATATATTTTTGGAAAGCACATATTTTGGCGGATCAAACTAAGTAAAATCTATCTTTCTATACCAAAGCACCAAACAGCAAAACTATACTAAAGATACATAAGGAACAATAATGCAGGGATAAAATTGCAATAAAACCACAAAAATAGCGTAAATCAATGAAATAACAAAATAATTGTTCTGACAGCGTAATTAGTGGCCGAAATCGATTATCCAATAGTCACACTGCCAAAATAACACGTTTTTAGGCAAAAAAAACAAAAGATAACAGTATAATGTATTCGTAAAAAAAAAAAAAACACCTGTTTGTGTATACATATTTGTGCACTAATAAAAGTTATCTGAGTGTGCAAATACATGTAAATAAGTGTAAATAAGTGTAAATAACTGTACAAAAGGGACCAAGTGTGCTAAAATTAAAAAAAAAATTAAAAAAAATTCCAATCTTTACTAAAATGTATAAATGTACTGTAAGTATGTGTAGGTGCAGGTAAGTGTGTAAAAAAAACGTGCACTTACCGTTTTTGGAACAGGAGAATCGCTGTCTTCTTTGGAGGAGTCCTGGCAGCGTGTCTGCAGAGTTGCTGCGCAGCAGGAAGTGCGTGGGCGGCTCTGCAGGCAGGAAGAAGGTGAGTGTAGTAGCAGACGCTCCATGCGATGCGTCTGCTACTTTGAAGTCGGATCTGCGACAATCGAGTCGCAGATCCGACTTGACAGCCCCCCAGCCTCGTTGCCTAGGGGGCTGTCTTCTCTCCCCACTCTCTGCGGAGGCGGCAAAAGCCGCCGAAGCAGAGAGAGAGCTCAGCTGCCAAAGAACGTACAATGTACGTTCTTGGCAGCCTGAGCATTTGCCTGCCAGCACGTACGCCGTACGTGCTTGGCAGGCAAAGGGTTAAAGGAGCAATCTATACATAAAAACACATTTGCTAAAAATGAATGCAAAAAATTGGAATTGTGTTTAAATTACATTCTGCCCATTATTTTAATTTTAAAAAATCCACACTGTGCTAATTTTTTGCCATTATAAACACTATTTGAAACTCAGCTGAACACCTTCCTTTGTAAGCAGGGCAATTTGTTCAGAGCTCCCTATCTACCTTTGAACAAACAAACCCCTTCATTTTCTAAGCAATAGCCCACATTATTGGTGGCTTCTCGGTGGACAGGGAATTCATTCACTCCTTTTGTGCTCAGGAACAGAGAATAACAGGAAGTACTAAATAAATCTGATTTTATTTTCTTCTTTAGTGGCAGAAATAAATAAGCTCTAGTCAATGAGCTCATGTTCATGGGTATACATTGTCACTTCATGATCTGCAAAAGTCATTAAACTTTTAAACAGTGGCAGAACTAAGTATTTTGGCACTCTTGACATTGATGATGCTGATTAATGGTTCACCAAATTCCTTTTTTTTACCTGGAAAATGTATAGAAAGAGATAGATGGGAACTATCACAGCTCTAACTCTCCATTTGTCTCTTGCTCCACACTATCCTGCTTTTCTACTATGTTTGCAGTGGGGTAACTAGATGTTACTGGGCCCCATTGCAAATACATTTTAGGGCCCCCAACATATCCAGAGGTTGTCCTGTTTTATTATGTGTTGACATTTTTTATTAACTAGGGGGCCTCCTGGGCCCCCCTGCAGCCACAGGAACTATTTCTTCTGTCCTTATACCACTGTATGCTTGCATTTACACCCACTCCACATCTAGTCTGTCTGTCTGTCTGACGAAGGGGCCTGCCCCCGAAACATTACTTTGCATTAAACAGGCAGGGCTTGTCCCGCTTGCATGGAGTCCTGAGTGCCGGTATTTTTCTTCTGTGCTTCCATTTTCACCCACTCCACATCTAGCCTTTTCAACCATTTCCTATGTGAAATAGTTTTTTCTCTCTTTATATTTCCTTTCTATCAGTCTGTTGCCCTTTCTCACAATCAACCCTGTATTTATCCTCTTTTACTGTGCCACTTTGTATTCCTTTTGCCACTTCAAGAATGCCTTTACTAGCTCTTACCTCCCACTTGCCTTTCTCTCAATCAATATAACACTAAAACCTGCATTCCCCCTCTTTCCTCTTGCCACTCTGTACTCCTTTTTCCACTACAAGTATGCCATTATCAACTGTAATCTCCCATGTGTCCACTGCCATTATCTCCCCCGTTTGTTCCCATCAACGTTTATTATTTGTTCAAACTCTTGGCGCTGTCATGTATAGGATAATGGGTTTGAGAGTGAGTAGTAGGGCCACTGAGTTCATCACACATGCTGTTTGTATATGGGGCATTGATCTCCCCAAATTTCTCACATATCCCCTCTTATGCACACCTGTCCAGGCCTATCGAATGCTGCACTTTACAACATCCCCATTGGGTACTTGCATGTACTGGGTTGGTGGCGGAGTAAGGCTGGCACAATTCAAGAGGCAAAGCGGGGGGGGGGAGAAGATTCCTTTTTCAGCCTGCATTAGGTAAAAAGAAAGATAAAGGGACTTGAGGAGGTACAGCGGTTAACAGACGGGTGCAGAGCCAACAACTGTCTCTCAATGTAGACAAAACAAAGAGATGGTTGTTGACTTTAGGTAGACTAGGAGTGACCACCTGCCACTGTACATTGATGGCTCTAATGTGGAGATCGTCCACCTGGCGGAGAACCTCACCTGGTCCCACAACACCAGCTACTTAGCCAAGAAAGCCCAACAGCACCTCTACTTCCTGCGCAAGCTGAGGAAATCCCATCTCCCAAAATCCATACTCAAAACCTTCTACAGAGGGACTATCAAGAGCATCCTGAGCAGCTGTATCACTCTCTGGGCTGGGAACTGCACTGTCATGGAGTGCAAGAGCCTACATAGGAAAGTGAAGACAGCAGAGAAGATGATAGGTGTATCTCTTCCTTCCATCATGGAAATTTACACCACTCGCTGCATCCGTAAAGCCACCAGCATTGTGGCTGATCCAACACACCCCTAACACTCACTGTTCACACTCCTGCCATCTGGAAAAAGGTACCGAAGCATTAGGGCCCTCACTACCAGACTGTGTAACAGTTTCTTTCCCCCAAGTCATAAGGCTCCTGAATACTCCGGACAGATCTCTCTCACACTCACACTCCATCTGACCTTACTATATACCACAACGTTACACAGCCACTGTACGCCATTGTATAAATAGCCATTGGATACAATTGTTCTCTATGAGCACATCTGCACTTCATCGTGTTCTTTATCATGTTCTTACTACTATCATATCACAAAGATACACCCATCATGTCTGACGTTTAGCATTATTTACTTAACATATTACATCTGCATTGTCTTGTCCTGTCCCTGCACTATGCTGTCCTGTCTTGCAGGAGTTGCATCTTTTTGCACTTTCACTTTTTGTCTGTTGTCCAGTACTTCTATGTTGTGTGTAGCACCATGGTCCTAGAGGAACGTTGTTTCATCTCACTATGTACTGTACAAACGTATATGGATGAAATGACAATAAACTGAATCTTGACTTGACTCTTGAAAAATGCACACTGCCATTTTGCATATATATTGACAGGATGTCTGTCAGTCCTAACCCTATTCATGTCTGTACTCTACAAAAACATTTATCTAACTGATAAAAAGCAAGTTTGTCACAGGGAAGCAACTCACACTGCACTCCAGTATATGCAAGCTTTCCCATAATGTCTTTCATGAAGACACATTTTAAGTAGAGACTATTTCACAAAACTTATTAAGTGATGTACAGTAGTACTATGATTTTCTCAGAAAATAACTTTCTTTTGGCTGCTCCATTAAAAAATGCAAAATGGATGCTAGTTGCCTGGTACCTGAATATGTCTACAGTTTCTGTATGAAATCTTCCATGCATAGCCTAGTCCTTGGCATAAAAGATTGAATATAATGCTAAGAACATGTCTGTCTTAGAAAAACATGTAGCAATCAAAGCATTTCAAAGCATTCAACCACCTATGGTTTGTTGCTGCTCTAGACAACACAGTCCACACACATTTTTTTTTCCATGTCATTTTTAACAGCATTTTCTGTTTAAAACCTATTTCCCCCTTAGTTCTATATCTTGCCCCAAACATTAATACTATTTTTTCTAAATGTGGCACACAATTAGAGGCTGATTTATCAAGATTCTCATTTTAGTGGTTATAGAATTTTTGGAAACCACAACTAAACTCACATTTTCTAAAACCACAAATGGTTTTGGTTTTAATTAACTTTTGGTTTAATATAGAACAGGGAGTTGGGGAGCAAAAATAGCATGAAAAATGTTTCTGGGGGTGCAAAATATGGGCTGTAATTGTCTATTGGTAGTCACCATGTGGACGTAAAGCCTACAGGAGGCTCTGTTTGGCAGTACACCTTCATTTATTCAACCCAAACTTGCCTCCAAGCCAGGAATTAAAAAAATAGCACCTGCTTTGAGGCCACTGGGAGCAACAGCCAAGGAGTTGATGAGCAGCATGTTGGGGACCATTTATGTAGAGAGTGATATTTTGAGACAATTTGCAGTTAGTTTTCAATTATTTCACTTTTTATTCAGCAACTCACCAGCTTGCAAATTTATCAATCTGGTTGCTAGGGTCCAATCATCCAATCTATCAACCACGCATTGATTTGAATAAGAGACTGGAATATGAATAGAAGGGGTGGTTTACCTTCTGAACATAAAGTCTAAATTTGAATAGTCCCAGTCAGAAGAACAATTTTTGTAATGTATCTTTATTATTTTAATTGGATAGTTACAGACCATATAAACTGTGGATCACTGCTGCTAAAAGTCTCTCTCCTCTTCTTTCTGCTACCTCTCTGGTTGGTTTCACTGATATCGGAAGTCTATTCTGCCCATACAGGAAGCTGACTCTGATCTAGTTACTGCACATGCCTACTCTTTCCTGCTTTATTTGCATTTAATTGATTCTATTGGCTAAATCTTGCCAGTCAATCCAAGTCTAGGGTTGCTATCTTTCCAGTTTGGGGTCGCCGCGGATGATATTGGGGGGCAAGACAGTGATGTTGGGGGTGGGGCTGATGACATCAGGGATTGGACTCATGACGTGGAAATCAATGATTGGCTGAACGAAATGTCATTAATTTTAATGTCCTGTCCGGATTTCCAAATTCCTAATTTGGAAATCCGGCAGGCACTTTTCACCCAGACAGCCCTTCCAAAAACTGGGCTGTCCGGGTGAAATATGGACAGGTGGCAACCCTATGGTAGCCATTTTTTTATATGGGGCCAGTACCCCCATTTAAAAGTTTTAAATAGTCAGAAGAAGAAGGCAAATCATTGAAAAACTATAAAAATAAATTCAAAATGAAGACTAATTGAAAAGTTGAAGAATTGGTAATGCTGTAACAGACTTAGTTAACTTAAAGGTGAGCCACCTCTTTATCATAGTTCAAGCTAGCGCAAGCAGTTTAAAGGGAAACTAAAGTCTAAAATAGAATAATGCTAGAAATGCTGTATTTTGTATACTAAACATAAACTTGAACTTACTGCACTAGAAGCCTAATAAAATAAATAGTTTTTGCTTTCAAAGTTGGCCACAGGGGGTCACCATCTTGTAACTTTGTTATACATCTTTGCAAGACCAAGACCATGCACATGTTCAGTGTGGTCTGGGCTGCTTAGGTATCATCATAAATTATTAAAACAGCACAAGTCAAATAATATCTGCCAGAAGCTGATACAGCAAGACTGATTAATAATCAGAATATGCTGCACTGGGTCATGTGTTGTTATGTAATCTAATGTGGATTTTATAGTTTTTTTTTGTATTGTTAAATAAAAAGTTTTGCCATCTCTACAGAACCAGTGGCTGCAGCAAAACAATCCTCCAAATAGAATCCCAGTTTATCTGTTTAAATCTGGCTCCACGATCATCCCTGCAGCTGGAATTGGAAACAGAGGATTCTGTTTTACTTTATTAACTGAAAACCTATCCCAATAATAAATCTGTACTGATTTTTATAAAAAAAACCCTGACAGTTTGCAATGAAATTGCCTCTTTATTTATTTGCTCTGACGGCTGTGGATACAAATCTCTACAAATTCACCAGTTGCTCTACAGGGAAACAAACAATGCTGCTCCAGTTCTGGTAAGGTGGGCAGGGCTCCCCCCTGTTGTTTGAAAGTATGATCCTTTCCCTGCAGAGCAGTTAGGGACCTTCTCAAGTTTCCTATCCACAGCAGAAAGAGCAAGTAATTGAAGGAGGGATTTCATTGCATACAGTCAGGTTTCTTATAAAAACAGTAGACATTTTTTTATTAAAGTATATTGGAGTTAGGTTTCTTTTTCATGAAAGAAAGTAAAAATGAGATTTCACTTTGTTGCATTTACATACCCTTTAATGCGTGGCACCAATGTAGCTGGCTGCAGGAAAATCATGGCAAATAATAAATATTTCAGGCACTGTACCTTATGTTATCCATGCACAGTTTGTTTTCCTAAACTCAATGCCATAACTGTTTGCATAATACAACTGTTGAATAAGCAGTAGCTTTGTTGTGATTTGTATTTGCTTTTCCCTGGACAAACTTGTACCTGGTGTAGTGGAAATTCAGTTAACGGAGATCACTTCAGGTAAAAGATAGTTTATTTGACACAAGCTCCATGAAATCTGAACTGACAAAAAATCAGAACCCTAAACAAAGGAATTAGAGTGTTTTATAGACTTACGAACATATGATATGAGAATGTATGGGCGTAAGAGGGAGTTACCATTGGGAGAGTGTAGAGATATCTCTTCACAGTACAGAAAAACAAAGACTCAAGTTCCTCAAGGTCAGGGTACTAGTGACCAAGGTTAATGTGAGAACAGAATCCATCCAAGTCAGGGGGACTCACAGGGGATCTGCATGTGCAAAATCTTATTCTCTCTCACTGGTCTTGGAAAGGTTGAATATGATGGTTTTATGACTTTATTTTGCAAAGTTGCCATTTTCAGTGTCTGGAACAGCTGAAATACCATTGAACGGATACTGCTGAACAGAATAAAATGCTATGTTTGAGCTTGAAAATGAATTAAAAACAGTAGTAAACAGTTGAGAAGAGATGGCATGACAATCCGCCACACAAAAGTTTTTTAACAGTTGAAATAAAAAACAGTGACCCAAACTCATTAAATCCAAAATAACAGAGAAGCCAAGAGAATTCTTACAAATGTGTAATCATTGCCAAATATATATTTCATATTTTGTCTTAACCCTTGTCTTAAGCACCAGGTGAAACTTAGCTTTTACTTTTAGTTTTCTAAGAAAATGATTATTGGCGTACGATACAAACAACTCAGTATAAACGAGTAAACTAAAGGTCAGCTACTTTTACATATAGAAAAGTCTTCACAATAAGGCCAGGTTGTTATTTTAGGTGTGTTTTTAATAATCCAGACGTTTACAGGAGAAATAGGGTAGCCAGGTCAGAAAAAGCTAACAGGTTTGTAAGTATGCTAAACTACATTTTATTTCAGGCAGTCCAGGGACCATCTAGGAAAGATGTTCTTTTGGATCTGGTATTATCTATTATTTAATCTATTATTAAATAATTAGACAGAGAAAAATCATGTACACAATTACTGTATGCACTGTGGAATATGAGGAGGAGATGGATGTATTTAGCGTTACTTGAAACTTTTCTGATTGCCTCTCCTCCCAGCTCAGGATGCAAGGCATAAAACTCTCATTTAAATTTTCTAAACATTCTCATTAAGTCATTACTCTTCTACAGCAATTATGTATAGTTATGAAACAAACACATTTAGAAATCAAAATACCACCCCCATTACAGACCTATGATCAATGTAATGATGTTAATGAAGTTCTAACATCTCTTTGTCATATAGAGTGAGTGCAAACCTACATAACCTATACTTTCTAATAGGAATTTACTAGACTGACTGACATTAACTAAGCAACTCAGTTATTAGTGAACTTAATGATGGTCAAATATGATTAAGTAGGGAAAAACAAACTGCAAACAACTCACAGCGCAAAATTTCAATTTCTGTCAGAAAATACTTGCTATTCTGTACATATTGTGTATTCTGTGTCACTATAACACCCAAGTTAAAAGACTTAAAGTAAAACAAAACAAGCTATAGGTTAGAAAAAGCTGTAGTGAGATAGCTTGGGGGCCCCCGAGACTTTAGGGTCTTAGCGCCCACCCCCACGGGCGCTCACAGGCACAATATCACTGGGGAACTCTGAGTTCCCAATGCAGTTTTGGGTCATGGCAGGGCAGCATGTCACCCCTAAAATTTCCCCACCCTAGGCCTCGGCTTTGTGGCCTTGCCACAGATCTGGACCTGTTCACTTGACAGTGGCACTGAAGGCTTCGTGTGTGTGTTGATCCTCTGACAAGTGTTTATAGTGTAACTGAATTGCTGGTCAATTGACCCCAATCTCCCCTGTGAGAAGCTGTTAAAGTCTCCCTTGCTTCATCACATCAAAATGTGCCATGCCTACTTCTTACAGCATTGGTACCCTGGTTGGGAGGGTACCAGTAGGAGTGTAAAGTGCCAACTTTACAGCCTGGACTTGAACTTTCTGAGGACTGCACAATGAAATCAGCTTCCAATGGCCTTTCTTAAAAGCAATACACTTATTAGAGGTAACTTTATAAGTGAAAAGAATGAGTACAATATGTCATAGTTTTTAAATTCTGCTCCTTGAACCAAATAGAGCATAGTTAATTGCACCATTGACTAGAAGATCTGCCTGCATTCTCCTGCACTGTAGTAATGAGGGGCAAGCGGAGGAATATAGAAATTTCCCCTCCCGCCCTCTGAGAAGTGCAGGTTAGGAAGTGCTGTTAAGATATGTATTAATGTGTGTGCTCTCATACAGATCCCATACTGATCTGATACAGATACAGTGTCATGTGACATGATCTTTGTCTGCTAAGGCAGAAGTGTCAATAAAAGTTATGTCTTCTTGAAGCAAGAGAAGCATGTCTGTGTGCAGTTTCTCCTCTGTCTAAAGAAAGCTGAAGGCTTAAGTGAGATTGAGCTGCCAGTTATCCCATTTCTTAAGCAGAATGGCAACAGGTTATGGGCCCAGGAGAGAGGGAGGAAACAGATGGAGCAGGATGATATTTGATGGAGATGAAAAGAACTATGAACTATGGGAGACAAAGTTTCTAGGCCAAATGCGCCTGAAGAGGAGGCTTATGCTGAGTTAATTAATTTTTTGGATGATAAAAGTCTGTCTCGGATTATGAGAGAAGCAACTGATGATGGAAGGGCCAGATTTGCATAGCAGAGGCCCCTAGACCCGCTGTCATTCATCGCCCTGTCCCCTCCCATTTATTCAATCAAATTTTCATCATCAGGACCAAAGCAATGGGGATTGTAGAAACTATCGTATCTCCTGTGCCTCCCCAGTGTTTCTGAACCAATGTGGTTTTGGTTGGGCATCATGCCACCCCCTAAAATCCTGCCACCCTGGGCCCAGGCCTTGGTGGCCTCTCCACAAATCCGGGCCTGCATGATGGAAGGAAAGTGTTTCAAACCCTAAGAAACGACTATGCTGGCAAAGGTAATCCACTAATAATTAGCTTATACACAGAGTTATGTAGTACATGCAGAACATATGCAGTAATGACTGTTGCTATGATCCGCAACAGGTGTTTTAACAATTGTTTAAGGCAAACTCCTTACTACATACCAACTGGGAGAAAGCCTAATCTATCAAAGAAAACAACTTTTGGATCAGAATGCTTTGCATACCAGTATGACAGAAAGAAACTAAAATAGTCCCTCATACCTGGTGTATTACCCAAACACCAGAAAGGTATTTAAACACAGGCTAGTAAATTTCATTACAAAGAGTGTGATTGAGAGACAAACTCAAACAGATGTGTTAGATGCTGATGATCACCAGGGCCGCTCTGCGCCACAGGGTCCTAGTGCCTGCCAACGGCCCAGAATTCTTGGAAGTCAAAGAAACAACCCATGGTTGCACTTCCTGTGAGGCTGAATATATAGCACTGGCTATAGCACAGGAGACTTTATACCTTGTGCAGTTACTAAAAGAAATGGACAGTGAATGTGTTATGAGACAGTAAAATTTTTTGAAGATAATCAAGGTGCATTAGCTCTTGCAAAGGTGCAAACATGTTGATATCAAATACCACGTTCTTAGATCTGTACTAAGTGAGGGAAAGATAACTCTCGAGTATTGTTCCACAAACAAAATGGTAGCAGATGTTATGACTAGCCAGATAGAGCTAACGGTATCACATCTCTTAAGCAGAACAAGTACCAATGGGAACAGGATGCCAAAGGATTCATGTTCCTAGAGCTGGACTTAGAAATCTGGTACTAGTGCAGAGTACATCCAGATCCCAGATACAAGTGCTTATAGAATGAGAATTAAAGGGCATGCTTTTGCACCAATTTGTCGTGTGTCCAGGTTCTCTGTATGATCCTGTCACGGTCGGCACCCAACACCAGAACAAACACCAGGCACCCTGGTCTCGGCTTGTGCTTCACCAGTAGTGTGACCGCCTTTGGGTCTCAGGAGGAGCCCTCGGCTTACTTGGATGCCACCCGGACTTTAACGAGAGGTGCAAGATAAGGGTTCTGGATATGCAGTGGGGCACAACTGTAGATAGAGTCTTTAAGGCCAAAGGTCACGGTACAAGCAGGAATAGGCGAATTCATGGTCAGACAGGCAGGATCGAGGCAGGTAGATAGCAGGATCATCAGGCAGGCCAGGGTCAAAACCGGGTAATCAATCAGATGGAGTGAGGCAGAATCGGAATCAAACAACAGGCAGGAGTCAAACCAGGATGTCAATCAGGAGGGACAGACGGAATCAGAGTCGGTTACAGGCAAGGGTCAGGTTACGGAGGTCAGAGAAGTCAAAAGCCAGGCCGGGTCAAAACACAGAAGTTGAAAACAGAATTCAGGCAAACAGGAACTGGCACAAGGCTCAGGAACCACCAGGAAACTAATCCTATCACGGCCAAAGAATAAAGTGTAATGGCCTTTTAAATACCCATAAGGCCTTGCGCCATTGCACGTCCGCGCACCTGCGCCTTTAAAAAGAACAGAGGTGCGCCGCACGCGCCCTTAACAGATTGGCACATCAAGGGGAAGACCGGCGTGGCAGGCGTCCCCGTTGAGAACGCGGCGGGTGTCCCCGCCGGCCCGCTAGACCACCAGGTTAAGTTACCATTACAGATCCCTATTGTTTTTCTCTCCCATAACTGAAGGTGGGAAAAATAAGAATATGTCTTTCTTATTTCCAGTTATGACTGAGCCTTGTCGTTTTAATCCATGTAAGATATTGCTTTCCACAGACAATGTCCTTCCTACTCCTTCCTTCCTAAATAAACATCTCACCAGCGTGCCATATTTATATCAAATTCTAGATAGATATGATAGAAATGGAGTTGTGTAATAAAAAGGAGCACATTCGGGGTTACTGCATCTGGTTAAACATTGTTTTTTTTATTGTATATTACAGCAGAACTTCATTCTTAAGTGCTCTGTTGTCACTTCAACTATACTAATAAATGTCAAGGGGGAATTATAGTTTACCACTTCTATTACAAAACTCAATATAATAAACTGGATGACTACTTTGGTCTTGAACTACAGAAACAATGGTATTCAGTTACCTTCACAGCTTTCACAGTTGTCTTGGATTAGTGGGTGTTTGGCCCAGGATGAGAGATCCTCTGGAACTCTGACAGGCCAGGCTGACCCTGCTTTCAGGGGCGATCCTGGTCCCTCTGCCGCCTGAGGCAGCAGCAGTTGCTGCTGCCCCCCCCTCCCCCAGAAATTCACTCTTAAAGTACCAGGAGCAGCATTTTTGCTGCCCCTGGTACCTAGTGGGGCGCTGCCGCCTGAGGCAACAGCCTCAACTCGCCTCATTGGCGAAGCACCCCTGCCTGCTTTGTACAACTGGTTTGTTGATGGATTACAATTCTCAATATGTTTTACCTTCTGATCATATGTTGGGGGTTTTGGGAGTTCTAAGGCAAACAACATCTGAGAACCAACGATTAAGACGCAGGGACCCAAAGAATCAAAATGTATACAGTGCAATAAGAAGAAAGGAGGTCCCTATTCGGAAGGGTTTTTTTACAGTGAGTGCTGTAAAGATGTGGAATTCTCTCCCTGAATCAGTACTGGCTGATACATTAAATAGCTTTAAGAATGAGTTGGATGCTTTTTAGCAAGTGAGGGAATACAAGAAAATACAGTAGCTCATACTACAAGTTGATCCAGGGACTGATGTCGGATGACGGATTTCTATCTTGGAGTTAGGAAGGAATTTTTTCCCCCTCTGAGGCAAATTGGAGAGGGTTCAAATTAGTTTTTTGTCTTCCTCTGGATCAACTAGCAGGCAGTTTATATATAGACTTACGTTTGAACTTGATGGATGTGTTACTATGTTACTATGTAAGTCTATAATTATTGTGAAACAGTATAATATGCAGACGCTGGCAGAGGGTTATACAGAGAACTGGTCACTTTGTTTGTAGTAAGACATCACCTCATATGCCACAGTTTTCATGATCCAGAATCATGTAATCTTACTGTGTTCATTAATGGGTTAATTTTTGAGGGGCCACCCCTGGTAATTTTAAGACATGAAATCCTTCTGCACTAGTGATACAGTAGATTGACTGGGTTGGTATCACCTCAGGCACCATTGGGTATGCAATCACACCTGGTCTATAGTGTATAGACATTTAGAACAACCACCCAAGGCATTAAACAAACTATTTTGCTAGGACCACAACACATGTATAGATTTTTGCACAATCTTGTAGTTTTAACTGCAGATCGTGTTTTTTTACTGTCTCCTACAGCTCTTTTTACAAATGATGCTTTGCACATCTCGGGCCAATTTATCAATATTTGTGCAAAATTTCGTTACTCCAAGAAAAAAAATAGTGATGAATTTTGACCACTACTTTTCCTGTAATTTGTGATTTTTCCATGAAAAGTAATAGGAAAAGTTTTTACATTTTCCCAAGCATTTTCAACAAGGACTCCAAGATACTTTTCCATTATGGATTTGCCTAGACAGACAGAAAAGCAAACACCTTGGGGCATGGCTGGCAGAAATCCAGCAGATCTGTAAACAGTCCAAAGGTCTGGGTAGAAGGCAAATGTACAGGGTCAGGTAACAGACCAATGTGAAAAACCTGTGAAGTCAGTTAATGGGGAACATGAACAGGACAGGAGCAGAATTTACAGCATAGGAATATGAACCTGAACAAGATAAGACAAGATAGAATGGCCAATGGTCTAGTACCAGGGAGTCAGAAAGCAGTCTTAAATAGCCCTTTAATGAGCTATTGCCTGCAGCTGGGCAGTGGGCATGGAGCAGTGAATATTGACAGTGGGAAGAGTCATTGGTATAACCCGCCAACCAAACTGCACTGCGTCCTGTAGCTCAACTTGGAGGAGAAACAGTCAACAAACACCAGGTCCCTAGTTCTTATCCATTGAGTTCCTAACAATCCCTAAATTAGACATGCAACTTTGGCAGTATAAGTGCATATTTGCAATATATTAACTGGGAAAGGCTCCTCACAGGGTTAAACACAGAATGAAAATGTGTTTTTAACATTTTGCTTAACAAATGTCCATAAAGATACTTGAATGCACACAAAATCAAAAGTCGTTTCATCAGAATCTTCTGTTAAACACTGTAAATCTGTTGGCTTATAGGTATTTTGCACCGGATAATGTACGACACAGGATCGAATCTATTTGTACAGATTACTGTATATGGAAAGATTTAAAATATTAATTATGAATATAGCAAATACACATGGAAAGTCTTAGTACAGTATATTGTGAACGTTATATTAAGATCCAACATGATATGAGCTTCAATAATATTTTCAAGGACATAACTAGGGGTAGGCAGAACAGGCACCTGCCTAGGGCAACAATAGGGAATCACTGGCCAGGTGCCTGTTAAACTGTCTTCTGCTTACCCCGAGTCCATGTTCACAGACCTCCCTCTGTCACTTTCCCCTGTCTCTCTCCCCTCTCTCGCTCTCTCTCCTCCCTCCTCTGTCCACCCCTTGCCTACATCGCATGTGCACAACAGTATGCAGTCGGAGGCACACACATGTGTGTGGGGGAGAGCAGTGGCCTGCCAGGTCACCTAGGCTTGGCCCGGCCCTAAATATTTCAGAAGAATTTGGTAAATAAATAATTCACTTGTTATTCAGAGACTACTGAATATAGAAACATTCATAAAAGATAGGTAGAAACAGGCACCCAAACTTATTCAATAAATTTGACATATACCCTGTAGGTCTCTTGTGGCATTGCCAGACCAATTTGTAAAATGTTTTTCTACTGGAGAAAGTAGATCTTCATTTTCTATTGCCAGTAAATTCTCTCTGATTCTATCTTTGAGCAGGTGAGCTGTTTCACACTTGCTTCTTATAAAGTTTAAATGTTAACTGATACACAACTCTCTTGGTGTTACAGTTTACATACTTATTATTTTGATAAACTCCACCTGTGTTTTTTTCCCTTCAGCCACTAGAATTGTTTATTGTCGCTGAAACCAGACAAGCCTAGCCTTGCCTAAAATAGGTACAGTTATGGGAGCTGTTATGCAGAATGATCCAGACCTGCGGTTTTTCTGGATAAGTGGTCTTTCCATAATTTGGATATCCATACCTTAAGCCTGCTAAAAACATTAATTAAACCAAATAGGATTGGTTTGCCTCCAATAAGCATTAATTATTCTAGTACAGGTGTGGGATCCATTATCATGAAACCCGTTTGTTATATCCCAGTAATGCCGACAGGCTGTTATCAGTTCATCATCTTTATTTCACACACACACACAGAGACTAGCTTCCCAGTCTTCTCCCACTATTCCCAAAACTGCAACCTTCTGACATCCTTCAAAAGTAATTAACTTTATAAAACTTTACACAGCTTATGCAATACACATCCCCCCCTCTATTATGCTTCAAAACCTGGAAACCTTAAAAAGTACATTGTCATTCAGATACCTAGGTAAGTTGCTTGTGTCGTGTGGGCTGAACTTCGGCAGATTTCAGTGGCCCATTCAACAGGGGGTAGAGTATTGCCTGATGGTTTTTCTGGTGTTTGTGGCTGTGCAAAACCAGGGTTTTCTTATTCTCACCCAATACCCAACATTAAGGGTAATTGTCTTGGTTTTTCTTCTTGAATCGTGGAAAGCTTTTGTTTTTCCCTGTCTCTGGGTTCCGTTACTTTAATCTCTGGATGTAAATGTGTTAGGGGTATCCGTAGATTGTGACTTATCATCAGTTTTGCTGGTGATTCTCCAGTTGTGCTATGGGGTGCAGACCTGTAGTGCTGTAGAACTATAGTTAAATCCTTGAATAGAAGACCTTTGAGTAGGTGTACCTTAAGGACATTCTTTAAAGTTTGATTAAATTTTGATTAAAACAATCCACACCTCCATTGTCCTTTGGATGGAATTGTGGTGTTAAAATATGCCTTATGCCCTTCAATTGAAGGAAATCTTCAAATTCTTTTGACACAAACTGTGAGCCATTGTCTGTAAAGATTTCAGCATTTGTCTGATGAAGAACTTTAAATCCCAGTGCGTGAAGCAAATCCAGCCCCAGTTGGTTTGCACCCTTCTCTGTGACAAAAAATGGAAAGCTTCCCAAACGCTTGTTTTGGTGTGTAACAGGTAAAGTTACTTTGCCTAAGACTGAAATGTGCGTATTATTGTAGCCTGTTAAGCACGTTAGTGTATCTTGGAGTGGGTAATGCCGAAAATGCGCATTATATTATTATATGTCGCAGAATTTATAATAGAAACCTTTGCTCCAGTGTCCAAAAGCAGTGGAATTGTGACATTAGCAATAACGCAGTGGCAGCGTTTGAAATTTTCATTATCCTTACCGCATTGATCTCACTATTATTAGGTGTACAGTCATTTTGTTCTAGATTATGAACAGGTGTGTCTGGCACTGAGCAGCACAATTTAGAAGTAGTTCAATTTGTTGCCTGCAGCATTTCCCTTGTGCTGGGCACAGCTTCATGCCACCTTTATGGCAGCTGCCTCCACAATTGAAGCAGTGTGCATTAGATGTACTGTCAGTTAGCTTGTGTACATGAACAGGGACCTCACTCCCTTCTGAATGGGGCAGCATATTCCTGGCCTCCAGCAAAGCCACTTCCATTTGGCACCCCAGCTCCACAGTTTTTTGTAAGGTAAGTGTATCTGGTTCCATAAGCAACCTCTCTCTAAGTTTAACCCTTTAAGTGCCACAGAATGTAGAATCTACATTCTGTGGATCAAAGGATCAAAGTGCCACAGATCGTAGATTCTATGTTCTGCAGCACTTCCGGGTTTGCGAGCGGAGGAGCGTCTGTTAGAGCCACTCGCTCCGTTCCTACACGATCCCCTGCCCCTAGGCAGTGAGCAGAGCAGGGGATCGAGTGGCCCCTGGGGCACGATCGCCCAGGGGCCCCAAAGCAGCAGTAGGGACGCGTTTCCTATGCGTCCTGCTGCTGCCTGCACTTCACTTCCGCCCAGCTCTGCCCCCCCGCCTGATGACCGTTGGAGCTGGAGTTCTGCTGCGTGGGGCCAATTCTCATCGATCTGATGCATCTTCCCCAGGTTAGTGTAACATTTACACAAACAAAAACACATTAACACACCAACACACACCTATTACAGTAATATACACTTACATTCACACTTACACACACTCACACATAGATTTTTGGGGATTGGCGGGTCACACACACTCACAGCACCCATGCACACGCGCACACGCGCAAATAACATGCAATTTACCCGTTGTGCACACGCATATGTACATATATGGCTTTGTGGCTTTTTTTTTTTCTTATCGCATCATCTCTTTTTTTATTAGATTTTAGTGATTTATTTGCATTTCACACTGTTCTGTGTTATTTTGTTTTGCCTATGTAAATTTTATCTACTATATATTCATTTGGGGGTCTCTGTGCGCCACATAGTCTGGTAAATCTATGCATATTGGGCATCAAAGTGTTCAGTAGACCCCTGTCATTCATATTTAGGATGTTTTATGCTGATACGTTACGAAATGTGGGGCATATAATGGGGTAAAATAAAGCTTTGTGAGGATTTTCAGAAATTTGATAAAAACCGCTACGTTCAGCATAGCTTTGCAGTTTGGTAGTTTGCAGATGTAATTACCTGTTTAAGATTTGTCAGAATGTGTACTTTCTAAAATATATATGGTTTTCTAGGTTCTACATACTGTTAGGGGGTCTTATGGTGCAAATACACATACTGGGTGCTTATATTGCAGCAGCCAGAGCGTCAGCCATGAAAATTTAAATACAATACTGTCATTTGGGCGCCTCTGTACACCACATAGTTTGGTAAATCTATGCATATTGGACATCAAAGTGTTCAGTAGGCCCCTGACATTCATATTTGGGATATTTTATGCTGATACGTTACGAAATGTGGGAAATATAATGGGGCAAAATGCAAGCTTTGTGGCAATTTTCAGAAATTTGATTTGAACACCACTACGTTCAGCAAAGCTTTACAGTTTGCTAGTTTGCAGTAGAAAGATGCAATTACCTGCTTTAGATTTGTCAGAATATGTACTTTCTAAAAATATATAGTTTTCTAGGTTCTCCCATACTGTTAGGGGGTCTCATGTTGCAAATACACATACTGGGTGCTTATATTGCAGCAGCCAGAGTGTCAGGAATGAAAATGTATATACACTACTGTAATTTGGGTGCCTCTGTACACCACATGGTTTGTTAAATCTATGCATATTGGGCATCAAAGTGTTCAGTAGTCCCCTGACATTCATATTTAGGATGTTTTATGCTGATACGTTATGAAATGTGGGGCATGTAATTGGCTAAAATCAAGCTTTGTGAAGATTTTCAGAAATTTGAAGAAAAAAAAAATGCTACATTCAGCATAGCTTTACAGTTTGCTAGTTTGCAGTAGAAAGATGTAATTACCTGCTTTAGATTCATCAGAATGTGTAATTTCTAAAAATATATGATTTTCTAGGGTCTCCATACTGTTAGGTTGTATGATACAAATACACATACTGGGTGCTAATATTGCAGCAGCCAGAGCATGAGCCCTGAAAATTTATATACACTACTGTCATTTGGGTGCCTCTGTATGCCACTTAGTTTGGTAAATCTATGCATATTGGGCATCAAAGTGTTCAGTAGGCCCCTGCCATTCATATTTAGGATGTTCTCTCTTGGTACCTAATTCTATGTGATAAGATACCAGAAAGTGAAAGATTTGGGGCGATTTTCAGCTATTTCATCAAAACTGACAATTTTGAGAAAGCATTTCGCCTCAGTAGTTTGGAGTAGGAAAACATGGTTACCCACTTTGGATTCGTCTGAATGTGTACTTTCCAAAAATATATGGTTTTGGGGGGTCAACGTATTTGTTTTTGTGTTTTTACCCTGCAAAAACTGTAGTAAATGTGTTGCTTTTTTTCAACTGACCTCCAGGACAATTTGTATACGTTAACTTCATTTTGGGGCCTCTTAACACCAGATACTTTGGTAATCCTATGCACAATACACATCAAACTGTTCAGTGGAGCCTTGGCATTTATATTTAGGATGTTTTTTCTTGGTACCTTATGCTATGAGGGATGGTAAAAGTGAATTCTCTAGAAGCGATTTTGAGCTATTTCACCAAAACCAACAATTTTGGCAAAGCCTTGCAACTCAGTAGTTTGGAGCAGAAAGGCATGGGTACCCATTTTAGATTCGGTAGAATGTGTCCTTTCCAAAAATATATGGTTTTCGGGGGTAAACATATATTTCTGTGTTTTTACCCCACAAAAAATGCAGTCAATGTGTTGATTTTTCATTAGCTGAAGTTACCCACAGGACTATTTGTATGCGCTAACTTCATTTTGGGGCCTCTAAATGCCAGATACTTTGGTAAACCTATGAACAATGGGCACCAAACTGTTTGGAGGAACCCTGGCAATATTATTTAGGGTGCTTTTTCTTGGTATGTAATGATACATGGGTGATATGGTGCTGGGAAGTTGAAGCTTTGAGGCGATTTTCAGATATTTCACCAAAACCGACAATTTTGGCAAAGCCTTGTGACTCAGTAGTTTGGAGCAGAAAGACATGGGTACCCATTTTAGATTCGGTAGAATGTGTCCTTTCCAAAAATATATGGTTGTAGGGGGTAAACATATATTTCTGTGTTTTTACCCCACAAAAAATGCAGTCAATGTGTTGATTTTTCAGTAGCTGAAGTAAAGTCCTGGACAATTTGGATGTGCTAACTTCATATTTGGGTCTCTAAATGCCAGGTGCTTTGGTAAACCTATGCACAATGGGGATCAAACTGTTCAGTGGACCCCTGGCAATCATATTCAGGGTGCTTTTTCTTGGTATATTATATAGTATCTTATATAGTGTGTGATATGCGGAGCAGCAAAATAAAACATTTGAAATGATTTTTCAACATTTTGATAAATTTTTATAAAAACCGCTACGTTCAGACAAGCTTTGATGTTTGGTAGTTAGGAGTAGAGAGACATAGTTACCCATTTTGGAATCAGCAGAATGTGTACAAAAATATATGGTTTTCTGGGGTAAACCCACTTTTTCAGGATTTTGTGGCCTTGGAATCTAAAGTATGCCATTTTCTGCTTTCTGCGTTCTGCTTTCAAAATTCAGTAATATACTGCTGGGAGTTTTTGCTGTACAGATGTCCTAAATCTGCGTAAAACTATACATATCTGGTATAGGCACATTCGAGAGACATGAGGCTTTCCAAATCAGTTGGATTTACATGCGTAAAATGAAATATTTTTTTGGTATAAGTTCATATATAAGTTCATATATTTTTTTTTTGTATTTAGTACTATAAATCTTTTTACAGAGGTGGAAATACATGAAAACTCAGACAGATTTAGAAAGCTCAGTTTCTCACGAACAATGTATAGTTTTCCTAAGTAAACTATAGGTTTCCCCTCAGAAAATGCCCCTAAAGTGAGAGAGCACAAATGTTTCAAATACGTCTGGCATTTCGCGTAACCAAAATGGTCGATTCGGCTGGCACTTAAAGGGTTAACATTTGTAGTTATTTCAATAAGTTGGCCTCTAATCATTTCAGAGTGCAAAGGACCAAATTTGCAGGGGACTGCTAGCTGTCTCAGCTCTGCAACATAGTGACGTATAAGTTCCCCTTCAGCCTGACAGCACATGCGAAACTGAACTCTGGCCACTAAAGCATTTGGAGCAGGTTTAACGTAGTTCTCCAGAGCCTGTACAGTGACAGTGTTTAAGGAATCTGCTCCCAGAGTTGTTAAAATGTGGTATGCTTCAGAGCCCAGGGAGTGAAGTAACAGGGCCCTTTTCCTCTCAGGGGAGGTCTAATGCCTGTAAGTAGATTTTTTCCAAATAATCCAAAATTTTAAAAATTATTTTTTTTCTCTGTAATAATAAAACAATACCTTGTACTTGATCCAAACTAAGATATAATCTATCCTTATTGGAAACAGAACCAGCCTGTTGGGTTTATTTAATATTTACATGATTTTCTAGTAAACTTAAGGCATGAAGATCCAAATTATGGAAAGATCTGTTATTTGGAAAGCTCCAGGTCCCAAGCATTCTGGATAACAGGTCCCATATCTGTATTCAATTACAAGGTACTGTTTTAATATTACAGAGGAAAAGTAAATAATTTTTTATATAATGCAGACAACATAATTTTTAGAGTAATGGATTTGTACTGAATTAGTCACTTTCTCTTTACCTTTGTTAAGGTAATAACTGTGTTAGACACATTGGGGCAGATTCACTAAAGGGTAAATTGTCGCCAATGAATGATTCCAACGTTTCGCCAGGCAAAAATTCGTTACCACTACACTAATTTACTTAGCATTACTTTGGCAGTGCGAGCATTTCAAAGCGAAATTATGCTAGTGATCGCTTCTGCCTAGTGAAACTTTGTTAGTCTTCTTCCGCTTAGGTCAATTTGGATGTATGGATGTCTTTATTAGAGATGGTGCAAATGTTTGAAGTAACCACTTTTTATTACAAATGTCCAAGGAACCTTTATAAAGGCAAAAGAGATTCTATAATGAGCCCACCCGAAAATGAATGTTCCATGCCCCTCAAATGTCTGAGGAAAAATGTTAACCCAAAAAAGTTTAATAGTTAGGACTTTTGCAGGCAGTCCCTCTTAAAAAAAAGGACAAGTCATCAGCGTTTTTACAACTTTAATGCATTTCCGGCAGACAGGATTTGATGTTACTGTCATGAGATTGAGGTAGCTTCATTTTAGCAGTTGGCCTGCTCTGAAGTGGCAAGTCAACTCTGGCGTATAAGGTAACGATCAGCACTTTACTGAATTTGCAGAGTAATGACTGTTCGCCAGAGTGAAAACATGTCTGGTGATAGAGTGCAAATGAATGCTAGTGAAGGTCCCATTCACTAGCAAATTGTCACCTACACCAACTATGGATGGGATTTCTAGCGAAATGTTGCTAGCGTTAGCCACTTCACCCTTTAGTATATGTGTCCCATTGTCGGACTGGGACACCAGGGAAACCAACCAAAAACCTTAGACCAGAGGCCCACCAAAAACCTTATAGACTAGAGGCCCACCTAAAAACCTTAGACCAGGGGCCCACTCTCAGTACTATTATTCTTCTTCTCCTCGCTGTATTCTCCTAGTCTCTTTTCTTTACATATTATAATCTATTATTCCATCTATTTAGCCTCTGGTTAGAGAACTCAAACCTTATACCCTTCCCCTTGAAAGCAGCACCAAAAGTGCAAAAACAGTTTATAAGAATCCATCTATAAATGAATAGTACATTTAGTAGTTCTAGTATGACAAAAAATGTTGACATAGAGCTGTAGTGTCATTAATCAGCCTTTACTTAATTGTAAAGTGATGTTTCAAGCGTTACAGTGCTACAACTGGATAGGTCGAATTTTATAAATATCCCACAGTGAATTCCTAAACTCAATTTAAAGGGGGGTTATTTATTAAACTCATCTCATATTTTATAAACAAAAACCACATCCAAACTCCCATGCCCAATTTGACCTTATTTAATAATCGGGAAAAAAAACCCTATAAAATAGAGCAAAAACCCAAATTTTCTGGGTTTTTTTCTGAATTTTTCCCAGAATCTCTTGATTTTTTTGGTTTTTGACAGAAAACCCCAAGTTATTTGGGTTTTCAGGCTAAACTCAGCGCAAACCACAATATTTTCAAATTGAGATTGGTGCCTCTCCCATTCACTTATACAGGACCTCGACAGGTCTGAGATGGTGTATTTTTGGATTCTGGCTTTTTGCAGCATCAGGGTATAATAAATATACAGGACCTATCACTTATACAGGACCTCGACAGGTCTGAGATGGCGGATTTTTGGATTCTGGCTTTTTGCAGCAACGGGGTATAATAAATCTTTATTTTGCAGCATCGGGGTATAATAAAAATTTTTTTTTTTTCCCCACAGAAAATTCCAGTTTTTACCCCAAAAAGTCCAACCAGATAAATATGAGGTTTAGTAAATAAGCCCCAAAATTTAGGGCCTGTACATATATAAATATTGGTATACTGCTTATAGGATGAACAGTCCTCTCAACACACTATAGAATCCTAGAATTAATTACTGTATATTGATATTGAATAGACAGGCATAGCAGCCAACATAAGAATCTTAATAGCAGTAAAATGCATGAGATCAAATTTAGATTAATATCATAGTATTAAGTCAGTAGGCATAGTAACCCCCAATATTAGCAGCAATTCATAAGACATGTTATTAAAATAAACCAAGGAGTCTGGATATGACCTCCATAGATATATTTAAATTATGTTCATGATTGCTAGTATGAGGAGGTCAGCACATGTAACCTGGTCATTAATAGATGGCTGGAATGTAGTGAAAAGTAGTAACATATCAACCCCCCTACCCCACCCCTTTATTATGGAACTGTTGTTTGAACACTTTTTTAAATGTGTTGATCAAGCACTGTCTACCTGTACAGGGAACATACATACAGTATCACTACTTTTAACAAGCATTTCTTAACTATGCCGAACTATAAGGGGGTTATTTATTAAACTCTGAATTTATCTAATATTTTATTAAAAAAAAGCCACAACCAAACTCTCATGCCCGATTTGATGTTATTTATTAATCGGTTTCGGACTCCCCCAAATCTCTCGATTTTTCCAGATTTTTGTTCAGGTTAAACTCAGGGCAAACCACAATATCTTCAAATTTCGTCAATGGGAGAAGTCCATTTATACAGGACCTCGACAGTTCTGAGATGCTGGATTTTCGGATTTTCGGCTTTTTGGTGTATAATAAATCATGAAAAATTAGAGGTTTTTTTCCATAAAATATTCCAGTTTTTGCCCCAAAAAGTCCAACCAGATAAATTTGAAGTTTAGTGAATAACCCCCATAATCTCTGCCTGTACAGAGAGCATAATTATCATAGTAGTGTGTAGAATTGGATTACACAACTAAGCACACTTTATATTGGCTAATGTAATTGTGATTAATGGTTTTATTCCATTAAATAGAGAACACATGATTATTCATGTATGAAAGGCTATTTTTCCCTCTTGCTCCATTGGGTGCAGCTTTTTGTAGATCCACATGCTGAGATCATGCTCATGTTTTCCAAAATAAAGCAGTACCTATGCGATATGGTAATTGTTGCAGCCTGTGCCACACTACTGTGTCTGGGACAGGTACAATATTTGCACTGGGCCAGCATGCCACCCTAACAATGGAAAGAGAGCCATTCACCAGGTAACATAAGGTCACTGAAAAATAACTTGGCAGTTTAATAATTGGTACAGGGCAAACCTCCAGGTAGTCAAGGCCAAATGTGACTATTCGATGGAGATATTTGGGGGCCATTTTACAAACATTCAAATTTTCCTTTGTTTTTCATTAATCTTTTTATTCTCAAAAAATGTGGGGTTTTTTTTCATGTTTTTAACTCTTCTCAGCAGCATCTTT
Organism: Xenopus laevis; assembly: GCF_017654675.1. Classification (NCBI taxonomy): domain Eukaryota; kingdom Metazoa; phylum Chordata; class Amphibia; order Anura; family Pipidae; genus Xenopus; species Xenopus laevis. The sequence goes on from NC_054386.1 coordinate 46,762,987, forward strand.
GGAGTAATGGCAACTATTGTATCAATTCTAACAGCTGCCTGTAATGAAACCCAGAGATTCTGCTCAGCAGGGACAAAGATAAGAAATATATCAACTAAATGTATCTATTTAGAACAGTCGACAGGGTCGGCGACCCCCCCTAAAGCTGCTTCAGAAGGTGAAAAATGACACTTTACACTTCAATATCAGAAAAACAGTCACACATAGAAAATAGAAAGTCATCGGAAAAAGTTGTTATTTCTAGTGATCTATCTGAAAACAACTAGTTGTTTGAAGGTGAACTACCCCTTTAAGTTCAAGGGAAAAAAAACAAATATAAAACTTAGAAGTCAATGGAAGCAGTGCTGATCCTATTGGATCTTTTTTCAGACTTTTAGAGGTTTAACTAAAATTTTTAAAGGTTTTACAGATATTTGTATTCTTTAGCGCATCGTCAGCTTTTTTTTTTTTTGATCTTTTAATAACTTTCATGGCATTTGTGATTTTAGGAGATGTCGATTTTAATCATGGTTTCAAAAAGCTCTAATACCACTAAAATTGGCCTCTAACTGTTTTTTTTAATGTCACCAATTTGCTGCAACAATGAATTAAATCTATTTTAGCATGAGCTTAAATGTTTCATTCAGTAAACAATCAAAAGAGAAGCTTTGCTGTGCACCATCCCATTACACAGTTTAAGTGCCGTTTGATTGTAATCTCGTCTTGAAAGAAGGACTTACTTTTTATTCATGACACATAGAATTAAAGCAACTTTGCTCAAGGTCAACTAACTTGCTGGTAATATTCACTGATTGGCGGAGAGGTTTAACATTTAATTAAGACCCCAACTGAGTGATCTTCAGATAATCATGGCTGATAAGTTACCAAAAGTAATATGTATCTCCTTCTTCTGTGGTCCCCATAATTAAGCAGATAAAAAAAAACCATAAAAATGTTTGTGTGAAATTGTTACCAATGTAGAAGATTTGTTTGTTTAACCACAGAACTCGCTTGATACTTCATTGAGGTAACATTTGCCGGACATGGTGTAGAGACACGGAAGGTACGTGCCTGGGGCCCTGTAGGCACATGCCTTTTCTGCCTACACCTAGTTCCAACCCTGGTTAGAATTATTATCAACTGAGCCTTGGCTTTGTTGGAATCATAAGAAAATGCATGTTTTTAAACTTTTCTTGCATTGACTGATTTTCTTATGTGCAGGATTTTGTTACCATTTTTTTTTATAAACAGAAAGCTCACCTAAAACCTGGCAAGCTCTTTATTTTTGAAAAAAGAAATAAATGGAACACAAGGCAATAAATTCAAATTAGGATGTCTAGAGCTTAATAAGGGGACTCCTCAACTGACCCTTCACTTTCAGCCCTCCCACTGAACCCCATTGTTACACACCTTAACCACAGCATTTATTTACATTTCATCAAATAAATAGGCTGAGATCACTACTATGCTTCGCCGTTCCTCAGTGAAGACTTGAGGTCAACAGTATGTCATTATATCTACCACTGAGGATCAGGCTGCCTCCACCTACAGACTGAATGGCCCCCAAATCTGCTGTAAGCAGGAGCTGCATCTCTCACCATGAGAAAGGTTTTTGCAGCCCTGCTGGCGGTCCTGAATCTGCAGTGTCTAGATGATAGGAAATCCAAGCAGGCTGTCACCTAGCACAAGCAATAGTAGCATCTGTATCAATCAACCTGTGCAGTCACAGGAGAGAACCTCCTTTCCCCCTCTTCTACAATTTCCTGTACAGTACTCTGGCAAGCTTCTACCACCACAACAAGCCCAACTGAACTCCCCAACATAACTTTAGAACGTTTGGTTATTAGCTAATAAAATATATAAAAGAATGTGTACGAAACATACACTCACACATTCTGTACCACAGGATGGAATGAAATAGACCATTAGCTTTGAGACCTTGAAAAAGGCCCCAAGCAGAACCTGAAAAGTTTATTATCGAATAAGGCACTTTCCAAATATGTGTATTTGGAGTGCAGATCACCTTCATTGTATATATATGTGTGTGTGTGTGTGTGTGTGTGTACACACACACATCCTTGATGGAGGAAGATGAGGGGCCATGTGAGAACATCCTTTAGTGGAGGGAAGGAGTTTTTGAGCAGCTGGGAAAAAGAGTGATTCCCCCTGTGTTGGAGAGAGCTCCAGAAGGACTGGAGAGAAAGAGAGAAAACCCTCCCAGGAGACTGAGTGTATTGGGTGAGCCCCAGAGAGGATTTTGGAAGTTGTGTCCAGTGAGGGCTAAAAACGTGAGTTAATGTGTACACCAGGGAGGGTATGAGTGAGACTGTTATTCCCTATGCCAGCAGAGCTGCATTCAAATGTAAAGGTGGTGTCAGTATCATTTTCTGTGCTAATAAACTGTGCTAATAAACCGTAAGTTTGCATATGGTGGAGGATGCTCTGGCACAGAAAGTAGTAGGCACAGTGACTTAAAGGAGTTGAAAAGAGACTCTGATAATATGCCTTTAAGAGACTGTGAAGAAATGGCATGTGTTACTGCTTCTAATGTGTGTTCTACAGCTATTCAGCAGAAGGCTATACAAGCCAGGAAACCAGTTCCAAGGAGGAGGTGCCCTGAGGTTGGAGACCCAGCAGTTGGTACAATGGCAGCATATCAAGGAGAGAGGCTATGATGATTTCCAGAGGTCGTTCCCAGCGGTTACACACAGGATGCCCTACATGAATGGTGAGACTATTCTAAAAGGGGTGGTGGAAAGGGAATGACAGGCTGGTGGGGTGAATAACTGGGACACTTAAGGCAAGGTCCGAAGAAACATTGTAGCTAAAGAGTTAAGTGCCCAGTTAGAGTGCACTAGGTCAAGTTACTGGAACAGAGACATTGGTATTGGTATATAGAATTTAATTAAAAGTAGAGAGGGGTGTATGTATGGATGCTGGGTGTATGTATGGATGCTGGGTTTTCATTTGGAGGGGTTGAACTTGATGGACTTTGTCTTTTTTCAACCCAATTTAACTATGTAACTATTGTTCGGGGAACAGACTTTCCCTTATCCCGGCACTTATGGAGAAGTGATAAAGTATTGCATATGGGGCAGTCAAACCCATGGAAAAATGTTTATTCTATGTTCAGAGGTGAATTCTGATAGTGTGAGGTAATACCCATAGTAAAGAGTGTAGGGGTGACCCCCAATGTGACTGTTCCCCTAGAGAAGGTGAATGAGATAATTCACAGTGGGAAATGTGTAAAAGCAGAGGGATAATGTCTGCAACACAATAATTTGTGTTGGTAATTCAGATAGGGGTATCTTAAAGGTGCAGTGGACCCTAAGCCCTGCCCCATGTATAACTTGTATGAAACTGTGTGCAAGTTTGGAACTGTGTTCAAAACAGAGTGCACCTTTTGTTTTGGCCCAGGTCAGAGGCTGATAATTGCCCCTTTAAAATTGTGAAGCTGTAAGTGCTAAGCTATGGAGGCATATGACCTATACTTAAAGGAGAAGGAAAGCTACTGAGGCATTTTATTGCCAATTGATTAGCTGCAACAGTGCAAGCTAGAATGCTATATTTATTCTGTAGAAGCTCTAGAAACTCTCTGTTTGTTTAGTATAGGAGCTGCAGTATTAACATGGTGTGACATCACTTCCTGCCTGAGTCTCTCCCTGCTCTGGGCTCAGATTACAGTAGAGAAGGGAGGGGCGGGGGAAGAGGAGCAAACTGAGCATGCTCTTGCCCAGGGCAATGAGTTTTAAGCTGAAGGCAGGAAGTCTGATACAGAAGCCCATGTGTACACAATAGAAGGAAAGATATGCTGTGTTTCTTTTGACAGGGGACTCAGAGCAGCATTACTTTGGGAGTTTACTGGTATATTTAGATGGACCTTTCTGATAAGGGTTACTTAGTTTTAACCTTTCCTTCTCCTTTAAAAAGTAAAGCTGTGCTGAGTGAACAAGGGGATACAGGTGAGGATTTACAGACCACCGATAGTAAACCCTTAAAGACAGAGGTTTGTGTTAAGCTCAGTAACAGTCAGTGTCGGACTGGCCCGGCGGGACACCGGGAAAAAACCCGGTGGGCCCCGACCCTCGTGGGCCCCCGCCGGGCCAGGCCCCCTCCCCCGATGCTTGTTTTTTGAAAAAAAAAAAAAAAGTATCTTCGTGGATGCGCAGTGTCGCCGTGCGCGCATGCGTGCAGACGCAGCGCGGTGCGCACACAGAGGGGGCCATCGTGTGAGGACGACGCGTTGCAGCAGGGGGACGGGGGTCTGTAGGGGGGCCCTGGACTGGAGTCCCGGTGGGCCCCGGGCCCCCCAGTCCGACCCTGGTAACAGTTGTGAAGTAAGTGGAAACAGTCTAGAATGTTCCAATGAAAATGGCAACAAACAAGAGTGTGAAAAAGGTAACATGGTGGCCAATGATGGTAAGCCACATGGAGTGACTGTGGATGAAAGTGAAGTTGATGTAAAACTTCCTATTAAGGCTCCAGGTTGTGAGGTTCTAGATACCCCAAATCATATTTGTGTCACCACTCCTGTTCTACAAGCTGTGGATTGAGTGTTGCAGACAGAAAGTGTCTGTCTGGCAAAGAGTGTAACAAAGTTACACAGTAAGTTAGGTTGAAAAAAAGACACAAGTCCATCAAGTTCAACCTTTTAACTTTATTTTAACCTGTTTAAATGCTAGTTTATCCAGACGAAGGCAAAAAAAACACATCTGAAGCCTCTCCAATTTGCCTCAGAAGGGGAAAAAATTCCTTCCTGACTCCAAAATGGCAATCAGACTAGACCCCAGATCAACTTGTACTATGAGCTATCTTCCATAACCCTGTATTTCCTCACTTGGTAAAAAGCCATCCAACTCCATTTTTAAAGCTATCTAATGTATCAGCCAGTACAACTGATTCAGGGAGATAATTCAACATCTTCACAGCTCTCACTGTAAAAAACCCCTTCCAAATATTTAGGCGGAACCTTTTTTCTTCTAAACGGAATGGGTGATCTCGTGTCAACTGGAAAGACTTACTCGTAAATAAAGTCCTGAAGTGGCGAAAAGACCCAAAGTCACGAAAGGAGGCGAAATTAAAGTTGTGAAGCCATGAGTTCAATTCTACTGAATACAAATTTGTGGGTTTTTTCATTTTTTTTAATCCCCTGGCCACCAATGTACTATTTTAATATTATATAGGCCCCTGCCACCAATGTTTTTTTAAAAAAATATTCTTTAGCACCGCAACTTTTTTTAACTTTTATGGGGGGCCCTGGCGCCAATGTTTTTTTTTTAAATATTCTTTGGGGCCCCAATTTTTTTTAACTTGTAAGGGGGGCCCTGGCGCCATTGTTTTTTAAAAAAAATATTTTTTGAGGCGCCATTTTTTTTAACTTGTAAAATTTCTTTGGGGCTCCCAATTTTTTTTTAATTTGTAAGGCAGGCCCTGTAGCCAATGGTTTTTTCAAAAAATATTCTTTGGGCCCCAATTTTTTTTTAACTTGTAAGGGGTCCCTGGTGCCAATGTTTTTTTTTTTTTTTTAACTTATAGGTGGGTCCTGGTCACCAAATTTTTTTTACCTTGTAGGGGGGCCCTGACCACCAATTTTTTAAAAAAAGTTTTAAGGGGGGCCCTAGCACCACAGATTTTTTTAACTTATAAGGGGGCCCTGACATCAATAGCTTTGTATAACTTGTGTGGGGGGGTTTACCTTTTTTAGCACTGATGTCTGTGTGGTCTTTTATCTGTTGTGTGGAGTGGGCAAGATCTGGGGTGGAGCTTGGGGGCTGGGGTGGTTGGGTGTGGGTGGGGCCCCTAAAATTTCGTTGTACAGGGCCCTGTGATTTCTAATGGCGGCCCTGGGCTCCAGCAAGTAATGCTGTTTAATTCTGTTCCTGCTTAGGAAAAGCTGGATAATGGGTCCCTGAAGTGAATGGAAGAGAGCAGGATGGGCTTTTGTTTCTTGCTCCATGAAAGGTTTTGCAGCTTTCTAAGTAGAAGTAGCTAAGTACAGGCCTGGATTTTTGGAGAGGCCGCAAAGGGCCTGGCCTAGGACAGCAAAATTATAGGGGCGGCATGCCAAACAGCTACATTCCTAAGCACTGGGGATTCAACGATCTGTGGTGCGCAAGCGCTCTCCCCCACTAGGCTGGCACTAGGACCATGCGCGGGGTGGGGACATGCGCGTATGAAGCACCCAGAATTAGGAGCATGTGGGCTTGGGGCGCTGCTTTGCAAAATCTGGCCCTGTCTAAGTAATTAGCTACATGTGAGCTGCAGTTAAAAGGAGGTGTGTGACTACACCTCAGAGCTTCCCCCTAAAGGCCTCCTTGAGTGGAGGAGGGCCACAGGAGAACCTCCTTAAAGGCATACTGTCATGGGAAAAAAAAATTCTAAATGAATCAGTTAATAGTGCTGCTCCAGCAGAATTATGCACTGAAATCCATTTCTCAAAAGAGCAAACAGATTTTTTTATATTCAATTTTAAAATCTGACATGGGGCTAGACATATTGTCAATTTCCCAGCTGCCCCAAGTCATGTGACTTGTGCTCTGATAAACTTCAATCACTCTTTACTGCTGTACTGCAAGTTGGAGTGATATCACCCCCCTCCCTCCCCCCCAGCAGCCAAACAACAGAACAATGGGAAGGTAACCAGATAGCAGCTCCCTAACACAAGATAACAGCTCCCTGGTAGACCTAAGAACAACACTCAATAGTAAAAACCCATGTCTCACTGAGATACATTCAGTTACATTGAGAAGGAAAAACAGCAGCCTGCCAGAAAGCATTTCTCTCCTAAAGTGCAGGCACAAGTTACATGACCAGTAGCAGCTGGGAAATTGACAAAATATCTAGCCCCATGTCAGATTTCAAAATTGAATATAAAAAAATCTGTTTGCTCTTTTAAGAAATAAATTTCTGCTGGAGTAGCACTATTAACTGATGCATTTTGAAAAAAACAAGTTTTCTGATGACAGGATCCCTTTAAGTGGAGGGAAGGAGTTTGTGAGCAGCTGGGAAATACAGTGATTCCTTTTGTGTTGGAGAGATCTCAAAAAGAAGAGGAAGAGAGAAAACCCTTCCAGGAGACTTGAGTGAGCCCCAGAGATGATTCTGGGAGTTATGAACAGTGAAAGCCAGCGAGGGCTAAAAACGTGAGTTAATTTGTACAACAGTGAGGGTGTGAAACTGGGACTGTTATTCCCTATGTGAAGCCAGTGAGCTAAAGATTGTGTTTTTGCCAAATAAAAGCCAGAAAAGCTGCATTCAAATGTAAAGGTGGTGTCAGTATCCTTTTCTGTGCTAAAAAACTGTACCATGGCTATAGGTTTCACTAAAGGAATCTCACTACATCCGATCCAAGCTACAATAAACAGACTCTGCTTTATACTTACCCATCATTATCTGGAAACCTACTAGACAGAGGCTTTTACTATATGTAGGTTCCGTCTGCAGTCCTCTGAGCACAAATTGAAATCCATGACTCAATAAAGCTAGGGGCATAACTACAGAGGAAGCAGAGGGACCCAGGAGATATATGGGCCCCATGCAGGCTGCTCCTGCCATGATGCATGGTGAAAACCTTACCTTAAGCGGCATGGAGCTGCCAGTTACCAGGGGCAGCAAAAAGCCTCCTCTGGTAACTTTAATAGTAAATTTTTTAATACGGAAGTTCGGCTCTGCTAGTGCATTGAACGCAATAGTGCTCATTGCACTGGAAATGCAGCCCCCCCTGGATCAGCTCCGACAGTTGAAAGTGCGGAGTGGGAGTAGGTGTGGCAGCAGCAGCCCCTGAAACACAGCTGGCCCTATGAGGCCATAATTCATATACATTTTCTTTTTTTTTTATTCAGGAAAGTTTATTGAATAAAAAAGGAGTGTCAGCACATACACATGTCATCTTTGCTTTCAATACTGTATTACAGTGACAGGTTTCACATTGCATAAAAAATAGGAACACATAAATGTTGTATTATACAGTGACCTTAACAACATTGTTATAGCCTAGCTTTCCAGTAGGGTTAACTATCTATTAATTTTCCTTTATCATATTGAGTTTGTTAGGTCTTATTTGCTAAGCAGTTAGTTCCAACCATTGACCCCAAATTTTCCGAAACTTTTTTGTAGATCCTATAGATTTATATATTAAATTTTCCAATGTGCATACGTGGAAGTGGCGACAGGGGGCTGCCTTGGCACGTGCCCCATTTTAATAGGAAGGTGTTGGACTGTATGCCGTTTACTAATAAAGATGCTTTAGGAGAGTGGTACATAAGCTTAACCCAGTTAGTGTATATCGTACCAAAATTAAATTGTTTCAAGACTGACCACAGATACGGCCATTCTATCTATCACATGTTTTGGCTGTATCATGCGCAGCTATTGACCATAATTATCATGTGCGGTAGCTAGGTTTAGATATAATCTTCTGATGTTCAAAGCCATGGACCAAGCATAAAACCTGTTTGTCATCAGAGATAATTGTGCTAAGGGCCTTAGTCATACTGGTAGAGAATTTTAGCCATAAGAGTGAGATAGGATGATAAGCATCCATTTGTGAGGGGTTCTTGCGGCTTCATACATTGAGGCAGGCAATGTTCCATCCTCCTGTGCCTATTGTAATGTTTTGAGACGATGTGGGCCTATTTCTGCTTTGTATCACTTATACAGTTCTATGGGGAGTCATCTGGGCCTCGTGTTTTCCTAGTTGGAAATGAGCCTATGGTGTCATTTATTTTGATAAGAGTAATTTCAGTGCTAACTTTGTTTAGTATTCCTCTGGAAGTCTGGGCAGATTTAGTGCCTCTAAGTATTTACCTATTTTTGCTTCAGTGACATTGGTTCTGGCTATCAATTCAGATTTTGTGTGACGAATACCCACTGAATCAAGTATTTCTATTATCACTGGAGGGGAGGAATGATTTTTAGATAGGTACTGTAAGCTAATAGTTGCCCTGCTCATTCCCCTTGTTCAAAAAATGTTAGTAATTAATTGTTTTTTTTTTGGTTTGGTAATTATATTCTGTTGTGCTGTTTGCAAAGCTCGTAGGTATTGAGGGAGCGTTTTTTGTATAGCCAGGGGCCTAACTACAGAGGAAGCAGACCCTGTGGCTGCAGGGGGGGCCGGGAGTTATGGGGGCCCCGATGAGGCCCTATTTCATATACAGTTTCAATAAATATTGGTAAAAAAAAGTCAATTTCAGGACATTTTGGGGGCCTGAAAAATTATTTGCTGTGGGGCCCAGTAATATCTAGTTACACCACTGTGTATGGCCCTATTTTCACACATTTGTATCTGGCTTGCCAGCATCTCCTCCTCCCTTGATGAGCTGCGCCTTACTGCATTAATCTCAGCATCCAGAACCCCCCAAATCTCAGTCATTAAAGCTAGCATGTTGGAGGGAGAGGAAAATGTACCCTGTGGACTTTTACTGAGCTTGTCCATTTGCAAGTTTGGTTGAGTTGAAGTCTCCAACACAAATGACATGCAAATGCAGGTATGATAATATAAACACTAAAAGTTTTTGAAAGCAATCATCTGTGTATGGGAGGGAATATATAAATTGGCTAGTATCATTTTGATTGCAATAAGAATACGATGTACAAATGCAAATCTGCCACCTGGGTCAGTTTTAATTGTAAGAGACTGAAAAGCTGCTGTTTTCCTAATTAGAATTGATATACATGCTGTATAGGTAGAGAAAGCAGAGTCATAGCTCCATCCTACCCAGGGTTTCCAAAGAGCAGCTAATTTACCCCCTGTAAGATGCATTTCTTGTAGAAACATTACCTCTGTACATTGCTTTTTAACATAATCTAGTACAAGTCTCCTTTTGATTGGATCATTCAATCCCCTCACATTCCAATTTAGGATAGATATCCCCATAAAATAAAGTTTTCCTTATAAACAGTGACACTATATTAAAGCTTGACACCTTTGCTTCTGTTTACTTTTGTGTCTGAGTAACTTTTGAACTGCAAAACTGTAAACCTTCCCATTCCCAGATACGCATAGCTTAGTATAGTATGTATTGCAGTAAATTGTTAAGCTGCCGTCTTTCCTTCCCCTCTTGTTCTGCCTTCCCAACAACATGAAAGCAGTCCCAGATATTGCCTTAACAGTGTTGGTAAACATCAAAATGAATGTGTTTATAAGTGTAAATAAACTACTAAACCAACAAACCAATTTACACTCTTGTATGAGCGTTACGGGGTGCGGATGTATTGAGTTCCCGGTGGGCCTCTGAAGAGAGGAAGCCAGAGTAGTGATAGGCTTTGCAATTGCTCCGCTAATTGTATCACCCCAAAATCAGTGGTGTATATACTAAGCAACCAAGCATGATAGTGACAGGTTTACTTAGCAGTGACCGCCATTCCAAGGTGTTTGTATCCGATTTTTGGTACTGTCTGTTAGTAGAAATATCAATGTAAAGTTGAGTGCTTGAGTACCTTCCAATCTTAGTTTGCACTTTCCCTGGTTTGACCAAGTTGAGGCTTGCGTGTTCAGAGTCATGTTGCAGCCTCTTGAGGGGTGGTAAAGAAAAGAGCTTTGCCATCTACCGCAATGTGCATTTTAGTAGGATATAGCATTTCATATGAAATATTTGCTTGCCTTAGTGCCTTTTTAATATCCGTGAACTTTTCTAGTTGCTTTTTCACCTCCTGGGAATAATCTGGATATATGGCTATATTCGTATTCTCAAATGGTAGTTGCTGTTTATTCCATGCCATCAGTAATATTTTGTCCCTGGCAATTAAAGGGGCGAGCAAGTGCACCTGATGGCGGTGGGTGAATAAGGACTCGGTTCGCTTTTCAATAGAGATTGTGGGTGTAAGTGTGTCTTTACCAAACAGATTCAAGAGCCATTGTTGTATAAATATTTCAGGGTACTCACCCTCCGAGCACTCCGGCAATCCCAGCAGTCTGACGTTATTGCACCTTAGGTAGTTTTCTAGGACATCAGCTTTGTTTTGCCAAGTTTGTACTGCCACCTGAATATCACGGATCTGCACTGGGAGTGGTCTGCTTGCATCCCCCAGATCATTCATGCGTTGTTCCATTGCTGCGGCCCACTCACACATCTTTTGCATATCATGCCAAATAATAGACAGCTCCACCTTTACCTCATCCACCTTTGAAGCTATTAACCTGGTACATGCCTCTCGAGTTGTTTTAATCTCTTGCAGTAGATTATTATTAACATTTATTTATATAGCACCAGCATATTTCGCAGCGCTGTAAAGTAAATGTGTTTATACAACTGTAGGGATGTGAAAATCTTAGACACCCTTACCCATTACAGACAGGCACATCCCTAGTAAAATGGACACCTCAGTGGGTCCTTATGGGGACCTTGTGCTTATGTCATCCCTGCAGTTCTCACAGTGGATGCTAGATGGCACTGTGGTATAATATAAAAGGGCTTGAAAGCCATGAGGTAGAGGCCATTGCTGCTGAACCTTTCCTCTGTTAGGCCACAGAGGTTAGGGGTGGTGGAACTCATCCTGAGTTTAGTGAAGTGATAGTTATATCCTTTAATAGATCACTCTAGGAGTGATAGATAGGGTATTTAGTTGAGCAGCTCAAAGCTCCGCCGAGAAGATTAGAGGGATTAAGATCCCGGGTATTACTGACCCCATAGTAGGGCCTAAGTGTTAAGCTCAGGGAAGTAAGAGTTTCTGAGTTCCATTTAAGGTAATCCTGAAGATTGGGGAAATACCTTCCAACAAGCTGCATTGTTCTCTACATGTACTCCTTACTCCTCAGAGAGTTGTTCTATATTCATACAGTGAGTATATTGTGTTACCTTGATTGATCTCTGTTTTACTCTATGTTTCATGCTCCATGGTGAACTCTGGTTTTGGTTAATAAACTCTGTTTATTGTTTAAGCAAATAAAACTACTGGCGCCCAATCTCTTGTGCATTGCACACAGTTACAGTTACACTACACCCTGCCTCCACCCTGCTGCGAGGGCTTACCCCTGAGAAAGAGAGCTCATCTGTGGTCCCAGCCCACAAAGCAAAATTAGCTAAAACTGTCTTCACATAAAGCAGTTTACTATAGCGCTACATTTTGGCGCCCGGTACGTGGGGCCCTGTAAGGGTAAACTGTAATACCGCACCACAGCCTAGTGTGACAGGCGCTGCGGGTGCGGACGCAACAGGTAAAAGGAGGATTTTGTGGTTTTTACCTCCGCTGATAAGTTCGCTGTTGGAGCTGCGGCCCACTCTCACTACACGAAACAGTGTAAGCCATCATGCCGCTACTCCGTCCCCAAGAGGTACACGCATGGGCGGTAGCAGAGCACGTTAACCCCCACTGTGCTTTTGCCGTGGATCGAGTGCCACCAGGGTGCGGCATAAAGCTCATGCATCCTACCCTCACTTACCATGTGAGATTTAAGGGCATCCGACTTGTGGTGGAAAAGGACTCTAGAGTCCTGGGTTACCGGGTAAGGCTGTATCATGGTCCCGTGAAACTAGGGGATGATGAAGGGCCGTACACTATTTACCCGGAAGGAACTTACCCCATCGGTTGCCCTGTTATATATGCCGGACCCGAAACATCCCTGCCACTCGTACTTAAAATAAAGACTGAAACTCCCGACCCCGCCACAGTGGTTAGCAAGTCTGATTTCCAGGGAAAAGTAGAGGCTACGAGCCCGAATGTGGGGACTGTTTCATCCACTCTGGTTATCGCCGGAACAAAATACCCTAAGATGAAGGTTTTTTCGGAAAATCTTCCCGTCCCTGAGGGAGAGCAGGGTTTCGAAGAGTGGCAGGAGGCTGCAGTTCACATGCTGGAAGAGTGTCCGTGCCCCGGGGGTGATAAACGGATCCGTTTAACCGAAAATCTGCGCCCTCCAGCCAGTCAGGTGGTTAAACTGTTTTGTAAGGCTCAATTAAAAGCATCTGTCAGAGATTGCCTGAAGACCCTAGAAGAGGTATATGGGGCTTGTGACAACCCGCATACTTTGCTTCATATGTTCTGAAGTTTGTATCAAGAGGAAGGGGAGAAGGTGTCCACATTTGTGCAACGGTTACAAAGCAAGCTATGGACATTAGTTCACAAGAACATTATCCCTGTTTCCGAGGTCGATGAGATGCGACGTACCCAACTCATGCAAGGACTGCAGGGGAGCCACCCCATAGCCATTGAGCTGCGCATAATGTACCGGCAGGGTACCCCACCTGAAATGGGTGAAATCATGGGTTTAGTAAAGGAATGGGAAGCTGAATTTGAGAAAGTTGCAGCTCACAGCAAGAAGGCAACTACGGGGAGTTTTCCCTCCACTCGGAAGGATCCCAGGGGAGTTTCTGGGAAGAAAGAGGATTCGTTCCCCCGGCCTAAGAGGGTGTCCCTAGAAAAGACTTTCAGTGCTACTGCCCGTTTAGACTGTTACCGTTGTGGACACCAGGGTCACCGAGTGTACCAGTGTTACCCGGCAGTAGACTCGGGGGACCTCCACAGTAATGGGAGCCTCTTACCCCGGAAACGAAAGGGCACACAGAAGAGTCAAAAATCTGGTACGCTTCCCGGTGTAGGAAGACGGTGTACTTTCAACCTGTTCGTAAATGGGGTCCCGCGTTATTTGATACGGGCTCCCAATTGACCATTATACACCGGCCGTTCTATCTTCAACAGCTCAGCCACCTCCCTTTGCAAACTGTGGGTCCAGTACCCGTATTCGGTGTGGGGACGGGCCCTACCTACATGGATGGCTGTGTGGAAGTACAACTGCACAAAATGTCGCTGTCTTAAATATATTGATAATGGGTTGAGTGCAGAGGAATCTTGTATTTGTCTGGAAGTACAACTGCACATCCCTGAAGGAATGGGATAAATTGAAGTTTATTGATGGGAGCCTCTACAGGGTTCAGTTTTTTCATGATCACCCGGAAAGGAGGCAGTTGGTGCTACCCCAAACCTATTGGCGGATTGTTTTGAGGAGCTTACATGACCAACATGGTCATTTGGGGGTGGAAAAAACTTATGGTCTGATCCGTGATCGGTTTTTCTGGCCGAGAATGAGAGAGGTGGTGGTCGATTACTGTAGGCGTTGTGTCCCTTGTTTGCAAAGAAAGTCTTTACCCACTCGGGCTGCTCCCATGGAACACTTAAAAAGCCAAGAGCCGTTGGATTTAGTCTGCATGGATTTTCTGTGTATTGATAAAGACTCTAGTGTGATTGGAAACATATTAGTTGTAACTGATCATTACACTCGATATGCTCAAGCCTACCCCACTAAGGATCAGAAAGCTGCCATGGTGGCTAAGGTGTTATGGGAGAAGTTCTTTGTCCATTATGGTCTACCCAATCGGCTTCACTCTGATCAAGGGAGAGATTTCGTGAGTCGGTTGATAAAGGAGCTGCTAGACTTATTGGATGTGGCTAAGAGTCGCACGACTCCCTATCATCCTGAAGGGGATGCTCTTCCTGAGAGATTTAATCAAACACTGTTGGACATGCTGGGTACTCTTTCAGCCACAGAAAAACCCTCTTGGAGCCGTCATGTAAGTGCTTTAGTTCATGCCTATAATTGTACTCGACATGAGTCTACTGGGTTTTCGCCCTATTTTCTTATGTTTGGAAGGGAAGCTCGACTGCCTATTGATGTTCAACTGGGGGTTTCCACTGATGGAGTTTGATGTAAGGAGCACTATCAGTATGTGAATTGTCTTCGGACCAGTTTGAAGGAAGCTTATCGCCTGGCTGAGGAAAATGCTGCAAAGGTCAATGCCGGGAATAAAAGACGTTTTGATGCTAAAGTACGGTACAGAGAATTGAAGCCTGGAGATAAAGTGCTCTTGCGGAACTTAGGTCCCAATGCAAAGCATAAGCTGGCTGATAGGTGGAGGAAAGAGTTGTTTGAAGTAGTAAGCAAGCTACCCAGTATTCCAGTGTATCGGATTCGGAGTCCGGATGGAAGAGTCAAGGCTTGGCATCGAAACCACTTACTTCCTGTGCCCCAAATTCCTCAGATAATTGCTGATCCTGATGTGGTGGAGGATACAGGTGTGGCTCTAAACGACGATGAAAGAGGAGAAGGAGTTCTACCTACAATTGACAGTGGAGAATCGCTTGCATCAGGTGGAGGGAGTGACATTATACCCCAAGGAGGTGAATTGGATATTGATGCTCCTCCATTTCAGCCTGATTCTCAAGGAAACTCAGCCCATGACATTGATGTGCAGGGGGGTTTGAATTTGGACTCAGTTGGGTTCAGAGGATCTAACATACCTAACATTGGTGAATTGAGAAGAGGTGATCGGGTTAGAATGCCTCCTCAACTATTTACTTATGACACTGTGGGTAGGCCCTGCTATGAAGTGCCTAGATATTTTGGCCCTTCTCCGACAGTGATGAGTTTAAATGACGCTCATGCTAGATTGGTACATATGATGCCTGTGTGTTATCAGATGTGGAACCATAAAAGGACTTTGGGTTTGACTATTTGATGGACTAGAATACTGATGTGTTTGAAACGCAGCATCTCTAACTTGTACCTTCTTTTGCAGGTGTTTACTGATAAAGTTTACCTGCCCCTGAATGAAACTGTTGCTATTAATATGTTTCTTTCCAGCTATGCCATTGTACCTGGGTTACTCAGGAGAGTTACCCTGAAGAGGTTATAAGGTAATCGTATAGAAAAGCAATGTATTTTTGGTCTCTGAAAAGGTTTCTTGCATGATGTGCCTTAACTGCTATATTTTCAGTATTTGCTCTTTGAAAGGTTCCTTGCCGGGACGGAAGGAATTCACCAGGGGGAGAATGTAGGGATGTGAAAATCTTAGACACCCTTACCCATTACAGACAGGCACATCCCTAGTAAAATGGACACCTCAGTGGGTCCTTATGGGGACCTTGTGCTTATGTCATCCCTGCAGTTCTCACAGTGGATGCTAGATGGCACTGTGGTATAATATAAAAGGGCTTGAAAGCCATGAGGTAGAGGCCATTGCTGCTGAACCTTTCCTCTGTTAGGCCACAGAGGTTAGGGGTGGTGGAACTCATCCTGAGTTTAGTGAAGTGATAGTTATATCCTTTAATAGATCACTCTAGGAGTGATAGATAGGGTATTTAGTTGAGCAGCTCAAAGCTCCGCCGAGAAGATTAGAGGGATTAAGATCCCGGGTATTACTGACCCCATAGTAGGGCCTAAGTGTTAAGCTCAGGGAAGTAAGAGTTTCTGAGTTCCACTTAAGGTAATCCTGAAGATTGGGGAAATACCTTCCAACAAGCTGCATTGTTCTCTACATGTACTCCTTACTCCTCAGAGAGTTGTTCTATATTCATACAGTGAGTATATTGTGTTACCTTGATTGATCTCTGTTTTACTCTATGTTTCATGCTCCATGGTGAACTCTGGTTTTGGTTAATAAACTCTGTTTATTGTTTAAGCAAATAAAACTACTGGCGCCCAATCTCTTGTGCATTGCACACAGTTACAGTTACACTACACCCTGCCTCCACCCCGCTGCGAGGGCTTACCCCTGAGAAAGAGAGCTCATCTGTGGTCCCAGCCCACAAAGGAAAGTAGCTAAAACTGTCTTCACATAAAGCAGTTTACTATAGCGCTACACAACTAAATCACATTAATTACATATATAGAACAGTCAGGGTTGTTAGAGCATCTTCCTGCTGCAAGGTAGGGGAGTCGTGTCATTTTGTTTTCCTTCACGGGCTTATCTTTCAAGTTTTGCCTCTGCCGCCCTTCTCTGTGTCTTATTTTGCCCCATAAGTGTCCTCGGTGCAGCGGGTGCTGGTCCTGATATGTAGGATCCATGGTAGTGTCGTTTTTTAACCTATTAGTTCACAAATGGGTCCAAGCCATGGAGCTAGTCTTTAACACGTCTTCTCTCTTTGAGCTGGTAGCCCCACCCCCCATGCATCTACATTTTCAATAAATATTTGTAAAACAGGTCAAACTCTAGACATTTTGGGGTGTCTGAAAAATAATTTGCTGTGGGGCCCAGTAATATCTAGTTATGACACTGAATAAAGCCCAATAAAATAGAGGTCAGGATCTGAAGACAGTAACTATATCTATAGTTATATCCTTTAATAGATCACTCTAGGAGTGATAGGGTATTTAGTTGAGCAGCTCAAAGCTCCGCCGAGAAGATTAGAGGGATTAAGATCCCGGGTATTACTGACCCCATAGTAGGGCCTAAGTGTTAAGCTCAGGGAAGTAAAAGTTTCTGAGTTCCACTTAAGGTAATCCTGAAGATTGGGGAAATACCTTCCAACAAGCTGCATTGTTCTCTACATGTACTCCTTACTCCTCAGAGAGTTGTTCTATATTCATACAGTGAGTATATTGTGTTACCTTGATTGATCTCTGTTTTACTCTATGTTTCATGCTCCATGGTGAACTCTGGTTTTGGTTAATAAACTCTGTTTATTGTTTAAGCAAATAAAACTACTGGCGCCCAATCTCTTGTGCATTGCACACAGTTACAGTTACACTACACCCTGCCTCCACCCCGCTGCGAGGGCTTACCCCTGAGAAAGAGAGCTCATCTGTGGTCCCAGCCCACAAAGGAAAGTAGCTAAAACTGTCTTCACATAAAGCAGTTTACTATAGCGCTACACAACTAAATCACATTAATTACATATATAGAACAGTCAGGGTTGTTAGAGCATCTTCCTGCTGCAAGGTAGGGGAGTCGTGTCATTTTGTTTTCCTTCACGGGCTTATCTTTTAAGTTTTGCCTCTGCCGCCCTTCTCTGTGTCTTATTTTGCCCCATAAGTGTCCTCGGTGCAGCGGGTGCTGGTCCTGATATGTAGGATCCATGGTAGTGTCGTTTTTTAACCTATTAGTTCACAAATGGGTCCAAGCCATGGAGCTAGTCTTTAACACGTCTTCTCTCTTTGAGCTGGTAGCCCCACCCCCCATGCATCTACATTTTCAATAAATATTTGTAAAACAGGTCAAACTCTAGACATTTTGGGGTGTCTGAAAAATAATTTGCTGTGGGGCCCAGTAATATCTAGTTATGACACTGAATAAAGCCCAATAAAATAGAGGTCAGGATCTGAAGACAGTAACTATATCTATAGAAATACTGTGTATGTACAGACTGATGAAAGCAAAGCCCAGGAAAGTTACTGTATTTAGGACTATTCCTGACTAAGCCCCATTGTCCTCTATGTATACACCCCACCACCATGCCTGGATTTGTGGAAAGGACACCAAGGCCTGGCCTATGGTGGCAGGATTTTAAGGGGCGCCATGAAACCCAACCACAGCCGCATTGGTTTGGAAGCTCTGGGGCTGATCATGAGATAGAATAGTTTTTTTAAATTTCCCATGCGCCAATCCCCATTGCTCCAGACCTGATGATGAAAATTTGTGCATGTGCACAAATGAAGGGAAGGGGACAGGGGTGATGAATGACAGCAGGCCTAGGGGCACCCTCTATGTAAATCCGGCCCTGCCCACTAAAGCTCTCTGTATACTCTGAGTAGCCTGGATTTCTGTATAATACAGAGAATGCCTTTCAGGCTGACTACTATGCTGCCTCAGTGGCTACAGTGAGATTAACTGATGCAAATCTGCAAGATTAGCAATAGCACAAGACTAACAAGCAGTAACAAGCCCAAATAGCTCTACACTGAAAACCAGCAGTAGACTGAGGATGTGTATATACTGCAGCTAATAACATTATGTAAAAGAAAGAGCTCTGCTACATGTTCCATGATAAACTCACAGGGGGAACTGTACTGCATTCCCCTCATCTCTCTCTCTATATATATCGATATGACTAAACTAGTGATGGGCGAATTTATTCGCCAGGCGCGAATTTGCGGGATTCGTCGCCAGCGAATAAATTCGCGAAGCGCCCGCGAAAATTCGCGGAAAAAACGGGCACCGGCGTCAAAAACGCAGCCGTTTCGCAAATTCTTCGCCGTTTCGCAAATTTCACGCGAAATTCACAAATTTTTCGGCAAAGCGGAACGGCGCAAATTCGCCCATCACTAGACTAAACACATTAGAACTACTTCTGCCCTATGCACACAGCCTGAATGACAGTGTGCAGTCTCTATAGGGTATAATAATAGGACAGCTGGAATATTGTCCAAATAAATATATGTCTAGCGTGCAGGCTCTGTATGGGTTAATCATATATATATATATATAACATCTGTGACTCAATAAAGCCTAGTAAAATTAGACTCTGCAGACAGGCTGCTCAATTAAATCCATCCCTTATATACACAATATTAACTCTGCTCCAGACTACCCTTGATATTACAAAAGTTGCATCAAACTATTTAAGATGACTCTACTGATAAAGTTCACTTATATAATTAGGCAAGCACCAAGCTAAATACTATCCAGTAGTGATGAGCAAAGCTCACGACAAGTTTCGAAACTGGCGCCGAATCCATGATGTCATGACGCTCGGCATACAGGGACCAAGGACGAGACACGCCGGGAGGTAAGAGCGCCAAACTCTCCCAGCGTGTCTTACAGTACCCCCCCCTTCAGGACTAACCTCCGGGAACTCCCAACACTTATCAGGAAACTTCTTATGAAAGGCCAAGATCAGATGAGGAGCATGAGTGTCAGCAGCTCTCACTCAGCAGATCTTTCTTCAGGTCCAAAACCCTTCCAATGGACCAAATATTGGAGCTTGCCTCTCACTTTCCTGGAATGTAGAATCTCCTGAACTTCAAACTCCTGGTGATCATGAAGAATGATGGGAGCAGGAGGAGTTTGATCAATAGAAAAACTGTTTATGACAACAGGCTTAAGCAAGGAAACATGAAAGGAATCGGAGATGTTCATAGTGGAAGGAAGATCTAGACGAAAAGACACAGGGTTAATCACCTCCTTAATTTTGAAGGGTCCCACAAAGCGAGGTCCAAACTTGGAAGAGAGTAGATGAAGTATGATATGCTTAGTGGAAAGCCAGACAAAATCTATAATCTGGTAGGAAGGATTAGCACGACAGTGTTTGTCGGCCGCAATCTTCTGAGCAGACAAAGCTTTCCTTAGAGACTGGTGGACTTGAGACCAGATGTCTTTGAAATCACGAACAAGTACATCAGCAGCAGGTATCTCAGACTTGAAAACACCAGGAGGTTGAGCAGAAGGATGATAGCCAAGGACAACAAAAAACAGAGAAACTCCCAGAGACTCATATTGAAGATTATTATGGGCAAACTCAGCCCAAGGAAGGAGTTCAACCCAATTGTCCTGGTTTTGAGAAAAAAAACTTTGCAGGAACTGTTCAAGACTCTGATTGGTCCTCTCAGTCTGCCCATTACTTTGTGGATGATATGCCGAGGATAAGTTCATTTTAATGCCTAAATGTTTTGAGAAAGCTCGCCAAAATCTGGATACAAACTGTACCCCTCGATTGGACTCAATAGAGTTAGGCACACCATGCAAGCGAAAAATCTCTTTGATGAAAATTTGAGCCAGACCAGCAGCGGATGGAAGTTTTCTCAGAGGAACGAAATGAGCCATCTTGGAAAATCTGTCCACTACTACCAAAATAGTAGTAATATCAGAGGACTTAGGAAGGTCCACAATAAAGTCCATAGCCACATCTTGCCAGGGCTGAGTGGGAATGGGCAAGGATTGAAGAAGGCCACAGGGTAAGGAACGAGGACTCTTCTATTTGGTACAGACTGTGAAGACCGAAACAAAGAGCTTGACATCTTTAACAAGCGAAGGCCACCATCAATACCTTGAAACAAACTCCTAAGTCTTCTTGATGCCTGGATGATCAGAAACCTTAGAAGAATGAGCCCATTCAAGAACTTGAACCACCCTTGATTGCAGCACAAAAACTCTCCCAGAGGGGCATTCGGAAGGACGTTCCAAGTTGGACAGATCAGGCAAAAATATAGAAGTGGGTGCAACAATCAAATCAGGAGAAATAATAGGAGAGGGTGGGATCGGGTTACTCTCACTTTACACCATACATCTAGAAAAGGCATCTGCTTTAGTATTCTTTGAACCAGGCCGATACAAGATGAAGAAATTAAACCTTGAAAAAAACAAAGCCCAGCGAGAAATATATTCGAGATTCTTGTGATCTGTTAAGATGGTAATAGGCTGTTCAATTCCCTCAAGCAGATAACGACACTCCTCCAATGCAAGCTTAACAGCCAAAAGTTCACGATTACCCACATCATAATTCCTCTCGCCAGGAGACAGTTTGTGAGAGAAATAGGCAGAAGGATGAAGAGAACCTTGAAATTCAGCACACTGAGACAAGATGGCCCCCAACTCCAACCTCCAAAGCATCTACTTCCAGAATAAACGGCCAAACCGGATCTGGATGGAGAAGGATTGGAGCAGATCTAAACAATCTTTCACAAATGCCTCTTGTGCTTGAGGGGTCCAGACAATTTTACAAGGTTTCTTTGTAAGAGCCATAATGGGTGCCACTGTTTGGGAAAAGTTCTTGATGAACTTGTGATAAAAGTTGACAAACCCCAGGAAACGTTGAATCACTTTGAAAGTTGCAGGGAGCAGCCAATTGAGAACAGCGGAAACTTTAGCAGGATCCATCTCAAAACCTGTAGGAGAAATCACGTATCCCAGGAAGGAGATTGAAGATTTGTGGAACTCATACTTTTCAAGTTTGGAATAAATGCAATTCTCCCTTAATTTGAGAAGAACTTGCTTTACTTGACAAAGATGATCAGAAAGTGAAGAAGAATAAACCAGAATATTGTCCAAATAGACTATGACACAAGGTTGCAAAAAGTCTCGAAGGGCATCATTGATGAAATCTTGAAAGACAGCGGAGGCATTTCATAGACCAAATGAAATGATCAAATATTCATAATGGCCATCCCGGTATTGAAGGCCATCTTCCACTCATCGCCTTGATGAATGCGAATGAGGTTGTATGCACCCCGCAAGTCTAACTTGGTGAAGACTTTAGCTCCTCTTACTCTATTAAATAATTCTGATATCAGAGGTAACAGATATTGATTCTTTATCGTAATCTTGTTCAAGGCACGATAATCAATGCACGGTCTATTCCATCCTTCTTCTGGACAAAAAAGAAACTGGCTCCGGCCTGAACATATTCTTTCATGGCTTGGATCTCAGGCACGGATAAGGGATATGTTCTTCACCTAGGAGGGATGGAGCCGGGAACCAGATCAATTGGACAATCATACAGGTGATGAGGAGGTAAGATCTCAGTATTTTGCTTCTCAAACACATCTGTGAAATCTTTGTATACATCAGGGAGAAAAGGGCTGGAGACTGGAAGGAAAGATGACGTGTCCACAGGAATAACAGAAGAGGAAATGCAATTAGAGACAAAACGAACTCCAGTCCATAAGTTCCCCGAAGACCAGTCAAAGGACGGATTATGGAGTCAAAGTCAAGAAAACCCCAAAAGGATAGGAGTTTCAGGACATTCGATGAGCAGAAAAGACATATCGTCTACATGCAGGCTGCCCACTCAGATCAGGACTGTGACGGTAGCAGAAGAAAGAACACCTGGTGAAATTGGCCTGCCATCTACAGCCCAGGCAGAAAGAGGAATCTTGAGAGGCATGGAACTCAGACCACAGGACTTGGCAAAGGTGTTATCGATGAAATTTCCTGCTGCTCCGGAATAAATAAAAGCTCATCAGGAAAACTTACCAGACAGGGTGGACAGGGAAGCATGGAGAAACATACGAGACTTAAAAGAAATTGGGAGTGCAAAAATCTTGCCTAGGGGAGACTCCCCTCTCGCATCTAGGCTGAGGCGTTTCCCTGATTCTGAGGTCTGGTGGGACAGGATCTCAGCAGATGTCCAGCGAGGCCGCAATACAAGCAGAGACCAGAATTTCTCCTATGGTTCTTCTCATTCTGGAGTTAAGCGAGTAGCTCCTATCTGCATAGGTTCATCGTGAACTGGTGGCATAGAAGCCACGGGACGAGGAAAGTCTGGCCTGACATAAGGTGAAACCAAAGGCTTGCGGGCACGGAACTTAAGTGAGGATTTCTCCCTCATTCGAAAATGAATCTTGACGACGTAAATAACAAAGGAAGGAAGTAGGCAGATCCGGGGTTACCAGGATCCCCGCTTACCAGCTCATCTTTGAAATCCTCGTGAAGCCCCCTCCAGAAAGCTGCAATAGGTGCCTCGTTGTTCAAAGACACCTCTGCAGCTAGAGTCCGGAAATTGATGGCATATTCAGAGGCAGTACAGGATCCTTGATTGATTTTCATGAGCCGGTCGGAGGCTTTCAATTTATGGCCCGGGACATCAAAAATTTGCCGAAAGGTAGAAATTAAAGCAGTGTAATCATGTACCACAGGATCATCTCTATCCATTAACAGCGAAGCCCAAGCAAGGGCTTTTCGCTGAAAAAGAGTAAAAAGAGAAATAATACAGATGAAGCCAGAAGGGATGGTACGTTTGGCGCGCTGTAACATATCAAGTTAAATGCGCTAGTCGCGTTAACTGCAGGGAATCGGGCTGTCCCGACGTGTACAAAAGATAGGCATTTAAATTAAAATAGGCGCAATTCCACTAATGGACACCAGGTGGCGCCTGACCTACTTTTCATTCCTGACCCAACTCCAGTAGATCTTCCGTGACAGAGAGCAGGCTAAAGAGCAGGCTAAACTAAATAATAAATTATTGCTGCAAAAAAACTCATTTAATTGTAACACTATGGGACACACAGCCAATGTATGTGCTTTACAATGTATGTGCTTTACATTCTTAAGTCTAAGTTATAGTAACATGCAACTATTTCCCTCAAAAGATTGAGCTCTGTACCTAGAAAAAAACTAAAAACAATAAACAGCACGTTTGCCATTTTCTGTAAAAAAAACAAAACAAAACTTTATCCTGAATAAATTAATGAGATATTCTGTGAAAAATATTTGATGCTACTGACTATATTTAACAATAAGAGAAAGTTTTTCTCAATGTCTTTAAAGCCAGCTGCTATAGTGTAGTGGTTTAGGCATGGGATTTTAGTGCAGAAGGTCAAGGGTTCAAATCTCCTAATACATTTTTTTTTTTTTTTGTATTGAACTTTTTATTAGTCATAATATGCAGAGTAAGGTTTTGAATTGCTGATTGTAGCCTTGTTTTGTAGATATGTATTAAAATAGGAGTTTATAGTTTCAAACCTATTTAATCTCTGGTATTAAAATCAATCATTTAATCAATATTTAAGTGCTAAAAGCAATGTATAAAAAAATTTATAAAAAAAGTTTTGAAATAAAAATAGCTTTAACTTAGCAGTTCATTTTCATGTGACAGTGGTTCAATATTAACATTATACAAAAGCTCCAGAATTTCATGACAGTTTGACACAGCATTTTACACAATATACCTACTTTGTGGTAACCAGGTAACTTAGAACATTAGTAATAGTACAGTGGATATGTGTTATCCATATACAGTATGTGCACATCTGTAGTGAGACACAAGTGGCAAAGTGAGACGTGGCGCTTATAGAAGCAGGTTAATTTGGGTTGGAAAACTATGGGAAACAGACCCAAAGACTCACAAAGGCCTTCAGGGATTTGCAGTAGATACTCTAGTAATGGATTTGCAGCGTCAAAGGTCCTAGTGTAGTTGGTTGTAGTGTGTTAATAGGGAGACATGATGTACATTGTTAGAAGGACTTCTGTGGTGGTTGCAGTCTGGCGTATAACATGTTCGGTTAAAGGAAAAGTAATGTAAAAAAAAAGTGTTTTAAAGTAATGATAATATAATACAGCGTTGCCCAGCACTAGTAAAACATGTGTTTGCTTCAGGAACACTACTATAGTTTATATAAACAAGCTGCTATGTAGCCATGGGGGCAGCCATTCAAGCACAGGATACATAGTAGATAACAGATAAGTACTACTATAGTTTATATAAACAAGCTGCTGTGTAGCCATGGGGGCAACCATTCAAGCACAGGATACACAGTAGATAACAGATAAGTACTACTATAGTTTATATAAACAAGCTGCTGTGTAGCCATGGGGGCAGCCATTCAAGCACAGGATACACAGTAGATAACAGATAAGTACTACTATAGTTTATATAAACAAGCTGCTGTGTAGCCATGGGGGCAGCCATTCAAGCACAGGATACACAGTAGATAACAGATAAGTACTACTATAGTTTATATAAACAAGCTGCTATGTAGCCATGGGGGCAGCCATTCAAGCACAGGATACACAGTAGATAACAGATAAGTACTACTATAGTTTATATAAACAAGCTGCTGTGTAGCCATGGGGGCAGCCATTCAAGCACAGGATACACAGTAGATAACAGATAAGTACTACTATAGTTTATATAAACAAGCTGCTGTGTAGCCATGGGGGCAGCCATTCAAGCACAGGATACACAGTAGATAACAGATAAGTACTACTATAGTTTATATAAACAAGCTGCTGTGTAGCCATGGGGGCAGCCATTCAAGCACAGGATACACAGTAGATAACAGATAAGTACTACTATAGTTTATATAAACAAGCTGCTGTGTAGCCATGGCATCTTCTGACGCATGCGCAGTAGGAACATTTACCGGTACCGATCTACTGCGCATGCGCCGAATGTAACGAAGTAAAATCGGAAAACTTTGTGACATTCGGCGCATGCGCAGTAGATCCGTACGAGTAAATGTTCCTACTGCGCATGCGACAGAAGACGCCGGTCAAAGCAGGAAGAAGACGCGCGTGGAAGAAGATGGCGACTGTGAACTCCGTGAACAGGACCTGCCGCAGAAGGGTAAGTAACAAGTTAGGGGCATTTGCCCAGGGGGACAGGTAGGCCAAGGGGGAGGAGGGAGGGGGGAGAGGTTTTGCGCCGAGGGGGTTTCCTTCTCCTTTAACAAACATTACCACAACTAATTACATCTGAGCAATTGTACAGTTATATGGGGGGGGAGTTGTACTTTAGTGTCTCAGCAGACGTCAGGGAGCAGTAACGTTTATAGCATTATAGTGTATGGTACCAACCCCCATGAGTCATATTGGTGGGGTGCATTCAGAGGCTATATTGCATAGTAGTGGAGACTTGGCACACCGAGGAAGCATAGGGAAATTTAGTCACTTATATATTGGTTGTCCTTTGCATTGTATTAAAATTAGAGAAGTTCAGGGGGCACAGCAGGTCTGGACTAGGATTCAACTGACATTTCAAGTACCCAGTAGGGATGTCGCGGACTGTTCTGCGGCGAACTTGTTCGCGCGAACATCGGCTGTTCGCGTCCGCCGCAAGTTCGCGAACGTCGCGCGACGTTCGCCAATAGGCGTTCGCGTCAAAATCGTTCGACCATTCGGTCGCTAAAATCGATCGTTCGAATCGAACGATTTTCGGATGTTCGAAGTTCGCGAACTGTTCGCATTTTTGCCGGTGTTCGCGAACGGCGTTCGCGAACACATTATCGGCGGTTCGCTACATCCCTAGTACCCAGAGGCCCAAACAGCCGCCTCCAGCAGTCCAATAAATAGTGAGCATCTATAGCAACTTGCAGCAGCTGCTCTGGCATTTGCCAGAACCCACAGATTGCCAGTCCTTGCCTGGGGCACAACCACGCTTCTCATATACAGTAGATGTGCGTACTCTGTGCAACCTGTGGATAGAATGCATGCACTAGTGATGTAGCAGTGCAGCCAGTATAAGGCCGGCTGCATCAGTGTTTCTGTAGAGACATAATAGTCTTCTCTTTACCCCTAGGAAGGTGGTGCACTGCTTATTTCATCAGCAGTTGTCTGAGTAGAGCGACATGGGGCTGCCATTCCACGTAAGCAGGGCCTTTCTCCTTGATGCCTACACACAGCTTCCCTATATCTGAAATTTAGGAAGTTCTAGATGAAGGGCCTGGGATGTCTCCTGTCCTGCTTTAAGGCAGCTGAGAGTCTAGCTATCTGTATAACAGAACATTCTGTCCCAGTGGCTGCACAGATCCTATCTGATTCCCATTGTAAGCAGCAGTCCTGTCCTGCTTTATGGCAGCTGAGATTCTAGCTATCTGTATAACAGAACATTCTGTCCCAGTGACTGCACAGATCCTATCTGATCCCCATTGTAAGCAGCAGTCCTGTCCTGCTTTATGGCAGCTGAGATTCTAGCTATCTGTATAACAGAACATTCTGTCCCAGTGGCTGCACAGATCCTATCTGATCCCCATTGTAAGCAGCAGTCCTGTCCTGCTTTATGGCAGCTGAGATTCTAGCTATCTGTATAACAGAACATTCTGTCCCAGTGGCTGCACAGATCCTATCTGATCCCCATTGTAAGCAGCAGTCCTGTCCTGCTTTATGGCAGCTGAGATTCTAGCTATCTGTATAACAGAACATTCTGTCCCAGTGGCTGCACAGATCCTATCTGATCCCCATTGTAAGCAGCAGTCCTGTCCTGCTTTATGGCAGCTGAGATTCTAGCTATCTGTATAACAGAACATTCTGTCCCAGTGGCTGCACAGATCCTATCTGATCCCCATTGTAAGCAGCAGTCCTGTCCTGCTTTATGGCAGCTGAGATTCTAGCTATCTGTATAACAGAACATTCTGTCCCAGTGGCTGCACAGATTCTATCTGGTCCTCATTGGAAGCAGTAGTCCTGTCCTGCTTTATGGCAGCTGAGATTCTAGCTATCTGTATAACAGAACATTCTGTCCCAGTGGCTGCACAGATTCTATCTGGTCCTCATTGGAAGCAGTAGTCCTGTCCTGCTTTATGGCAGCTGAGATTCTAGCTATCTGTATAACAGAACATTCTGTCCCAGTGGCTGCACAGATCCTATCTGATCCCCATTGTAAGCAGCAGTCCTGTCCTGCTTTATGGCAGCTGAGATTCTAGCTATCTGTATAACAGAACATTCTGTCCCAGTGGCTGCACAGATTCTATCTGGTCCTCATTGGAAGCAGTAGTCCTGTCCTGCTTTAAGGCTGAGATTCAAAAAAAACATTTGCTTTCAAGTTTCTGTACATCTAAGGGTCAGGGCACACAGGCAGATTCAGGGAGATTAGTCACCCAAATTCGGAAAATGAATCGTGCAGCCGGCTATTTACATTTGAATGTAAAACTGCATGGGCGACTTCAGCATGAGCCAACAGATCGCATGTGTCACGTTGGATGAGCAGAATCTAATGTCATTAATAGAAATGTGGGATGTTGTCACGCTGCAACAACACCCAACATTCCTATTACTTACATTAGATTCGGCGCATCCGACGTGACATGTGAATGTTGCGTTGGATCGCGCTGAAGTCGCCCGTAGAGTTTAGCTCTAGGTGGTGCCAGTGCCTCTTGTTAACAGCCCCATCCCCCTACTAAAGTCCTATGTCTGAGGCTGTTCACATGAGCAAGCCCTTGTGCTTTCAAATGCAAATTAGCTAAAGTGCACAGCAATACACATTTAAGGTGATTAAGGTACAGACAACAAAGGGTAGGGGTGGGGGTTGTGTGCTGTTGTATTCCTTGTGCTTAGTAAGAGGTTGTGGGAGATGGTGATGTGTAGGGAGAGAAACCACCATCTATACAAGCCTTGCCTTTTGTAGTATCTGGGTGGGAGTCAAAATAGGCCCTGGCATTGCAAATACACAGAGGCCCAAACTGTACCTAATCAGCCCACTAAAGAGTGACATTCTATGGCATCTTACAGCAGCCCCTCTGCCATTTGCCAGAACCCACAGATTGCCAGAGCAGGCCTGCTAGGTGAGGAGAAATGATGGGTGCAGGTCTAGATTTCGCTTTTTTGCGTGGCACGGCCTGTGAGTATGTGCCAGCCCCCCACCCCCGGAACATGCACCCCTACGACTGCATGCGCATGCGCAGGATGCAGCTGCATGGCACACTTCCCCAAAACTTTTGCCGCCCTAGGCCCGTGCATACGCCACAAATCCAGGCCTAGATGGGTGAAATATTTTGCTATGAAAAATGCTCATAGACTGTAATATACAGTAAAAAACATATTTATTAAATATGTGCGTTTAGCTACACCGAGTGGAAATAGAGATCAGCCCAAAAGGTGAATAATGTGCCCTGTAGTACATACAGTAAGTTGTGAACTAGGTCTGGACTGGGAGTCAAAATAGGCTTTGGTATTTCAAGTACACCGAGGCCTAAACATGATTGGAATGGTTAGTGGCAGGTAGGGTTGCCACCTTTTCTGGAAAAAAATACTGGCCTTATATTTATTTTTTTTCCATATTAATAACATTGGGATCAGGCATAATTTTTACCGGCTAGGCCGGTAAAATACTGGCCAGGTGGCAACCCTAGTGGCAGGTCAGGAGATGGAGAAGTCCGATTGTTCGAGGATTCGAACGATCGGATCTTTGCATCTATGGCCAGCTTTAGGTTTGAGCAACAATGGAGGGCTTTTACAGCCTGAACCCTGAGATATAAACAATGCAGGAGCCAGTGGGGGAACTCCACGGGTGTCTTCAGAGTGATCCGACGCGTCACGTCGGAATGCGCCAAATCTAAGATAGGTAATAGCAATGTCGGATGTTGTTGTGCTGCATGTTGCATCTTCATCTGACAGTTGTGTCACGTCAGATGCACGCAGAGACAACATCTGACATTGCTATTACTTACCTTAGATGCGGCGCATCTCACATGACACATGCGAATCTTTGTGTTGCGTCGGATTGCTCTGAAGGCACAGTTGGAGTTTCAGCTTTAAAGCTTTTACATGGTAATCAGACAGCAGCCTGACTTCATGGGGGACGGGGGATACACATGATAGTCCTGCTACTGGGAATATGTAGACCTGTGGCTCTTATTCCCTGAAAATATTTTGCCTTTTTTGGATTTAAAATGTGGGAAAATTTACATTGGAAAAATGCCTTCCAAGCTTACTCCCCAGGATTTATGTACAAGAGATATATACAGACAACTTTAGAGGTTAGCAGCCCAGCCAACAGAATCAATACTTTGGTTTATCTGGAGATTCAGATAGTTAGATTGTAGATGTACCAATGCATACATATGCTTGTTTTGGTCACTAATGACAACATTTATTACCAAAATTATGATATACAGTATTTAGATATTTAGGTGAAATTCTCTATGGATTGGCTATCGTTTTTGAAAAATCAATGGCATTATAGGGAGGTGGCATATAAAATAGTTTACCCATATTTTATCCACAGTTGATAGAACTGACCTGGTGCTGTATGAGGGCTCAAGAAACAGCCTTCTATAAACTCTGGTCCAGTGCCAATACATGTACTAAGGTTTTAGGATGAGCATAAAATTCAACAAGCAGCAAGTGCTCTTTCTGTGGTATATCAAGTAAAACAAAGTTTATTTAGTAAATAGTTAAAAATAATAAATAGTTAAAACTAGAGGAAAAAAAAATTATGCAAAAAACTTTCAGGAATTGAACTCATGACCTTCAGCATCATAATCCTGCAACAAGCCCACTAAGCTATAAAGCCTGAGCAGTTACATGCGCTACACAATTGATGTTATAAATGATTTGACAGTCATTTCTGATTATTTTTTGTTTAATTACATTGCAATCTGCTAATTTAAAAAAACTTCAGCATAATTAAAAAAAACATAAGGGCAGATCATGGATTTGTTTTAAAGTTCTGAGTGCAGATCCCCTATAATAACCCAATGCAATGTCATCCACAAATACAATTTATAATTAGTGTTACTCTCCATCAAAAACATATCTCCACACTTTTATATAAATCACACTGCCTTAATCTTCTAGCTGAATACAAAGAGATCGTTTCTCCAGCTCTTCATTTTATGAGGAGATTGTGGCTGGAACGATCTGTCTCCTCTCACCTCTCACGGCAGCTCACGTAGATTCCTATCTGAAGC
This sequence comes from Xenopus laevis, assembly GCF_017654675.1. Classification (NCBI taxonomy): domain Eukaryota; kingdom Metazoa; phylum Chordata; class Amphibia; order Anura; family Pipidae; genus Xenopus; species Xenopus laevis. Next base: position 46,793,735 of record NC_054386.1, read on the forward strand.
AATACATAGCGCTTGGAGACATCTAGTGGCCAAAGCTGGTATTGCAGCCAATTTAAAAACTGAAACTGCGTTAAATGCGACGAGACATCTCTAGGTATCGCGCTTGCTGCTGCTTAGCTAGCGTCACAGCGCGTTAAATGTACCAAAAAAAGTGGCTGCATCTGTATAGGCAACCTTAGATCTCTCTGTCGCAAATTGGTCAGGAGCCATTTCAAACTGGATTTTGCATTGCGTGATGAATCCTCACCCCCAAAACGAACAGGAGCAGATATCTTGGGAGGCTTAGGAGATGCAAATGGAGAATAATAAAATGAAGAGGATGGAGAGCCACCAATACCCGCAATTTGGAGGGCTTCTAGATGAGAAGTGATGTGCTGTAAGGCCTGTGCAAGATGAGCCTATTGAGCCTCTTGACTGTCCAGACGCTTCATCATGACATCGAAATATCCTTCCATGGTCGAGGAAGCAGAAGCCTGTGAAGGTTCCATCTAAGCCCAAGCTATCTGTAACAATCTCGTTATGCGAACCTTGCATGGTGATGAGTACACTCGGTTGTACAGGATAACCCTGCGGTTGTTCTGGCTGGATGTTTCAGCATACAACCCCTGTTAAACTCTGTCGGAGACCCTGTACAAAAGGCGCCAAAGTCAGGCACCCCCTCTCTCCTAAGGATACACTGGGGCATCAGGCCAATTGGATGGCTCTCCAGCCTGTAACTGGGCTGGATAATGTCACAGATAGAAAAAAAAGGGAAAGGATTAAAATGGTAATTTAAACACAAGACAAGCTTCTTTAAAAATTGGTCAATTTAATTAGATTCCTCTACTGACAATAACAACACGCTGGTTCTCAAATGTATGAATTTTGATACATATTACATATTTAATTTTTTTGTGCCATTCATAGACATTTACACTGTACAAGCTAAAAGAGTCAGCAAGATCATCAGAGTGATGATTATTCATTTGTATTACAATGACTAGACACACAGTCATTGTAGTCAGTTTGTAGTCATTGTTATAGGTTCAGCAAAAAGTGCATGTGCATCTGACACTGGGACCGAGAATACAACAGGATTGATATGGAAACACACCCATTTGTTATAGCACACAGATTAAGCATATAGGGGTACCTTACTTGGATGGGAGTATGATACAGTTTGACACAATTAGAGTTGACACCTTTTGGCTGATTGAATCCTGGCAGGGTGCAGGGCTGTGGCACAATGGGGGCATGGCTGTGATGCTGCAGGGGGCGGGTGGTGACATCAGGTGTGGGGCTATGATATTGTGTCACACAATATTTATGGGTCCACAAAGGAGATAAGTACACACATGTTATATTCCCACTGCTGAATGGTACAGAAGCTCTAGTCCATTTCAGGGAAGATTCTGCTCCTTTGTTCCCCAGGGCAGTGTTCATCCCTCCCAACAGAGTGAGGATGAAATTTCTGACCATACCCATTGGTCATTCCCCCTAATTACCATGTTCTGTGGGTTTTATGTGTTAATATAGTTTTGCTAATGAAGGTGAATTGCCCTTTAAGCTGCCAGTTTTCCCAAGAGACCTGCTTATCTTAAATTATTACAATCGATTCTATGCTTATCTTAAATTGTAACAAATGTATCGGTGTACCTGCTACGTATTCTGGGCTCTCTGCCAAAAGCCAATTATGTTTTAGAAACGTTGTATCTTTTTCTGGCTGTTCAGTTCAGGAGATCAAAGAGAAACTCGGGACATTTCAGTAACAATCCTGGACTGCAAGTTGAACTGTCAAAATGGGAACTGTCCCGCAGTTGGGAGGCGGGAGGTGCAGAGTCTGCCCTGAAAGTTACATGAAACCTTGTCTCCTCTCACATGCACAGAGGAGCTAGGGTGTGAGCCTTTTGTTCAGCTCACATGCAAGGCTATCCTTTGGAGGGAAATTTAAGGAACACCGGGCCAGAGCTGCAATATAAACTGGGAGGAAGAGCGGGGTCTGCCCTAGGCAATACTTTTAATACAGGCGAGGAGTTCTGTATTACGTATGTAAATATTACTATAATATTTTGCCATTTAAGGGTATTTTTACCCTGATAATTTGAAACAATCCCAAACTGGCTAACCCTTCTGATAAGTAGACCTTCTATGCCATTTTCACCTATTCTTCTTATTTGGGTTTACTTTCATTGATATGGTTTTTAAGCACCAGTGTCGGGCCAAGGTGTCAGTGGGCCCACATGCTGCTCAACATTTGGCCTATTTCATGGCCATTCCCTATTTCTATGAGAGCAAAGTGGTTAAATAGATGGAATAATAGATTATAGTATACAAAGAAAAGGAGAATAGATGAGTGAAGAAAAGAAGAATAATACTACTAAGAGTGGGCCCCTGGTCTAAGATTAATTGGTGGGCCCCTAGTCAAAGGCTTTTGGGTGGGCCCCTGGTGTCCCAGTCCGACACTGTTAAGCATTGGTTACCAAAAATGCACTGAATCCTATATTTTTGGTGCTTTTAAAAGAGAAAGATTGTCCTTTTAGCAAGTGAATGCGTATTCCTTTTAACACAGGATAATACCTCACTGTCTGGTGCTAACAGGCGTTGCTTGCTACAGCTAAGTTTACTACTATCCTCGTGTCCTTTTCCAAGGGAAATGAGCTTGCATATTTTAAATCACAATACATAAGCTTTTATACTATATTAACTTACAATGAGCTATATTCATTTATGTAGTACAGGACAATGAAACACAAGGAAATTGTTCTTACAGAAATCAGTGAAACAGTGCAGCTATTTAAAACTGCATTATCAACACAGAGTTCTGCAAACTGTATAATGTTCTCTGATCTAGTATTTATGTTGTCCAAAAATTCATTCAACAAAAAACAAACTTCAGCATGTGATCATTTCCTTAAATAATGATATTCCATTTTATTTTATTCAATTGCTTCTAGTCCCTTAGTTTTCTCACTGCCTCTTATATGACAATTTTTATGCCCTTTTTTCTGTTTCTCAGCATCTATCAAAACTGCGATAATCAAATTACAGTTTTAAAAAGCACAGATGCATAACACAGCTCAATATGCTCTAACACATTTATAATTTTTAAAACAGTAACCGGTTAAGTAAATAACAAAATGCCAAAATATAAAATAAATATATTAAATAATTTAGAAGCCATCCACCACTACAGAATTACAATGAATCCAGTATTTCGAGTTAGAGCCGTCAGTTACCAACAATTCTCTCTTAAAATAAAACAGACCAACTAAATATTCAGTTCAATCAACGTTGTTTAAAACATTAAAATATACTTACTTCGTATACAGTATAAGCAGTATTGTATAAGTAACTATATACAGCACATATACAGGACAAACATGCAGTGCTTGAAAAAGAGAATTTCAATAGCCTTTGTTTCTCTATATCTCTGACCCTAACATTTTGACAAGAAATGCAGTCAGAGTTCTGGTCTCAGTATGTGTTCTTCTTGAACCACCTCCCATCTACCTCCTGTTCCTGAAGTCCATATGATATGTCCTTTTCCACTTACTCCCACTTCCCTCCCCTCTTTCCTCCAGCCATCCTATTGTCTCCCTGGGGAGGAAAACTGACAGCAGGATGAATGCTTATTGCATATCTCAATTTTAAAACATGGTTGTACTTTAAAAGACCGAGTATGAAAATGACTGCAAAACCAGGATTACTCAGCCATAAACCCTAGTGTATGCCAACTATAAACAGGTACCTACAGCACACTGTCAGGGCAGTACACAGACAACAGGTAAGCATCTTGCCACTCCAATATCAAACCATCAAATCCATAAAGGGAAATACTTTAAAATCAAACAAATCATGATGATCTAAATATAGCCTTACAAGCTCTTTCGAATAATAACAGCATGCAACATTAATTAGTATGAGCTAAAGAAGTAAACCCATTGCCAACATCTTACCTTAAAAGTAAAAAGTTACAAAAATAAGAAACACGATAGTCCCTATAAATAATTTTTTTTGTCCAGAGGAGGCAACCAGCCTTGTCCATTCTGTTTCGTTCACTTTGTAACTATTCGTGTAGTTATCACTACAATAGTAGACTTTTTTTTTGTTAGTTATAGATACTATCTACTACAGCCAAGGAGTTTGATTATATATGTTGAATCTCTACTCCTTGTGTTGTTAACTGTCGCAAGCAGGGGCCTTCCCCACTGTCTCCTTACCATATGGAATTGTAATTGTGTATCTATTCTGGTTAAATGTATATTATTATGCCTTGTTTCTGTAGAAATATATCATAGAAACTGAGAATTCTGAATTAAGAAAGCTAGTTGGATGACTGGTGAAACTAACCGCCACTAACCATTCAGATCAAAGTCTTACCAGTCAGATTAGTTAAAGAACAGATCAGCAATGTTCTGCCCCTGACAGCAATCGTACGATATCTATGTCCAACCAAAGCTAGTGACAGTCTCCCACTGAAAATCGTACGATAAGCAATACACGCAGAGATATTATCGGCAGCCGACAGAAAATTTCTAACCTGTCCGATCGACCAAATGACCGATCTCCGCCGGACGAAAAATGTTGGGACTCTCCACACGGTTCGAATATCGTACGAATCCTCGATTCGTATGATCAGATCTTTGCGTCTATGGCCAGCTTTACTCTGTTAAGGGCCATAGGAGACATTGGCACTATAGAAATTCTAGCCAGAATGCTTGAAAGTCGGGACCTGGGGTTTTCCAAATAAAGGGTCTTTCTGTAGTTTGGATCTCCATACTTTAAGTCTACTAAAAATAGAATTTAAATGTTAAATTAAACTAATAGGATTGTTTTACCTCCAATAAGGATTAACTAAACCTTAGTTTGGATCAAGCACAAGGTACTGTTTCATTATTTCATTGAGTCCGATACATTCCTTGCTAGCATTTCTCATTTGTGACCGACTATTTTACTACTTGTTGAGATTTGCCAGAAGCTGATTTGCTAAAATTTGGTAATCATGTTTATTGTATGTTATTTTCTTTTCATTTATTTGAAAATGTTTTGGGTTTTTTTTTAGTTTGTTATATGATTTGATTTTATGCAGTGCTACTAAGGTATTCTCTAACATAGCTACACATAATATAATTCAGAATAATTTCCTACCTTTATTAGCATCTAATCTAAAGTTACATAGCATGGTCAATGTTAAGTGGTCAAATCCTATGTGTGCTAGTGCTATCATTTATTTATACAGGTATGGGATCTGTTCTCTGGAAACCCGTTATCCAGAAAGATCTGAATTACGGAAAGACCATCTCCCATAGACTCCCTTTTATCAAAATAATTAAAACATTTTTCAATGATATCCTCTGGAATAATAAAAACAGTACCTTGCACTTGGTCCAAACTGAGATAAAATGAATCATTATTGGAAGCAAAACCAGCTTACTTGGTTTATTTACTGTTTACGTGATTTTCTAGTAGATTTAAGGTCTAAAGATACAAATTATGGAAAGGTCCATTATCTGGGAAAGCCCCAGGTCCCGAGCATTCTGGATAACAGGTCCCATACCTGTATTGTGCAAGCAAGTTACGCAACGATTTATAATATTTTAAAATGAATAGGGGTCTTACAATAATTTAACAAACAAGAATCAGAGAGTAAAAAATAGGATCAGAGGTGCATACTCACAAGAGCTTTCTCTTATGGCAGTATAGAACTTGAAAGGGCATTGCTGGCAGGGTCAAACTGGACGATTGGGGGCCCACCGGGTTCCAAACCTCCGTGCCCCGGCAGCGTGCGTGATGTGCAAGTGAAAATGCCAAAGCATATATCTCATGTGCGAATGTCGATGCACATCGTATATGTGCACATGCACGGATGCCGCCGCACTGGGCCCACAACTTTTTTTTTTTTTGGGCAGCTGAACAAGGGAGTGGGTTCTGGGCTGGTGTGGGCCCATGAGGGCCAGGCCCCACAGGATTTTTTTCTAGGTGTCCCACCGGCCCAATCCGACCCTGATTGCTGGGCTATACACAGTAAATCAGCTTATTGTGTGCATTTGAGAAAGTCCAAGATGCAAAATGTGTTGAAAACAGTTCTTATGTTACATGTTTGAATGTTTTATTTCATGTTTGATGGGAAGTTAAAAGCTTTATTTTTTGTTACAGTACTTATCATATTAAGGGGCTTATTTACTATGGCCCTGATGCATGTAGGTCATGCAGGCTGCACATTAAAAATCTAGTAAGAGGTGCCATGCAAAGCACCGTTGGCCGCAAGGTCACTGCTGGTGTACAATGCACCCTAACAATGCACAAACCAGCCATTCTAAGAGCACAAGTGCTATAAAAGGATGTGTTGTGTCTGTTTATGGCACTTTGCACCACATCCTCATTTTTTTTGAATAAGGCTGTGAGTATATGGTCTAAGAAGGTCATATTTCTATCATGTCTGGTATCATAACAATGGTATCTTAACACAGGTAAGCTCTGTGAGGCAAAGACCAACATCCCCCATGACACTTCATAAGCAAATAAACAACTTTTATTTGCTTTTCTCTTCTCTGTCCTTTTCCATTGTTGAATGATTGCCGTATGCCAAAAAAACTTTGCTATTAATTTTTATTATTCATTTCTCCATTCTAGCTATCTTCTATTAGTCTTCTGAACATTCTCATTCAAACCACTGACTGGTCAAATTACCCTAGCAACCAAACAACTGTAATAAAAAAATAAAGCCCAATTGCAAATTGTCTTAGAATAACACATCTATGGTTTATGTTTACATCATAATAACGTTAATTTCAGTTAAACTATGCCTTTATTTTACTTGATTTTTATTTATTACAGTTTGTTCCTATCTCTATGTCTGTACAGGTATTATCGAGAGTACTCAGGACCTGGGGCTTTCTGGAAAACTGATTTTTTTTGTAATATGGATCTTCATACCTTAAATCTACTAGAAAATAATGAAAACATTAAAATAAACCCATTGGGGTTTTGCTTTTAATAAGGATTAATTATATCTTATTTTGGATCATGTACAAGGTACTGTTTTGTTATTACAGAGAAAAAGGAAATCATTAAAAGAAATTTGCATTATTTGGATAAAATGGAGTCTATGGAAGATAGCCTTTCCATAATTCAGAACTTTCTGGATAATGGGTTTCCAGATAACGGATCCCATACCTGTACTAAAAAGTACAGTATATAGGAGCAGCACTCTACAATTAAAGATATAGATACATAGGTATAGCAGCATAAAAATGTATTTCAATGAATTGTGATATTTTATTAATTGATGGTTTTTCTGTCTTGTCAAATATCCTCTAATAAATAAAGAAAATCTGTCATGTCTGTTGGTGATTCATGAATTTATATATTAACGTAGTAATCACTGACTGTATATATTTTTGATCATCCTTTACCAGTCAAACTAACGGAAAGTCAGTGTATTTATGCAATATAATAGTAAAAACAATGTAGCTTGTAAAACTCTTTTTAAGCCTTATTACCCGTGCGGTCTAAAAAACTGATGTACCGTTATTGCGCAAAAGAAATACAGTTTTGCAATATAATATTATGCAACCCTAACATGACGAAAAAACACACAACATCCCCATTTACATTTCATTAAGTTTAAATAAATAGAATAAAAAAAGATAAGAGCACAGCAGATTTCCTAGGAACACACATATAAGCAAGTTTCATAGTCCATATGCTGGTATCCTGGAAAATCAGCAGCTTCTGTGTAATTACATAGTATGCGAATGGATTTGTCGGCTTCCAGCAATATGCATTGCACGTATGCCGCTATGCTATTGGTACTGAATTTGTAAAACCTCTGTGTCCTGCAAACGTTGCTATATACATGAGAGTGCATTGTGAGTGTGTGTGTTTTGCACGCAGCAATTTTTGCAACTGGCAACAGCTTTTTCAGCCTCTCCTCTGCATACCTGTCAGTTTGTGCAGATTTGTCTGCAGTACGTGTATCTGAGTCAAGTGCAATGGTTTTCTGTACATGCCAACATGGCCAGCAACATGCCCCATATTTGAAAGATTTCTGTAAGGTTATTATATGTACAGTACCAGCAATATATGTGTGTGTATAAATATATATATATATACAGGTATATATATGATTTTTTTCTTACTGGTGTAATGTATGATTGTTTTTGGTATGCAGGAGTACACATAATGCTTTATGTACTGGAAATAAATATTGGCTTGTACCATACTATAAATATGCATAAATGCATACAGAGATGTCAGTGCCTAAGTGCCTTCTGAAATAAGCCTGTAATATGTATGGCTATACATAAATATTTCAAAGGTGGATTTGGAAATGGCACATTTGCTTACCTGCTGTCAGTGTGCTGCTCTGGAAGAGAACTGGTGTCTGAAAGCTATTATTATCCGTGGTGGGTGCCCCTGTGTACAGTTAGCATGCTGGGGCTGATGGCTGAGTAATCCTGGGTTGTTTGCAGTCCTTGTCATGCTCAGACAAAAATACACTTATCCTTTTTTCAAGATCCCAAGCATTAGTAAAGACAGAGGCATTCAACCTACTAGCTATTTTCCTCCTTCTACTCTGGGAGACAAGATGATGACTGGATGAGAGAGGGAGAGAGAACCAGGAGGGAGGAAGAGGAGAGGAGGTGGGCTGGGAGGAGCTGGATGCACAGCTCTGATTCTGAGACTTAGCCTGTAAGCTTCAGGAACAGGAGGTGGTACAAGAGGACGGCCAGCTGCGTTTGCTGCATTGATTGCCAAAATTTTACTGTGTCAAGGATATGGATAGACTGAGACTGGGAAGATGCACTGGGGAGATGCTGAGAAGAATGCAATGAAATACATGGAAATGTATGCACCACTGTGCAGCCAAGCAGCAAAGAAATGAGGGGATGCATGAAAATCATGCTGGAAAAAAAAATAGAGGGAATGTGAGGGAATTGTCATAGACAGGTCTAGAAAAAAATCAAATGTTTCTTTGGTTAGAATGAGAGCTAGAATATGGGCTCTTGCACTGACCTAACAGAACCTGCTATAGGAATGGACTTAATTAACCATGTCTATTTAAATGAAAGAGTTGATAAGTAGGTTCCAAGGAGAATAAAATTAAAGTAATGGTCATTTTTTTTTTCTTTTTAGTAGAATGTATAATATGTTCTATATGAAAGGATCAAAAATCAAACTCAGGCTCATGATCCATGATAATATATATATATTTTGCTTCTGACGAAGATCCCTGTGGGGGATCAAAACGTTGAGACTTAAAACATTTTTTTGTTTTTTCACTAAAACCCTGTGAGTGCCGCAATCCATGTTCACTGCTTATTTCCAATGCTGGCACCCAGATATTAATTTTGTCTACCATTCCTTTGGTTATATATATATATATATAGTCCTTGTGTTTTCTCCACACTCCAAACAATGGCAAGTGACCCAGGTGCTACCCGTAATGAAATAAATAAATGTATAGATGTAAATGGGTGCACACCAGGAACGTTTAAGGCAAGGTTACTTAAAAGTTAAACATACTTTATTGAAATATTTAAAAACAGGCGAACGTTTCGGTCTCCTTCTCAGACCATTATTATTCTATATATAGAAATTGTGTCTCCTATGAATCCATTTGGGTGCCTCTGAATGCCGCAACGTTTCGGTCTCCTTCTCAGACCATTATTATTCTATATATAGAAATTGTGTCTCCTATGAATCCATTTGGGTGCCTCTGAATGCCGCATAGTTTGGTAAATCTATTAATATTAGGTATCGAAGTGTTCAGTAGACCTCATGGCATTCATATTTAGTATGTTTTTCTTTGGTACCTAATGATATGTGGGAGATAAGATGCTAGAAAGTGGAAGCTTTGAGGTGATTTTCAGATATTTCATCAAAACTGACAATTTTGAGCAACACATTGCAACTGAGTAGTTTGTAGTAGAAAGACAAGGTTACCCAATTTATATTCGACTGAAAGTGTGCTTTCCAAAAAAATTTGGTTTTGGGTGGTCAAGTAATTTCTTTTGTTTTTTGTGTTTTAACCCTGCAAAAAATGCAGTTATTCAGTAGCTGAAGTGACTTCTGGGACTACTTGTATGCACTAACTTCATTTGGGATTAACTCCAGATACTTTGGTAATCCTATGCACAATGGGCATCAAACTGTTCAGTGGCCCCCTGGTATACATATTTAAGATATTTTCTCTTGGTACCTAATGCTGTGTGGCAATTAATTAAGATGCTATAAAGTGGAAGCTGTATTCATCAAAACTGAAAATTTTGGGAAGGCATTGTTGTGACAAATGCTGAGATAGAAAAGGACATGGTTTAGCTATTGTAATGTGCTTGCACCCTTTTTCCATAATTCCACCCATTTTCAGTAGAAAATACAGGGAAAGGTACAGAACAGTACCCAGCCCCCACCCCCACTAAAGCTACATAGTTAACATACCAGTAACAACACCATGGGGTCTGGCAAAATCCATCCCTTGTTGGTCTGGGAAGTGGGGGTTGTTGTTGCTGTGGTTGCAGCAGAGGCTAAGTAAGCTGCACGTGTAGCTCCTGGCTTGGGGCATCAACTGACACTGGGGAGCACCCTGGATGCAGCAGGGCACCCCACCTTGGCACCTCCCTGGAATCTACCCTAGCTGCATCAGGAACATTCCCTCTAACAGTTTGGATCTTCCTACCCCCCAGAGGGCTGTTTATCCCTGGATTCTACATACTTGAGGTATTTTATTCTGTGGACTTACTTTTGGAATTGCCTGAAGGAACTCCCTGCCTTTTTGTTTCTTGTGGTCTGTATCTTGGAGACTGTGTAAGGAGGACTTTGGTGTTGGAAACCTGTGGACTGTCATCAGGGGAAGCTCCATATTTCTGGACAGGGAGTGTGTGAATCTCACATGCTACTGTAAACGCTATTCACAGAGTGTGGTGTGTCCCTATTTTGTGCCAGTCTCCAGTACGTCATATGTTTTGTGACAATTGTAACTTAGTAGCTTGAAATAGAAGAACATGGTTACCCATTTTACATTCGTGGTCAAGTAATTACCCCACAAAAATACAGTAAATGTATTAATTTGCAAAGTGACCCCTAGGACAATTGGTATGCCCTAACTTTATTTTGGTAATCCTATGCACAATGGGCATCATACTGTTCAGTGGACCCCTGGCATTCCTATTTAGGATGTTTTCTCTTGGTACATATTGTTGGGTTGGGTTGAGTGGGAGATACAAACTCGTAAAATGAAAGGTTTTTTTTTGTTGTTTTTGCATACATTTTTATAGAAACCGCTCAGAAAAGCTTTGATGTTTGGTAATTAGGAGTAGAAATACATGAATACTCATTTTGGATTCAACAGTATATGGATTCAACAGTATATATACTTTTCAAAAAATATATGGCTTTCTGGGGTAAACCTTCTGTATTAACATTTTACACAATATATTTTGCCATGGTGACATGTGAGATGGCTTTCCAGTATGAATACACAATCTTTGTGCAACACATGTCTCAAACAACCTCAGATCAAATTAATAGGAAAAGTCAAATTGTTAAAATATTATAATTATATTAGCTCAAAAGAGAATTAAAATATATTTATTTTACTGGAATATAAGAATTGACCCAGTCAGTCATATCATTCAAATTAATAAAAACACTCAAATTGTTAAAATATTAAAATGATATTAGCTCAAAAGAGAAATCAAAATGTATTTAGTTTTACTGGAATATAAGAATTAACCCAGCCAGTCATACCAAAGATTACTTTTAAGCAAACCCTGAACTAGGGGTAGGCAGAGGAGGCAGTACAACAATAGGAGAGGTGCTGAGCAGGTACCTGTCAAAAGCTATTCTACCTACCATTAGTCTGGGTTGGCATGCTCCTTCCCCCCCCCTTCCTCTTTCAGTCTCCCCTACCTCCCTCCCCACCGCTTTTCCCTTTTCACAATGAGGACAGTGATGTTGTGGAATGCACTGCTGGATGATGTTGTGTTGACTGATTCTGTTAAAATCTATAATTAGCATAGCTATTGGTATACTGTATAATGTTTATGTTGTGTATGGAGGGGTTGGTGTGAGTGTGTGTATGTATGGATGCTGGGTTTCATATAGAAAGGTTGAATTTGATGGTTTGTCTTTTTTCAACCCAACTTAACTATGTAACGATACAGGGAAAAAGCAAAGATTTGAACAATTATTTAATTAAATTGATCACAGGGTACAAAAAGAACATTGTGACTGCCAAACCTCCTACTTCCACGATTTGTTGGTGTCTGACATGGTGCCAGGAAATTGCTAAAATGGAGCCATTATTCAAAAAGAGATCTTGTTCTCAGCCTGAAAACAAAAGCATATGCATTTGACATCATTGGTAGGAAAGCAAGGTATATAACACATATCTAACAAGGTCTAAGATATTTCAATACATTGCAAATCACAATACTATAAATTTCAAACAGCAATACTTTTTATTTACTAAAACACAAATTTTTCTCATTATTTTATTAAAGCAACTTCGACCAAACGCTCATCCATAATTTTACCTTATTTACCAATAAATGAGCTCTAAACAATCTGGTGCGGGAAAAGACTTGATAAAATAGTGAAAACATTTAGAATAGTACAATTTTTATTTCACATTTGATAACAGATTATTGGCCAAAAAACACAAATTATTCATATTATTGTACGAAACCTAGCTCAGATCATGATATCTTCCTATTGTAAAAGGGATATCTGCCATTGATTTCTACATGACCTCAGCAGGTTTGAGATGGAGTATTTCCCACTTTTAGCAGCCTTGGGGTATAATAAATCTAGAAAATTTTGTTGTTTTTTTCCCATGAAAAAAAAAGGTGTTTTCCCACTTTAAAACTCAGAACGAAAAAATTGGACTTTAGTATATATTTCCCAAAGTCAGCGTAGCTTTATGATGTACAGTAGTTGCAATATATGGACAAACAGTCCCTGCTTTGATTAAAGGGTAAGGCATTTTTAGTAGCACAACATGTTTCAATGTCCTTAATATATTGATTATGGGTTGAGTGCAGAGGACTTGTATTTTTCTATGGGAATTTTGTGGTATCAACCTCATTGCACCCCTACTTAATGTTTTTAAAAATTAATGGTGAGCAAAACATTCCCTTGTTTGTTATAATGTATGTGTAATAGATTGTACCAGCCTTCTGTGAGGAGGTGAAGCCTAGATATGGGGGTGGAAGTTGATGTGATCTACTTAGATGATGTTAAAACTTTTGATACAGTACCACATGGAAGGTTACTAATTAAATTTAGTAAAACTGGGCTCTTACCAGTACTTGAATAGAAAACTGGCTGCACAATAAATTAGAAAATGTGATGGTAAATGAAACATTTTCTAATTGGATCAGTGTTATTGTAGTACCAGAAGGAGCTGTTCTTGTCCTTTTGTTTTCAATTAGCTTAATAATGACCTTTGTTGTTGATACTAAATTGCGCAAACGATAGGTTCCATATAGAATCTTGCAACTTTGCAGAGAGATTTGACTAAATTGGAAAACTGGGCAAATGAGGTTCATTGTTGATAAAATTTGGTTGAAAATAACATAAATGCAAGTTATACACTAAATGGATGTGTAAGGGGCCTCCTTAATTGAGAAACATTTGTAGATTTTTGTGGATAACAAACTGTGTAACTCTATGCAGTGTCACTCAGTGGCTACTAAAGAAAATAAAGTTCTGTTTTGTTTTATACAATAACGCAAAAAAGCTAATAACATGGGATGAAAACATAATTTTGCCTCTTTATAGATGAGCAGATCAGTTTTCGCCATAGTACTTAGAAAGTATATAAATTATGTTTAATTCTGTTCCTGCTTAGGAAAAGCTGGATAATGGGTCCCTGAAGTGAATGGAAGAGAGCAGGATGGGCTTCTGTTTCTTGCTCCATGAAAGGTTTTGCAGCTTTCTAAGTAGAAGTAGCTAAGTATTTAAAACTGGCAGAATTTGTGTTTTAGCCTATGGGGGACATCCTACAATCAATTTGGAGTCATTTGGTGGACTTTTGAAAAAAAATATTTTTTGGTGAAAAAACTCGAATTTAATTTGATCAAATTTTATTTGAATTCGATATGAGTTTGCAGCTCGATCCTATTCACCCATTTTTAAAGAATTATTTTTTTTATATAAATTTCGATTGCTCTTTTTGTTTCAAATTTTGAGTTTATGGGAGTTGATGGGAGTTTTTATAAACTCCCATAAACTCGAAATTTAACCCTTTGATAAAAATCTGCCCCTCAGTGTTGAGGTTGTTTTCTCTGAAAAAGAAAAGTCATCACTTGTATGCTATAACAGATGCTGCAACTAAAGCAGAAAAGGCACCTAGGCATTCTCTGAGAATTTTTTTCATAGGTATCGTGGGTACTTTAGTGCATGGGACCCCTGTCTGATATAAATTGTTGATGTAGGGGTAAGTTGTACTGTTGCACAGGGAAAATTGCAAGACATCCTCCTGTTGTGACTGTCCCTATTCACAGCCACTTGAGTCAGTAAGCCATGGCCGTGCAAAGTGTCACAGGTTTCAGGGTTTCAGAGATCACTTGATTAAACGCAGCAGAGATTTATACAGCAAAATACAGTATTACATGCCTTACATGCCACCCAGCACCCTCCGCCTGTGTTTATCTGTGGTGATATCTGTAACTGGGAAATTGCTCTGGCAACAGTGTGAAAATCTAGAATGGTGCAGACATCTGGGATGCTGCGTGCTAGAGCCCCCCAACTTCAGGCATCTTTTAATTAATCAAGTATAAGGGTGGGACTACACAGCCCGTGACAAATTGCATGCAACGAAAATAAGGTAAGTGAATGCATTGTCGGATTAAGTCGCAGCGTTGATCCTTCTCTCCTTCTCTTTTTTTAATCAGTCACAAACCAGTTCCATTGTTATACTGTTTCTATGCCATTGACCAAAATGGGGAATGGTTCTGATTGGCTGACGACAAGTTAAACAGGTATCTTATTGTTTCAGATAAAACAGCTAACTTCTCTAGATGTTCTTTTTACTAATAACAACTGTACAAATGGTTCCTCTTTGAAATGTAAAAGACCCTCTCCAGATGGTTTCTTGGGGTATTTTATTATCACCCACTTAGCACATAAGTTAGGAGTCAGGAAGGAATTTTTTCCCCCTCTGAGGCAAATTTGAGATGTTTCCGATGGGTTTTTTTTTTTTTTGCCTTCCTCTGGATCAACTAGCAGTTAGGCAGATTAAAAAAAAACAAAAAACTAAAAGGTTGAACTTGATGGACCTGTGTCTTTTTTCAACTTACTTACTATGTTACTATGTTACTATGTAGTTAGGAAACAAAGCATCATATCTTAGTACTAAATGAATTTATACAGCTGTCATTGGTGAATACCAATGTTTTGTGGTAAAACATTAGGCCCAATATGTAAATCTCTCACACACACATGCCTGTTCACATATATACATTGGTCCCATAAATATGACTACACTCATAACAATCATTATCTACTAGCTGTCTTAGTACTTAATTTCTATAGTCAACATCATCCATGGTCATAATGCCAACAGCCAACAATACAGTAACAAAACATAATTAACTATACACAAATATAGGGATTGCAGTGTTACTGGACACAAAATGAAGAAGGTCCCTGCCCTGTAGAGTATGCAATTATTGATTTAATTATATATTATTTATTGGTGCCTTCTATAGTAAATATTAAATATTTCAACAAAAGACATTTATGTTTTTTTTAACTTGGAAAAACACCACCCTTTCTAGTACGAGAAAAGAGGGAAACATAGGACATTGTTTTAAGAAGAAATTTACCAGTTTTATTTTATTCAGTGAGCAGACAGTTTTGTTCAGTGATAAGTTGATCTGTTTTGCTAGCAGGTTTTTGATGTCTTAAATATAGATTCTGTTCTGTGTCTATCAGTATAAAATAAGAAGATCCTCCTGAATTTGACAAAATAGTGCCTTGATCTGAACACTGGTGTTTTTGTTTTTTCATGTCCCGCTTGTTAGTGTAGCAGTAAGACATGCAAAAAGTTTGTTTAAGAAAATTGAAGGGAACTATACCTTCAGGATGCATACTTAAACAGATAATGTATATCATAATAAGTGACCTTTCCATATTGGCATATATAATAATAATAAATATTGTGTTTTTACGTCTCTTACTTAAAGCCACCATTCTGTGATGGGGTGTGTACCTTTCAAGATAACCTGAAAATATATAATGCAGCCTTTAAAGCAACAGTAACACCAAAAGAATTAAAGTGCTTTAAAGTATTGAAAATATCATGTACTGTTGCCCTGCATTGGTAAAAACGAATGTTTGCTTCAGAAACACTACTATAGTACATATAAACCAGCTACTGTGTAGCAATGATGGAATTTGGAAAAAATGGCACAGGTTAAATAGTGGATAACAGATAACACCATTATGTTCTACAGAGCTTATCTGCTATGTAACCTGAGACTTTTCTCATTTGAATGGCTGGCCCCTTTGCTATACAGAAGCTTATTTATATTAAAAATTGTAGCATTTCTGAAGCAAGCACAACAGTTTTACCATTGCAGGGCAACACTGCATTATATTTTTATTACTCAACAACACTGGCATTTTTTATTTTACTGTTCCTTTAATTTCAGCAGGAAGGAGTGTGGAAGTAAAAGGCAGAGCTCTGTCCAGTCACACAAAAATCAAGGGCACACACATAACGTAGCATATGTGTGTGCCCTTGATTTTTGTGTGTGCATAATGAATGGTCTGAGCCAGTAGATAGCCCTTAGGACTTTAAAAGGATTTTTTCAAGAAATCATCCAAAACCATTCATAAAGGCATTAATAGTATCTACCATCACAACATCACCCAGCGGGTCATTCTACAACCTTACTGTCCTAACCATGTTTATTGCTTAAATGCTATAGCACTGAATAGATTACGCTTGACAAAAGGGGAAGAACCTGAAACGTGTAGGGCAGGAGTGTACATAATTTATTAGTTCAAGGTCTACTTAGTGATATTGTTCCATTATGATCTACATCCAAGAAAGCATTGTCAGCATTCTATTCCATGGAAAATATTACTTGAACATTAATTATTGAGAAAATGTATATTGCTATATTTAAACATCTATTTCTTAAGTAACCTTAACATAATAATTATCTGAATGACAATCATGGAAGGTGATTTAATCAAGCTGTTTGTTGTCAGTGTCAGTGTCTTGAGATCTACTGATCACCAGCTAAAGGTCTACTGGTAGATCCCAATCTACCTTTTGGACACCTCTGGTGTAGGGGCATATTTATTAACATTGGACATTGACAAACATCACCATTGATGATACCCATAGCAATTGTATACATATGAGACAAACTGTGGTCCGTTGTCTGATATTAACTCCTTTGGATTACCTTCTCTGCTAAAGACTGTAGACAGAAATGTTATTACTGTATCTGATGTTATATGAGAAACAAATGCGATTTCTGTCCATTTACTGTAATAGTCTATCAAGGTTATAGCAAATCTGCAGTCTCTAGGAGCATCTGTAAAAGGACCCACAATATCAATAGCATGTTTTTCCCATGCTGAATCAGAAAATGGTACTGGTTTTATATCTGGTCTCAACTTAACTTTGTGTACAAAGTTCTTTGCACAACCCAGTTAAGTGTTGCTTTGTGGTGAAATTTTAGACACAGGCTGTGTGGCAGGCACTGGTGCTGTAGTAATGAGACCATCAACTAATTGTAGGTTTAATGCAGCAAAGAGATCCCTTCCAAGTATAGCAGTACCCTTATTCACAATGTAAAAGTCACATTTTGCAGTATTTGATTTAAATTGGATCCTTTAAGTAACTGACCAGTTTCAGGGCAGGTGCAACAAGCAGATCTTTTGCAAAGTATTTCAAGAAAATATCCTTTGGTAGTATAGAAACAGCTGAACCTGTATCAAGCATCAGGTTAATGGAGTGTCCCTTGTCAGCAGAAGCAGTACTGACACTGACAGTGCATATAAACTTGTCTGGAATAAATGTACCAGCTTTATTCACACTTAATACTGTAACATTTGTAGTAGTGACTTCATGAACATCTTTAGCAGAACTACAGCAGATCTTAGCAAAATGTCCAACTTTTGTGCATTTGTGGCACCGTTTAGCTTTTGCAGTACATGTAACATGATTTGTAGTGTGTTGTGTTGAACCACAGCAAAAGCAGTATTTTCTATTTGTATTTGCTGTATGGTTTTTCAGTGTAGGTGAATCCCTTTCCTTAGCACTGTATTTTGCCTGTGACTGTGCATTATTAGGCCACAGTCTTGAATTCACAGTTCCCTGACTGAGAGTTTTAGCCTCTGCCACTGCTGTTTCAATTTGGCTAGCAACTGTAATAGCCTTTAGAAGCAGTCTCTCTCTAATGTAAGGTGAGTTTGTTTTTTCCACTATTTGGTCTCTTAACATTTCATCTGTTAGATTCCCATAGTCACATGTAACAACCAGCTCTCTCAAAGCTGCTACAAACTGTTCTGTGGATTCGCCGTTACGCTGTCCGCGTTGGCAGAATTTATAAATGTCAGCAACCACATTTACTCTTGGCACGTAAAAGTTCTTTATAGCAGTAAGAGCAGTTTCATAAGTACCATCAGGTAATGGTAATGTATAGAATATATGCTGTCCCTTTGCTCCCAGGCAGTGAATAAGTAAAGCACGCTTTCTAGCAGCAGAAATCTCCCCTTGGTCAGCAGCAATAATATAATTTTCAAACATACGGATCCAAGCAGTAAAAAGTATGGTAGGCTCACCAGGGTTTGGAAGAAAAGGTGCAGGCTGCTACAGAGGTATAAGAGCCATCCTGTCACCAATCTTTTATGTTTTGGGTAGTCGAGGATGAGTAGAGTATAACAGTGCTTTATTAGCAGGCTCTCATGCAGCCATTACACAACAGTAAGCTTAAACTCTAACACTCTCAAGCTGTACAGAAATTCCTGTGCACAGTGACACCCACAAGCCATTTGTATAAACACCACATACTGCCCAACTGTAAGCTGGCAGTCCACAAAAGGGCTACCAAATAGCCAATCACAGTATTTATTTGGCACCCCATCAACATTTGCCATGCTTGTGTTGCTCCCAGACTCTTTTTACATTTGAATGTAGCTCAATAAAAGGTATAAATGTTGAGGACTCTGGAAAGCTGGTCTTGGCGCCAGAATTGGTATACACTTCCCATTGATTAATATGTCCTCTCGCCATCTAACAATTTTTATTTTTATAGGGTCCTACATCCAATGAATGTATGTAAACCCTGAATATAAATCTGAGACAAACATCTATCTTTTAACATATTAACATGTTTGTTTTTACTGAATTGGCTACCTTATTACCCAGTAAAAGCCTAGATAACTGTTGTCAACCCTAATTACAATTTAGCCTCAAGTACAATTCCAAGGACCCTCAGAGGGATTTTTTGTTTGTTGCTACCCAGATAAACTGCACCTGTATTTTAATACGTAGAGCATATTCAAATCCTTTTTCTTACTCTGTAAAATGCCCCATGCAACTGCCATATTTGGTAACTTGCTAAAAAAGGCTTCAAACCCTTTCTTGAAACTAATCTCACCAATCTGCCACCTGATGCGGCTTCCATGCTGCTGCCCCCTCATGCTCACCTTACCAGGGGCTCTGCTATGCTATGTGCCCCAATGCGACATATTCAGTTACATTGAATACGAGAAACAACAGCCTGCCAGAAAGCAGTTCAATCCTAAAGTGCTGGCTCTTTCTGAAATCACATGACCAGGCAAAATGACCTGAGATGGCTGCCTACACCCTAATATTATAAATAAACAAAATAAACTTGCTGGTTCAGCAATTTAATTTTATATTGTAGAGTGAATAATTTGCAGTGTAAACAATGTCATTTAGAAATAAAAATGACAACATAAAAATCATGACAGAATCCCTTTAATGTATGAAAGATCCGTTATCCGCAAAACCCCAGGTCCTGAGCATTCTGAACAACATTCTGAACAACAGGTCCCATACCTGTACCAGGAACAGTTTTTTGCTACTCCTGGTGGGGCTCTGCCACCTCAGAAAGTTTCTCAACTCGCTTCATTGGCACAATGCCTGTGTATCTGTCTGGGCTGTATCCATCAGCAACTGCTTTATGGAGAAAATAGAAAGGTCTGACTGTAACAAAGAAAAAACTTTTTTCCTGGACACTCCATGTCATACTTACCGGGATATCCCCGCCCCAGTGCTCCCATCAGAAGGACCCTCCCCAAAGCTTTAAAAGTCCAACCCCACCCCTCAGTCCGGTGTCTTTTTTTCATTCTGTTCAGTTTTTTTTTTTGGCTCCTGTTAGAAGCAAGTTTTCTTTTTAACCTTGGGGAAGCAGTAGGGCTGCTGTTAGCATTCTAGGGACTCGGGGTTGGTCCTGGTGATCTTTTACCCCTAAGCACATTACCTCAGGTGGAATCTTCAGTGTTTAATCATCTGGATCAGGTAGGCACAGTTTTACTGTGGCTAATATCATTGCTTTCCTTGATCCATGTGCCCTCCACCCTGATTACATCCAGGTCTGTGGCAAGTGCTATGTCCCCCCATCCGTATGCCTACCTGGGCATGTCTAAAAAGCGTCCAGCGGCATTGGGGTATATGGCCCATACACTCTTTATGATTTTTACGGATGGGAGAGGGAGGTGGCAGTTAGGTACGTTATTCTGATAACAAATATTTCGTTAGCGGCCTGAACCTTATGGCCTCCTTCTCTTTTTCCCCCCCACATGGGGGTATTATTTTTTTCTTCTGGAGGAATTTAGGTGTTAGAGCCAGCTGCCTCCCTCAAAAGACTTTCCCAAGGTTGAGGTAATTGGCAGCTTCCAGGGTTAAATAAAAGAGAAGCCTGAGGTCTTAAATCTACTGGCAGTTAAAGCTAAATTTAAGCTGAGAATGCCACCTTGTTCCCAGAGTCTCCTAACTCTTAAAAAAAGCATGAGCCATGTTGGCCATTGGAAGAACTGTGCAGCTGCAATGCTGATATATACATTCTATGAGCAATGATAATGCAATACTGTTTCTATGTGCTGAGAGCAGTTCTATGCAATGATGATCTGCAAGTTCTGAAAGCAGCATTAAGGCAAGACTTGTCTATGGGCTCTTACTCACTGGTGTTCTGACCTGCGCTCCCCTGCGTTCTGTTTTTTGGCGTTCAGCCGCAGGGGAGCGCAGGAATAGACGCATGTCATTATTTCAAATGGGGCTGTACTCACTCAGGCGCGTGTAGGCGCCGAACGCAGGTTGAGATGCAACATGCTGCATTTTTCCTGCATTCGGCGCCTACACGCGCCTGAGTGAGTACAGCCCCATTTGAAATAATGATATGCGTCTATTCCTGCGCTCCCCTGCGGCTGAACGCCAAAAAACGGAGCGCAGGTCAGAACGCCAGTGAGTAAGAGCCCTAAATGTTATGTGAATGTTGCAAATACAATGTTAGCCTTCTTATTTGAGCACTGAGAATACTATGTTGATCTGCAGGTTCGGTTTACAGCAGCTGCAGGTAATTGGGTAATTACTCTGGAGGTCAGTGTTCAGGTTCAGTTAATGAACAGGTAGATCCCCTCCCAGCCCCTCCCTTAGCAGCTCAGATTAATTATCTGAAACATCAGGTAAGGTTCTGTGTTACAACTTTCCTTTATAGTATAGATTTGTGAACAAAATTAACATGTACTTCTTCTAATCTGCTTCTGATTTAGCTATCTTAGAAGCTTAGACATTGCTGTAAGGGAGGAAGTAAACTGTTTAGCCAGTATATATATGTGTGTGTATATGCGTGTGTATATGTGTGGGCATGTGGATACTGGCTAGCTGGGATGGGCAGCCAGAGAAAGGGGCCTCTTTACTCTTGGGCAGAGTGCTCTGTCTGCATGATGTAGGAATTCCTAGTCCTGGCACTGCTGAATATTGCAACCAAACTGACTGTATATGTGGAAACATTTCAGTGATTCTAGAGCTGGCTTGAATAACCAAATATAAATGCATATATTAAACATTTCTGTGTCTGTCACTGCATAAGGCAGTAACCAAACAGACTGTATATGTGAAACATTTCAGTATTCTAGAGCTAGCTTTAATAACCAAATACAAATGCATATGTTATACATTTCTGGGCCTGTCACTGCATTATGTAGTAACCAAACTGACTGTATATGTGGAAACTTTTTAGTGGTTCTAGAGCTGGTTTTAAAGGACCAGTAACATCAAATTTTTATAAAAAAATTCGTTCTAATACAACGAAAAAAAAACACCAACACAAATTAAAATTTAAAATAGCAAAGCCTTTATTAAGAAATAACTTACAGAAACTCCACTTCCTGTCCTCTTCAGAAACGGCGAAAGGACGACCATCCATCTGCAGCGCTCGATTTCTCCTCCTGGCTATACACTGACAGCGTGTCCTCTGCCCGATCGCCTTCTCCAGCTCTTCTTCATTCAGCAGCAGTAGGAAGGTGATGTCTCCCGCTCCTCCGCTCCAGGAATGCAGCCCTGACTGCCGACCCCGTGCCCACTCCGTCACTGAAAAAGAATGCGTCCAAGAAAGAACGCTTCCAGGCTGCATTCCTCCCCCTGAGTCTGAGTGCACAATGGATACCGATGCTGTTGCTGGGGAGGTAGGGGTTAGAGGCAGCCATGGCCATCACTTCCCCCCTGCACACTGCTATCCACAGGTTTGGGGCTCGTCATCCACAGGTTTGGGGCTCGTCCTCCCCCGCAACAGCCTTTCAAGGCTCCTGCCCTCCTCCGCTCAGTCCAGCTATTAGCGGATGCCGACAGTTTGGGACAGGAGAGCGAGCAGAGTTGTAGAAGGCAAGGTGGAAGCAGAACGTCTCCAGCAAATGTCAGGTCCCGGCGAGTGACAGGCAGTGGCGCCACGAGAGACTGGGAGCGAGTAGGGATCGTAACTCTTGGAGAAAAGGAATCCTACGGGATTGTTGTTTTACCAGAAGCGTTCTTCCTTGGACGCATTCTTTTTCAGTGACGGAGTGGGCACGGGGTCGGCAGTCAGGGCTGCATTCCTGGAGCGGAGGAGCGGGAGACATCACCTTCCTACTGCTGCTGAATGAAGAAGAGCTGAGAAGGCGATCGGGCAGAGGACACGCTGTCAGTGTATAGCCAGGAGGAGAAATCGAGCGCTGCAGATGGATGGTCGTCCTTTCGCCGTTTCTGAAGAGGACAGGAAGTGGAGTTTCTGTAAGTTATTTCTTAATAAAGGCTTTGCTATTTTAAATTTTAATTTGTGTTGGTGTTTTTTTTTCGTTGTATTAGAACGAATTTTTTTATAAAAATTTGACGTTACTGGTCCTTTAATAACCAAATATGAATGTACATGTTAGACATTTTTGGTATAGGCACTTTTTAATATTACACCAAACTGAATGTAGATGGGGTAACATCAGTGGTTCGGAGCTGGCTGTAATAACCACATATTTATGCACATGTCATACATTATTTGGGCCAGCCACTGGTTACTACTATAACCTTACTGTATGTATATGCTTAAACATTTCAGTGGCTTTGGTGCTTACTAAGGTTATAACCAAAGTAGATGTAGATGCTATACATCTCTCTGGTTTGGACACCAATCAATAGAACAACCAAACTGAAGGTAAATGGTAAACTGATGAGTAATGGGTGTGGTAAGGTTCTAGGCATTTCCGGAGGGTGCCTATATAGCCTTCAGGTTGGTATGTAAGCATGGTAACACAAGTTAAGGCTCCAGTATCCCTGGGTCATGTCTGTTTCAAATAACTTTGATTTAGGTTATAAGCATGCATTACTCTTGCAAATAAGCTAATAGGGTAACGTATGCTTGTTGATAACAGCAGCCAAGCCTGACTTAAAGGTGCTAGCCAATTCAGATATAGGTATTATGAACTTAATTAAGTGTGTCAGCTGTGTGGCAGATATTATACCCTTATTTACAGCAGTCCATAAGGGCTTAGGGGACTGTCCCGGTAAGTATGCCACAATCAGTATATGGGTTACAGATGCAGTAAAGGTGGCAACTGATGTAGACCTATATCTTGTCTAAATGGATTGGCTAAGGCCAATTCTGATTCATACAAATGTTATGTAATATATAGGATTATGCACCGTTACAAAGATGGTGTGAGAGTAGTGGCCAATTCTGGTTTAAAGGTATACGACTATACTGCATATCGGTGTTATGCAATAGTCAAACAGCAGGTAGGTATTATACAATTGCTGTATTTTAACATGGACTTGTAGGCCACAACTTTTGAAGTCGACGTGGTCCATATTTTTGCTTACATTCATAACTATAGGCTGTTGAAATAGTTATCAGTCTTAAGGATCTCACTAATTAGAATCTATGTTCTACGACTTGACTTATTCCTGCTGATTAGGAAAATAAGATAAATACGGTATCCTGCTTCTGCGATAGGATTGGCCTGGGGCTAAATGTATGTAGACATGTATACAGTCATGTATACATTTAACAAGGATTCTAATATCGCCACAGCTGGAGATCAGGCAAGAAAAATGTTCTGTATATTCCAATGATAAATCAAGGTCTATTTATAAAACTGGTATGATATTCATCAGGATCTCTTTCTTGGTTACATGGGTGCAACTTATCTGGTCTCAGTCTGGAAGACAGTTGGTACATCAGTCAGTGCAAATGTTTGGTTAATTCACATATACTATATTCACTACTGCCACAGGGTTTTAGAGCCTTGCAATGAGGTATTTTATAGTACAGACCTATTTAGTTTGTCTCCAATACAATAGGGGTCAGCTCTCGGACTAGATATTCATGGGACATATTATATTAATGGGTACCATATAAATCTGGCTGTAAAATTAGGTATTCTCCATCAATTCAGTTATATCTTAAAGTTTTGATCCACAGGTTCATTATAACAGGCTATTCTGTAATGTTAATCCTTATGGTGGACAGGAAGCATGCAATCTTGGCATGCTGGGTTTTCTAAAGGTCTATGTTACTCTGGGTTTAGCCTTTTACACCACCATAGACTGGCCTGGCTAGTTGAGGTAAGTATCATAGGGCTTAACATCAAGCTATAAAAAGGGTCTTATTCACTTTATCCTTTTAGACCGAGGCTGCAGTATCGGCCTTAGGCAAGGTTCTGGTTATTGCATCTCTTGCCAACAGGCTTGGACATGCTAGTATGGTTAGTAGGGGAGTTCCATTGCAGAATAATAGGTAAGTAATTATATCTCCATACCTAGATTAATTTTAATCTTGAACACTTAAGGATGGTTTCATGAACTGTTCATGTCCGGGGATATGAGAATAACCAATCTCTAGCAGTATTGTTGGCTGTAATACTTCCTTGAGTCATTCAAATTTCTTCCTATATGGTAAACTCATGGGAGCATGCCATACAGATTGTTTATAGGCCCAATCTATGGGGTACAATAACTCCAGCTACAGTATGTACAGGTCACATCTGTGCAGGCTCGAGGACTGTATCATAGCAAGGTTATGCATATCTGCAGGCATTTTTTACCTGGTCTACTCCAGGGCACGCTGATCTTTAATACTATCCAGTCTCGTTTGGTGTTGGATCATGAGCTAAAGATAAAAACAATTTCAATCTGTACAGACTGCAGAATGCTTCTAGATACCTCACAGGGCAGGTAAGGTATTCCCACATTGGCAGCACTCCTTCTCCATAAGTCATTCTACGGACCTCTCATTGAGAGGTGTATTGGTTAGGTCTAGAATAAATACAGGTTCCTTAGTATTAAAGAGACCGGGAACTACACTAGGTGATGCCATGTACCGGTAGTGTCATACAGAGCGGGGTCATGTAGAATACTAGTGATGGTATTTTTCCTTCCCCCTACTAAATCCTCTTTTGCAGGAAACATGCTTTTGAGCCATTTCCAAGAGTGCTCTTGTGGATGTTATGCGGTTGGAATAAACGTGCTGGTGTATTGTAGGAGTAAGACTATGTAGAAGTGTTACTCTGGGTTCCTATCCGCTTCTCTTTAATTAAAGATAGTTCTCTCTTTTTAAATGTAATTGTCATGCTGGTTTCACACTCGGTATCATTACTTTGGTGTGGGTTCCTTTTAAGGAGTACTATTTCCTTTTATTCTCTTCCAGTCCATTTCCTCTGAAAATACAGAGTTCACAGATTTCCACAAGGTTTTTGGTCCACCTTTGGGGGTTTCATTCTTCTGAGTTTTATCTGGTATAGATTATACTCGGCCACTTCCTTATGTGGAACAAATTCCCTCCCATTTGGATATTAGCTTGCTAAGTCCCGGTAAGTATGACATGGAGTGTCCAGGAAAAGGGAAGATTGTATCATACTTACCGTGATCTTCCTTTCCTGGACACTCCATGTCAAGTTTCCCATCCCTTTTTCGGTAGTTTCTAGAAGCTTATTACGAGACACCGGACTGAGGGGTGGGGTTGGGCTTTTAAAGCTTTGGGGAGGGTCCTTCTGATGGGATCACTGGGGCGGGGCTATCCCGGTAAGTATGACATGGAGTGTCCAGGAAAGGAAGATCACGGTAAGTAGGATACAATCTTCCCTTTTGCACACTAAGATGGCCATACTTTCTTCTAGTCTCTTGAAGGATCTGTTGCGAAATAAGGGAAAATAAAGTTAATGATATCATTCATCCACATTTATACATGTAGAGGCCAATTTATCAACAGTCTAATTTTAGTGGTTTTAGAGGTTTTTGAAACCACAGCTAAACTGACTTTTTCTATGAATGTTATGGGATTTATTTAAAGATCCAAACTGAAAAGGCACAATTGGGGGAAAAAACTGCAGAAAAGTCACAAACATTGACTTATTCGACTTGTTGCACAATAACTACGCTTTTTTCATAATGTTGCAGAAAAGCCAGCATCAAAACCTCTAAAACCACAAGTCAGAAAAAATCTTCCAGTTGGGACGTTTGCCATTGACTTCTACCTGATTTTGACAGGATTTAGCTGAAGTATTTTTAGATTTGTATATGACTATGAAGATTTTCATTCATCCAGGTCATAGTATATCTAGTATAGGTCAATCTAAAAACAACTGGACTTGCTGAGTAATCAATGAAGACGTTTCACTACTCATCCGAGCAGCTTCTTCAGTTCAACTGACTGGTGTGGGAAGTTCTCGGCATATAAACTCTTCCACTAATCCATTTACAATGGCACATTGTAACTCTTCAAAGAGGTGACATCTGAAGAAACTCACAGAGGTGTTGATTCTGTGTAGTTGTGATAGGATTATCCAATGTGTCATGCAACTCCTAGATACAGGTGTTACTTGTGAGTTGCATGAATGGATGTGTGAAGTGTTCTGAATCCGCCGGGGTACAGATGTTAGAACAGCATTGTATGTAGCAGACAGGTGGTGTCGAAGGCCCCCACCTCTGTTCAGAGATGGTCTCTCCACCTTGACATGAATCGCCTCTTTCCATGGAAAAATCAGGGTAGATAGAGACTCTTGCGTTGTCATGGAAAAGTTGCTGCTTTTTCCGGGCCTCTGCCAGTATCTTGTCACGGTCTCTATAGTTGAGGAGCCGGGCTATAAAGGATCTTGGCGGAGCCCCTGGAGGGGGAGGTCTGTTAGGTATGCGATGGGCTCGCTCCACAACAAATGAAGGAGAGAAGATGTCATTGCCAAGTTGGTTTCGGAGCCACTGCTCAAGGAAGAGCTCCGGGTTATTACCCTCTACCCTCTCGGGGAGGCCCACCAATCTTATATTGTTTCTGCGCAGCCTATTTTCCAGATCATCCGCCTTGGATTCCAGGGCTTGAATCTTACGAGCCATGGATTGCAGGCTTTCGGGTATGGGTGCAGTGGTGTCTTCCAGGTCACTGATACGTCTCTCCACTTCAGTTGTACGTTCCCTGATGTTTTGCACATCATATTTTAGGAGTGTTAAGTCTGACTTCAGATCATCAAACTTACTGATTGTGACTGTATGGTTACTGGCTATCAGCTGCATGATTTCTGCAAGTGTGGGCTGTGCAGCGAGGGCCTCTTGTGAATCTTCAGCGTTGCCTTGCAAAGGAGAGGCAGGGGAAGTATCAGATGAGTTCCTAGGAGACACTGCCTTCTGTACATCCCGACACTCCATTTCGTCTCTTTGCCCCCTAGCGTACCGTTGCAACTTTTTTGCAGCCTCTCGACCCACTTTCTGCCTGTCTGCAGAGTTGGCAGCGGAGCAAGAAGGCCCAGGAATTCTTGACAGGGTGAGTGGAGAGAGAGCCTCCGCACCCTTTTTAGTTGTATTAGAGGGTATCGCCTGGGTTTGTTTATGGCTCAAGGCTCGATTTTTCCGCATATCTGTCCCGTGGGATAGTGGACAGAAGTGGGTCAGAATACAACGTGAGCCAGGGGAAGTATAGTCAAAAGGCCTCAGGGCAAGAACAGGGTTAATCTAGGCACGGGCACTGAGTCAGGCTATTGTGAAGCCATGCTGTTTAGTTCATCGCTCCAAGGATTTCCCCAGGCAGTTGGAAAGGGCTGAGCAGTCAATGTCTTTGGATGCCCCTTCCCCCCAATGCAGGAGAGCAACTGCACAATGAATTATAGCAGAACGGCAGAATGGAGGGGCGCCCCCGGGAATCTGATGCTCACTCACCCCAATCCAAGGTCAGCGGAGAGGTTGGGTGCAGTCCCGTAGTCCAATGAGGGCTACACTGGTGAGTTTGCGTCTCTCAGCACCGGGCCGCGAGTTGGTGGGCGGGCAGGCGAGACCCAGGCTTTGCACCCGGCAGTAGGCCGCGATGGATCCCTTTCGCGGCCAACACCGATTTTGGCAGCGCTAATGGTCGGCGACAGCAGGCGCAGGTACGCTACCCTGCGATGCTGTTTAATTGCCGAAATGGCAGAGATTTGGGCGTTTTTGAGTGATCTCCCCAGGAGCGCCGTTTGATCACGTCCTCTCCGCTGCTCAGCCGGACACGCCCCATCATGAATCGCCTCTTTCACGCCTCGTTCAAACCAGCGGTCTTCTTTATCCAAGATTTGGACCTTGCTGTCTTCAAAGGAGTGTCCCTTGTCTTTTAAGTGTAGAAAGACAGCTGAGTTTTGCCCTGTAGAGTTCTCCCTCCTGTGCTGAGCCATTCGCTTGGAGAGCAGTTGTTTTGTCTCCCCGATGTATAGATCTGTGCACTCCTCGCTACACTGGACTCCGTATACCACATTGCTTTGTTTTTCTTTTGGTGTTTGATCCTTTGGGTGTACCAGTTTTTGTCTCAGTGTGTTGCTAGGTTTGAAAAACACAGGGACATGGTGTTTGTTGAAAATCCTCCTGAGTTTCTCTGACACTCCAGCTACATATGGGATGACTATGTTTCGCCTACTATGTGTCTCCGGGTGGTTATTTCTATTGGTGTTCCTGTTGGGCTTGGTTGCTGCTGTTTTGACAAAGGCCCAGTCTGGGTAGCCACACGCTTTCAAAGCTCCTCTGAGATGTTTTTGCTCTTTGTCTTTGGACTCTGTATCAGTTGCCACACATTCCGCCCGGTGGTGCAGGGTTCGAATGACACCCAGTTTGTGTTCCAGTGGATGGTGGGAATCACAGATATTGATCCGTATGAGTGGGTTTCCTGTATACTTCCGTCTTCGTTACCCCCCTCTTGGATACATATCAAACAGTCCAAAAAAGCAAGTTTGTTCTCATGGACATCTTCTCTTGTGAACTTGATGTTATAGATTTGTAATTGTCAGTTTTGTTGCATAATAAATTATGGAAAAGTTGCACTTTTTTTGGCAACTTTTTCTGATTTTAGGCATCAGAAAGCCCAACCCGAAAAAGTTGTGGTTTAATAAATAGGCTCCATAGTGTCATGTGCTCCATCCTGTCTTCATAACTGATTCTAGATATATTCTAGATATTGTATATAACATATTCTAGATGGAACTATACCTGTAAATTAGCTGCTTCTCCCAGTGGATCTGTACAGGATAAAACAGGGTAACTCTTAGGGGCAGATTTATCTAGAGTTGAATTTCGAAGTAATGGGAGTTTTTTTGAGCTCCCATAACTTCGAAATTCAAATTAAAAAAGACCAATCAAAATTTATCAAAAATCTAAATAGTAAGACATACCCTTAAATCCATATGCCTCCTTCTCCCCTGTGTATAATACAGTACCCCCGGCATATGATTAAACACCTTAGGGGCCCCTAACAATAATTTTGAAATGCTAACAAACCCCCAGAACAAATACCAGGCTTATGTTCCATAGGGATCATAGGACAGGCAGAGCATGGTACATACACAGAGTGCATAGGACAGGCAGAGTATGGCACACACAGGGAGCATAGGGCAACCAGAACAGAGCAGGAGACAGGAAAACACTCTAAGATGTGCTACATACAGTGACACAGTGCTGGTGCCCCATTAGCATTTTGAATAAGGTGTGAACAGTTGAAAAATGTTTCAGTCTGGGTCTCAGGTGTGAACAGTACTGGACTTCAGGGATGTGAACAATATAGGCATCACAAGTATGAACAATACAGGGATGATTACAGGTGTGAACAATGCAGGCGGAATTACACATGTGAACAATACAGGGGATTACAGTGTGAATTTGAGGTTTAAACAATGCAGGGGCCAGTTAATCTTTGTAGTGATACCTTTTAAATCTTACACATGGTAAGTAGATACAGTAGGCATACTTTCATGTGGAGGGCCACACAAAGGGGGGGGGCATGGCCCGCCAGTTGGACAGCCCTGCATTAGGATAGAAACAGTTTAAATATAATTTTTTATTTCAGACAACTTATTACCCAGCTAAAGGATCTTAGTTTAACCCATTAGGTGCTGTAAGCTTACGAGATCCATGACAGACACTTTCTTCACTTTTAGGTAGTTTATTTACACACAGGGATGACCATTTCAGCATATAAAGCAAACAAATCATAAAAATAAATCCTGCCTACTGCATGCTACCTTCACACATTTGATATTCCCCTTACTAATCAGGGCCCCTTATGGACTACTAGTAAGAAAACATATGTTAGGGTCACCCCTGTACTCACAATACTATTGCTCAGCCTCCTGGCTTTTCTAAATGTCTCACTCAGACTGACACTTCATGGGCTCTCTCTGCTCCTAGACAGCACCCCACCCTCTCTGGGAGTTCCTCACACAGGCAGGTATCCTTCCTGCTCTGTGCCCTGCTAAGAGAGTGTTTCCCAATAGTCTCACTAGACTGTTAATTCCTGTCCAGTTTGCCAGAGGTCTAAATCTTCCAGGAATATGTCTCGGGGATTGTTTAGTCCGCTACCCATTCCTGACTAACCTTGGACCCATCTTTCGATGGACTTTATTGTTGATTTGTCCCTTTCTCAAGGAAAAACTGTGATTTGGGTTGTAGTGGATAGGTTTAGCAAAATGGCCCATTTCGTTTCCCTTCCACACCTCCCTTCTGCCAAAACCATGGCTGAATTGTTCATTTCTCACATTTTTAAGTTGCATGTTTTTCTGGTCAATATTGTTTCTGACAATGGGGTTCAGTTTGTTTCAAAATTTTGGCGAGCCTTCTGCTCTTTGGTTGGGATTGATTTATCTTTCTCTACCGCTTACCACCCCCAAACCAATGGTCAAACTGAAAGGGTTAATCAGTCCCTTGAACAGTATCTGAGGTGTTATGTATCTGACAACCAAACCTCATGGGCTGAGTTGTTACCCTGGGCAGAGTTTGCCTACAATAATGCTACTCATTCCTCCACTGGGGAATCTCCTTTCTTTATTGTCTATGGTTTACATACCAAAGCATTTTGCTTTTCTGGTTCTTTGTCTCCCGTACCCTCTGTTAACTCCTCTGTCGAACAGTTTGCGAAAATTTGGTCTCAGGTGCATGACTTTCTTTCCGCAGCTACAGCTGCTCAGAAAAAAGCAGCTGAATAGATCCCATAGGGAGGCATCCAAATATAAAGTTGGTGACTCTGTTTGGTTATCTACAAAAAACATCAAGCATAAGGTCCCCTCTTTCAAGTTGGGACCCAGGTTTATTGGTCCATATCCCATCTCAGAAATAATTAATCCATCCTCTGTCCTTCTTAAGTTACCAGTCAATTTTAAGATTTCTAATTCTTTTCACGTTTCCCTCCTGAAACCAGCTTCACAGGTCCGTTAACTGTCTGTTCCTCCCCCAGTGTTGGTAGGAGGTCAGTCTGAATTTGAGGTCCAAGAGCTCCTCGACTCCCGCTTTGTGTGTGGTAAGCTCCAGTATTTAATTAATTGGAAGGGCTTTGGTCCTGAGGAGAACTCTTGGGTCTCAGTTAATGACATCAGGGCTGACTGTCTCAGGAGATAGTTCCACCAAAAGTTTCCTGAGAGACCTGGGAGTCCAGTGGCCCCTCTAGAGGGGGGGGGTAATGTGAAAAAATCTACTCACCCTGGTGGTCCGGTGCTGCGCGGGGATGCCGCCACACCAGTCCGTTTCGGCCGCCATTTTGGTTCTTTAGGGCTCACGCGCCCACGTCTCGTTGTACTTATTGACGCGCAAGCTTGGCGTGAAACTGTCACACTAAAAAGCTCAATTGGGCTGCTAGACCTTGCCTGTGATAGGATTTTGTTCCTGGTGCTATCTAAGCTTTTGCTATCTGTTTTGAACCTCTTTGATTCCTGTTATGACCCCTGCCTGGCTTTTGACTATTCTGACCTCTGGATCCTGAGCCTTGCCTGAATACCGACTACCTCTTCTGCTCAACACCTCTGATTGATTTCCTGGTTTGACCCTTGCCTGCCTGACTACGGTTATTCTCTGCCTGCCCTGACCCAGCCTGATATGACTACTCTATTGCCTAACGTCTTGTACTGTGATCTTCGGACTAAAGACTCTAGTTAACAGTCGTGCCCCTCTGCCTATCCACTCTAGCCTTGCACCTCTCGTTTAAGTCCTGGTGGCATCCAAGTAGCTGAGGGCTCCTCCAGAGGCCAAAGGCAGTCACACTACAAGTGAAGCACGAACCGTGACCAGGGCTTGGCATTTGTTCTGGTGTTGGGTGCCGACCGTGTCAGTTGAACCCATTGAATTAAAGCTGAAAGTCTGTAGTTCAACTGCACTTGAGTTGTTTCATTAAAAACTTAATTGTGGTAATGTACAGAACCAAAATTAGAAAAAGTTGTCTCTGTCTAAATGTTGATGGACCTAACTGTATGCATGTGTGTACAAGTATGTGTTAGTGCTGTTCATATATGAAACTCCGCGATAATCCAAAAAATTTGTGTGTGTGTAAGTATAAATCTAAATGTGTATTAGTATAAAAGAAAATGTGTGTGACTGGGGACAACCAGGCTGAAAATCCGGAGCAGGCAGAAGCAACTCAGGAACCGGAAGGGGCTTCTTCTCTGCACATCTGTTGAGTTGATGGTGCTGGAGGCATCCAGGAAGTGCAGGCAGGACAGGTAGATTGCACGTGTCTTCTGCCACTGGGCGATCGAGCCCCAGGGACAACTAGTTCCCCACTTCTACTTGTTGTCTAGAATCTACAATCTGTGGCACTTGTCATTTTATCCATAGATTGCTAATTAACCCTTTAAGTGCCACAAATAGTATCTTCAAACGTTTATGCAGTACTGCATCAACATTTTTGCAAAATCTAAAAAAAGGAAGATCTCATCTATTGAACTCAACTGTCAAATTTGTCAATTTGCCCATTCCAAATGTCAATCTTACAGCTCCTTAATGCCAGGTTAAGACTATATAGGATTTCATTCTTGTCATAAGCCATAAATTAAGTGGGGTTGTATTTCCTCTATAGCTATATGTGGATTGTAGTGTAGTGTTATACATCTTTGCACTAATATAAAGTAGTGTGTGAAAGTTTGTGAACCCTTTAAAATTTTCAAAATTACATATGAAAGTGACCTAAAACATCATCTCATTTTCAAACAAGTCCTAAAAAGAGATGAAGAAAACCTAGCTAAACAAGCAAAACAAAAATTATTATATCTGGTCATGTATGTATTTTTAAAAAAATTATCCAATAACAAATCTGCCTTTAGAAAAAGTAAGTGAATCTTAAATTACTGAGTTAACCGCAAGTGATTCAGTTAAGTACCCAGCGATGGGCCGGGTGCAGAAGGCCCCCCCCACTCCTTTCCAGAAGTGAACATCATGGTGCATGAACCGCCAGCAGACCCCAATGCATCCCCAGTAGTTCTTCCACTGTGGTAACGCCTGATCAGTCCTGCACATTGAGTCGGAGGAATTTTAGCCTATTCCTCCATACAGAACAGCTTCAGCTCTTACATGTTGGTGAATATCCTCACATGAACCACTCACCTTAGGTCTTTCCACAACATTTCAATTGGATTAAGGTCAGGCCTTTGACTTGGCCATTCCAGAACAATCACTTTATTCTTCTTTAACCATTCTTTGGAAGAACAACTTGTGCATTTAGAATCATTGTCTGCATGACCAACTATCTCTTGAGATTCCATTCATGGACAGATGTTTTGATCTTTTATAGTTCAGAATTCATTGTTCCATTAATGATGGCAGACCCCAAAAAAAAAACCTCCCACCATGTTTCACTGAAGGTTCTTATGCTGGAATGCAGTGTTTTTCTTTCTCCAAATGTAAAGCTTCTCATTAAGGCCAAAAAGTTCTATTTTGGTTTCATCTGTACACAAAACATTCTTCCAGTATCCTTCTGGTTTGTCCATGTGATCTTTAGCAAACTGTACACAGTCAGCAATATTTGTGGGGGAGAGCAGTGGCTTTCTCCTTGCTACCCAGCCATACACACCACTACTGTTCAGTGTTGGTTGATAGTGAACTCCTGATGGTGGATGAACATCAACATTCACCAATACAAGACAGGCTTTCAATTGCTTAAAAAATACCCTGGGTTCATTTGTATCCTCTCACACTATTAGATGCCTTGCAGTTGGAGTTATAGGGGAAAATGTAATAAAATGCACAAAGAACAAATTTTGGAATAAAAATGTGCATGTCACGATGTAATATTCTTCATTAGGCTTTTATTGCTTTGTAAATCTTAATTGCACATTGCGAACCTTTAATACCTGCTTGGAGGTGGAATAAACTTTTGGAGCAAATGTAACATATTTTCTCTAAAGTTTTATTACATACGCTGCACACTATAGCAAACTATAAAATTCACTATCCTACTGTCGCGTGATGGGCAAAGGGTTTGCAAAGGCAAAATTGTTAATTTTGCAATCACTTATTCGCATTGCGAGCAATTTTTGCATTAGCAACCAATATTATGTTACCCTAATAGACTTGTAACCTTTTCCAGCTTTTTGGGCATCAGCAACTCTTTTTTTTTTTTTTTTTTCTCTGAGGTCCTCAGACACCTCCTTAGTTCAAGCCATGATACATATCCACAAATGTGTTGTATGTGTGATCAGCCTTTGCTGGATCCCCATTCTTTAAGTAAAACAGGGACTCTCACTCACACCTGATAGTCATCCCATTGATTGAAAACAGACCAGTGTTGGACTGGCTAACCAGAATACCAGGAAAACTTCCGGTGGGCCCAGGTGTCAGTGGGCACTACTGCTTCTAAGCATTTGTAACCATTTCATGTTCATTCCTTAATTCTTTATGGAAACAATGGGGCCAAATAGATGCAAAATAGAGTATTATCATGTAAAGAAAAAGTACTAAGAAAATAAAAAGGTTGAGTGAGAAGTGGAAGGAAATTAGCTTGGAAAATAGGCCCATGGTCTAAGGTTTTCTAGTGGGCCCCTGGCATCCCAGTCCAACACTGCATCAGACTAATCTTAAAGGATTCACTTTTGCCACACGCTGATATGTTATTGGATTTTTTTTCAATAAATACATGTGAAATATAATAATTTTTCTTTTGTTTTTTAACTATGTTGTCTTCATCTAATCTGCTTGAGATAAAGTTTTAGGTCGCATTCATATAAAAATATAGACAATTTTAAAGGGTTCACAAACTTTCAAGCACCATTGTGTAATCAGAAATCAAAATACTTAAAAAGAGATACTGACCCCAGAAAAAAACCTTTTTTTATATCTCTCTTAATATCGTCTTTGCATAAGATTTATAATTTTGCCATAAAATTATTTGCCAGATGCTTTTATATTACCTTTCTTACCCCCCATGTTCCTCTATGAGGGGGCTGCCATATTTGTGCAGCAGGTGTCTGTTAGCATTAGAAACTCTAACTGACAAGTTAAGAAGGGACAGTCAGGTTAGCAAAACAGTCAGGTTTAGAACTTCAAGTAACAATTACAAAAGCAGAATTATCAGTGAAAAACAATCAACATGACCTATAGGTACTGTAGCATGGTTGGGAAAATCATAGATGGAAAGTATATCCCTCCCAGAATTCTCTATGAAGCAGTGCAGAGGGATGTGAAAATGAGGCTCTGAGTAGCAGGGAGGTGATTAGCCTCACCTGGCGTAAAAAGGTGGGATCTCAATTAAGGCTGCTCTCTGCCCTGGCTGAGAGAGAAAGGAGAGCTAC
Organism: Xenopus laevis; assembly: GCF_017654675.1. NCBI lineage: Eukaryota > Metazoa > Chordata > Amphibia > Anura > Pipidae > Xenopus > Xenopus laevis. Next base: position 46,830,218 of record NC_054386.1, read on the forward strand.
TGGAGGGCTGTGTGTTAGTAACTGCATGTTACCTGTGTTCAAAGCATAAGGGCTTTTATTGCTGGGCGCAAGTTTCCAGAAAGAGACAAGTTATCTGGTAGCAAGGACTGGCTACCAGCTACTGCCTTAAGTGTTTGGGGAGCGCTGCTTCCAGGAGAAAAGCATAAGGAATCTCCAAAGGACTGTGAGTTAACAGTTGATTTTGTTTGCTGGACTTGTATTGCCCCAGTGGGAGACTGTGGGACCTTTGGGAAAAGGACATTTTCATTTATCAGTACAGCTGGACTATTTTTGTTTACTGCCTTCCCAAAAGGTATAAACTGTTATGTTGGTGTTTAAGCTGCTGTGTTAAATAAATGCACACGTGAGATCAGCTGGAAACCTGTCTACTGTCTGTGTGAAAGGAGTTGCTGCTGCTACTACCTAAAGAGCCATTCCCCCACAGTACCTATATTTTAAAGCAACTCTATTGCTTTAAAATTAAAGGCCTGTAAAACCAATATTCTTTGGTGATGATTAGTAGTTAGTTGGTGTTTACTGCATAACTACATAAATAACCATGCATTTAAACCTCTTTTCTTAAAGCACAGAAGGAGTTTGGATATTTACTTTTAAACTAAGTGTAGGGACCCTGAGAGATGGGTTAAATTACTCAGGCAGTTCCCCTTTAGTATTTGGACACCTAGGGGTCCTTTAGTTAACTCAGGCAGCTATGTCCCTTGCTGGGTCCACATTTGTTCACGGAGTTTGTCCACTAGGTGGCACTATGTGATAATATAGAGGCATACCTCCCAACTGTCCCTTTTTCAAAGGGACAGTCCCTCTTTTGACAGCTCAACCTATAGTTCCTCTTTTCTATGCACCGAACAGCCAGAAAAATAAACAAAGTTTCTCACTTAATTGGCTTTTAGCAGAGAGTCCAGAACAGCTAACAGGTGCAAATAAGATACTTTGTAACAATTTTGAGACACAAAAATACAGTTTAGATAAGGAGAAATATTTTCAAACTGTCATAACCTGCCAAATTTTGTAAAGCAAACATGGTAATTAGGGGGTGTGGCCACAGAAAGGGGTGTGGTCAAAAAAATTGCTGCCCTACGTGAGGGAAAAAAATTTTTTGTCCCTCTTTTTACTTCCAAAATGTTGGGAGGTATGTAAAGGGGTTTAGCACCATGTTGTCTGGGTCTGTCTTTGCCTCACTGAGAGGTACTACAGGTCCAGGTCTTCCGGTGAAGCTAGATAAGTGTGAGTTAGCAATAGTGAATACAGTAATAGTCACTCTAGGAGTGAGAGTCAGCACAGGGTAGCAAGTGAGCAGCTGTGGCTCCAAAGAGGAGAAATAGTAGGGTTATGACCCTGTGGTATGTGAACAACTAGAGCAGGGACTACAGTGGGTGAGTTGAGGACCACATAGGGTACCAAGACCCCAGGCTGAATACAGTGGGTGAGGTGAGGACCATATAAGGTGCTGAGAATCCCATGCCTTAGTGTTCATCTGGAGGGATAGTGCCTAGTAAGTGGTAACAATCTTCTAAGTCTGTTATTGCTGTTACTCTGATATATTGGATATTGGCTCACCTGGAGCACCTTGTACCCCATGGAACTAAAACGGTTCTCCATTAATAAACAAGTTTATTTTACTGCAAAGAAACTTGTCTGGCTGAATATCCTGCTGCACTGAATTACACCAGGTACCGGGAGTTGCACATGTACACTGGGGTCCGGGGCACATAACAAGCAGTTTTAGCCTGGTCACACACAGCCTTAAAGGGGTTGTTCACCTTCAATGTACAAATCTTATGAAACCACTAACAATGCTCTCAATGTGTTAGCAAAACCATTTTCCATAACAAAAAGTAAAAATGCCATTGTAAAAGCTAATTTCTATACCCATTAACTCAGCCCTTCTCCTGTCTCTCTGACCAGTTTTCTGAAGTGATGGGAGTGGCCTATTTTGAACCTGACACACCAAGAACTTCCTATATGATGACATCATCATGCCCAGGCTTTGCCCTTACTTGTTTCCTATTGGATGTTGATACTGCCCTCCTCCTAGTAATTTATTGGGTGCTTGTGAACTGTAACCAGTCACATCATTTGAATCATTGGTTGATTACTCAATTGTAATGGCAGAGGTTAACAGACGCAGCATATAAACAAACCTGCCTTGTAACAAACAATCACACAGCCATGCAGACAAATACTGCAGAAAAGGAAGGAGCAACATTGTTTGGCAACCTTTGGCATTAAGCATAATGTCAGTTATTTACAAAATTGCAACAAAACCAGCACTGACTTGCTTAGAAACGTATGTAACTTACACATCTAGCAGGGACAGTAGGGCTGCCGCCTCACCCTTTTAAAACCAAACACATATGAAATCCACAGGCTGCATGGCTAATTATCAACTCATTTAGATGCTGCAGACTGAACTGATTTCTGTGCAGCCATGTATCATGCATCTAAATGAATTGCTAATTAGCCATGCAGGCCGTGGATTTCATATGTGTTTGGTTTTAAAAGGGTGAGGTGGCAGCCCTAAGTGACAGGCAGAGCAGTGATGAGGGCAGGTACGTTTTTTGAACATTTTGTGCGCTCTCCCGGGGGGGGGGTGGTAATTTACCTAGGAAAACGATACCTTTTTTAAGTGTTTCACTTCTGGAACAAGATTTAGAGCTCTAAATACCAAAAAATGAAAAAGTTATATTTTTCATGATATAGGGATCTATACCAGAAAAATATTTTACCTTTTTTATGAGGTAAATACACAAAATAATACATGCCCCCCCCCCAAAAAAAAATAAATAATATATTTCTGGAAAGTACAAGTGTCATCTCCCATAGTAGCCATTATAATCCAATAATTCAAATGTTTAAAAATGATTTCTTTTTCCTGTGTAATAATAAAACAGTCGCTTGTACTTGATCCCAACTAAGATATAATTAATACTTATTGGAAGCAAAACCAGCCTATTGGCTTTATTTAGTGTTTACACCATTTTCTAGTACTAAGATCCAAATTACAGAAAGATCTGCTATCCGGAAGACCCCAGGTCGCAAGCATTCTGTATAACAGATGCCATACCTGTACCTTGTACTTGATCCCAACTAAGATATAATTAATCCTTATTGGAAGCAAAACCAGCCTATTGGGTTTATTTAATGTTTACATGATTTTCTAGTAGACTTAAGGTATGAAGATCCAAATTATGGAAAGATCCATTATCCAGAAAACTCCTGGTCCCAAGCACCTTGATCCCCCCCCATCTGCACAGTCTCTGCAGCACACAGCCCACACTCCCCCTCCCTCTCACAAACTTGTAACAGTTTCTCTTCAGTACCTGAATGCTGCTCAAATTCCCCAGCACAGCCAGCACAGGAAGCAGTGGCAGATTGACAGCAGACATAGCCAATAGGAGTTAAGTTAGCTGCCAGTACAATGTGTGATGTCATATAAGGAAGAGGAAGTGAACACTGTAGTGTTTTTGGGGGTCAGTGACCCCCTCCCAGCACAGGGTCTGTGTGGAACTGAAGGATTAGTACAGGGACACTTCTGAGGTGAATATCTCTTGAACTGTACTTTTTCTGTTAACTATTTCTATGGAAAAGTTTGTTCTATTCATGTGAACTGTTAGATTTGTCAATTTGTTACAAAGGTGAACAACCCCTTTAATACACAGCAAAAGTACACTCAAGGGTGTGCTCATAAGGAAAGGGACTTTCTCTTGTATGATCTAACCTTTAATCCACATTAGTTATTGTTCAACTAAACCACAGTGCTTAACAATTTAAATGGTAGTTAAATATTTTCGGCCTAACGTTTTGTGATGTACTCACTTCCTCAGAGCCTCTGAGGAAGTATATCAAACGCATTAGGCCGAAAATTACAGTTTTAAGTGTAAATGTTTATTAATAAAGCTAAACCAAATCTGATCCTTCCCTTTGTCACCCGTAACGGTTTCCTAACCTCTACAGCATGTGGAGTTTGTCTTTTGACCAATCTTGGATCCGTAGGAGAGAGAACCAGGAAGTGAGTGACGAGCGTCTGTGAGAGGAACGAGAGGTGATAGCAGGATTGTGCGGGTAATGTGAGACACACTTGCGATATATATAAGTATAAACTAAGCAGGGTTTCCTGGTGCAATGTGCAACTGCTCTGTTATGTTTTGTCTTGGAGGGGAGCGGGGGAGTACTTCTGCTGGAGTCTGACATCGCTGCCCAAGTAACACTACCAAAACACAGGACACATTGAGATTCTGTAACCTGTAACAGACATATCTTCCGGTGGAGAAGGGAGAGACTTTTTTTGGTGGAACTTTTATTGTAGGAACGCACAGATCCCTTTATAACGCTATTTGGAACCCCATATTGTGTTGCACATTCTATTTCGATAAGGGGCAGATTTATCAAGGGTCGAATTTTGAAGTTGAAAATACTTAAAAATTCGACCATCCAATTGAATTACTTCGACTTCGAATATCGAAGTCGAAGTTTTTTTGCATGGAATTTGAGCATTTGCGGTTGAAGAAAAATCGTTGATCGAACAATTAAATCCTTCGAATCGAAGGATTTCGGTGATCGATCTAAGTTTTTTTTGTAGTCGAAGAAAAATAGTTTGAACACTGCTCTAGAAGGTCCCCATAGCGCTTCGGCGGGTTTAATTTGGCGAAGTATTGAATTCAAAGTTTGTTTTTTTTTTTTTTTTTTAAAAGAGACAGTACTTCGATGGTCTAATATTCTAACTATTTTACTTTGAATCGAATTTGAAGTCGAAGTCATAGTATCCTATTCGATGGTTAAAGTATCCAAAAAATTACTTTGAATTTTGAATTTTTTTTACTTCGAAAATTCCCTCGAATTCACTTCGACCCTTGATAAATCTGCCCCTTAGTGTGCAGGGTATGATTTTATTTATCTGAATAGCCAATTACATGCCACATTTGGCTCCCCCAGGAACATTTTTCATGCTTGTGTTGCTCCCACCCTTTTTACAACTGAATGTGGCTCATGGGTAAAAAAAGATTGGGGACCCCTGCTGTATGGGATCCAGATTACATTCTCTAGAAACCTAGTTGTCACCACAGTGGTTCTACATTGATGCTGCTGATCTGCCTTTGTGCCTGACATTCATTATATTACCTCGAATTGACCCTGTGGCATATTACACAATATACCCTGTTATTAGGGGTTATGCAAGAACCTTCCGTTGTCCTATATTATAGTATAATTGCACAACCTCCCCTTCACCCTCCACTGAGCAAAGGCCCATCCTGTGAATCTGTCCTACTAGCCAGACATAGCCTGTTGTAGCCAAGATAGGGTTATACATAATTTTTTTTCACTTAAAACATCTTCACAAACATATTTTACATGTTTTGTATGTCTCAAAATATAAATATCTTGCTTCACATCGTGTTTCATTTCTGTGCATGAAGATACATATAACCAGTTCAACTGTGTGGGTAGCTATGCTACTTGTAAATGTGTAATTTTTGTGGCAGCCAACCTTGTGCTTTATCAGCAATTTGTGGGCAAGCAACAGGCCCAGGCCTAGGGTGGCAAATTGCTGGGGAGGCATGCCACTTGCTGGCTGTATCAGACTGGACTGAACAGTGATCAGGAAACTGCAGATGAGAGGCAGGAATGTGAGGCGAGGGGATGTGCATGCAAGTGAATTGGGTATGCGAGGGGGATTAATGTGCAAGTGGGGGGTGCTAGTTTATTGGGTGTGCAGTGAGTGTTAGTGTGCGGGGGTGCGAGCGGCCTAGGGGCACACGATTTTTAAAACCGGCCCTGTTTACCAACATTCGCCCTTTAAACCCAGGCTTTAAGGGATTTAAGTGTTGTTATGACGACATAGCAGGGGCAAAGCATGGTATTTAATTGGTATGTAAATTAGGGACATATGTCAGTAAAGGGTCCTGGCAGAATTACTATGACACATATTTGCACTTAAAGGGTTTATTCACATTTAAATTAACTTTGTATGATTTTTTCTTTTTTTCTTTAGCTATTTATTCATGAGGACCATGTACTGTTTGCACAAACGTGTACATGCACTGCATGCATTGCAAGTTGGAAAGAGTCAGAAAAAGGCAAATAAATCAAAAACTATAACAAAAAATAAATGAAGACAAATCAAAAAGTTGCTTGGAATTAGACATTCTATAACATAATAAAAGTGAACACCCCTTTAAGGTATACTATTATTACATTTATAACTATTTACAACTATTATGTTAAGGGATCCTACTGTTAAGGCTATGCATTTGAGCTAGGTTACATTGATTTTTCAGTGGCTTTAGTCTAGTCTACACTCACATTTTTACATTTATTCAGATATATATGTTCTGTTGTTCACTGATTTCCAAAATTAGTGCCTACAGCTTATTTGTCCACTACTTAACATTAATTGCATTGTTCACAGGGTATTGTAGGATCCTCATTTAGTTGCTGAAAAATAGATTTAAATTATTGTATCTACGAATGTAAAGTGTCCAAATTGATATCCAGTTTCTTAGTGAGGTGTTACAAGCAAACACAAATATACTAGTACATGGTATCACTATCTTTCTAAACATGGCAATGCCAATACTGCTGCAAAAAAATTATAATAACATTTGAACAGATCTCACAATTTACATATTTCTAATGCTGTCAGACGCTGCTCTCTCCAGTCTACATTATTGTATCTTTTGTCAACTTTTTCAAGGTCACCATTGATAAGCCAGAGACACTTCCAGCTGCAGCCTTGGGAAAGCACAAAGGAATTGATTTCAGTCTGTCCACAGAAGATTTAACGATTTGTTCACTCATCCAGGAGGATCATGTGAAGGGAGCAGCATTCCCCATACATTTATTTTTACTTTAAATTATTGCTTCCCTCCAGTAACATCTAGGGGCACATTTACTAAGGGTCGAAGTGAATTCAAAAACTTTGAATTTCAAAGTAATTTTTGGGTACTTCGACCATCGAATAGGCCAAAATACAATCAAATTGAAAAAACTTTGAATATTCGACCATTCGAAAATCGAAGTACTGTCTCTTTAAAAAAAACTTTGAATTCGACACTTCACAGACTATCACATTTTCAATTAGATGGTTGAATTCAGAAGTTTTAGCACTTCGAAAATCGACCCTTAGTAAATGTGCCCCCTAGGGTACATTTTTACATTACTTATGTTCTCCCTTGTTCCTGACATTATGCGGCAGCTTTATGAAGGTTCAAATGGTAAATTCAAATTTGAATTCTCTAATTCTATTTTTTTTAGTCACAAATACACATTTAAACCCCCAACTCAAATTTGAATGTGAGATTTATCATGTTATTCATCGCCCTGAAAACGGTTCTAATTCGAAACTTCGCCACCTAAAACCTGTCGAGTTCATGTAGAAGTCAATGGCAGAGGTCTGTTTTGGAGGCGAAGCGCCAATTAATGAATACCCTTCATTATAAAAAATGTAATAATGATCCTACTTTCAAGTACAGAAATAAAATTAATATTGTACTTCATTCTGCTGTTATGGAGGGTTTATTCACTGATAAGGTTGCCAATTACTTAACACAGAACATCCCAGAGTCTGGTATGTGTATTTTCTTCCAAAGATCCAAAACAATTCATTAGCCCCCCCAGGGTGAAAAATTGTGTCCAATGTATGATCAATCTGGCAACCATTGGCAATATACAGTAAAGGTGGCCATAGATGCAAAGATCCGCTTGTTTGGCGATGTTGCCAAACGAGGGGATCTTTCCCCGATATGCCATTAACAGGCATGGCTATATCAGGGGTAATCTGATCGTTCGGCCGTATGGCCGAACGATCAGATTACGATGTGCCATGGGCTCTGGCGGGATCGGTCGGGTCAAAATCAAACCTGACCGATCTCCGCCGGATGAAAGATGTTGGCACGCGCCACACACGATCCGAAAATCGTACGAATCCTCGATTCGTACGATCGGATCTGTGTGTCTATGGCCACCATTAGGCCCATAAATCTTTGGACAGAAACCACTTTTTTCTAATTTTGGTTCTGTACATTACCACAATGAATTTTAAATGAAACAACTCAGATGCAGTTGAACTGCAAACTTTCAGCTTTAATTCAGTGGGTTAAACAAAAAGATTGCATTAAAAATGTAAGGAACTAAAGCCTTTTTTTAACACAATCATGTCATTTCAGGGGCTCAAACGCAATTGGACAAATTAAAAAACTGAAAATAAAATGTTCGTTTCTAATACTTGGTTGAAAACCCTTTCCTGGCAATGACAGCCTGAAGTCTTGAACTCTTGAACATTACCAGATTCTGGGTTTCCTCTTTTTTAATGCTCTGCCAGGCCTTTACTGCAGCAGCTTTCAGTTGCTGTTTGTTTGTGGGCCTTTCTGTCTGAAGTTTAGTCTTCAACAAGTGAAATGTATGCTCAATTGGGTTCAGATCAGTTGACTGACTTGGCCATTCAAACAATATTCCACTTCTTTGCTTTAATAAACTCCTGGGTTGCTTTGGCTGTATGTTTTGGGTCTGTTAGGGAATAATCCAAAGACCGGAGATCACCGAGGCAAAAGGAATAATCCAAGTTTATTATTTATATAATAAACATACACGAGCTCCGTGGGTTCTGATACACAAGTAGGTCAGAACTAAGAAACAAAAGATTGACCACACATTATATACCCTTCAGGAAAGGAACTTCAATGGGAAAAGGCCTCTCTAGGGAGAAAAGGGAGTATTGCCAAGTATCTATCATAGTGTCTCAGTGTACAATTATCTAGTGTTAGCTAGCTATGTGAACGAGAAGGGAGTAACATAGTGGGAGAGCTTCAAGGCCAGGGCACCTGCTAGAAGCAAAAGGATAACATAACATACTACTGATAAGGACCTTCTCAGATGGCACACTGTCTCCTGGGTAGTCTTGAAACAGTTCATAGAAGAGCCCCATGGGCACTTTGAAACTGCTCAGTCTACCTTGGAGGGGGGCTTAGGAATGCGAGGGGCCATCTAGGGCCTGCAAGACTTTTCCTTCCACAATCCCCCGCTTTGTCAGTTCTTCTGACAACCATAATACAAAACAAACAATTAAACATAGCATACCTTATAAATGCAATGCATACAACCTATATGAGAATACATCTGGTATATAATGTTCATACACTGTGGTGGTTCATTGAAGTCAATTTTTAGACTTTTAGTGTTCTTAGGATAGAACAGAACAGGTTTAGAAGAGCTTGCCTTTAGAAAAGAGTGAGACAATAAGGAGGTACAGCAAGAACAACAGCAACAAATGGTGTTAGGTAGACAATAGATGACTAGGAGGATGACACCAACACAAACGAGGACATACAGAATGGTATGGAAAATCTTAGCACTGATATCGTGGAACCATGTGGATGGGTCCAACCAGGGGAAGATGGATTGTTCCTTGTGATTGGTTAAAAAGGTGTCCTTCCTCTGCTAAACCTTTACCAGGTGCTTGTCATCAATGTAATTACAACTGTACCTAACCCTCCTTGACTAGCTGGAAGATAATATAACACTAAACAATGCGGCAGAACTTCCTTCTTCAATTGTTGGAGTTCATGACTTACTATCTTCAAACTGTTGTCATATTCATTAGTAATGTTATCAAGCAACAACATACTAGACATAAGGCTAAAGGCTTTCTTAATGCAACATCTATTTACCTCAGGGGAAGTCAAAGAGAGCTCTTGCCTTACCTTTAAAGATGCACGCTTCATTAGGAAGTGTGCTGGAATCTGAGCTATCTTAATATCTTTAGCTTCCATATACCATGTGGGATGAAGCAATTTACCAATCATACATACACCATGGGAGCCTTTTGGTAGCCACGGATAGGCACATTCACCACAAACAAAGTAATAAGGTGAAGGTAAAGTGTAAGGAGGTATAGATGATTAGCGGAACTGTTGATACAAAGGCCATCAGAACATAAGTGTACCAACTTACCAATATCCTTGGGCGACACCGTTTTATGAAACTGGAGAAGTGTCAAATTACCCCAAGGCCTGTTAACTATATCCTGACAGGATAGAGATTCTGCTACGTATGTTATACTGCGAGCTGACAAAGGATAATGTGTACATATCCATCAATCAGTAATAGTTTGGATGCTGTTATAACATACATTTTAACAAAAGCATTATCATTAGGCTCAAACAGTTATGCATATAAGTCTCTTTTGACAACCTTAACCTGATCGGTTGACGACATATTAGCCTCCGAAGTTGGTGAGGCTGCTGTTTGTTTACTTGTGAGTTGTCGTTGCCTGCAGGCTTTATGAGTGCTATCGTCAGCACAGCAACGAAGATAATGATGTGCAGTACGGAGACACAGATGATAAGTCTTTTATCTGGCCTTGGGCCAAAGCATCTGGCACACAGAGACATGATGGTGCTGCTGAGGATCTTCACCCGATGGGGACCTACGTCTTTTGCACTGCACGTTAGGGTCCCTGGGACTTAGGTGGTGGAGGGAAAGAGGCGTTATTATGTCCTACAATTCCCCCCCACTTACACCGCAGGTGGAAGTTGAGATTTCGGTTTCCCTTCAACCTTCACAGCTGTTTCTGTGACTAGGAGTACCTGGAATGGTCATTTTCAGCGAGGTTGAAGATCTTTGGCACTGTGTCTCCTTATGAGGATCCAATCTCCTGGAATGAGAGCATGTGGTTCCAGAACATCCGCTGGATCTGGTAATGAAGAATAAACTCGAGAACACAATTTGGTCAGTTCCTTATGTAACTGAGAAACATATTCAGTCATTCGTCCATAGTTCATGCAAAGAAGATGAGTAGAAGGAAAGTACTGAGCCAAGCGTGCTTGTCTCCCAAACAATATTTCATATGGGGAGAGTTTACTTAGCCTTTGGGGAGTGTGCATGACAGACATAAGCACTATATCAAGGGCATCTGGCCACACAAGTTTAGTCTCTGCACATACTTTACTTAGCCTGCTTTTAATAACACCCTTTAGACTTTCCCACTAGCTTGGGGATGAAATGGTGTGTAACATTTGATGAATCCCAATGTCTTTGTGCAGATTAATTACATAACCTGTCCCATGAAACGTGTACCTTGATCAGAGGATAATACCTCAGGCAGTCCATAACTGTAGACAATCTCTGCAATTAACTCATTAGCTATAGCTTCATCTGAAGCTTTTACAATGGACCCAGGGAATTGGTCAACACAAACAATTACATATGCATGGGTACAACATTTAGGTAACTGTAGGAAATCTATCTGCAATATATGAAATTGTTACATTGGTTTAGGTCAGTGTTTGATAGGTGTTGGAATCGTCTTACCTAGATTATATTGCAAACAAATAAAACATAATTATACATATGTGGCTGCAAAAGACGAGAACCCGGGGGCAAACCACATTCCTGACACTACATCACATATCCCCCCATAAAAAGTGTGGGTGAGATCATGTGAGGCAGCAACCAAATATGGTAACAGAGCACGGGGTGCAACAGGGCAATCACCTAAATGCCAAACAAAAACATCACCACTTGGAGTTTGTGTGCATCCGGCTTTAAGCCAACGTTCCTTCTCCTCAGGCTCTGCTTGGTCCTGAAGGGCTGCTAATACAGCGCTAGAGGGAACAGGTAGAGTTGGTTCTTTTACAACACATGCTTTTACCATTTTATAACACAATGCTGCTTGCTTTGCAGCTACATCAGCATAGGCATTATCTTGTGCTACAGGGTCAGAGGACCCAGTGTGGGCTTAGTACTTAATGACTGCAACCTGTTTTGTTAGTCGGATTTGGCACTACCGGATGGGCTGCAATAACAACTTCGTTAACTGCTCTGAGATCCTGAACAAACCGCCACTCATTCTTGCCGGGCTTTTTTTTAATTGGCAAGATGGGCATATTTACAGGGCCAATCCTATGGTTGAACACTCCCTTATCAAGTAACCCTTGAATTACGGGGCAAATCCCCTATACCTTTGCCCTGGACAGTGGGTACTGTGAGATTTTGGGCGGGGGGGGCCCTTTGGGTCTACTTGTATTGACACTGGTGGGATGGATGACATGAACCCAACATCTGTTGGTGAGAAAGCCCACAAATCACTTGAAACACATTGTAATTTAGGAGGTACAGAATCTTCCTCCTCAGAAATTTCCTTTAGTGACAGAAGATTAGTAGTATCTAGTGCATTGGTCATCTCAGACACTTATGGAGGCAGGACAGGCACAAATACTGCATCCGGATTACAGTATATGGTGCACACTGGTTTAGAAAGGATGTCCCTACCTATGAAACTGTCAGGGATGGAGGCACTTAAAAGAAAGGCAGCTTTTGTGGATACAGGACCAATGGACACTTGCGATGGGCTTGTTTCTGCCATAGGGATAGGATTTCCTCCAACTCACACTGCCGTGACTACATTACCAGATAATGGCAGGTTTGAGTGAGTCTTTAAAACTGAGCGGGCAGCACCAGTATTCAGTAAACAAAGTTAGGGTCTTTTAATTAATAAACACTTCAATTAGGAGGTCTGGATGGTGATTAGAAGTGTTTGGAAATACTGGTAACGGGGCTGCATCGCACCTTCAAGCAGAATTTATGAGGGATGCATTGGAATGTGAAGGGGCTGCATCTCCTGCAGGGAAAGGGCTTTCTTTGGGGATATGCACTTATATGCATAATGCCCTTGATTATTACAATTAACACAAACAACTGTCTTTTTGTCACGGTTATCTGACCTGTTCTGCTGTCTGTTAGTTATTGTTTCTGGAGTTTTGGGAATTATCCTGGAAGTTGTTAGACTGTTGCTGAACGAGTAACACCTGCTGGGGCTTAAGACAGGAGTTCTCAACTTGTGGCAATGGCAATTATCTTTTCTAACTTCTTATGCTTCCAGGCAAGACTATGTATGCTGAGGTTACTTTGAGGATCATTTAGTAGTCCTACCACAAAGGTAATAGCATACTGGACAGCAGACTCTTTGGCATCTTGGTTAAATTTGAAAACTATTTCCCAAGAAGCTTCTGAAAGAAAAAAATTGGTGCTTACTGTACTTTTCAGAGCATGGAAACAGACTCCGACTCGGGCTGGGTCAACAGGGTTAGTATCTCAATACATTTTGTCTAACATTTGGTAATCCCCTGGACCACACACTTTGAGTACAAATAATATATTGGTCTAATTAGGCTTATGAGCACCATTGACACACAAGAGTTCCTGTGCAAATTTGTGTGGATTAGTATGGGGCTGTGGAACATCTTGAAAAATCCTTCTAAGATCTGTGTGTTTTTAGTTAGACGCACTTCTGCAGCGTCCCCCGTCGCCCCCCTTTTTCTCTACTTTGTATTGTACGGGCGGGGTAGAGCTTAGCTGTGGGGCTGGGGACAGCCTGCTTGTCTGTATCTGAGCTATAACTTTCAGAGAACTTATCTCTGAGCTGTTTGTCTTTTTGGTGTCAATTTTTTTTCACTGTTCTCTATTATCTAACTTAACCCTTCTGCTATCAACTTTTCTTGTTCCTCTCTTTGCTTTCTAGCTTCCTTTGATTCTTAGGCACTTTCCTGACTTTCTAGGGCACATACTTGACCATTTACCTCTTTTGCTGCCTCTCTCTTGCTCTTAGCTATTACGGGAAAACAACCCATCATAGAGTGGGGAGGCTGACGGCTCTATGTATGCCTTATGAGTTACAACCACTCAAGTCTGTGGGGCTAAAGCTTCTGATATATCACTGCTGTGCTGCATATGTACTTAAATGCTTGTACTCTTGTCTGGTGATCCCATGTATCGTTGGGAGGAATGGCAAATGACTTACTCTCTGTAAGTGTACTCCACTTAGGCAAGTAAGCCACTACATCTTTGCCATATTCAACAGCAATCACACTACCTGGTGAATGCTCTACAGTCACTCTGCCTAGCGACTGTCTTGCGCTCACTCTCCTTGGTGAACGCGCAGAGGTGATCAGCCTCTGTTCACAATCCTCCCTGCTAGGGCGAGATGCTCCTAACGGAGTCTTACACTCATTCTGGCCAAATGCCTTAGTGAGCCTATTTCATCTCAACTAAAAAAATGCCCTCTTCCCTCAAGTACGCAGACTATCTTGGGGTATACTGGGGTCTGACCAGGTAAGTTAGTACAATTCTTATAAGCAGCAAGAGTATAGAAAAGTTAGAACTTTTTTTCACTTTGCAATTAGTCCCCAATCACATGCACATTCATACAGGACACATGGTTAAGACAAACATAGATACCTCGAGTGATCACCTTGGGTCAGGCTGCTTGCACAGCAACACCCTGTCCGTTTGGAACCGGAGAAGAAAGGAGACAGAACAAGGTATGCTTACCCTGTGTGGCCACTCCTGTCCCGTTAGTTCTCCGGGTCCTCACTGTGGATGGGTGAAGTCAGCGTCTTGAGCCTGCCCGCATTATCTCCACCATTTGATAGGGAATAATCCAAAGACTGGAGATCACCGAGGCAAAAGGAATAATCCAAGTTTATTATTTATATAATAAACATACACGAGCTCCGTGGGTTCTGATACACAAGTAGGTCAGAACTAAGAAACAAAAGATTGACCACACATTATATACCCTTCAGGAAAGGAACTTCAATGGGAAAAGGCCTCTCTAGGGAGAAAAGGGAGTATTGCCAAGTATCTATCATAGTGTCTCAGTGTACAATTATCTAGTGTTAGCTAGCTATGTGAACGAGAAGGGAGTAACATAGTGGGAGAGCTTCAAGGCCAGGGCACCTGCTAGAAGCAAAAGGATAACATAACATACTACTGATAAGGACCTTCTCAGATGGCACACTGTCTCCTGGGTAGTCTTGAAACAGTTCATAGAAGAGCCCCATGGGCACTTTGAAACTGCTCAGTCTACCTTGGAGGGGGGCTTAGGAATGCGAGGGGCCATCTAGGGCCTGCAAGACTTTTCCTTCCACAGGTCATTGTCCATCTGTATTATGAAATGCCTTCCAATCAATTTGACTGCATGAAGCTGGATTTGAGCAGACAGTATGTCTCTGAACACCTCAGAATTCATTTGGCTGCTTCTGTCCTGTGTCACATAAACACTAGTGCCACTGGCAGCCATGCATGCCCAAGCCTTCACACTGCCTCCGCCATGTTTTATAGAGTTGTGGTATGCTTTGGATCCTGCCTTCTCCATACTTTTCTCTTGCCATCATTCTGGTAGAAGTTGATCTTGGTTTCATCTGTCCAAAGAATCTTTTTCCAGAACTGTGCTGGCTTTTTTAGGTGTTTTTTTTTTTAGCAAAGTCCAATCTAGCCTTTCTATTCTTGATGCTTATGAGTGGTTTGCCCCTTGCAGTGCACCCTCTGTATTTACTTTCATGCCGTCTTTTCTTTATGGTAGACTTGGATATTGATACTCCTACCTCCTGGAGAGTGTTTTTCACTTGTTTGGCTGTTTTTAAGGGGTTTCTCTTCACCATGGAAATGATTCTGCTAACATCCACCACTGTTGTCTTCCATGGACGTCCAGGTCTTTTTGCGTTGCTGAGTTACCAATGCTTTCTTTCTCAGGATGTACCAAACTGTAGATTTTGCCACTCCTGATATTGTAGCAATTTTTTGGATGGGTTTTTTTCTGTTTTTGCAGCTTAAAGTGCATGTAAAGTCTAAAATAGAATAAGGCTAGAAATGCTGTATTTTGTATACTAAATATAAACATGAACTTACTGCACCACAAGCCTAATCAAACAAATAATTTATGCTTTCAAAGTTGGCCACAGGGGGTCACCATCTTGTAACTTTGTTAAACATCTTTGCAAGACTAAGACATGTGCACATGTTCAGTGTGGTCTGGGCTGCTTAGGGATCGTCCTAAACAAAGCTGCTTGAATTCTGCATGGCTGGGAAGTAAGGCGGGGGCTCCCACTGCTGTATGATGTATGATTGTTTCTATGCAGACCGTCTGACAATTCCTATCCACAGCAGTAAATGAAGGGAGAATTTCACTGCATACAGTTTCTTATAAAAACGGTACACATTTTTTAACTAAAGTATATTGGAGATAGGTTTCTTTTTCATTAAAGAAAGTAAAAATTGGATTTAATTTTTTTGCCTTTACATGCCCTTTAAGGATGGCTTGTTTCATCTGCATGGAGAGCTCCTTTGAGCACATGTCAGTTCACAGCAAAATCTTCCACATACAAGCACCCCCTCGAATCAACTCCAGGGCTTTTATCTGCTTCATTGATAATGAAATAACAAAGGAATTGCCCACACATGCTCATGACATAGCCTTTGAGTCAATTGTCCAATTACTTTTGAGCCCCTGAAGTTAAGTAATAAAAATTGTGTTAAAAAAAGCTTTAGTTCCTCGCATTTTTATGCAATATTTTTGTTCAACCCACTGAATTAAAGCTTAATGTCTGCAGTTCACCTGCATCTGAGTTGTTTCATTTAAAATTCATTGTGGTAATGTACAGAACCAAAATTAGAAAAAAATTGTCTCTGTCCAAAGATTTATGGGCCTAACTGTATATTTATATGCACCTTCACGAAATTTTACCCAATTTAAAACCCTGTTTGATTGACACAACTGAATTCCTGAACAGATTGAAGAGTATTACTATGCCATCGGTGAGTTCCTACTGTGCTCTTTGGATGTTAAGGACCTTTTCACCTCAATACCCCATGAATGATGAGGGGATTGAATGTATTCGCACATATTTGACCCAAGGGAGTTTATGAATTATATGAGAAGGAGTCCATATATTTGCTTAACAAATTTATTGCGAAAGGGCCAGTCTTGAAGCTTCCAGAAGGAGTCTATGTGCTAGGAAGTAGTTACTTGCCAAAAAGAATGTAAAAGTAAAAATGTCATATTGAAATATTGGGCTGTTCTAAGTAGTGATTCCAAATATGGACACTTGTTCCAGTCACCAGCACTATTTTCATTTAGACGGGGCAAGAATATTGGTGACCTTATTAAACCCAAACATGATCTAGGTGGTTACGGCCATACCAGGTTCAATTCCAGTGGTACGTTTCCTTGCAGGAATTGCAGCGACTGCAATGGGATAATCCCAGATAGTATGGTCACACCGACAGCAAGGTTCCAAACATGCGCTTAAAGGGTTATTTACTTGATAGTAATAGCGGGCATCAGGTGGCTCGGCTTCGCTGGCAGATACTTTAAAAAGTGGTAGTACGCCAGGGTCAGCACAAAAAGAAGACAGATAATCCAGGGAGTGTTTTTGGATTTGGCTACTTCAAACAAAAAACCTAAGGGCTTTAATTATGAGTATAATCTGTCCTGCTACGTATGAATTATCATCTATTGATTTGGCTAAAATTCTTTTTGTCTTTTTACTTTTTTAACAGATAAGAAACCATCCTGATATCTACCAGGGACAGGTAAAATCTGCCTATTTCCTTCCCTCTAAATGCAGGGGTAGTATGATACTTTGTAACTTTTTACACCTGTATCTAATTGCCATTTCCTAATTTTGGTTGTTACTTTCATTACTTTATTTCAATTTATAAGTGGTGTTTCCTTTTAGGTAATTTTGTTGTATTTTTTCAATGTTGGATTTTTTCTTTTGCATTTTTAATCACTTAAGGATTTTTTAAAGCACCTAAGGATTTACTTTTTGATGCTTCCAATCATGAACTATAGTATCTAAAAATACTTTTGACACTAAATCTGCTCACTTTGGGAGATTTAATATTTCTCATGTAATATTTTTCACACATTATGCCATTTTATAACATTGTCAATTGTATATGTAAATTTATTAATGGACCACCCTATTTGTATTTTCCGCACTATGGTTCCCACATGCTTGACAAAGGGGCGTGTCCCCAAAACGTTGTATTTCCGCACATTAAAACAAGCCGGGTGCTCCCTGTAACTTGAATGGCTTGTGTGCTGATTTCTTCTTTAATTTACTAACTGGGAGGTTGTCTGATCCTCTAATATCGTGCACCAGGCCAATTTGACCAAGGGTGTGCGACTATTCATTTCCTTGTGAGAGGGGTCCGTTGAACCATTTGAAGATGTTAATTGCCGTCCTGTCATTCGAGTTTTTTTTCTGGAGGAAAACTCTATTCGAATTAGATTCGATTAGATAGAATTTTCAGATCAGGCCTATTCGATCGAATATTAAGAGTTTTTTCATAAATAACCTCCCATTCGAGTTGTGGGTACATTCAAATTTAATAGTTAAAATAAATTCATATAACTTCGAAAACTTGAAGATTCTACCCGTGGGGGCAGATTTATCAAAGGTCAATTTTAGAAGTTATGTGAATTTTTTTTTTGGATAAATCTCTGTCTATGGGATATATTATCTGGAAACCCATAGACTCCATTTTTAAAAATGATTTTCTTTTTCTCTTTAATCCAAACTAAGATATAATTAATCCTTACTGGAAGCAAAGCCAGCCTATTTGGGTTTATTTAATGTTTACATGACTTTCAAATAAACTTAAGGTATAAAGATCCAAATAAGGAAAGATCTGTTATCCAGGTCCCGAGCATTCTGGATAACAGGTCCCATACCTGTACCTTGTACTTGATCTGAATTAGGATGTAATTAAAGGGGTTGTTCACCTTTGAGTTAACTTTTAGTATGGTGTAGAGAGTGATGTTCTGAGTCAATTTGCAGTTGGTTTTCATTTTTTATTTGTGGTTTTTGAGTTATTTAGCTTTATATTCAGCAGCTCTCCAGTTTGCAATTTCAGCAATCTGGTTGCTAGGGTGCAAATTGCCCTAGCAACCATACACTGATTTGAAGAAGAGACTGGAATATGAATAGGAGAGGCCTGAATAGAAAGAGTAAGAAAAAGTAGCAATAACTATTCATTTGTAACCTTACAGAGAATTTGACAGCTGGAAAAAGGCAGAAGAAGGCAAATAATTCAAAAACTATAAATAAAAAAAATAAACAATGAAGGCCAATTGAAAAGTTGCTTAGAATTGGTCATTCTATAACATACTAAAAGTTAAAATAAAGATGAACCACCCTTAAATTCTTATTGGCAGGGAAACAATTTTATTGGGTTTATTTGATGTTTAAATGATTTAAAGCAGAGTTTTAAGATGTGGAGTTCCAAATTATGGAAGGTACTCTCGTCCTAAAAACTACAGGTCCAGAGCATTCTGGATAATTGTATGGTTATGTTATATAGTTAATATACACATGTTTTGTAAGAATATTTGTACACAAGAAATAGTAACACAAAATGCAAATGTTAATTTTTAGTAAACTTACACTATAAGATCAACAGTTTAGTAACTGAAAAAAGGGAGGTGTTGCCTCATGATCTTTTCATATTTTTTTTAAGGCGGAAGTTTGCTGTCTGTGGAGGAAGAATGTTGAGTGAGATATATTATCAACTTAAGATCTGAAGCATGGTCTATACAGGATCACGGAAAGTAGAGCACTCAACATGATTACATCCACATTTCTAAACAATTTCTGCCCAAAATATATTTTATTTGTCATATGATTAAATACCTACTTATGAAACTGTAGCATGTAAGTACATATGCTTGAGTTAAAATCTATTTCAAAAGTACACACTTTTTCTCTAGTCCCTTTACAGATGGTTCTTGATTGAATATACATATGATTCAGGGCTGGGAACTAGGGGTAGGCAGAAGAGGCACGTGGCTAAGGCATAACGCTTGCGGGGTGCTGGGCAGGTACCTTTTGCCTGCAATACGCAAGTCCTGGCCCCGAGTCCCCCAGTCCTGGCCGCTCTCCTCCGGTCCCTGATCTCTCCACCCACTATCATAATGTGTATCTGCTTGCACAGGTGATTGGGTGTGGATCGATGTTGCTAGTCGGGTTGCCTAGTACAACCGCCCGGCCTGGCTCTATCATTGTTCAATTGTCCTGGGACACCATCTAGCATACAGCTGATTTTTCCTTTATTTGAAATTAACAAAACATTACTCGGTGGCAAGGTATGTTGTTTCTCATTTGAGATTTTTTTTTGTTAAATAACATCCAGGTTTACAGTTGTAGATAGGATTTAGGGGTTAAGACATCAGGGCTAAAAAAAAAAAAAAAAAAAGAATGTAAGGTGAAAAATAAAGTGTATCCAACCTTTATTATTAACATATTTGTATAGCGCCAACATATTGCTCTTATGAAAAAGTTTCACTGAAAAAAAACTGAAGCAGGCCTGCCACACGTGGACACATGGACATATTTATAATATAAGCAATGAAGGCGGGATGAAAAGGCTAGATCTCAAGAAAAGATTAAAAAAAAATCTTATGGCATTACTTGCAAGGCACATAAAAGGTATAGCATATACCTGGTCTGATTACTTACGCTGAAACAACATCCTTTCAGGGGAGCGGAGTTTTTTTCTAGAAATCTCCAACATATCTGCACCCACTGGCATATGCCTCAAATAGACGTTTAGGCCTCAAAGGAAAATCAAAAGGTGCACAAATACATCTCAAAAACATCAGGACAAACTGAAAATGGCAGTGGCTGCATACTTCCCAATATTCTGGAAACAGAGGGACAAAAAGATTTGCAGAGCGGAGTGCGGGAAATTTTTGGCCATGCCCATTTTTTGTCCACACCCTCTAATTACCATGTTCATTTTACAAAATTTAGCAGGTTATGAAAGTTTGAACACATTTTTGTGTTTTTTATGTTATTAAAGTTTTGCTAATGAAGGTGAATAGCCCTTTAAAGGAACAGTTCAGTGTAGAAATAAAAACTGGGTAAATAGATAGGCTATGCAAAATAAAAAATGTTTCTAATATAGTTAGTTAGCCAAAAATGTAATGTATAAAGGCTGGAGTGCCTGGATGTCTAACGTATTGGAACAAAACACTACTTCCTGCTTTTCAGCACTCTAACTCTGAGTTAGTCAGTGACTTTAAAGGGGGCCACATGGGACATAACTGTTAAGTGAGTTTGCAATTCTTAAATCCTTAGTATGCAGCTCAGATTCAATAGCAACAGTTATGACCCATATGGTAGTCCTGCATCGGGTCAGGTACCTGCGGAATACCCAACACCTGGTAGGATTGTGGGCGGAAAATCTTAACCTAACCTTAATGCGGGTCGGTTTTCGGTCACAACCCCCCTATTCCGTGTGACCCCCTCATCGGGTCAGGTTCATGTGGGAGACTGGGAGCAGTTTTACATATTTCTGCCCTGCCTGGCTGACTTGATGCAGGCGCGCCAGCCGATCGTTGGCTCTTGCGCGAGTCTCACGAGAGCGTGTGTGTTACTGTGCTGTGATGTCACAATGCACAGCCACACATCGCAAGGCGCATGCCGCACGGTGCTACTAACATGATTTCTTGGCGCGTGCATGGGGCTGTGCGTGTGGCTATGCTGTGTGTGTCTGACTGCTCCATTTTCACACCGACACCCCAACACGCCCGCCTTCGGCTAGGCCTAGCAGGCAGCACCACTACCACCACGGCACCACCACTCTGTCTGTGTCTGTAACAATCTGGCTGGCGCGGCGCTCACTCAGCCTCACAGACACAGAGAATCATTCTGCACACAGTGCACACAATTCAAGCCTCTTTCTCCATTTTATTTTAAAATGTCCTTTTTTATGACTTTTTTTTCATGTCTTGCAATAGTAATTTTTTTAATTCCCCCAGTAGGGGGCGCTGCAGACAGACATCCCTGCAGTTCGGGTGCGGGTAGCGGGAGCATGCGGGTCGAATTGCAGGTCCAGATCCAGGAAGCAAGTATGCGGGTCGGGTGCGGGTAGCGGTTTCGTGTGGGTCAAATTGTGGGTTTCCCCAAGAGACCTGCTTATCTTAAATTGTTACATTTGCTTATTTGCTTATCTTAAATTGTTACAAAAGTATCTAAGTGCACCCACCACATATGCTGGGATCTCTGTTAAAAGCCAATTAAGTTTTACAAACTTTGTCTCAACACTTAGGAGTCCATTCATTAAGTTCGAGTGAAGGAATAGAAGAAAAAATACTTCGAATTTCGAAGTGTTTTTTTGGCTACTTCGACCTTCGACTACGACTTCGAATCGAACGATTCAAACTAAAAATCGTTTGACTATTCGACCATTAGATAGTCGAAGTACTGTCTCTTTAAGAAAAAACTTCGACCCCTAGTTCGCCACCTAAAAGCTACCGAGCTCAATGTTAGCCTATGGGGAACGTCCCCATAGGCTTGCGTAACTTTTTTTGGTCGAAGGATAATCCTTCGATCGTTGGATTAAAATACGATTATTAACCCTCGATATTTGACCCTTGAGGAATTTGCCCCTAAATGGTTCAATTTAACTTTGCTGAGGTAACAAGTGATGGTGCAGCTACAGAGAAAGAATAGGTAGGATATTTTTTAGTGCTTGGTGGAAATGGTTGGTGGGCTGTAGTTTGGAATGATTTATGATTAGCGTATGCATCCAGTTGAAGAAACGTTAGCTTTTAGAAGAGTAACTCCTAATCTCCCAAATATTCCAAAGATGCCAGTAAAAGATATAGAAACAATAGGTTTTGAATGCTACTTAATGGTACTGGCTGTAAAGAGTACAGGTATGGAGTCAATGGGGTATTTTTATCAAAAAGTGGAGTTAGAGATCGCCACAGTCCACTAGAGTGAAATTCTACCACTCTCCATTAATTTCTATGGGATTTTTAAGAGTATTTATCAATGGGTGAAAGTACATCCTTTAATAAATACACCTTTCAAAATCCCATAGAAATGAATGGAGAGTGGCGGAATTTCACTGTAGTGGACTGTGGTGATCTCTTACCTCACTTTTTGATAAATATACCACTATGGGAGAGGGCCTTCCCATAATTTGGAGCTTTCTGATTAGTGTTTCCAGATAATGGATCCCATACCTGTAATAAATTTGTAGCATCTGTATGCAATACAGACTCTGCATGTACATGCAATTAAAGGGGTGGTTCACCTTTACATTAACTTTTAGTATGTTATAAAATGGCTATTTCTAAGCAATTCAATCAGCCTTCATTTTCTATAGTTTTTTAATTACTGTATTTGCCTTTTTCTACTGCTTCTGGCTTTTTCCAGCTTTTAAAGGACAAGGGCTATTCAAGAGTTAACCACAACTGAAAAGCATACCTTCAGTGCTAACAGCAGTGATATTTATTCCCCTTTATTTCCAGCCCTTTTCCGTTTAAATCACCACCGCTGAGGCTCTGACCTAAGTAAAAAAGATTCCCGAGATTCACCTCTCCTCCCCAAGACAGAGCATGTGCAAAAGATCAAATTACCAGTCAGTACATGGGCATAAATAAAAATTGTGAGCATGCCTTCTACTTCAGCGGGATCACTCCCAAGCATTGACTCCAGCAGAGTCCTCCCTTCAGTAAGCATACAAGGTTGCCATGGTGACATTCAAATTAAGCCATACAAGCAATGATCAGCAGTGCTTATTACTTTGTCCTCCTCTGAGATGATCGGTTTTTGTTTTACGCCTGCCTCCTTCGTTGAGCCTGCTGCATATCTTTAGCTTCTCTGCTGTACATAACCCTCCAGCTTTCTTTGATGCGCTCGGGTCAAGGAGGCTGGGGGATGCTTGTGCATGTCCATTTGATCAAACACAACCATCTTGATGATGTCACCCAAAAGACAATGGTGCCCATGACCACGCCCCTCCTATATATTCCAGCCTCTCATTCAAATCAATGTATGGTTGCTAGGGCAATTTGGATCCTCGCAACTAGAATGCTGAAATTGCAAAAAGGAGAGCTGCTCAATAAAAAGCTAAATAACTCAAAAAACCACAAGTAATAGAAATGAAAAACTGCAGATTGTCTCAGAATATTATTCTCTCATTCTAAATGTTAATTTAAAGGTGAACAACCTCTTTAAGGTATTGTGGAGGCTACAAATTGAATGACTTGTAGTTTATAATCAGGTTGCAATTACATTAATGTAATGTGATAAACGGGGACTGTCAACTGCTATATGTAGTATATTCAGAGATTGGTTACTTCTAAATATCTAGGTGTGGAGAGTTGTAGTTACCAGACCAATTAAAACTAATTATCTCAGAATACTCCTGTACAAAATAGATATGTGTATAACAACATGAATTAGAAATGGTTTCTAAACCCATGAGTAGTGAACTGTTAAAAATGAACAGTTCAAATTGTAACTTAACACTGTAAAAGCCCTATAAGACTGGTAATAAACTGAGCTATATATATATATATGTGACTGAGACCTGACGAAAGAGTTAAACCCTGAATTTTTGAATACACTTTTTATTGTTCAGGACCGCACATTACTTATAAGCAAAGCACTAGAACAAGAATGAGCATAGAATTGCATCCCTTAAAAAAACTAAGCACATATCTCCTTCTGCGCCTATTAACAATCATATGTTTAAATATATCCCAAAAATACTCTAACCGTAACTAGAGTGTGCTGCCCCCCCCCTGCAAAAAAATCTTCAGAGGGGCCCTCCTGCAGAAAATGGGGCCATTAGTACCTCATACTAGAGTCCTGCAATGGGTCGGGTACTCGTGAAGAGGTTGGGTTTCAGTGAGAAAATAATGATTCTGTGACCATGCGGAAAACCCTCCTGGGTATCCGGCTAAAGTGCAGGACTTTGGCCCTCCCACCCTTCCTAATGTTGCAGGGAAGTTTTAGTCCCTTTCCTGCAGAATAGGTGCGTGATGTCACCAATCTATGGTGAAGTCACTTCCGGTTATGTGGTCCTGGGTCAGAAGATAAGTTTAACTGTGTAGGCTCCGGGTTGGGTAGCAGCACTGGAAGGGGGATGTTTTGGGTGGCAGGTGTGGGTCGGGTTAAGTGTCAGCGGGTCTGGATTGGGCACATGTTCTTCTGAATGAACCTGTGCAAGACTCTATCTCATACCCTCAGAATTGTATAAAAGGGTTCCCACTGTGTCAGAAAAACTACAGAATCATTAAAGGGCCCCAAAAGCAAAAGACTGAAAGAACTGCCTTGATCAGCAATCATACACAAGTCACTATGTTCTTGTCTGGGTTCCAGACCCAAACAGTACTCACAGAGCCATAAAGCACCTGGTAAAATGGACAGTTCCATTTAACCAGTTGATAGATCTAGCTGAGAGAAGTACAAATAACCTTCATATCAAGATGCATAAGACAACGTTGCTAATTGACAAATAGTAGTTACCAGTGGCGGAATTGCTAGGAGTGAAGGGGTGCAGCTGCACCAAGTTCCGTGCCCATGGACGGATTAACATAGCATTTTCATCATCGGGACCGGAGCAATGGGGATTGGCGCACGGGAAATTAAAAAAATATTTTATCTCCTGCACATCCGCAGTGATTCTGAACCAATGTGGGTGTGGTTGAGCATCTTGCCGCCCCCTAAAATCCTGCCGCCCTGGGCCTTGGTTGCCTCTCCGCAAATCCAGGCCTGCCCGTGCCCCCTGATGGGGCCTGCTGAGTCCTGGGAGAATAATAAATGAAAAGAAAATACTTGGAAAGAAACAGGAGCAATATCTGTGAAATTGGTGACATGCTGTGTGTGATAAACCTTGTGAAAAGCATGGCAGATAAACTGAGACAGAACAGAGCAAGAGACAGGAAAATCAGGACCAAACTAAGATGTGCTAAATACAGTGACACAGTGATGGTCCCCCATTAGCATTTTGTATAACGTGTGAACAGGTGAACAATGTGGGCAGTTTCAGTCTGGGTCTCGGGTGTGAACAGTACAGGGCTTTAGGATGTGAACAATAGAGGTGTCACAAGTGTCAACAATACAGGGGATTACAATGTGAATTTGAGGTTTAAACTACGCAGGGGCCAGTTAATCTCTATAGTGATACATTTTAAAGATTACAAATGGTAAACAGACACAGCAGGCAGAATTTGATGTGGAGGGCCACATAAGGGGACAGCCCTGCCTTATATCATTATAATACATTGAAACCTCAATTTTACATGTCCTTTTTTACATATAACATTTAAGTTAACTTTTTGTATGTTATATAATGGCCAATCCTAACCAACTTTTCAATTGATTTTAATTATTTCTTTTATTTTTTTTTAATTATTTTCAAATCTTCTACATCTTTCCAGCTTTCAAATGGCGGTCACTGACCCCATCTTATAAACAAATGCTCTGTAAGGCTACAAATTTACTGTTATTGCTACTTTTTAATGACTTATTTGTCTATTCAGGCCTCTACTATTTCATATTCCAGTCTCTTATTCAAATCAGTGCATGGTTGCTAGGGTAATTTGGACCCTAGCAACCAGACTGCTGAAATTCCAACTGAAGTTAAATAACTCAAAAACCACAAATAATAGAAAATGAAAACCAATTACAAATTGTCTCAGAATATCCCTCTCTATATCATACTAAAAGTTAGAGGGGCCCAGTTGTAAATCTCTGTACCGAGGGCCTTAGGAATCTAGTTACGCCACTGGTAGTCACGTGCCTTATAAATCTTGTCCACACCCTGTCCATACCATGTTATAAATGCATGCACTCATACTGCCAGCCAGCGTCTCTTCTCCTATCATCAGACCTTCCCCATGGAAGTCAGTGGAAGCAGATTTTGTTATTTTTCTCTTATCCAATGCTGCCATCTGCAGCCAACTGAATAATTCTAAAAAAATTTATAGGCTCCATTATTAATGACTTTTATTTTAATTTAGAACTCATAATAAGTGTAAAAAATATTCATGTATAACAACATTTGGCCTCACTCCTTGGTGAGTTTTAAAATCCTTTCAGAATAAGTGAACTTTATTCCTTATATATAACACACACACACATATACAGTATATATCATTCATATAAACTAAGGAAGAGCACTGGGGCCAGAAAAAAAAAAAATTCTGATGGTTTATGACTTTTAAATTTCTTTTAAACTCATAATTCTTTTTATTTCATAATTATGACTTTAAAAGGTCCAAATTGTGAGTTTTTACAGCAGGCTTTTAAAAAACTATTCTTGCAGTTGCAGCTTAGCTTTTACCTACACAGGGCAGGATGTTACAGGCAGTAAGGTAAAGCAGGGCATTTGGGCTACAAGGGCTGGAACTAGGGGTATGCAGAGAAGGCACGTGTCTAGGGCGCAAAGCTGGGGGGTTGCCAGGCACATACCCTTTCTGCCTCCTACCCCTAGTTCGGTCTCTTCTGCCTTCTTTGCCTGGCTGTGAGGGACTGTGCACTTACACATATTCGAGCGTGTGCGAATGCACCTATTCGCACCTGTGTGCACCCATTCGGCGATGTGATCAGCCAGATTGCCTAGGCTACATTAACTACATACATACTATACCTCACATTTAGCCTTTCAATGCCTGATAGAGAAACCCTTGTGCAGTTTTATTTTAGACATGGTATTATAATAAGTTTCAGAATACCGAAGAGACTGCATAGGAAACTTGGCCTTTACAGATGAAAGAATAGTAAAGCTATCTTGGGCAATCTTGACCACAATTAGTTAAAGTGTCCAGCTAACGGTATAAGCATGGGTTACACTGCGACTTACACACAGGGTTAGGGACTTCTCTTAGTGGAAGCTCTCCCTCTTTAAGGTGTAGAGGAACTACAACACACACAGGCTACTGTACCCAAAAAACAGAAACTTGGGCGCCAGGAGGTTCTTTGGTGCAAAGGCAATGACCACAGGTTTACTCACGCAGGAGATGAGGTTTTAGCACATGATACATACTACACAGCTCACACAGAAACTGGTAAACTCACAAAGAGCTTAAAGATAGAAACAGCATATGGAGAGGCACATATAACTCACACAGAGCTTCAGGTAATAGGTAATACAGCTGAAGCAGGCATTTGCAGTACATCAGTGCAACCATTCCCTCCAGGAAGTTGTCAGGAAGCAGCCTCTACCCTACAGTCCCTCTTCACTGAGGTCCCTGCAACTGAGGCAATCACACAGAGCCTCTTGGAAGCTACTCCCTGCTGTAAATCCTTGTTGGAGCTGCAGCAGCTCTTTCTCTCTTACCTATCTACCTTTATCTCCTAGAGAGATTATTACAAGTCTGCCCTACTATAGCTGACCTCATTCACGGGGTTGCCTGGTCCCCAACTTTACTGGACCCATGCCCAGTAGTAGGATGTTCAAATGATGAACCCTTCTGTACACAGCAACATTGAGTACAAGACAAACAGGGGAACATCCCCTGTGTTCTTGCACCAATGTATGACTGCGTTATGTGGAAGTCTCTTTTTTATCAGAATGGACCAATTGACTACCCAGTGTTCCCCCTTATCTATATATTATATTAGGGGTGGTCAACCAAATTCCCCAATATCAGGATAGGACAATTTGAGTATTCCCCAATGTCTGCAAAGAATAGTGGTCGAGTGGTGGTTATCCAGTCAGGATAATTCTTGACAGGGTTGCCCAATCGGGGTAACTCAGTTGGTGCGCTACTGCCATACTCAGGCGGGCAGTTTTATATTTATTTTATTGAAAAAACATTTTTTTCTTTTATCTTTTATTACCTTTGATTATATTAATCATAAAAATATTTTGATCTTATGAAAATAATAAGATTTATGAAATTTTATAGTTCTAAAGTTTTCAGCAAATGTACATTTTTGTGTTGTTATTATTTCTGTATGATTGTTTGTATGCACGAGGACGTGCTTGATTTTAAAGAGGGTGATCGAGTTTTGAGTGTGAATTTAAGTGTCACCACTGGGTTGTGGTGTGTATTACAGTTGGGTTTGGGAATGGTTTCATGTGTTAGAGAGTGTCACGATCGCCGCCCGGAGCAGTTCCAGGAGCTCCGGGCAGCGTGTCCTCCCCTGCCGGCGTCGCTCCCAAAATGGCGGCGCCCATGGCCGCCACGGGGGTAGCGGCGCCGGCGCAATGACGTCAGCGCGCCGACGTAAGGACGCCAATGACGTCACAAGGGCGCCAAATTCAAAGATAAAAACGCTACCAAGACGCCAGAATGGCGCCCAAGTATAGGAAACTTTCCCTAAGTGTATCCTGGGTTCCCTGTGAGCTGCTATTGCTAAATCTTGTTCCTGATTATTATCTTGACCCTTGCCTGGACTTTGGACTTTGCTGTTATCTGCCTGCCCGTGAACTTTTGCCTGGATTCTGACTACTCTTTGGATTAACCCTTTGGACACCGCGACCTTGCTCCCTCAAGAGGGCTTCCTCCTCGATCCGGACTACCTCCCTGGAGTGAGCTCCCGGCTCCCTGACATTATACTTGGGCCATGGATCCTACTGAGGAAGCTACGCCTGATGTCGGACGAGCGCTCCGTGGACTGGCATCCCGCATGGAGAAATATGAAGCCCAGCAGTACCGCATAGGGCAGGCACTCGATACCCTTCTCTCTCGAGTGCCACCTGCGCCTCCTGCTTCCCAAGCTACTGTAAATCCTCCCATGGCGGTCGTCTCGTCTACCACAGGTTTCTCGTCTGGTGAGCCTCGTATTCCGCCTCCTCCTCGCTTCAGTGGGGACCCACAGGCCTGCAGAGGTTTCGCTACACAGTGCCAGATCCAGTTCGTGTTTCAACCCTCGCACTTCCCCAATGAACGTTCCAAGGTGGGCTATGTGATGTCTCGTTTGGTGGGCAAACCACTTGAGTGGGCAACATCTCTTTGGGAGAAGAATTCTCCACTGACCTTTGATGCCAAGGCTTTTCTTCAAGCATTTCGTACTGTGTTTGATGCCCCGGGTCGGGTCACTAATGCCCCGTCTCATCTTCTGCAACTCCGGCAGGGGAACTGCAGTGTCAGTGACTATGCTATTGACTTTAGAACTTTGATGGCTGAGACTTCCTGGAATGACGATGCCTATAAGGCCGTATTCTATCAAGGTCTGTCTATTCGCATTAAAGATGATCTTGTCTCCAGGGAGTTCCCTGATCTGCTGGAAGATCTGATTGCACTATCCATTAAGGTGGACACTCGTCTCAGAGAGCAATTGCCTGTGCA
The DNA here is from genome assembly GCF_017654675.1 of Xenopus laevis. Classification (NCBI taxonomy): domain Eukaryota; kingdom Metazoa; phylum Chordata; class Amphibia; order Anura; family Pipidae; genus Xenopus; species Xenopus laevis. The sequence goes on from NC_054386.1 coordinate 46,860,114, forward strand.
GGTTGGGACGCTGCATAAAGAGAGACTATTGTTCCTAATTATTTCCTGCCCATCCGTTCCAGTTGTTTTGGGTCTCCCTTGGCTGCGCCTGCATAATCCCACCATTGATTGGTCCGCAGGACAGATTTCCCGTTGGAGCCCATTTTGCCAGCAGCACTGTCTTCCTGATGAACCCCTCCAGAGGGTGAATATCTCTATGTCTGATCTGAAGACTCTACCCTCCTTTTACAGGGAATTCACTGATGTATTCTGTAAGAAGTCCGCAGAATTCCTTCCTTTACATCGACCATACGATTGTCCTATCAATCTCCTGCCAGGAACCATGCCCCCTAGGGGTCGCACCTATCCTCTTTCTCCAGCTGAAACTTCCGCTATGAAAGACTATATTCAGGAGAATCTCCAGCGGGGGTTTATCCGCCCCTCTACTTCTCCTGCCGGGGCAGGTTTCTTCTTCGTGGAAAAGAAGGATGGAGGCCTACGTCCTTGCATTGACTACCGGGGCCTTAATAAGATCACAGTTAAAAACCGGTACCCCTTGCCTCTGATTGCTGAACTCTTTGATCAATTGAAAGGGGCTAAAATTTTCACGAAATTAGATCTCCGTGGGGCGTACAACCTCATCCGCATCCGTGAAGGGGACGAATGGAAGACGGCATTCAACACTCGGGATGGGCACTATGAATATCTCGTGATGCCCTTTGGCCTCTGTAATGTCCCCGCTGTCTTTCAAGAGCTTGTGAATGACATCTTCCGGGATCTCTTGGGAAAGTCAGTGGTCGTGTACCTGGATGACATCCTGATCTTCTCGAAACTTCGCCAAGTTGGAGAAATGTGTCTTTGAGGTGTCTAAGATTCCTTTCTTGGGTTATATCATCTCCCCAGAAGATTTCGAGATGGATCCCGTTAAGGTGTCAGCAATCCAAGAGTGGCCCCTTCCCTTGAGCACCAAGGCTATTCAAAGGTTCATCGGATTTGCCAACTACTACCGGCAATTCATCAGGGGGTTCTCATCCTGTATTGCACCTATCCTTACTCTCATCCGAAAAGGGGGTAATCCCAGGTCCTGGCCTCCAGCTGCTATAGAAGCTTTTCAGTCCCTAAAAGACGCATTTTCTTCTGCCCCAGTCCTCCGTCATCCGGATCCTAAACTACCCTTTTGCATTGAGGTGGATGCATCTGAAGTAGGTGCTGGGGCTATCCTATCCCAGAGACATTCTGCCGATGGGAAGTTGCACCCTTGTGCCTTTTTCTCCAGAAAGTTTTTTCTCCTGCAGAACAGAATTACGATGTAGGGAATCGAGAACTTCTGGCAGTCAAGCTTGCTCTTGAAGAGTGGCGTCACCTCCTAGAGGGTTCTTCAATTCCGGTCACGATTTATACCGATCATAAAAACTTGGAGTTCATACATTCTCTCAAGAGACTGAATCCTCGTCAGGCCGGGTGGGCCCTGTTCTTCTCCCGCTTTAACTTTGTTCTGACCTATCGTCCTGGCTCCAAGAATCGGAAGGCCGATGCACTTTCCAGAAGTTTCACTCCGGGTGATCGTCTACCAGAAAGACTTGAACCAATTATTCCCCCCGCCAAGATTATTGCATCTCTGTTTCCCAATTTGCCGAACAAATCTTGGCTGGACAGTCTTCTGCTCCTCCGGATACCCCCATTGGGATGGCTTTTGTTCCCTCTGAGTTACGTCTTCCTATTCTTAAACAAACCCACTGCTCCAAGCAAGCAGGACACCCTGGTCCTGAAAAGACTCTTGAACTCCTTAGACGTTTAGTCTGGTGGCCGACTATTCGTAAAGACGTCAAAGACTTTGTTGCTGCCTGTACCGTTTGTGCCACATCCAAGCCTAGCCATTCTCGCCCCAGTGGGTTATTACAACCATTGCCTATCCCCTCTCGTCCATGGACTCATTTAGCAATGGACTTTATTGTTGAACTTCCCCCCTCTTGTGGAAACACTGTGATCTGGGTTGTGATTGACCGCTTTAGCAAGATGGCCCATTTCATTCCCCTGCGGAAGCTTCCCTCTGCTGTGGAGTTGTCTCAGCTCTTCATCCAGTATATTTTCCGTCTGCATTGTTTTCCTGTAGAAATTGTCTCTGACAGAGGTTCTCAGTTTACTGCTACGTTTTGGCGTTCCCTGTGCAAAGATTTGGGTATTACTCTCCAGTTCTCCTCCGCTTACCATCCCCAGACTAATGGAGCAGCTGAACGAGTAAACCAAGCTTTAGAACAGTTCTTGAGGAATCACGTCTCCCTTTGTCAAGATGACTGGTCTGATCTCCTCCCATGGGCGGAATTTGCTCAGAACAATGCATGCCACACTTCCACTGGAAGGTCTCCGTTCATGTCGGTGTATGGTCAGCACCCTCAAGCCTTCCCCCAGGACTTTGTGTTGTCTGACGTCCCGGCTGCTGATGACCATGCAGCCCACATGTCTGCTATTTGGGCTGCAACCAAGTCGAACTTGGAGAAGAGTGCTCTGGTTCACAAGACGTTTGCAGATCATAGACGTAGATCCTCTCCTCCCTACAAGGTTGGTGATAAAGTCTGGTTGTCTTCCAGGAACATTCGGTTGAAGGTGCCATCTCCTAAGTTGGGTCCGAAGTTTGTGGGTCCATTCTCCATCTCGGAGGTGATCAATCCTGTGGCTGTCAGACTTCAGCTTCCCCCTGAGATGCGAATTCCCAACGTGTTTCATGTCTCTTTGGTGAAACCCGCTACCTCCAACCGCTTTTCTGTGAACCAGTCTCCCCCCTCCTACTATTTCTGTGGATGGTCAACCGGAATATGAGGTGGAAAAGATCCTTGACTCCAGAATCTCCAGGGGCTCTCTTCAGTACCTCATCAAGTGGAAGGGCTTTGGCCCTGAAGAATGCTCCTGGGAAGGACACTCTGATGTGCATGCTCCTCGTCTTGAGGGATTTCCACTCCAAATTTCCCCAGAAGCCTAGTCCTGGTGGTCCAGAGGCCCCCCGTGAGGGGGGGGGGTACTGTCACGATCGCCGCCCGGAGCAGTTCCAGGAGCTCCGGGCGGCGGCGTCCTCCCCTGCCGGCGTCGCTCCCAAAATGGCGGCGCCCATGGCTGCCATGTGGGTGCCGGCGCAATGACGTCAGCGCGCCGAAGTCGGCAAGGACGCCAATGATGTCACAAGGGCACCGAATTCAAAGATAAAAACGCTACCAAGACGCCAGAATGGCGCCCAAGTATAGGAAACTTTCCCTAAGTGTATCCTGGGTTCCCTGTGAGCTGCTATTGCTAAACCTTGTTCCTGATTATTATCTTGACCCTTGCCTGGACTTTGGACTTTGCTGTTATCTGCCTGCCCATGGACTTTTGCCTGGATTCTGACTACTCTTTGGATTATCCCTTTGGACACCGCGACCTTGCTCCCTCAAGAGGGCTTCCTCCTCGATCCGGACTACCTCCCTGGAGGGAGCTCCCGGCTCCCTGACAGAGAGGTGATAGGTACATGTACAAAAGTTGGGGAAGCACATGTTCAGGAAATGGGTAGTTAGTGTTAGTGGGAAAGTATTTAAACGCGAGACATACCCAAGGTGTGGGGTAGAGTCGTGTGTAGTTTAGAGGTAGACAGTGACAAGGCATTCAAGTAAAAGTACTAGGTACTTGAGCTAGGGTGGGGTATTGAAGCGGTGTCAGCCTGGCTGAAGGAGGGAGGTGGTGGCACAGAGTAAAAGCCCTGGTTGGGGGGAGGTGGAGGGTCACAGGTCGTGTGATGGACTACCTGACCGGTTAGGTGGTGCACAAAGACCTTGGTTGGGTTTGTGGATCCTGCAGTCCCTGGAGGCTTCCTGTTAAGGTCTACATGTGTCACTGAAGGTGTTTTGACCGTTGCTGTGCGAGTACCCATGTGCACTGTTGAAATAAAATTATTTTCTTCAAGTTCAAATTGGTGTACTTAGCCTTTAAATCCACAGGAGGACCCCTTACACACTTATCACTATACTGGGTAACAAAGGGTATACACTGTTCTCTCTCCCTATGTTTAGCTCTGGTTTTCCTTGCCCTGGATTTTGCTCTATCTATATATAGATAGATAGAAAACATATAGAATGTAATAGACAGCAACATGCTAAAAATCCTTGAAAGGGTAATCAAGGAACATTAAAAATAAATTATAAGAATATATTCAAAAAATGAGCGACAGAGGGACATTCGTAATGAGCAGATGTATATTAATATAAAACATTTACCATCTGGAATTTAAACCAAGAGGGGCATGCAGGGCCACCATCAGGGGGGACTGGGACCGGTGCTTTTTGGGTCTTGGGGGGGGGGAGGAGATGGCTGTACTCACTCTGTGGTACTGGCAGGGCCTCAGACAGCTGCACAATTGGGTGAGGAGAATGGAGCTATAGTGCCTGCACATTTATTTCCCCTCCCCTACTTCTATACTGTTAATTTTTTCATGAAATCTTAGTCCCAGTAGAGCTGCATGGTGATTGGATAAACTGGGAGAGAAGGTCAAATTTTACCCTCCTGACTATCCAATCCCTGTCCAGCTCTACCGGGAGAAAATGAATAGTGTAGAAGCATGGGAGGGGAAAGAAGCATGCAGGCACTACAGCTCCGTTCTCCTCACCTGATTCCAGGCCTGGATTTGTGGAGAGGCCAGCTAGGCCCAGGCCTAGGGCAGCAGGATTTTAGGGGGCGGCATGCTGCCCAACCACACCCACATTGGTTCAGAAACACTAGGGATGCTCAGAAGATACAATAGTCCCCATTGCTCTGGTTCGGATGATGAAAATTTGAATGAACAAAAGTGAGAGGAGGGGGTGTTGAACAATAGCGGGCCTAGGGGCGCCCACAGGGGTGCATTGCCAATGAGGCGAGTTGAGGTTGTCGCATCAGGCGGCAGCGCCCCACTAGGTACCAGGGACAGCAAAAATGCTGCTCCTGGTACTTTAAGAGCGAATTTCCGGGGGAAAGAAATTTGAATATTTAGTTGTTTGATTTGTTGCTTAACATAAATAAAATTGCCTTAGGGCTACTTTAATCATAGCATTTTAATCATCCTATCTGTGCTTTTTTAAAGTATATACACAGTATATGGCTCCAGGTAATTATGTTGAATGGGCCCTGTGATTTTTGATGGCAGCCCTGGGGCTACATGTATTTAACTCAAATATCCAAAATGCTTCTCTGGCGTTCAGGATCCTTAAAAGGTCACTGCCTCTTTTTGGAATTTTTTTTTTCTTGGACATTTTACATGTCCACTTGCTGGTTCATAGTGATCATTAATATTACAGTACATGCATTAAATCAAAGAAAAGGAATAAAAGTAAATAGAAGAAGAAAATTAAATGTAAACAGAGTTAACATAGTGTTACACTTTCATGAAAAAAGTTCCAAGCTTAACTTGCAATCTTTACAGGCTAGATTTGTTTACCTTAGGTAAGATGCCAAAAGCCTGTTAGTGCGGTGACTCCTGGGGGTTAATTTTGAGTTGTTTCAGTCCCTTGAAGTGTGTTTTGGATATATTGGTTTATTTCTTGCAGCAATGAGTTACCCCTTAAGATTTCTATGTCATACCAAGTTATGTTTATGAAGGTGTGAGTTGTTAGGTATCTGAGTGGTAAAAGGAGTCTGTTAATGTATGTGGGCCAAGTGGAAAATAATTTTTTAGCTTGTTGTTCTTTTTTTGTCATGGCTTCTAGCCAGTCCATGTGGTGCAATTTTTGTTTTTTGAGCGTGACTGATGGGACTTCTGTTGAGAGCCATTGATGTTGTCACAAAACCAACTCACTCAACCACACTTAACTCTTGGGTTTGGCTACAAGTGGTAACAATCAGTCTCTCAATCACCTTACACAAAGGTTAGACTAACATCAGACACCCCAAAAACACCCACAAAGTTCATTCGCTGCCACCATCTATCATTAACAGGCGATAGAAACCTAATGTGACTATTCCCCTGCCCTCTATAACAGGTAATAACTCACACTACACAATACATCAAACACTCTCTCCTATGGTAGTTACTCAGGGTAAGATCCTACTAGTCTAACAAGCACTCCAGCAGCCAAAGGGTTAATCTACATTCAAACACACTTTCCTGCTAGCAGTACTAGTTATCCAACATACAAATAGGCAACTTTCCCTTTCCACACATACGAAGAGTTCATACACGTAGGCACAAGCATTCATAGGGGCAATGAGTTCGTTTAGAGCACAAGGACTAACGTATTAAATGATATTTAATGTTTAAAAGAAACAGTGCATATATATAAAAATATTACAAAGATGACACATAGTTGCAAATACAGTAAATAAAATAAAAGGGGGTAAAAACACAAAGAAAACTCTTACTTTACCAAGTTTTGAAGTTGTCAGTGTATTTCCTCTGAGGCACGAGTTGGAAGCTGGACATACAATCCACTGAAAAAATGGAGCCTCCTTGTATGACAATGTGATATTGGGAATGTCACCTTTTTATTTCCTGCTGGGACACTCCCCTCATTACCTTATGCATGAGGTAGGAGTGCCCAGGAACATGTCATTTACAACCCCCTGCAGGGGGTTTGCTACTCTTGCGCAATATTCCCCAATATCCCTTAATATAATATGGGTACTTGCCAGTACCCAATACTATAATAAAAACATGGGCAGGCTGTGATCCATATGTGGGCAAGAAGAACAATACCAAACACTAATAGGTTCCCACTTTCCAGTCCCCCAGGAACCAGCCCTCCTAACAGGTGGGTATAGGCTATCCCTGTTTGGTATTGTTAGGAAGCATGTGACCTCCTCATAACCAATATGTAAGTTATGAGGTTGTGAATCCTATGACACAGGAGATATGGATACTTTCCTATAATCCATAATTTTCTACTAGCTATCCCCCCCCCTGCTGCTCTAGGTCCACAGCTCTGTTCTTTGATCAGCCGATCAAAGAACAGACTGGCCCAGCTTCCTTGCCCAAATGGTGTGGCTCCAGACCGTCTCAGATGACAGATATGGATGTCACCTTTCCACAGCCCCCTGGTGAGCTATACAATTAAGGGTCTCTGTGTGAGCCTGAGACTGAGTAATTACAGTATTAACTTTTAAAATGCCAGTGCAAGGTGGCCCTGGCATGACAGATGTATTTATATATCTTGATTGTGCAGCAATATAGGTCGGTATGTATGATGTGCAATCTGTTGGGTCTCTACCTTCTTTTGAGATTAGTATTATTCTTGCTACATTTGCTTCATGCCATAATGGTAAGCCATGCAGGATTTTGTTGTAAAGGTTAGTTAATATACGGAAAAGTGGGGGTGCTAATAGCTTTTAATATTCTGCCGAGAGACCATCTGGTCCTGGCGTCTTGTTATTTTTCAATTGTTTAATTGTTTTTGAAATTTCTTCTTTTGTTACAGGGGCATCAATGATTTCTCTGTTCTAGACTGACAACTTTTAAAGCCCATCTTCCTGTAGGAATTTTAGGCCATCTATTGGGTCATGGGTCATCGGTGGGAGTACTGTATAACTTTTGGAAGTGAGTCATTAGGATATCTTTTATTTGACCGGGTCTTGGGTCCACCGCTGTGGGGTTTGTAGTTTTTGTATATAGGGGTTGGCTGCCTTTTTTGCAGCGATTTTGGCCAAAAGTTTGCCTGATTTGTTTCCCTATCTATAAAACCTGTTTGCTGTCAATGATTTATATGCTTTATCTGTTAATAAAGTGTCTAAAAGCTGCTTTGTCTCATTGAATTTATTTTTTGTCTTCCTGTGAATTAGTAGTTTTGAAAGACGTATAATGTTTGGTCAATTCTCTTTGTAATAGGGTATATTTCCCAAGAAGATTTTTCTTTTTTTGGATAAAATACAATATAATATGTCCTCTCAAAACAGGTTTTGAGGCAGCCCAAAGTAGATGGGATCTTCCCAATGCATAATATTGTCATCTCTATATTTAGCCCAGTTCAATTTCAAAATAGGGAATAATCATAATTAGTAGCTAAGTATGCCGGGAACCTCCAGTTGGATGAGCATGATTAGGGTTTTGATAATTCTAACTGCATCAATATTATCGCATCGTCGGAGATATCTATGGGATGGATTTTAGCTGTGGCTGTTGGTTGTTGAAATCTATAGATGTCTTGTATGTGTAGCATTTCACATAATGTGTGTAGAGGTTTAGCTCTAGAGTGTGAATGTGGGGTGGGTTTACCTGATTTGTCCATGTAGCTGTTTCATACCGTGTTAGCGTCTGATATTTGTATGATATTTGTCGCCCCCCCCAGGACTCAAGCCGTTGTAAGACATCTGTGAAAAAACATTTGTTGTCAGTATTAGGAGCATATATATTCACCACCGTGTATTTTATATTCTGAATTTCTATTTCCACTATTAGATATCGCCCTTTCTTCCTGTCTGCACTTTTTCCGTCCAAATCTGTGGCATATGTTTTCAGAACTGTGCATTGTATAGATTTATTAATCAGTATTGCTACACCCCTTAGATTTATAAGATGTGGTTAGAACTGTTTGGATCTATTTGGATTCAAGTGTTTGATTATCTTTGGAGCTTCAATGGGTCTTGTAGTAATATAATATGGGCATTCTCTTTTTGCAAGCGATCTAATACTTTCCGTCTCTTTGTAGGGGTGTTAAGCCCACCCACATTCCAAGAAATTATCTTAAGATGTGTTAAGTTATCTGGCTTTTGTGAGGTTTGGTTAGAGTCTACCATATGGATTTAACCCATACCTTTTTTTTCTTTGAGGTATCAGGGGGTGGCAGTTATTTTCAGGGTTAGGGCTGTCCCAGCAAACAGCCCCTATCCCTGGGTTATGTAGCTTGTGGAATTTGTTGTCTCAGTTAGATTTGTGTGTCTAATCTTGAAATACTTGCTTTAAGTGTTAAAAACAATAACTGTATTATATACAAAATAAATATTTTAGTCAACAGTGACATTATATAAAATTCCCTCTACCCATTTTGCTTTCATTGTACTTATTAACCAGTGTTAGGTGAGGGTGAAGGCAATCAGGGAGATGAAGTTAAGAGTTAGTATAAATCGTTGATTGCTAAGCAGCTGGGGATTCTTCGAATTGGATGGAATGTCTCCAGTGTTGTCTCTCATTTGTCTGGGTGTTCTGGTGAAGTTCAAGTGACTTGGTTCTGTGATCCAGTTGCAGGTCGTGATCTTTTTAATAGGCCATGGCTGCTTTGGGATCTTTAAAGAAAATAGATTTGCCGTTGTCTTTGTTTATTATTTTAATTTTAGCTAGAAGAGAGCAAATGTGAAGCTAGAGGAGGAGTGATCTGCAGATGGGGCCAAATTCTTTGTGTTTTTCTGGAATAGCAGTAGTTTGTGGTTTTCATAGAAAAGGTTTTTTACCTTTCTGTAGGCTGTGAGAATGTTCATTTTGTCCACATAACTAAGGAGTTTAACCCTTTGCCTGCCAAGCACATGTAAGAGGTATAAAGTAAAGCACCCCTTAATACAATTTGTGCGATTAAACAAGTTCAGCACTTACTTAAATTTGTTTCCTGTAAGACTGTATTTTCCAGGAACACTTCCTGCTCTGCTACTGCAGAGGGAACTAATGTGCACAGCCAAGGTAGGAACTTTTACTTGATGCACCAGTTCCCATGTGCAGGACTAAGAGAATGATCCTATTGTCTTTCAGGTAGTAATCCTTAGTTTAATGTTTTACAAACTTGTTAAAAACTGTTTATATGCCACTGCAAAGTAGTTTAATACTGTCTACAGCACACACAGCCTACAGTGAACTAAAGCAGACAGACTATTACACCTGCAGAATCAGTGCACATGTTGCACAGTAGTTTATGCTGATTACAGATCCTGTATTTTTCCTAATATAAAGAATACTATTTTATAAAAGCCACACTGATATTTATAGAATTGCTATGTTATTTGTATTTCCAGAACAGCATTGTTAAAACAGCATAATGTTATATGACCTGTATACTGATTTGTTTGTATAGAAGTATATGTTTATTTAGTTTAGGGACTTTTACTTGATGCACCAGTTTCCATGTGCAGGACTAAGAGAATGTTCCTATTGTCTTTCAGCTACCTGCAATAAATGGAATTACTTCTCTCTTACCCTACCCTCACACTCTGAATTCATTTTCATATGTGCAACACACGTACACTGTACGTTCTGGCAGGCAAGGGCTTTAACTGCCAAGCACGTATCTTGTACGCGCTTGCAGTTTAACATGCTGTACTCTGCATCAGCAGCTTTGTGCAACACACGTACACTGTACGTTCTGGCAGGCAAGGGCTTTAACTGCCAAGCACGTATCTTGTACGCGCTTGCAGTTTAACATGCTGTACTCTGCATCAGCAGCTTTAGCCGCCTCTGCAGAGGTTTAGCAGCATTGACAGCCCCCTGGGCAATGAGGCTGGGGGCTGTCATGTCGGTCCTGTGTCAGGATTGTCGCAGGGCCGACCTAAAAGAGGCAGACACAGCAAATCGCGTGTCTGCCTTGCTGCACTGCTTCCTCCTCCTTACCTCGTGTTCCAGCGACGCCCACACACTTCCTGCTTGCCGTGACTCTGCAGACAGCTTCTCTAAGAACTCCTCCAGCTATCAGATCACCCAGAAACGGTAAGGGGCCTTTATTTTACTCACTTACATACACTTACCTACATTTATACACTCATACACACACACAGACACAAATATTTTAGTAAAAAAAAAAAGTTTTTTTGCATTTTTCATTTTACACTTATATGCACTTATATACACTTATATAAACACTTATACACTGTCACCCAATTCTTGGAAGTGTACACACATGTATACACATTTTATTTTTTTTACTTTTTCATTTCACCAATTTGTGTTTTTTTACCCCTAAAAACTGTTTATTTTGTTATTTCATTGATTTGCACAATTTTTGTGGTTTTATTGCAATTTTATCCCTGCATTATTGTTCCTTATGTATCTTTAGTATAATTTTGCGGTTTGGTGCTTTGGTATAGAAAGATATATTTTACTTAGATTGATCCGTCAGAATATATGCTTTCCAAAAATATATGGTTTTCTGGGGTCTTTTTACAGTTTGGGGGTCTTACGGCACATAGTTGGGGTTCTTTTTTCAGCAGCTTAGTTGGCCAGCGTGAAAATTCATATGCACGTTTTTCATTTGCGGCCCGTACACACCACATACTTTGGTAAATCTATGCATATTGGGCATCAAACTATTCAGTAGACGTTCATATTAGGGTGATTTTTCTTTGTACGTAAAACATTGTGTGCGATAAATGTGGCAAACTGCAACATTTTTAGGTGATTTTCAGAAATGTTGTAAAAATCTCTGTTTAGAAAAGCTTTGCAGTTTGATAGTTTGGTGTAGAAAGACGTCTTTATCTTGGTTGGTTTCGTCAGAATGTGTACTTTCCAAAAACATATGATTTTGGGGGGTCTTTGTTGTTAGGAGGGTCTTGAGGCACATAATATGAAGTCAAGGTTCTATGTTTACAGAAGGCGAATCGGCAGCAGAGAAAACTCATATGCACTATTTACATTTGGGGTCCGCACATGCCAGCTGCCTTGGGATATCAATGCATATTGGGCATAAAAGTGTTCAGTAGACCCTTGGCATCAGTATTTATGGTGTTTTACAATTGTATGTAAGAAGTTGGGTGAGATAAATGCGGCCAATTGCAATATTTTTAGGCGATTTTCAGAAATGTAAAAACCGTTTATCCTTTTAACCTTTTATCGCCAAATTTAGGAAAGGCTTGCAACTTGTTAATTTGGAGTACAAAGACATGCATACCAAATTTAGATCCGTGGGAATGTGTACTTTCCGAAAATATATGGTTTTCTGGGGTGAACTTACTTTTTTCTACTTTTGCCCTCCCCCAAAACTATGTAAATGTGTTGATTTTGCAGTACCTGAAATGACAGACCATATGGGGGTCTTCCTTTTGGGGCCCATATATGCCACGTGTTTGGGTACACCTATACATACTGGAAATCAAACTGTTCAGAGGACCCAAGGCTTTCATATTTGGGGTGATTTGTCTTGATACCTAAAAGTATGTGGGTAATACGATGCTGCAGGGTAGAAATTTTTAGGTGATTTTTGGAAATGTAACCAAAATCACCAAATTTAGGAATGGTTTGCGGCTCGGTACTTTGGTGTAGAAAGTCATGCATACCCAATTTGGATTCAGGGGAATGACTTTCCGAAAATATATGGTTTTTTGGGGTGAACGTACTTTTTTTCTACCTTTGCCGCCCCCCAAAACTATGTAAATGTGTTGATTTTCAGCACCTGAAATGGCAGACCATATGTGGTCTTCATTTTGGGGCCCCTATATGCCATGTGCTTAGTTACACCTATACATATTGGGCATCAAACTGTTCAGAGGACCCCAGGCCTTCATATTTGGGGTGATTTATCTTGATACTCAATAGTATGTGGGACATACAATGCAGCAGGTTGGAAGCTTTGAGGTGGTTTTTGGAAATGTCACCAAAATTGCCAAATTTAGGAACGTTTATCAGCTTGGTGCTTTGGAGTATAAAGACATGCATACCCAATTTGGATTCGGGGGAATGTGTACTTTCAGAAAAGATATGGTTTTCTGGGGTGAATGTACTTTTTTTTATACCTTTGCCGCCTCCCAAAACAATGTAAATGTGTTGATTTTGTAGTACCTGAAATGGCAGACCATATGGGGTGTCTTCATTTTGGGGCACCTATATGCTGCGTGCTTGGGTACACCTATACATATTGGGCATCAACCTGTTCAGGGGACCCCAGGCTTTCATATTTGGGGTGATTTATATTGATACATAATAGTATGTTGGAAATACGATGTTGCAGGTTGGAAGTTTTGAGGTGATTTTAGAAAATGGCACCAAAATTGCCAAATTTAGGAAGGGTTTGCGGCTTAGTGCTTTGGAGTAGAAAGACATGCATACCCAATTTGGATTCGGGGGAATGGGTATTTTCTGAAAATATATGGTTTTCTGGGGTGAACATACTTTTTTTCTAACCCCCCCAAACTATGTAAATATGTTTTGATTTTGCAGTATCTGGAATTACAGAACTGATAGCTCAAATGAGGTGTCTACATTTTAGGGCCCCTATATACCACATGCTTGGGTAAACCTATACATATTGGGCATCAAACTGTTCAGTGGACCCCAGGCTTTCATATTTGGGGTGTTTTTCATTGATACTCAATGATGTGTGGGAGATATGATGCTGTAGAGTGGAAGCTTTGAGGTCATTTTTTAAAAAAATCACTAATTTCTATAAAACATTATAACTTTAGGAAACAATTGCAACTTGGTAGCTTGGAGTACAAAGATATATTTACCCATTTTTGATTCACCAGAATCTGTTCTTTCTAATAATGGGTAGTTTTCTAGGGTAAACCTACTGTTAGGGGAATGCTTGGACTTGAAATCAGAAGTATGCTGTTTGGGGAGCGGTGTTTTGGAAATTTGGTAGTGTACTGCTTGTAGATTTTGAGCTATACAAGTGAGAAATCTCCATGAAGCTATATATATCTGGTATTGCCGCGTTCAGGAGACATAGACCTTTCCAAATCGGCTCTGTTCTTGTACATAAAATAAATGATGTTTCTGATATATGTGATTGTTCTTTGTGAAACATGATTTTTTTCATTTTATTAGACACTTAGAAGCCTATATTTTTTTACAGAAGTAGAATTACACCAAAATTCTTGCATATTTTGAAAGTTCAGGTACACAATATTTTGTTTTCCTGGGTAAACTAAAAGACCACCCCAGGAAAGGTCCTTAAAGTGAAAGAGTGCAAAATATCTAAATACTGCTTGGCAGTAGATGTTCGCATCTAGACAAAACGGCTGGCAGGGAATGGGTTAAATATGACTTGTCTCGGTCTAGTTGATTCCTTTGCAGGTGGAGGTCCAATGCGGTAAAAGCATTCAATTTGGTATGGTAATGTGGAGGTTTCCATTTTCAGAAGATCTGGTAGTGTAGTTGTCAGTAGTATTTTCAAGTCTACTCCATTTATGGTCTCTGGAACTCCTACCAGACTTAAATTATTCCTCCTGCTCCTGTTTTCCAGATAGTAAACTTTTTCTGTATTGTAATTTCACGTTGTTCTGTCTCTATGGACGTTTTTGCTTTGTCTAGATTGTCTTCCAAATCTGAGATTCTTTGTTCTGCTTCAGACATCCGTTGTGATTGGTTTGTGAGTTGATGTAGTATTTCTGTAACGGATTATTTTATTCCAGCTAGTTTTTGATCTAGCAGTGGTCCCAGGGCTTGGAGTAGTTCTTGTGTTTGAAGTTGTGGAGCAGAAGTGAAACTTGGGGGCTCCAGTTCTGTTAGTTGTGGGGGTAGTCTAGTTGTTTTTTCACTTTGAGTCTGGTTTTGACTACTCTTTGTGGCATTGTAGAATTTTGCCCCAAGAATTTTTCCATATTATTGTGGGGTATTTGTTGTAGATAATGAAGGGTTAGAGTCCAACAGTGCTGCTTAGGGTGGTCTCCCAATTGACTTCTGTGAAAAATTATCTCATAGTGCAGGAGTGTCTGGTTTTTCTGGGTTCCTCATGTGAGTGGGTGAGGGGTTTGCAGAACTTTTTACATGGTAGGTGAAAAGTAGTTCAAGGAAAAAAGTTTTTTGCTTGTCTTCATGATTTAGATGCACTTGGGTATGACGTAGTTTCTACAAGTTAAAGGATTATAAAGGGTTGTCTCTTTTATTATTTGTTGCATTATAATTGCTGGGGATGTTTCCAGTGGCAGTGTGGTAACTAGGCCTGGTTTGTAATATGACTTGCGTTCATGGAATTAGGGCCTAGGCTTTGCCCATGTGTGTTTAGAGTCTGTTGTGGTGTATTTTGTGCAGTGAGGATTAGGGAGTAGTTGTGTGGGTTCCCTTTTATGCCTAGTTTCTGCACTTTTTCCATCCATATCTGTCACATAGGTTTGGTAATGTGGCTGGTTTGTTTTGTGCACGTTGTGGCCTATGTGCTTTTCCGTGGTTGAAGTATGGGGTATGGCACCAGTATTTGTGGGGAATTCGCCCTCCCGTGACCGATATTGCCCTGATTACTTTACCACTTGGTGTTCTAATCAGGTCTGCTTGTGTCGCAGTTTGGTGCATTCAGAGTAGCAAGATGATGCGCTCGGTTCCGGGGTTGCAGAGTAAGAGTGAGCCAACTGCTGTCTTTAATCTTTCACCCTCAGGTTATCTGATGCCAGTCTGACTGCTCGTTGCTTGCTGTGAGGTGGGTCGCAAGCTTTAAAGTTGTTATTTAGCGCTCTGGCTGCGGAGCTTAATAAGATGCGGCCATCTTGTGGGTCTGCCCCCCAGAACCTCCATTTCAACCTTTTCTATAACTTGGACCCTACCTATAGGGGAATTGGGGCTTTCCTTATCTATAGAATAAATATGTTCTCTTATTTTGTTCAACCAACTTATTGTTTATAACAACTTAGGCTTCAAGTATTTATGCCAAACCCTTTTAATTGCAATTTCCATAGTGTATGATTTTATATTGCTTCTGTGTGACATTAGATTCAAAATCATCACCTTTAAATATAATTTACAAATACATGTTTTGCAAGCCCCTGACCCACAAGGATATGTTCCAACTGTTTGCAACCAGTTTGGCTGTGAATGCACAGGAGAAAAAGTCAGCATACTAGGGGCAAGTTTGTTAGCTAAAGTAGGTGGTTATGGGAAATATATTTAATTGAATGGGTTTGCAATATATGATTTAACTTAGGATCACCATATAGTATTGGAATGCTTTATGACTAATCATTTTATTCTACACATGATATGCAGAAGGCTATTGGTTACAAGAGTAAACCTCTTAGTTCTCATTTAAAAAGCACTTGTACCCTGGGGAATGCTGCACACTGCTTTTTGGTCTTTGCTAAAGCTTTTGGTGCAGTACTACACAGAAGGTCAATGGTTAAATTAAGGAATATTGGTCTGGAACATAGTGTTTGCACTTGAATAGAGAACTGGCTGAAGGATAAATTCAAAGAGTGGTGGTAAATGGAGCATTTTCTAATTGGACCAGTTTTGTTAGCGGAGCTGTGCAGGGCTCGGTCCTTTGCTTTTCAACTTTCTTAATAATGACCTGGAGGTGGGTATTGAAAGTACTGTTTCTATTTTTGCTGATGATACTGAATTGTGCAGAACTATAGGTTCTATGCAGGATGTTGCCACTTTAAGTCATTTGACTAAATTGGAAAACTGGGTGGCAAACTGGAAAATTAGGTTCAGTGCTGATAAATGCAAGGTTATGCACTTTGGCAAAAATAATATAAATGCAAGTTATACACTAAATGACATTAAGGTTGCTACCTTACCTCCCAACTAATTTTGGGTGGGGAGGCGGTCATGATGTAGCGGGAGATGGACCATAATGCAACGGGGGCGGAATGTGATGGGGCCTCATTATTTGGCACAGGTCTTCTGGTTGAGGCCTGCCTCATTTAATTCTTCTGGCTCTAATACAGTTAATTCCAATGCTTGCTGCTTGGTTGGCAAATGTAGTCACACTATTATTACCCCTGAAACGACTGTGGCCAAAAGTCCTGCACCTCAGTCATCATACAAATAACAAATTAACAGTCTGTTTAAACTCTACAAGTAATGCTAGTGTAGTGTTATGTTATATTATACTTGTATTGAAGGTTTGCATTATGTGAAACGTGCAACTAAAAATATAACGGATTCTAGAGACACTCAATTCAATAGCAGATTCATCTTATGTGCCACATAGTTGTCTAATTTCTAACGGTTGGGGTCTGCCAAGGCCCCTAAAAATTATGTGGCTTCCAATAAAGCCGCATTTACTGGGTAATTTTTTTATGCTTCAGGCCTACCTCTACTTCTAATTATAATTTTAATTCTAATAATGCTACTTCTAATAGTGCCACATGGTTAGCAAGTATAGTGACATTGAAATGAATATTTATAAAAAAAAATCAATGTATTTGAGTGTTACAGTAGGAAATTCATCAATTTTGGCGCATTCAAAAGTGCGTCACGCGCGTCATACGAGCGTCAAAAATAGGTGTTGCCATTATAAATACCAAATGCCCTGCCCACTTGTAGGAGTTCCAAGAGATTAAAAGAATGGCTGGACCTGGAATGATGAGGCGAGTGGCACTGAGGTACTTCATCATATACCTGCACCAGGTAGGATATGACAATATCCCTCCCCGAACTATTGGCATACAAGCGCTCCGTAGGAGTATTATGGAGAGACTGAGGCGTTGGCTGCGCCGGCAGTTTGGTTTGCAGCAACCTCTACGTGTGCTCCAACGCATATGGAGCGAACTGAAGAGGTGACAACCTGTGTTGGTGGAAGAACTCCGTATGTAGGTGGAAGGTAGAGTTATTTAAAAAGAACATATATAATTCTCTTGTTAATTACAATAAAGTCACAACTTGTTTTATAATGATTTGCTATTTTAGAACAAAAATGTATTTAAGTGAATACTTTAATTAGGATTTGAACAGTTGACTTTCACTGACTGTCATATAATTGCAGACAAGTTAGATGACAAGTAAATGAGCTGTCAAATGGAGATTATCTGATGCAAAAAACTCTTAATGGTTTTGGAGTATTACTCAAGCTGAAATTGCCAGCGAAGTGGATCCAAGAAGATCCAGATGCAGGAGGGGCCGAGCAAGAGGCCAATGCAGCCGATGATGGTGCAGAAGAAGAGGCAGCAGAGCATGCTGCAGCTGCTAGTCCTCCAGCACCTCCACCACCATCTCCTTCGGGAGAGGAAGAGGTAGTTGTAGTTGCAGACGGAGGCCCACTACCACCACAACCTCCTACCTGGCCTGGTGCAGCAGTTCGCCGAAATGAGGAGGGAGATACAAGAAGTGTATCCTCCTCCCCCTCCTACAATAAAATTTATATTATATATTTATAAATATATTTTTTTGTTAAACAACATTGTGCTTTCAGTTCTTTCAATAAAATGTAATTGCAAACTTTTGTTAAAATCTGTATACTTGGAGTTTATTTTTCATTTAACTATTACTCATATGGACTTGAAGTTGTTTGGATAATATAACACAATTATGACTACTTACATTTACACATAAATATATGGTTCATTGACTTAAATATATGGTTTATTGATCTTAATGTGGGATACAAAGCACCCAGATATTATGTGTTCAGATTAATTATTAATAGTTGAGCCTGTGTTAGTAAGCTATTAACAGTAAGTAAACTATAGACGGTACTTTTTGGTTCAACGGCAAAATAGACTGAGAGTAGTAGTAGATACCTTTACTAGTCAACCAGAGGTAATGTAAAAATGTACAGATGTTATTAAGAAACTGGCAAAATGTGACCACTTTTTTTCTTTTAGAATGATATGAGTGCTCTAACAATGTATACAGGGAGGGCATACGTGTTTACAGGGGAGATCCTGGCCCCTCCGCCGCCTGAGGCAGCAGCAGTTGCTGCTGCCCCCCCTCCCCCGGAAATTCACTCTTAAAGTACCAGGAGCAGCATTTTTGCTGCCCCTGGTACCTAGTGGGGTGCTGCCTGAGGCGACAGCCTCAACTCGCCTCATTGGCGAAGCACCCCTGCGTGTGTAGCAGTTACTGAGTGAAACATAGGTGTGAATTGCTCTTCCCATTGACTCCAAAGCAAAACATGGCATATATACATTTATCACTGTGTACAAAGCTTAAAAGTAAGGGACATGTTTTAATGGTAGCCCCAAAGCCATGTCTCGTCTGGGAGTCAAAATAGGCCCTGACATTCAAATTACACAGAGGCCCAAATAGGCCCCCATCAGCGCACTAAATAGTGGCTTTCTATGGCACCTGATAGCAGCCCCTCTGGCACTTACCAGAACCTACAGATTGCCAGTCCGTGCCTGCCCAAAGCTGAAAAAAGGTGACAACAGGGTTGCCAGGTCTAAGTCAGCTACAAAACCAGCCCAAAACTAGAAAAGAGGCACTTCAAATGTTCAAAATAGCCCAATCTGTGCAGTGAAACAAAAGTAGGCCAAATCCATACCTTGGGAAATTTGTAGTTTCAAAACCCGCGGTCGTCTGGGCTTTAAATTAGTAGCCCAATTTGACTGGAAACCAACCAACCTTGCAACCCTGGGTGACGCAAACATAGCTGCATCTGCTATTTTGCAACTTTCAACTTCACAAGCAGTTTTGTCCCAGTTTGCTGTCCATAACCTTCAAAGAGAACACATGCCATCCTTTGTTTCCAAACACTTTACACAACGTATTCATAGATCCAGTGCAAACCCCTTAAAGGGGTGGTTCTCCTTTAAGGTAACTTTTAGTATGTAATAGTATGGCAAATTCTAAGCAACTTTTAAATTGTTTTTCATTATTTATTTATTTTAGTTTTTTAATTATTTGCCTTTTTTTTCTGACTCTTTGCAGCTTTTAAATGGGGGTCACTGACCCCATCTAAAAAGCAAATACGATGTAAGGCAACAAATGTATTGTTAGTTATTGCTACTTTTTTCTATTTAGGCCTCTCCTATTCATATTCCAGTCTCTTATTTAAATCAATGCATGGTTGCTAGGGGAATTTGGATCAGAATACTACTCTCTACATAATACTAATAATGATCTCAAAGGTGAACAACCCCTTTAAAGGACAAGTAAACACTTTACTCCAAGTCACTAGTATCTAAGAGTCCCTGTACTACCTCAACTGTTAATACTTGTATTAGGTTTAATATTAATGTTTCATTGCTTAAAGAGGCTACAAGGGATGGGGGTTTTTTAAGTAATTTAAAAAAAGAAATTGTCACACGCGCTTCAAAAGCGTGCCATGCATCAAATACCATGCGCGCCTCAAATCCATTTCATAAATTTTTCACAAAATTCGCAAATTTTTTGGTGAAGCAAATCGTCATAGATTCGCCCATCACTAATAAGTCCGCTTCCAAAATCGTAGTCTAATTGTTTCTGGTTTTAATTCTAATTCTAATAATGTTACTTCGAATAGTGCCTATTTAGCAAATATAGTGTGACTTTATATCAAAATTTATTTAAAAAATCAATGTATTTGAGTGTTACAGTAGTCAATTCATCAATTTTGGTGCATTCGCGGCAAAATTCAGAGCCGTCGTGTCGAAATTCGGCGTGCTTCATAGCAGACTCGGCGTGCACGCATCATGTGACGCGCGCATGTGCATGTAAAAAATGGGCATCGCCAATATAAATAGCCCTGCCCTTGCTTACAGTTGTAGGAGTGCACTTACAAAACATGGCAGGACCTGGTATGATGACTGACGAACAGTTGAGGTACTTCATCAGGTACCTGCACCAGGAGGGATACGACAATATCCCTCCTGGGATAAGAGGCATCCAGGCACTCCGCCGCAGCATTATGCAGAGGCTGAGGCGCAGGGTGTTTGGGGTGCACCTAACTCTGAGAGTGCTCCAGAGAATCTGGAGTGATTTGAAGAGGCGCCACATCGAGGTGGTGGAAGAACTGTGGAAGGAGGTTGAAGGTAGAGTTCAGATTTATTAGTTGTATTTATGTTAGTAATCTACTATAAGATATAAAAAGTACAGATGGTACTTTTTGGTTAAACAGCGATATAGAGTAGTAGTAGATACCATTACCAGTTGACCAGAGGTAATGTAAAAAAATCCACAAACGTTAAAAGTTTAAGAAACTTGCAAAATGGTAGCCATTTTGTTCAAGATAGGAGTCCTCTAACAATGCAGGGCATTTGTGTAGCAGTATACTAACTGAAACACGTGTGTGTGTTGGTCTTCCCATTGAGTCCAATACAATTCAGCACATTCAGACACAAAGCAAAAGATACCATATTCATTTATCATCACAGACTACAAAGCTTGAAACTAAGGGAAAAAATGTTATTCGTAGCCCCAAAGGTGAAAAAAGGTGATACAAACAAAACACTCATAGAAGATAGGTTTCATTAAATTGCACTGCGTTGTCCTGACAAATCCTCGCGTTGCGCTGTGAGCGAAGCCGTCGCTGGCAAATTTTCAGAGGTTTGTGAATTTGTCCCATAGACTCTAATTTAGGTTTAACAAATTGCATTGCGTGACAATAGATTCGTGACTAAAAATTTTGACGCATGACTGTTTAGTGAGTTTGCAATTGATCCTTAGCATTCAGCTCAGATTCAAAAGCAACTGTTCTGACCCATGTGGCCCACCCTCAAGTCACTGATTGGTAACTGCTTGGTCACTAGGGTAACCAGTCATTGGAAACCAGAGAGCTGAAAAGAAGGAAGTAGTATTCTGTTCTGTTATGTAAGACATCCAGTCACTCCAGCCTTTATACATTACATTTTTTGCCTAACTAACTATATTACAATTTTTTTATTTTGCACATTTACCTAGTTTTTGTTTTTATACTGAACAGTTCCTTTAAGCAGCTGTCTGTCTGCCTGCACTGCTTCCTTTTATACATATAGCCGGGAGCTGCCAAACCATTTGCTTCTGTGCGAGTAGAACTGGCATCCAGGAAAAACAACCATTAAATTTATTTCCTTTTTCAGAATAAAATGTCCTTATTCCTGAAATATTTGTCCATAGAAACTACAAACACTTTTCTGTCTCTATTCTCCTCAGAGCCAGACTGACTGTGAGCAGTATTTAGACCCATTTAGTATTGTATGTATGTATGTATGTATGTATGTATGTATGTATGTATGTATGATGGGTGAATCTGTGACATTTTGCTTCGCTAAAAAATTCACAAAATTAGCAAACAATTCACAAAATGGTGAAAAATTTCGGTAAAACTGGTTTGACACGACTGCCGATTTTGTCATGCATCAAAATTTTTAGTCACGAATCTATTGTCACGCAATGCAATTTGCAAATTCACTAACCTCCGAAAATTTGCCAGCGACGGCTTCGCTCACAGCGCAACACTAAATTTGACTCTATGGGTGTTTTGTTTGTGTCAACTTTTTTTTTAGCTTTGGGGCTACTGATGAAACATTTTCCCTTACTTTCAAGCTTTGCAAAAAATTAATATGGCATGTTTTGCTTTTTGTCAAAATGTACTGAATTGCATTGTCAATGGGAAGATCAGTTCACAAGCATGTTTCGCTCAGTATACTGCTACACACATTGTTAAAGGACTCCTAGCTTTTCAAAAGAATAAAAATGCTCATATTTTGCCAGTTTCTTAAAAACATCAATATTTTTTTTTACATTAGCTCTTGTTGACTGATAATGGTAACTACTACTACTAGTCTACTACCATCTATAGTTTATAGATTACTTATAGCTTACTAACACAGGCACAACTAATAATAATTAATCTGGACACATAATATCTGGGTGCTTTGTATCCCAGGTTAAAATGAATGAACCATATATTTATGTGTAAATGTAAGGAATCGGAAATACTAGGTAATGTAATGCTACATGACTTAGATTGAGAATAGTCATAGTTGTGTTATAGAATCCAAGCAATTTCTGAGTAGTAGTAGTAGTAGAAAAATAAACTCTAAATACTGTATACAGGATTTGAATATGTTTTTTACTAATAAATAAAACATAAGCACAACAGTGCAGAAAAGAAAACAAATGGCTGTTGGAGGAGGGTTTCCCCTCAAAAGGTTCTTAATCTCCTGCAGCTCCCTCAATATATGTTGCAGCTGATTGTCATCAGTCTATGTGGCTGCATTGGCTGACTGTGGCAGCTGGGGAGCCTCTTTGGGTGAAGCAGGTGGAGATGCTGGAGGACCTGCAGGTTCTGCTGCCTCTTCCTCTTCCTCTGCCCCTTTTGCAGCCGGATCATCTTCTTAGATCCATTCAGCTTGCAATGAAAGAATTTCAGTTTGAGTAATACAGCACTTGCATCATACAGTATGAGTTGTGTCATGTAACTACAGGAAAACCAACATTTTCTAAGGAAGGCAGGTATGGGGTGGTCAACACCAATAAGATTTTTTGCAGCAGATAATCTCCATTTGATTTACTTGTTCTCTGACAGTTAACTGTTACTAATGTTAAACTATTCACCTAAACACACTTTTGCTCAAAAATAATAAAATAAATAGGAATCAAGTGACTTTATTGTAGTTAAGAAGAGAAATCTATTTATTCTGTTTAAATAAATCTACCTTCTACTACTGCCCGAAGCTCAGCCACTAAATCGTGGCATCGCCTATTAAAGGAACAGTTCAGTGTGAAAATAAAAACTGTATAAATAGATAGGCTGTGCAAAATAAAAAATGTTTCTAATATAGTTAGTTAGCCAAAAATGTAATATATAAAGGCTGGAGTGAACAGATGTCTAATAAAACAGCCAGAATCCAGCTTCCTGCTTTTCAGCTCTATAAGTCTGAGTTAAGGTGGCCATACACAGGCCGATAAAAGCTGACAGTCGGCAGCTTATTGGCCCGTGTATGGGGGCCGCATCTGTTCGTTGATGCGGTCCCGCGATCCGACCGCCCGTTTGGCGAACGCTAGGATCCGATCATTGGGCCCTAGGGCCCACGATCGGATCAGCCCGATATTGCCCACCTCAAGGTGGGCATATCGGAGGGAGATCCGCTCGTTTGGCAAAATCGCCAAACAAGCGGATCTATCCATGTATGGCCACCTATAGTCAGTAACTTGAAGGGGGGCCACATGGTACATTTCTGTTCAGTGAGTTTGTAATTGATCCTCAGCATTCAGTTCAGATTCAAAAGCAACAGATATGACCCATGTGGCCCCCCCTCAAGTCTCTGATTGGTTACTGCCTGGTAACCAGGGTAACCATTCAGTGTAAACCAAGAGAGCTGAAAAGCAGGAAGTAGTGTTCAGACTGACATGTTATATATCAAATCACTCCAGCCTTTATACATTACATTTTTGGCTAACTAACTATATAAGAAACATGTTTTATTTTGCACAGCCTATCTATTTACCCATTTTTTATTTTTACACTGAACAATTCCTTTAAGGTCACTCCAGATGCATTGGACAACCTGGAGCCTGAGATAGATTTGGATTTTAGTATTGGAATCAACATTATCAGAATTAGAAAAGGTAGGCATCAACCAGAAGAAATTAACCAAATACACGGCAGTATTAGAAGTAAAATGATTAGGAGCCTTGACACACGCTGTCCCGACGTCTAGGAAAAGATAAACTCTAAATTACAATAGGTGCAGTTCCAGTAACAGACACCAGGTGGCGCCTGGTGGACTCGTTTTCCTCTCAGCAACTGTTTTTTACTGCTGCCGCCTGCCGAGATCCCCCTTGTCAAAAACTAGGTCAACTAAATACCTTAATTTATCAGTACAAAAGCTGACGCCAATGTATTTTTTAGAAGGCACACAGCCAAATCATTATAAATAAATGTGTGGGCATTGTGATTCTAGGTTTTAGTAATCTGCTTCAAAAGACTTAGTTGAGTACTTCACCCTTCCCCCCCCAAAAAATTAAAAAAAAGCATACATTTATGTCAGTTTCTATAAAACCCTTGGTATCATCCAAAATTTAGTCTTACTTTTTTTTTTTTTCGTTTTGATGACTATGTATATTAGCCTTAAGAGACAGTTTAAAGCAAAATTGAAAGGAAGTTGGCTGTATAGCCTAGTGGTTTAGGTAATGACCTTCCATGGAGATGGTTGTGAGTTCAAATCTTGTGAATAGCACTTTTTAAAACTTACTAAAATTCAAATTGTGTCCTCATTCAATATAAAATACTATAAAACTTCCAAAAATTGCATTTGTTTTGCATTTGGTAGGTTGTGGGTAAGATACTTGGCTTTACAATGGAAGACTATGGGTTCTAACGTGCTTGTCAAACGTTATTGTTAATTTAAAAATTATATTTTATTACAGTATGACACATCCACTCTATCACAGTTGCACAGTTTTATACTCATATATTAGATTGCCCTCTAAGGGCCAACAATCAAAATTAATTGATACAAAAAGAGAGACATAAAGGCAACATTGTCAGATACATTATAATATATGGAAAAGTATCCACTTATTTCCTGTAAATGATTTAGTACTAGTATTATTAAAAACAATCATTAAAATACTATCGGTATATGGGATGCAAGTCATATTCGCGATTAAGGCCATGGGGTTCCAGTGTTTCTAGGCGACGTATCCATTGTGCTTCCTTTTTAGCAACATTTTAACACGGTCACCGCCGCGCCGAAGTTTTGGAATATTGTCAATTACCTGAAACTTTAATTGCTGGACCCCATGACCCTTTTCAGCAAAATGACTAGAAACCGCTTGATCTAGTTTTTTTAGTTTCACTGCTGATTTGTGTTCCCGTATTCTGTCTTTTATGGCACGAGTTGTCTGCCCTACATAAAGTCGGCCACATGGGCACTTTATTGCATAGATTGCAAATGTAGTGTTACATGTGTAAAAACCATGGATCTTTATCGGGGTGCCTTTTCGGGGGTGATGTACAACATCACCTTTAAGGACATTCGAGCAACCGTTACACGACAGACAAGGGAAAGTGCCCATATTTCTAGGGCGCAAAACCCGTTCTTCCCTTGAACATCCTCCCAAATCTGATTTTACTAATGTAGATCCTATGGTATTATTCCTTTTATATGACATCAGTGGCATGTTTTGGAAAAATTCCACCTCAGGAACCCCATCCCTCAATATGCCCCAATGCTTTCGTATGATTTTGGCTACTTCTTGGCTCACTGTATTAAATTTAGAGACAAAGGGGATGCGCTTGAGCTCCCCTTTGTTATCACATTGAAGACTTGCATGTGAGGCTTCGATTCCCTCATGTTGTTTTTTGAGGAGCCCTGGGGGATAACCTCTCTGGAGAAAATTTGTTTCCATTTCATCCAACCTCTCCTGTTGCAAACTACTCTCTGTCACTATTCGCTTTACGCGGACAAATTGTGATTTCGGTAGCGATTTCTTAGTTTGTATAGGGTGGAATGAATTGTAATGAAGTAGGGTATTTCTGTCTGAGGATTTGCGAAACAAATCCGTAGTCAGGGTATCCCCCTTCTTTATAATGGAGGTGTCCAAAAATGCAATCTGTTCACTATTAGAATTCAAAGTAAATTTTATAAAGGGTAAGGCAATGTTGATCTCTTGATGGAATGAGTTAAGGGTC
This sequence comes from Xenopus laevis, assembly GCF_017654675.1. NCBI lineage: Eukaryota > Metazoa > Chordata > Amphibia > Anura > Pipidae > Xenopus > Xenopus laevis. The sequence continues at coordinate 46,886,183 of NC_054386.1, forward strand.
CATGGTGGCCCCGTCCATATAGCGAACACGTCATCGATAAAACGAAACCACGCAACGCAATATTGCTTAAATAGTATATTTGGATAGATAAATTTTTATTCAAATTCATTCATGAAAATGTTCGCATATGACGGGGCCACATTCAAACCCATCGCCGTACCCCTTTTCTGTGTGAAGAAACTGTCTTGGAACATAAAATAATTATTGTACAGGACCAACTCCAGACATTGCATTATGAACTTTTTTTGTGATCCATCCATGGTTGGATCCTCCGCCAGTTCGATGTGGACAGCCTCCAAACCCCCATCATGTGGGATGGAGGTGTAGAGACTCTCCACATCAAACGTGACCAGGATCGCATGCGATGGAATATGTTTAAATTTTTCCAGTTTCAGCAAAAAATCGTTTGTGTCCTTCAAATAAGATCTATGTTTCAAGACATAACCATTGATCATTTTGTCGACAAAGATAGAAAGCGGAGACAAAACAGAATTTATACAAGATACAATTGGGCGGCCAGGTGGATTGTCTAGCCGTTTGTGAATTTTTGGCAATATATAGAAAATGGGGGTAACTGGAGCGGTTTGTTGGAGAAATTGTGCTAATGTGGGATCAATTACTTTCAGCTGAAGAGCATCCATAATAAGGTGCTCTACCTTTTCCTGTATGGCAAATAGGGGGTTAACATTAACACAGTCATAAGTATCAGCGTCTTGTAATTGTCGCTTTATTTCGCTAATGTACATAGTCTTATCCATGATCACTATGGCTCCACCCTTATCGGCCGGCTTAACTATTAATGTGTCATTATGTTTGATTGCTGCCAGTGCATTATATTCACTAGCGGAGATATTATAAGGTATTTTATGTAGCTCCCCATTTCTATATTTAGCCTCCAAATTCACCATATCGCGTTTAACTTGAGTTACAAATGCATCAACAAAAACATTACCCTCATCGGGTCTATAATTGCTAGGGGTCTTCAATCCCAAAGAATGTCCCATAAAGGTGTTGATACAAGGGTTAGCCCAATCGCTTGTGTTTTTTACAAATTGTGTTTTTAATTTAATGTCTCTGAAAAAGCGATACAGTTCTAGGTCTAGTTGAAAAAAATCTGGGCCAGTCACTAGGGCATAAGATAGCCCCTTAGCTAGAACTTGTTGCTGGTCTGGCATAAGTGAAATGCTAGATATATTTACCACTATCTCCGCCTGCGGTAGGTTCCCTGTCGGCCTCTCTTTTTTTCTGTGTTTTCTCCCTGCGCGCCTTCTTCTTCGGACGTCGCGTCTGTCGCTTGTGATCCACTTAAAAAAGAGGACGTTGTGGAATTTGAGTCGGATCTAGGGCGTGTAGGTGAATAGCCTCGTGGTGGATGTGCTTTGTGTCCCCCGCGGGTTCCCAGACTGCGCTTATTTCCACCCATACCGTCATGTGAGGGCCTATTCCAACGGTATACATTACCGGTACTATAGTCGCCGGCATCTCTTTGGAACTTGGAGCGCTTCCGCGCTTCCACTTCACTCCGGAACTTCTTTACATGGTCCGCCAGCTTCTCGGTCCCCTCTGCAACAATCTCAGGAGGAAAGGAGTTCCGCATCTCCAGTTCCTGTGAGACAATCTGTTGTTGAATTGCAGGTAATTCTTTTTGGAGACGCTCCATGGTGGCCAGCATTAAATCTAGGGAGCATTTATTAATGATAGCTTCCCATCTTTGGCAAAAATCTTTGTCCTCTGCAAACAAGGTGGGGCGCAAATGGACCCTCAAACCCCTGGGTATACGGTTGATTCTCACATACTCCGATAGTGTTCTCAGGTGTACGTCATATGCCACCGATTTCCTTTGGGAATTTTCCAATTCTCTAAAGTTCTGTTTACAGTCCTTAACGTTAAGGAAATCTGTGGATCCTCCTACAGCCTCAGTAATTCTGGACTTGTCGAGATCACTATATGCAAAAGTCATTGTAGCTGGTGGGGGTGCACAGGACCACGTGGAAATAGAACAATGGAATAATTGGTCAGCACTCACCCAAACCAAAATTTATCAAAATGGTGCACGTGCAGGGTTGTCCACTCCAACCGTATAAACAATGCAGAAACGGAATCACAGCACCATCCAAAGTGTATTTTTTCTTAAAAAGCCTTTATTGCATTCTCTGGCTTGGATCTCAAATAAACAACGTTTCAGGCCTATGTGGCCCTTTGTCAAGTTAATGAATTACTGCTGATTGCACAGTTTTATACTCACATATTAGATCGCCCTCTAAGGGCCAACAATCAAAATTAATTGATACAAAAAGAGAGACATAAAGGCAACATTGTCAGATACATTATAATATATGGAAAAGTATCCACTTATTTCCTGTAGATTCTATTCTTCCTGTAAAGGATTTAATTCTCATAGTATGGTATCCCATATACCGATAGTATTTTAATGATTGTTTTTAATAATACTAGTACTAAATCATTTTGTCCACAAATATTGGTCATTTTTATTGTCTTGCAGATACCATACTATGTTGCCATAAAGGCAACATTGTCAGATACATTATAATATATGGAAAAGTATCCACTTATTTCCTGTAGATTCTATTCTTCCTGTAAAGGATTTAATTCTCATAGTATGGTATCCCATATACCGATAGTATTTTAATGATTGTTTTTAATAATACTAGTACTAAATCATTTTGTCCACAAATATTGGTCATTTTTATTGTCTTGCAGATACCATACTATGTTGCCATAAAGGCAACATTGTCAGATACATTATAATATATGGAAAAGTATCCACTTATTTCCTGTAGATTCTATTCTTCCTGTAAAGGATTTAATTCTCATAGTATGGTATCCCATATACCGATAGTATTTTAATGATTGTTTTTAATAATACTAGTACTAAATGATTTTGTCCACAAATATTGGTCATTTTTATTGTCTTGCAGATACCATACTATGAGAATTAAATCCTTTACAGGAAGAATAGAATCTACAGGAAATAAGTGGATACTTTTCCATATATTATAATGTATCTGACAATGTTGCCTTTATGTCTCTCTTTTTGTATCAATTAATTTTGATTGTTGGCCCTTAGAGGGCGATCTAATATGTGAGTATAAAACTGTGCAATCAGCAGTAATTCATTAACTTGACAAAGGGCCACATAGGCCTGAAACGTTGTTTATTTGAGATCCAAGCCAGAGAATGCAATAAAGGCTTTTTAAGAAAAAATACGCTTTGGATGGTGCTGTGATTCCGTTTCTGCATTGTTTATCCGGTTGGAGTGGACAACCCTGCACGTGCACCATTTTGATAAATTTTGGTTTGGGTGAGTGCTGACCAATTATTCCATCAATAATAATATTATACAGCAGGAACAGCATTTTACAGGTCAATAGCATATATGGTGCACTGATCACAGGAAATATATTACTAAAGATAGAAAATACGAGCTGCACAGTTTTAAAGTCCTTTACAATTGTTTGCAATATATGGAAGTGTTTCTAAAACTAAACACTTTTGTGCAAAATTGAAAAGACACCACAGGATGTATATACTGTGTATAAAAACATTAGGGGCTATTTTTACTGCGTCTTCATCCAACAGTCACCGTGTAGTTGTTAACTCCAACTTTTCCTTCAGTCAAATGATATCTTCTTGCATTCTACTCCATCCGACTAGTCGCGGGTGTTTTGTCGGCGGGCGTCGATCCGACAATAAACACTTGTGGAGCTCTACCCTTACTTTGGGGAGACAAATAATGAAAAGAGCTTCTCAGTGAGCTTCTCAGGGTCTGCATCCCCTGTAGTTACTCAACTGTGTAATTTGCTAGTTGGTTTTGCAATGCCACCACTGTTGTTTTGCTTCATGTATATCATACCAGATATTTGTAAATAATAGTATTGCTCCTCAGCCACAGGAAACTCTTCAGAGGATTGCTTTGCTTTAAATGGGTTCCATATTGGGCATATGCATATCATTTCACCTGAAAACAGGCAACTTTTAAGGACTTAATAAGAGGTCTATTTATTTTATTCTTAAATTTCATGCTGGCATGTGATGAAGCAGAGCACTACTTCATTTAATCCTTGAAAGTTGAGAAAAATAAATATTTGGGAAAAGCTGTTGCTGGGAACGGCAAGTGTTTTCTTTTTCTACAACCTGGTAGAGCAGACTAGCATTTCTTTCCACTCCTCTAATGCAATGTACACCTTGAAAGCCTTAAGACATCTTCATTTGTGTGGTTTAGCCACTCAACTGTCCATTCAGAGATGTAATGTTAAGTGTTACGCAGACATGGGAATTTGCTACTGGCAACAATTAGAAAAGAGAGAGACTGACAAATATAAACTTAAAGCTTACAGGGGAAGAATAGAAAAAACACACCATTACTATTAAAATCCTAAAGGGCAACTTTCAGCTGAGCGAATCCTTGGAAAATGACATCCATTTTCCCTGGCAGTAACAGATAATTGTCAGCCTTGACACTTATTTGTGGATGTCTCTAGAAATAACTTTTGACATGTTGAGGTGTAATCAATAAGGATGGGCTAAGAGCCATTTGAGGTTATCTGGAACTTTGCTTGTTAAATGGGTGGTTCCCCTTTATGTTAACTTTCAGTATGTTACAGAATGGCCACTTCTAAGCAACTTTTCAATTTGTCTTTATTATTTATTTTGTATAGTTTTGTATAATTATTTGCCTTCTTCTTCTGACTCTTTTCAGCTTTGAAATGGGGGTCACTGACCACATCTAAAAACAAATCCTCTGTAAGGCTACACATTTATTGTTATTGCTTCTTTTCTTGTTCAAATCAATGAATGGTTGCTAGTGTAATTCGGACCCTAGCGACCAGATCACTGGAACTGCAAACTAGAGAGCTGCTAAATAAGCTAAATAACTCAAAAACCTCAAATAATTAAAAATAAAAACCAATTGAAATTGTCTCAAAATATCACTCTCTACATCATACTGAAAGTTAAGAACCCCTTTAAGCCAAGCATATAGACAAGTCTAAGCAGATAGACTAGTGCCAGGTTGCACGTCTGTCCTCCATGTTAAAATAGAAAGCAACCAGAAGCTCCAAATAGATATTTCAGAGTAACAGTGCATGACCAGTAGGATCTTATATTAACTTTCTTATGTTGCCATTCTGTTTTCCCTGGGGAATAAACTATTGTGACGATCAGAGACCACCTATCACTTCAGCTAGAATAATGATATCAAAACTATTTTGAGCATGGATTCTACACCGGGACAACGTAATGGTAATGCAGGTATGGGATCCATTATCTGGAAAGCCCCAGGTCCCAAGCATTCTGCATAACAGGTCCCATAACTTTATAGGACATTTAATTTAGGCTTGTGGGTTACTCAAGCAGGGAAAATTTGCAGAATATCATTAAATAAACCCTAATAAGTTTTAAAAAGGGAGTAAGCTGCTGGTGAAGCATTCATACAAATAATGCAAATAATGGCTTCCTGCTGTTATAGTACATTGTATAAAGGGTTGGCAAGCAATTTTATATTTGGATGTGGTTTGCTGTGACTGAAACACTGTTCCCAATAAATATATCTATATGAATATTTATATAACTCACATGGAATGTGCTGGCTTATATTTATAATAAATTCATTTATATAGAAAGCGTCTGTTTTTTTTTTGTCAGATCTGTTTTATTAGCTCCATCATGTCAACTAATAAATTGGGAGGCAGTTTCTGCAAACTGCTGTGTGGTCACTCTGTTAAACAGGAGGTCTGTTTGAACAGACAAAAATCCCTCCGTGGCTGCAGAAGATTATCATGTAAATAAGGAGAGGATGGGGCCACATCTCCATAAAGATCCCCCTTCAAACCAAATGAGAATAACCAGCCAGTGTGTGGCTAGCTTAATCTACTATCATTATTGTTATCCACAATTAAGACAAATAAATTGCATGAATTATTGATTTAATACCCAGATGTGTTAATTTATTTCTGAGTGTTTTTAAAGGGCCAAACTAATGGTGGCAGCTCTGATTTATTGGGGGTTTCTCATGCTCCCATTAGCTTCTGCTTTACTGAATTAGGATGAGGGTTTGAGAGGTCTCTGTGGCACACAGTAATCTGAGCAATAAAGTTAAGAAGAAAAATGCAGAGCCAGCTTTTCTTTTCACACAGATTTTTGTCCCTTGTGGGGTGACAGGATCCTGCCTCAGCATATGTGACTCTTGAGCTGGTGTCTGGCAATCTGTTATATGCTTCTCTCTTGGGTAGCAGGATGTCTGCGTTGCTGAAATCAGCGTTAGAATTAGACACACTCAGATTGTCTCTCTTCTTACTCCACAGGTATCGCATGCACAAGTCACGTATGTACAGTCAGTGCATCCGGCTGCGACACCTCTCACAGGAATTTGGCTGGCTTCAGATCACTCCGGAGGAGTTCCTCTGCATGAAGGCTCTCCTTCTCTTTAGCATTAGTATGTGTCCACTAACAATGGGTAGCATTTGGACATGAAAGTACTCCCTTACTTTATAATAAGATATCAACATGGAAAAATTTATTTTTGGTCATGAAATGGTGTACCTGGTAGCAAAGTTGTATACAATTATTCTTTATACATGTAGTATTAGAATTTAAAACCCCATTATGTAGATCCTCAAATCTGCAATGCTATTCACTACAGTATTCACTACAAGTTTTTTAAATAAGTAATTGGAAATTTTTGATGAACTCATTGTTCCTCCACAAGAATAAGACAATGCTTTGTACCTGGTGATTAGTAACCCATTTGAATATTATTGGGGTTTTCCCTCACATACAAATAATTGTAAGTAGATTTTAAGCATGGTGCTCCAAATTACAGAAAGTCCCTTATTGGAAAAGCCTAGGTGCCATATACAGCATATATGTATATGTGTGTGTGTAATCAAGATGCTAATGCCAGTAACAAAAAATCCACAATCCTTTAGTCTACACGAAAAGAACATTCCTTATTAGAGCTTTAGACTGCTCTACTAAAGAGCCCTAGTCCTATAACAACTTCTACATGTAGGAGATAGCCTACCACTAATTAGTCCCTTTTCATAGGGTCCCTTTTATCAAACTTCCACTAAGATCTTACTTCAGGGCCTTCTTTAACTCAGTCTCCAGGAGCATCCAACCTCCATCCTTAAGAGAACTAAAATGGGAATACAATGGAAATATCCCCACCAACAGAATGTGCCTAGATGGGGAAAATATATATATATATATATATATATATATATATATATATATATATATATATATATATATATATATATATATATATATATATATATATATATATATATATATATATTAGAAAAAATATTGGAGTGTATCTAATGAGTTAATGACATATAATGTGGCCCAGCCCACAGAATCCGCAATACTGAAAATGAAGACCAAGGTAAAATTGGTTGCCATATGTAGATTGTGAAGGGCTTCCTACTCAAGGATACAGTTGTTGCTTCTGTGCTTTGTTATTGTGCCCTACTTGTGACAAGCTGAGACTGACAAATGATGTTCTCTTAGTTCCCGTGGAAGGTCTGAAGGACCAGAAGTGCTTTGATGAGTTGCGGATGAATTATATCAAGGAGCTGGACAGTCATCTCATGCAAGAGGAACAATCCAGCATCCAGCTCTCGACGCTTTTTCCAGCTCACCAAGCTCCTGGATTCCGTGCAGCCAGTAAGACATGGATTATAGGAGAATGCAAACAGTGCCCTTTTGCTTTTTCTTTGTCCACCACACTGCACTTCAGATATTATGTTTTGAAACCAACTCCACCCACCCAAACAGAAAGTATCGTACAATCTCATTATCAGGTAAGACATCTCAACTATAATAAGCCTTATTTAAAATTAATACCAGTTTTGTGAACCCAATCGGAAATTAAGATGAAGAACAAAAAAGTTGGGACTGATGAGATCATCCAAAAGGAGCTTGAGTTTAAATTAAGGCTGACCATACTGCATGACCATCTGGGCATTTATGTTCAGTCGGGGCTATTTCAATAGATAATCCTGAAATCCTAATGGATTGTCTGTCCTAGTGGAAATATCCTTCTTCTGTATGTCATCTGTCTGTTTTGGCTCTCAGACAGATTGGTCATACTACAGATTGGTCCGAGTGTAGACTAGAACCCTTTGGAGTTCTTGGGTTGTCCACCTGGAAAGCAGAAGTGGAAGATAAAAAATATTTGAAATCAGTGAACCCATACAGTTTGTGCTGGTTGATATTATTGTATCTTACAAGCCTTGGGTCCCACGCTCTGTCAAAGCAGGTATGTGTTGCCTGCATGATAGATGAAGCCAAGTTATGGTTCTGTACCTAATTTATGTTTGCCATCTTAGCCATGATCTGCTCTTATAATTAACTTCAGAATTTTTCAGATTGAATGTATGGAATATTCGAGTGGGTTCCTGTTATGCAAGAGCACAGTTTCTGTCTTTCTGTTTTTACTTTTTATCTATAGCACTCAGCAGCGCCAGAGAGGCCTTACTATCAGAAGCAGGCAGATCCTGAATATTCCATATGCTCAAATGCAGAGACTTTGCCCCCGGGCTTTCTGCAACACAATTACTTAAATTACAAAATGGACCCAAAAGCCAACTAGTAGCTTTGCAGTGTGCATACCATTTAAAGAGATACTGTCATTGGAAAACATGTTTTTTTTTAAATGCATCAGCTAATAGTGCTGCCCAGTAGGGATGTCGCGGACTGTTCGCCGGCGAACTTGTTTGCGCGAACATCGGCTGTTCGCGTCCGCCGCAAGTTCGCGAACGTCGCGCGACGTTCGCCATTTTGGGTTCGCCTTACCTGGCGCTTTTTTTTGACCTCTCACCCCAGACCAGCAGATACATGGCAGCCAATCAGGAAGCTCTCCCTCCTGGACCACCCCCACACCCCCTGGACCACTCCCCTTCCATATATAAACTGAAGCCCTGCAGCGTTTTTTCATTCTGCCTGTGTGTGCTTGGAAGAGCTAGTGTAGGGAGAGAGCTGCTAGTGATTTCACTGATTTGAGGGACAGTTGATAGTAAGTTTGCTGGCTAGTAATCTACTTGATACTGCTCTGTATTGGAGGGACAGAAGTCTGCAGGGATTTGAGGGACATTTTAGGGTAGCATTGCTGGCTAGTAATCTACCTTCTACTGCAGTGCTCTGTATGTAGCTGCCTGCTGTGGGCACTGATCTCTTCTGATCTCATCTGCTGACTGCTGTAATAACCCAATAGTCCTTGTAAGGACTGCTTTTATTTTCTTTTTTGTTGTTTTACTTTGCTACAGATGCAGCCACTTTGGTTTGTCTGTTTGACACAGAATAACTAAACACAGATATCCCATTTATCTCATTTAACACAGAAAACTGTGACACAACATCCCATCTAATTAAAGCATTCACCATTGTGAACAATGGTGCTTTGGTATGCTAATGAAAAGGTTAAATGCATTAAATGAGTTAAGATAACTTTAGATAACACAGTTTCTTCAATTAACTCTGAGTCATGACGCATTTAACTCACAAATCCAAGTGGCTTCATCTGTACTTTAACAGCCAAGTGCTATTAGTCCAGAGGTGTTGGGGAGTGGGACTGGTGTGCTACTGTGCTGCTCCTAGTAGTTCAGCAGCACCAACCCGAGAATATTTTTTTTTTTAATATACATATAATTTTTTTTTTTATTTTACTTATCTTACTGTTCTTTAAGGTGTCCAGTGCTGTTTGCTGTTCTTCATAGTAGTGCACCAATAGTAGTGCACTTGCAGGCATTATTTGCCCAGTGGCCATCTAGCTGTGTGAGCTTGTTCACATTCTGTCTAAATATCAATAATAATACCGTCTCCAGAAACACCACCTGAGTGACGTTTTTCAAGCAGCAATAATATATTCCGTATCCACCACTGCTGTAGTGTATACGTTGACCTTGTAGGCATTATTTGCCCAGTGTGTTCTTCATTTTCAAACCACTGCCACTTAGCTGTGTGAGCTTGTTCACATTCTGTCTAAATATCAATAATAATACTGTCTCCAGAAACACCACCTGAGTGACGTTTTTCAAGCAGCAATAATATATTCCGTATCCACCGCTGCTGTAGTGTATACGTTGACCTTGTAGGCATTATTTGCCCAGTGTGTTCTTCATTTTCAAACCACTGCCACTTAGCTGTGTGAGCTTGTTCACATTCTGTCTAAATATCAATAATAATACCGTCTCCAGAAACACCACCTGAGTGACGTTTTTCAAGCAGCGATAATATATTCCGTATCCACCGCTGCTGTAGTGTATACGTTGACCTTGTAGGCATTATTTGCCCAGTGTGTTCTTCATTTTCAAACCACTGCCACTTAGCTGTGTGAGCTTGTTCACATTCTGTCTAAATATCAATAATAATACCGTCTCCAGAAACACCACCTGAGTGACGTTTTTCAAGCAGCAATAATATATTCCGTATCCACCACTGCTGTAGTGTATACGTTGACCTTGTAGGCATTATTTGCCCAGTGTGTTCTTCATTTTCAAACCACTGCCACTTAGCTGTGTGAGCTTGTTCACATTCTGTCTAAATATCAATAATAATACCGTCTCCAGAAACACCACCTGAGTGACGTTTTTCAAGCAGCAATAATATATTCCGTATCCACCACTGCTGTAGTGTATACGTTGACCTTGTAGGCATTATTTGCCCAGTGTGTTCTTCATTTTCAAACCACTGCCACTTAGCTGTGTGAGCTTGTTCACATTCTGTCTAAATATCAATAATAATACCGTCTCTAGAAACACCACCCGAGTGACGTTTTTCAGGCAGCAATAATATATTCCGTATCCACTGCTGTAGTAGTGTATACATTGACCTTGTAGGCCTTGTTTGCCCAGTGTGTTCTTCTTCTTCTTCATTTTCAAACAACTCCCATCTAGCTCTGTGAGCTTGTTCACATTCTGTCTAAATATCAATAATAATACCGTCTCCAGAAACACCACCTGAGTGACGTTTTTCAGGCAGCAATAATATATTCCGTATCCACCACTGCTGTAGTGTATACGTTGACCTTGTAGGCATTATTTGCCCAGTGTGTTCTTCATTTTCAAACCACTGCCACTTAGCTGTGTGAGCTTGTTCACATTCTGTCTAAATATCAATAATAATACCGTCTCCAGAAACACCACCTGAGTGACGTTTTTCAAGCAGCAATAATATATTCCGTATCCACCACTGCTGTAGTGTATACGTTGACCTTGTAGGCATTATTTGCCCAGTGTGTTCTTCATTTTCAAACCACTGCCACTTAGCTGTGTGAGCTTGTTCACATTCTGTCTAAATATCAATAATAATACCGTCTCTAGAAACACCACCCGAGTGACGTTTTTCAGGCAGCAATAATATATTCCGTATCCACTGCTGTAGTAGTGTATACATTGACCTTGTAGGCCTTGTTTGCCCAGTGTGTTCTTCTTCTTCTTCATTTTCAAACAACTCCCATCTAGCTCTGTGAGCTTGTTCACATTCTGTCTAAATATCAATAATAATACCGTCTCTAGAAACACCACCCGAGTGACGTTTTTCAGGCAGCAATAATATATTCCGTATCCACTGCTGTAGTAGTGTATACATTGACCTTGTAGGCCTTGTTTGCCCAGTGTGTTCTTCTTCTTCTTCATTTTCAAACAACTCCCATCTAGCTCTGTGAGCTTGTTCACATTCTGTCTAAATATCAATAATAATACCGTCTCCAGAAACACCACCTGAGTTGTTGTTGTTTTTGTTTTAAAAATAATGCCAGGCAAAGGCAGGCCGCCACGCAGAGGCACTAGGGGCCGTGCTGCTATGCTATCCTGTGGCCCTAGGAAATTGCCCAGTTTTAAAAAGGCAATGACCCTGAACTCCCAAAATGCTGAAGAGGTAGTTGACTGGCTTACACAGCACACCCCATCCTCTACCGTTTCTAACTTTACCACAACATCCTCCTCATCCTCCACTGCTATGGGCACCCCACGTAACACTTCCTCCACCACCGGCGCTCCTTCTTCACTGGAGTCAGAGGAGTTATTTTCACATGAGTTTCTTGAACTGAGTGATGCGCAACCATTATTGGCAGAAGAAGATGAAGGAGATGAGGACGTTACACCAGATTTAATTCTGGCAGAGAACACAACAGAGATGGACATAATGAGTGATGACGAGGAGGTCCCCGCTGCTGCTTCCTTCTGTGAGCTGTTAGAAGAAATTGATGCATCTGAGGAGAATGATGATGAGGAGATTGATGTTTTGTGGGTGCCCAGTAGAAGAGAGCAAGAGGAGGATAGTTCAGATGGAGAGACGGAGAGTCAGAGAGGCAGGAGGAGAATAAGACTTAGAAGAAGCAGGGAGGACAGCTCGCAGGGAACAGTAGGGCAACAACATGTATCGGCACCTGTGGTCAGCCGGCCAACGCACCCGCCAACGCCGCCGACTTCTACTTTTACCGCCAGATTGCCAGCCTCAAAAAGGTCAGCAGTGTGGGATTTTTTTAATGTGTGTGCCTCTGACAAAAGCGTTGTAATTTGCAATGAGTGCAGTCAGAAACTGAGTCTTGGGAAGCCCAACAGCCACATAGGTACAACTTCTATGCGAAGGCACATGAACGGCAAGCACAAAGCACTTTGGGAGCAACACCTCAAAGGCAACAGGCAAACTAAAAGCCACCCTCCTTCTGGTCCAGCATCTTACTGCTCTACCTCTGCTGTCCTTGACCCGTCTGAACCACCCTCCACTCCGCCTTCCACCTTGACCACCAGTTCCCATTCCCAGTCATCTGCCCCCAGCCAAGTTTCTGTGAGGGCCATGTTTGAGCGTAAGAAGCCAATGTCTGTGAGTCACCCCCTTGCCCGGCGTCTGACAGCTGGCTTGTCCGCACTCTTAGCCCGCCAGCTTTTACCATACCAGCTGGTGGACTCTGAGGCCTTCCGCAAATTTGTAGCAATTGGGACACCGCAGTGGAAGGTACCCAGCCGCAATTTTTTTTCAAAAAAGGGAATACCACACCTGTACCACCATGTGCAGAGCCAAGTCACCGCATCTCTGTCACTTAGTGTTGGGCCAAAGGTCCATATGACTACTGACGCATGGTCCTCCAAGCATGGTCAGGGCAGGTATGTCACCTACACTGCCCACTGGGTGAACTTGGTCATGGCTGGGAAGCAGGAAATGTGTGGCTCAACGACGACAGTGGAGTTGGTGTCACCGCCACGGATTGCACGCGGTTCTGCCACCACCTCTACTCCTCCTTCGCTCTCTACCTCGTCTTCTTCCTCTTCTTCGTCCTCTGCTGCTGGGTCCTCCTCCTCCTCCACACCTGTGCACCCCCAGCTCCCCCTAGGCTATTCGACGTGCCAGGTACGCCGTTGTCATGCTGTCTTGGGGATGACGTGCCTGGAAAGCAAAAACCATACCGGATCTGTACTCCTGTCATCTCTGCAGTCACAGGCCGATCGGTGGCTGACCCCACACCAACTGAAGATCGGAAAAGTGGTGTGTGACAATGGAAGCAATCTGTTGGCAGCACTGAGACTGGGCAATTTAACACATGTGCCCTGCATGGCACATGTTCTGAATTTAATAGTACAACGTTTTGTCTCAAAGTACCCAGGATTCCAGGACGTTCTCAGGCAGTCCAGGAAGGTGTCGGCCCATTTCAGACGTTCCTATACAGCCATGGCACGCCTTGCTGACATTCAGCAGCGGTACAACATGCCAGTCAGGCGTTTGATTTGCGACAGCCAGACTCGCTGGAATTCAACGCTCCTCATGTTGGAACGTCTGCTGCAACAACAAAGAGCCGTCAACGAATACCTGTTTGAACTGGGTGGTAGGACTGGATCTGCAGAGCTGGGGATTTTTTTCCCCCGTTACTGGGTGCTTATGCGCGATGCCTGCAGGCTCATGCGCCCTTTTGAAGAGGTTACAAATATGGTCAGTCGCACCGAAGGCACCATCAGCGACCTAATACCCTTTGCTTTCTTCCTGGAGCGTGCCGTGCGACGAGTGACAGATGAGGCTGTAGACCAGCGTGACGAGGAGCAGGAAGCGCACGATTTCTGGTCGGAATCACCAGAACGAACCCAGGCACCTGCTGCAACGCAGGGAGAGGTGTCAGAAGTGGAGTCAGAGGAGGAAGGTGGCTTTGTGGAGGAGGAGGACCAACAGGAGCAGGCTTCCCAGGGGGCTGGTGGTGACCTTTTGGGGACCCCTGGTCTTGTACGTGGCTGGGGGGAGGAGACCGTGGATGATGCAGTCCTTGATAACGAGGAAGCGGAGATGGATACCTCTGCATCCAACCTTGTGAGAATGGGGTCTTTCATGCTGTCATGCCTGTTGAAGGACCCCCGTATCAAGAGGCTTAAGGAGAAGGACCTGTACTGGGTCGCGACTCTACTAGACGCTCGGTACAAGCATAAAGTGGCAGAAATGTTACCAACATACCACAAGTCTGAAAGGATGCTGCATTTACAAACCAGCCTGCAAAAAATGTTGTACAATGTTTTTAAGGGTGATGTCACTTCAGGAACTCATCAACATTCCAGGGGCAGAGGTGCCAGTAATCCTGCCACGAGCGCACCTGCAAGGACAAAGCACTTTGGCCACTCTGTAACGTCAGACATGCAAATGTTTTTTTGTCCAAGGCAGCGGCAGAACCCTTCTGGATCCACCCTCAAAGAACGCCTCGACCGGCAGGTAGCGGACTACCTGGCATTAACTGCAGATATCGACACTCTGAGGAGCGATGAACCCCTGGACTACTGGGTGCGCAGGCTTGATCTGTGGCCAGAGCTGTCACAATTTGCCATGAACCTCTTGTCTTGCCCCGCCTCAAGTGTCCTCTCAGAAAGGACCTTCAGTGCAGCAGGAGGGATTGTAACTGAGAAGAGAACTCGCCTAGGTCACAAAAGTGTGGATTACCTGACCTTTATTAAAATGAATGAGGGGTGGATCTCGGAGGGTTACTGCACGCCGGAAGACTTGTTCTGAGTTTCTGATTCTGACTCCCCATGCAGCTGTCCTTCTCTGCACGCCTCATGACTCCACATACAGCTGTCCTTTAGCGTCCTCCTCCCTCCACCACCGTTACAAACTAGGGTGCAAACCCTACTGGTTTAATTTGAATCCAGGTAAATCCTGAGTTTTTCTGGCCTCTGTGCTTCAGTGGCTGCGACCAAAAAAAACAGAATATTTTCAGCATTTATATGGCATATTTTTTCTGGCCTCTGTGCTTCAGTGGCTGCGACCAAAAAAAACAGAATATTTTCAGCATTTATATGGCATATTTTTTCTGGCCTCTGTGCTTCAGTGGCTGTGACAAAAAAATGAATATTTTCAGCATTTATATGGCATATTTTTTCTGGCCTCTGTGCTTCAGTGGCTTTGACAAAAAAATGAATATTTTCAGCATTTATATGGCATATTTTTTCTGGCCTCTGTGCTTCAGTGGCTGCGACTAAAAAAAACAGAATATTTTCAGCATTTATATGGCATATTTTTCCTGGCCTCTGTGCTTCAGTGGCTGCGACCAAAAAAATTGAATATTTTCAGCATTTATATGGCATATTTTTTCTGGCCTCTGTGCTTCAGTGGCTGCGACTAAAAAAAACAGAATATTTTCAGCATTTATATGGCATATTTTTTCTGGCCTCTGTGCTTCAGTGGCTGCGACAAAAATAAATGAATATTTTCAGCATTTATATGGCATATTTTTTCTGGCCTCTGTGCTTCAGTGGCTGCGACCAAAAAAAAATTAATATTGTTTGCATTTATATGGCATATTTTTTCTGGCCTCTGTGCTGCAGTGGCTGCGACAAAAAAAAATTAATATTGTTTGCATTTATATGGCATATTTTTTCTGGCCTCTGTGCTGCAGTGGCTGCCACAAAAAAAAATTAATATTTTCAGCATTTATATGGCATATTGTTTCTGGACTTCTGGTTCAGTGGCTGCGACAAAAAAAACATAATTTTTCAGGAAAGTACACATGCCTAATTTTTCAGGGTTCTGCAACAGTGGCAAAATCGCATCTTTTATGGTCACCGCAGGTGATCAATAAAGTAGACCAAAACTGGGCCCACACTGCAGAATCAGTGTTTTTTGGTTCACCTCACTGTACATTGAATTACCTCTGCCTGACCGTGCACGTGCGACAAGCACGGTGACTGCTAAACACACCACTACAGAAATATTGCCACCAACAGGACGAACATCCTGGAGGTGACAAGCAACTAGTAATTAAAAACTATTATTTGCTCACTTGACGGTATCATTCATTAAAGCTCTTTGCGTCTTTTTGCGTTGCAGTAAGCACCGCGTTTCGTCTTTGCGTGTGAACAGGCTGTAACTTTTACACGACTTGATTGGCATGTAGACGCCGGACGTTTTAAAGCATTTTATTACACAGGTTTAGAAATGTAGTGTGATTTCTGCCCTTTACAGCACAAAACGCAGCGCTGTGTCAACAATGGATTTTTTAGAAACATTTTTGCCCTTGATCCCCCTCTGGCATGGCACTGTCCAGGTCGTTGCACCCTTTAAACAACTTTAAAATCATTTTTCTGGCCAGAAATGTCTTTTCTAGCTTTTAAAATTCGCCTTCCCATTGAAGTCTATGGGGTTCGCGAACCGTTCGCATTTTTGACGCAAGTTCGCGAATATGTTCGCGAACTTTTTTTCCGACGTTCGCTACATCCCTACTGCCCAGCAGACTTCTGCACAGAAATCCATTTTTTTCAAAAGAGCAAGCTGATTTTAAAAACTGGCATGGGGCTACATATATTGTCAGTTTCCCAGGTGCCCCAGTCATGTGACTTGTGCTCTGATAAACTTAAGTCACTCTTTACTGCTGCACTGCAAGTTGGAGTGATATCACCCTCCTCCCTTCCCCCCCCAGCAGCCCATCAGCAGAACAGTGGGAAGGTAACCAGATAACAGCTCCCTGGTACAGCACTTAATAGTAAAAACCCATGTCCCACTGAGACCCAATTCAGTTACATTGAGTAGGAGAAACAATAGCCTGTCAGAAAGCAGTTCCATAGTGCAGCACTGGCTCTTTCTGAAAGCACATGACCAGACAAAATGACCTGAGATGGCTGCCTACACACCAATATTACAACTAAAAAAATACACTTTGTTTGTATAGGAATGAAATGTTATCTGGTAGAGTGAATTATTTGCAGTGTAAACTGTGTAATTTAGGAATAAAAAGTACACCATAAAAATCAAGACAGAATCCCTTTAATAAACAGGTTGATCACTTGCAAAGATATACCTTATTATGGTACAGTTTTGCACCAACCTTTTTATATCGACTTAATTGGTAAATTAAAGAAGTAAACAGAAGACATCTGGAAGTGGTTCAATATTTAAGCACAATCCAATTTGCAAGGTGTTTATTTATAAATAATGAGACACAAAATATATCCTTTCATTAGTAGCCACTTGATCCAAGAAGATATGCGGGTGACTGAGACAGCTGTGTCTTTAATCTACCCTTATATGGTTTCAGATAAATCCTTTTCTTTTCTCAGATCGCCCGTGAGCTTAACCAGTTTGGATTTGACCTGTTTGTAAAGGCTCAAATGGTGAGCGTGGATTTTCCCGAAATGATGTCAGATGTGTGTGAAAAAATTAGGACACCCCATTAAATATTCAGTTCTTTATTAAGAAATGTTCACATATTGATGTCTTATCTTGTTTTATTTATCTCTGGAAAAGAAAGTGATTTCAATTAACCTTGATTTACTCATTCAACAAATATATCAACAAAAATGTGTATTCTAACAGAGGAAAATGTTAGGATACCCTACCCCCTAATAGCTTTGGCTTCAGCCAAAACTATTAGGGGTGATAACTGCAGTGAGATGTTTCTTGTAGCCACCTACCAGTCTCTGACATTGGTCTGAGGAAAGTTTGCCCCACTCCTCAGTGCAGAATTCTTTCAGCTGTGAGATATTTAAGGGTTTTCTTACATGTTGTCAGGTACTCACCGCAGGACGCGACGATCGGCGCTTGCGACTCCAGCGTTGTGCGTTCCAGCGTGCGTGTCAGTGACATCACGATAAGGCGCTGCACGGATTCCAGGGAGCCAGGCGGCGCAGCGTGATGACGTAGGCGTCTCCATTTAAGTCTGCACAGAGGGGGATTCCAGTGCTCGGACATCGTGTTTCCTGGCTACTTTTGAGTAAGTTACTCTCTTACATATATTTGAACTTGGTTTTTGACTTGCTTCTGCACCCTGACTATTCTATTGAATTAACCCTTGGAACCCTGCTTGGATTTGAATCTCTGTTGCCAACCCTGCTTGCTGTTTAACCATTCTCCTGCATTAACCCTTGGAACTCTGTTTTGGACTTGAACCTCTGTTGCCAACTCTGCTTGCTGCCTGACTATCCCTCTGTGTTAACCCTTGATACTTCGCTGTGGACTGATTATTGTTGCCGACCTTGCCTGCCTTCTGACCACTCCGCTACGCTTATCCTTGATACATAAACTGTGATTTACTGTTGCCGACCCTGCTTGTCTGAAGCCTCCACTACTGTTAACCCTTGTTATCCAGCCTGGAGGCTACTACTCTATCGTTTGGAACGCCTGCCTAATCTCTCTGCGCTGTGAAGTTCGTGATCAAACTTAACTCTGGGCGGATCTTCAACTCTTGTTGGTCTCCACGCCTGAGCCTGTGTTCATCTGACATCAAGGTGCCTTCTAGAACCTTCCCCCGCTACTACAGACCTTCGCTTCCTTTGGCGATCGCCATTAATCCTGTATTCCTTGTACCTTGCAGTCACGTTATCCAGCGCCGAAGTCACACTACAGATCGGTGTATCCAGCTAAGATTACAGGCTCCCATACGTCATCTTCACTGGCATCCCTCCGTACCTATTTGGGGGTAGATCTGGTGAGGGAGCTGTATGGGTTGTCTTCCTCAACAAATTTTATAAAATTATGGAATGGTAGAAATATATACTAATGCTATTCCTTCTCCTTTCAGATAAAAACTTTGTTATGAGATCCCTTCAGGGACAGGTAAAGTGTCCTTTTTTTCCCCATCCCTTTAGGATGCAGGGTTATCTTATTTTAAGTATTTGTTACTCTTTTAATCGAATCTGTCTAGCTGTCACAATTTTAACTTTTTTTTCATGGCCTTTGTGTTGCCATATTGTTTTTTTAAAAAAAATTTCTCTTAGATATTCACCTTTATATTTCATCACTTCCAGCACTACGTGAAGTCAAAATAAAGGACTACCACTTATGGACTTTAACTGATCTTTTATTATGTTCTTTTTGATGGGCATTTTTGATAAAAATATTTTCACTAAATTTTTCTACTAAACAGGTTTTTACTGCAATATCTTTTAACATTGTCCTTTTTAACTGCATTTTCCACTATGAAATTTTATATCAGTGTATTGTTAATTGGCACCTGGATGCATATTTTTTCACTTTAACATTGCATTTTAAATGGCATCTTGATATGTAAAAATCTTTTTCAATGCAAAGTACTTTTTTCACAGCAATGCTTGTTAAATATGCTAATTTGTTAATTGCACACCCTTTAAATCATGTCTGCACTTGTCCACACTATGCTTGACAAAGGGGCGTGACCCCGAAACGTTGCACTACTGCATAATAAAATTGCAAGGGCTTGCCCTGCTACTACAATTCCTGTGTGCCGGTGAAATTCTTCTTACCCTTGTCTTCCTCAACATCTGTGGTTCCACCTGGATCGGTAAGTCTGACACATGTACAACCAGTTTCAAGTCGCTCCACAGCATCTTAATGGGATTAAGGTCTGGGCTTTGACTCGGCCACTCCAGAACTCTCCATTTCTTCGTGTTCAGCCAGTCCTCGTGGATTTACTTATATGTTTTGGGTCATTGTCATGTTGCAGGGTCCAGTTCCGCTTCAGCTTTCATTTTCTTACAGATGGTCTGACATGTTCCTCAAGCACCCTCTCATACACAGTAGATTCTATGATGGCGAGCTGGCCAGGTCCTGCTGCAGAAAAACATCCCCAAACTATGACACTTCCACCTCCATGCTTTACAGTTAGTATGAAGTTGTTTTCCTGGAATGCTGTGTTTAGACAAACATGTCCTCTGTTCTGGTGCCCAAATAATTTAATTTTAGACTCATCTGTCCAAAGAACATTATTCCAAAAGCCCTGGTCTTTGTATGTTCTCTCTGGCAAACTTCAGTCTCGCCTTGATGTTTCTCTTAGAGAGTAAAGGTTTCCTCCTTGCACACTTCCCATGCAAGTTAAAGTTGTGTCTCTTTCTGATTGTAGAGACCTGCACTGTCACATCAACAGTAGCAAGAGCCTGCTGTATGTCCCATCATGGGATGTCTCATCATCAGTTGGTTTGAAAGTCCGCCACTTGTAGACTATTTTCCTGACAGTGGAATGGCTGATTTCAAATTTTTTTACTAGCTTGATAAGCTGCTACAATAGTCTTTCTGAAGGCCTCAGACAGCTCTTTTGATCTCACAATGGTGTTCCCTCTCATCTCAAAAGTTAGGAGCACACCAAATGAAATGTCTGAGGTTTAAATACAAACCTCCTTAAGGGCTCTTACTGACGAGCGGTTGAAACTGTTCTCCCCTGCGTTCTGTTTTTCAGCCACAGGGGAGTGCAGGAATAGACGCATTTAGCTTTTTCCAATGGGGCTGTACTCACACAGGTGCATGTAGGCGCCGAACGAAGGTTGAGACGCAGCATGCTGCATTTTTCCTGCGTTTGGCGCTTACACGCTCCTGTGTGAGTACAGCACCATTGAAAAAAGCTAAATGCATCTATTCCTGCGCTCCCCCGCGGCTGAGTGCAGCTTCAACCGCTCGTCAGTAAATGCCCTTAAAATGCTGAGTAACAATGTTCTAATCATGTGCACCTGATGTGATACACCTGTGTGTGATCTGAGCCATTTTAAGTGGGAATAAATGTGGGGGTGTCCTGATTTATTCTTCACCAGAAATTGAATTTTTTGTAGAATTACATTTTACAGACGATTTTGAAAAGTCCTTTCTTCAGTTTTAATTGTTTAGTTATATTTCTTGAATCTCCCAGAATTATTAAAATTGAGATTAAATAGCCATATGTCCAAGAATGTTACAAAAACATACAGGCTTTAATAGGGTGTCCTAGTTTTTTCACATGACTGTATAACGCACTAAAACCGAGATAGGGTTCCATCATGCCTGTTGCAGTCCCCAACTCACCAGCATCTACACTGTAGGGTGTTGCCGGAGGGTTACAGTTCTGCAACACCTGAAGTGATTGCCTGTCCTTGTAATAGAGTGAGGCATTCCCAACTCTGGCTGAAAAGTGCAGTTCCAAACACAAGTCCTTCTGTATAATTTTTTTTATATATCTTCTGACCTAATTGATACTGACTGTGTGAGCTCCTTTTGCAGCCAGAAGACTTTGGGTAGCAATTTTTATATAAAAAAAAGTTGTGCTAAACTGCTTCTGTCCGGATAGAGTCTGCATATTTTATCCGTAACTCTGTGCTCCTGTTTGTTCCGGCTTCTCCAATGAAGCTGGTGTAGAGCTATGAGCTCAAGAGGTTTGCTCTCCGTTGTCTTATGTAGTAACAAAGTAATCATTTCAACCAAACAGATTTTTGCACAAATTTTTTTCCTAACTGCACTAGACTTAAAAGCCAATTGCTGATTGGTTGCTACTTCAGACGGGGCAAATTAGCACTATGTTACTACATAAGCCTTTAATACTGAGAAACAAACTCTGTGCTCAATATATAAGGAGCCTTTATTTTATAAAGAGATAATGCTATCCCTACTTATGTCATGTCAGCAGTGGCCAGACTATTAAGCTTAGAGGGCATTAAAATAATAACCAGAAGGTGGACTAGTCCTGTAAGAGAGGCACCCCATTTTAATTAGGACATGAGTACAGAATTACAATATATTCTCAGGTGGTTGTGGGCATCACTACACTGCCTCAACCCTGGCATTGCCTACCCCATTATTTAATGCCTGTGTCATTTGGACTTGGTTGCGCCAGTGATTTTCACGTAGACACACAATAGGGTAAACACTCCTTCTTGTTTTTCACCAGTGAGTATTTAGTACAACAGGTAATTCTAAGCCAGGAGGGGCAGGCCTATTACTTAGGAGAGTGACCTTCTATTTGATAGCAATGCATAAAACCAGCCAATGAAAAGACCTAGCATGGTCACACTGTGGAGGAAAAAGAGAAGACACAATTCTGCATAAAACAAAATAATGTTAAAGAGACTATTTATTAGCCATAAGTAAACTTTTTTGTTTGATTTTTGACTTTTCTTTTTTATAAAGGGACGCATGCTAAAACACAGGTTGTACAAAATTATCTATTTATGGATACAGAAGACTTGTTATTGTACTTTAATTGATCACTTTTTGAGCACTTTAAGAGAGAAGGTGCAACATGCATAAAAAGTCTTGCAAAGTCTTGCTCTTGACAGTCATCTTTATAGCTATTGGAGTGGGGCAAGGTGGGCAAAAAACTTGATCTAAACAGAGCTCTGCCTCTGTTGAGGCACACAATAAGGCAGCTTTCCATTCATACCTGTTTCAAGACAGAGACTGAATGTTCTTTGCAACCACTAACCTATGCAACAATTGTTTAGGGAAAATATATAGTAAAATCTGCTCTAAAAATGTTTCCCTCATCAGAACTGCCACCAGAGCCGTTATTAATGGTATGCAAACTAGGAAAAGGCTGGAATGGGCTCCACACATTTATGACTTCTGAAGGATGAGATTGTAGGAATTGCAGGTCACTGGAGAACTGCAGGTTGAATGTTCTATAATGCAGCCACGGGCTCCTGACCCCAACACTACAAGGGACAGCCATGTCTGTCATCCCTTTTTTTTTTTTTTTCCTCCATTTCCTTTTAATAGACTATTACACCTATGGCTACTGTCAGCTACCAATGCCTGTAGTAAAAACCGGTGTGGGGGCAGTTGACCCTAGGATTAATGCAGTACTGCACTAGGAACAGTTGTTGGTGACTGACAGGGTTCAATGAAATAATAGTATGTAATAATATGAATAAGAAAGAAACATAATTAAAGGCCAGCTTCCAATGCGCTGCAATTACTAACCACTATTACAAGCGTTATGTTTTTTCTGAAGGTGGGTGTACTAGAGGTTGTTGGAATGTATTAGAGTTCATGGTGTAGTCCAGTTGATGCAAAGGTTGACTCATGGCAAAGATGTCGGACTCAACAGCACTTGGAGGTCTGAGAATGGAATATCCCCAACCTATGACTTGTAAAACTCAACCGTTAAGAGGGTTTAATGAGTACCATAGGTTGATAATAATAGGTTGTAGGTTGCCTAAGTCTTTATTTTGCTAAGAACAGTAATAATACTTAATTGATAAAATGTGTTGGTCAATGGCAAGCTCTTGGAGGCTTATAGTTTGGTAGACCAACTGTTAACCAGTTCCTGAGAAGAAAGATATTGTTTTCCTCATTCCAACTTGCAGCTCAGGATGACATTTCACATACATTGGGCAGCAGACACAACAGGTTACCATTTATTACCAGCAGATAAGAGCAGAGATACAGCTGCAGGAAACTAACAATGTTGTGTTCTAATGAACAAAGATACTTGTTTGAGCCATAGCTTAGTGGAATGTCTGCTTCTTACAATGACTTCATCCAGCCTTTGATGATGAAAGGCTAATTGACCAAGATGTAAAACCAAGGCCTAAAGCAGATGCTTGCAAGGTCTCCTGTAGCCTCATCTGCAGCCCACAGGGTTAACTCAAGACAGTCCTTCTCTGGCAGGGCTTATTAGAGTCCTGCTTGTGTCAGCACAGATGCTTAGATGAGGTTTCCACTGCCTATACCCCCTGTTTTACTGCATAGAATAAGGCAGTATAGGAATTGCAAGAGACAAAATGTGTTAGGTTCTTATTTAATAAGCTAGTCGCTGTGGGTTTTTTCCCCAGAACGCAGGTCAGAAGCTTTTTTGTTGGATGTTGTTTGGAAGCTGGAGAGTGAGGCTTAGCTCTCCATTTCTAAAGATTCTAAAGAAATATTAGAAGCTTAAAGTTCATTGTTCCATGATCAGTTCATATTTAATTTAAGGCTAGGACATGCACTTGTTTTGAGCACTGGATACTGACATGTGGAGCCACAATGATCTATTGGAGATAAGCTTGTTGCCTTCACAGTATTATTTGGTGGTCACCAAAGTTATTTGGCAAAGCCTGATAAGATATAGTCAGCTTCCAGAATGGCTAGGTAATGATACCAAGGGAGCTGCAATGTTTTGGGGGAGCATTGTCAGGCAAGGAAAAAGACAAATTTACTCAGTTTGGCCAATCTTACTATGTAGCCCTCAGTGACCATGTGCCTTTCCTGCAGTGTCCCCTCACTCATTACTTAATGGCATGCTTTCTCCACAAAAACTTAGGTGAGACTAACGTTGCAGCCATGGGACACTTTAGGGGCCATTTGTGAGCAGGAAAAATGTCTGCAGGTCTTTGTGCCACATTATAGCACAGTAAGTCCTCCAAGATGAATATAGTGATGCATTCATATTGGGAACATGCATGGGGAGGCAAGTACTGTAGGTGTTCCCTCTCCCACCCACTACCCATCCCCACACTCTTGCACCTCTTAGTGCTCCTTTACTTCTTTTGTATTTTTGAGGTGTTAATTCCATTACGAAATCTCCTATCACACCCTATGATATGGCTGGTTTCCTTTGGGCATGGAAATGATTCTGTGATCATCCACCACTGTTGTCTTCCGTGGACGTCCAGGTCTTTTTGCATTGCTGAGTTCACCAGTGCTTTCTTTCTTTCTTTCTTTCTCCGGATGTACCAAACTGTCGATTTTGCCACTGCTAATTTTATAGCAAATTCTCGGATGGGTTTTTTCTGTTTTTGCAGCTTAAGGATGGCTAGTTACACCTGCCTGGAGAGCTCTTTGACCGGATGTTGTCTGTTCACAGCACAACACAGCACAACACAGCACAACACACACACACACACCCACACACCCACCCACACACCCACCCACACACCCACACCCCCGGGCTTTGAGCTGCTTAATTGATAATAAACACCTGCCCATGAAATAGCCTTTGAGTCAATTGTCCAATTACTTTTGAACCCCTGGTCCAATTACTTTTGAGCCCCTAAAATCAAGTGATTGTGTAAAAAAAAAAAGCTTTAGTTCCTCACATTTTTATGCAATCTTTTTGTTCAACCCACTGAATTAAAGCTGAAAGTCTGCAGTTCAACTACATCTGAGTTATTTCATTTAAAATTCATTGTGGTAATGTACAGAACCAAAATTAGAAAAAAAAGTTGTCTGTCCACTGTCATTAATGCTTAATGGAAGCAAAACCAGCCTATTGGGTTTTTTTAATGTTTACATGATTTTCTAGTAGATTTAAGGTATGAAGATCCAAATTACACAAAGATCTGTTATACGGAAAGCCCCAGGTCACAAGCATTGTGGATGAAAGGTCCCATACATGTACTATAAAATAAATTAATTTAGTGAAAAAGCTACAACTTGTGATATTGCTCTGCCAAGAAAATGATTTTAGAGAGCAGAGAAAAGACGTGATGTTTTTCTGGTCAGTTCTAAGCTGAGCAGCATCAGAAAAACTTCCTTTCTACTTTTTATTGGCACATCCAAATAGCAGAAATGAATAGCAGACATAAATAATATAAATGGTAAAACTGCTCAGAAGAGCAATTTATTTGCTTTACATTTCCTTAAAGTCAGGACTGATAAGGTTGCCTTTAAGATGTTGTTTTGTATGTGGTACAGTGTGCTCATGCAGCATAGCTTCCTATGTAATGAGCTGATATATAGCCATATATAGCGGAGGAGCACAATCATGAAATCTATGGAATAAGCTCTTGTACACAATGGTCACATTAAGGATTTTCTAAATAAAACTGTTAAAAAAAATGTTATTTTTCTAAGGCTCCAAAAAGGCTTTTTACACTGATTAGCGTTAATTCAAACAATTCTTGTGGTGATTCCTTGGGTGCTCCGCCTCTGGCATCCCTTATACATTCGATTTATAGTAGCAGTTGGAAACACTCATTTTTCTAAGGCCATAGACAAACTTAACAACAATGTTATTTTTCTAAGGCCATAGACAAACTTTCCGATGCCAGTCAGGTTTATAGTAAATGAGTTATTCGAATAAGAAGAAAACTCATTTCACCAGAGTATGCGGTTGAGTGGAACTGTACTTGCCTAGCGTACAGTGCTAAAATAACACGGTTTTGCCTATGTACCAGACATGTTGTTCCACTTAGTAGCATAGGCTTTTTCAGCGGTGCATAGCTTCACAGCTCTGCTCTTTTTTTCCTTTACTTCGCTCAGCCATCTCCACAAAAGCCGCACAGTGCCAAATAGACTACCTAAGATGTAAATATTTATGAAAGCATTTAAATCGCCTACCTACAAGATGCTAGCAGCCACTCAGCATACAGCAGTCACCTACCTACAAAGCTCCAGCTCGCCTCTATTGCTTACAGTGTCTAAGTTCTAAGCAGTAACCTAGAACTGCCTGAAGATTCTATTACATTGTATTGCACGTTACCTACCTGTGTTCATTGCATTTTATCTACCTGACATTATATCCCAGGAATGTTGATGGGGTTCTTTCAAGCTACATGTACCTAAGTAATCCCCACCTGAGGTATTCAGTTCAGCTAATAAGACAGAGATATTACTTACACCATTTGGGTAACCCAAATCTAGCAGTACAGAGCCTGAGGTCTGTGTAAGGTATGAGACTTAAGTGTCAATCATCTGAACCCATGCAGTGCCTTATTCCCAACTGCTAGCAAAGGGAGCCTGTTGGGCAACAGTAAAGAAGACGTAATGATGACCTTGGTATTGTAATGAACTGAAAAAAACCTTTTGTTGACATTTTCTTTTGTGCTGTTTGTGTATTCTGCTCAGTGGATGATACAGCCGATAGTGAAGACAAGTGAATGTTTCATGGAAGCCATGTTTCATTTGTTTGGTACCCGAACCCCAGAGCCAAATGCTAATGACCTGAACCAATCAGATGCCCGTGTAACATGACCATTCCTGATCTCTCTCTCTCTCTCTCTCTCTCTCTCTAGAATCCTTTCACTGCACAAGGTTAATGCTGGTCAAAGAATGGGTTAAAAACAATAGTATAAGCTGTTAGTGTATAGATCCTGGGGAATATCTGCTGCTTATTTTCTTCTTATAATTTGTAGATGGACAAAAAAAAAAGCAACAAATAAAATGTTTGTTTTTTTTTGGTTTTTATTCGTTTTTAAAAATGCTACAGCTGTCATTTTATAATGTATATAAAATTCTATGTATATGTATAAAATGTATATGGATTGATATATCGCAAGCAATCTGCATCTTGTCTTTCTTTTTGGTTTGGCTTGACACACCTATAAAGTTGAGTGTGATTGTGTGTCCTGCTTGTAAAATGTTTTTGTGTGCCAAATGGGGCAGCAGTCAGGGTAATCTAATCATACCGGGATGCGCAGAACAAGTCACCGTGACCTCTTTGCAGATAAGGGACGTTCCACAGGATTCACATGAAATAAAACATGATGGAAATTGGTGAGAAAATTACATGATTATGAAGAGGTAGAGATATTCAGTGAACATGTACCTTGTATTGTGTGTGTGTGAGATAGCACCAATCGAACTTCAATTTAGCATTTGTAATGCTTTACCAGTCATTGTCCCGTTTCTCATCTTCCTATTCTGTCATTTAATAATTCAAAAGGACATTACTTAAAAGTAAAACTACTATAGAAAAACCTAAATTTTACATTTCCTGATTTTGATCTTTTTCTCACTATATGACTTTATTCGTGGGCCTACCTATACAGTATATAAAGCATAATGCATTTCTTTGATTTTATATTTTCCTGGATTTTGCATTATTTTTCTGGTCCCCTGAAAAAACCTAAAATGAGGTTTCTATTGTTATATATCCAGAATGCTTGGGGCCTGGGTTTTCAAGATAAGGGATCATTTTGTATTTTGGAACACCCTGCCTTAAGTCTGATAAGAAATCATTAAAATATTAAATAAACCCAATAGGATTGTTTTGCCACCAATATGGATTTATGCAGCTTAGTTGCCCTCAAGTACAAGGTACTGTTTTATTATTACAGAGAAAAAGGAAAACATTTTTAAAAATGAAAATGGTTTGCTTAAAATGGACTCTATGGGAGATGGCCTTTTTGTAAATCAAAGATTTCTGAATAAGGGGTTTCTGGATAAGGGATCCATACCTGCACAAATACATTTCAGTTTTCATGGGATACTGTTTATATATAATTCACCCCTGCCAACTGTGCCAGGCCACTTTCATATAAATCTAGTAATCTTTTAAGATCATTTACTCTACATGATGGAGGCCACAAGTCCATTAGACCTTTTGATGAGGTCCTTTCCTTGCCAGTAGAACCTGTGTGGCATTTCCAATTCCAGGTATGTATCAAATGCCAGTATGTAGATAGATAGATAGGTCTAGATAGGTTAAATACAGAAAACAGTGTATTTCTCTAACACTGATCAAGTCAAATGATAGGCACTGGTAAGTATTTGGCTTAAGGAAGAAGAAGAATCAGCTTGGTGTCATTTACAACATTAGAAAAGGCAAGTTAAATGCTGGAGATATTTGTAATTTTTAGGTTTTTCAAACATAGCAGATAAACTGGTACTTGTATTTGTGCAACAGCTTGACTTGTATCCAATGCCTATCCTTGCCATAGCAGGGGGTGAGGAAAAAAAAGGGTTTCTGTTGCATGTGAATTAGAAGATACACACCATCATAGTCGCACCAAGGTGCTGAAAGGTATGTGGGCATAACACAAGCCAGAAAAGGAGAGCTGAAGACAAGTCTCTGTACCTGCTCCATATGACTGCAAGAGCAGAGGGTCTGTGTGTAGGAGGGAGCAACTGAAATATAATGTACATCTTCCAGCCAAACTATCAGCTATTTTTTCTCAGCTGTGTAATGGGCTAACAAGTATGATGCAAGTATGATGAGACATTTCCTGATACAGAGCAGAGAACAGATACGACTTTTTACAACTAAACTATAAGATGCTCCTATATGAAAAGTGATCATTTAGTTGGGCTCACAGAAACCAAAGAGAAGGTACAATATTCACATAGTTCCTAATGGACTCGCACAGCATTGCAATATAAAACCATTCTAACTGCCCCTTGTACTGTATATCCCTACGAATATCAGAACTGTTAATATAGAAGAGCAGATTATTTTCAGTCTCATTTCAGCAACCAAGGTGTTGGAACCGAGGAAACAGTCTTGGGACATGGATAAATAGGTGCATTAAAGTGGAACCTCTAAAGGGTGAATTTCAGCTTGACAAAAATAAAGTTCCAGGCCCACAATAATAGGAAAACAGATGAAAGTTTTATTATAGATAATGTAGAACTTTTAGATAAATAGCCAAACAAGCTGTCCATTACATACCTTCAGTGCTACCGAGCACCCTTACTGGGTGGGATGTGGTACTAGTACATGGTCCTTTAAATAATCATAACCTGGCCTCTCAGGCCCAACTTCTTTCCATGATTGATAGTTAATATGGTGCTTTTTAGTGGAGAGCAGCTTTTCCACTGTGAATTCTCATTATTAAGAGCTTAAAACGTATACTGGCCTATTAGAATAGGATAATTTCCATCAGCTTATCCTTATTTCCACTGTGCTTCTATACACAGTACAAACATACAGTATACCATTTGGCGCTGTATATTTAATTGCTGTGTTGGGTTCTGTTATGAGTAGAAGAACAGTAGATCCAGTGTGGTCTAGATTTTTACACATACTAACAATCACATTTATAGGAACATATCTCTTTAAGAGCTGAGAGGTATAAGCCCATGATAATTTCCTATCTTTACCTCCCTGTGCAAGTGTGAGAGAGGTTCATGCTCTGGAAATAACAAATGTCAGTAGAAAATGCCTGCAGTCCTGCACTCCCTTCTTTAGCAGGGTGATGTTTCAAGACATCAGGAAACACAACACAAAGCAAACTGGAATGTTTGTATCTGCTACCACACTGCCCGGCAACACCCCAAACTGAGCACTAACTCCCCTTTAATGAGTCAAGTTGACAACAGATGGTGTATTTTTAATTTCTATAGACACTTGCGCAAGCACCAATGGTGCCATACTTTACAGAACATTAAACAAACTACTAGACCAAAACGAACCTGGGATAACCTTGGCAGCACACACATGTGAGCCTCTGAGCAGCTGAAGGCAGAGAGTTATTTAAGCAAATCATTTAGGCTTAATATTAAACTGTAGGAACAGCGGAAATCAAAGTGAAGTTCCCTAAAAAAATGGGGATATTTACTTGAATCAAAAATAGGTAAATATATCAACTGATGTTGATCTTAGATAATGGTAAATGTTGATTTTTTTCTATATAAACCATCATATATCCTTAGTATGTAATAAAGTTATGTCATAGTGCTAATTATTAGTATAAGTAAGCCTAAGAAATACTGTAGCTGCAATGTTGCTCAGGATACTTTTTAAATTATTTAATTTTTTTGTGAGTTTTAAAGTTAAGCATTTGTTAACTGCCGTATAATGAATTTTGTAACAACAGTACCACCTGCAGATCAGTTCCTTGTAGGATTGGAGAGATAGAGGAGCAATATGTTTAGAAGGTAAACAGAGAAATGGTCTGATGTTGCTCTGCTCAGGAAAGAGATCAGAAACCTCAGAAGCCAGTAACCATCTTTTCCTGACCAGAGAAACATCAGAACAGTTTTCTGTTTAACTTATGAACGTTACACTATTGTTTTTCTACTTTGCTACAACTGAACTAAAAGCCCTTATAAATACTGGAACAAGTACTTTTTCTCTGTAATAATAAAAGAGTACCTTGTACTTGATCCCAGCTAAGATATAATTAATCCTTATTGGAGCTAAAATATTCATATTGGGTTAATTTAATATTTTGAAAAACAATTTTGAAACAAATTTCCTTTTCCCAGGGCAGCCCGTCCTGTCAGTGCAGACGTATGGGGTTAAACCTGGATATCTCCGGAGGCAGGACAAAAGAAAAAACTTTAAGCCTTTAGGTTCCGCCTTCTCCCTTAATTAACCAGCTCTGGCCTTGCCACTTCAGTTTTTTTCTTTTGTCCTGAGTAGGAGGTAGGACCAGGGGTTATTCCCCTTGTAATTAATTAGAGTAGTTAGCTCTTTTAGTTTTATTTTTCAGGGAATGTGCGGAGCCATTCCCTAGGGGTCTGGGCAGGGCTCTCCCTCCTTGCCAGCAGTGACTGCCAAGTGGAGAAGTCTGAAAACATTTCTTTTTTGGGATATTAAAATTACCAGTTGGTAATTCGCCCAGACAGACAGGCCCAGGAGGCACAAAGAATTCTATGGCCAGACATTGGTTACTGCCAGGTGGAAGGCTACACATTTCCAGCAGTTTGGATTTCCACTGCAGTGCGTGTATACACAGGTTTCCCCCTACTGAAGAATTAGGGGAAGGTTGCCACAGGAGGATTCACCTCGCACGGAGTAGGTATGAGGCAAGGGGCTATACAAGCCAGAGCCCGCCCCCCAGTTCTGTCGTGACCCTGCCTATTATTCCGGGCAGCCCGCCCCGCAGGAGGAGGTAAGTGCGAGTTACTTACGAACCGCTGGAGAGCGGTGCTGTCATGTAGCGGCGTTCCCTCGCAGTGAGTGCGGAAGTCACGCTGACGTCTGACGCTGTGACGTCAGCTCTCGCGTGAATTGGAGGCGCATCCTAGCTGGGACGCGGTTGGAGGCCTAGGCGCAAAGAGAAGCGCTACGCTGTTGCGGGGGAGGCAGAGGTTATCTGCGGTGCAGGGGTGAGTGTTTAACACCCATTATGTCGGTTCCAAGTCTGCCCGACACGTTGCTTGATCTTATTAAGGATATGCCGCAAGGGGACAAGGCAGAGGCAAAATTGAGGAAGTGCAAAGCTAAATCTAAGCGCACAAGGTTGTCTCTTAAGGGCATCCATTCCCCACCAGAAGTAATTGATCAGAGAGGTGCAAGTTTAAAAGGGAATTCGGATACAGAGGTCGTGCCTTTCATGCTGCCTGAGTCAAATCCCTTATTATCCCAGGAGGCTTGTCCTTTAGCACAACATTCACCAGTAGGGCAGTCTGCTGAGGAGGATACAATTAATGCAGGAAATTCATCTTCACAGCAGCAACAATTTTCGGAACTTATTAAATGGGTCAAAACAGCTGTTCATCAGTCACTTCAGCAGCAAACAGTGCAGAAAAGGAGGCATAGATCCCCTTCTTTTTTATCTCCTAGTTCTGACCAATCCAGAAGCTCTGACCAGTCACAGGATTCTTCAGAATATTATTCCTCAGATTCTGATTCAGAAGGGCCAGTTTTTGTCCAGCAGGAGCAGGTTAAACGCCTTTTAAGAGATATGCTGCAGACTCTAGAGATAAAAGACACAACAACAGCCACTTCTAAGGCAGATAGAGTGTTAGGTTTGCAACCAAAAAAGCATAAGTGTTTTCCGGTGTTTAGATCTATTACTCAAACTATTGATTCTGAGTGGAATCATCCAGAAAAAAGAGTGAACATTAGTAAAAGATTCTTTACTAAATACCCTATTCCTGAAGAGTACAAATCTAAGTGAGATAAACCACCAAGGGTGGATTCGTCGATTTCTAGATTATCCAAGTTTACAACACTTCCTACAGAGGATGCCATGGCATTCAGAGATCCTATGGATAAACGTATGGAGAATGCACTAAAAAGAGGTTGTGCAAGCACAACGGCAATTTTCAGACCAGCTACCGCAGCATCAGGTCTGGCACGTACTGCTAAGTTCTGGACACAAGAATTGTTACAACACTATGCACAAGATTCGTTTCTTACAGCTGAACTTAACCGAGTGGCCACAGCTTTTGACTTTCTAGGTGAAACAGCAATGGAGATCATAAGATTAGCAGCAAGATCGTCAGCGAATGCAGTGGCTGCTAGGAGAGCTTTGTGGCTTAGGCATTGGTCAGGAGACAATGCGTCAAAGGGGCGATTAGTGTCATTGCCTTTTTCAGGGGAGCATCTTTTTGGACCTGAATTGAAACAAATTATTTCAGAGGTAACAGGTGGAAAAAGTTATTTTTTACCACAAGGACGGAAGAACCGTACAGATCAGTATCGAAGACAGTCAAACCGATCTTGGGGATCTTCGTCTAGATCCTTTCGTCCATTCAGACGTAACTCATATAACCAATCTAGTTCATCAAACTACGCGGCACGTAAGAGAACAACCTGGCCCAGCCAGAACAAGCAAATTAGAAAACCAAACGTGCTCAAGACCTCAGATGCATGAAGGTCACCAAGCACCGGGTGGAATCGAAGCAGTTGGCGGGAGACTTCTAAGTTTCTACCCAGTGTGGGAAGAGCTCGTTCACGACGAGTGGGCACTAGAAATAGTAAGAAGTGGTTACAAAATTCCTTTCGAATCCCTTCCTCCTCGAAGAGTGTTTGTTCCTTCTTCTCTACCACGCAATCCAGTAAAAAGGAAAGGCTTGCTAAACTGCATCTCAAACATGCTGGAAGCAAAAGTCATTGTAGAAGTTCCTCACCAATTCAGGTTCAGAGGTTTTTATTCAAATTTATTTTTGGTAGAAAAGAAGGGAGGGAGTTACAGGCCTG
This sequence comes from Xenopus laevis, assembly GCF_017654675.1. NCBI lineage: Eukaryota > Metazoa > Chordata > Amphibia > Anura > Pipidae > Xenopus > Xenopus laevis. The sequence continues at coordinate 46,919,898 of NC_054386.1, forward strand.
TCCTGAATCTCAAGCCTTTAAATGTTCATATAAAAAAGCAAAAATTCAGAATGGAGACGCTAAGATCAGTGATCAATGCCATGGAGCCTCAATATTATATGACAACCATCGACCTGCAGGAGGCGTACTTGCACATACCGATACATCTGGGTCATCAGAAGTACCTGCGGTTTGCTGTGGGTCAGAATCACTTCCCGTTCAGGGCCCTTCCTTTCGGATTGACCACAGCACCTCGGGTGTTTACGAAAGTATTGGCTCCAGTAATAGCCATTTTAAGAATGGAAGGGATAAAAGCAACTCCATACCTAGACGACATCCTCATTATGTCTCCCACGGCGGAATTGGCAGAGGAACAGACGCGCCAAACGCTCAGTACACTCCGTCACTTTGGGTGGCTGATCAATGCCAAGAAGAGCAGCTTGTTACCAAGGCAATCAATCAAGTTTCTAGGAATGCAGTTCGATTCCAGGACAAGGTTGGTGGCACTGCCAAACGACAAAGTAACAGGGTTACAAGCAGCGACACTAAGGTTTCTGCGAATGATGCAGCCCACAGCAGAAGACTTCTTAAGGCTGTTAGGGTTGATGGTGTCGACTCTGGAGACAATTCCTTATTCACGTTTTCACCTAAGGCCGCTTCAAAGGCATTTTCTGGCTCATTGGAACAGGGATCACAAAGACTTGTCTCAGAACATTCCACTCTCAAATGGTCTAAGGGAAGAACTGAGTTGGTGGACAGAGGAGAGAAATGTTGCAAGAGGCTGTCTGTGGTCACTGCCACCTTGGATAGTAATCAGCACGGACGCCAGCTTATCGGGCTGGGGGGCAGCAATGAACGACAAGACATGTCAGGGAGAGTGGCTGCAGAAAGAATCCCGGCTGCACATAAATGTGCTAGAGTTGAGAGCAGTTTACAAAGCACTGAGAGTTTGGTCACACCAGCTAAAAAATTGTCCAATAAGAATACAATCCGACAATGCGACTGCAGTGGCATATATCAATCACCAAGGAGGCACAAGAAGTCAGGCAGCGATGAACGAGGTATCCAAGATATTTTGGTGGGCAGAAAACCAGGGCTCAATCTTGTCAGCAATATACATCCCAGGTGTGGAAAATTGGGAGGCCGATTATCTCAGCAGAAACAAGATCGATCAGGCCGAGTGGGCTCTCCATCCAGAGGTGTTCCAGCTCCTGATACAGAAATTCGGAAAGCCAGAGATAGATCTCATGGCATCACACAGAAATAGGGATGTAGCGAACGTCGGAAAAAAAGTTCGCGAACATATTCGCGAACTTGCGCAAAAATGCGAGCGGTTCGCGAACGGTTCGCGAACCCCATAGACTTCAATGGGAAGGCGAACTTTAACATCTAGAAAAGACATTTCTGGCCAGAAAAATGATTTTAAAGTTGTTTAAAGGGTGCAACGACCTGGACAGTGGCATGCCAGAGGGGGATCAAGGGCAAAAATGTATCTGAAAAATCTGCCTGTGTGTGCTTGGAAGAGATAGTGTAGGGGGAGAGCTGTTAGTGATTTCAGGGACAGATGATAGTAAGTTTGCTGGCTAGTAATCTGCTTGATACTGCTCTGTATTGGAGGGACAGAAGTCTGCAGGGATTTGAGGGACATTTTAGCTTAGGTAGCTTTGCTGGCTAGTAATCTACTGTTCTCTTTAAACAACTGCCATACGTTGACCTTGTAGGCATTGTTTGCCCAGTTTTTTTGGACGCAGCCACTGAAGCACAGTTGCCATAAAAAATATGCCATATAAATGCTGAAAATAGTAATTTTTCGCCATACGTTGACCTTGTAGACATTGTTTGCCCAGTTTTTTTGGTTGCAGCCACTGAAGCACAGTTGCCAGAAAAAATATGCCATATAAATGCTGAAAATAGTCATTTTTTGCCATACGTTGACCTTGTAGGCATTGTTTGCCCAGTTTTTTTGGTCGCAGCCACTGAAGCACAGTTGCCAGAAAAAATATGCCATATAAATGCTGAAAATAGTAATTTTTTGCCATATACGTTGAGTCAACGTATGGCAAAAAATGACTATTTTCAGCATTTATATGGCATATTTTTTCTGGCCTCTGTGCTTCAGTGGCTGCGGCCAAAAAAACTGGGCAAACAATGCCTACAAGGTCAACGTCGTTGACCTTGTAGGCATTGTTTGCCCAGTTTTTTTGGCCGCAGCCACTGAAGCACAGAGGCCAGAAAAAATATGCCATATAAATGCTGAAAATAGTCATTTTTTGGTCGCAGCCACTGAAGCACAGTTGCCAGAAAAATTATGCCATATAAATGCTGAAAATATGCATTTTTTTGGTTGCAGCCACTGAAGCACAGAGGCCAGAAAAATTATGCCATATAAATGCTGAAAATATAAATTTTTTTGGTTGCAGCCACTGAAGCACAGAGGCCAGAAAAAATTATGCCATATAAATGCTGAAAATATGCATTTTTTTGGTCGCAGCCACTGAAGCACAGTTGCCAGAAAAATTATGCCATATAAATGCTGAAAATATGCATTTTTTTGGTTGCAGCCACTGAAGCACAGAGGCCAGAAAAATTATGCCATATAAATGCTGAAATATAAATTTTTTTGGTTGCAGCCACTGAAGCACAGAGGCCAGAAAAATTATGCCATATAAATGCAGAAAATATGCATTTTTTTGGTCGCAGCCACTGAAGCACAGTTGCCAGAAAAATTATGCCATATAAATGCTGAAAATATAAATTTTTTTGGTTGCAGCCACTGAAGCACAGAGGCCAGAAAAATTATGCCATAAAATGCTGAAAATATGCAATAGTATGACTGTTTATGTTGATACCGTTATGCCTTGCATGTTTTCCAAGTTTCTCCTATCCAGGGCTTTGGTACGCAAACTGAAGTGGCAAGGCCAGAGCTGGTTAATTAAGGGAGAAGGCGGAACCTAAAGGCTTAAAGTTTTTTCTTTTGTCCTGCCTCCGGAGATATCCAGGTTTAACCCCATACGTCTGCACTGACAGTACGGGCCCGGGAGAAAAGGATTTACCGGTAAGAAAATCCTGTTTTTCACTGCTACTAAAAAATGCCTTACCCTTTAAACAAAACAGGGATTGTTTGTCCATATATTGCAATATATTTAAGCTGGCCAACTATGAAAATTGAGCAAAGGACTGACCAGATATGGGATGACTTTGACGTAGTTGGCCAGCTTAAATATATTGCAATATATGGACAATATATATGTTTTGTTTAAAGGGTAAGGCATTTTTTAACTAGCAGTATGCACAAAATGTCTGTGTCTTAAATATATTGATAATGGGTTGAGTGCAGAGGACTCTTGTATTTGTCATGAAAACTTTACACACTGTATAAAAAAGAAGAAATTGCAAAAAAAAAAAAAGTATAAATGTTTGTTGCCAAAAAGCAAGCATTAACCCTTTAAGTGCAGAATTTCACATTTTGGTTATGCGAAATGCCAGCCGTTTTTAAGCATTTTGTGCTCTCTCACTTTAGGGGCATTTTCTGAGGGGAAACCTATAGTTTACCTAGGAAAACTATACATTGTGTTTTTCGGTAGAAACTGAGCTTTCTAAATCTGCCTGAGTTTTCATGTATTTCCACCTGTGCAAAAAAATTTATAGTGCTAAATACCAAAAAAAAATGAAAAATTACCATAAATTAAAATTTATACCAGAAAAATATTTCATTTTACAGATGAAAATCCAACTGATTTGTAAAGCCTTATGTCTCTCGAACGTGCCAATACCAGATATGTATAGTTTTAGGGAGATTTAGGACTTCTGTACAGCAAAAACTCCCGGCAGTATATTACTGAATTTTGAAAGCACTAAGGCAGAAAACGGCATGCTTTAGATTCCAAGGCAAAAAATCCTGAAACCGTAGGTTTACCCCAGAAAACCATACATTTTTGAAAAGTACACATTCTGCCGATTACAAAATGGGTAACTATGTCTCTCTACTCCCAACTACCAAACAGAAAAGCTTGTCTGAACATAGCGGTTTTTCAAAATAAAATTCAAAATTCTGAAAAATCATTTCAAAGGTTTTATTTTGCTGCTCCGCATATCCCAAACTATATTAGGTACCAAGAAAAAGCACCTGAAATATGATTGCCAGGGGTCCACTGAACAGTTTGATACCCATTATGCATAGGTTTACCAAAATATCTGGCATTTAGAGACACCAATATGAAGTTAGCACATCCAAATTGTTCAGGACTTTACTTCAGCTACTGAGAAATCAACACATTGACTGCATTTTTTGTGGGGTAAAAACACAGAAATATATGTTTACCCCCCAAACCCATATAATTTTGGAAAGTACACATTCTACAGAATCTAAAATGGGTACCCATGCCTTTCTGCTCCAAACTACTGAGTCGCAAGGCTTTCCCAAAATTGTCGGTTTTGGTGAAATATCTGAAAATTGGCTCAAAGCTTCAACTTCTCAGCACCATATCACCCATGTATCGTTACGCACCAAGAAAAAACACCCTAAATATGATTGCTGGGATTCCTCCAAACAATTTGGTGGCCATTGTTCATAGGTTTACCAAAGTATCTGGCAGTTAGAGGCCTCAAAATGAAGTTAGCGCATACAAATAGTCCTGTGGGTAACTTCATCTAATGAGAAATCAACACATTGACTGCATTTTTGTGGGGTAAAAACACAGAAATATATGTTTACCCCCCAAACCCATATATTTATGGAAAGTACACATTCTACTGAATCTAAAATGGGTACCCATACCTTTCTGCTCCAAACTACTGAGTCGCAAGGCTTTCCCAAAATTGTCGGTTTTGGTCAAATATCTGAAAATTGCCTCAAACCTTCAACTTCCCAGCACCATATCACCCATGTATCATTACGTATCACAAAAAAGCACCCAAATTGTGATTGCCAGGGGTCCTCCAAACAGTTTGGTGCCCACTGTGCATAGGTTTACCAAAGTATCTGGCATTTAGAGGCCCCAAAATGAAGTTAGCGCATACAAACAGTCCAGTGGGTAACTTCAGCTATTGAAAAATCAACACACAGGAGAAAGCCCTCTGTTTAGTGCTGAATTAAGCATTGAAATTCCTGTTTGAGACAGGATTTTTTTGTTATCACTTGGTGTGTGAATGTGTTGTCCACTTGGTGGGTGCAATTTGGGAAGTTTTGAGTTGATTTTCTTTACTAAAAATCGATTTTTCTTTTGACCCTGAAGGTGAGTGATTCCTAGCCCAGTTCCCTTCACTTGCTCTGGGCTACAAACACACTGTTAGATCCCCTACCCCTCCCCCGCACCTGGGTGTCAGTTTCATTTGCATTTTTCTGTTGTTTCAGCACAAATTGTTTAATTTTTGTACAGATTGAGTGGGTATTTTGATTTTGCACTGAGTTCTGTGAGGAGAGAAAGCTACAGGGAGAAGGATTTAATATATATATAAGTATAAATATAAAATCTTTTCCAGCAGCAGCAGTGCAGCTCCCAGGCGCCTGCTCACATTAATCCTCTCCCTGCCACAGCTTCTCAACTTAAAACTTACTTTTTTGTTAATCAATAGTATAAAGCTTTCTTTTTGTGTGGTGTTGTGTAAAATAATGGGAGGGAATAAAAGGAAAGTTATAAAAAAACATCTCTTGGTTCTAAAGCAAAAGGACCTGAAAAACCCAGCTGTAGCTCTGCAAGGAAACACCAGTCAGAGCCCATGTCAAAAAGCCCCATTGCCTCTACTTCTGCTGCTGCAGCTAATGTGACCCCTGCTAAAACATTTGCACATGCGGTAGCTACTGGCAGCAACCCAAGCCAAGTCACTGCTGGGGTAGAGAAGCTTACAAGGAAGCATGGGGTCAGATGCCTAATGTCAAGCACTCATGGCATAGAGGCTTATATAAAGGCTGCAGCTGAAGTGGTGGGCCACTCTGCAGTAGTGGCAGCAAGTAAAATGTATGTGAAAGCCATAATCTTTGCCCGTACGCTAACTGCAGTGCATGCTCTGGTACAGAGGGGTATCACAGTGGGAGGGAGTTATGTCCCTGTAGAACCCCTAGAAGGATTGGGCACAAGGGTGGTTTTATCTAATGTGCCCCCCTTCCTGCAAGACCACTTATTGTACCCCCACCTGCAAGCCCTTGGGGAGTTAAAATCAAATATGTCTAGAATTCCCCTGGGATGTAAGGAGAGCAGACTGAGGCACGTCCTTTCCTTTAAAAGGCAGGTGCAACTACTTTTACCTCGGGGGCAAGACACTATTCAGGGGTCTTTCGGGGTTCCATTTGAAGGGGTGCTGTATAAAAATTTTTACAGCACAGAGGAAGTGAGGTGCTTCATTTGCAAGAACCTGGGGCACACTCGCCAGAGTTGCCCCAAAGGGCAAATTAAGACCACAGCCCCTGTTCCTGCTCCCATTGCCTCAAATAAAACATCTTATCCTGCTGGGACTATTTCAGCAGGGTCCTCAAAGGGGTTATCTCCTTCACTAAAGAACCTCAAGGTGGCTGTTACACAACCCACCTCTACAACATCCAAACCTCCTCCTTCACTGAAGACATCTAAGGCTGCAGCATGTCTTACAATTGCGGCAAAAGAGAAGGGGGGAAAACATGTCAAAGCTTCCCCCAGGGTCACAGTTGTTCCTACCACAAAAAAGTGTACCCCTGTTATGGGCACCCCTGAAGGTGTGGGGGTACCCATGATTGCAACACCTGTTGGGGTTGGGGCAGATACTGTAGTGGCCTTTCCTCTTCAGATGCCAAGAAAAAGAGGAAATTTAAATCAAACTGGCTGGTACCTGAGGAATGGGCATCAGTGGTTAATGATGGGGCACCCCCATCCAAGGGTAAAAAGGGCAGCAAAACTTCTGCTCCTCATGTGGTGACATTGTCTGGGCCAGCTGTTGGTCACGATCAACCGGTGTCAGACCATGCACTCTTGCCTCCAGACCAGGTGGGGAATAATGAGGTTAATGGTCTGCATGGCCTTGAACATGGCAGTGTTGGTTTCCCCACAGAGTCAGGGGTGCAGTATCTGCCTCAAAATCATTTGGAAGATCTTCCCTTGGAGTGTAAAGAGACACCTAATGAGACTCCTGCAGAGTGGGCAGTCAGTGTTCCTGAAGTGCTGAGATTTGGGAACTGCAACTAGCCTCAGTTTTTAGTGCCTCAGGGTATTTCACTCCAGGAGGGGGAGAATATTGGGCTAACCCCCATACAGGACCCTGCAGATAAAACTGCTGGGAAAGATGGTGAGGGTGGAGTTGTAAATACGGAGGAGGGTAGCCAGACAACCTCTACTGTTCATGCTAAAATCTCTCCTCCCTTGTCTTCAACTGACCCAAATGTTATTGCCATCCAGAAAGCACAGGAGGTAGTGGAGAGGGCAGAGGCTAACCATCGAGCCTCCAAAGCTCTACCTGTTGCTGGGGAGCTAATTAGTTCTGTTGCTCCTGTGTCAAACACTTCCAAATGTGTTTAAAGTGAAGTTGAGGGAACACCTGAGCCATTGCAGGGTCTCCAGAAAAGTGATTCTGATACTTTTCCTGTAACAACTTGTGGAGAGATTCTCAAAGCTCTAGTGGAGAGGGGAGATTATCAATCCCTTAGCCAGGAAGAGCTCATGGATGAGGGGAACATCGAAGAGGAGGTTGACATAGGACTGGCAAATCCTTCTACTCCAATCATCCCTGCTGAGGAACTAAAAAAGTTTCTTGAGAGCACCCTTGGTGTTAAATTAGAGAAGAAGATGAACATGGCTCTGGAGAAGTGGCATGATTTGCCTTTAGTTATCAATTCTGTGGACAATACATTAAGGTCATAAAAGAGGCCAAGAACTATGGAACAGCGGAATATCTCCGTATAATGAAGTTTCACAAAAAATGTTTGTCTCATCAGACCTTGATGAAGGTTAAAGCACTTCCTAAGACTCAGTAATGGCCTTGAGTATAAGCACACTTAATACTAATGGCTGTCGGAATCCTTTCCGAAAGTTTCAGGTACTCTCCTTTCTTCGTCAAGGAGGGTACTCTGTGAGTTTCCTCCAAGAGACCCACACCACTCCAGAGCTTGAAGCAAGCTGGAATCTGGAGTGGAAGGGAAGGGTCTTTTTTAATCACCTCACTTGGACATCATGCAGGGTGGTGACCCTTTTCTCAGATTCCTTCCAGCCAGAGGTCCTGAGTGCTACCTCTGTCATCCCTGGCCGTCTATTGCATCTTCGGGTCTGGGAGTCAGGTAGAACATATAATCTAATGAATGTGTATGCTCCTACTAACGGACCAGAGAGGGCACGGTTCTTTGAAAGTTTGTCAGCCTACATGGAGACAATTGACTCTTGATGAAGCCTTGATTAGTAGGGGGTGATTTTCAATTACACCCTTGGATGCTCGAGATCGCAACATGTACCCAAGAATAGAGACTCGTCTGAGTCCGTTTTGGCAGAAACTAATTGCTCATTTCTCCTTGGTTGATGTCTGGAGAGAACAGAACCCAGAGACGGTCTGCCTTTACCTATGTCAGGGTGAGAGATGGTCATGTTTCTCAATCCCGGATTGATAGGAATATCTATATCGAGGCCATCCTCATGTCACGAGCCCAGTCGAGCACCATTAGATTGGCAACCATTCTCAGACCACAATTGTGTATCCCTGAGAATGTCAATCGCACCATCTCTGCCAAAAACTGCTTACTGGCACTTTAACAACAGTTTATTAGAAGATGAGGGTTTTGCAAAGTCAGTCCGGGATACATGGAGAGGCTGGAGGGCCTTTCAGGATGAATTTGCCACATTGAACCAATGGTGGGATGTAGGCAGGGTTCACCTAAAGCTCTCGTGTCAAGAGTATACCAAAAGTGTGAGCGGGCAGCACAATGCAGAGATTGAGGCACTGAATTTGGAGGTGCTTGATCTTGAGCAAAGGCTATCAGGCTCTGAAGACCAAGCCCTTCAGTGGTGAATATCTAGAAAGGAAAGAAGCGCTGCGTAACATGGAACAACGACAGGCTCGTGGTGCCTTTGGTGCGAAAGCCGGATCCAGTTACTTTTGTGATATGGATCGTGGTTCGCGATTCTTCTATGCTCTGCGAGAAGAAGAAGGGGAACCGAAAACAAATCACATGCCTTTTTGCGGAGTATGGAACCCCCCTTGAGAGCCGCGGGTCCTTCTATCAAACCTTTTTCTCCAAGATCCCATCTCTCCAGATGCCTGTGAAGGAGCTATGGGATGGGCTTCCAGTGGTCAGTGAGAGGAAGAAAAGAGAGGTTGGAAACACCAATCACTCTAGATGAACTCTCTCAAGCACTCCGTGTAATGCCCCACAATAAATCTCCTGGGCTTGACGGACTGACCATAGAGTTCTTCCAGTTCTTCTGGGATACTCTGGGCTCTGATTTCCATAGGGTCCTAACTGAGGCCTTCAAGAAAGGTGAGTTGCCACTTTCGTGTCGTCGAGCAGTGTTATCACTACTTCCTAAGTAGGGATGTAGCGAACGTCGGAAAAAAAGTTCGCGAACATATTCGCGAACTTGCGCAAAAATGCGAGCGGTTCGCGAACGGTTCGCGAACCCCATAGACTTCAATGGGAAGGCGAACTTTAACATCTAGAAAAGACATTTCCTGGCCAGAAAAATGATTTTAAAGTTGTTTAAAGGGTGCAACGACCTGGACAGTGGCATGCCAGAGGGGGATCAAGGGCAAAAATGTATCTGAAAAATCTGCCTGTGTGTGCTTGGAAGAGATAGTGTAGGGGGAGAGTTGTTAGTGATTTCAGGGACAGATGATAGTAAGTTTGCTGGCTAGTAATCTGCTTGATACTGTCTGTATTGGAGGGACAGAAGTCTGCAGGGATTGAGGGACATTTTAGCTTAGGTAGCTTTGCTGGCTAGTAATCTACTTTTCTCTTTAAACAACTGCCATACGTTGACCTTGTAGGCATTGTTTGCCCAGTTTTTTTGGACGCAGCCACTGAAGCACAGTTGCCATAAAAAATATGCCATATAAATGCTGAAATAGTAATTTTTCGCCATACGTTGACCTTGTAGACATTGTTTGCCCAGTTTTTTTGGTTGCAGCCACTGAAGCACAGTTGCCAGAAAAAATATGCCATATAAATGCTGAAAAATTAGTCATTTTTTGCCATACGTTGACCTTGTAGGCATTGTTTGCCCAGTTTTTTTGGTCGCAGCCACTGAAGCACAGTTGCCAGAAAAAATATGCCATATAAAATGCTGAAAATAGTCAATTTTTTGCCATATACGTTGAGTCAACGTTATGGCAAAAAATGACTATTTTCAGCATTTATATGGCATATTTTTTCTGGCCTCTGTGCCTTCAGTGGCTGCGGCCAAAAAAACTGGGCAAACAATGCCTACAAGGTCAACGTCCGTTGACCTTGTAGGCATTGTTTGCCCAGTTTTTTTGGCCGCAGCCACTGAAGCACAGAGGCCAGAAAAAATATGCCATATAAATGCCTGAAAATAGTCATTTTTTTGGTCGCAGCCACTGAAGCACAGTTGCCAGAAAAATTATGCCATATAAATGCTGAAAATATGCATTTTTTGGGTTGCAGCCACTGAAGCACAGAGGCCAGAAAAATTATGCCATATAAATGCTGAAAATATAATTTTTTTGGTTGCAGCCACTGAAGCACAGAGGCCAGAAAAATTATGCCATATAAATGCTGAAAATATGCATTTTTTGGTCGCAGCCACTGAAGCACAGTTGCCAGAAAAATTATGCCATATAAATGCTGAAAATATGCATTTTTTTGGTTGCAGCCACTGAAGCACAGAGGCCAGAAAAATTATGCCATATAAATGCTGAAAATATAAATTTTTTTGGTTGCAGCCACTGAAGCACAGAGGCCAGAAAAATTATGCCATATAAATGCAGAAAATATGCATTTTTTTGTTCGCAGCCACTGAAGCACAGTTGCCAGAAAAATTATGCCATATAAATGCTGAAAATATAATTTTTTTTGGTTGCAGCCACTGAAGCACAGAGGCCAGAAAAATTATGCCATATAAATGCTGAAAATATGCATTTTTTTGGACGCAGCCACTGAAGCACAGTTGCCAGAAAAAATATGCCATATAAATGCTGAAAATAGTCATTTTTTGCCATACGTTGACCTTGTAGACATTGTTTGCCCAGTTTTTTTGGTTGCAGCCACTGAAGCACAGAGGCCAGAAAAAATTAAACCAGTAGGGTTTGCACCCTAGTTTGTAACGGTGGCGGAGGGAGGAGGAGGACGCTAAAGGACAGCTGTGGTGTGGAGTCATGAGGCTTGAAGAGAAGGACAGCTGCATAGAAGTCAGAACAAGTCTTCCGGCGTGCAGTAACCCTCCGAGATCCACCCCTCATTCATTTTAATAAAGGTCAGGTAATCGACACTTTTGTGACCTAGGCGAGTTCTCTTCTCAGTTACAATCCCTCCTGCTTCACTGAAGGTCCTTCTGAGAGCACACTTGAGGCTGGGCAAGACAAGAGGTTCATGGCAAATTGTGACAGCTCTGGCCACAGATCAAGCCTGCGCACCCAGTAGTCCAGGGGTTCATCGCTCCTCAGAGTGTCGATATCTGCAGTTAATGCCAGGTAGTCCGCTACCTGCCGGTCGAGGCGTTCTTTGAGGGTGGATCCAGAAGGGTTGTGGCGCTGCCTTGGACAGAAAAACATTTGCATGTCTGACGTTACAGACTGGCCAAAGGGCTTTGTCCTTGCAGGTGTGCTCGTGGCAGGATTACTGGCACCTCTGCCCCTGGAATGTTGATGAGTTCCTGAAGTGACATCACCCTTAAAAGCATTGTACAACATGTTTTGCAGGCTGGTTTGTAAATGCCGCATCTTTTCGGACTTGTGGTATGTTGGTAACATTTCTGACACTTTATGCTTGTACCGAGGGTCTAGTAGCGTTGCGACCCAGTACAGGTCCTTCTCCTTAAGCCTCTTGATACGGGGGGTCCTTCAACAGGCATGACAGCATGAAAGACCCCATTCTCACAAGGTTGGATGCAGAGCTATCCATCTCCGCTTCCTCATTATCAAGGACTGCATCATCCACGGTCTCCTCCCCCCAGCCACGTACAAGACCAGGGGTCCCCAAAAGGTCACCACTAGCCCCCTGGGAAGCCTGCTCCTGTTGGTCCTCCTCCTCCTCCTCCACAAAGCCACCTTCCTCCTCTGACTCCCACTTCTGGCACCTCTCCCTGCGTTGCAGCAGGTGCCTGGGTTCGTTCTGGTGATTCCGACCAGAAATCGTGCGCTTCCAGCTCCTCGTCACGCTGGTCTACAGCCTCATCTGTCACTCGTCGCACGGCACGCTCCAGGAAGAAAGCGAAGGGTATTAGGTCGCTGATGGTGCCTTCGGTGCGACTGACCATATTTGTCACCTCTTCAAAAGGTCGCATGAGCCTGCAGGCATCGCGCATAAGCACCCAGTAACGGGGGAAAAAAATCCCCAGCTGTGCAGATCCAGTCCTACCACCCAGTTCAAAAAGGTACTCGTTGACGGCCCTTTGTTGTTGCAGCAGACGTTCCAACATAAGGAGCGTTGAATTCCAGCGAGTCTGGCTGTCAGAAATCAAATGCCTGACTGGCATGTTGTAGCGCTGCTGAATGTCAGCAAGGCGTGCCATGGCTGTGTAGGAACGTCTGAAATGGGCCGACACCTTTCTGGACTGGGTGAGAACGTCCTGGAATCCTGGGTACTTGGAGACAAAACGTTGGACTATTAAATTTAACACATGTGCCATGCAGGGCACATGTGTTAAATTGCCTAGTCTCAACGCTGCCAACAGATTGCTTCCATTGTCACACACCACTTTTCCGATCTGCAGTTGGTGTGGGGTCAGCCACCGATCGGCCTGTGACTGCAGAGATGACAGGAGTACAGATCCGGTATGGTTTTTGCTTTCCAGGCACGTCATCCCCAAGACAGCGTGACAACGGCGTACCTGGCACGTCGAATAGCCTAGGGGGAGCTGGGGGTGCACAGGTGTGGAGGAGGAGAAGGAGGACCCAGCAGCAGAGTAAGAAGAAGAAGAAGACGAGGGTAGAGAGTGATGGAGGAGTAGAGGTGGTGGCAGAACCGCGTGCAATCCGTGGCGGTGACACCAACTCCACTGTTGTTGTTGAGCTACCCATTCCCTGCTTCCCAGCCATTACCAGTTCACCCAGTGGGCAGTGTAGGTGACATACCTGCCCTGACCATGCTTGGAGGACCATGCGTCAGTAGTCATATGGACCTTTGGCCCAACACTAAGTGACAGAGATGCGGTAACTTGGCTCTGCACATGTTGGTACAAGTGTGGTATTCCCTTTTTAGAAAAAAAATTGCGGCTGGGTACCTTCCACTGCGGTGTCCCAATTGCTACAAATTTGCGGAAGGCCTCAGAGTCCACCAGCTGGTATGGTAAAAGCTGGCGGGCTAAGAGTGCAGACAAGCCAGCTGTCAGACGCCGGGCAAGGGGGTGACAGTCAGACATTGGCTTCTTACGCTCAAACATGGCCTTCACAGAAACTTGGCTGGTGGCAGATGACTGGGAATGGGAACAGGTGGTCAAGGTGGAAGGCGGGAGTGGAGGGTGGTTCAGACGGGTCAAGGAGAGCAGAGGTAGAGCAGTAAGATGCTGGACCAGAAGGAGTGTGGCTTTTAGTTTGCCTGTTGGCCTTTGAGGTGTTGCTCCCAAGTGCTTTGTGCTTGCCGCTCATGTGCCTTCGCATAGAAGTTGTACCTATGTGGCTGTTGGGCTTACCAAGGCTCAGTTTCTGACTGCACTCATTGCAAATTACAATGCTTTTGTCAGAGGCACACACATTAAAAAAATCCCACACTGCTGACTTTTTGGAAGTGTGCGATCTGGCGGTAACAGTAGAAGTTGGCGGCATTGGCGGCAATGGCGGGTGCGTTGGCCGGCTGAACACAGGTGCCGATACATGTTGTTGCCCTACTGATCCCTGCGGGCTGTCCTCCCTGCTTCTTCTAAGTCTTATTCTCCTACTGCCTCTCTGACTCTCCGTCTCTCCATCTGAACTACCCTCCTCTTGCTCTCTTCTACTAGGCACCCACAAAACATCAATCTCCTCATCATCATTCTCCTCAGATGCATCAATTTCTTCTGACACATCACAGAAGGAAGCAGCAGCGGGGACCTCCTCCTCATCACTCATTATGTCCATCTCTATCGTGTTCTCTGCCAGAATTAAATCTTGTGTAAGGTCCTCATCTCCTTCATCTTCTTCTGGCAATAATGGTTGCGCATTACTCAGTTCAAGAAACTCATGGGAAAATAACTCCTCTGACCCCAGTGAAGAAGGGGCACCGGTGGTGGAGGAAGTGTTACGTGGGGTGGCCATAGCAGTGGAGGATGAGGAGGATGTTGTGGTAAAGTTAGAAACGGTAGAGGATGGGGTGTGCTGTGTAAGCCAGTCAACTACCTCTTCAGCATTTTGGGAGTTCAGGGTCATTGGCTTTTTAAAACTGGGCAATTTGCTAGGGCCACAGGATTGCATAGCAGCACGGCCCCTAGCACGGCCTCTGCGTGGCGGCCTGCCTTTGCCTGGCATTATTTTTAAAAAAACAACAACAACAACAAAACTCAGTTGGTTTTTCTGGAAACGATAATACACACAGCTAGATGGCGGGTTGAAGAAAACAGTGTGCAAATAATGCCTACAAGGTCAACGTATACACTACTACAGCGGTGGATACGGATTACGTAAAATATATTATGGCTGCTTGAAAAAAGTCACTCCGGTGTTTTTTCTGGAGACGGTAATATTATGGATATTTAGACAGAATGTGAACAAGGTCACACAGCTAGATGGCGGGTTGAAGAAAACAGTGTGCAAATAATGCCTACAAGGTCAACGTATACACTACTACAGCGGTGGATACGGATTACGTAAAATATATTATGGCTGCTTGAAAAAGTCACTCCGGTGTTTTTTCTGGAGACGGTAATATTATGGATATTTAGACAGAATGTGAACAAGGTCACACAGCTAGATGGCGGGTTGAAGAAAACAGTGTGCAAATAATGCCTACAAGGTCAACGTATACACTACTACAGCGGTGGATACGGATTACGTAAAATATATTATGGCTGCTTGAAAAAAGTCACTCCGGTGTTTTTTCTGGAGACGGTAATATTATGGATATTTAGACAGAATGTGAACAAGGTCACACAGCTAGATGGCGGGTTGAAGAAAACAGTGTGCAAATAATGCCTACAAGGTCAACGTATACACTACTACAGCGGTGGATACGGATTACGTAAAATATATTATGGCTGCTTGAAAAAAGTCACTCCGGTGTTTTTTCTGGAGACGGTAATATTATGGATATTTAGACAGAATGTGAACAAGGTCACACAGCTAGATGGCGGGTTGAAGAAAACAGTGTGCAAATAATGCCTACAAGGTCAACGTATACACTACTACAGCGGTGGATACGGATTACGTAAAATATATGAATGCTGCTTGAAAAAAGTCACTCCGGTGTTTTTTCTGGAGACGGTAATATTATGGATATTTAGACAGAATGTGAACAAGGTCACACAGCTAGATGGCAGGTTGAAGAAAACAGTGTGCAAATAATGCCTACAAGGTCAACGTATACACTACTACAGCGGTGGATACGGATTACGTAAAATATATTATGGCTGCTTGAAAAAAGTCACTCCGGTGTTTTTTCTGGAGACGGTAATATTATGGATATTTAGACAGAATGTGAACAAGGTCACACAGCTAGATGGCGGGTTGAAGAAAACAGTGTGCAAATAATGCCTACAAGGTCAACGTATACACTACTACAGCGGTGGATACGGATTACGTAAAATATATGAATGCTGCTTGAAAAAAGTCACTCCGGTGTTTTTTCTGGAGACGGTAATATTATGGATATTTAGACAGAATGTGAACAAGGTCACACAGCTAGATGGCGGGTTGAAGAAACAGTGTGCAAATAATGCCTACAAGGTCAACGTATACACTACTACAGCGGTGGATACGGATTACGTAAAATATATGAATGCTGCTTGAAAAAAGTCACTCCGGTGTTTTTTCTGGAGACGGTAATATTATGGATATTTAGACAGAATGTGAACAAGGTCACACAGCTAGATGGCGGGTTGAAGAAAACAGTGTGCAAATAATGCCTACAAGGTCAACGTATACACTACTACAGCGGTGGATACGGATTACGTAAAATATATTATGGCTGCTTGAAAAAAGTCACTCCGGTGTTTTTTCTGGAGACGGTAATATTATGGATATTTAGACAGAATGTGAACAAGGTCACACAGCTAGATGGCGGGTTGAAGAAAACAGTGTGCAAATAATGCCTACAAGGTCAACGTATACACTACTACAGCGGTGGATACGGATTACGTAAAATATATGAATGCTGCTTGAAAAAAGTCACTCCGGTGTTTTTTCTGGAGACGGTAATATTATGGATATTTAGACAGAATGTGAACAAGGTCACACAGCTAGATGGCGGGTTGAAGAAAACAGTGTGCAAATAATGCCTACAAGGTCAACGTATACACTACTACAGCGGTGGATACGGATTACGTAAAATATATTATGGCTGCTTGAAAAAAGTCACTCCGGTGTTTTTTCTGGAGACGGTAATATTATGGATATTTAGACAGAATGTGAACAAGGTCACACAGCTAGATGGCGGGTTGAAGAAAACAGTGTGCAAATAATGCCTACAGGGCAAATAATGCCTAAAAGGTCAACTTATACACTACTACAGCGGTAGTAAAATAAAAAAAGTAAAATAAAAAAAAATGAATATTAAAAAAAAAAATTAAAGTTGGTGCTGCTGAACTACTAGGAGCAGCAGATTAGCACACCAGTCCCACTCCCCAACACTGCTAGACTAATAGCACTGGGCTCTTATAGTAGTAGTAGTAGTAGTAGTAAAACAACAAAAAAATAAATAAAAGCAGTCCTTACAAGGACTACTGTTATTGCAGCAGTCAGCAGATGAGATCAGAAGCAGGACAGCTGCCCACTGCAGCTACATACAGAGCACTGCAGTAGAAGGTAGATTACTAGCCAGCAAAGCTACCTAAGCTTAAATGTCCCTCAAACCCCTGCAGACTTCTGTCCCTCCAATAACAGAGCAGTATCAAAACGATTACTAGCCAGCAAACTTTCAACTGTCCCTGAAATCACTAACAGGCAGCAGCTCTCTCCCTACACTATCTCTTCAGCACACACAGGCAGAGTGAAAAAACGCTGCAGGGCTTCGGTTTTTATAGGGAAGGGGAGTGGTCCAGGGGAGAGCTTCCTGATTGGCTGCCATGTACCTGCTGGTCTGGGGTGAGAGGGCAAAAAAAGCACCAACAATGGCGAACCCAAAATGGCGAACGTCGCGCGACGTTCGCGAACTTCCGGCGAGCGCGAACACCCGATGTTCGCGCGAACAAGTTCGCCGGCGAACAGTTCGCGACATCTCTATTCCTAAGAAGGGGGATCTCCGTCTTATTAAGAACTGGAGACCAGTCTCACTGCTTAGCACAGACTATAAGATCGTGGCCAAAGCTATCTCACTTAGGCTCAAATCTGTGCTGGCAGAGGTGATTCATCCTGACCAGTCCTATACAGTCCCCGGTCGGGGACAATTTTTGATAATGTCTTTTTAATCCGAGACTTACTACATTTTGCGAGAAGGACTGGTCTATCTCTTGCTTTTCTCTCTCTGGATCAAGAGAAGGCATTTGACAGGGTAGGTCACCAATATCTTATAGGCACTCTGCAAGCCTATAGCTTTGGCCCACAGTTTGTGGGCTACCTGAAAACAATGTATGCCTCTGCAGAGTGTTAAAATCAACTGGTCTCTGACTGCACCTCTGGCCTTTGGACGAGGAGTTCGGCAAGGATGCCCCTTGTTGGGACAACTGTACTCGCTGGCCATTGAGCCCTTCCTGTGTCTCTTAAGGAAAAGGCTTACGGGACTGGTGCTCAAAGAACCCGACATGAGGGTGGTTCTCTCAGCCTACGCTGATGATGTAATTCTTGTGGCCCAGGACCTAGTTGATCTTGAGCGGGGACAAGAGTGTCAAGAAGTCTACGCTGCTGCCTCATCTGCCCGGATCAACTGGTCCAAGAGCTCAGGCCTTCTGGAGGGTTCTCTAAAGGTAGATTTCCTGCCTCCTGCTTTTCGTGACATCTCGTGGGAGAGTAAAATCATTAAATATTTAGGCGTCTACCTATCAGCTGAGGAGTATCCTGTCTCACAGAATTTCATTGAACTTGAGGAGTGTGTTCTAACGCGCCTTGGAAAGTGGCAGGGTTTTGCTAAAGTACTTTCTATGAGGGGGAGAGCTTTGGTGATTAATCAGCTGGTGGCCCCTCAATCTGGTACCGGCTGATATGTCTTAGCCCAACCCAAGAATTCATTGCTAAGATCCAGAGAAGGTTACTGGACTTTCTATGGATAGGAAAGCATTGGGTTTCTGCAGGTGTCTCAAGCCTCACGTTGAAAGAGGGAGGGCAGGGAGTCGTGTGTATACGTTCTCAAGTGCACACCTTCCGTCTCCAGCAAATACAGAGATACTGTACTTGTATGCAGATCCTTCTCCACAGTGGTGTACTCTAGCATCGAGTTTTTATCGCCAGGTACGAAATATGGGATATGACCGGCAATTGTTTATAATTGAACCTGAGGGTTTCCTAAGAAACCTTTCAACCCTGCCGGCTTACTACCAAGACACGCTAAAGACCTGGAGCATGGTATCCGTGTTAAGGCAAGGAGCCATTGAAGGGGAAGACATTCTAAATGAGCCCCTACTTTACAATCCATCTTTTAAGACTAGGATGTTAGAATCTATCAGCATGCGACGTCGCCTTTGCCAGGCTAGGTTAACCAGAGTTGGAGATCTCCTGGATTTTGAGAAATCAGATTGGGTGGACACTCAAGCAGTTATGCAACGCATGGGATTCCTCACCACTAGGGTTCCACACCGTCTTCTCAAGTAAATCAAGGACACAATCTCTCCTGATTCTCACACCTTCATTGATGGGGTTTTACAAGCTGGAGAGCCACGTCCACCTTGGAACTCCTCACCTCCAGACATAATAATAGCACCTAAAACCCGTCAATCCCCCCAAGTACCTCCTTCCCCCAACTTGAGACAGTTGGAGAATTTTCCATTGACACGCTTTCATGATATAACAAGAAAGCTGTTGTACTCTCTAATGCTTCACACTGTACACTTCCTTGCCCTCATCTCCTGATATGATACCATCTGGAGACGTGTGCTTAATGAGGGTGAAAGATCTCAGTGGCGAGGTCTCTATTCCAGTTTGGTGCCTAGACCAACTGGAGACTTGAGTTGGAAAGTGCTGCATGGTGCATTGAGCACGGGAGAGTATTTAGCTCGTTTTACAGACTCCCCAGCTGCTTGTCCATTCTGTGGCAAAGGAGAGTCTGTGTTTCATGCTTATTTTACGTGTGCCAGACTGCAACCTCTATTGGCTCTTTTGAGGAAGCTTTACCTGCAGTTCTGGTTACACTTTTCCCCTCATGTTTATATTTTTGGACGCCCAGTATCCCGGGACAATAAAGAGAAAGACCTTCTCTCCAACTTGCTCCTGGCTTTAGCTAAATTAGTCATCCATAAATCTAGAAAGCAATGTTTGGAAGGTGGGAATCCTCTGCCAGCAGAGGTCTTGTTCCGAGTGCTGGTGTGTTCCCGCATCCGAGCAGAGTACACCCAAGCAGTGTTTACTGGTCGGTTGAAAGAATTTGCTGCCAGTGGGCAATAGATGGGGTACTTTGCTCAGTATCCCCAGACCTGGTTTCTGTTCAGACAATTCTCACACTCCATATTTAAGTGCACTTTAATTTAAGTGACAGTTGTATTTTAATCAGTTAATTATCTCCTTTGAGATGCAATCACTCACCTGCAATTTGAATAATATATCAGCTAATGAAAAATCAACACACAGGAGAAAGC
Organism: Xenopus laevis; assembly: GCF_017654675.1. Lineage (NCBI taxonomy): Eukaryota > Metazoa > Chordata > Amphibia > Anura > Pipidae > Xenopus > Xenopus laevis. The sequence goes on from NC_054386.1 coordinate 46,939,853, forward strand.
TCTCTGTTTAGTGCTGAATTAAGCATTGAAATTCCTGTTTGAGACAGGATTTTTTGTTATCACTTGGTGTGTGAATGTGTTGTCCACTTGGTGGGTGAAATTTGGGAAGTTTTGAGTTGATTTTCTTTACTAAAAATCAATTTTTCTTTTGACCCTGAAGGTGAGTGATTCCTAGCCCAGTTCCCTTCACTTGCTCTGGGCTACAAACTCACTATTAGATCCCCTACCCCTACCCCTCCCCCGCACCTGGGTGTCAGTTTCATTTGCATTTATCTGTTGTTTCAGCACAAATTGTTTGGCACCTGCTCACATTAACCCTCTCCCTGCCACAGCTTCTCAACTTAAAACTTACTTTTTTGTTAATCAATAGTATAAAGCTTTCTTTTTGTGTGGTGTTGTGTAAAATTATGGGAGGGAATAAAAAGGAAAGTTATAAAAAAACATCTCTTGGTTCTAAAGCAAAAGGACCTGAAAAACCCAGCTGTAGCTCTGCAAGGAAACACCAGTCAGAGCTCATGTCAAAAAGCCCCATTGCCTCTACTTCTGCTGCTGCAGCCAATGTGGCCCCTGCTAAAACATTTGCACATGCGGTAGCTACTGGCAGCAACCCAAGCCAAGTCACTGCTGGGGTAGAGAAGCTTACAAGGAAGCATGGGGTCAGATGCCTAATGTCAAGCACTCATGGCATAGAGGCTTATATAAAGGCTGCAGCTGAAGTGGTGGGCCACTCTGCAGTAGTGGCAGCAAGTAAAATGTATTTGAAAGCCATAATCTTTGCCCGTACGCTAACTGCAGTGCATGCTCTGGTAAAGAGGGGTATCACAGTGGGAGGGAGTTATGTCCCTGTAGAACCCCTAGAAGGATTGGGCACAAGGGTGGTTTTTTCTAATGTGCCCCCCTTCCTGCAAGACCACTTATTGTACCGCCACCTGCAAGCACTTGGGGAGTTAAAATCAAATATGTCTAGAATTCCCCTGGGATGTAAGGAGAGCAGATTGAGGCATGTCCTTTCCTTTAAAAGGCAGGTGCAACTACTTTTACCTCGGGGGCAAGACACTATTCAGGGGTCTTTCGGGGGTCCATTTGAAGGGGTGCTGTATAAAATTTTTTACAGCACAGAGGAAGTGAGGTGCTTCCTTTGCAAGAACCTGGGTCACACTCGCCAGAGTTGCCCCAAAGGGCAAATTAAGACCACAGCCCCTGTTCCTGCTCCCAGTGCCTCAAATAAAACATCTTATCCTGCTGGGAATATTTCAGCAGGGTCCTCAAAGGGGATATCTCCTTCACTAAAGAACCTCAAGGTGGCTGTTACACAACCCACCTCTACAACATCCAAACCTCCTCCTTCTTCACTGAAGACATCTAAGGCTGCAGCATGTCTTACAATTGTGGCAAAAGAGAAGGGGGGAAAACATGTCAAAGCTTCCCCCAGGGTCACAGTTGTTCCTACCACAAAAAAGTGTACCCCTGTTATGGGCACCCCTGAAGGTGTGGGGGTACCCATGATTGCAACACCTGTTGGGGTTGGGGCAGATACTGTAGTGGCCTTTCCTCTTCAGATGCCAAGAAAAAGAGGAAATTTAAATCAAACTGGCTGGTACCTGAGGAATGGGCATCAGTGGTTAATGATGGGGCACCCCCATCCAAGGGTAAAAAGGGCAGCAAAACTTCTGCTCCTCATGTGGTGACATTGTCTGGCCCAACTGTTGGTCACGATCAACCGGTGTCAGACCATGCACTCTTGCCTCCAGACCAGGTGGGGAATAATGAGGTTAATGGTCTGCATGGCCTTGAACATGGCAGTGTTGGTTTCCCCACAGAGTCAGGGGTGCAGTATCTGCCTCAAAATCATTTGGAAGATCTTCCCTTGGAGTGTAAAGAGACACCTAATGAGACTCCTGCAGAGTGGGCAGTCAGTGTTCCTGAAGTGCTGAGATTTGGGAACTGCAACCAGCCTCAGTTTTTAGTGCCTCAGGGTATTTCACTCCAGGAGTGGGAGAATATTGGGCTAACCCCCATACAGGACCCTGCTGTTAGGAATTTAATATGATAGTTGAACCCTGTATTGTGCAGCAATAAGAACACCGTGATGAATTCAATTAAACTCTTTATTTTCAGGTCTCACAGAAGGACAATCCCTGCACATCCCAAGAAGGAAAACCCGCAGTAGTTCTGGAAATAAGCAGGAGCTTCTAGGAGAGTGTACTGTGTTAGGAAAGTCCTTAGAAAGTAACAGTCTTTGAAAAAGTAGTTTTCTTCCCACAGGAAATCAGAGGAGCAGATTTGACCTTGAATAAGTCCTCTTTTAGGAAAGGAAACTTGACTGTACATAGAGTGAGAGCAAATTAATACTAAAGGTAAATAGCAATACACACGGTAACTGGAACAAGCATGAAAGTCTTGGATTGGGGAGTAACCATCTGTACCCCCGTTAACAGAAATAAGCAATAGATCAAAGGTTAATGAGCACAGTCTTGGTGTAGACACAGGCAGGCTGCAGACAAGGGTTAATGAGCACAATCTTGGCTGGATGCAAGCATGAAGTAATGAGCACAGACTTGATGTAGACACAGGCAGGGTGCAAGTAAAGATTCAATACACAGTCTTTGATATGGATATCAAGCAGGGGTGAAATAACAGTCTTTGTAGCAACAACAATGCAGTCGTAAATATAAGCTTATTATAACTCACGCAGGTAAAGAGGGATTGCCATGCGGACCGTTGCTATGGATGTTGCCGGGGAAGAATAGTTGGTGAAGAGGAAACTGTTAGCAATGGCCTGGAGACTGAAGCTGGACGTTGATTACTGAAATGAGGAGAAGGAAGCTGTGGTTGCTAGGGTAGATCTGTCTAGCAACGGATCGAGCAAAAGTTTGAAGATGCCGGTTCAAGTGAGGTGCTGGAGCAGGCCAGGAACTGATGAGGCAAGGCTGAGAAAAGGTAGAAGGACTGGGAACAGGAGACTGCAGGCAAGATGATTCTTGACATGAAGATCTTGGAGCATGAGAGACACCAGCCTTACTTCCAGATAGAGTAAGTATAACTGCGCATCGTTACTGCACCTGTGCAAACTTAAGTAGGCTGAGGGGGAGGTGGCCGCAAACTCCATGACAGAGCTGCGGTGCCTTACACTACCCCCCCCCTTCATTGAAAAGTGCTCCTGCACTTCACCTGGGTTTATCTGGAAATCGTCTGTGAAATTCTTTAAGAAGGCGGTCAGCATGTACATATGCTGCTGGTTCCCAAGAATCTTCTTCAGGTCCGAAACCTGCCCATCTGACCAGATACTGGAGTTTTCTATAAAATCTCAGAGAATCTAGAATCTGTTCCACCACAAACTCCTCATGCGAATCAACCTGAACTGGTTGAGGTGGTTCCTGAATTCTCCCTTCAAAAGAGTTCTCCACAAAAGGTTTGAACAACGACACATGAAAAACTGGATGAATTTTCATGGACCTAGGGAGCTTTAAACGGAAAGCCACAGAGTTAATTTTGGTAAGAATTTCAAAAGGACCGACGAATTTTGGTCCTAACTTTGCAGTGGGTAGCTGTAAGGAAAGATTCTTCGTTGACAAATACACTTTATCCCCTACCTGATACATGGGAGCAGGTCGTCTACGCCGATCAGCGTGCAATTTCTGAAATCTTTGAGTCTCATTCAACACCTCAGACAATTTTCTATGACTAGACTGCAACTTTTCAAGATGTGACTCCACTGCCGGCATTGCTGTGACAGAATTGCCAATGTTTGGAAAGATTACAGGATGATATCCGAAATTCAAAAAAAAAGGCGTGTTAGAAATAGCTTTAGAGAAAGAGTTATTGTATACAAATTCGGCTAAAGGTAGCAGCTCTACCCAATCATCTTGCTGATAACTCAGAAAACAACGAAGATATTGTTCCAGAATCTGGTTTGTGCGTTCAGCTTGGCTGTTAGTCTGTGGATGAAAAGCAGTGGAAAGATTAATCTGCACCCCCAATGCATTAAATAAATTCTTCCAAAAACTCGAAGTAAATTGTGAACCTCTATCTGATATAAATTCATCTGGCAGACCATGCAATTTAAATATATTTGCCAAGAATGCCTTTGCCGTTTCCTCCGCTGTGGGTAATCCAGGCATGGGTATAAAATGTGCCATCTTTGTAAATCGATCTACACAAACAAATATCGTGGTCATTTGGCTGGACATAGGAAGTTCCACAATAAAATCCATTGCCACTGAACCCCATGGGCGAGTTGGAACTGGTAACGGCTGAAGTAACCCCACCGGAGATGCACGGGGTACCTTGGTTCGAGCACACGTGTTACAGGATGAAACAAACTTCCGCACGTCTAATCGACAGAAGGGCCACCAAAAATTTCGCAGAAGTAATTCATAAGTTCTAAACTGCCCCTGATGACCTGCTACTGGAGAATCATGAACAGCCTTAAGAATCTCAAGTCGTAAGGAAGATGGAACATATAATTTTCCTTGAAACTTCCAAAAATTATTCACAGATTGAACCTTACGATTAGAAATGAGGTCAGTAAGTTGAATATCATGCTCATAAGCCACCTGAATCTTCTCGGAAATCGAGATACAATTGATATGATCAGAGAACCTTTGAGGGGGAATGACAGTAGTCTCAGAATCCTCTTCCTTCCGATCAGCTGGAAATAGTCTGGATAAGGCATCTGCCCTGGAGTTCTTAAATCCTGGCTTGAAAGTGATCTGAAAATTAAATTTTGTAAAAAACAATGCCCAACGAACCTGTCTCGGTGAAAGCCTCTTTGTCTTCTTGATGAATTCCAGGTTCCTGTGATCTGTAAAGACTGTTACTGGATAAATAGCACCCTCTAAATAATGCCTCCATTCGGAAAAAAGCCTCCTTAATTGCTAAAAGTTCTCCTTCCCCACATCATAATTTTGTTCTGCTGCTGATAATTGCCTAGAAAAATAAGTGCATGGATGCACATTGCTTCCCAAACCCATTCTCTGCGAGAGAACTCCCCCAATCGCTGTTTCCGAAGCATCCACTTCCAGGAAGAATGGTTTGAGCACATCAGGATGAATCAGAATGGGTGCTGAAGTAAAAGAAGACTTTAAAAAGGAAAATGCTTGTTCTGCAGCAGAAGACCAACCCGGGAATCTGCCTTTCTTGGTAAGCGTCGTGATAGGAAGTACTATTTTGGAAAAACCCTTAATGAAGCGTCTATAAAAATTAGCAAACCCCAAAAAACGCTGCACTTCTTTCAAAGTTGATGGAGAAGGCCAAGACATAATAGCTTCAATCTTTTCTGGATCCATCTCTATCCCTGTACTCGAAACAATATAACCCAAAAACTGAATCCTGGAACACTCGAATTCGCATTTTTCTGGTTTGATGTAAGAAATGCTCACGTAATTTGAGTAACACTTGACGAACCTGCACCCGATGTTCTTGAAGAGTTTGAGAAAAAATTAGTATATCATCCAAATATGCAACAACAAAAATATCCAAAAATTCTTTTAAAATGTCATTGATTAGGTGTTGAAAAGTTGCGGGTGCGTTGCTTAAACCGAAAGGCATTACGCGATATTCAAAATGTCCATACCGTGTACGAAACGCTGTCTTCCATTCGTCACCAGAGCGCCCACGCACCAAATTGTAGGCACCCCGCAGATCCAATTTGGTAACAATTTTTGCAGAATGGAGTCGATCTAAGAGTTCTGGAATTAGGGGCAACGGATACCTGTTCTTGACTGTAATCAGATTCAGTTCCCGATAATCAATACACGGCCGTAAAGTACCATCCTTCTTCTTGACAAAAAAAATCGGTGCCCCTGCTGGTGACGTCGACCGTTGAATAAAACCTTTTTGCAAATTCTCCTCAATATAATCTTTCAACACCTCAAGTTCAGGTCCCGATAATGAATAGATTCTCCCAAAAGGAATTGGAGCTCCGGGCAGTAGGTCAATAGGGCAATCATACGGTCTGTGTGGTGGCAAACAATCCGCATTCCGCTTGTGACAAAGGTCTTCGAAGTCTTGATATGGATCCGGTAATATGGAAGAAATTACAGAAGAATGATGTGTAGATGTAGCAGAAACTTCGTCAGAAGCATAAAAATTTCTCTCTTTCGGAAAAACCATCGTTAGAGTTTTCCAATCTATTCTTGGATTAAACGACATTAACCATGATAATCCCAGGATCACTGGAAAATGAGGAGAAGCAATGGCTAACAGGTTAATATTACATTCAAAATTACATGGAAATTTCAATAGTAATGATTCAGTTTCCCATTTCACAGGCCCAGAGCTAAGGGGTGACCCATCAACTGTCTTCATAAAAAGAGGTTCTTGCAACCCTTTGTGTGGTAGCTGGTATTTTTGGATCAATTGAATGTCAATAAAACTGCCCCCCGCACCAGAGTCTATCATGGCTGTTACTGGAATACTCGTGTCCCCATGTATAATCCTAACTTGACAAGTTAAATCCCCTGGAAGTTTATTAGAATTACCAGGTAAGACAGAAAAAGGAGTCGGATTCCTCAAATATGCTTGACTTGGTTTTTTATTGGATGCAGGTTTTCTCTTTAAAGGGCAAGCTAAAGCAAAATGACCAGAATCTCCACAGTAAAGACATAAGGCTAATCTTCTCCTGCGTTGTTTCTCCTCCACCGATAAGGCTCCATGAATGAGATCAACCTGCATCGATTCTTCTGTCGATGAAGACTGTGAGGGTGATGGGACATATGAAGGTTGAATTCCTTGTCTTTCAGCTCTCCTCTCCTGGAATCTTCTATCGATCTGAATACTTAAATGGATTAAATCTGTCAAAGTGACTGGCGTCTCGCACCTTACAAATTCATCTTTAATATAATCAGCTAGACCTCGACGAAAATGAAGACATTTTGCTCCTTCATTCCAATCTACATCTTGAATCCAATTTCGGAATTCAGCTACATATTCTGTTACTGACCTTTTCCCTTGACGGAGATGTAATAGAGCAGTTTCAGCGGTCATTCTCCGATTTGGGTCGTCGAACATCAATTTCATAGCAGCCAGAAATTGAGAAAAATTGTTCAAGATTGGATCCAAACTTTCTATGTATGGAGATACCCAAGATAAAGCTTCCCCAGTCAGAAGAGAAACAATCATTCCAACTTTAGCAGTATCTGTAGGAAATTTATGTGGAGTAAATTGAAAGTGCATTTGACACTGATTTAAGAATCCTCTAAACTTGAGTCGATTCCCATCAAAGCGTTCAGGTAATGGGAGTTTTATGGTTTTCTCTTCATGTTCATGGGTTCGAGTTGCTACTTGAAAAAGTTGTCCCTGGAACATTGCCACTTGATTCTGTAGCTCTTGCACCTGCCCCTGTAAACTTTGCATTATTTGGGTTTGTGCCTGCAACATCTGTTCCATTGGTGGCATATCATCACCAGGGAGCGCTGCATCTGCTGGATTCATTTTGTTTGGGCGCAGTTATTCTGTTAGGAATTTAATATGATAGTTGAACCCTGTATTGTGCAGCAATAAGAACACCGTGATGAATTCAATTAAACTCTTTATTTTCAGGTCTCACAGAAGGACAATCTCTGCACATCCCAAGAAGGAAAACCCGCAGTAGTTCTGGAAATAAGCAGGAGCTTCTAGGAGAGTGTACTGTGTTAGGAAAGTCCTTAGAAAGTAACAGTCTTTGAAAAAGTAGTTTTCTTCCCACAGGAAATCAGAGGAGCAGATTTGACCTTGAATAAGTCCTCTTTTAGGAAAGGAAACTTGACTGTACATAGAGTGAGAGCAAATTAATACTCAAGGTAAATAGCAATACACACGGTAACTGGAACAAGCATGAAAGTCTTGGATTGGGGAGTAACCATCTGTACCCCCGTTAACAGAAATAAGCAATAGATCAAAGGTTAATGAGCACAGTCTTGGTGTAGACACAGGTAGGCTGCAGACAAGGGGTTAATGAGCAGTCTTGGTGTAGACACAGGCAGGCTGCAGACAAGGGTTAATGAGCACAGTCTTGGCTGGATGCAAGCATGAAGTAATGAGCACAGACTTGATGTAGACACAGGCAGGGTGCAAGTAAAGATTCAATACACAGTCTTTGATATGGATATCAAGCAAGGGTGAAATAACAGTCTTTGCAGCAACAACAATGCAGTCGTAAATATAAGCTTATTATAATTCACGCAGGTAAAGAGGGATTGCCATGCGGACCGTTGCTATGGATGTTGCCGGGGAAGAATAGTTGGTGAAGAGGAAACTGTTAGCAATGGCCTGGAGACTGAAGCTGGACGTTGATTACTGAAATGAGGAGAAGGAAGCTGTGGTTGCTAGGGTAGATCTGTCTAGCAACGGATCGAGCAAAAGTTTGAAGATGCCGGTTCAAGTGAGGTGCTGGAGCAGGCCAGGAACTGATGAGGCAAGGCTGAGAAAAGGTAGAAGGACTGGGAACAGGAGACTGCAGTCAAGATGATTCTTGACATGAAGATCTTGGAGCATGAGAGACACCAGCCTTACTTCCAGATAGAGTAAGTATAACTGCGCATCGTTACTGCACCTGTGCAAACTTAAATAGGCTGAGGGGGAGGCGGCCGCAAACTCCACGACAGAGCTGCGGTGCCTTACACCTGCAGATAAAACTGCTGGGAAGGATGGTGAGGGTGGAATTGTAAATACGGAGGAGGGTAGCCAGACAACCTCTACTGTTCATGCTAAAATCTCTCCTCCCTTGTCTTCAACTGACCCAAATGTTATTGCCATCCAGAAAGCACAGGAGGTAGTGGAGAGGGCAGAGGCTAACCATCGAGCCTCCAAAGCTGTTGCTGGGGAGCTAATTAGTTCTGTTGCTCCTGTGTCAAACACTTCCAAATGTGTTTCAAGTGAAGTTGAGGGAACACCTGAGCCATTGCAGGGTCTCCAGAAAAGTGATTCTGATACTTTTCCTGTAACAACTTGTGGAGAGATTTTCAAAGCTCTAGTGGAGAGGGGAGATTATCAATCCCTTAGCCAGGAAGAGCTCATGGATGAGGGGAACATCGAAGAGGAGGTTGACATAGGAGTGGCAAATCCTTCTACCCCAATCATCCCTGCTGAGGAACTCAAAAAGTTTCTTGAGAGCACCCTTGGTGTTAAATTAGAGAAGAAGATGCACATGGCTCTGGAGAAGTGGCATGATTTGCCTTTAGTTATCAATTCTGTGAGACAATACATTAAGGTCATAAAAGAGGCCAAGAACTATGGAACAGCGGAATATCTCTGTATAATGAAGTTTCACAAAAAATGTTTGTCTCATCAGACCTTGATGAAGGTTAAAGCACTTCCTAAGACTCAGTAATGGCCTTGAGTATAAGCACACTTAATACTAATGGCTGTCGGAATCCTTTCCAAATGTTTCAGGTACTCTCCTTTCTTCGTCAAGGAGGTTACTCTGTGAGTTTCCTCCAAGAGACCCACACCACTCCAGAGCTTGAAGCAAGCTGGAATCTGGAGTGGAAGGGAAGGGTCTTTTTTAATCACCTCACTTGGACATCATGCGGGGTGGTGACCCTTTTCTCAGATTCCTTCCAGCCAGAGGTCCTGAGTGCTAACTCTGTCATCCCTGGCCGTCTATTGCATCTTCGGGTCTGGGAGTCAGGTAAAACATATAATCTAATGAATGTGTATGCTCCTACTACCGGACCAGAGAGGGCATGGTTCTTTGAAAGTTTGTCAGCCTACATGGAGACAATTGACTCTGATGAAGCCTTGATTATAGGGGGTGATTTTAATTACACCCTTGATGCTCGAGATCGCAATGTACCCAAGAAAAGAGACTCGTCTGAGTCTGTTTTGCGAGAACTAATTGCTCATTTCTCCTTGGTTGATGTCTGGAGAGAACAGAACCCAGAGACGGTTGCCTTTACCTATGTCAGGGTGAGAGATGGTCATGTTTCTCAATCCCGGATTGATAGGATATATATATCGAACCATCTCATGTCACGAGCCCAGTCAAGCACCATTAGATTGGCACCATTCTCAGACCACAATTGTGTATCCCTGAGAATGTCAATCGCACCATCTCTGCCAAAAGCTGCTTACTGGCACTTTAACAACAGTTTATTAGAAGATGAGGGTTTTGCAAAGTCAGTCCGGCATACATGGAGAGCCTGGAGGGCCTTTCAGGATGAATTTGCCACATTGAACCAGTGGTGGGATGTAGGCAAGGTTCACCTAAAGCTCTTGTGTCAAGAGTATACCAAAAGTGTGAGCGGGCAGCGCAATGCAGAGATTGAGGCACTGAATTTGGAGGTGCTTGATCTTGAGCAAAGGCTATCAGGCTCTGAAGACCAAGCCCTTCAGTGTGAATATCTAGAAAAGAAAGAAGCGCTGTGTAACATGGAACAACGACAGGCTCGTGGTGCCTTTGTGCGAAACCGGATGCAGTTACTTTGTGATATGGATCGTGGTTCGCGATTCTTCTATGCTCTGGAGAAGAAGAAGGGGAACCGAAAACAAATCAAATGCCTTTTTGAGGAGGATGAAACCCCCCTTGAGGATCCGGAGGCTATCCGGGACAGAGCCCGGTCCTTCTATCAAAACCTTTTTTCTCCAGATCCCATCTCTCCAGATGCCTGTGAGGAGCTATGGGATGGGCTTCCAGTGGTCAGTGAGAGGAGAAAAGAGAGGTTGGAAACACCAATCACTCTAGATGAACTCTCTCAAGCACTCCGTTTAATGCCCCACAATAAATCTCCTGGGCTTGACGGACTGACCATAGAGTTCTTCCAGTTCTTCTGGGATACTCTGGGCCCTGATTTCCATAGGGTCCTAATTGAGGCCTTCAAGAAAGGTGAGTTGCCACTTTCGTGTCGTCGAGCAGTGTTATCACTACTTCCTAAGAAGGGGGATCTCCGTCTTATTAAGAACTGGAGACCAGTCTCACTGCTTAGCACAGACTATAAGATCGTGGCCAAAGCTATCTCACTTAGGCTCAAATCTGTGCTGGCAGAGGTGATTCATCCTGACCAGTCCTATACAGTCCCCGGTCGGGGACAATTTTTGATAATGTCTTTTTAATCCGAGACTTACTACATTTTGCGAGAAGGACTGGTCTATCTCTTGCTTTTCTCTCTCTGGATCAAGAGAAGGCATTTGACAGGGTGGATCACCAATATCTTATAGGCACTCTGCAAGCCTATAGCTTTGGCCCACAGTTTGTGGGCTACCTGAAAACAATGTATGCTGCAGAGTGTTTAGTTAAAATCAACTGGTCTCTGACTGCACCTCTGGCCTTTGGACGAGGAGTTCGGCAAGGATGCCCCTTGTTGGGACAACTGTACTCGCTGGCCATTGAGCCCTTCCTGTGTCTCTTAAGGAAAAGGCTCACAGGACTGGTGCTCAAAGAACCCGACATGAGGGTGGTTCTCTCAGCCTACGCTGATGATGTAATTCTTGTGGCCCAGGACCTAGTTGATCTTGAGCGGGCACAAGAGTGTCAAGAAGTCTATGCTGCTGCCTCATCTGCCTGGATCAACTGGTCCAAGAGCTCAGGCCTTCTGGAGGGTTCTCTAAAGGTAGATTTCCTGCCTCCTGCTTTTCGTGACATCTCGTGGGAGAGTAAAATCATTAAATATTTAGGCGTCTACCTATCAGCTGAGGAGTATCCTGTCTCACAGAATTTCATTGAACTTGAGGAGTGTGTTCTAACGCGCCTTGGAAAGTGGAAGGGTTTTGCTAAATTATTTTCTATGAGGGGGTGAGCTTTGGTGATTAATCAGCTGGTGGCCTCTCAGATCTGGTACCGGCTGATATGTCTTAGCCCAACCCAAGAATTCATTGCTAAGATCCAGAGAAGGTTACTGGACTTTCTCTGGATAGGAAAGCATTGGGTTTCTGCAGGTGTCTCAAGCCTCACGTTGAAAGAGGGAGGGCAGGGAGTCGTGTGTATACGTTCTCAAGTGCACACCTTCCGTCTCCAGCAAATACAGAGATACTTGTATGCAGATCCTTCTCCACAGTGGTGTACTCTAGCATCGAGTTTTTATCGCCAGGTACGAAATATGGGATATGACCGGCAATTGTTTATAATTGAACCTGAGGGTTTCCTAAGAAACCTTTCAACCCTGCCGGCTTACTACCAAGACACGCTAAAGACCTGGAGCATGGTATCCGTGTTAAGGCAAGGAGCCATTGAAGGGGAAGACATTCTAAATGAGCCCCTACTTTACAATCCATCTTTTAAGACTAGGATGTTAGAATCCATCAGCATCCGACGTCGCCTTTGCCAGGCTCGGTTAACCAGAGTTGGGGATCTCCTGGATTTTGAGAAATCAGATTGGGTGGACTCTCAAGCAGTTATGCAACGCATGGGATTCCTCACCACTAGGGTTCCACACCGTCTTCTCAAGGAAATCAAGGACACAATCTCTCCTGATTCTCACACCTTCATTGATGGGGTTTTACATGCTGGAGAGCCACGTCCACCTTGGAACTCCTCACCTCCAGACATAATAATAGCACCTAAAACCCGTCAATCCCCCCAAGCACCTCCTTCCCCCAACTTGAGCCAGTTGGAGAATTTTCCATTGACACGCTTTCATGATATAACAAGAAAGCTGTTGTACTCTCTAATGCTTCACACTGTACACTTCCTTGCCCTCATCTCCCGATATGATACCATCTGGAGACGTGTGCTTAATGAGGGTGAAAGACCTCAGTGGCGAGCTCTTTATTCCAGTTTGGTGCCTAGACCAACTGGAGACTTGAGTTGGAAAGTGCTGCATGGTGCATTGAGCATGGGAGAGTATTTAGCTCGTTTTACAGACTCCCCAGCTGCTTGTCCATTCTGTGGCAAAGGAGAGTCTGTGTTTCATGCTTATTTTACGTGTGCCAGACTGCAACCTCTATTGGCTCTTTTGAGGAAGCTTTACCTGCAGTTCTGGTTACACTTTTCCCCTCATGTTTATATTTTTGGACGCCCAGTATCCCGGGACAATAAAGAGAAAGACCTTCTCTCCAACTTGCTCCTGGCTTTAGCTAAATTAGTCATCCATAAATCTAGAAAGCAATGTTTGGAAGGTGGGAATCCTCTGCCAGCAGAGGTCTTGTTCCGAGTGCTGGTGCGTTCCCGCATCCGAGCAGAGTACACCCAAGCAGTGTTTACTGGTCGGTTGAAAGAATTTGCTGACCAGTGGGCAATAGATGGGGTACTTTGCTCAGTATCCCCAGACCTGGTTTCTGTTCAGACAATTCTCACACTCCATATTTAAGTGCACTTTAATTTAAGTGACAGTTGTATTTTAATCAGTTAATTATCTCCTTTGAGATGTGATTAACTTTGGTGAGCAATCACTCACCTGCAATTTGAATAATATACTTCAGCTACTGAGAAATCAACACATTGACTGCATTTTTTGTGGGGTAAAAACGCAAAAATATAGGTTTACCCCCCAAAACCATATATTTTTGGAAAGTACACATTCTACCGAATCTAAAATGGGTACACATGCCTTTCTGCTCCAAACTACTGAGTCGCAAGGCTTTCTCAAAATTGGCAGTTTTGGTGAAATATCTGAAAATTACCTCAAAGCTTCAACTTTCCAGCATTATATCGCCCCGTGTATCACTACATACCAAGAGAAAGCACCCTAAATATGTTTGCATGGGGTCCACCAAACAGTTCGGTGCCCATTGTGCATAGGTTTACCAAAGTATCTGGCATTTAGAGGCCCCGAAATGAAGTTAGCGCATACAAATAGTCCAGTGGGTCACTTCAGCTAATGAAAAATCAACACATTGACTGCTTTTTTTGTGGGGTAAAAACACAGAAATTTATGTTTACCCCCCAAAACCATATATTTTTGGAAAGTACACATTCTACTGAATCTAAAATGGGTACCCATGCCTTTCTGCTCCAAACTACTGAGTCGCAAGGCTTTCTCAAAATCTTCGGTTTTGGTGAAATATTTGAAAATTGCCTCAAAGCTTCAACTTTCCAGCATCGTAATGTCCATGTATCATTACCAGCATAAAGCATCCTAAATAGGAGCATGGGGGTCTACTAAACAGTTTGATGCGCAAAATGCATAGATTTACCAAACTAGGTGGCATACAGAGACCCCCAAGTACAAATAGTGCATATGAATTTTCATGAATGTCACTCTGGCTACCTCAATTTAAGCACCTGGTATGTGTATTATGTGACGTAAGACCCCCTAACAGTACAGAGACCCTAGAAAACCATATATTTTCAGAAAGTACACATTCTGACTAATCCAATATCGGTAAATATGTGTTTGTACTGCAAACTGCCAAATTGTAAAGCAATGCTGAACATAACGGTTTTTATCAAATTTCTGAAAATCGTCACAAAGCTTGAATTTTACCCCATTATATGCCCCACATTTTGTAAAGTATCAGCATGAAACATCCTAAATATGAGCGCCAGGGGTCTACTGAACACTTTGATGCCCAATATGCATAGATATACCAAACTATGTGGCGCACGGAGAGGCCCAAATGACAATAGTGTATATACATTTTCACAGCTGATGCGCTGGCTGCTGCAATATATGCACCCAGGTATGTGTATTATGAGACATAAGACCCCCTAACAGTACAGTGACCCTAGAAAACCATATATTTTCAGAAAGTACATATTCTGACGCATCCACTATTGGTAAATATGTGTTTCTACTGCAAACTGCCAAACTGTAAAGCAATGCTGAACGTAACGGTTTTTATCAGATTTCTGAAAATTGTCTCAAAGCTTAATTTTACCCCATTATATTCCCCACATTTCGTAAAGTATCAGCATGAAACATCCTAAATATGAGCGCCAGGGGTCTACTGAACACTTTGATGCCCAATATGCATAGATATAGCAAACTATGTGGCGCACGGAGACGCCCAAATGACAATAGTGTATATACATTTTCACTGCTGACGCGCTGGCTGCTGCAATAGAAGCACCTGGTATGTGTATTATGCTACATTAGACCCCCCTAACAGTACAGAGACCCCAGAAAACCATATATTTTCAGAAAGTACACATTCTGACGAATCAAATATGGGTAAATATGTGTTTCTACTGAAAACTGCCAAACTGCAAAGCAATGATGAACATAACGGTTTTTATCAAATTTCTGAAAATTGTCAGAAAGCTTGAATTTTACCCCATTATATACCCCACATTTTGTAATGTATCAGCATAAAACATCCTAAATATGAGCGCCAGGGGTCTACTGAACACTTTGATGCCCAATATGCATAGATATACCAAACTGTCAGGATTTACCAGTATAATCCAGACGTAGAAGAGGCTGGAGCAGAAGTAAATGAACCCACAAGCGCCTCACACAACCGCTACCCGCCTGGAGTGGAACAGGGAGCAGGGTTGTGGAGAGTAGCCAGTGAGACGATCAGCGAAGTACAAGGAATGAGGCAAAAGTCGTAGTCAGGAGATCCGAGGTCAAAAGGCAGGCAGAAATATTCGTAGTCGATAAACAGGCAAGAAGGTCGAGACAGGCGGCAGTAATCAAAGTCCGGGTTCAGGCAAGGGTCAATAATCGGGAATCCAAAGTTCAGAGTCGCTAGGGTTTCAGTCGAAATAACCTAATAACCAGGCAATGCATGTTAATCTGGTTCAGGTTTAAATACAGGAGTTTTGGCGCCAAACTGGCGTCATTGCGCTGACGTCGCGGAGCTGACGCCAGCACGTCCGTCACAGGCGTTTCCGCCTACGTCCTTGCGCCCGCGACCGTCGCCGGCGCCTCCGCGTCCGCGACCGTCGCCGGCGTCCCGAGTCAGACGCCGACGCGCATTAGCGCGTCCGCGCCTGCGCCGGACAGGACGCAAGCATGCGTTCTCACATTGCCCCCCATCAAGGAACGGCCTCAGGACGCGACCACCAGAAGGCTTACCAGGGTGAGTTCTATGGAATTTCTCCAGCAACTCAGGAGCGTGGATATTCGACGTTGGTTCCCAAGAATTCTCTTCCGGACCGTAACCCTTCCATCTCAACAGGTACTGGAGCCGCTTGCCTCTTAGTCTGGAATCCAGGATCTCCTCAACCTCAAATTCTTCCTGACCGTTGACCACCACAGGTAGCGGAGGAGGAGCCGAACGCCCAGGAAATCGGAATGTTGAGGCTGGTTTTAGAAGAGCAGCATGAAACACTGGATGGATGTGCCAGGAAGCTGGAAGTTTGAGTTGAAAGGCCACAGAATTGACTTGGCGAATAATAGGGAAGGGACCCAGGAAACGCTGACCCAACTTCCTACTGGGACAAGAAAGCTTAAGGTTAACAGTTGATAACCAAACACGGTCACCCACCTTGAACTCTGGGTCCCCTCTCCGTCTCCGATCGGCATACATCTTGAAATTTTGTTGGGCCTGCTTCATGTTTTCCTGGATCTTTTGAAAATTATTGGATAAGAAGCTTAATCGGTCTTTGACAGCAGGAACTAAAATGGCAGAAACAATGGCAGAGGGAAAAGTTACTGGATGAAAACCATAGTTTGCGAAGAAGGGGGACTGATTGATTGAAGAATGATGGGAATTATTATAGGCGAACTCGGCTAAGGGAAGAAGATTCACCCAGTCATCTTGGAGGTATGAAGAATAACATCTTGCTCGATATTGCTCGAGAGTCTGATTAGTTCGTTCGGTCTGACCATTGGACTGGGGATGAAAGGCAGAGGAAAGGGACACCGAAATCTTGAGTGCTCCACACAACGATCTCCAAAACTGAGAAGTGAATTGTGGTCCTCGATCCGACACCACCTCATCCGGAAGACCATGGAGCCTTACCACTTCCTTAATGAAGGTATCAGCAGTCTCAGAAGCAGAAGGAAGTCTAGGTAACGACTTGAAATGAGCCATTTTTGTTAAACGGTCCACAAAAACGACAATCGTGGAACAATCACAAGACAAAGGCAAATCAGAAATGAAATCCAAAGAAACCAAACCCCATGGACGAGAAGGCACCGGCAGAGGTTGTAGAAGACCAATAGGCCGAGAATGAGAGTCCTTGGACCTAGAGCAGACTTCACAAGACAAAACAAATTGAAAACAGTCCTTAGCCAACCCAGGCCACCAAAATAGTCTCTTAGCCAGGATAATAGTTTTCTTGATACCTGGATGACCTGCCAATTTTGAATCATGAACATTCTTGAGGACCTCTAAGCGCATAGGTTCAGGAACAAAAATTTTACCTTGATGAAGAAGAAGGCCCTCCTTGGAAACTAACGATGGTTCAGAGAGATTTAAGGAAGCATCTTTAATTCCATCAACCAGGGTGGACTGTAGCAGGAGAAAATTATTAGAGTTTAAAATTGTTTCAGGAACCAAGGACGGCTCGTCTTCAGAAGAAAACATACGGGACAAAGCATCTGCTTTAACATTCTTAGACCCAGGTCGATATGTAAGATGAAAATTGAATCTCATGAAGAATAAAGCCCACCTTGCTTGTCTGGGTCTCAACCTCTTGGCCGAACGTAAGTACTCCAGATTCCTATGATCCGTAAAGATGAGGATTGGATGTTTAGATCCTTCAAGGAGATACCTCCACTCTTCAAGTGCTAACTTAATGGCAAGTAATTCACGATCCGCAACATCATAGTTACATTCGCTCTTGGCCAGTTTACGAGAAAAAAAAGCGACAGGATGCAGATCCTCCTGAAACCCAGCTCTTTGCGATAACACAGCACCCACCGCAAGCTCTGAAGCGTCAACTTCCAGGATGAAGGGAAGGGAAACGTCAGGATGATGAAGAATTGGGCCTGAAGTGAAGAGTGCCTTCAATTTCTCAAAGGCCGCCTGGGCTTGTGGTGACCAACAAAACTTTTGATTGTTACGAGTCAACTCAGTAATTGGAAGAATAACCTGGGAATTTTTTTTTATAAATTTCCTATAAAAATTTGCAAAACCAATAAAACGTTGGACAGCTTTCTTGGAAGAAGGAATTGGCCAGTCAAGAATTGCGGAGATCTTCCTGGAGTCCATCTGAATTCCCTGCGGAGAAAGGAGAAAACCCAAAAAGTCCACAGATGTTTGTTCAAAGACACATTTCTCAATTTTAGCATAAAGCTGATGAATACGTAGACGAGCCAGCACCTTTTTTAAATGTGATCTGTGTTCCTCCAAAGAATTAGAAAAAACAAGGATATCATCCAAATATATGATAACGAATATGTCGAGGAAGTCTCTGAAAACATCATTGACAAAATGTTGAAACGTTGCAGGAGCGTTGCAAAGACCAAAGGGCATGACCAGGTATTCAAAATGCCCATAACGAGTACGAAAAGCCGTTTTCCACTCATCACCTTCTCTTATTCTGACGAGATTGTATGGCCACGGAGATCCAGTTTAGAAAAGATCTTAGCCTCCGCTAAATGTTGAAAAAGTTCAGGAATAAGAGGAAGTGGATAACGATTCTTAACAGTGATCTTGTTCAGATCCCGGTAATCAATACACGGCCTTAAAGAATGATCTTTTTTCTCAACAAAGAAGATCCCAGCTCCTGCTGGAGAAGAAGATTGTCGAATGAAGCCTTTGGCCAGATTCTCATCTAAATAAGAACGAAGTTCCGAAAGTTCAGACTCGGACAACGGATAAACTCGTCCAAAAGGAATCTGAGCCCCTGGAAGAAGATTAATAGGGCAATCATAAATACGATGAGGAGGCAACTTGTCTGCCCCTTTCTTATTGAAAACGTCCGTAAATTCCCAGTAAGCTTGAGGAAGAAGATTATGAATTTCGGAAGCAGGAGATAAAGAACAGACTCTATTGAAAGAGAAAATGCATTGAGAGGAACAAAAATTTGAAAGAAAGTTCACTTCACCGGTAGTCCAGTTGATGGATGGGTTGTGTTTCTGCAACCAGGGTAGACCCAGAATGACGGGAAATAGAGGCGAAGAAACCACATCAAAGTTCATGACTTCAGTATGCCCTTTATTTAACACAACAAAAAGTGAGACGGTCTCTTGCACCACAGGGCCCGAGGTAATCAGGGAACCATCTGCCACACGGAGGGCTATGGGGTTCTTTTTGGACTGGAGTGGGATCTGGAACTGTAGCGCCACTTTATTGTCCAGGAAACACCCGCTGGCCCCAGAATCAAGGATTGCTTGAAGCTCTACCCGCTTGTCTCCCCACTGCAATGATAAAGAGACAGTCAGGAGAGGCACGGGGACATGGCAACTGGAAAAGTCTCTTTCGAAAATCCTCTTACCCGTTGGACGAATCGGACAACCCCGAAGCAAGTGACCTGCCTGTCCACAATAAAGGCAGAGGTTGAGTCTGCGACGTCTGATCCGTTCCTCTGGAGTTAACACAGATCTAATGGCTCCAATCTGCATCGGCTCTGGGGCTGCACTGAAGACGGGTGGTGGAACAGCTGGAGGAAAAGTGGAAGGCATTCGGATAGGAGGTGGAGCGGTTGGTAACATCCAAGACTGAGGTGGAAGACCCGCTCTTTCTGCCTTTTCTTCCTCTCTGCGCTCCCTGAGCCTCCGATCGAGTTGGATGGCCAGACAGATGAAGTCCTCCAGACTGTCGGGAATGCCAGTACGGTCCAATTCATTTTTTAGTTCAGAAGAAAGGCCGAAGCGATACTGGTTCTTAAGTGCAGCCGGATTCCACTCCGTGTCATCTGCCCATTGCCGGAATTCCAGGGTGTAGTCTTCCGCTGGACGGTTACCTTGCTTCAAGGCACGCAGGGCGGCTTCAGCAGTAGTGGCTCTGTGCGGATCGTCAAAAAGAACTGCCATGGCATCAAAGAAGGAGTCAACTGTGGACAATGCAGGACTATGGCGATCCATAAGAAGAAAGGCCCACGTCTGTGGTTCTCCCGTCAGAAAAGAGATGATCACCCCGACCCGGGTCTGCTCAGAGGGATAGGTGTGAGGCTTGAGAGTAAACAGTAGCTTACATTAAACAGTAGCTTACAATTGCTCCTAAAATTCCGGAACAACTTCCGATCACCCGCAAACTTCTCCGGAAAGGCCACCTTAGTTTTCTGAAATCTCAGAAGTGATCACCTGGACTTCCACTGGAACCGGAGGAGTTGCAGCTGCCGTGGAAGGGAGAACAACCGGTGGTTGGGTCCTAATGTGCTCCTGTAGCTGAGCATAGCCACTTTGCAGCTCCCGGACGGCTTGCGTAAGAGAAGATAGTTGTTGCGTCAGGACTGCAAACGGGGACGCCCCTTCAGCTGGATCCATCTTTTGCCTGGTTATACTGTCAGGACTTACCAGTATAATCCAGACGTAGAAGAGGCTGGAGCAGAAGTAAATGAACCCACAAGCGCCTCACACAACCGCTACCCACCTGGAGTGGAACAGGGAGCAGGGTTGTGGAGAGTAGCCAGTGAGACGATCAGCGAAGTACAAGGGATGAGGCAAAAGTCGTAGTCAGGAGATCCGAGGTCAAAAGGCAGGCAGAAATATTCGTTGTCTATAAACAGGCAAGAAGGTCGAGACAGGCGGCAGTAATCAAAGTCCGGGTTCAGGCAAGGGTCAATAATCGGGAATCCAAAGTTCAGAGTCGCTAGGGTTTCAGTCGAAATAACCTAATAACCAGGCAATGCATGTTAATCTGGTTCGGGTTTAAATACAGGAGTTTTGGCGCCAAACTGGCGTCATTGCGCCTCCGCGTCCGCGACCGTCGCCGGCGTCCCGCGTCAGACGCCGACGCGCATTAGCGCGTCCGCGCCTGCGCCGGACAGGACGCAAGCATGCGTTCTCACACCAAACTATGTGGCGCACAGAGACGCCCAAAAGACAATAGTGTGTATACATTTTCACGACTGATGCACTGGCTGCTGCAATATAAGCACCTGGTATATGTATTACGCGACATAAGACCCCCTAACAGTACAGAGACCCTAGAAAACCATATATTTTCATAAAGTTGACATTCTGACGAATCCAATATGGGTAAATATGTGTTTCTACTGCAAACTGCCAAACTGCAAAGCAATGCTGAACGTAACGGGTTTTTATCAAATTTCTGAAAATCGTCACAATGCTTGAATTTTACCCAATTATATGCCCCACATTTCGTAACGTATCAGCATAAAACATCCTAAATATGAACGGCAGGGGTCTACTGAACACTTTGATTCACAATATGCATAGATATACCAAACTATGTGGCGCACGGAGACGCTGAAATGGATATTTAGTAGATAAAATTTACAAGGCAAAACAAAATAAGACAGAAAAGAGTGAAACGCAAATAAATCCAATAAAACCACAAAAATCAACGTTTTTTTTTCCAGACTAGTGTAATCGGCCGTCAGAATCACAGTTTAAATATATTTTAGCTGGTCCAAATAGGTTATACGGACAGAAACAAGTGAACACAACATATGCACAGCTGAAAATGCAATAAAATGGCTAAAAATTCAATAAAATGGCTAAAAATTTACCAAAATTTCCAAAATTGCAGTATAGTCACCAAAATAACATACAAAAGGTATTGTACAGTACGGTTAGCGAATACGCTATTCGTAATGGCAATAAAACATTTTTTTCAGACAAAAAAGAGACGATGCGATAAGAAAAAAAAAAAAAAAGCCACAAAGCCATGTACAGTATGTGTGTGTACAA
The DNA here is from genome assembly GCF_017654675.1 of Xenopus laevis. Lineage (NCBI taxonomy): Eukaryota > Metazoa > Chordata > Amphibia > Anura > Pipidae > Xenopus > Xenopus laevis. Next base: position 46,961,419 of record NC_054386.1, read on the forward strand.
TTGGTAAATTACATGTTATGTGCGCGTGTGTGCATGTGCACGTGTGTGTGAGTGCAGGGAGCGTGAGTGACCCCCCTGATCCCCAAAAATGTATGTGTAAGTGTGTGTAAGTGTGAATCTAAGTGTGTATAACTGTAATAAGTGTGTGTTGGTGTGTTCGTGTGTGTGTAATTGTTGCACTAACCTGAAAAAGTCACTGAAGAGTGTTGCACACGATGTGGAGGGGTCCCAGGAAGAGCTCTGCGACGATCTGCCTGTTCCTGTGCTGTGGGGGCGGAGCTCGACGGTGCAGTGCAGGCTGCAGCAGCAGGACACGTAAGTAACACGTGCCTGCTACTGCTTTGGGGCCCCTGGGCGATCACGCCCCAGGGGCCACTCGATCCCCTGCTCTGCTCGTTGCCTAGGGGCAGGGGATCGAGGAGGAACGGAGCGAGTGGCTCTAACAGCCGCTCCTCCGCTCTCAAACCCGGAAGTGCTGCAGAACATAGAATCTATGATCTGTGGCACTTTGGTCCTTTGATCCACAGAACGTAGATTCTACGATCTGTGGCACTTAAAGGGTTAATTACTATAGTCAAAAGAAACCACTCAGACAACATAATTTGTTTTGAAAGATAGGGGGAGGTCATATTTATTAAAATCTTAGTAAAATCTTAGTAAAAAATGTGGGCCCCAAACCATCCTCGTTTAAGGGATAACACACTTTGCACCATTGCAAATGGGAAGGCCCACCACCAGTTGTTATAGTAGACATTTATGGGCTTCTCCTGTAGGGGTACTCCCTGACCTGGAAACAACCATCATTTAACATCATTTCCAAGTGCTCCCTGCCAGTTAGGATAAGTAAATCATTACCTAATTCTGAAAGGTGGGCCAACCCAGGGACTAACTCTCCTGCTACTATATTTTATGATAGAAACCCCACCATGAGAAAAGTTGACCCTACTCAATGACTAACCATTTTTATTTTTTTTTTAAAGTTATTGATTTGGTCAGGACTAAAATTCTTACCCCCATCTTGAAAAACTATGGTGTTAGGTGTGATAGGCTTAGTCTGCAACTTTTCTGCTTTCTGAATTGAGACAATCTGAGCCCTCTCATACCTATCAAGTGTAGTCTCTGTCATCTGTTCTTGTGGTTTTTTTCCCACTGCTCACCACTGTAGCCAAGTGAATATCAGAATGGCCCACTATCCATGCTTGAATGCCACTCTTGACACACTTTATGTAAATAGATTGTAGTACTTCTAGTGTTGCCAAGGCCAGCTTGTAAAACTGCCCTTTTACTGATGGCCCGGAATCTTTGGCGTGGTCATTAAGTAGTCTACATGTTACTTCGCTGGTGGCTGTCTGATTTGGCCAACCTGCAATCCAGAAGATAATGCTGATTGGTTGCATGCTAATAGCTCGCATATGCATAGTGCCCAATGATACATTATGCAAAAAAGGCAGCTTTGAAGAGCTTTAGTTCAAAAGTGTCACTACAACCTGTCACTCTGGTAGGATTAACAGCTGTAGCAACATGCCCAAGACATTTTTTATTCCTTTTAGAAAGACTATATAGTGCAGCACAGAACTGCTGTGACCAGTCTTACCATTACCATCTGATTCCTGTGTGGAATGCTCCGTAGAAAAAATCCTAAGGCACACAGGATAAATGCAAGCAAGCTGCCTTGCGTGTTTATTGTGAAGTGCCAATAAGAGCACTCTGCAATAAACACGCAAGGCAGCCTGATTGGCTGACAGCCATATACTTGTAGGGATTGAACCTGTAACCAGAGTTAGGGAGGGGAAAGAGATACCACCCTAAGATGCAAAGCCCGTCTGCCTTGACTCTTTTTATAAGTGCTATATCCCCCATTGATATCCCTGCTTTGGTCATTTTGTTACCCAAGCAACCCAGGAAGTTGGCAAATAACAGGGAGTCCTCTTTGGCAGTTAACTTAATCACTTATGGGCCTACATAAATAGTATAGTATTATTTTTTGTAGATACAATGCAGTGTTGAGCAATGCAATTGTAGGAAAATTATAAATTAGGCCAGTGATCCCCATCAAGTGGCTTGCGTGCTACATATTTATCTCCAACCCATTGGATGTTGCTCCCAGTATCAATGCAGGTTCTTACTTTTGAATTCCTAGCTCACGGAAATCTTTAGATGCAAAAAACAATGTGTACTGCCAAACATTTATTTAAACAAATATTTAAATTCAGCAAATCCAGTGTAGATTTTCTCGCTGGAATTTCTAGAAGTGCACACCATCTTTTAACTTAACCTAAATATTCTTAGATCACACATACTATTATAACTTTAACATAATGGAATTTAAATCATATATAATATACAGTGCCTGATGCTAATTTGAAGCTGCTCTGCTGATGCTGATTTTCTTTCTCCTCAATTACAGCTGCTGACCGTGACTGACATCTAAGAATTCTATTGCTTTGTCATACATTTTACAAAGGGACTACGTTTTACCTGCAACTTACTTGCTGCTTTCAAAGTAAAACTCCCAAACTTGGTTGCCCTTTTATTAGCCACCAGTGGGATCAACTGACTATAGCTGGGAAGGGTGGGGGCTACAACATGGAGCTGGCCACTGCTCCTGTATAAACTATAACAAACAAGGGTAAGTTGTGCTATGAGGCTATGAACACAAGATACATATAGACAAATATAAGAGGTCCTCTGCACTCAACCCATTATCAATATATTTAAGACATTGAGCCATTTTGTGTATACAGCTACTAAAATATGCTTTACCCTTTAAACAAAACATTGTTTGTCCATATATTACAATACAAGATGGCCAACTACGTCAAAGTCATCCCATATCTGGCCAGTCCTACACTCAAATTGCATCTGATTCATTAAGAATTTAATTTCTTTGTTATACATTTTACAAAGGGACTAAGTTTTACCTGCAACTTACTTGCTGCTTTCAAAGTAAAACTCCCAAACCTGGTTGCCTTTTTATTAGATCACCTGACTACAACAAGGAGCTGGCCACTGCTCCTGTATAAACTGTAACAAACAAGGGAAAGTTGTGCTCACCACTAATTTTTAAAAACATTACGCAGGGGTGCAATGAGGCTGTGACCACAAGATACATATAGACAAATACAAGAGGTCCTCTGCCCTCAACCCATTATCAATATATTTAAGACATTGAGACATTTTGTGCATACAGCTACTAAAAATGCCTTACCCTTTAAACAAAACGGGGATTGTTTGTCCATGTATTGCAATATATTGCAATATATTGCAATATATTGCAATATAAAGTTGTCCCTGCCCAAAAGAGTTTACAATCTGAAAAGGAAATCTCAGTATGTTATAGAAGGACATAATGAAAGCATTTTGGAAGTTATTATTTGCTTCAATCTGTACTCCTGGTGTCAGTGATTATTAGACTAGATTTGTGCTAATGCTACTGCTGCTGGTAACCGAGTAAACTTGGTTGTCAACTGTGACTGCCCAACTGTCATTTGGACAGCAGAGAGAGAGGGAGAGAGTGACAGAGAGTAAAAAAAGCAGATGATATAAAAGAAGATGAATTTTGGATAAAACATTACAGAATTTAATTCAAAGTAGAAGAAAAAGGAAGGGGAAAATGATGAAGAGAAAAAAAGGAATCCGACACCAGAAGAGAGAGAACTTCAACAGGATGAATGTTGCATAGAGAATAAAACCAAGAACCAAGAAGCAGAAGAGAAGACCAGCAAAAGTAAAAATAAGAAGAGGCACACTGAGCATAAAGCCCCATAAAGGTGGAAGAAGGAGAAAAAGAAAAAGGATTAAAGGAGATCAAACAAAGAAGAGAAAAGAAAGGCTGTCAGATGAGACCAGTAAACCTGAGACCAAGAAGAAAAGACAAGAAGAAGCAACTAAAATTAGAAAGAAAACTGTCTTAAAACCCAACTTGGGGGAAGGAATATTTAGACATATGTTCCTCGTTGAGAGCCACACTTTGTCCCCAACTTTATATAAAGGAGAAGACTTACGTCTTTGATCAGCATAATTCTTGTGGGACAAGGAACTTTTCTCCACGTTGGCTTTGGTAGCTGACCAAATGGCCGACATGTGGGCTGCATGATCATCGGCTGCTGGAACATCCGACAAGAGGAAGTCCTGAGGGAAAGCTTGTGTATGTTGTCCATACACTGTCAAGTAGGGCGATCTCCCAGTGGAAGCATGACACACGTTGTTATGAGAGAATTCTGCCCAAGGGAGTAGATCAGCCCAATTGTCCTGACAGAGGGATACATGACTTCTCAGGAACTGTTCCAGTGCTTGGTTTACTCTTTCAGCTGCCCCATTGGACTGAGGGTGTTAGGCAGAGGAGAATTGGAGAGCAATACCTAGGTCTTTACACAAAGAGCACTAGAACTTGGACACAAACTGGGAACCTCTGTCTGATACAATCTCCACCGGGAGCCAGGAAGACGGAAGGTATATTGGATGAACAACTGAGAGAGTTCAATGGCAGAGGGAATTTTTTGAAGAGGGATAAAGTATGCCATCTTACTGAAGCGGTCAATAACTACCCATATTACAGTGTTCCCTTTGGTAGGTGGACAGATAGAATCTGTCTGGCCAGTTGCGGGAATAGGGACGCAATGATTTTCGTGGTTGGAATAATTGGTGTCACGGCCGGAACCCAATACCAGAACAAGTGCCAAGCACCCTGGTCTCAGCTCGGCTTCACCAATAGTGTGACCACCTTTGGGCTTCGGGAGGAGCCCTCAGCTTACTTGGGTGCCACCTGGACTTAACGAGGGGTACAAGGCGAGATGTTCTGGCTGGCAAAGGGGCACGGCTGTTAGCAGAGTGTTTTGGGCTGAAGGTCACGGTACAAAAGGATTAGGCAGAAGGATGGTCAGACAGGCTGGGTCGAGGCAGGCGGATATCAGAATCGTCAGGCAGGCAAGGGTCAAAACCGGGTTGTCAATCAAGGGGTTAAGCTGGAAGAGTTGTCATAGGCAGGCAATGGTCAGGATACAGAATGCAGAATAGTCAGGGAACAGGCAGGAGTCAAAACCGGATAATCAGGACAAACAGATTCAGGATCAGATGCACAAGGCTCAGGAAACCACTAGAAACCAAGTTCTATCACGGGCACCTGTCTGCAGTCAGAATGGGCCTTTTATAGGGGAAAGAATTCGCGCCAAAAAATGTGTAATTTTGCGCCAAAGTGCGCTGGCGCCTATAAACAACACGCAGATGCACCGCACGCTCCCTAAGGAAGGCAAGATGGCGCAGGAAGAGGACCATGTGGCGGGCGTCCCCGCCACCCCACTAGACCACCAGGACAGGTAGGTTTTGTTACATTACCTCCCCCTCTAGGGGGGCCACTGGACCCCGAGACTTCCCAGGAAATTTAAGATGAAAACTATTCCTGAGTCGGTCAGCCTTGATGTCATCAACTGAGACCCAAGAGTTCTCCTCAGGGCCATAGCCCTTCCATTTAGTAAGATATTGCAGCTTACCTCGCACAAGGTGGGAATAGAGGAACTCTTGGATCTCAAATTCAGGCTGACCTTCCACCAACACTGGGGGAGGAACAGAAAGATGACCTACCTGAGTGACTGGTTTTAGGAGGAGACATGAAAAGAATTAGATATTTTGAATTCTGCAGGTAATTGAAGACAAACAGAAGAAGAATTGATTATTTCAGTAATTGGATATGGACCAATGAACCTGGGCCCAAGTTTGAGAGAGGGAACCTTCAACTTAATATTTTTGGTAGATAACCAAACAGAGTCTCCCACCTTATAGTGAGGTGCTACTCTACGAGATCTGTCAGCAGCCTTCTTCTGAGCAGAGGAAGCTGCAGAGATAGAATCATGCACCTGTGTCCAAATTTTAGAAAAGTGTTCTACAGAGGAGTCAGCAGAAGGGACAGGGGTACCAGAACCAGAAAAAGAAAATGCTTTAGGGTGTAACCCATTGACAATGAAGAAAGGAGACACTCTAGTGGAGGAGTGAGTAGCGCTATTGTAGGCAAACTCTGCCCAGGGCAATAACTCAGCCCAAGAGGACTGGTTACCTGACACATAACACCTGAGATATTGCTCTAGGGACTGGTTCACCCTCTTAGTTGTCCGTTGGTTTGGGGGTGGTAAGACAAATCAATTCCAACCAAGGAGCAAAAGGCCCTCCAAAACTTAGAGACAAACTGAACTCCTCTGTCTGAAACAATGTTAACAGGGAACCCATGCAACTTAAACATTTGAGAAATAAACAGATCTGCTAAGGTTTTAGCAGAAGGGAGGTGTGAAAGGGGAACAAAATGGCTCATTTTACTAAACCTATCCACCACCACCCAAATTACAGTTTTACCCTGAGAAGGAGGCAAATCCACAATGAAATCCATTGAAAGATGGGACAATGGCTTCTTAGGGATTGGTAACGGATTTAACAGACCTTGTGATAAATGACGGGAGGATTTAGACCTTTGACAGACTGGACAGGAATTCACAAAAACCTTAGCATCCTGTTTAAAAGTAGACCACCACACATGGCGGGATAACAAAGATATAGTTTTGGCAATGCCAGGATGCCAAACCATCTTGGAGTTATGAACTTCCTTCAGAACTTGTTCCCTCAGCTCCTCAGGCACAAACATTCTCCCAGAAGGAGTGTCTGCAGGAGCAGAAGATTTGACAGGGGATAACAAGGTGGAGAGGTCAGAATCCAATGCGGCTAAGATCAACTCCCTAGGAATGATGGGGATGCACTCACTAGAGTCAGAGGACGTAGATTCAAAACTCCTAGAGAGTGCATCAGCTTTTTTTAGAGCCAGGCCTGAATGTTAAGGAGAAGTTAAACCTGGTGAAGAACAATGCCCATCTAGCTTGCCTAGGATTTAGCCGTGTGGCTGAATCTATGTAAAGCAGGTTCTTACGGTCTGTATATACTGTTACCATATGTTTTGCACCTTCAAGTAGATGCCGCCATTCCTCAAAGGCCCATTTGATAGCCAACAATTCCCTGTTCCCAATATCATAGTTTGCCTCTGCAGGCAAAAACCTCTTTAAGAAAAAGGCGCAGGGATGTAACTTGTTGGTTATCGGGTGCCTTTGGGAAAGGACTGCCCCAGCACCCACTTCAGGTGTATCCACCTCCACAATAAATGGTAAGGCAGCGTCTGGATGCTGCAGAACAGGGGCAGAACTGAACTCCTTTTTGAGGCGTTTGAAAGCTAGAACTGCTTCTGGGGGCCAGATACTAGGGTCAGCACCCTTTTTGGTTAAGTTGGTGATTGGGGCAACTACCAGGGAAAAATTCTTAATGCATTGGCGATAATAATTTGCAAAACCGAGGAATATTTGGGTTGCACGTAAAGAAAGGGGTTGGGTCCATTCCAGGACAGCTCACACTTTCCCAGGATCCATTTCAAGACCCCTGTTAGAAATGTTAAACCCCCAAAACTGAACAGAGGTAACCTCAAAAGTACACTTCTCAAGTTTTGCATACAGATTATTTTCTCTAAGTCTACGTAAGACCTCACAGACATGATTCCTGTGTTCACTCAGATTGGAAGAGAAAATAAGAATGTCATCAAGATAGACCACTACGAATATCCCCAGCAGGTCCCGAAAGATGTCATTGACAGATTCCTGGAACACTGCGGGGGTGTTACAAAGACCGAATGGCATCACCAAATATTCGTAGTGCTGTTTTCCACTCATCCCCCTCCCTGATACGAATGAGGTTATAAGCCCCCCTAAGATCTAGCTTAGTAAAAATCTTAGCATTCTTGATCTGATCAAACAGCTCAAAGATCAAGGGAAGGGGATAGCGGTTCTTAATGGTGATCTTATTGAGACCCCTGTAATCTATACAGGGACGAAGACCCCCATCTTTTTTCCCCACAAAAAAACCCCAGCCCCCGCAGGGGAACAGGAAGGCCGAATGAAGCCTCTTTCCAAGTTTTCCCGAATATATTCTTTCATTGCCAGGGCTTCTGGCAATGAAAGAGGGTAGGTTTTCCCTTGAGGAGGAGTAGACCCTGAGATGAGATCAATTGGGCAATCATATGGCCGGTGTGGGGATAAGGTCTCAGCAGCCTTTTTAGAGAAAACATCCTCAAACTCAGCATAAGCTGCAAGTAACCCTTCTAGAGAGGTAGTAGCTACTACCTGAGGAATACAGACCCCATCACACTCTGAACCCCATTGAACTACCCTTTTTGAAACCCAATCAATTAGAGGGTTATGCCTCTGGAGCCATGGTAACCCCAAGTTGAGAGGAGAAGTAGCACCCTCAATGAGGTACAGAGCTATCTCCTCACCATGCAGATTATTTACAGACATAGAAAGCAAAATAGTTTTCTTAGACACTATACCTGACCCTAAGGGTCTTTTGTCCACTGCCCAAATTTCCAGGGGGGAACTTAGAGGAACCAAAGGAATGTTGTGTTTGGCTGCAAATGCAGCATCCAAAAAGTTCCCCTCTGCCCCTGAATTCACAAAAGCGGACACCTTGACAAAGCCCGTATGCCAGGTTAGTTTGACTGGTAAAAGAACCTTAGAAGCAGATTGCGGAGAGGAAATTCCTGCACCCAAATGGAGCTCCCCATCTCCATTTAGGCTTCAGAGTTTCCCAGCCTCTTAGAACATTGGTTTAAAAAATGTCCCTTTTCACCACAGTGCATGTAAAGACCCAGGGAACGCCTGCGTGCCTTTTCCTCAGGAGTTAGATGGGATATGCCTAATTGCATAAGCTCCTCCTGAGGTAGAGGCACAGAGGGCTTAGGAGATTTTACATTGGTCACCACATTAAATCTTATATTAGTAACCCCAGAGAAGTTTGTACTCCTCTCACCCCTTCTTTCCCTTTGACTTCTATCTACCTGGATGGCGAGGGACATGAGATCATCCAGGTTAGAAGGTAAGGGGAAATTAACCAGACTATCTTTTACTGAATCAGATAACCCCAAACGGAATTGACTCCGTAGAGCCAAATCGTTCCACCCAGTTTCTACTGCCCACCGGCGGAATTCGGTGCAGTACACCTCCGCATTCAGTTTCCCTTGGCGCAACTTACGAATCGCGGTATCGGCAGAAGATGCATGATCCGGGTCATCATAGAGAATTGCCATGCTGTTAAAGAAAGTGTCAAGGGAATAACGAGCAGGGTCAGAGGAAGGCAGCCTGAGGGCCCAAATTTGCGGGTCACCCAAAAGCAGGGTCATGATGAACCTTACTTTCTCCTCACCAGATTGGAAAGAGTGAGGAAAGAAACTAAGGTACAGCTTGCATGCCTCTTTAAAGACAAAAAATTTAGTGCGATCCCCACTGAACCTTTCGGGGAACACAATTTTGGGTTCATGTAGTCTAGTTGAACCCACAGGAGGAGGAAGAGGAGCAGGAACAGGTTGCTGCTGTGAAGCTTGCGTAGTCTTCAGCTGTCGGGTTAGGTTGTGGAAACCCTGCAGGAGATAATATTGCTTCAGTTCATGGTCCTCCAAGCACTGTAACAGAGTGGTAAGAAGCGCTTCAGTGGTAGTTGTGGTGGAACGAGTGGACAGATTATTGGGAGGGGCTGGGGAGGACCCAGCGGTCCTGGTACACATAGGTACCAATGACAAAGTTAGAGGAGGTGGTGAAGTCCTCAAAAATGATTTTAAAAAACTAGGTGCAAAGCTGAGGGCGAGGACTTCCAAGGTAATTTTCTCAGAGATATTACATGAGCCACGAGCAATGCTAAGGAGACAGCGGGAGCGTAGGGAGATTAATGCGTGGCTGAAAGATTGGTGTAGGGAGGAGGGTTTGGGGTTTTTGGAGAACTGGGCTGATTTTTCAGTCGGCTACAGGCTCTTTGCTAGGGATGGGCTGCACCTCAATGATGATGGGGCAGCTGTTTTGGGAGAGAAGATGGCTAGAGGGTTGGAGGAGATTTTAAACTAGGTGTGGGGGGGAGGGTTCAGTAAAAGATTCAGTGGAAGACAGGTTAGATGAGATAGTGGGCAAAGAAAGGGAAAATGGGGGAGGAGATTTGGCTAGGGATACTGTTAAGGATAGGGAGGACCACATGTCATATGAGCTGGAGCTGCTGGTGTTGGAAGGAAAATATGATGTGATTGGTGTGGCCGAAACATGGCTGAATGAGTCGCATGACTGGGCAGTAAATATCAGTGGCTATACTTTGTTTCGGAGGGATAGAGGCAATAGAAAAGGAGGAGGGGTATGTCTGTTTGTTAGGCAGGATTTAAAAGCTCATATAAAGGAGGAGGTTATGTTAGAAAATGAGGGGGCAGAAGTCGTATGGGTGGAGTTCTTCACCAATAGTAAAGAATCCAGCAAATTAATTGTAGGCGTATGCTATAGACCCCCTAATCTAAGTGAGGAGAAAGAGACAAAGCTCCTAATGCAAATAGAAAAGGCTGCTAGTTTGGGTAAAGTAATGATAATGGGGGATTTTAATTACCCAGATATTGACTGGAGCAACGGTACTGCTAGATCAGTTAATGGGAACAAGTTTATAAACTTATTGCACGACAATTTTTTAGCACAGGTTGTTGAGGAGTCTACCAGAAAAAATGCTATTCTTGATTTAGTGATCTCAAATGACCCGGAACTTATAGCAAATGTGCAAGTCATTGAACCCCTGGGTAATAGTGACCATAATGTTTTATCTTTTAATGTCTGGTGCAAAAAACAAAAATATACTGGGGCAACAAAAACCATGAATTTTGGAAAAGCTAATTTTAGTGCCTTGAGGGCTGCCCTACAGAGCATTGATTGGGGCACTAGGTTTTTGGCTAAAAACACAGAACAGAAATGGTTGTCCTTTAAAATAATATTAAATCATTACTGTTCTCAATTTAATCCCTTAAGGACTAAATGTAGAAGCTCTAAGAATCATCCTGTGTGGCTTAATACAGGAGTAAAGAAGTTAATGGGAAAGAAGAGAAAGGCTTTTAAAAACTACAAATCTGTAGGGACAAAAGCTGCATTTAAAGGAAAACTATACCCCCAAAATGAATACTTAAGCAACAGATAGTTTATATCAAATTGAATGACATATTAAAGAATCTTACCAAACTGGAATATATATTTACATAAATATTGCCCTTTTACATCTCTTGCCTTGAACCACCATTTCGTCTGTGCTGCCTCAGAGATCACCTGACCAGAAATACTACAACACTAACTGTAACAGGAAGAAGTGAGGAAGCAAAAGACAGAACTCTGTCTGTTAATTGGCTCATGTGACCTTACATGTGGTTTGTATGTGTGCACAGTGAATCGTACGATCTCAGGGGGCGGCCCTTATTTTTTAAAATGGCAATTTTCTATTTATGATTACCCAATGGCACATACTACTAAAAAAGTATATTATTATGATAATGGTTCATTTACATGAAGCAGGGTTTTACACATGAGCTGTTTTACTCAGTATCTTTCAATAGAGACCTACATTGTTTGGGGGGTATAGTTTTCCTTTAATGAATATAAACACTGTAATAAATGTTGTAAATCAGCAATCCGGAAGGCTAAGAAAAGAAATGAAGAATTAATTGCGGTGGAGGTGAAAACTAACCCTAAAAAGTTTTTTAAATTTATTAATAGTAAAAAGATGCAGGTTGAAAGTGTTGCTCCATTAAATAATGGTACCAGTATGGTTGTAACAGATACAGAAAAGGCAAATGTGTTAAATCAGTTCTTTTCTTCAGTGTATACAATAGAGGAGTCTGGGTTCACAAGCTCACTTTATAATTGCACAAATGGTTCAGCTCAATCTAGTCAGTGGCTGACTCAGGATATGATTCAAAAAGCTTTAATACAAATTAATGTAAACAAGGCTCCAGGGCCTGATGGCATACACCCCCGGGTTCTAAGAGAGCTTAGTTCAGTCTTAGACCAGCCCTTATTTCTGATTTTCTCAGATTCACTGTCATCTGGTACGGTGCCTATGGATTGGAGAAAAGCTGATGTTATTCCAATATTTAAAAAGGGATTACAATCTCAGCCTGGCAATTATAGCCCAGTAAGCTTGAAATCTGTGGTGGGCAAATTATTTGAAGGCTTGTTAAGGGATCACATTCAAAATGTTGTACTAATGAATGGCATTATGAGCAACAATCAGCATGGCTTTATGAAGGATAGGTCATGTCAGACGAATTTGATTGCATTTTATGATGTGGTAAGTAAGATTCTGGACAGTGGGGGGCAGTAGATGTGATCTATTTGGATTTTGCCAAAGCGTTTGATACTGTGCCCCACAAACGACTGCTTTCTAAACTAAGGTCTGTTGGGCTTAATGAAGTCATTTGCACATGGATAGGAAACTGGCTACAGGATCGGGTACAGAGGGTGGTTGTTAATGGGACATTCTCTACTTGGAGTAAGGTTCTTAGTGGGGTCCCCCAGGGCTCAGTATTGGGTCCACTTTTATTTAACTTGTTCATTAATGACTTAGGGGACGGTGTGTTAAGTAATGTATCAGTGTTTGCAGATGACACAAAATTATCCAGCCCAATTAATTCCATCCAGGATGTGGCATCCTTGCAACATGATCTTGACAAACTGGCAATCTGGGCAGTTAAGTGGCAAATGAGATTCAATGTTGATAAATGTAAAGTCATGCACCTGGGCTGTAAAAATATCCAAGCCACTTATACCCTTAATGGGACTGCACTAGGCAAATCCATTATGGAAAAGGACCTTGGAGTCCTTGTAGATGATAAACTTGGCTGTAGCAAGCAATTCCAGTCGGCAGCATCAAGGGCAAATAAGGTCTTGAGCTGTATTAAAAGGGGCATAGAGTCAAGGGAGGAGGGGGTCATTCTTCCATTGTATAGAGCACTTGTAAGGCCCCATCTAGAATATGCCGTACAGTTTTGGTCTCCATCACTCAAACAGGACATTATTGTATTAGAGAGGGTACAGAGAAGAGCAACTAAGCTGGTAAAAGGTATTGAAAATCTTAGCTATGAGGAAAGACTGGCCAAATTGGGGATGTTCAGGCTGGAGAAGAGGCGCTTAAGGGGTGATATGATGACTATGTATAAATATATAAGGGGATCATATAATAATCTCTCTAATGCTTTATTTACCAGAAGGTCTTTCCATCTGACACGAGGTCACCCATTCCGATTAGAAGAAAAGAGGTTCCGCCTAAATATTCGGAAGGGGTTTTTTACAGTGAGAGCTGTGAAGATGTGGAATTCTCTCCCTGAATCAGTTGTACAGGCTGATACATTAGATAGCTTTAAGAAGGGGTTGGATGGCTTTTTAGCAAGTAAGGGAATTCAGGGTTATGGGAAATAGCTCATAGTCCAAGTTGATCCAGGGACTAGTCCGATTGCCATTTTGGAGTCAGGAAGGAATTTTTCCCCCTCTAAGGCAAATTGGAGAGGCTTCAGATGGGTTTTTTTGCCTTCCTCTGGATCAACTGGCAGGTAGTTAAAAAAAAAAGGTTGAACTCGATGGACATGTGTCTTTTTTCAACCTTACTTACTTACTATGTAGTTGGAGGAGCAGCAGCAGCTTCATCATGACTTTCATCCTCCATGGGCCCGTGATAATGTCACGGCCGGCACCCAATACCAGAACAAGTGCCAAGCACCCTGGTCTTGGCTCGGCTTCACCAGTAGCGTGACCACCTTTGGGCTTCGGGAGGAGCCCTCAGCTTACTTGGGTGCCACCTGGACTTAACGAGGGGTACAAGGCGAGATGTTCTGGCTGGCAAAGGGGCACGGCTGTTAGCAGAGTCTTTTGGGCCGAAGGTCATGGTACAAAAGGATTAGGCAGAAGGATGGTCAGACAGGCTGGGTCGAGGCAGGCGGATATCAGACAGGCAGGCAAGGGTCAAAACCAGGTTGTCAATCAAGGGGTTAAGCACCAAAGCGCAAACACGCCAGCGTGCCTGCGCCTATAAACAACACACAGGCGCACCGCACACGCCCTAAGGAAGGCAAGATGGCGCAGGAAGAGGACCACGTGGCAGGCATCCCCGCCACCCCACTAGACCACCAGGGCAGGTAGGTTTTGTTACAATTGGTTCATGATCTTCACTGATGCGACCCTCAGGAACAATGCTTTCGGGACAGGGTATCTACCTTCTGATTCCTGGGGCCGGGCGATAGTTGGAGAGCTTGATGAGGGTTCAGTCTCTTGAGAGTCTGGATGAATTCCAAGTTTTTGTGATCAGTGTAAATGGTGACAGGATGAGAGGCTCCTTCCAGGAAGTGTTATCAGTCCTCGAGTTAGTCTAACTGCCAGAAGCTCACGATTCCTGACATCGTAATTTTGCTCAGCAGGAGAGAATTTCTTTGAAAAATAGGCACAAGGGTGTAGTTTCCCATCTGCAACTTGTCTCTGAGAGAGGATAGCTCCAGCTCTGATGTCAGAAGTGTCTATTTCAAAGAAGAAGGGTTGAAGCAGGTCAGGATGTCGAATGACAGAAGGAGCAACAAACAAGTCTTTCAGGGACTGAAGAGCCTGCATGGCGTGAGGGGGCCAGCATTAGGTTTTCCTCCCTTCCAAATGAGAGCCGATACAGATGTGATATGGGAGGAGAACCCCTTGATAAATTGTCGGTAGTAATTAGCGAAACTGACAAAGCTCTGTATGGCCTTGGGGCTTGTGGGAAGAGGCCAATCTCAGATTGCAGAAGGATCCATCTTGAATCCCTCACGAGAGATGATGTAACCCAGGAAGGGAAGCCAGGAACCAAGCAAACAGAGAGTTTTCTCTGAGACGGGAAAGGACTTCTTTCACCTAGGTTCTTTGACTTTCCAAATCCTTGGAGAAGATTAAAATGTCTGAATACACGACTACAGGTTGTCCCAGCCAATCTCTGAAGATATAATTTACAAACTCTTGGAAGATGGCAGGGGCATGGTAGAGGCCGAAGGGCATCACCAGATGCCCTTCTCATAATGCCCATCTCTGGTGTTGAATGTTGTCTTCCATTCATCGCCCTCTCAGATGCGAATGAGGTTGTAAGCTTCTCAAAGATCCAACTTAGTGAAGATCTTAGCCCCTCTGAGTTGATCGAAGAGCTTAGAGATAAGTGGCAGAGAGTATCGGTTCTTTACTGTGATTTTGTTTAGGCCCCTGTAATCTATACAGGGACACAATCCACCATCCTTCTTCTCCACAAAGAAGAACCCAGGCCCTGCAGGGGAAGATGAAGGTCTAATGAATCCTCGCTGGAGGTTATCTTGAATGTATTCCTTCATTGCAAATGTCTCAGCAGGAGATAAGGGGTAGGTCCAAACTCTGGGGGGCATTGTACCGGGAAGAAGTTTGATGGAACAATAGTAGGAGCGATGAGGAGGAAGAGTCTCCACGTACTTCTTGCAGAAGACATCCGCAAAGTCCTTGTACACTGCAGGCAGAGACTGGAGATCTGCTGCAGCAAGTGACACCCAGTGAATGGATTTAGCAGGTAAACAGTTCTTCTGACAGTAAGGGCTCCAATGAGATATCTTCTGGTTGGCTGACCAGTCAATAGAAGGATTCTGCAGATGGAGCCAGGTTAGACCCAGCACCACAGGAGCAGAGGGACAGTCTATTAAAAGAAAAGACAGTTTTTCCTGATGTAGAGATCCAGCCGTCAGTGGAAGTTCCCCTGTGGCCTCAGAGATTATCTCAGAAGTTAGCGGTTGATTGTCAATCGCCAAAACCCTCAGTGGATTAAATAGAGGGAATCGGGGAATTCTCAGGAACTTGGCAAAAGTGGCATCCATGCAACTTCCTGCAGCCCCGGAATCAAGAAAAACGGACACATCGATAGTTCTGTCAGGTAGCCGAATCGAAATAGAAATCGATGAGAGTTCTTTTGGGGTGCTAGTTCGATGCCACCCAGGTAAAATTTCTCAGTTCTACCTGAGCTAGGAGATCCTCCCAACTTCTGGGGACAACGATTGGCAGGATTTGGAAGGAGGGGTCTCTGAAAGTGTGGTGCCAGACCAGGCAGGAATCTTTTGCTTCGCTCCTTATTGGACTGGTGCTCCCTGAGACGGGAAATCTACCTAGCAATCAGGTCTTCCAAAAGTTCAGGAAGATCCCTGGAGACCATGTCGTCTTTGAGTTGAGTTGACAAGCCTTGATAGAACACTGCTGCATAAGCCATCAAAGTTCTGAAATCAATGGCGTACTCACTGACAATGTAGTTCCCTTTCTGGATCTGTAAGAGTCAGGAAGAGGCATTAGCATCACGACCAAGGCAGTCAAACACCATACGAAAGGCTTGGAGGAAGGCCTTGGCATCGAAGGTCAAATCTAAGTAGTGTTATGAGACAGGGTTGGAAAAAATGAGGCTCAATGGCAGGGTATAAATTGCAAGTCAATGGGTATAGAGGCTGATGGGACCAGTTTTGAGACTCTCCCAACTCACCCACATAATAATAGAATAAATACAGTTTTAAAAAATACATTGTTACAGTTTGGGGTTCTTGTGTTATTTCAAATAATTCAAAAAGAGGATGTTCCTGGCCAGGTATTAAGGTAGAGCCAAGAGAGTTTAAAAGGCAGCTGAAGCAGTAACGTAACTACCCTCTTCCGGACCATCCTACACCTGGGCCCCTCACCCCTCCAGACATGCGGTTTTCTTACCGCACCTGCAGCAGTGTGATCTCCGGCGGGCCCCAAGGGGGAGCAGCCTGGGTGCAGTTGTACCCCTGCTCTCCTGGTAGTTATGCCACTGAGTTATTTCCAAGTATTTGTGTGTGTGTGTATAAAACAGAGCATATCTTCCACTTGGTCACAAAATGCTACTAAGGAGCTCTATGACACCCACATTGGGAGGGAACTCCTGGTGCGGGGGACATGTTCAATCATGTGCATTACATAATATGATTACTTAATGCCAAAATAAGTGATTATTTAGAACAGTAGCAACATACAATTGTTTTACACAGCACTGCATTTGGACAATATATCTAGTGAGCTTTTCTGTCTTTTTCATGGCCATGTCATGATGTGCATTTTTCTGCAAATTGTTTTAGTGTGAAACCTTTAACTGTAGCTTTCATGATGGTTGCTGTACTTTTTCCTGTTTTGTGACTTTTTATAAATAAATGCAATAGCTAACAGGGAATATTACCTTGTAGTGTGCAGCGCTTCAAGTTTTGCAGGTTGTATATCACTATCCTGGCTTTGTGGCTGTAGTGAGGCGCATTCGGTAGAGTATCATCTGTCATTTCCTCTACTATGCTGTGTACATCTTGTCCAAAATGCAACTCAATTTCTGCAAAAGTGTTGTTAGTGTCTTCTACAGTGTCATGAAACAGATCTGTCTAAGAAGCAAAATTTGCACATATAAAAAAGCCAGTCTGACTGATGCTGTGGGGTGGGGTGGGGGGGGGAGTGTGAGTTGTAAGAAGAGGCTTCCACAATCCACACTCATTCTTCCCATGGTGCTTAGCTCTAGTGCTCTTAACTCATTCCTGACTGGTTCACTTTAAGCTGCAGTAAAATGTATGTAGAAA
This sequence comes from Xenopus laevis, assembly GCF_017654675.1. Lineage (NCBI taxonomy): Eukaryota > Metazoa > Chordata > Amphibia > Anura > Pipidae > Xenopus > Xenopus laevis. The sequence continues at coordinate 46,978,868 of NC_054386.1, forward strand.
GAGCACATGCATATAATTTGGATCCACCAAACACACAATGAGTCTAAAGCTTCAGTGGCCATGCTTTGTAAGGGCAGACTGAGCGGCCACACTGAAACGCTACTTTCTAGCAGTGAAAGGGTTACAGCAAACTTTCTGTCTCTGCCTTCCACAACGACTTTGTGTTTGGGGCACTGCCAGCAAATGAATGGAGGAGGGCATTTCTATAGGGGGAAAGCAAGGCACAAAGCACTAACTCAGGAATTCTGGTTGGATGGATAGGGTGTCAGTCAATTTCTTACATGCCTGCACACCACAGAGCTGACAAATACACCAACTAAGGGAGTACATGTTCTTTTCTAACATTTAATCCATCCTGAAAGGCTTCACAAGATTTGTAAGATAATGGCGGCTTTAGCTATTGCTCTGTGTCACTTTCGAGGAGCTTGCTGCTCTTTTCTTTCTAGCCATAGTCAGAGATTGACAGGTAGTGAAAACACTTCCAAAACCTGGGGGGATTCTGCCTGGAAGAGTGATCTGGAGTGGGGAGAAGCGATATCACCCAGTAAGTTGTATGAAAAGGCTTTAACGGCACATAAGAATGCCACACAGAGAGATGCTCAGTTGGTGAGAGATTTATTTCTCAGGAGAACTAAATATATAATCACTGGGGGGAGGGTGCCCACCAGTAACTTGTCTTATACCACAGGCTGGTGCTGGTATTAGTGGGAAAACTGCTCCTGCTAGGGGGTATAATTCTGCATTCTTCCCTCTTTTGTCTTCTATCCTCCAGGCTCAGACAGGCGCATGCACAGTAGTGATACAGATGGCTTTTTGTGTCCAAGTTGTGTCATCTTTCTCTCTGCTGCACATGTGCCTGACCAGACTGGAAAGAAGAGGAAAAGGGTAGAAGATGTCAATGAGAAGCTTCTACAGAAATACTATAGGCCAGTACATGGCCCAGGGGGGTGCAGATTGCTGGGCCTGCTTCCTATATAGCCACTGTACTGCTAGAAATGCTTCTGAATAGCATTTTACAAACCAACATGGATCCCCTTGGCATGCACTTCTATTTGCTTTTGGCCATACATTTCATTGCATAAAGGGTCATTGTGAGTGATAAGGGCTTCCTCTGAACATATGCTTGCCTATGCACATCACAAACAGTGTTTAAACCACAATTTACCAAGGTACAAACAAGGTAGATATACAGTGTAGAAGGACATCTCCAAGCATAATTAACAAGTTAAGAAATCAAATAGCAGTCAGACAAGGTCATACAAGTCGCATAATCAGTTCAGTGACTCAGCCTAGCAAGGCTAGGGGGCAACCGATTATTCCAGCCATTGGTCCCAAATTTTCTGGAATTTTTTGGAAGAGCCTCTAGACTTGTATATTAGTTTCTCTAATGTATATAATTGGTTCACCTCAGAAAGCCATTGCCCATAGGTGGGGGGTAACTGATCCTTCCATTTCCTGGTTACCAATTTCCTCCCAACAAATAAGCATTCACTTATGAGAATACGTTGACAATGGGTATATTTCTCTTTTAGACCAACAAATAACAGACAAGCTCGAGGCGTACGGGGAATATCGCCCTCCAGAACAGAATCCAATTTGTCAAGAATGTTGGACCAATATAATGCTAAAGCAGGGCACTCCCAAACCATGTGCAGCAGGGAAGCATCACCAACATGACATCTGGGGCATTCAGATGAGGACCCCGGGAAAATTCTGTGCAGCTTAGCTGGTGTATAATAGGCCATATGTACAAAAAATAATTGTAACATCCTATCCCTATAGTTGAGGGAAGCGTAAGAGGGGGATTCCAGAAGGTCATCCCAGTCATCATCCTCTAAGGGCCCTAGCTCCTCCTCCCATTTGTCCCTCAGCTTATCCAGGGGTTTATTAAAAATTTTGTCATGTAGTGCAGAATATAACTTAGTGATTAGGCCCTTGGAGGAGCCAAGCATTATGTCATCTAACATTGAGTGCTGTGATAGGCAAATAGCCGATTTGTTATGCTGTACAGAGAGGGATCTACGTATTTGCATGTGATGGAGCCATTGATTAATGGGAATAGAGAATTCACGTTTAAGACAGAGAAAGCTAGCCATTTCTAGGGATTGTAGCGAACTGTTCGCCGGCGAACTTGTTCGCGCGAACTTCGACCGTTCGCGTCCGCCTAATGTTCGTGAACGTTTGGGAACGTTCGCATTTTGAGTTCGCGTTCGATTCGAATACAAATCGTTCCACCATTCGACCATTCGACCGCTAAAATCGAACGATTTCCATTCGTTCGAACGATTTCCATTCGTTCGAACGATTTCCATTCGTTCGAACGATTTCCATTCGTTCGAACGATTTCCATTCGTTCGAACGATTTCCATTCGTTCGAACGATTTCCATTCGTTCGAACGATTTCCATTCGTTCGAACGATTAAAATCCTTCGAACGTTCGATTCGAATGAAAATCCTTCGATTGAACGATTAAAATCCTTCGAACGTTCGATTCGAATGAAAAATCCTTCGAACGTTCGAATCGAACGATTTTAGCGAGTGTTCGAAGTTCGCGAACTGTTCGCGAACGTTCGCATTTTTTGCCGGTGTTCGCGAACGACGTTCGCAAACACCAAATCGGCAGTTCGCTACATCCCTAGCCATTTCCCCTTGTCGCCAAATGTCCCCAATCGTGAGAATATTACAATGTTCCCAAACCAGATTCCGTCCTAATTGTATTATCCCGGGAAACCAGTGATTGTTCCAGAGAGGGGTCTGAGGAGGGAAACCAGTAAATTGAAAAATCCGGGTTGCCCTAAGCCAAATTTGACGGGTGTGTTGAAGAACAATGTTATGATATGGCAGTTTAGGGGGTTTCTTAACCAGTAGCCATTGTAGGGGGGTGAGGGAAGTACCCAGTAATTGCTGCTGTAAGGTAAACAGAGTTCGGTGATGTGCTGCCTCCACCCAGGTGGCCAAATGGCTCAATTGAGCTGCAAGATAGTATAAATATACATTTGGAAGAGCAACACCTCCTCTGTCTTTACTCCTTGTTAGATTAGAAAGGCTAACTCTCGGCCTGGAGGAGGCCCAGATCAGCTGTCTAATAAGGGAATCCATTCTGTTGAAAAAGCTCTGAGGAATCATCAGGGGAGCCTGGAGGAGCACGTATAGCAATTTGGGAAGGAGAATCATCTTCAACAACTGAATGCGACCCATGGGGCCCAGCAGCAGGGATTCCCACGCCCTGACTTTAACCAGAGTTATGTCACACAAAGGGAGTACATTGGTCATATAGAAGTCGGTCAAAGGCAATTTAATTATTACCCCAAGTGAATTAAGGGACTACAGGAAAAGGGAAAACAATGGGGCAATCCTGAGAGAGGAGCGGGTCCACTGGGAAAATCACTGATTTAGCTGGGCTAGTGACCAGACCGGAGACTCGGGCAAAGTTATTAGTCAGGGTGAACATGGCTTGTGGAGAGAGAACCCAGTCACCTAAGTATATTAGAGTGTCGTCAGCATAGAGCTGTATGTGCTCTTCACGTTGCCCGATCCGCCACCCCTGAATCAAAGGACTTGACCTAATGACCTGGGCAAAAGGCTCCATGGCCAAGGCAAAGAGGAGCGGAGATAGGGGGCAGCCTTGGCGTGTGCCACGTTTCAGAAAGAAGGGGGCGGACTGGGCGCCGTTCACTAACAGGGATGCCTTAGGTGCAATATATAGCAGCTTGAACCAGTTTGTGAATGCTTCACCAAAGTTAAATTGTTTAAGTACAGCCCAGATATATGGCCATTCTACTGTATCAAACGCTTTAGATATATCAAGAGCGGCAACCGACCTCTGCCCTTTGTTATCGTGAGAAGTAGCCAAATTTAGGAACAACCTCCTGAGGTTTAAGGCAGTGGATTTGCCCAAAATAAAACCTGTTTGATCGTCTGCAATAAGGACACTTAGGATTTTATTCATCCTGGTTGCTAGAATTTTTGCTAGAATTTTTATATCAGCAGACAACAGTGAGATGGGGCGGTAAGCATCCATCTGCAACAGGTTTTTCCCTGGTTTAGGAAGCAGAATTATAGATGCTTCGTACATAGAGGCTGGGAGAATCCCCTCTATCTGCGCTTGTCGGAGAGTCTTAAGGAAATGAGGAGCTATAACTTCTTTAAAACGCTTATAAAAATCAATTGGGAGACCATCGGGACCAGGTGTTTTTTTAGTGGGGAAGGAATCAATAGCTTCCAGGACCTCTTGTAAGGTGATATCAGTATCCATCTGCGACTTATAGTCTTGTGGGAGCATTGGCAAATTCACCCTAGGACCCTAGGAACCCAGTTATCTCCTCCTCAGAGGCCATAAGGTGTGATTTATAAATTTGGGTATAATAATCTGTCAAAAACTCACATGATAACATAGTAAGTTCGGTTGAAAAAAGACACACGTCCATCAAGTTCAACCTTTTTACTTTTTTTGAACCTGTCTGCCAGTTGATCCAAAGGAAGGCAAAAAAAAACCCCATCTGAAGCCTCTCCAATTTGCCCCAGAGGGGGAAAAAATTCCTTCCTGATTCCAAAAATCGGACTAGTCCCTGGATCAACTTGTACTATGAGCTATCTTCCATAACCTGTATTCCTTCAATTGCTAAAAAGCCATCCAACCCCTTCTTTAAGCTATCTAATGTATCAGCCAGTACAACTGGTTCAGGGAGAGAATTCCACATCTTCACAGCTCTCACTGTAAAAAAAACACCCCTTCCGAATATTTAGGGACCTCCTTTCTTCTAATCGGAATGGATGACCTTGTGTCAGCTGGAAAGCGCTACTGGTAAATAAAGCATTAGAGAGATTATTATATGATCCCATTTTCTACCCACATGTGATGCTTCACAGCAACAGGCCCATACTTGGTCAGGATTCAGTTTCAGCAAGGATAGGGGTTAATCTACCTGCTGGTTTCCTCCAATCAGGAAGGAAGGAGTATTTTTATAGATTCAGTCACTATCAGCTCATTGCCTAAGCAAACAAGTTTAGTAGGTTAGAGGAAGGCTGTTTCTGCAATTTTAGGAGTAATTCAGTTTGTGTGTTAAGAAATTTGGGCTGTCTGACTTTTTTCTAATATAAACCCTTTGCTACTGCATTTGATTCCCAGGTTTCTGCTCTCACCTAAATCCCTGGTACTGCGCACTTCTGAATTCCCATGTATGATCCCACCCATCTGACTTATATCTCAGCCTTATAGTTCTAACTGCTGCTAATTAATATGCTGGGCAATTACTGCTTGGATCCATGGTGCCACACAAAAGAAAGTGTTGAGAGTTACAGTGGCACTGCAGTGTTTTTCAGATGGGGGTAAATTCCAATCACTTGCATATTCTACCTGCTGTTCTAGACTACAATCCAACCACTGATAACTGGGAATTCAACCACTGGGATTCAATACATATTCTGATTAGTAATCCTGCACATACATTCTCATGCATAATTCCTAAGGGGGATCATTTTGGTAACCCCCCCCCCCCAGGCAAGCCTGTTTACCAGACACATCCTTAATCCATCTATTTGCCACACCAAATAGAGGCCATTGGAAGTTATGCTCCTGCTAATAAATAGTTGGTGGCCTAGGCTTAGGCTGCACCTAATGATCCAGGCACAGTTGGCAGAGATTTTAAAACAATCAACATGTAAGCCAAGTGTGGCATTCCCCATAAGCACAATTCTGCAGGGAAATGTTATCAGCAGTTTGCTGTGCTACAAGGTTGTAGGTGCTCTTGTTTTACATTTTTAAAAATTTTCCTGCTTGAGTCCTCACCAACACATGCCCGCCACTTCTGAATTTTTTATGGCCCCACTAGTATCAATGGAGGCGGATCTGATCAATGGTTCAGTTTAACTCTTTGGGAAATACATTTAAGAAGGAGTGGGGCAGCTAACTGGCCACAGGGCAACCATCAGAATGCAGCAGTTGAAAGGAGAATCAAATAGGAATTAAATTCTTCTTAAATATACTTATATTTGTCTCTTTATTGAGTTATTTTGTCTCCATATATTCTTTCAATTCTTATTAGCTCTTGTCAGGATTGAGCATTTTAATAAGTCCTTCCTTCTCTCCCAAGTTTAGCTGAGTGAGTGCACACATATATCACTCTACACAGCTTGGTAGGTCACAGACACAAATAATGTTAAACGCTAATAATTTTATTGCCTGTGCTGCCAACGCTGTTCTAGATGATTGAACTCATCAGTAGAACAGAAAGGATCTGTCATCATGACTGTCTGAACTTAAGGGAGCCCTACTACCGTTGTACCATAAGCAATGAATAACTGTAAATCCATCAAGCCAAACCGAATGAACATGTCACACATCTCCTGGTGCCAACCTCATGAAAGAAACAGGTTTTTTTTTCATTGGAGATGTAATTCAGAGCTTTCTTTTCCTCGTTAAGGATCCAATACCTGTATCCAAGGTGGAAATGGACACATTTGAATTAACTTCAATTTGATGTTCTGCAGGAACTGTCCACATTTCCATATTAGCAATATGAAACAGAAAAATGTCACATAAACTGACAGTGCCCATTCTTTGTGTGAAGCCTGCACACGTCATGTACAGTATTTGTTGCTGAGACTCCTACACATTCCATGTCAGATCTATTGTGCTCAGTGGAACTATGTGGATAATACGTATTCATGGCTTGGGACAGGGATCACTATACAATATGAAGAATTGTATTTAGGAATTGATTTTATCTTCTGATGCAAAATGTTTGCAGAATGTTACACTGCTAATGAAAGATGCCCTCGTTTTTAAGATCTTGTCTCTGTATTATCAATGCAATCAACAATAAACCATAGCGCTTTCTGCAAGTCCTACAAAATATATAGTATATACTTCTGTGCCCCTGTCACCCAGACTGGCATAAAAGGGCTGAGCAGGAAGCCACTTGAATGGCAGCATAAGATTTTGTAGAGGGCAGTGTGCAGTGCTATTTTCCTATTCCTTGATTAGTTTCTTCTATCTGTGTTAACATTCCATGTAAACAGTTCTGACCCTGAACTTTTCAAGCATTTAATGAGAAGAAGTATAACAAAAATCATAATATGACTGCAAAGCTGAACTGCGCTTGTGGGAAGCCAGCGAGCTGCTGTCATGCTGGGAATGTCTATCTAGCTAATGTCTTACATCCCTTGCCTTTTTTTTACTAGGGTCCGAAGCCTGATTAAAAAGGGCATTCATACTCAATGCTGCTAGTACCACTATGCCTATATTTTCTAATGGAGAAGACTATAGTATTATGCCCTATGAAGATGTTAGTGACACAGCTTACAGTTCTAGCCTTTTCTATGCTGCAATTTTCTTTCAGGGTGACCGACCTCAAGGTCCATACTCTCCTATTGTGATATAATTCACTTACAATATGCCAGACCTAATATAATATCATACTCCTCTTGCAAGAAATTGGCAAGTGGCTTGACCTAACTTTGGAGTATAATCTGACATCACTGGGGTTACAGTTAATTGAAAACAATATTAATGTAATTATTCTAACCAAGCAACAACAGGACTGCCCCACAAGTATACTTATACAGTACAGAGGGATACTATGTGTATATATATGTATATATATATATATATGTTTTGTGCATAGCGTCCCTTAAACATTTTTTCTTTTAATTTCTTTAGTCCCTTCATTCAATCACTAATTAATTTCACTTAAAAAATAAAACAGTTCAATTATGGGGATTCTTACAAAATGCATCATTCAATAGAACTCCTCCAGCAGAATACTGTACTGAAATAAATTTTTCAAAAATGAAAACAATTTTTTGAAATCTAACATGGGCTTGACATGTGACTTGTGCTCTGAAAAACTTCATTCACTCTTTACTGCTGCACTGCAATTTGGAGTAATATTACCACCCATCCCTTTACCCACACCCAGCAGCCCATCAGTCCATCAGTAGAACAATGGAAAAGTAACCAGATAACAGCTCCCTAACCCCTGCATTGCTAAAAATGCTCCCATGGCCATACCTAGTAAAAGCAATTTCATTGTGAAGTACTGGCTCTTTCTAAAAGCACATGACCAGGCACAATGACCTGATATGGCTGCCTGCACACCAATGTTACAACTAAATAAAAATATACTCAATTCCAGTACCAACAAGAAACATGGCTGAAAAGGGAAGGATCTGTGAAGACAGGCAAACTGGATTGGGAAAGTGGGAGCAAAATGTCACTGTTAGTCTGTGAAATTCCTTAAAGATAAATTGCAGACACTGTAATTTTAACCTGGTATGCAAAAATGATGGTATATATTCGACCACATATCTAAACACCCACCATCTTACTACTAAACAGTGTTTGTTCACCTGGGGTGGGGACCAGTGTGAAGGGCACAATTTGAGAATTGAAAACTACAAAAAACATGTTTGACAGAAAAGGAGGGGCCTGAAACCAAGTCTGGAGATCACTTTGCTAAGGGGTAACCAAAATACACAAGAGAAGAACAGATCAGGATAAAAGCTGAGTGGAAGTATTGCACCCATGCGTCTTTCCTATTCTAACTTCCTACCCACTGATTTTATCCCATATCCCTCTTTTATCCCCCTTTATTGGTTTCAAGCCCTGCCCCATATTTCTTTCACACTGGTTTTAACAACACAAATACCTCTCTCATTGCTCCTGATTTCATCCCCATATCAGTCTCACCTAATTTCCCCATGTATCCCTCTCTCATTAAGCTTGTACATTTCTACAGTTTTGTTACATTAAAAAAAGGATTTATGTTCTAAGGCACTGTATCATTTCTTCATTTATATTAGGCATCTAGCTAATAACCAATGTAGCCTACGTCCTGCAGTGACATGGATGGTGGGCTTTGGGACGATTCTGAGCCCTTCCTGTGGTGTTTGCTCTTTTAAGCAAAACAGCCACCAACAGAGTTTGTCAAGCCTGGCTTTACAAATTTTGGGCTTGATATGTGGAACAACTGCAAAAAAAATGGGGAGAAAGGAGTTTAGGAAAAAATATGGTTTATTGAAGAAGCGATAACCTCAGTCTTTGTAGTGATTATTAGGAAGGAATGGAAGACATTAATTGCTATTTACAGTAGAACCCCCATTTTTCACTTTTTCAGGGAACTTGAACAGGGAAGTGCATTGTGTATTCTTGGGACCACAAAAAGCTATGTAAAATGTGGGAACACTTAAAATCAGGGGATGTAAAATTGAGGTTTCACTGTATTTACCCTGGGTATGTAATATTGGTAGGAACTTGAACCCCTTAATGTCACCATTAAAGAGAACAGGGTTGTACAGAAGGTATTTGTTTGGAAATACTGATATACCAGGAGGATTACAAAAAAAAAGTTTGCCATAACAGGTGAGTACATACAGCAACACACTTTCCCCCAAGACTAGCTGTACAGTATATACTGTAGCTTCACTGGACTTTAGACACCTAGGGAGGCATCTGCGATGTTGGAGAGGTAGGACAACAGATGGTTTAACACAACATATAGGAATAAAGACTACAAGATATTTCCCTGGGCACTATATCTATACCTTCTCAGAGAAGCTGAGGGCTGCTTAGCTAGATCTATATGCACTGCCTCTACCTCTGCAGCTAGGTCGGCTGCTTTAATAGAGAAACACTATTCATCTTAAACCCTTTCATACACAGAGTACTTATATACTTCAGCAGTACGCATCAAAGCATTTAGTACATAAAATGAACTTTGTGTCATCTGGCCAATATACCACATACAAAATTAGATATATGAAACCTAGTTTTGGACAGCTTTCTACAAAATGATGGAAAATCCAACTGGCTGACACTTTGTTCTGATCTCAGCTAATTTTATGTGGCCAGATATGAGATCAAAATTCGATATTTTTGTTGGACTGCAAACTCAACACTGCTCACCAAAATTTACTTTCTGATTATGACATCTACTGTCACTTCAATTTTCATCTGCGTCATGACAAGATGACAATATTTATTAATAAATAGAGGAGCAGGTTATAAGAAGCTATTTTGGTGACCACTCCATATGACCCGAAGACACCAGAGGTCTTCATTGCCCAAGAAAGAGGAAAATGTCCCTTACAAATGAAAAATTAAAATGGTGTGGTGCTGTTGCAGGACCACACGTCCTCACACCCAAACGACATGGTAAAGATGTATTCCACGTGGCTTTTTTTAATGGTGACATTTATGAGTGGCCAACCTGATCCATAAACATGTAAAACGCCAACTCTACGGCAAACTGTGTATCAGGAGGGCCGCTATGCAATATTTAAAGGCCTGTTGCCAAATCAATTAGCTACTATTGCTTCAGTGTAATGACCACATTCCAGTCTACCTTTATTAAGCCCACAACTCCATAGCAACCTCAATAGATCTATGTATATTCTCAATACATGGCATCCACATCCCTCTGAGATTTGCTGTGATTTTAAGATCTTGACCAAACTTCTCAGAAATTTGGCACTTGTTCATATCTTGAGGGAGAAACAAGACTTTACATACCTTTTCGCAGTCCGCAGCCCATACTCCATCACTAAAATCCTAATGCTCTTCTTTCCTCACCCTTATGACATTTGTATATAGTCTCTGTTATTCATAATATTTGTAATTTTGTTTCCCAGCTATGACAAATTATTTTATCTCATCCCAACCCAACAATTACTGCTCTTCTCTAATTATTTATTTCTCTATTGGCTACTCAGCTTCTGAATCTTGTATGATCTTTGTCTGATGGTGTTTGTAAAAACTTCAAAAACAACTTCATTCAAGACATGGTTTATGGCAAAATAGTTTGAGCAGATATCTGTAAATTAATGGATTTCCTGGAGTCTCCAATAGGCAAATTATTTGTTTGGAGCCTGTGGGGTTATTGTGAAACATGATTGGTCGGATTAAAATGAGACATTAATGTTTTATTTTTTGTAAAGCTATTAAGCCAGACAAAGCACAATCATCTTCAGTTAAATAACAACCTTATAGAACTGGAGAAAGTCCAAAGGTCTCCACCAACAAATTCTATCTTACATCCCAATAAAGTAGCACTTAGCGAATAATGACCATTGTATGCTCCTATTTTTAATTAGCCTAGAGAAATAAATAAAAGGGGGTTCACCAATTATTCTAAATTTTAAGGAAGTACATCTTTAATACATAGGTGGGGATGTAGGTCTGGAAAGAGGAATACTAACAATGGGTACATTGCTGTTGACATAGAACATGTTCAACTTAGGCATATATGTGCTGTATTGCATCAGCTATGCGTAATGTTGTCTACTGTTCTGTCCTGCTCACTGTCTGAAGTAAGATTGACAGGCAGATAACCCTTCTTCAAAGCACCACACTGTGTAAGTTGTTAACTTGTTTAATGGGTATTTAAAGATGAAAGGGTAAAACTGAAATACATACAAATAAAGAGGTATAAGTGGCTCGACTGGTGAAACGATATACATACAGTACACATGCATATACATTACACAGATATAATAAATCTGCTACCAAACAGAAACAAACCTCTCTATCTAAGATGCAAAAGCTGAGTATATTAAGCAAATAAAACTGTATACACTCACCAACAATGCTGCATAGGGCCTGTTTAGCATGGAGAAAGCTGATGAGCACATGAGATGAACTGCACAGGCTGGAAACACCTACTTCCTGTGACCTGGAGTTATGACATCAGAGGTCAATAACTAACTTTATTAAACAAATAACTAACACCAGGAAATATCTACAAGTGTCCAGTAGATGGAGCTGAAGGAATGCTCATACCTGTAATCAAATGAAAAGACATATACCTGTCCTAACAGTACACTCCCCGCTTGGTGTCTGTAAGATCACCACAATCATTCTAGTCCAATCAGGGAGCAGGGTCTTCAGACTGAAGAAGAAGGATGAGCTCTGTCACTGGTCTGAACAATAATGTAGAACTCCCATCTCTGGCAATCTTTATTTCCACTTTGCAAACTTTGCCATCTTTATCAGGGAAAGTCTTTGTTACACGACCCATTGGCCATTCATTCCTCTTGGTATGTTGATCTTTTAGAAGGACAAGATCTCCTGTGTTGATGTTAGGTCTATCTGATTGCCATTTCCTTCTTACCTGCAAGATAGTTACATAGTTAAATTGGGTTGAAAAAAGACAAAGTCCATCAAGTTCAACCCCTCCAAATGAAAACCCAGCATCCATACATACACCCCTCTCTATTTTTAATTAAATTCTATATATCCATACCAATACTAACTATAGAGCTTAGTATCAGAATAGCCTTTGATATTATGTCTGTCCAAAAAATCATCCAAGCCATTCTTAAAGGCATTAACTGAATCAGCCATCACAACATCACCCGGCAGTGCATTCCACAACCTCACTGTCCTGACTGTGAAGAACCCCCTACGTTGCTTCAAATGAAAGTTCTTTTCTTCTAGTCTAAAGGGGTGGCCTCTGGTACGGTGATCCACTTTATGGGTAAAAAGGTCCCTTGCCATTTGTCTATAATGTCCTCTAATGTACTTGTAAAGTGTAATCATGTCCTCTCGCAAGCGCCTTTTTTCCAGAGAAAACAACCCCAACCTTGACAGTCTACCCTCATAATTTAAGTCTTCCGTCCCTCTAACCAATTTAGTTGCACGTCTCTGCACTCTCTCCAGCTCATTTATATCCCTCTTAAGGGCTGGAGTCCAAAACTGAACTGCATACTCCAGATGAGGCCTAACCAGGCACCTATAAAGAGGCATAATTATGTTTTCATCCCTTGAGTTAATGCCCTTTTTTATACAAGACAGAACTTTATTTGCTTTAGTAGCCACAGAATGACACTGCCCAGAATTAGACAACGTGTTATCTACAAAGACCCCTAGATCCTTCTCATTTAAGGAAACTCCCAACACACTGCCATTTAGTGTATAACTTGCATTTATATTATTTTTGCCAAAGTGCATAACCTTGCATTTATCAACATTGAACCTCATTTTCCAGTTTGCTGCCCAGTTTTCCAGTTTAGACAAATCACTCTGCAAAGTGGCAGCATCCTGCATGGAACCTATAGTTCTGCACAATTTAGTATCATCTGCAAAAATAGAAACAGTACTTTCAATGCCCACCTCCAGGTCATTAATAAACAAGTTGAAAAGCAAGGGACCTAGTACAGAGCCCTGCGGTACTCCACTAACAACACTGGTCCAATTAGAAAATGTTCCATTTACCACCACTCTTTGTAGTCTATCTTTTAGCCAGTTCTCTATCCAGGTACAAATACTATGTTCCAGGCCAACATTCCTTAATTTAATCAGTAAACTTTTGTGTGGCACTGTATCAAATGCTTTAGCAAAATCTAAGTAAATCACATCCACTGCCATCCCAGAATCGAGGTCTCTACTTACATTCTCATAAAAAGAAATTAAGTTAGTCTGGCAAGATCTATTACGCATAAAACCATGCTGGCACAAACTCATAGTATTATGATTTGCTATGAAGTCCAGTATCTTATCCTTTATTGACCCTTCGAAAAGCTTTCCTACCACTGACGTCAGACTAACTGGCCTATAGTTTTGAGGCTGAGAACGGGATCCTTTTTTGAATAGAGGCACCACATTAGCAATTCGCCAGGCTCTCGGCACTATGCCAGATCTCAATGAATCCTGAAAAATTAAGTAAAGAGATTTGGCAATCACAGAGCTAAGCTCGCTAATTACCCTGGGATGAATACCATCTGGCCCTGGACCTTTGTTAATCTTAACATGTTCTAGTCTCTTTTGAATTTCATCATGTGTGAACCATGCATCATTAGTTGTATTACTAGAATTGGGACTGTTAAGAAGGAAACCTTCACTTACCGATTCCTCATTTGTGTAGACAGATGAAAAATATGCGTTCAGAATCTGCGCTTTTATTTTGTTTTCATCAACCAGCTGACCCCCCTCTGATAGTAAGGGTCCCACCCCTTCCTGCTTCATTTCTTTACTATTAACATATTTAAAAAATACTTTTGGATTTTTTTTACTGCTTGCTGCAATATCCTTTTCTATAGCAATTTAGCTTGCCTTATAGCTTCTTTGCATGATTTATTGGCCTCCTTGTACCTTATAAATGTTTTGGCTGTACCAGCTAACTTGAAAGACTTAAAAGCACGTCTTTTCTTACCCACCTCAACACCAACACTTCTATTGAACCAAAAAGGTTTTGCTTTGCAACGACGTTCCTTGCTTACAAGTGGAATATACTGACAAGTATATTTATCAAGCAGTATTTTAAAGAATCCCATTTTTGTTCTGTGTTTAACCCTGAGAAAAGCATTTCCCACTTAATATGTTGCAGAGATGCCCTTATACTGACTGTTTGCACGTCTGAAATTTAGTGTTTTAGTTACTCCCTTATAGAATTGCTTCTGCAACAGAATCTCAAAGGAGACCATGTTATGATCACTATTCCCTAAATGCTCACCCACGCAAATGTTAGAGATGAGTTCAGTATTGTTAGTTATTACAAGGTCCAAAAGAGAGTTATTCCTAGTAGGTTCTTGAACGAGCTGGAATAAAAAGTTGTCATTCAGCATATTTACAAACCTACTAGCTTTTTCTGTCTTAGCAACCCCATTACCCCAGTCAATGTCTGGATAATTGAAGTCACCCATAGCAATAACTTGACCCAGCTGTGAAGCCGCTTGTATCTGCAAGAGTAGCTGGGCTTCATACTCGACACTTATACGAGGTGGTTTATAGCATACACCAATGATAATTCTTTTTGTTACCTTTTGCCCAGTCAAAATCTCTACCCAGAGTGATTCTACACCCTCACCAGTGCCAGCTATTGTTATTTCTTTAGCGCATGGCTTTAATTCAGGCTTTACATACAAACACACTCCTCCGCCCTTTTTTATCCCTCTGTCCCTCCTAAAAAGGGTGTAACCATTTAAATTCACAATCCAGTCACATGTTTCATCCCACCAGGTCTCGGTGATACCAATTATATCATAATTTTTAGAGCATGCAATTAATTCCAGGTCTCCCATTTTACCTGACAAACTCCGTGCATTTGCCAGCATACAGCGGAGGTTACTACTTTTACTTTTGAAATTTGCATTACTTAGTGAAGAATTATACGTTAAGTTAGTATTATTCTGTTTTCCTTGTAACAGAGAGATAGATAGATACTCTTTGCGCCACCGGTCCCAGAAGACCTTGGCTAGGCTTTGAACCTGTCTCCATTGTCTTTTATAGAGATCTTTACCATCAAAGTTCCCAGAAGGTACAGGATAAGATGCAAACTTCTGAGTCAACAGTGTAGCTGGAGTAAGTATTTGTGGGTCCTCAGGATCTGTTGAGACTGGGGTCAGAGGCCTTGAGTTCACTATTGCAGTCACTTCTGCCATTAGAGTAATGAGAACCTCATGAGAGAGTTTTGAAGGTAACTGTAGAAGCATGGAGTCTAATATTCTTCTTGCAACTCCTATCATTCTTTCCCACACACCTCCCATGTAGGAGTAGGGATGTAGCGAACGTCGGAAAAAAAGTTCGCGAACATATTCGCGAACTTGCGTCAAAAATGCGAACGGTTCGCGAACGTCGCGAACCCCATAGACTTCAATGGGAAGGCGAATTTTAAAAGCTAAAAAAGACATTTCTGGCCAGAAAAATGATTTTAAAGTTGTTTAAAGGGTGCAACGACCTGGACAGTGGCATGCCAGAGGGGGATCAAGGGCAAAAATGTATCTGAAAAATACATTGTTGACACAGCGCTGCGTTTTGTGCTGTAAAGGGCAGAAATCACACTACATTTCTAAACCTGTGTAATAAACTGCTTTAAAACGTCCGGCGTCTACATGCCAATCAAGTTGTGTAAAGGTTACAGCCTGTTCACACGCAAAGACGAAACGCGGCGCTTACTGCAACGCAAAAAAACGCAAAGAGCTTTAATGAATGATACCGTCACGTGAGCAAATAATAGTTGTTAATTACTAGTTGAGCTTGTCACCTCCAGGATGTTCGTCCTGTTGGTGGCAATATTTCTGTAGTGGTGTGTTTAGCAGTCACCGTGCTTGTGCGCACGTGCACGGTCAGGCAGAGGTAATTCAATGTACAGTGAAGTGAACCAAAAACACTGATTCTGCAGTGTGGGCCCAGTTTTGGTCTACTTTATTGATCACCTGCGGTGACCATAAAAGATGCGATTTTGCCACTGTTGCAGAACCCTGAAAAATTAGGCATGTGTACTTTCCTGAAAAATTATGTTTTTTTTGTCGCAGCCACTGAAGCACAGAGGCCAGAAAAAATATGCCATATAAATGCTGAAAATAGTCTTTTTTTTTGTCGCAGCCACTGAAGCACAGAGGCCAGAAAAAATATGCCATATAAATGCTAAAAATAGTCATTTTTTTTGTCGCAGCCACTGAAGCACAGAGGCCAGAAAAAATATGCCATATAAATGCTGAAAATAGTCATTTTTTTTGTCGCAGCCACTGAAGCACAGAGGCCAGAAAAAATATGCCATATAAATGCTAAAAATAGTAATTTTTTTTGTCGCAGCCACTGAAGCACAGAGGCCAGAAAAAATATGCCATATAAATGCTGAAAATATTCATTTTTTTTTGTCGCAGCCACTGCAGCACAGAGGCCAGAAAAAATATGCCATATAAATGCTGAAAATATAAAAAAATTTTGTCGCAGCCACTGAAGCACAGAGGCCAGAAAAATATGCCATATAAATGCTGAAAATATTCATTTTTTTTTGTCGCAGCCACTGCAGCGCAGAGGCCAGAAAAAATATGCCATATAAATGCTGAAAATATAAAAAAATTTTGTCGCAGCCACTGAAGCACAGAGGCCAGAAAAAATATGCCATATAAATGCTGAAAATATTAACTTTTTTTTGTCGCAGCCACTGCAGCACAGAGGCCAGAAAAATATGCCATATAAATGCTGAAAATATAAAAAAAAATTGTCGCAGCCACTGAAGCACAGAGGCCAGAAAAAATATGCCATATAAATGCTGAAAATATTCATTTTTTTTGTCGCAGCCACTGCAGCACAGAGGCCAGAAAAAATATGCCATATAAATGCTGAAAATATAAAAAAATTTTGTCGCAGCCACTGAAGCACAGAGGCCAGAAAAAATATGCCATATAAATGCTGAAAATATTTTTTTTTTTTTGTCGCAGCCACTGCAGCACAGAGGCCAGAAAAAATATGCCATATAAATGCTGAAAATATAAAAAAAATTTGTCGCAGCCACTGAAGCACAGAGGACAGAAAAAATATGCCATATAAATGCTGAAAATATTCATTTTTTTTTGTCACAGCCACTGAAGCACAGAGGCCAGAAAAAATATGCCATATAAATGCTGAAAATATTAATTTTTTTGGTTGCAGCCACTGAAGCACAGAGGCCAGAAAAACTCAGGATTTACCTGGATTCAAATGAAACCAGTAGGGTTTGCACCCTAGTTTGTAAGGGTGGCGGAGGGAGGAGGACGCTAAAGGACAGCTGTGTGTGGAGTCATGAGGCGTGCAGAGAAGGACAGGAGTCAGAACAAGTCTTCCGGCGTGCAGTAACCTTCCGAGATCCACGCCTCGTTCATTTTAATAAAGGTCAGGTAATCCACACTTTTGTGACCTAGGCGAGTTCTCTTCTCAGTTACAATCCCTCCTGCTGCACTGAAGGTTCTTTCTGAGAGGACACTTGAGGCGGGGCAAGACAAGAGGTTCATGGCAAATTGTGACAGCTCTGGCCACAGATCAAGCCTGCGCACCCAGTAGTCCAGGGGTTCATCGCTCCTCAGAGTGTCGATATCTGCAGTTAATGCCAGGTAGTCCGCTACCTGCCGGTCGAGGCGTTCTTTGAGGGTGGATCTAGAAGGGTTCTGGCGCTGCCTTGGACTGAAAAACATTTGCATGTCTGACGTTACAGAGTGGCCAAAGTGCTTTGTCCTTGCAGGTGCGCTCGTGGCAGGATTACTGGCACCTCTGCCCCTGGAATGTTGATGAGTTCCTGAAGTGACATCACCCTTAAAAGCATTGTACAACATGTTTTGCAGGCTGGTTTGTAAATGCAGCATCCTTTCGGACTTGTGGTACGTTGGTAACATTTCTGCCACTTTATGCTTGTACCGAGGGTCTAGTAGCGTTGCGACCCAGTACAGGTCCTTCTCCTTAAGCCTCTTGATACGGGGGTCCTTCAACAGGCATGACAGCATGAAAGACCCCATTCTCACAAGGTTGGATGCAGAGGTATCCATCTCCGCTTCCTCGTTATCAAGGACTATATCATCCACGGTCTCCTCCCCCCAGCCACGTACAAGACCAGGGGTCCCCAAAAGGTCACCACAAGCCCCTGGGAAGCCTGCTCCTCTTGGTCCTCCTCCTCCACAAAGCCACCTTCCTCCTCTGACTCCACTTCTGACACCTCTCCCTGCGTTGCAGCAGGTGCCTGGGCTCGTTCTGGTGATTCCGACCAGAAATCGTGCGCTTCCTGCTCCTCGTCACACTGGTCTACAGCCTCATCTGTCACTCATCGCACGGCACGCTCCAGGAAGAAAGCAAAGGGTATTAGGTCGCTGATGGTGCCTTCGGTGCGACTGACCATGTTTGTAACCTCTTCAAAAGGGCACATGAGCCTGCAGGCATCGCGCATAAGCACCCAGTAACGGGGGAAAAAAATCCCCAGCTCTGCAGATCCAGTCCTACCACCCAGTTCAAACAGGTATTCATTGACAGCTCTTTGTTGTTGCAGCAGACGTTCCAACATGAGGAGCGTTGAATTCCAGTGAGTCTGGCTGTCGCAAATTAAACGCCTGACTGGCATGTTGTACCGCTGCTGAATGTCAGCAAGGCATGCCATGGCTGTGTAGGAACATCTGAAATGGGCCGACACCTTCCTGGACTGCCTGAGAACGTCCTGGAATCCTGGGTACTTCTAGACAAAACGTTGGACTATTAAATTCAGAACATGTGCCATGCAGGGCACATGTGTTAAATTGCCCAGTCTCAGTGCTGCCAACAGATTGCTTCCGTTGTCACACACCACTTTTCCGATCTTCAGTTGGTGTGGGGTCAGCCACCGATCGGCCTGTGACTGCAGAGATGACAGGAGTACAGATCCGGTATGGTTTCTGCTTTCCAGGCACGTCATCCCCAAGACAGCATGACAACGGCGTACCTGGCACGTCGAATAGCCTAGGGGGAGCTGGGGGTGCACAGGTGTGGAGGAGGAGGACCCAGCAGCAGAGGAGGAAGAAGAGGAAGAAGACGAGGTAGAGAGCGAAGGAGGAGTAGAGGTGGTGGCAGAACCGCGTGCAATCCGTGGCGGTGACACCAACTCCACTGTTGTTGTTGAGCCACACATTCCCTGCTTCCCAGCCATTACCAAGTTCACCCAGTGGGCAGTGTAGGTGACATACCTGCCCTGACCATGCTTGGAGGACCATGCGTCAGTAGTCATATGGACCTTTGGCCCAACACTAAGTGACAGAGATGCGGTGACTTGGCTCTGCACATGGTGGTACAGGTGTGGTATTCCCTTTTTTGAAAACAAATTGAGGCTGGGTACCTTCCACTGCGGTGTCCCAATTGCTACAAATTTGCGGAAGGCCTCAGAGTCCACCAGCTGGTATGGTAAAAGCTGGCGGGCTAAGAGTGCAGACAAGCCAGCTGTCAGACGCCGGGCAAGGGGGTGACTCGCAGACATTGGCTTCTTACGCTCAAACATGGCCCTCACAGAAACTTGGCTGGGGGCAGATGACTGGGAATGGGAACTGGTGGTCAAGGTGGAAGGCGGAGTGGAGGGTGGTTCAGACGGGTCAAGGACAGCAGAGGTAGAGCAGTAAGATGCTGGACCAGAAGGAGGGTGGCTTTTAGTTTGTCTGTTGCCTTTGAGGTGTTGCTCCCAAAGTGCTTTGTGCTTGCCGTTCATGTGCCTTCGCATAGAAGTTGTACTTATGTGGCTGTTGGGCTTCCCAAGACTCAGTTTCTGACTGCACTCATTGCAAATTACAACGCTTTTGTCAGAGGCACACACATTAAAAATCCCACACTGCTGACCTTTTTGAAGCTGGCAATCTGGCGGTAACAGTAGAAGTTGGCGGCGTTGGCGGCAATGGCGGGTGCGTTGGCCGGCTGACCACAGGTGCCGATACATGTTGTTGCCCTACTGTTCCCTGCGAGCTGTCCTCCCTGCTTCTTCTAAGTCTTATTCTCCTCCTGCCTCTCTGACTCTCTGTCTCTCCATCTGAACTATCCTCCTCTTGCTCTCTTCTACTGGGCACCCACACAAACATCAATCTCCTCATCATCATTCTCCTCAGATGCATCAATTTCTTCTAACAGCTCACAGAAGGAAGCAGCAGCGGGGACCTCCTCATCACTCATTATGTCCATCTCTGTTGTGTTCTCTGCCAGAATTAAATCTGGTGTAACGTCCTCATCTCCTTCATCTTCTTCTGCCAATAATGGTTGCGCATCACTCAGTTCAAAAAACTCATGTGTAAATAACTCCTCTGACTCCAGTGAAGAAGGGGCGCTGGTGGTGGAGGAAGTGTTACGTGGGGTGCCCATAGCAGTGGAGGATGAGGATGTTGTGGTAAAGTTAGAAACGGTAGAGGATGGGGTGTGCTGTGTAAGCCAGTCAACTACCTCTTCAGCATTTTGGGAGTTCAGGGTCATTGCCTTTTTAAAAACTGGGCAATTTCCTAGGGCCACAGGATAGCATAGCAGCACGGCCCCTAGTGCCTCTGCGTGGCGGCCTGCCTTTGCCTGGCATTATTTTTAAAACAACAACAACAACTCAGGTGGTGTTTCTGGAGACGGTATTATTATTGATATTTAGACAGATTGTGAAAAAGCTCACACAGCTAGATGGCAGTTGTTTGAAAATGAAGAACACACTGGGCAAACAAATTGAAACAATGCCTGCAAGGTCAACGTATACACTACTACAGCAGTGGATACGGAATATATTATTGCTGCTTGAAAAACGTCACTCAGGTGGTGGTTCTGGAGACGGTATTATTATTGATATTTAGACAGAATGTGAACAAGCTCACACAGCTAGGTGGCAGTTGTTTGAAAATGAAGAACACACTGGGCAAACAAATTGAAACAATGCCTGCAAGGTCAACGTATACACTACTACAGCAGTGGATACGGAATATATTATTGCTGCTTGAAAAAGTCACTCAGGTGGTGGTTCTGGAGACGGTATTATTATTGATGTTTAGACAGAATGTGAACAAGCTCACACAGCTCGGTGGCAGTTGTTTGAAAATGAAGAACACACTGGGCAAACAAATTGAAACAATGCCTGCAAGGTCAACGTATACACTACAGCAGTGGATATGGAATATATTATTGCTGCTTGAAAAACGTCACTCAGGTGGTGTTTCTGGAGACGGTATTATTATTGATATTTAGACAGAATGTGAAAAAGCTCACACAGCTAGATGGCAGTTGTTTGAAGAACACACTGGGCAAACAATGCCTACAAGGTCAACGTATACACTACTACAGCAGTGGATACGGAATATATTATTGCTGCTTGAAAAACGTCACTCAGGTGGTGTTTCTGGAGACGGTATTATTATTGATATTTAGACAGAATGTGAACAAGCTCACACAGCTAAGTGGCAAGGGTTTGAAAATGAAGAACACACTGGGCAAACAATGCCTACAAGGTCAACGTATACACTACTACAGCAGTGGATACGGAATATATTATTGCTGCTTGAAAAACGTCACTCAGGTGGTGGTTCTGGAGACGGTATTATAATTGATATTTAGACAGAATGTGAAAAAGCTCACACAGCTAGATGGCAGTTGTTTGAAGAACACACTGGGCAAACAATGCCTACAAGGTCAAAGTATACACTACTACAGCAGTGGATACGGAATATATTATTGCTGCTTGAAAAACGTCACTCAGGTGGTGGTTCTGGAGACGGTATTATTATTGATATTTAGACAGAATGTGAAAAGCTCACACAGCTAGATGGCAGTTGTTTGAAGAACACACTGGGCAAACAATGCCTACAAGGTCAACGTATACACTACTACAGCAGTGGATACGGAATATATTATTGCTGCTTGAAAAAACGTCACTCGGGTGGTGTTTCTGGAGACGGTATTATTATTGATATTTAGACAGAATGTGAAAAAGCTCACACAGCTAGATGGCAGTTGTTTGAAGAACACACTGGGCAAACAATGCCTACAAGGTCAACGTATACACTACTACAGCAGTGGATACGGATATATATATTGCTGCTTGAAAAACGTCACTCGGGTGGTGGTTCTGGAGACGGTATTATTATTGATATTTAGACAGAATGTGAAAAAGCTCACACAGCTAGATGGCAGTTGTTTGAAGAACACACTGGGCAAACAATGCCTACAAGGTCAACCTATACACTACTAAAGCAGTGGATACGGAATATATTATTGCTGCTTGAAAAATGTCACTCAGGTGGTGGATCTGGAGACGGTATTATTATTGATATTTAGACAGAATGTGAAAAAGCTCACACAGCTAGATGGCAGTTGTTTGAAGAACACACTGGGCAAACAATGCCTACATGGTCAACGTATACACTACTACAGCAGTGGATACGGAAATATATTATTGCTGCTTGAAAAACGTCACTCGGGTGGTGTTTCTGGAGACGGTATTATTATTGATATTTAGACAGAATGTGAAAAAGCTCACACAGCTAGATGGCAGTTGTTTGAAGAACACACTGGGCAAACAATGCCTACAAGG
The DNA here is from genome assembly GCF_017654675.1 of Xenopus laevis. Classification (NCBI taxonomy): domain Eukaryota; kingdom Metazoa; phylum Chordata; class Amphibia; order Anura; family Pipidae; genus Xenopus; species Xenopus laevis. Next base: position 47,001,616 of record NC_054386.1, read on the forward strand.
TCAACGTATACACTACTACAGCAGTGGATACGGAAATATATTATTGCTGCTTGAAAAAACGTCACTCGGGTGGTGTTTCTGGAGACGGTATTATTATTGATATTTAGACAGAATGTGAAAAAGCTCACACAGCTAGATGGCAGTTGTTGAAGAACACACTGGGCAAATAATGCCTGAAGTGCACTACTATTGGTGCACTACTATGAGAACAGCAAACAGCACTGGACACATTAAGAACAGTAAGATAAGTAAAATAAAAAAATATATATGTATATTAAAAAAAAAAATTACTCGGGTTGGTGCTGCTGAACTACTAGGAGCAGCACGTAGCACACCCAGTCCCACTCCCCAACACAGCTAGACTAATAGCACTGGGCTCTTATAGTAGCAAAGTAAAAAACGAAAAATAAAATAAAAGCAGTCCTTACAAGGACTATTGGGTTATTACAGCAGTCAGCAGATGAGATCAGAAGAGATCAGTGCCCACAGCAGCTACATACAGAGCACTGCAGTAGAAGGTAGATTACTAGCCAGCAAAGCTACCTAACCTAAAATGTCCCTCAAATCCCTGCAGAGTTCTGTCCCTCCAATAACAGAGCAGTATCAAGTAGATTACTAGCCAGCAAACTTACTATCAACTGTCCCTCAAATCACTAACAGCTCTCTCCCTACACTAGCTCTTCCAAGCACACACAGGCAGAATGAAAAAATGCTGCAGGGCTTCAGTTTATATATGGAAGGGGAGTGGTCCAGGGGTGGGGGGTGGTCCAGGAGGGAGAGCTTCCTGATTGGCTGCCATGTATCTCTGGTCTGGGGTGAGGAGGGAAAAAAAAGCGCCAAACAATGGCAAACCCCAAAAAATGGCGAACGTCGCGCGACTTTTTGCGAACTTCCGGCGACCCGCCGCAAAAAAAAACCCCCCCCCGGATTTTTCCCCGCGAACAAGTTGCCGGCAAACAGTTCGCGACACCCTCTAGTGCTAACTTCATTTTTGGGGCCTTAGAAAGGGCATATACTTTTGGTAACCTATGCAAAATTTGGGCACGCAAACTGTTTGTGAGGCCCCCTGGCAATCACAATTTGGGTGCTTTTTTTTTGTACGTTAATGATACATGGGCGATATGATGCTGGAAAGTTAAAAGCATTGAGGCAATTTTCAGATATTTCACAAAACCATAAATTTGGGTGGGAAAGCCTTCGACTCAGTAGTTTGGAGCAGAAAGGCATGGGTACCCATTTTAGATTCTGTAGAATGTGGTACTTTCCAAAAATATATGGGTTTTGGGGGTAAACATATATTTCGTGTTTTACCCCCAAAAAAATGCAGTCAATGTGTTGATTTTTCATTAAATGAAGTTCCCCACAGGACTATTTGTATGCGCTAACTTCAATTTTGAGGCCTCTAATGCCAGATACTTTGGTAAACCTATTACAATGGCCACCAAACTGTTTGGGAGGAACCCTGGCAATAAATATTTAGAATGTTTTTTTTTCTTGGTGCGTAACGTTTACATTGGGTGATATGGGTGCTGAGAAGTTGAAGCTTTGGGGGCAATTTTAAAGATTTTTTACCAAACCGACAATTGGGGGAAAAGGGCCTTGCGACTCAGTAGTTTGGGAGCAGAAAGGAAATGGGTACCATTTTGACCCGGCGTAGAATGTGTACTTTCAAAAATATATGGTTTTTGGTTGGTAACATATATTTCTGTGTTTTACGCCACAAAAATCAGTCAATGTGTTTTTGATTTTTCATTAGCTGATATATTATTCAATTACAGGTGAGTGATTGCTCACCAAGTTAAATCACATCTCAAAGAGATAATTAACTGATTAAAATACAACTGTCACTTAAATTAAAGTGCACTTAAATATGGAGTGTGAGAATTGTTCTGACAGAAACAGGTCTGGGGATACTGAGCAAAGTACCCCATCTATTGCCCACTGGTCAGCAATTCTTTCAACCGACCAGTAAACACTGCTTGGGTGTACTTCTGCTCGGATGCGGGAAACGCACCAGCACTCGGAACAAGACCTCTGCTGCAGAGGATTCCCACCTTCCAAACATTGCTTTCTAGATTTATGGATGACTAATTTTAGCTAAAGCAGGAGCAAGTTGGAGAGAAGGTCTTTTCTCTTTATTGTCCCGGGATTACTGGGCGTCCAAAAATATAAACATGAGGGGAAAAGTGTAACCAGAATGCAGGTAAAGCTTCCTCAAAAGAGCCAATAGAGGTTGCAGTCTGACACAGACGCTCCTTTGCCACAGAATGGACAAGCAGCTGGGGAGACTGTAAAACAAGCTAAATACTCTCCCGTGCTCAATGCAACATGCAGCATTTTCCCAACTCAAGTCTCCAGTTGGTCTAGGCACCAAACTGGAATAAAGAGCTCGCCACTGAGGTCTTTCACCCTCATTAAGCACACATCTCCAGATGGTATCATATGGGGAAAGATGAGGCAAGGAAGTGTACAGTGGAAGCATTAGATAGTACAACAGCTTCTTGTTATATCATGAAAGCGTGTCAATGGAAAATTCTCCAACTGGCTCAAGTTGGGGGAAGGCGGTGCTTGGGGGGATTGAGGGGTTTTAGGTTCTATTATTATGTCTGGAGGTGAGGAGTTCCAAGGTGGACGTGGCTCCCCCCAGCTTGTAAAACCCTTCAAATGAAGGTGTGAGAATCAGGAGGGGATTGGTGTCCTTGATTTCCTTGAGAAGATGGTTTTGGAACCCTAGTGGTGAGGAATCCCATGCGTTGCATAACTGCTTGAGTGTCCACCCAATCTGATTTCTCAAATCCAGGAGATCTCCAACTCTGGTTAACCTAGCCTGGCAAAGGCGACGTCGGATGCTGATGGATTCTAACATCCTAGTCTTAAAAAGATGGATTGTAAAGTAGGGGCTCATTTAGAATGTCTTCCCCTTCAATGGCTCCTTGCCTTAACACGGATACCATGCTCCAGGTCTTTAGCGTGTCTTGGTAGTAAGCCGGCAGGGTTGAAAGGTTTCTTAGGAAACCCTCAGGTTCAATTATAAACAATTGCCGGTCATATCCCATATTTCGTTACCTGGCGATAAAAACTCGATGCTAGAGTAAACCACTGTGGAGAAGGATCTGCATACAAGTATCTCTGTATTTGCTGGAAACGGAAGGTGTGCACTTGAGAACGTATACACACGACCCCCCTGCCTCCCCCTTTCAACGGGAGGCTTGAGACACTTGCAGAAACCAATGCTTTCCTATCCAGAGAAAGTCCAGTAACCTTCTCTGGATCTTAGCAATGAATTCTTGGGTTGGGCTAAGACATATCAGCCGGTACCAGATCTGAGAGGCCACCAGCTGATTAATCACCAAAGCTCTCCCCCTTATAGAAAGTACTTTTTGCAAACCCTTCCACTTTCCAAGGCGCGGTTAGAACACACTCCTCAAGTTCAATGAAAATTCTGTGAGACAGGATATCCTCAGCTGATAGGTAGACGCCTAAATATTTAATGATTTTACTCTCCACGAGATGTCACGAAAAGCAGGAGGCAGGAAATCTACCTTTAGAGAACCTCCAGAAGGCCTGAGCTCTTGGACCAGTTGAAACTGGGCAGATGAGGCAGCAGCGTAGACTTCTTAACACTCTTGTGCCCGCTCAAGATCAACTAGGTTCCTGGGGCTACAAGAATTACATCATCAGCATAGGCTGAGAGAACCACCTCATTTTCGGGTTCTTTGAGCACCAGTCCGTAAGCCTTTTCCTTAAGAGACACAGGAAGGGCTCAATGGCCAGCGAGTACAGTTTTTTCCTGACAAGGGGCATCCTTGCCGAACTCCTCGTCCAAGGCAGAGGTGCAGTCAGAGACCAGTTGATTTTAACTAAACACTCTGCAGAGGGATACATTGTTTTCAGGTAGCCCACAAACGTGTGGGCCAAAGCTATAGGCTTGCAGAGTGCTATAAGATATTGGTGATCCACCCTGTCAAATGCCTTCTCTTGATCCAGAGAGAGAAAAGCACAGAGATAGACCAGTCCTTCTCGCAAAATGTAGTAAGTCTCGGATTAAAAAGACATTATCAAAAATTGTCCGACCGGGGACTGTATAGGACTGGTCATGATGAATCACCTCTGCCAGCACAGATTTAGAAGTAGAGGCAATGGGGCTTTTTTGACATGGGCTCTGACTGGTGTTTCCTTGCAGAGCTACAGCTGGGTTTTTCAGGTCCTTTTGCTTTAGAACCAAGAGATGTTTTTTTATAACTTTCCTTTTTATTCCTCCCATTATTTTAACACAACACCACACAAAAAGAAAGCTTTATACTATTGATTAACAAAAAAGTAAAGTTTTTAAGTTGAGAAGCTGTGGCAGGGAGAGGGTTAATGTGAGCAGGCGCCTGGGGAGCTGCACTGCTGCTGCTGGAAAAGATTTTATATTTATACTTATATATATATTAAATCCTTCTCCCTGTAGCTTTCTCTCCTCACAGAACTGAGTGCAAAATCAAATACCCACTCAATCTGTACAAAAATTAAACAATTTGTGCTGAAACAACAGAAAAATGCAAATGAAACTGACACCCAGGTTGCGGGGGAGGGGTAGGGGATCTAACAGTGAGTTTGTAGCCCAGAGCAAGTGAAGGGAACTGGGCTAGGAATCACTCACCTTCAGGGTCAAAAGAAAAATCGATTTTTAGTAAAGAAAATCAACTCAAAACTTCCCAAATTTCACGCACCACCAAGTGGACAACACATTCACACACCAAGTGATAACAAAAAATCCTGTCTCAAACAGGAATTTCAATGCTTAATTCAGCACTAAACAGAGAGCTTTCTCCTGTGTGTTGATTTTTCATTAGCTGAAGTTACCCACAGGACTATTTGTATGCGGTAACTTCATTTTGGTGCCTCTAAATGCCAGATACTTTGGTTTAAACCTATACACAATGGGCACCACACTGTTAGGAGGACCCCTGGCAACCATATTTAGGGTGCTTTTTCTTGGTATGTAGTGATACACATGCAATATAATGCTGGAAAGTTGAAGCTTTGAGGCAATTTTCAGATATTTCCCCAAAACTGCCAATTTTGAGAAAGCCTTGCGAATCAGTAGTTTGGAGCAGAAAGGCATGGGTACCATTTTAGATTCGGTAGAATGTGTACTTTCTAATAATATATGGTTTTGGGGCGTAAACCTATATTTCTGTGTTTTTACCCCACAAAAATTGCAGTCAATGTGTTGATTTTTCATTAGCTGGTTACCCACAGGACTTTTTGTATGCGCTAACTTCCAGCTAGAAGGGCTTCACTGGGTTGTGCTAAATTTAAATATGGTCACTATGTGGACTGGAAGCCAACAGGAGGCTCTGTTTGGTGGTACACATTGTTTTTTGCATCTAAAGCTTTCCTCGAGCCAGGAATTCAAAAGTATGAACCTGCTTTGAGGCCACTGGAAGCAACATCCGATTTGTTGAAGATAAATATGTAGCTCACAAGCCACTGGTTGGGGATCACAGCGCTATATTATAACTTGCTTACAATTGCATTGCTTAACACTGCAATACTATACTAGGAGGTTCCTAACAGGTGAAAAATAACACAAATTTTGGCCAGGAGATTCCACAGGTTGTAAAAAAGGAATTGCCGCCAGGGCCACTCACGAGTTGAACAAAAAAAATCATTGGTGGCCAGGGCCTTCTACCTACCTAAAGATCATTGGTGGACATGGCCCCTACTTAAAGGAAGTCTAACCCCCTACCATAAGCCCCCTAATTTTCCAAGCATTGCCCCGATCCCCTTGAAGTATTTTAGTGTAAGAAAAAAACCTTTAAATAATTCTCACCCATAAATGCAGAAAAGTGCAGTGGAGCTCCTGGTCATCATCTTGAGGACTTTCGTGGAACTTACCCTTAAAATATGGCAAACGGTCTACTTCTTCATCCTTCTTTAGTGGCTTCTTTATCCTCCTCTGGCTGCTTCTTCAGCCTTTTGTGACTGCGTATTCATATTCAGTGGCAGCAGAATATTCTTCTTCATCCTGCTCCAACAACAGTTCATTGCCTGTCTGCATGCGGCAGGCTACAGGCAGAGTTATAAGGTTGTAATGTGTGTGTGCTAAAGTCATATGATGCTTGCAACAGCTGCCTCATCTGGTCTTTATTGAGCTCCATTAGTGAGCAGCTACTTGGCAGGTTTAAGAGTCTGTTGAACAGGGAAGAGGAAATAATATGTATAAATTGAAATATATTTTCATCTACACCAAACATTCTATTTCAAATGATAAGAAAACATTGCTAGGAAAATGGGTTGTACAGAATACATAAAATGAGCCATAGTTTCAGTTGAACCTGATTTAGGCTAAGGGCAGAGACACACATTTTGGGGCCTGTAAATGCCAGATACTTTGGTAAACCTATGCACAATGGGCACCAAACTGTTTGGAGGACCCCTGGCAACCATATTTAGGGTGCTTTTTCTAGGTATGTAGTGATACACGGGCGATATAATGCTGGAAAGTTGAAGCTTTGAGGCAATTTTCAGATATTTCACCAAAACCGCCAATTTTGAGAAAGCCTTGTGACTCAGTAGTTTGGAGCAGAAAGGCATGGGTAACCATTTTAGTTTCGGTAGAATGTGTACTTTCTAAAAATATATGGTTTTGGGGGTAAACCTATATTTCTGTGTTTTTACCCCACAAAAAAAGCAGTCAATGTGTTGATTTTTCATTAGCTGAAGTTACCCACAGGACTATTTGTATGCGCTAACATCATTTTGGAGCCTTTAAATGCCAGATATTTTGGTAAACCCATGCACAATGGGCATCAAACTGTTCAGTGGACTCCTGGCAATCATATTCAGGGTGCTTTTTCTTGGTACCTCATACAGTGTGGAATATGCGGAGCAGCAAAATAAATCCTTTGAAGTGATTTTTCAAAATTTTTATAAATTTTTTATAAAAACCGCTACATTCAGACAAGCTTTGCTGTTTGATAGTTAGGAGTAGAGAGACATAGTTACCCATTTTGGAATCAGTAGAATGTGTACTTTTCAGAAATATATGGTTTTCTGGGGTAAACCTAATGTTTCAGGATTTTTTGGCCTTGGAATCTAAAGTATGCCGTTTTCTGCCTTGTTGCTTTCAAAATTCGGTAATATACTGCCGGGAGTTTTTGCTGTACAGAAGTTCTAAATCTCCCTAAAACTATACATATCTGGTATTGGCATGTTCGAGAGACATGAGGCTTTCCAAATCAGTTGGATTTTTATGTGTAAAATGAAACATTTTTCTGGTATAAATACATATATTGTGAAAAATAGAAATTTATTTTTGTATTTAGAGCTATAAATCTTTTTGCAGAGGTGGAAATACATGAAAAAAACAATGTATAGTTTTCCTAGGTAAACTATAGGTTTCCCCTCAGAAAATGCCCCTAAATTGAGAGAGCACAAATGTTTCAAAAACGGCTGGCATTTCGCGTAACCAAAACGTGAAATTCTGCTGGCACTTAAAGGGTTAATTCAATCTGGGGATCCATTGTTTGTAAACACCGGGCTGGCTTCTGGAAAAGGTAGTGAAACCAGTCTGGGGGGGGGTTAAGGTGGTAACATCTGGGGGTGGGACAAGGATAACATGGGTACTTAGAGTGGTAGTAAACAAAAAGGAATCATTACTAAAATGTGATTTTTCTCCCACCCTCCCTCCCTAAGTTTTTTCTTTTAGGATTGAAAAGTCAGTACAAGTGTAAAAATTGAAAATCCATGGAGACTGGCAGCAATGCTGGTCCTGTGTAGTGGTTGGCAGCCCCTGGAACTTTGTGGGGGCAACTACTGGGAATCAACCTGGCCTGGCTATTTGCAATGGTGCAAAGTGTGTTATCCCTTAAATTGGAATGCCGACCTATTTCACAATGGTGTGACGGCAATGCAGGCCCCATGTGGTGCTTGGCAGGCCCTGCAACTGTATGTGGCAACCACTGGGAATTCACCTGACACTGAATTTTGCTTTCGGGTCTCGGGGGTAAACCACGGAAAGCCCATTTAAGCGGAGAGGCAACCACTGAGGGGCTCACTGACACTGGTTTTGTTTCCAGGTCAGGGAATACCCCTAAAGGAGAAGCCCATAAATGTCTACTATAACAACTGGTGGTGGGCTTGCCCATTTGCAGTGGTGCAAAGTGTGTTATCCCTTAAATGAGGATGGTTTGGGGGCCCAAATTTTTTATTGGAGAATTCTTTACTAAGATTTTAATAAACATGACCTCCTCATTTCTTCCAAAACTAATTATGTTATCTGAGTGTTTTCTTTTGATTACTGTCTTATGGAAAAATTTGGTCATGTTGGTTTTAGCCTTGAGTGACAGGAGGCAGGTTAAACTCCACAGACTTTATTGAGGAGAAAGAAAATCAGCATCAGCAGAACAGCTGCAATTGTACCATTGGGCACTCTATATTATATATGATTTAAATTCCATTATGTTAAAGTTATAATAGTATGTGTGATCTAAGAATATTTAGTTTAAGTTAAAAGATTGTGTGCACTTCTAGAAATTCCAGCTAGAAGGGCTTCACTGGTTGTGCTAAATTTAAATATGGTCACTATGTGGACTGGAAGCCAACAGGAGGCTCTGTTTGGTGGTACACATTGTTTTTTGCATCTAAAGCTTTCCTCGAGCCAGGAATTCAAAAGTATGAACCTGCTTTGAGGCCACTGGAAGCAACATCCGATTTGTTGAAGATAAATATGTAGCTCACAAGCCACTGGTTGGGGATCACAGCGCTATATTATAACTTGCTTACAATTGCATTGCTTAACACTGCAATACTATACTAGGAGGTTCCTAACAGGTGAAAAATAACACAAATTTTGGCCAGGAGATTCCACAGGTTGTAAAAAAGGAATTGCCGCCAGGGCCACTCACGAGTTGAACAAAAAAAATCATTGGTGGCCAGGGCCTTCTACCTACCTAAAGATCATTGGTGGACATGGCCCCTACTTAAAGGAAGTCTAACCCCCTACCATAAGCCCCCTAATTTTCCAAGCATTGCCCCGATCCCCTTGAAGTATTTTAGTGTAAGAAAAAAACCTTTAAATAATTCTCACCCATAAATGCAGAAAAGTGCAGTGGAGCTCCTGGTCATCATCTTGAGGACTTTCGTGGAACTTACCCTTAAAATATGGCAAACGGTCTACTTCTTCATCCTTCTTTAGTGGCTTCTTTATCCTCCTCTGGCTGCTTCTTCAGCCTTTTGTGACTGCGTATTCATATTCAGTGGCAGCAGAATATTCTTCTTCATCCTGCTCCAACAACAGTTCATTGCCTGTCTGCATGCGGCAGGCTACAGGCAGAGTTATAAGGTTGTAATGTGTGTGTGCTAAAGTCATATGATGCTTGCAACAGCTGCCTCATCTGGTCTTTATTGAGCTCCATTAGTGAGCAGCTACTTGGCAGGTTTAAGAGTCTGTTGAACAGGGAAGAGGAAATAATATGTATAAATTGAAATATATTTTCATCTACACCAAACATTCTATTTCAAATGATAAGAAAACATTGCTAGGAAAATGGGTTGTACAGAATACATAAAATGAGCCATAGTTTCAGTTGAACCTGATTTAGGCTAAGGGCAGAGACACACATTTTGGGGCCTGTAAATGCCAGATACTTTGGTAAACCTATGCACAATGGGCACCAAACTGTTTGGAGGACCCCTGGCAACCATATTTAGGGTGCTTTTTCTAGGTATGTAGTGATACACGGGCGATATAATGCTGGAAAGTTGAAGCTTTGAGGCAATTTTCAGATATTTCACCAAAACCGCCAATTTTGAGAAAGCCTTGTGACTCAGTAGTTTGGAGCAGAAAGGCATGGGTAACCATTTTAGTTTCGGTAGAATGTGTACTTTCTAAAAATATATGGTTTTGGGGGTAAACCTATATTTCTGTGTTTTTACCCCACAAAAAAAGCAGTCAATGTGTTGATTTTTCATTAGCTGAAGTTACCCACAGGACTATTTGTATGCGCTAACATCATTTTGGAGCCTTTAAATGCCAGATATTTTGGTAAACCCATGCACAATGGGCATCAAACTGTTCAGTGGACTCCTGGCAATCATATTCAGGGTGCTTTTTCTTGGTACCTCATACAGTGTGGAATATGCGGAGCAGCAAAATAAATCCTTTGAAGTGATTTTTCAAAATTTTTATAAATTTTTTATAAAAACCGCTACATTCAGACAAGCTTTGCTGTTTGATAGTTAGGAGTAGAGAGACATAGTTACCCATTTTGGAATCAGTAGAATGTGTACTTTTCAGAAATATATGGTTTTCTGGGGTAAACCTAATGTTTCAGGATTTTTTGGCCTTGGAATCTAAAGTATGCCGTTTTCTGCCTTGTTGCTTTCAAAATTCGGTAATATACTGCCGGGAGTTTTTGCTGTACAGAAGTTCTAAATCTCCCTAAAACTATACATATCTGGTATTGGCATGTTCGAGAGACATGAGGCTTTCCAAATCAGTTGGATTTTTATGTGTAAAATGAAACATTTTTCTGGTATAAATACATATATTGTGAAAAATAGAAATTTATTTTTGTATTTAGAGCTATAAATCTTTTTGCAGAGGTGGAAATACATGAAAAAAACAATGTATAGTTTTCCTAGGTAAACTATAGGTTTCCCCTCAGAAAATGCCCCTAAATTGAGAGAGCACAAATGTTTCAAAAACGGCTGGCATTTCGCGTAACCAAAACGTGAAATTCTGCTGGCACTTAAAGGGTTAATTCAATCTGGGGATCCATTGTTTGTAAACACCGGGCTGGCTTCTGGAAAAGGTAGTGAAACCAGTCTGGGGGGGGGGTTAAGGTGGTAACATCTGGGGGTGGGACAAGGATAACATGGGTACTTAGAGTGGTAGTAAACAAAAAGGAATCATTACTAAAATGTGATTTTTCTCCCACCCTCCCTCCCTAAGTTTTTTCTTTTAGGATTGAAAAGTCAGTACAAGTGTAAAAATTGAAAATCCATGGAGACTGGCAGCAATGCTGGTCCTGTGTAGTGGTTGGCAGCCCCTGGAACTTTGTGGGGGCAACTACTGGGAATCAACCTGGCCTGGCTATTTGCAATGGTGCAAAGTGTGTTATCCCTTAAATTGGAATGCCGACCTATTTCACAATGGTGTGACGGCAATGCAGGCCCCATGTGGTGCTTGGCAGGCCCTGCAACTGTATGTGGCAACCACTGGGAATTCACCTGACACTGAATTTTGCTTTCGGGTGTCGGGGGTAAACCACGGAAAGCCCATTTAAGCGGAGAGGCAACCACTGAGGGGCTCACTGACACTGGTTTTGTTTCCAGGTCAGGGAATACCCCTAAAGGAGAAGCCCATAAATGTCTACTATAACAACTGGTGGTGGGCTTGCCCATTTGCAGTGGTGCAAAGTGTGTTATCCCTTAAATGAGGATGGTTTGGGGGCCCAAATTTTTTATTGGAGAATTCTTTACTAAGATTTTAATAAACATGACCTCCTCATTTCTTCCAAAACTAATTATGTTATCTGAGTGTTTTCTTTTGATTACTGTCTTATGGAAAAATTTGGTCATGTTGGTTTTAGCCTTGAGTGACAGGAGGCAGGTTAAACTCCACAGACTTTATTGAGGAGAAAGAAAATCAGCATCAGCAGAACAGCTGCAAATTACCATTGGGCACTCTATATTATGTATGATTTAAATTCCATTATGTTAAAGTTATAATAGTATGTGTGATCTAAGAATATTTAGTTTAAGTTAAAAGATTGTGTGCACTTCTAGAAATTCCAGCTAGAAGGGCTTCACTGGTTGTGCTAAATTTAAATATGGTCACTATGTGGACTGGAAGCCAACAGGAGGCTCTGTTTGGTGGTACACATTGTTTTTTGCATCTAAAGCTTTCCTCGAGCCAGGAATTCAAAAGTATGAACCTGCTTTGAGGCCACTGGAAGCAACATCTGATTTGTTGAAGATAAATATGTAGCTCACAAGCCACTGGTTGGGGATCACAGCGCTATATTATAACTTGCTTACAATTGCATTGCTTAACACTGCAATACTATACTAGGAGGTTCCTAACAGGTGAAAAATAACACAATTTTTGGCCAGGAGATTCCACAGGTTGTAAAAAAGGAATTGCCGCCAGGGCCACTCACGAGTTCAACAAAAAGAATCATTGGTGGCCAGGGCCTTCTACCTACCTAAAGATCATTGGTGGACATGGCCCCTACTTAAAGGAAGTCTAACCCCCTACCATAAGCCCCCTAAGTTTCCAAGCATTGCCCCGATCCCCTTGAAGTATTTTAGTGTAAGAAAAAAACCTTTAAATAATTCTCACCCATAAATGCAGAAAAGTGCAGTGGAGCTCCTGGTCATCATCTTGAGGACTTTCGTGGAACTTACCCTTAAAATATGGCAAACGGTCTACTTCTTCATCCTTCTTTAGTGGCTTCTTTATCCTCCTCTGGCTGCTTCTTCAGCCTTTTGTGACTGCGTATTCATATTCAGTGGCAGCAGAATATTCTTCTTCATCCTGCTCCAACAACAGTTCATTGCCTGTCTGCATGCGGCAGGCTACAGGCAGAGTTATAAGGTTGTAATGTGTGTGTGCTAAAGTCATATGATGCTTGCAACAGCTGCCTCATCTGGTCTTTATTGAGCTCCATTAGTGAGCAGCTACTTGGCAGGTTTAAGAGTCTGTTGAACAGGGAAGAGGAAATAATATGTATAAATTGAAATATATTTTCATCTACACCAAACATTCTATTTCAAATGATAAGAAAACATTGCTAGGAAAATGGGTTGTACAGAATACATAAAATGAGCCATAGTTTCAGTTGAACCTGATTTAGGCTAAGGGCAGAGACACACATTTTGGGGCCTGTAAATGCCAGATACTTTGGTAAACCTATGCACAATGGGCACCAAACTGTTTGGAGGACCCCTGGCAACCATATTTAGGGTGCTTTTTCTAGGTATGTAGTGATACACGGGCGATATAATGCTGGAAAGTTGAAGCTTTGAGGCAATTTTCAGATATTTCACCAAAACCGCCAATTTTGAGAAAGCCTTGTGACTCAGTAGTTTGGAGCAGAAAGGCATGGGTAACCATTTTAGTTTCGGTAGAATGTGTACTTTCTAAAAATATATGGTTTTGGGGGTAAACCTATATTTCTGTGTTTTTACCCCACAAAAAAAGCAGTCAATGTGTTGATTTTTCATTAGCTGAAGTTACCCACAGGACTATTTGTATGCGCTAACATCATTTTGGAGCCTTTAAATGCCAGATATTTTGGTAAACCCATGCACAATGGGCATCAAACTGTTCAGTGGACTCCTGGCAATCATATTCAGGGTGCTTTTTCTTGGTACCTCATACAGTGTGGAATATGCGGAGCAGCAAAATAAATCCTTTGAAGTGATTTTTCAAAATTTTTATAAATTTTTTATAAAAACCGCTACATTCAGACAAGCTTTGCTGTTTGATAGTTAGGAGTAGAGAGACATAGTTACCCATTTTGGAATCAGTAGAATGTGTACTTTTCAGAAATATATGGTTTTCTGGGGTAAACCTAATGTTTCAGGATTTTTTGGCCTTGGAATCTAAAGTATGCCGTTTTCTGCCTTGTTGCTTTCAAAATTCGGTAATATACTGCCGGGAGTTTTTGCTGTACAGAAGTTCTAAATCTCCCTAAAACTATACATATCTGGTATTGGCATGTTCGAGAGACATGAGGCTTTCCAAATCAGTTGGATTTTTATGTGTAAAATGAAACATTTTTCTGGTATAAATACATATATTGTGAAAAATAGAAATTTATTTTTGTATTTAGAGCTATAAATCTTTTTGCAGAGGTGGAAATACATGAAAAAAACAATGTATAGTTTTCCTAGGTAAACTATAGGTTTCCCCTCAGAAAATGCCCCTAAATTGAGAGAGCACAAATGTTTCAAAAACGGCTGGCATTTCGCGTAACCAAAACGTGAAATTCTGCTGGCACTTAAAGGGTTAATTCAATCTGGGGATCCATTGTTTGTAAACACCGGGCTGGCTTCTGGAAAAGGTAGTGAAACCAGTCTGGGGGGGGGGGTTAAGGTGGTAACATCTGGGGGTGGGACAAGGATAACATGGGTACTTAGAGTGGTAGTAAACAAAAAGGAATCATTACTAAAATGTGATTTTTCTCCCACCCTCCCTCCCTAAGTTTTTTCTTTTAGGATTGAAAAGTCAGTACAAGTGTAAAAATTGAAAATCCATGGAGACTGGCAGCAATGCTGGTCCTGTGTAGTGGTTGGCAGCCCCTGGAACTTTGTGGGGGCAACTACTGGGAATCAACCTGGCCTGGCTATTTGCAATGGTGCAAAGTGTGTTATCCCTTAAATTGGAATGCCGACCTATTTCACAATGGTGTGACGGCAATGCAGGCCCCATGTGGTGCTTGGCAGGCCCTGCAACTGTATGTGGCAACCACTGGGAATTCACCTGACACTGAATTTTGCTTTCGGGTGTCGGGGGTAAACCACGGAAAGCCCATTTAAGCGGAGAGGCAACCACTGAGGGGCTCACTGACACTGGTTTTGTTTCCAGGTCAGGGAATACCCCTAAAGGAGAAGCCCATAAATGTCTACTATAACAACTGGTGGTGGGCTTGCCCATTTGCAGTGGTGCAAAGTGTGTTATCCCTTAAATGAGGATGGTTTGGGGGCCCAAATTTTTTATTGGAGAATTCTTTACTAAGATTTTAATAAACATGACCTCCTCATTTCTTCCAAAACTAATTATGTTATCTGAGTGTTTTCTTTTGATTACTGTCTTATGGAAAAATTTGGTCATGTTGGTTTTAGCCTTGAGTGACAGGAGGCAGGTTAAACTCCACAGACTTTATTGAGGAGAAAGAAAATCAGCATCAGCAGAAAAGCTGCAAATTACCATTGGGCACTCTATATTATGTATGATTTAAATTCCATTATGTTAAAGTTATAATAGTATGTGTGATCTAAGAATATTTAGTTTAAGTTAAAAGATTGTGTGCACTTCTAGAAATTCCAGCTAGAAGGGCTTCACTGGTTGTGCTAAATTTAAATATGGTCACTATGTGGACTGGAAGCCAACAGGAGGCTCTGTTTGGTGGTACACATTGTTTTTTGCATCTAAAGCTTTCCTCGAGCCAGGAATTCAAAAGTATGAACCTGCTTTGAGGCCACTGGAAGCAACATCTGATTTGTTGAAGATAAATATGTAGCTCACAAGCCACTGGTTGGGGATCACAGCGCTATATTATAACTTGCTTACAATTGTATTGCTTAACACTGCAATGTATCTATAAAAAGTAATACTATACTAGGAGGTTCCTAACAGGTGAAAAATAACACAATTTTTGGCCAGGAGATTCCACAGGTTGTAAAAAAGGAATTGCCGCCAGGGCCACTCACGAGTTCAACAAAAAGAATCATTGGTGGCCAGGGCCTTCTACCTACCTAAAGATCATTGGTGGACATGGCCCCTACTTAAAGGAAGTCTAACCCCCTACCATAAGCCCCCTAAGTTTCCAAGTATTGCCCCGATCCCCTTGAAGTATTTTAGTGTAAGAAAAAAACCTTTAAATAATTCTCACCCATAAATGCAGAAAAGTGCAGTGGAGCTCCTGGTCATCATCTTGAGGACTTTCGTGGAACTTACCCTTAAAATATGGTAAACGGTCTACTTCTTCATCCTTCTTTAGTGGCTTCTTTATCCTCCTCTGGCTGCTTCTTCAGCCTTTTGTGACTGCGTATTCATATTCAGTGGCAGCAGAATATTCTTCTTCATCCTGCTCCAACAACAGTTCATTGCCTGTCTGCATGCGGCAGGCTACAGGCAGAGTTATAAGGTTGTAATGTGTGTGTGCTAAAGTCATATGATGCTTGCAACAGCTGCCTCATCTGGTCTTTATTGAGCTCCATTAGTGAGCAGCTACTTGGCAGGTTTAAGAGTCTGTTGAACAGGGAAGAGGAAATAATATGTATAAATTGAAATATATTTTCATCTACACCAAACATTCTATTTCAAATGATAAGAAAACATTGCTAGGAAAATGGGTTGTACAGAATACATAAAATGAGCCATAGTTTCAGTTGAACCTGATTTAGGCTAAGGGCAGAGACACACATTTTGGGGCCTGTAAATGCCAGATACTTTGGTAAACCTATGCACAATGGGCACCAAACTGTTTGGAGGACCCCTGGCAACCATATTTAGGGTGCTTTTTCTAGGTATGTAGTGATACACGGGCGATATAATGCTGGAAAGTTGAAGCTTTGAGGCAATTTTCAGATATTTCACCAAAACCGCCAATTTTGAGAAAGCCTTGTGACTCAGTAGTTTGGAGCAGAAAGGCATGGGTAACCATTTTAGTTTCGGTAGAATGTGTACTTTCTAAAAATATATGGTTTTGGGGGTAAACCTATATTTCTGTGTTTTTACCCCACAAAAAAAGCAGTCAATGTGTTGATTTTTCATTAGCTGAAGTTACCCACAGGACTATTTGTATGCGCTAACATCATTTTGGAGCCTTTAAATGCCAGATATTTTGGTAAACCCATGCACAATGGGCATCAAACTGTTCAGTGGACTCCTGGCAATCATATTCAGGGTGCTTTTTCTTGGTACCTCATACAGTGTGGAATATGCGGAGCAGCAAAATAAATCCTTTGAAGTGATTTTTCAAAATTTTTATAAATTTTTTATAAAAACCGCTACATTCAGACAAGCTTTGCTGTTTGATAGTTAGGAGTAGAGAGACATAGTTACCCATTTTGGAATCAGTAGAATGTGTACTTTTCAGAAATATATGGTTTTCTGGGGTAAACCTAATGTTTCAGGATTTTTTGGCCTTGGAATCTAAAGTATGCCGTTTTCTGCCTTGTTGCTTTCAAAATTCGGTAATATACTGCCGGGAGTTTTTGCTGTACAGAAGTTCTAAATCTCCCTAAAACTATACATATCTGGTATTGGCATGTTCGAGAGACATGAGGCTTTCCAAATCAGTTGGATTTTTATGTGTAAAATGAAACATTTTTCTGGTATAAATACATATATTGTGAAAAATAGAAATTTATTTTTGTATTTAGAGCTATAAATCTTTTTGCAGAGGTGGAAATACATGAAAAAAACAATGTATAGTTTTCCTAGGTAAACTATAGGTTTCCCCTCAGAAAATGCCCCTAAATTGAGAGAGCACAAATGTTTCAAAAACGGCTGGCATTTCGCGTAACCAAAACGTGAAATTCTGCTGGCACTTAAAGGGTTAATTCAATCTGGGGATCCATTGTTTGTAAACACCGGGCTGGCTTCTGGAAAAGGTAGTGAAACCAGTCTGGGGGGGGGGGTTAAGGTGGTAACATCTGGGGGTGGGACAAGGATAACATGGGTACTTAGAGTGGTAGTAAACAAAAAGGAATCATTACTAAAATGTGATTTTTCTCCCACCCTCCCTCCCTAAGTTTTTTCTTTTAGGATTGAAAAGTCAGTACAAGTGTAAAAATTGAAAATCCATGGAGACTGGCAGCAATGCTGGTCCTGTGTAGTGGTTGGCAGCCCCTGGAACTTTGTGGGGGCAACTACTGGGAATCAACCTGGCCTGGCTATTTGCAATGGTGCAAAGTGTGTTATCCCTTAAATTGGAATGCCGACCTATTTCACAATGGTGTGACGGCAATGCAGGCCCCATGTGGTGCTTGGCAGGCCCTGCAACTGTATGTGGCAACCACTGGGAATTCACCTGACACTGAATTTTGCTTTCGGGTGTCGGGGGTAAACCACGGAAAGCCCATTTAAGCGGAGAGGCAACCACTGAGGGGCTCACTGACACTGGTTTTGTTTCCAGGTCAGGGAATACCCCTAAAGGAGAAGCCCATAAATGTCTACTATAACAACTGGTGGTGGGCTTGCCCATTTGCAGTGGTGCAAGGTGTGTTATCCCTTAAATGAGGATGGTTTGGGGGCCCAAATTTTTTATTGGAGAATTCTTTACTAAGATTTTAATAAACATGACCTCCTCATTTCTTCCAAAACTAATTATGTTATCTGAGTGTTTTCTTTTGATTACTGTCTTATGGAAAAATTTGGTCATGTTGGTTTTAGCCTTGAGTGACAGGAGGCAGGTTAAACTCCACAGACTTTATTGAGGAGAAAGAAAATCAGCATCAGCAGAAAAGCTGCAAATTACCATTGGGCACTCTATATTATGTATGATTTAAATTCCATTATGTTAAAGTTATAATAGTATGTGTGATCTAAGAATATTTAGTTTAAGTTAAAAGATTGTGTGCACTTCTAGAAATTCCAGCTAGAAGGGCTTCACTGGTTGTGCTAAATTTAAATATGGTCACTATGTGGACTGGAAGCCAACAGGAGGCTCTGTTTGGTGGTACACATTGTTTTTTGCATCTAAAGCTTTCCTCGAGCCAGGAATTCAAAAGTATGAACCTGCTTTGAGGCCACTGGAAGCAACATCTGATTTGTTGAAGATAAATATGTAGCTCACAAGCCACTGGTTGGGGATCACAGCGCTATATTATAACTTGCTTACAATTGTATTGCTTAACACTGCAATGTATCTATAAAAAGTAATACTATACTAGGAGGTTCCTAACAGGTGAAAAATAACACAATTTTTGGCCAGGAGATTCCACAGGTTGTAAAAAAGGAATTGCCGCCAGGGCCACTCACGAGTTCAACAAAAAGAATCATTGGTGGCCAGGGCCTTCTACCTACCTAAAGATCATTGGTGGACATGGCCCCTACTTAAAGGAAGTCTAACCCCCTACCATAAGCCCCCTAAGTTTCCAAGCATTGCCCCGATCCCCTTGAAGTATTTTAGTGTAAGAAAAAAACCTTTAAATAATTCTCACCCATAAATGCAGAAAAGTGCAGTGGAGCTCCTGGTCATCATCTTGAGGACTTTCGTGGAACTTACCCTTAAAATATGGCAAACGGTCTACTTCTTCATCCTTCTTTAGTGGCTTCTTTATCCTCCTCTGGCTGCTTCTTCAGCCTTTTGTGACTGCGTATTCATATTCAGTGGCAGCAGAATATTCTTCTTCATCCTGCTCCAACAACAGTTCATTGCCTGTCTGCATGCGGCAGGCTACAGGCAGAGTTATAAGGTTGTAATGTGTGTGTGCTAAAGTCATATGATGCTTGCAACAGCTGCCTCATCTGGTCTTTATTGAGCTCCATTAGTGAGCAGCTACTTGGCAGGTTTAAGAGTCTGTTGAACAGGGAAGAGGAAATAATATGTATAAATTGAAATATATTTTCATCTACACCAAACATTCTATTTCAAATGATAAGAAAACATTGCTAGGAAAATGGGTTGTACAGAATACATAAAATGAGCCATAGTTTCAGTTGAACCTGATTTAGGCTAAGGGCAGAGACACACATTTTGGGGCCTGTAAATGCCAGATACTTTGGTAAACCTATGCACAATGGGCACCAAACTGTTTGGAGGACCCCTGGCAACCATATTTAGGGTGCTTTTTCTAGGTATGTAGTGATACACGGGCGATATAATGCTGGAAAGTTGAAGCTTTGAGGCAATTTTCAGATATTTCACCAAAACCGCCAATTTTGAGAAAGCCTTGTGACTCAGTAGTTTGGAGCAGAAAGGCATGGGTAACCATTTTAGTTTCGGTAGAATGTGTACTTTCTAAAAATATATGGTTTTGGGGGTAAACCTATATTTCTGTGTTTTTACCCCACAAAAAAAGCAGTCAATGTGTTGATTTTTCATTAGCTGAAGTTACCCACAGGACTATTTGTATGCGCTAACATCATTTTGGAGCCTTTAAATGCCAGATATTTTGGTAAACCCATGCACAATGGGCATCAAACTGTTCAGTGGACTCCTGGCAATCATATTCAGGGTGCTTTTTCTTGGTACCTCATACAGTGTGGAATATGCGGAGCAGCAAAATAAATCCTTTGAAGTGATTTTTCAAAATTTTTATAAATTTTTTATAAAAACCGCTACATTCAGACAAGCTTTGCTGTTTGATAGTTAGGAGTAGAGAGACATAGTTACCCATTTTGGAATCAGTAGAATGTGTACTTTTCAGAAATATATGGTTTTCTGGGGTAAACCTAATGTTTCAGGATTTTTTGGCCTTGGAATCTAAAGTATGCCGTTTTCTGCCTTGTTGCTTTCAAAATTCGGTAATATACTGCCGGGAGTTTTTGCTGTACAGAAGTTCTAAATCTCCCTAAAACTATACATATCTGGTATTGGCATGTTCGAGAGACATGAGGCTTTCCAAATCAGTTGGATTTTTATGTGTAAAATGAAACATTTTTCTGGTATAAATACATATATTGTGAAAAATAGAAATTTATTTTTGTATTTAGAGCTATAAATCTTTTTGCAGAGGTGGAAATACATGAAAAAAACAATGTATAGTTTTCCTAGGTAAACTATAGGTTTCCCCTCAGAAAATGCCCCTAAATTGAGAGAGCACAAATGTTTCAAAAACGGCTGGCATTTCGCGTAACCAAAACGTGAAATTCTGCTGGCACTTAAAGGGTTAATTCAATCTGGGGATCCATTGTTTGTAAACACCGGGCTGGCTTCTGGAAAAGGTAGTGAAACCAGTCTGGGGGGGGGGGGTTAAGGTGGTAACATCTGGGGGTGGGACAAGGATAACATGGGTACTTAGAGTGGTAGTAAACAAAAAGGAATCATTACTAAAATGTGATTTTTCTCCCACCCTCCCTCCCTAAGTTTTTTCTTTTAGGATTGAAAAGTCAGTACAAGTGTAAAAATTGAAAATCCATGGAGACTGGCAGCAATGCTGGTCCTGTGTAGTGGTTGGCAGCCCCTGGAACTTTGTGGGGGCAACTACTGGGAATCAACCTGGCCTGGCTATTTGCAATGGTGCAAAGTGTGTTATCCCTTAAATTGGAATGCCGACCTATTTCACAATGGTGTGACGGCAATGCAGGCCCCATGTGGTGCTTGGCAGGCCCTGCAACTGTATGTGGCAACCACTGGGAATTCACCTGACACTGAATTTTGCTTTCGGGTGTCGGGGGTAAACCACGGAAAGCCCATTTAAGCGGAGAGGCAACCACTGAGGGGCTCACTGACACTGGTTTTGTTTCCAGGTCAGGGAATACCCCTAAAGGAGAAGCCCATAAATGTCTACTATAACAACTGGTGGTGGGCTTGCCCATTTGCAGTGGTGCAAGGTGTGTTATCCCTTAAATGAGGATGGTTTGGGGGCCCAAATTTTTTATTGGAGAATTCTTTACTAAGATTTTAATAAACATGACCTCCTCATTTCTTCCAAAACTAATTATGTTATCTGAGTGTTTTCTTTTGATTACTGTCTTATGGAAAAATTTGGTCATGTTGGTTTTAGCCTTGAGTGACAGGAGGCAGGTTAAACTCCACAGACTTTATTGAGGAGAAAGAAAATCAGCATCAGCAGAAAAGCTGCAAATTACCATTGGGCACTCTATATTATGTATGATTTAAATTCCATTATGTTAAAGTTATAATAGTATGTGTGATCTAAGAATATTTAGTTTAAGTTAAAAGATTGTGTGCACTTCTAGAAATTCCAGCTAGAAGGGCTTCACTGGTTGTGCTAAATTTAAATATGGTCACTATGTGGACTGGAAGCCAACAGGAGGCTCTGTTTTGGTGGTACACATTGTTTTTTGCATCTAAAGCTTTCCTCGAGCCAGGAATTCAAAAGAATGACTCTTCGCCATCCCGTCGGGCGGGATGGTGCAATTGATAATACCGGAGCTATGTGGAACTGCTCCTTTTTTTTTTTTTTAACATTTCTCTGTGTTTTGGCGCTGTGTTTTAGGACTGACAGGTGATCATAGCCAATTATGTGAAGAGTGCTAAATTTTACTAAACCCTATTGGATAGGCGGCCCTGCATGATAACAAATAGCTGCGCACTGCAGGCGCGCGCCTAATAATCAGTGTGAGGAGGACAAGGAGCTGCTGCTGGAGTGTGAGGGCTGGGCCTGCAGTAAACCTGTGGCTGCTAATTGTAAGTTAAAAAAAAATGAATTCTTACTACTGCTGTATTGTACTACTTGCCCTCCGGATTGCAATCTCCTGTACTTTCTGGGTCGAGGGTGACTGAATTTTGTGTCTGCGACGCTGATGTGTTCGCGCATTTTTAGTAAAAGGCAGCCGGGTGCCATTGTCCCAAACCACCACCACCACTTCTTTGGAGCTTTCAAAGCTCCGTACGGGGCCACAAAAATGACTGGAAGAAGTGGAGCAGTAATGATGCTGTGTGCGCAGCACTCTCAATCCGATAGGGCCTGGCCGGTGAGATCAAACTTTTCTTATTGCCTGCAACTTTTAAAGGGTATCTAAACAAATTTTTTAAAATGCATAAATAGGTTCCTAGCACTAAATAAAACACTTTTGTAATGTATATGATGTCTGTAATGTATATGATTTTGTACCTGCTTTGAGATTGTGTCTGCGGCTTTCTCTTCTCTTTCTTGCTTGCGATCTCTTTCAAAGTTCAGCGGCCGCTGGCCCTCCTGCTCACTAGTGATTGATGGACTGCCCCTCTGATGCTTAATAGCTAGATAAGGTGGTTTATCCCTTACATATATACATGCTTGTTGAGAAATGACTAATCTCAGAGCGTGAGGGAGTAAGGTGGCCTGCTGAACTTTGAATTAGATCGCAATCAAGAAAGAGAAGAGAAAGCCGCAGAAACACGCTGACGCTCCAAGATTGCTGTCATTTCTCAACAAGCATGTAAATATAAGGGTTAAACCACCCTTGACCCTTATCTTTCTTTTAAGCATTGAAGTGGCAGCCCATCAATCACTAGTGAGCAGGACGGCCAGCGGCCGCTGAACTTTGAAGTAGATTTTAACAGACAGACATACATTACAAAAGTGTTTTATTTAGGGCTACGAACGTATTTATGCATTTTAGAAATTTATTTTAGATCCCCTTTAACTCTCCCACCTCTGGCATGGTGTCACTGTACTGAGTGTCATCTGCTGCCACCAGCTCCTGTGCACTGTGCTCGCTGCCTGTTGCCATTACTGATGTCCCTGAAGTGCAGGCTCGTACTTAAAAAAGTAGAGCTGAGGACACTGTCTAGGGGAGCAGGGTCCCCACAAACACGGATTTGCTCTTATCCCCAGAGTGCAGGCTGCTGTCCCCACAAGCAAGGGCTGATGATGATGCTGTCTCCATGGCTCAGACTGCTGCTCCTGTTATCTCAGCCACTTTTGGTGCCAGGTAGTTTTGTCCCTTGGTGTGATCAGGCAATTAGCAGCAGAAAAAGGAGAATCTGCCCCCCTCCTCTCCATCACCCCAGAGGCAGGAGGATTTGTGTGAGGTAAGGTTCCAGCTCTTATCTCACTGATCACCCAGCCCGACACTGCCTCCTTTCTCATGAGCTATTTTAACCCTTCCTAGACGTCCTCTTAAGTTTTCCTGGTTTTCAAGTATGTCCTTATTTTATCCTTTTTTTCTATTCCCTGTCATCAGTCCTGGGATTGTACTCCTGTGTTTCTGCCATTCATTTTTGTGTAAACAAATATAATAAACTATATATATAAAATATTTTTTTCCAGTGCCCAAAATGAATTGTGTGTGTGTATATATGTATATATTTATTTTTGAAACGTAAGTGGGGGCAGTGATCACAGGACTATCTTATTTCAGTCCTTCTGAAGTGGTGTCTTGATTCCTGCCTATTGTTCAATTGACAGGCTCAGCAGACAAGGCTCTATTTACATTACAGCAGCTTGTAGGAGGGAGGGGTAATGACATCACTCCAACTTGCAGTGCAGCAGTAAAGTGTGACTGAAGTTTATCAGAGCACAAGTCACATGACCTGAGGGCAGCTGGGAAATGTCAAAATGTCTAGCCCCATAGCAAATTTTAAAATTAGATATAAAAAAATCCATTTCTTGTTTTGAAAAACGGATTTCAATGCAGGATTCTGCTGTAGTAGCACTATTAACTGATACATTTTGTAAAAAACATTTTTTTCCACGACAGTATCCCTTTAAGTTCAGGTAAGTGGTCAGTATCATTGGCAACTTGGAACATCAATGGATCCTGTTACATGGGAAGAGACACTTTAGGTAGTTAACACTTAGAATGCTGTATCTTGCCAAAGGTTTAACCACTCAAAAGCACTTTACCCCAAAGGCAGACTCCACTGAAAAAGATTGCTATTTTCCCAATATAACTTGTTTCTTTCTCCACAGTGTCATCTGTTTTTGAAAGTCTTCAATCTTGCGGCTACCTGTGAAGATGCAATTGTTTTGACTTTTCAGCAAGTTGACTAGACATCTGGACAAGCTACACTCCCTGCACTCTCTGATGTGGTCTAAAATCGTCACTAGTTGCCTAGGCCTCTGGATTTCAAAAAGCATTTAGGACTTCAGGTAAGTCAAGTGGTCAATCTTGAATACTATGCAGAATCTGAAAATGCTGTAAAAAATATGACATTCAAAGGTAGTTAGCCAAAAATGTAATGTATAAAGGCTGGAGTGAGTGGATGTGTAACATAATAGCCAGAACACTACTTCCTGCTTTTCAGCTCTCTAACTCTGAGTTATTCAGTGACTATAAGGGGAGCCACATGGGACATAACTGTTCAGTGAGTTTGCAATTGATCCTCAGCATTCAGCTCAGATTCAAAAGCAACAGATATGACCCATGTGGCCCCACCTCAAGTTACTGATTGGTTACTGCCTGGTAACCAATCGGTGGAAACAAAGAGCTGAAAAGCAGGAAGTAGCGTTCTGGCTATTAGACATTGAACCACTCTAGCCTTTATACATTACATCCTTGCAGACTGTAGCTAAAGGGGCATACTTATGGTTAGGCATAAAACAGAATAGTGGATTCTATATATTTCTTGCAATATTAAAAAAAATATTTTTAATAAACATGGAAATGTTGGTGGGCGAGGCTTATTAAAAAGGGGGTGTGGCCAATGCATGTGGGCATGTCCTAAAATTTTTTTCCCATCCCTCCACTTTTTTAAACCCAATTCGAGCACTGCTTTCCGGTGGTATTATATACTCACAAGAAGTGAGTTTCAACTAATGTGAAACACAAACAGGATGGTCTCTCATCCAGGCTCCTTCTTCCTGAATCTCTTGATAGGGAGATAAAACAGATATCCTGTGCAGAAGCGCTTTTAAAACATATTTAATAAAAAAGTAAAATCACACTCACAAACACACTCTGGTATGTCGCATTGAAATGTCCTTTTAAAGTCCTTTTAGCACTTAGGTTTCCTCGGCGTCCCTTGGAACTTTGTGCTGCTTTTTTTAAAAAACACGAGCAGCGCTGCTCCAAATCGCAGGCGTAAACACGATTGGCGCTTCTGCAAGGTAAGAGCGTAGGAGCGTAATCATGCTGATGCGTTTCGCCTATCGGCTTCCTCCTGAGCTTTTGTTTGGGCAGAGGAGGGCCCTAAAAGAAGTTGCTGGATTTTGGGGGAACTTCAATCCCGGATTCGTTTTTTTCCATTTGGACCTATTCAAAAATTATTCTGTACCAAGGTGATGGCCCTTTCAGGAAGGCAGAAAATAAAGGCTGCATAGTTACAAACTGCATCCTGTAAAAAAACAAAAAAACAGGTTCCCAAAGTACTTTTATGTTTTGGGTAGCCGAGGAGGAGTAGAGTTTAACAGTGCTTTATTAGCAGAGTCCTGCAGGCATTACACAACAGTAAGCTTTCACTTTCTTTTAAGCTGACAGGAAGTATGCACAGTATGTCTTAAGCACAGTGATATCTACAGGCTATTTGTATAAACACCACATATTCCCCTATAGTAAGAACGCATTTGGAAAAATGTAATAAACAACGACAATGCATCTTAAAGCAATAGTATACATTATTCACATCACATAGTCCTGGGTCCATGCAGGTAGTTTTCTGATTCTCTCAATATGCCTTATAGGTTAACTTTCTTCAGGCCTATTGCAGTTGACATCAGGAGTAGGAAAATGTCCTTCATCAAATGGAGCTTCTACAAAGTCATATCTAACAGGAGCAAGATGACTTGCATTCCATATGTGTCCATCATATGTGTATGGTCCTCGCTGGCATCTCACTTCAAGTGGTGTAGTAAAGTTTAGATTGTCCTTGTTTCAGTATTACTGGTTTCTTAATTCTGACTAAAGATCCAAGCTGGAAGTGTACTTCTCTTGCACCACGTTTTCTGTCAGTATAAGCCTTGCATTTGGCTTGTTGACATTTCACGTCAGCAGTAGATGATTTTGTAGGCACAGTATTTTGTGGAAGTTTGATGTCTACAAAATGTAACGTAGTGCGCATCTGTCTGCCATGTAATAATTCAGCTGGAGATGATTGAGTTGTTGCATGCCACGTTGCTCTGTAGTTATGTAGGAATTCTGTTGTAAATACTTTCCAAGATTTCCCAGTATGATTTGCTGTCTGTAGTGCTTCTTTCAGAATCACTCGATTTCTCCATTTGCTTGTGGGTAATACACTGAAGATTTCCTATGCACATTATTCCTCTCTCTCAGAAAGGATTCAAACTCATATTGGACAAACTGTGGTCCGTTGTCTGATATTAACTCCTTTGGATTACCTTCTCTGCTGAAAACTGTAGACAGACATGTTATTACTGTAGCTGATGTTATTATATGAGAAACAAATGCAATTTCAGGCCATTTACTGTAATAGTCTATCAAGGTTATAGCAAATCTGCAGTCCATAGGAGCATCTGTAAAAGGACTAACAATATGAATAGCAAGTTTTTTCCCATGCTGAATCAGGAAATGGTACTGGTTCTACATCTGGTCTCAACTTAACTTTGTGTAGAAAGTTCTTTGCACAACCCAGTGAAGTGTTGCTTTGTGGTGAGATTCTGGCTGTGTGGCAGGCACTGGTGCTGTAGTAATGGGACCATCAACTAATTGTAGGTTTAATGCAGCAAAGAGATCCCTTCCAAGTAAAGCAGTACCAATATTCACAATGTAAAAGTCACATTTTGCAGTATTTGACTGAACTGATTATATATTCATATGGAACTGAAATGTCCACTTTGCCCAGCATGACCGTGTACTAGAGTTGTTGTATAGCACTGGGGGGTTCTGGAGGAACGCCATTTCGTTTCTACTATGTACTGTATTTACTGTATATGGCTGAAATGACAATAAAATCCACTTGACTTGACTTGACTTGAAATTGTACAGTCACTGGCAAGCAACCAAGCACAGGGATTGGATCCTTTAAGTAACTAACCAGTTTCAGGGCAGGTGCAACAAGAGATCTTTTGCAAAGTATTTCAAGAAAATATCCTTTGGTAGTTTAGAAACAGCTAAACCTGTATCAAGCATCAGGTTAATGGAGTGTCCCTTGTCAGCAAAAGCAGTACTGACACTGACAGTGCATATGAACTTGTCTGGAATAAATGTACCAGCTTTATCCACACTTAATACTTTGACATTTGTAGTAGTGACTTCATGAACATCTTTAGCAGAACTAAGGCAGATCTTAGCAAAATGTCCTACCTTTGTGCATCTGCGGCACCGTATAGCCTTTGCAGGACATGGAACATGATTTGCAGTGTGCACCACAGCGAAAGCAGTATTTTCTATTTGTATTTGCTGTTTGGTTTTGCAGTGTAGGTGAATCCCTTTCCTTAGCACTGTATTTTGCCTGTGACTGTGCATTATTAAGCCACAGTGCTGAATTCACAATCTGTACATTCCCAGCAGTTCCCTGACTGAGAGTTTTAGCCTCTGCTACTGCTGTTTCAATTTGGCTAGCGACTGTAATAGCCTTTGCAAGGGTTAAATCCTGCTCTAGGAGTAGTCTCTCACTAATGCGAGGTGAGTTTGTTTTTTCCACTTTGATCTCAGCATTTCATCTGTTATAGTCCCAAACTCACAGGTAACAACCAGCTCTCTCAAAGCTGCTACAAATTGTTCTGTGGATTCGCATTACGTTGTCCACGTTGGTGGAATTTATATCTTTCAGCAACCACATTTATTCTTGGCACAAAAAAGTTCTTTATAGCAGTAAGAGCAGTTTCATAAGTATCATCAAGTAATGGTAATGTATAGAATATACGCTGTCCCTCAGCTCCCAGGCAGTGAATAAGTAAAGCAAGCTTTCTAGCAGCAGAAATCTCCCTTTGGCCAGCAGCAATAATGTAATTTTCAAACATATGGATCCAAGCAGGAAAAGGTATGGTAGTCTCACCAGGGTTTGAAGGAAAAGGTGCAGGCTGCTGTAGAGGTAGAAGAGCCATCCTTGTCGCCATTTGTTATGTTTTGGTAGCCAAGGATGTGTAGAGTATAACAGGGCTTTATTAGCAGAGTCATGCAGGCATTACACAACAGTAAGCTTTCACTTTCTTTTAAGCTGCACAGTATGTCTTGAGTACAGTGACATCTACAGGCCATTTGTATAAACACCACAGTACTTAGTGGTCACATTTAGGAACTCCGAGGAGACACATTAATTTATGATTATGGCTTATTCATCAGGTTTATGATTAAGGGCAGCTATGCCTGAAACGTGTCAAAGTACCATGCAGAGTGCTTTTTAAATGGATTAATAAAGATTGTAAGGAAAAAAGAGAGCCGATACCTTGTCTGCTACAAACGGGGGAAACCCAAACTTTATTCCATGGTGCTCACAACACTTCACAGTGATCAAACGTTTCGGGACCACATGGCCCTTCCTCAATCAACAAGAGAGACTATACAAAATTTATAGGCAAACTAATTGTGACCCCTAGTGGTGGTCATCAAATATACATAGAAAAAGATTATTAACCATTTGTATCCATTGTGTTAAAATCCAACGTGTATACATCAGTACATAATAATGAGATTTTACAGTGTTTTGTTTTCTTTGCCTTTGCCAATAAAACACATTCTTGTGAATAACTATCCTAGCCAGAAAATCCGTGTAAAAGTGCATCCTATTCCACCTGTAATAAATACAATATAAAACATAATCAGTAAAAATCGTAAATTTTTCTAGTAGTTACTCACTGACTAAAAAACAAGAATAAGAAGGATATAAAGGGTGTTTCTACCTTACTCGAAATATGTGGAGTTCTACTTTGATACTGCAAGAAAAATATTAACAATTAATATATTATTACACTTATAAAACTACCATCAATTAATATAGTATTATTACACTTATAGTTTGTTTACAAAAAGCAGTTCAAGCCTCAACTTTCATTTAAACCCTTCGGGGACATAGTATCTAGCTTCCAGATCCAGAAGCAATCTGGAGTAGTTTTTTGTCAACATTGACATAGTTAGTTTTAATTACTTCTAGGACCTGCCATCGTAGTTGTGCCACATTATGTTTACATTCTGCCCAATGTTGGCTAATGGAAGTAGCCTTTGTCTGTGTGTTACGGATTGAGCTGCAATGTTCATTTATACACAACCTCAACATTCTATTGTTTTTTCCTACGTAACCCTTTCCGCACGGGCACTTTAGGTAATAGATTACATTCTTGAACATGCATGTAAAGTTTCGTTTTAATTAAATTTTAGGGCACTGTGTCAGATGCAACACTGTTTCTCCTTTTATAATACTATTACAATTCTGGCATGACATGCATGGAAAGGTGCCTACTACTGGCTTCCCTAAAAATCTTTGTTTAGATGCTATGGGGGTTGCAAATCTGTATGTACCAAAAAATCATTTATATTTTTCCCTCTTTTATATGCAAAAAAGTCATCTTTGAATACCTTAGATGTACTTGGATCTGTCATTAGTATCGGCCAGTATTTTCTCACCACTTTCCGTACTCGTTTTAAATGTATATCCAAAGTGGTGACAAAAAGTATCCAGAAGCGTAACTAGAGGGGGGCGTGTTACAGCACAAAGCTGTGAGAGGACGTGGGCATAGGGTAGGACTCACAAACAAAACTCCTTTTAGGGAATGAGCCCTTTATTTAGCATGGCAACTTCACGAAACAGGTTTTTCTCAGAGTCTAGATGGTAGCCAGCCTGCATTCATTTAGTCTGCATGAGGATAATGCCAGGGTTGGGCACTGCTACTGCTGGTCACTGGAACATGTGGGTACAGTTGTGATGGTTTACAGCTGGGCAGTCTCTGTGATCTTCCATTTGTATAAAAAAACTAACAAATTGGAATTCTTAACAGCCACCTTTGTAAGCCAGAAAGGGAACAGCCCCTGTCGTAAATGCAGAACAGGGTTTGAGTCCTTCTGCCTACCACAAAGGCAGCTTCCACAAGGGCCAATCACATGATAGGCCAGGCGTGCCATTATAAGGACCAATCCGACCATGAATTATAATGGCGCCAATCACAGCTAATACTGTTTGGCCAATGGGGTGCCATTTGGGGAGCATGCCCAGTTTAGTCTGAATGTAGGATCTAGACAGTACACATCTCTTGGGGTCATCTATGTGTATTGAGTTACAGAGGGTGCTGGTTTGTTTGCCCTCACAGTAGGGGTCACTTACCAAAGTATGCGGGCCTGGCTATCCAACATCAAAAACCACATAGGGAAAGGAGCAAAGGTTATCACACACATACCATTTGTTGAAGCAGTTAGAAGCAACTAAGCCATAACATAATGCTTGACATTTTTCCCTCCCGATTAAAAGTTTGTTTTATCACAGGGCGGGCCCTGGCGCAGGACGCGCAGCCGGGCCCCCGCCCACCTCCGTACACCCGGAACTGGCCAGGAATATGTGCCGCAAATCGGCGCGCGGACTGCCGGGGGGCCCTGAGGGGGTGTGGGCCCTGGCCCGCTCGCACCCCTGCTCCCCCGGTAGTTCCGCCACTGAAAGTATCCTTTCTGTAGTCCTTTCAGTTATCCTGCTAGTCAATAAGGTTTCTCGTGGTAACTCATCTACCTCTCTCTCTGCCATCTGTAGTACTGTTCTAGGATAACCCTTGTTCTTATACATAGTTACATAGTTAAATTGGGTTGAAAAAGACAAAGTCCATCAAGTTCAACCCCTCCAAATGAAAACCCAGCATCCATACACACACCCCTCTCTACTTTTAATTAAATTCTATATACCCATACCTATACTAACTATAGAGCTTAGTATCACAATAGCCTTTGATCTTATGTCTGTCAAAAAAATCATCCAAGCCATTCTTAAAGGCATTAACTGAATCAGCCATCACAGCATCACCCGGCAGTGCATTCCACAACCTCACTGTCCTGACTGTGAAGAACCCCCTACGTTGCTTCAAATGAAAGTTCTTTTCTTCTAGTCTAAAGGGGTGGCCTCTGGTACGGTGATCCACATGATACATTTACACCTCATCAATTGGCTCTTGGGAAGACCTGCCATCGTGGTCGGTGAATGAAAGCTGTCAAAACGGAGCATGCTGTTCTTATCAACCGTTTTTCTGTATGTTAGTTGATAAGTTTACCTTCTCCCTCCTTACTTGTACATCCAGAAATTCTATTTGTGTTTTGTCAAAATGCAGGACGAATATAATAGTGCAATGTGTTCTATTTACATAGTCTACAAACTGAAGTAGTTTTTCCTTTGGCCCTTTCCACACAAAAAATATATCGTCCACATAGCGACAATACCAAAAAATGTATTGTGAAAATACTGTATTTTGCAAAATAATTTTTTCCTCAAGGTCATCCATGAAAATATTAGCATAATTGGGTGCCAAATTAGCACCCATACTGGTACCTTGTTTTTGTAAATAAAATCGAGTATCAAATCTAAAATAATTTCGGGTTAATACAGTCTGGAGATGGGCGCAAATAAAAGATAGTAAATATGTGTCCTCTGTATATTTTCTATGCAAATGCCGGTTAACTGCCTCTAGTCCTTCTTCATGCAGGATGCATGTATAAAGACTTGACACATCCATAGTGCATAGAAATGCCTCTTTTTCTTCTACTAGGGAAATAAGGGAAATTTTATTCAAAAAATCAGTTGTATCGTGGAGGCATGTTGGCAGTTCCTGCACTATGGGATTCAAGTAGCTGTCTATGAACACAGCTAAAGGTTGCAACAGTGAATCATTTCCGCATACTATGGATCTACCCGGGGGGATTAGAGGGTTCTTTATGAATTTTAGACAGCAAATAAAAAATTGGAAGCCTAGGATGTACTACTGTTAAAGCTGTCTTTATTTCCGAAGTTAATATACCTTCAGCTTCTGCATCATTCAACATGGTGTCTATTTCTTTTTTATATTTTGCCATAGGATCATCTGTTAATGCCTGGTAGTGTTCAATATTGTTTAACTGTTTTGTTGCCTCTTGTATATACAATTCCTTATCCATTTTCACAGTAGCCCCTCCTTTTTCAGCTCTTTTACTATGTTTTGGTCCTTGGTCAATGCCATAAGAGCTTCATGTTCCGATTTGGAGAGGTTATGTGAGATTTGGATAAGTGGCAATTCTGCCAAATTTTATAACATTCCTTTGTGACCAAATTTTGGAACATATTTAAAGCTTAATTATCCACAGGTGGACTACTACTTTTTTACAGTTTTTTAGGCACAGGATTTTTAGTGGTACGTTGTATAATATAACTTTTGTCCTGAAACCACATTTTAACCTTAGTGACCGAATGAATTTAAACAAATCAATCTGGAAGTCAAACAGTCCCACACTGTGGGGCTTATTTATCAACACTGGGCAAATTTGCCCATGGGCAGTTACCTATAGCAACCAATCAGTGATTAGCTTTTTAAAGCCAGCTGCAAGTATAACAATGAATGCAGCAATTTGATTGGTTGCCATGGGTTACTGCCCATGGGCAAATTTGCCTAGTGTTGATAAATGACCCACTGTGCATTTGTACAAAAGACAGCCCCTTGTTTAACACCTGTTGTTCAAAGTTAGTAAGTTGTCTTGAGGAAATATTATGTATGAGGGTCTCACCTATTTCTTGTGTTTCTTCCGGGTTACAACTGCCTATGATGAGTTGGCTGATTTGTGTGCAGCTGCTGGCAGTTTCTGAGTCGCTCCTTGGGAATAATAAAGCTTTAAAAATGTTCCAAAATTTTGTCACACAGGAATCTTGTAAAATTTGGCAGAATTACTTATCCAAATCTCTCCCTAACCTCTCCAAATTGGAACATGAAGCTCTTATGGCATTAAGCAAGGACCAAAACATAGTCATAAAAAGAACCAATCTAACCATAGTATCCGGAAATGATTCACTGTTGCAACCTTTAGCCATGTTCATAGACAGCTTCTTGAATCCCAAAGTGCAGGAACTGCCAACATGCCTCCGCGATACAACTGGTTTTTTGAATAAAATTTCCCATATTTCCCTAGTAGAAGAAGAAGAGGCATTTCTATGCACTATGGATGTGTTAAGTCTTTATACATGCATCCCGCATGAAGAAGGACTAGAGGCAGTTAACCGGCATTTGCATAGTAAATAAACAGAGGACACATATTTACTATCTTTTATTTGCTCCCTTCTCCAGACTGTATTAACTCGAAATTATTTCAGATTTGATACTCAATTTTATTTACAAAAACAAGGTACCAGTATGGGTGCTATGGAACCCAATTATGCTAATATTTTCATGGATGACCTTGAGGAAATAATAATTTTGCAAAATACAGTATTTTTACAATATATTTTTTGGTATTGTTGCTATGTGGATGATATATTTTTTTGTGTGGAAACGGCTAGGAGAAACTACTTCAGTTTATAGACTATGTAAATAGAACACATTGCACTATTAAATTCGTTCTGCATTTTGACAAAACTTAAATAGAATTTGTGGATGTACAAGTAAGGAGGGAGAAGGTAAACTTATCAACTAACTTATACAGAAAAACGGTTGATAAGAACAGCATGCTCTGTTTTGACAGCTTTCATTCACCTAACACTATGGCAGGTCTTCCCAAGAGCCAATTGATGAGGTGTAAACGTATTACCTCTACACAAGAGAATTATGTAAATAGTAAAAGAAAAATGTTAAGCATGTTTAAGAACAAGGGTTATCCTAGAACAGTATTACAGATGGCAGAGAAAGAGGTGGATGAGTTAGCATGAGAAACCTCATTGACTAGCAGGATAAGTGAAAGGACTAGAGAAAGGATACCTTTTGTCATCACTTTTGATATACACTCAAAACGAGTACGGAAAGTGGTGAGAAAATACTGGCCGATACTAATGACAGAGCCAAGTACATCTAAGGTATTCAAAGATTACCCTTTATTTGCATATAAAAGAGGGAAAAATATAAATGATTTTTGGTACATACAGATTTGCAACCTCATATAGCATCTAAACAAAGATTTTTAGGGAAGTCAGTAGTAGGCACCTTTCCATGCATGTCATGCTAGAATTGTAATAGTATTATAAAAGGAGATACAGTGTTGCATCCGACACTAAAATTAAATTAAAAGGATACTTTACATGCATGTCCAAGAATGTAAGCTATTACCTAAAGTGCGGGTTACGTAGGAAAAAACAATAGAATGGTGAGGGTACGTATAAATGAACATTACAGCTCAATCCATAACACACATACAAAGGCTACTTCCATTAGCCAACATTGGGCAGAATGTAAACATAACGTGGCACAACTATGATGGCAGGTCCTAGAAGTAATTAAAACTAACTATGTCAATGTTGACAAAAAACTACTCAAAACAGAGTGCTTCTGGATCTGAAAGCTAGATACTATGTCCCGAAGGGTTTAAATGAAAGTTGGGGTTTGAACTGCTTTTTATAAACAAACTATAAGTGTAATAATATATTAATTGATGGTACTTCTATAAATGTAATAATATATTAATTGTTAATATTTTTCTTGCAGTAGCAAAGTAGAACTCCACATATTTTGAGTAAGGTAGAAACACCTTTTATATGCTTCTTATTCTTGTTTTTTAGTCAGTGAGTAACTACTAGTAAAATTCACGATTTTTACTGATTATGTTTTATATTGTATTTATTACAGGTGGAATAGGATGCACTTTTACACGTATTATCTGGCTAGGATAGTTATTCACAAGAATGTGTTTTATTGGCAAAGACAAAGAAAACAGAACACTGTATAATCTTATTATTATGTACTGATGTAGACACGTTTATGGATTTTAACACAATGGATACAAATGGTTAATAATCTTTTTCAATGTATATTTGATGACCACCACTAGGGGTCACAATTAGTTTGCCTATAAATTTTGTATAGTCTCTCTTGTTGATTGAGGAAGGGCCATGTGGTCCCGAAACGTTTGATCACTGTGAAGTGTTGTGAGCACCATGGAATAAAGTTTGGGATTCCCCCATTTGCCGCAGACAAGGTATCGGCTCTCTTTTTTCCTGATTATATATTACTGGCTAGTGGCTAGGCCAGTGCCTTTACCTAATCCCCTTAATTGGACTGTAATATATAAAGATTGTTGGCTTTTACCCTACCATCCGGTGTGCGGAGTTTCATCCTACCTTCACATTCATTTAACAAAAGCAAACAACATCTAGTGGCAGATCTTGAGAAATGCTACCTATACACCTCCTTTACATGTCATCATCAAAAGCGCTAGAAATTCATTGAAGGACATGTACAGTAGAATCCGGGACAGCGGCCTGTGCTAATAAAATTGGGACATAGAGTGAACATGCAAAGAGTCTGTTAGGGTTGTCTATAAAGGTCATTTGCCAGTATCATCCACAAGGGCCCTATGGTGGGGCGAGGGGGCACCTGATTGATCATTTCAGTACAGGTATTAGTAACCATGTTCTCTTCTGCATCGACTTTGCATGTAGGTTGAGTTATAAAGGGAACTCTGAGTATTGCTCATGTATTGTATGGGATAATGTACCCCTACTGTAAATTACATGGATATTAGACATGCCTGAGGGGTTGTGTGACCATATAATGGCAGAAGGCTGCAAGATGAGTTATACAGGGAAGTCTGAGTATCACTCATCTATTATAAGGAAGGGCCATGCGGTCCCGAAATGTTTGATCACTGTGAAGTGTTGTGAGCACCATGGAATAAAGTTTGGGATTTCCCCATTTGTAGCAGACAAGGTATCGGCTCTCTTTTTTCCTAATTATATATTACTGGCGAGTGGCTAGGCCAGTGCCTTTACCCAATCCCCTTAATTGGACTGTAATTAATAAAGATTGTTGGCTTTTTACCCTACCAACCGGTGTGTGGAGTTTCATCCTACCCAATCCCCTTAATTGGACTGTAATTAATAAAGATTGTGGGCTTTTTACCCTACCAACCGGTGTGTGGAGTTTCATCCTACCTTCACATTCATTTGACAAAAGCAAACAACATCTAGTGGCAGGTCTTGAAAAATGCTACCTTTACATGTAATCATCAAAAGCACTAGAAATTCATTGAAGGACATGTACAGTAGAATCTGGGACAGCGGCTTGTGGTAATAAAATTGGGACTGTCCCACAAAAATGATAATATAAAGGTATATAAGCTATTTGGATAAAATAAGTTGATACAAAAATGAGGAAAAAAGAGAAGTTCACAATAAAGTCAAATGAGAAAAAGAAGCAAATGGTGGGAGTTTGCAGAGAAAGGGAGAAAAATTAAAGAAGAGGAAAAGAAGGGAGCAGAATGAGGGAAGGGGGGTGGAATCATAGCAAAAGATGAGACTTGGGAGAAATATTCAATCCCAAGAACAAAAATACTGGCACAACAAGGATAATACAAAAGTTGTGTGTTGTGTGTTTTAAACTGGTGCATTAAGATACCAGCCATTTTCAGCAAATACTACTCTGCAAAAACTCACTAATATGTTTGCCTTTAAACTATGTTGGGCATATCTCATATCGCTCATAGCTATCCCATCATGTGTCCTGTTATAATATCCATAGACTGGCCAACCT
Organism: Xenopus laevis; assembly: GCF_017654675.1. Taxonomy (NCBI): domain Eukaryota; kingdom Metazoa; phylum Chordata; class Amphibia; order Anura; family Pipidae; genus Xenopus; species Xenopus laevis. The sequence continues at coordinate 47,038,462 of NC_054386.1, forward strand.
GTGACCCGAGTAGCACTGGAGCCTGTACCACCCTTACATTAAAGATGATACTTGTAATAAATCTATTGCTGCAGGACTATTAATTATTCATCCTTAGCTTTTTTTGGTGGAAAAGATAAGGAAAACTGCCAGTGGCAAGACTAGAAGTTCCTGCCCCCCTGAACTTTGTGAATAACAAATTCCATAAACATACACTGAGACTGCCATTCAGTGGCCCCCAGCAGTTGCAGAGACTGTTCCTCTGTGTTTATTCCCCTGGCAAATGACAACAGCCCTGCAAAAAGTGTGGCCACAAAAAGATTTTCTACCTATGTAAATTAAAGAACACTGTATAATCTGGGGGCAGATATCGCTAAATACCTATGATCCCATTTATTGGCAAAATAATGATTCCTGTAGTTCCACTAAATATCAGGTAAATGTTTACCTGCGCACTGTGAGGTAACAAGTGTATAGATCTACATATGCTTTTATTGAACACCAGCTCTGTGCCATCACTTACCCTCTAAACTCTAGCTTACCTCTGCAGTGCCCTGGCTTTCTGCACAAACATAACCAGGGGTAGAGAGCTGCAGAAACGCAGTGGCCTAATATTTACATTGCCCACAGCTGGGCTGCAATTGCAAGTGTATAGCAATTCTGTTGGCCAAAGAAAGGTTCTTAAGGATTTTTGTTGCCCTTTAAAATGGAACTAGACATCTGACAGGGCAGGCGTTTAGCTTGCATTTAATCCTACCAGTTATAGGGAATATTGTCTAGATCTTGTAGGCAAGCATAAATAATATACAGTGTCTAGTATAATACGTTATCATTACCTGTATTGGTGCTCCCATGGGCCCTTTCTGATCCAATAACAAAAGGAACTGAGAGAGAGCCAATAGCCCTTTCTGGTGTATGTCCATTATAGAGGAGCAGTAGATGGTGCAAGCAAGCTTTTTGAAGAAATATTCATTAAAGCAGTACAACTCTTATCTATTTTTAGAGATATACAGTATAAACTGCAAAGGCAAGCAGGGCAGCCATCAGAAATCACAGGTCCCATACTACTACAATATCTGGGACAGCCTCCCAAGAAAGTCTCAATTATTGATGCATTGATCACTGGGGCAACTGTGTGGAGCACACTGCCAACAATGTGCAATAGGGCTACTATGAAAAAAAACACATACACAACCAGAACTTTGTCACACCCCAGCCATGCCTATTATATAAAAAAACAACAAACACACACAATTATACCTCACCACATCTTTAGCAACCCCCATTAATCACACTTTAACATCTCTTGGGTCCCCTCTTCCATAGGGCCCCTAATTGCTGTACTACGGTGACCAGATTTTCAGAATGGGGACAGAGGGAAGAAAAGCAGCAAGCAATATGAGCCCACATTTGGGAGATGCCCCAAATAAACCACCTCCCATTTTACAGATACACCCTCAGTAAATACATAAATATAAAATATATAAAGGATTGCAGTGGCAATTATATGTATAACACCCCCAGAGCCAGCATGGCACTGTGGCAATTCCATGTATAAATACTCCCAGAATTCATAGCAGTTAAAAACTGACCTGCTATACTGTGTCAAGAGTGGGAACCAGAGAAGAGAAAGGACACTGCTTTGCATTGCAATAACTAGAAAGCCATTGCAATTAAGCTTTAATGATTACATTTTTCTTCACATGTACCAATGACAGGGCTTCTCTCCCTCAACAGACCCTCCAATCCATTGTAACGAATTTACCCTTAGAGGGTGGAATACAGGGGGTTGTATTTGCAGGAAACCACCGGGCAGATTTGAATAATAAAAAGGTGCAAAGTTCCTGTTGCTGTGTCCATGTTTTAGTATTCCCTCAATGAGATAGCCCATTTAATTTAAGCAAGTGCAGTTAATTAAGTCTATTGTCAGAAAATGGCAAAAGATCAGAGAGGCAGGGTGGACAGCTACCCAGCACAATAATCCTATACTGTACAAATTTGGGGCATTGATACAGAGAACCCACCCACCTTACCCAGCTGCTTTTGTTTGTTCCTGGCGATAAAAGGACGGCAAAGTGCTTCAGCCTTACAACTAGAGCTCCCATAACCCCATCCCCCCTTATACACAGCAGAAGTGGTGGGTCAGTGATTGAACTTGTAGTCCTGTAACAGCTTTGAATGAGAGATGAGAAAGTTGGGGGAACTCATAGATTGTGGCATGGTGGCTGCTGGTTAGATCTCTCTGGCTCGTTCAGGGTCTCCTCGCCACCATGCTGCCTGCCTGTCTGGCTGTAGCTGTGGGACTAATCCCCCTGCTGCTAAGGGAACACTAAGCTCTGGCAGCTCTAACCTCACAAAGGAAGCAAAGGAAGGGTTGGCCCACAATATAGTCTTTACTGACTCCTCCCACGAACCAGTGATTCCTCCCATCAGCCAGTGAGTCACAGGCAGGGGGAGAGGCTGCTGCAGCAGCTGTGAGTTTTGGACACAGAGTGAATATGCAAAGGGTCTGTTAGGGTTGTCCATAAAGGACATGTACAGTAGAATCTGGGACAGCGGCCTGTGCTAATAAAATTGGGACACAGAGTGAATATGCAAAGGGTCTGTTAGGGTTGTCCATAAAGGGCATTTGCCAGTATCATACACGAGGGCAGTATGGTTGGGCGAAGGGGCACCTGATTGATAATTTCAGTACAGGTATTAGTAACCATGTTCTCTTCTGCATCCCCTTTGCATGTAGGTTGAGTTATAAAGGGAACGATGTATTATATGGGATAATGTACCCCCTACTGTAAATTACATGGATATTAGACATGCCTGAGGGGTTGTGTGACCATATAATGACAGAAGGCTGCAAGATGAGTTTAACAGGGAAGTCTGAGTATCACTCATGTATTATAATAAATAATGCATCCCTACTGTAAATAATAAGGATATTAGATGTCCCTGAGGGGTTCTGTGACCATATAAAGGCACAAGGCTGCAGGCTGAGTTATAAAGGGAATCATGAATATCACACATATAAGTGATAATGTACCCCTACTGTAAATAATAAGGATATTAGAAGTCTCTGAATGGTTCTGTGACCATATAAAGGCACAAAGCTGGAGGATGAGTTATGCATAGGGTTGCCATCTGTTCGGTTTTGACCCGAACAGTTAGATTTTTGTAAGGCCTGTTCTGGGCTCAGCATTCTGTTTGATTTTCAGCCTTATGTCTGTATGTATGTATATTTTTATTTGTAAAGCGCTCCTTGAGGGCAAAGCACTGTACAACAAAACAATAAATTAGTAGTAACAAACAAGGGGTCATTGGAATAAAAAGTAACAATAAGTGCATTATTAGAATACAATTCACAAAAATATAAAATATAATTACAATGCAGATTAAGTTCTCAGTGTCAAGGAAAAAAAAGAGGACCCTACGCCGTAGGGCTTACAGTCTAAATGGGAGGGTAACATACAGACACAATTCAGAGGGGTATTAAGGTGCTGTAGGTTACAGTTTGTTACACTGTTCTATAAGTGCCAGTTCAGGTGTTATCCAGGTGCTCCCAGAGGTAGTCTTTGAGTTTTGTTTTAAAAACATTGAAGGAGGATTTTCTCCTGAGAGATTCAGGAATGGCATTCCAAATATAATGAGTCACAAGAGAGAAGGGTTTGATACGGGAAACAGCAGTAGTAGTGGGGGGTACAACCAAGCGGTTGCTCTGAGAGGAGCAGAGGTTTCGGGCAGGAACATATAGAGAGACAAGAGATGAGATGTAGTTAGGTGCAGAGGAATGAAGGGCTTTGAAGGTTATGAGGAGGAGTTTATAAGTTATTCTTTGTTTTATAGGAAGACATGATAAGGACTTCAGCAGCGGAGGGGCCTGTACCCTTTTGGATGAGAGGAGGATAATTCTTGCAGCAGTGTTTAATACAGACTGTAGAGGGAGAGATGGGAGTTAGGTAGGCCAGTTAGTAGAAGGTTACAGTAATCTAGTCTGGATAGGATGAGAGCATGCATGAGTGTCTTGGATGTATCAGGTGAAAGGAAGGGATTTTGGCAATATTGCGTAAGAAGAAGTGACAGGTTTTGACAGTGGTGTTATTATGATCAGAGAAGGAGAGAGAGGAGTCAAAGATTACCCCCAGACAGCGAGCTGAGTTGACAGGATTAATGAGCATATGCCATCAATAGAGATAGTAAATAGGGGAGTAGGACCAGGCTTAGGTGGAAAGATGATAAGTTCAGTTTTTGTTAGGTTGAGTTTGAGGTGGCGCTGGTTCATCCTTATGAAACCCGAACAATAATCTGGCCACTACATGAAAAACATTTAAATACTAGGCATGCACCGAATCCACTATTTTGGATTCGGCCAAACCCCCGAATCCATAGCGAAAGATTTGGCCAAATACGGAACCAAATTGGAATCCTAATTTGTATATACAACATTTTTTTCTTCTTTGTTTTGTCACAAAAAGTAATGCTATTTCCCTCCCTGTCCCTAATTTGCATATGCAAATTATGGTTCAGATTCGGTTCGGCCGGGCTGAAGGTTTCGGCCGAATCCAAATACTGCTGAAAAAGTCCGAATCCTGCCCGAATCCCGAACCCAATTCTGGATTCAGTGCATCCCTATTACTAAGATATTCACCTCAACATGGCTTAGTTACTATCAAGTGCAGTTAAAGGAACCAGTCCACAGCGCTGAACAGTAACCGGCCGCCAGCTCGCAGACGTTTTAATCTCAATGCCTAATCTCAATCTACATGCCACCAGCCTGCAAATGTCACGCAATGAATGTCACGTTATCAGCTTTTCCTTGTCGCAGAGAAGGAACTCAGACTTCGTGTTTCAGCCTCAACCATTGGTAACCGCTACAATGACTTCTCATTCAATCCTCTCAGCCGATACATATTGTTGGGAGCGATCGATGCTGCTGCAGGCCGAACCCTACCCCACGTCCCGCTATGGAAGCCAACGCATGCAGCCCATCAACATCATAGGCATTGAAATTAGAACATCTGCGAGCTGGCGGCCGGTTACTGTTCAGCGCTGTGGACTGGGCCAGGAACATCCCTTTCTTCCCGGACCTGCACATAACCGACCAGGTGGCTCTGTTGCGACTAACCCGGAGTTAGCTGCTCATTGCTCCATGCCCCTTCATGTGGCCCCTCTCCTGGCCGCTGCTGGACTCCATGCTAATATCAGGAACACAATTGCTGCACTAACACAGCATTCAACCAAAGAGGACAGGAAGTGGAATTTCTGTAAGTTATTTCTTAATAAAGGCTTTGTTATTTTAAAGTTTCATTTGTCTTGGTGTCCTGTCCCCGTCACTGTGAGAAGTGAATCAACAGGCAGTTTACTCGCCCTTCAATCACCACACTGTATAAGTTTTGGAACTTGTTTAATGCTGATGATCAAAAGAAGGTAGAACTGTAGATACAAACAATATAGAGGTATCAGAATACATTCTGGATACATGAGATACAGATGAAATGCAATAAATATATAAACATCTGATATGTGTTATACAGTCCTAATGAGGTCTAACACAGGTTACTGCTGAGAGGGAAACACTGGGTTAAAAACTACAACCAGGATGGACATAGCAGTAAAATACACATAGTATAATGAACAGGCATTAAGGCAAAATGCAAGCTTACCAACGATGCTTGGATAGGCCTACTTGGAAACCAGATTTTAATTTAAACTTTAATGTCACTCCTCAGGAGGTAAAAGTAAGACGAGTTCTGTAAGTGGTCTAATGAACAAACCTGAACTTCCTTCTTTTGTAAGTTTTACCTCTACCTTACGGACCCTACAGTCCTTGTCTGGGAAGGTCTTTGTCACACAACCCTTAGGCCACTCGATCAGCTTGGCTTGGTTATTCTTCAGAAGCACAATGGTACCTGGCTGGATATTAGGCCTGTCTGCCTGCCACTTCTTTCGTACTTGCAGAGTAGACAGATATTGTTTACGCCATCTGTCCCAAAAGACCTTGGCCAGACTCTGGATCACTTTTTCCATGAATGCAAAGAAATGTTTTTTCATGTCAGGCGTCAGCCTAAAGGACTTTTGTAGAGACCTGAGACGATGCAAAACCTGGGTCTTGTTATTTGGTAGGCGCTGTCTTTGCAGTTTAAAATGCAGTGGAGCAACCCAGCTGTTGTCGTTGTCCCTGTAGAAGCCTCCCTTCATTATCTCCATGAAAGCAAGTTCACTGAGGGAAGGAGCTATTTTGTCATCCTCTTTTGTTCTTTCGAAGGCTCTTGTGTCCTAGAGGGTCTTCTATGTAAGAGGAGTTCTGGACTGATGAGGCTTGCAGGGTCAGGGGCGTATTCAGATTGAAGCTTTCTTTTGCAGTGAAGTAGTTTGGGCAGGGGGTAAAATAGGATTTCCGTCCGTCATCTAAGGTGTTGGTGTAGTGGTTATGCACCAGGTCTGGCCTTTGGACGCCACTTAGACATACATTGCCTACTATTACCCACCCCAAGTCTAGTCTTTGGGCATAAGGAGAGTCATGTGGCCCATTGATCTGGTCTCTTACTTTGTGGATCCTAATGATGTCTCTGCCTAGCAACTTGAGAATGGGAGCATTAGGATCAAGCTTGGGTATCTGACTGACTAACGGTCTCAGATGCTTATGATGAAGTGCAGCCTCACCTGGGATTTCGTTACACTCTATGAGTGTGGGTAGGGGGACAGTCACTTGTCCGTCTAGGTGAAATAGGTGAAAACTATGTGACCTTCTCCCACTGGTGTTAATGACTCCTGCACAGGTTCTGAGAGAATAGGGGAATTGGTGGCCCTTTGACCCAAAAAGCTCAAAAAACTCTGATCTGACCAACGATCTATTGCTTTGATCATCTAAGATTGCATACAGTTTGATTGCTCTTTCCCTATGTCCAGTAGGAAAGACACTGACCAAGCAGATTTTTGAGCATGACTGGCCCCTATGGTTTCTTCCACAAACTTTGGTACACAGGGCTGTCACTGCTGCTGTACTGTTTTCCTGTCCCTCCCCGCCATGCTCTCCCTCAGCTGGAGTTTTCACAGACCACGGCGCAGGGCCAGGATGCAGGGCGGACACATGTCTATCACTATTGCATTCTATGCAGCTGACCATCTTACTACAGTCCTTTGCCATATGTGTAGTAGAAGCACAACAATGATAACAAATCTTATTTTGGTTCAGGAAAGTCTTTCTTTCCTCCAAAGGTTTTGCCCTGAAGCCACGGCATTTAAGCAGAGAATGGGGCTTGTGATTTATGGGAAAACCTTGGGTAAGATCTGCCATCTTGGGGTCGATGGGCTCCTTCTGTGATGATGTAGCTGAAGAGATGTCAGTCTTGTGCACTAAAATGGGAGTTCTTTGAGTGGCATACTTGTGTTGGTTTCTCTCTAGTCTCTGGCCGTCATAGCTTTGAGGAGCCAGAATAAACCCTGGGTCATTACGCCTCTTTGCTTGTTGGGTGACGAAGTTCACAAAGAAAGAGAATGGTGGAAAATGTACATGATGCAGCTCTTTATAATTAGAACCCTGCGTGATCCACCTCTCTTGCAAAGAAAATGGCAGATTTTGCACAATGCTGTTAATACCTCGGGCTGTGTCATGAACGGCTAAGCTTGGGAAGTCACCTTCGTCCTTTGCGGCTTGGAGTTCTATCAGCAGGTCTCCTAACTCTCTGAGCCTCTGAGGATCTTTGTTGGAGATTTTTCCAAGGCCATCTATTCTTTTCCACAGTGACTCCTCTATGATCTCGGGGGCCCCATAGCACTCATCAAGTCTCTGCCACGCCATCTGCAGACCCTTTCTGGAGTCATTCACGTACACAGCTTGTATGCGTTTTACTTGTTTACCCGACTCAGAGCCCAGCCATCGTACAAGAAGGTCTATTTCTTCCTTATATGAAAGATTTAGATCTGTTAAAGCATTTCTAAATGAATCCCGCCAGGCCCTATAATTCTCTGGGAGATCATCAAATTGCACAAGTCCTTTAGTGATAAACTCTTGCCTAGCCATAAATCTTACCAGATCTGACATGTTTTGGTTGTGGGCTGGTACGTCTGAGTGACGGCTGGTGCGAGGTATAGTTCTGGTATCTGGTGGATGGGTGTAAGCCCCTTCACTTTGTAGAGACAGGGGATAACTATGATGGTCTAGAGAATCTACTCGGTGTAAAGTATCATGTCGCTGGTTGCTGGAAACAGGATTTTCTATGCTGGTAGGCAACTGTGACAGTGTGTGGTCACTGTATGGATGCATGTCTACTGCTTCTAGAGCTGGATCAGAATGGCTGAGCGTTTGGGAATGTTTTTGTATATATTCCTCAGTTCGCTGCATAACAGTTTCAGGCTTTATATCAAATTGGATGTCTGGTTTGTCACTAATGTTGCAGTCAGTCTCTATTGCAGCCTCTAACACTTCTGCTTTTGCAGCTGCTGCTGCTGCTGATTTTTTCAAGCTCAGCACTTCTAGTGAGGCTTCTAGACATGCCCTTTCTTTATCTCTGCTTCCTGTTCAGCAAAAGCTATTTGTGCTCTGATGGCCTCTGCTTCAGCTCTGGCCAGTGCTGCTGTCTCAGAAGCATGGGATCTATATGAATGTCTAGATGAGCATGACACCCTAGATCTGGTCTTGAATGTGCGTTCAGACATCTTTGTGTTGCTAGATGTGTGACTACGTGTGTTAGTACCTTCAGTCACGCTGTGGTGGATACTGTGGTGGACGCTGTGGCTACGCTGCGTTGCTTGATGGTGGTGTAGCGTCCAGATAAAACACAGCCTATGTCCAACATTGTTCTACTGTCCTGTCCCCGTCACTGTGAGAAGTGAATCAACAGGCAGTTTACTCGCCCTTCAATCACCACACTGTATAAGTTTTGGAACTTGTTTAATGCTCATGATCAAAAGAAGTTAGAACTGTAGATACAAACAATATAGAGGTATCAGAATACATCCTGGATACATGAGATACAGATGAAATGCAATAAAACATATATAAACATCTGATACGTGTTATACAGTCCTAATGAGGTCTAACACAGGTTACTGCTGAGAGGGAAACACTGGGTTAAAAACTACAACCAGGATGGACATAGCAGTAAAATACACATAGTATAACGAACAGGCATTAAGGCAAAATGCAAGCTTACCAATGATGCTTGGATAGGCCTGCTTGGAAACAAGGATGGGTGAGGATTTTACAGAGTGTAGTGAATTGTGGCTGTTACTACAGAAATGACTGCTTCCTCATACCACCCAACATTCTGGAAGTTAAAAGAGGGACAAAAAAAAATTTTCCGCACGTAGCGCAGCAATTTTTTGACCACACCCCTTTATGTGGCCACACCCCCTAATTACCATGTTTGTTTTACAAAATTTGGCAGGTTATGAAAGTTTGAAAATATATCGCCTTATCTAAACTGTGTTTTTGTCTCTCAAAACTTTTACAAAGTATCTTATTTGCACCTGTGGCTGTTCTGGGCTCTCTGCTAAAAGCCAATTAAGTGAGAAACTTTGTTTCTTTTTCTGGCTGTTCAGTGCAGAGAAAAGAGGGACTTTCCAGTTCAAATGAGGGACTGCGGGTTGAGCTGTCAAAAGAGGGACTGTCCCTCCGAAAAAGGGACAGTTGGGAGGTATGCTTCCTCTCTGCACCAGGAAGTGATGTCATCAAATGTGACAGGGAGAATTTCAGAATGGATAATAAACATCTGCCAGGCCGCAGTGCTAGAAACAACCAGCAGGGTGGGTACCCTAGATGCTCAATACACAAACTTATAAGAAATCATTACATATGAAGAAATTGACAACGCTTAAAGAATAATTATGTATGGAATACAGACAAAACTACTGCTGTGGCAGCACACTTGGTGTTATTTTTTTGTTGTATACTAACGAATTTTTGAAAAAAATTTTTTGATGTTACTGTTCCTTTAATCTCTTATTATTACAGATACAAAAAAAAGCAAATCAATCAAAAATAAGATTTTTTTTCTAAATTAGCATTTCTGTATTTCAGAGCTTTCTGGATAATTGATTTCTGTATAATAGAACTCATATTTGTAATTAAAGGTTTGGGCTTACTCATCAAGCAAAATATAGCTAGAGATATGGTTGCCACCTGTGTGGTTTCAAACTGGGCATCAACTTCGAAAACTGGATAGAAATCAAACCAGTTGCATCTAAGTGCTGCAATAGCCTTGTCCTGGTGTCATAACTCCACCAACATTATTGTGCCCACCTCTGATGTCATCATGCCTGTTATTACATCACTGCCCCACTCCCAATGATATCTGCCCCGCCCCTGTGTTCTAGTTTAGCCATCAGCAAAGGTGGCAACCCTAGTTATGCAGCAAGCTCTGAGTATTGATCTTGTATTAAAAGCAATAATGTACCCCTACTGTAAATTTTAAGGATATCGCAAGTCTGTGAGGAGTTCTGTGACCAGGTCTTGACTGAGAATTAAAATAGGCCCTGGCATTTCACGTACACAAAGCCCCAATCAGCCCACACAGAGGCCCAGTCTGCCACCACCAGCCCACTAAATACTGACTTTGTATGGGACCTTATAGCAGCCCCTCTGGCATTTGCCAGAACCCACAGATTGCCAGTCCGGGCCTGTCTGTGACTATATAAAGAAACAAGGCTACAGGCTGAGCACCAGTCAGAGTTAAAAATAATAAGCAGAGGCACGAGTGTACTAGCTCTAAAACCCATTTCAGATGAGATGCCGTTGCTGAATGGGCATTAGAAGACCCAGAAGGCTGCAGGCTGAGTTACACAGAGAACTCTGATTATCACCCATGTATTATAAAGGGAAATTTACCCCCTACTGTAAATTATAAGAATATTAGAAGTCCCTGAGGGATTTGGTGACCATATAGGCACCAGGCTGCAGGCTGAGTTATAAAGGGAACTTTGAATATCACTCATGTATTAAAAGAGATAATGTACCCCTTACTGTAAATCATAAGGATATTAGAAGTCCCTAAGTTGTTCTGTGACCATATCAAGGCACAAGACGGCAGGCTGAGTATCGTTCGGAGTTAAATATAATAAGCAGAGGCAAGAGTGGTTTCAGTGATAGAATTGCGTATACAAGTGCTAGGTGCTGGTGTAAGGGCACTAATTGGGTGCTGGTCCTTCCCAACTATAAGTTATTTAAATTTAAAGTCCCTCTTCACAGCCCAGATGAGGGGTTGATGCATATGGAGGTATTGATGTATGAAAACTGTGCCACCCAAAACCTATGACAAGGGGACTACTCAATTGACCCTTCACTTATAGCCATCCCACTTAACCCCATTGTTACATACCTTAATGAAACACCAGGAACCAGAAATGGAGTAAAATGGCCACAGCATGTATTGACATTTTATCAAATAAATAGGACCTTGCCTCACCCCAAGGCAATATTCTAAAGCCAGGATTCCATAAGAGATTGCTACTGTCTCGATCATAGGAAATCCAAGCAGGCTGTCACCTAACACAAGAAGTAGTAGCGTCTGTGTCAATGAACTCACTATTCAGTCACAGGAGAGAACCTCCTTTCTTCTTCTTCTTCTAAATTTACCTTTGCAGTACTCTGGCAAGGTCCTACCGCTGCTGTGACAAAACTTAAAATACATTATCATATATCCAATTATGCCTCAAGAGGGAAAAAAATCCTTCCTGACCCCAATAACGACTGGAAACATTCCCTGGATCAAGAATTTGGCATTCATTTAACATGAATAATACCATGCAGACTCTCATCTTTATACTGTATAACCGTACCGAAAACACAATATAACAGTGCATGCAGGAAAACATCCACATTTGGTTATTAATAGATAATAGAAAGAAGAGAAACTTCAGGTGTGCAAAAAAGATGGGATGTTTCTACCTTTCAGAAGATAAGGAAGTGAACTGCTTCTTCCCTGACATCACTGCCTTCTATTTCACCACCCCCAGCCCAGCTTTCTCCTGCCTTAACTCATTCCTTCTCACCCAATAACAGTTACATCTGATTCTGCCAATCTTTAAACATATAAAGAAAAAAGGCAGGCACTAGCAGAGACCAAGCTTCCAGGCACGCTTGACAAATCATCAAGTAGTTTATATCAGTCCACAAGGTTACAGCTTTACGCGTTTCATATCACTCAGATACTTAATCATAGGCTAGGTATTCACACATTCTATAGCATATTTTGAACACGATTCAGCCAATTATAGTTAAGTATAATACAACTTAGTAAACAAGGTAACATGGAGAATTACAATTGGTGTCTCAGGATATGACATCATTCAATAAAGAATACTGGGCAGGTTAAGCGCCATCTTGGTACTCTAATACAAGTACCAAGATTGCGCTTAACCTAATTGGCTGAATCTTGTTTAAAATATGCTATGGGAAGTGTGAACACTTAGCCTGTGATTAAGTATCTGAGTGATATGAAACGCGTAAGGCTGTAACCTTGTGGACTGAAATAAACTACTTGATGATTTGACAAACCTGCCTGGAAGTTTGGTCCCTGCTAGTGCCTGCCTTTTTTCTTTATATGGTGGTCTGCTTCCTAAGCTGAGGGTTCAGGGCGGTTCACCTGGACCTCCCTTCACAACTGGTGAGTTCTACATAAACCTGAGAATTTTCTACTTCTATGCTGACTTCTAACAACAAAAGTGTGTGATTTTGCAATCTTTAAACATAAACCAGTGTAATTTGGCTGCTGATCATTCCGATCCCTTGTCATCCAGCCCCTGCGTTTATAGCTCAGGGCTTTCCTGTTTAACATTATGGGCTTGTAGCAGTGATTGTGCAGACATTCCAGAACTGACAAAAGCCAACTTGGTCTTAAAAAAGTTAGTCGTTTTCTTATTTTGTATAATTTTAAAGGGGGCATGGGTCCCTTTGCCCCCCTGAGTGTTGCAGCTCTGTGGGGGGAAGTGTTACAGCTCTGCAGATGTAAGGGTTACAGTTCGGGGGGAGGGGTACAGCTCTGGGGGGAGTGTTACAGCTCGGGGGGGGGGAAGTGTTACAGCGCAGTGATGAATTAATATGACGGGTAAAACTGTCTGTATAAAGGGACAAATAAAATAATATAAAATGATAATGGCCCTCCTCAATGTCCTTCCCTATATATGCATAGACAAAACCTAAGCCAGGGGAATGAAAGAATTAATTGTGGCCCCTATAAATTACGTTCACATAATGCCAAAGCCCTTCTGCCAGAGGCTAAAGGGTTAATTCCAATAAAGCACGAGGTAGGGCTATAGCTATAGAACTTTACTACATAATTTCTACAGTTGGTAGTTAGACCACAAAGCTTGCAAACTGTTGGACACAGGAAACTGTTAGTTGAAAAATGTATAATTGGAAAAATGTTTTCCAATTATACTTGCACCTGCTCAGATGTACAGAAGTATTTTCTTGACCATGTATGGCAATACCATGAACATCTTTCTTATAGTGAATGCTCTGTAAAATGTATATAAACTTGGTGAAATGGGCGTTTTACAGCTCTGGAGGGGGAAAAAAGAGGGTCAAGTTCTCTTCGCTACTGATAGACTGCTGCTGAAGATGATGCCACTTTCCTATATGGTGAATAGTGATGGGCGAATTTGCGCCGTTTTGCTTCGCCGAAAAATTTGCGAAATTCGCAAAACTCGCGCGAAATTCGCGAAACGGCGAAAAATTTGTGAAATCACGCCGGCGTCTCGTTTTTGACGCCGGCGCCCGTTTTTGACGCCGGCGCCCGTTTTTCCGACGCCGGCGTCCGTTTTTTCGAAAAAAGAATTTTTGCGGCGAATTTTCACGGGCGTTTCGCAAATTTATTCGCTGGCGGCGAATTGCGCAAATTCGCTGCGAATTTGCGCCTGGCAAATAAATTCGCCCATCGCTAATGGTGAAGTGTGCTTATGACGCTTTGCACCACCTCCTCCTGAATCCACCGCATTATCTCTTGCAGCTTGTCCATGTGGTCATTTCTAACCATCCTTTACATTTTCCTCCACCTCCTGTTTGTCCTGTTGTTGTTCTGCTTCAGAGCACCTGCGAGAATGGCAGGCGATTTCACGGTTGCTTCAATTTATAGCCCCCTCTTCATGCGCTTCCTGTTATTAGACCTGCCCATTGAGCACTGGAGGGCTAACCCTCCAACCATTAAAATAAAGAGTCGCTGTAGCCCAAGTCTAATGTAAAGTTGGTTCTACCTCCAGATAAAAGGTATCTGGTGGGTTAGGTTTTGGGCAGGGCTGGGAAAATTTAAAACATAAAATAAACAGTTTTATGACTGACTTAATGAATCAGCTAGATCTTTTGATTCTTCTGTTTCATTGTATTTATCATGGCAGTTTTTGTTAAATGTTTTTTCTTCACTTTTAATAAAAAAATGATGGAGTAATCTTTTTCTTGGGTTTATTTTTGTTTTATTGTGTTGTACTGTTGTATATACTATACACTAAATAATATTACCTTTTCTATATTTATTTTAACTACAATATATTCTTCAACTAAGATACCTGATGTGCCCATAATTTTAACCAAAGGGCGTGCCACAGGTAAGCAATAGTCTGCTATACCAACCAGATGCCTAATTCTTACTAGTGTAAGCAGGGTTGGCTTTGTCTTCTGAGCACCCAGAGGTCTGCATCCTCCATCGCCTTCCCCAACCCCCTTGGACAGTGGGCACAGGGGAGAAATCTACTCCTTGCCTAGAACCCAATGACCCAGATGTGACTGAACTTCAGGTGAGAGTGGCATGCTACCCCTTCACTTGTGTCACCCTAGACCAGGGCCATTGTGGCCTTGCCACAAATCTGGGCCTGAATGTAATGAGAAATAAAGGCAGGTGCCAAGGGAGGTATAATCTCTCACCCAGCCCAGTTTCTCCTTTCATTGAACAGTCTAGCTCTTTTTTGAAAATATTTTATTTGATTTTCATGTTACAGTCTAGCTCTTGAAGCTACTTTATCTGTGAAAGTGGTGCCTGCCTGTGAGCATTATTTAGGAATGAGAGGTCAGGGGCTCTTTAATCTCATCTGAAATAAAGGTCCTCATACTGATATACAGTTTTTGGTTTTGCCTCTATAGAAAATGTCATAATTAGAACAAATGAAAAATGAAATAAAGCCACATGAACTCCCAGTTTTGTAATATGGTGAAACCATCTTAATGCTTTCCGTACCAAAGCATCTAAAAAGAGATTTCTTCTTTCCTGTGTTAGAGAGGTCAGATACGGAAAGGGGACAGTATGATTTGCCCCAATGTACCTAGGATTTAAATGTTAAATATGCATGGATTCTAATTTTGATATTCATTGATTTTTGATATTAATTGTTTTTTTAATTGTATAGAGTTTGTTGGTGTATGAGCACTCTACACTCTCTTGTGTTTGTTATTCAAGCAAAGAGATCTAATAACTTCCATCAAGGAGGGGTCATTCCTAAGGGGACTGCAATAATCAAAATGCTTTGGGGCACATTTACTAAGCTTGAGTGAAGGATTTGAATGAAAAATACTTTGACTTTCAAAGTATATTATGGGTACTTTGACCATTGAATAGGCTAGTACGACCTTCAAACGATTTGAACTAAAAATCGTTCAACTATTCGATAGTCGAAGTACTGTCTCTTTAAAAAATACTTAGACTACATACTTTGGCAGTTTAAACCTACCGAAGTACAATGTTAGCCTATGGGGACCTTCCCCAGCACTTTTCTAACCTTTTTTTTGATCGAAGAAAAATCCTTTGATCATTGGCTTAAAATCCTTCGAAACGTTTGATTTTTACTTCGATCGATCGCAAGATTTGCGCTAAATCCTTTGAATTCGATATTCGAATGATTTAAATGCAAAGGTTTATTAACCCTCGATATTCGACCCTTGATAAATGTGCCCCTTAGTGTGCACTTAGTTTAAAAGGTCTTCAGGGGATTTTAACTCAAAAAATAATGTTAACTAAAAAATTTGCCACTGTAAAAATTGTTACGTCTAAAAAATGTTTGATGCCCATTGACTTTTTTTTTTTTTTTAAAAGATGTTTTTATAGAAAAATTTTTAAACAGACATACAGTACATACAATAAAGCAAAAAAGACAAAATCAGGAGAGAAATAATAAATCAGGGACATAGTACAATGCGGCAGCAAGGATATACAGGAGCATCTCGTCCTACAGCATGAAGAATCGTGAAGAATGGTCACATCCAAGAGCCAGATATTCTGGCTGAAATTTAAAGTACAGAGGCTGCATTGTTATAGAAGATAACACTCCTGTAATTAAATCAGTGGTACATTAAACACAAAACATTAACCCAACTTGTTCTGGATTTTGTCGTTTCTGTACCAGGGGGTAAAAAAGAAAATAGGGGGGTGTACTCATGGGGTTGGCAGGGGGGTTTCCGAGATCTAACCCTCCCTCTGTGTGGGGCAGCAATGATGGCATATGGTTGGATAGCCATGGGGACCAGATCTTTCCATATTTCTTGGGGCAACCTCTACGCATATAGGTGATTTGATATAAGGGTAGTGAGGCGTTCACCAATTCTATCCACTGCTTTTTTCTAGGTGGGTGTTCGGACTTCCATTTGAGAGCAATCAAGCGTTTCGCTTGAATAAACAAGAAATTTAACAAAGCCCTCTCAGCCACTGTGGGGGCCGTTTCTTCAACCTGATTTAGGAGTAAGACTAGTGGGTCCATGGGAATGATAAGAGCCAAGAGCCCGCTAACTTCCTCTGTCACCTTCTTCCAGAACTTGGCAACACAGGGACAACTCCACAACATATGAATATAGTCTGCTGGGGATGATTTGCACTTGGAGCACACATTCGGGATGGAGGGGTTAAGTAGGTTCTATGCAGATATCTAAATTGAATCATTTTGTCTTTTGCGCTTATCAGTACTGCCATGTGACTGTCCAGAACATCTTCCCACATATCAGGGGTAAGGTGAGGAGCATCAAGTGACCATTTAGAGAATAATTTTTGTAGAACTGGTTTCTGAGGAGTGTTTAGCAGGGAGTAAAACTGTGAGACAGGTTTACTAAGGGACGAATCACATGCCAATACCTCCAGCCGTCTGGGTATTGTATCAATTTTTGTGGTGCCAAATTGTGCTCTATAGGCATGTCTCAATTGAAGATATCTAAAAAACATGGAGTTTGGTAACTGAAACTTCACTTTCAGATCGTCAAAGGAAAGCAGCTCACCCAATTCAGTGATTTGGCCCAAGTACTCAATATGACAGTTAGCCCAGAGTTGGACATCTGGAATAGTTCTCAGCTGAGGGAGGTGGGGATTAAACCATAGGGGTAGACAGCCTGAGTATTCATTCACCTTCTGGGGAAGTATTGTAGGGCCATCTTCCATACTTGTATCGTACTAATCATAAGTGGGGTCGTGGAGCTAATCCCTTCTTTACCCCGATACAGTAAATTTTTAAGGGCCTCATAGGAACCCACCAGTTGTGCTTCTAATATGGTAGCAGCGTTTTGTGAGTTTGGGGCACACCACCAACAGACATTGACTAACTTAGAAGCAAGGTAATAGAGGAATAGGTTTGGGGCAGCTAATCCCCCCATGTCAGCTGGATGTTGTAACGTTGTCGGGCTGTTCTAGGAGAGGAAGCAGCCCAATAGAAAGTGATCAGCAATCACCTCAGTTTCTGAAAAAAGCTTGTGGGTATGGCCACCGGGGCTTGACGAAATATATACGTAAATTTAGGTAGAAGTATCATTTTGAACAGGTTAATCCGACCTAGGAGTGTCAGTGGAAGGCTACACCATGCTTTAATTTTATTTTCAAATGTTGACAACAGCGGCTGTAAGTTAAGTTCTACATATTTTCCCAGTTCCTTGTGTATCTGAACGCCCAGGTATTTAAAAGAGGAGGACCATTGGAGGGGGGCCCTGTATCTATTTTTGTCCAGCAGGAAATCATCTATGGGGAATATAATGGATTTGTTCCAGTTGATCCTCAAACCAGAGTAGGTAGTATGGGTGTCTAGCAATGCTAGTGCTGTATCCAGGGTATCATAAGGGTTTTCCAAAAACAGAATAGTATCGTCCGCATACATTGCCACCTTCTCAGTGTGAGGCCCCACCCGTAAACCCTTGACCTCCACTGAGTGTTTCATGAGGGATGCCAGGGGTTCCATTGCGATAGCAAACAGCAAGGGCGAGAGGGGACAGCCCTGCCTGGTACCTCTAAGAAGCGAGAATGGAGAGGAGACATTCTGGTTGGTCCTAATCCTAGCTTTAGGGTTTCTGTATATGGCTCTCACCCAGTTTCTAAAGTTCGGCCCAAGTCGCATGAGTTCCATCGTGGCCCAGAGATATTGCCATTCGACAGAGTCGAAGGCCTTTTCGTTATCCAATGCAACAATGACCCTGTGGCGGCGTTAGTGTGAGGTGCAACAATGTTTGTAAATAGTCTACGGATATTAATGTCTGTCATTCTACCGATAATATACCCTGTTTGATCAGGTGAAATTATTTTGGTAATAACCTGGTTCAACCTAATGGCAAGAATTTTAGCTAGGAGTTTTGCGTCTGCATTGATCAAATATGGGCCGATAGGAAGCGCATTTATGCGGGTCTTTTCCCGGTTTCAAGATAAGGGTGATTAGAGCCTCACTCATGGTGTCAGGTAGGTCTTTCCCCCGTAATACACCATTGAATAGTGGGGTCAGCATCGGTATCATCTTCTTCTCATGTTTTTGATATACCTCAGGGGGGAGGCCATCTAGGCCAGGAGACTTTCCCGATGCTAGCTAGGAAATTACTGCACTCAGCTCTAGTTCAGTGATTGGTGCCTCAAGTATGTCTGAATCGCCCTGTGACAGACTGGGTATGGGAATGTTATGTAAATAGGAGTGGATCTGTGGGGCGGTACATGTTATGCGGGAGGAGTACAAGTCAGAGTAATATTCTTTAAACACCCTGTTAATCTCAATCGGGTTAGTTACTAAAGAGTCGTTGCTGTCACAAATAGCAGGGATGCTCGTCAAGGGGGTTAATTCCCTGGACAGTAAGGCCAACAATTTACCATTTTTGTCACCTGTAGCAAATATGTTGGACTTTAGGTAAATTTGTGATTTTCTGACCTGCGTTAACTGTTTAGTATGCAAGGCCGTTTGGGCAGTAACCCAATCATGTTTCGTCTGCAGATTGGGGTCCTGAGTAAATACCTTTTCTGCTTGTGGTGCCTGAGCCTCTAGCATATCAATTTCACATTGGTTATTTCTGTTATGGGATTTGATTTGCAGGATATACTGCCCTCGAATGTAGGCCTTCAGTGAGTCCCACAGTATTTGGGGATTAACAGAATTACTGTTTAGTTCAAGAAAGGTTTCAATCTCCCCTGCTACTGCTTCGGTTATGCCCTCTTGTTGGAGCCAGTACCTGTTGAGTTTCCATATTCTATCACTAGGTATTGGGGATGTTTCAATTTGGAGTAATACCGGGGAGTGGTCTGAGATTCCCCCTGGAAGTATGTCAATCTGGGATGTCTGTAACAGAATCTCAGGGGACCCAAAGGCCAAATCAATACGTAATGTTGTTATATTTGTACCTCTATGACCTCGTACGTAAAGCAAAACCACAAAATAGTGCAAGTTCAAATACAATGAGGTAGTTTATTGTGTCCAAAATACAAGACAATAGGTTTTGCCTGGGGAAACAGTCGTGTGTCACCTGGGTGGTACCTGAATGCTTTCCAAGGATACTCCCATATAACATAAGTTTATATACCCATTTTGATGTCATAGATGGGGGTGATAACAAATGTGAGTATGCCAATACCATACATAGTCTGACTCCTCCTTGTACAATTAGGGGGCAGATTCACTAAGGGTCGAATTTCGAAGTTAAAAATACTTCGAAATTCGACCCTCGAATTGAAATCCTTCGACTTCGAATATCGAAGTCGAAGGATTTAGCGCTAAACGTTCGTTCGATCGATCGAAGGATTTTTCGTTCGATCGAACGATTAAATCCTTCGAATCGAACGATTCGAAGGATTTTAATCCAATGATCGAAGGAAAATCCTTCGATCAAAAAAAGTTTAGCAAGCCTATGAGGACCTTCCCCATAGGCTAACATTGACTTCGGTAGGTTTTATCTGCCGAAGTAGGGGGTCGAAGTTTTTTTTAAAGGGAAAGTACTTCGACTATCGAATGGTCGAATAGTCGAACGATTTTTCGTTCGAAACGTTCGAATCGAAGTCGAAGGTCGTAGTCGAAGGTCGAAGTAGCCCATTCGATGGTCGAAGTACCCAAAAAATACTTCGAAATTCGAAGTATTTTTCATTCGAATCCTTCACTCGAGCTTAGTGAATGGGCCCCTTAATGTCTAAATGATTTACTTAGTCTTACATGTTATCAAAGGAATGTGGTAACATACTGTGCCTAGCTCCAACGGTCCACAGCCTCGCAATCAGCTATCGGCTAACCAAGGCCATTGTGGTATTTCAAGTAATTTGAGCAGCACTTCAGCAAGAAGGGGCCCCAACAGACAGACTGGCGTTATGCTGACACTCTGGAATTTAAGAAACAGAGTGATGATCTTTTGTTTGTATGGCCTAGTATAAGCTATATGATTGACCATTGTCCACAGTAGACCATTAGTCCATCCTGCCTTGGGCCTTATAGCGTTATGGCGTCGTAGAGGGCGGGGGTGACAAATATCAACCCTCTGACACTAGCCATTCGTCCGTCATAGGAATTGGACCGTTCCCGATATATTTCTATAATAACATTCCTCTCTTGAAACGTTGAAAGACGTTTCATATTAGTAATTGCAGGCACAGGGAGAGTGCTGAGAGGACCCCCAGGAACAAGGGAGGTCTATTATAAATGGGACAGTGGTGTATGCTGTTGTGAGTTACGGTTCAACTGTTGTGGCAGCACCAATACAGAAGTGCAGCTGAAAAGCTGAAATGAATGAAAACAAAGAAAACAGGAAGCTAAGGAGCTACAGGTATTTCCTGTTTTTTGAGGAACTAACTTGACAAGGAACCGCTGGAACCGCACAATGAAGCAAGAGCTGTCTGAATATAACATGTAGCCTAAGATTTAAGCAAATATATGATTATCGTGAACTTAAGTTTCAAAATAAAGCAAAATAAAGCATTACAGAGAGATAATAAAAGGAAATCATTGCATAGAGATAATGAGACATAGTAATAATCATCCTGAGTAAGATAATACTGATATTGTAAAATAATACTGAGTACATTAAGGTTAAAATTCAAGTTAGATTCAAAAATACCATGAAATTAAGATAAAAATGGAAATAAAAATCAAAAATTAAAATTAAAAAATGTAAAAATGTAAGATAAAAGTTAAAAATGTAAAAAATTTAAAAATGAAAATAAATGAAAAATACTAAAATGAAGGTAAAAATGCTAAGATCCCCTTTTTTTTTTTTTTTTTTTTTGGTTCAAACCTCCCCTATAAGGCTGAGAAAAGTTATATCTTATAAATGTAAATCAAAGTAGAGCAGAAGCTGGGGAGGAGGTACAGCGGCTTATGGCACATATCATTACTTTAACAACAAGATACAGACCAAGGGCCAAAGCTAAAATAACTAGGATGGGTTTAAAGAAACTTCCAAGGAAATCATTTAACCATCCACCAATATTACCTAACCATGTAAAGGGATTAAAACCATTTTTTGAAATATCCCTGGCTTGTTTTTGCAATTCGAAAACCTTGGCCATATGAGATTCAACCAGCGATTCAGAGTCATTAATGTAGGTGCAACATTCTTCTCCTACTAAAACACAGACTCCACCTTGTTCTGCTAACAAGTAATCTAGGACCATTCTATTCTGAAGGGCTACTTTACGAATCTGAGCTAGTTCTACATTAATTGCAAGGACCGATATTACAGTGTTGTTAATCATGCGGTCAAGAAGGGAAGCATATTCATTAAGGCGAGCCATCATTTCTATTCCCCAACCTGTCAAGGCAGGGAAGAAAGCCCAAGCCTTATCTTTATCATTAAAGAGTTCCCTTTTCTGTATCTTAAGGTTTAAAACTGCGGATGAGTGTGTATCAATAAGTGAGGTAGCAGATAATTCTGTTCTAGTTCTAACAGCTGGGACTACATTTCCTATAGTACATCTACCTTCGGCTCCCATGGGCAACCATGCATAGGCTTTCTTACCACAGATGTAATAAGTCCCTGAAGGAAGCACCATGGGGCGGTGAAAACCCTGATTTCTTATCTGAAGTGTTAAAAATTTTATGTTATAGTGAGCAGGACCATCTATATAATCTAAATCCCATTCTAAACTCTTATTGGCCCAAGAAAGGCAGGGCTCAATAGTAGAAGATACTTTTGTTTCATCAACACAATGTGCATATGTGGTGGCTGCTTCATAATGTGTGGGGACCTGAGTAATATTTAAATCGGTTGAGTTACATGTAGTTTCTCCTATAAGGATTTTAGGAATCCTTATTTGTTTACCATTAATGGTCACCCGTGTTTTCCTACTAAAAACAGTGAAACATACTGAAGGATGGCGTACTATTCCTGCCAAAATAAGAGCTGGGGGTGCTTTCATTATTTCATCACCTTTACCAGAAATTTCCCTATATTTAGACAATTCTGGATCAAGAGTTGAAAAGTCCATCACATATCTGTCTTCAAAATCAGTCCATGTAAAGGGGACCCCAAGGATAGGGGTACCGAGGCTGTGAGTAGGAATATGTGAGCAAACCCAACAGTCAGTCTTATTTTCAATCATGGCAGCAGTACTGTGCAGTTTTAAAAGTTCATTGTCAGTCCATAATGCTGTTATGGGGGTGGAGAGGAAGTAGGAAACACAGAAGGACAAGGCAAGCAGTCTCAAAGATGAATCCATGTCCCGTGGTTTTCAAGTAATACGGCAGTGGGGGAGAGCTGTTGTATTTTAAAAGGACCGGAATATATAGGTTGGTCCCAACGGCTACGAGTAAAATTTCTCTTGTAGACTAGATCTCCGACCTGAAAAAGAAAAGGAGTGACAACAACAGGTGTTTGGAAATATTCACTTCAGACATTTGATGTGCTAACTGGAGGCACCGTATGAGATTGTATGGGCTGTCAGCATTGGGAAGTGGACGTGTACTGATGGTGTGGATAAGAGACATACGTCTACCGGTAGTGATTTTGAATGGGGTAAGTCCACAACGCCTAATAGGATGGTTGCGGAGTATGAACAATGCAGCTGGGAGACATTCCAGCCACGAGCCATTTGTGGCAGCTGTCAATTTTCTGAGTTGTGTCTTTAAGAGACCATTAGCTCTTTCCACAATGCCATTGGAGGTTGGTTTGTACACAGACACGTACCTCCACTTGATATCAGTACAATTTGCAAATGTCTCACAGAGTTGATTTTTGAAATGGCTTCCATTATCCGAAACAATAGATTTAGGAATCCCATGTCTGGGAAAGATTTCATTGTATAGATTATCAAATACAACCAGAGCTGTTTCCTTCCTACATGGAAAAGCTTCTAATCATTGAGAGTATGGGTCAATCATGACCAAAAGATACCTGTATCCTTTGCAAGGAGTTACCATGTCCGTGAAATCGATATGCCATTCTCTGAAGGGGCCAGCAGGCCTTGGAATCGCTCCAGGAGGAATCCTTGGAGTTTGATGACTGGTGTTGGTAAAACAAACATTACAAGTATTGACCACAGCTTTACAAATATCTTTTAAATCTGGGCACCAGTACATTTCCCTTATAGTATTGATCAAGTCATTTGTTGGCATATGTGACCCGTAGTGTAACTGGTGGGCCAATAGGTGGCACTCACCTATGGGTAATGCTGGTACACCTGAAGGGTGCATCCAAATATATGGAGGCTCGTTATTGTGATAGTAATGAGAGCATTCATTAGCCACCCATTTGTCTGTTTTCTGCACTAGTGGCACTTTCTTGCATTACTCTGATGGGTGCAAAAGGGTTAGAAGTGGAAAGATATTTCTTAGCTCGTGTTTGTACAAAAATGGTTAGTGGGTTTGTGGTTTGTTTTGCTAGTTCGTCAACTATCTGATTGCCGTATGCGACAATATCTGTGACATTATGTTGGTGTGCTTTTACCCATTCACAGGATGTTTTTAAACCTGTGTTGTGTCTTTCCTGTAGTACTTCCATTATAGCAAGAATCGTGTCATGATGTTGTAGTGGAGTTCCTTTTCCTGTAACAAAACCTCTCTTGTGCCATTTAGATGCATTTGTATGTATGGTGGTAGTGACGTAAGCTGAGTCTGTATACAGAACTCCGTTTTTGTCATTCATGAGCCGGAAACCTTCTAAGGCGGCGGCTATCTCTGCTAATTGGGCTGATGTATCTGGTGGTAATGCATATTGTTTTTTCTGTATAATTTCTTTGGTGTCAGGATCTATCTGACACACGGCAAAGCCCGTATGTGTTTCTGTCTGTGAACCGTCAGAGAAAATTACAACATGTGACGGTGGTAAATCTGTTACTGGGACAATACCCATAAAGGGACGTTCCTCTGGAATTTCCTCAGAGGTACAATCATGGTTCTCAGCCGAGAACAACAATAAATCTTTAGGATTATTGAAAGGATTAGTTGGAGGCATTCCTTTGAAAGAAATGTGACTTCGTAGGAGCACAGCCGTGCATTGTCCAACGCGTGCAGGCACAAAGTGTAATGTATTACTTTGGAGTAGTGCTGGCACGTCATGTGAGGTGTATATGATAACACTGGGAACAATCACATGTGAATAGAGTTTTTCTACAGATGCTGCACAAGCGCATATGTTACGTTCACAGGAAGTGAAAGCTTGTTCTATGGGTGTAAAAATTCCTGAAAAGTGTCCTATAATACATCCCTCTTGTTGGGTGGCTACTGCCGCCCAACAGATTGCGTTTGCAAAAACGTACATGTAGATAGGCTCACAGCTGTTCGGCAAATGGAGTTGTGGGGCCTGCAAAATATCAGACATTAGACATTCAAGAGCAGTAGAGTCAGATTGAGACAGAGAGACAGAAGCATAGCCAGGAGGATTGCCTTTGAGGTATTTTCTGAAAGGAAGTATGCGAGAACTGTAAGCAGGAATCCATAAGCGACAGAAGTTAAACAGACCCAAAACACTGCGTAATTCTTTGACTGAGGTAGGTAAATGCATACGTTGGACATCAGTGAGCACCTGGGGACCCATGAGTTTGGCTCCCTTGCTGAGTGTCATGCCTAGAAAAGTAACTGAGGTTTGACAAAATTGCAGCTTTGAACGATTGACCTTGTAACCACATGTATGCAAATGCAAAAGTAAGGCACGAGTGTAGTGTTGGCACAGTTCAGCAGTGTCTGCAGAAAGCAGAAGGTCGTCAACATACTGTATTAGAAAAACAGAAGTAGGTAAAAGGTCAGTGAAAGTTTGCAGATCAGTCACGAGTACACGGCTGAAGATCGAGGGACTGTCAGCTCCGCCCATTACGAGGCGGGTCCACTGGTAACGGTTATTGTTGTAGGTGAATGCAAAAAGTGGTCTGGATTGTTGAGATAAAGGAATGCAATAAAATGCTTGGGATAAATCCAAAACTGAATTATATTCCTTTAAGGGGTTGTCTTGTAAGAGAGTGGCAGGGTTGGCAACAACGGGGAACTCTGCTGCGACTACTTCATTTAACTTCCGTAAGTCATGGACTATACGGTAGGAGCCATTTGGCTTCTGTACTGGGTACAAAGGAGTGTTATAAGGAGAGTCGCTTGGTTCAATTATGCCGTGTTGCAAAAGTAGGTTAATTTCATCTGCCACACCCTGAATGGACTGGGCTTTAAGTGGGTACTGTGGTACCTTGGGGCCATCACACCCTGGACGTAAATTAATTTGCACCTCTTCAACTGAAACGGCCTTACCAAAAGGTGACTCGGGTGTGGCCCAGACTGCTTTAGGTATATCTTCAAATGGATCAACTGAATCTGCAGGAGAAGAGACAGTAGTTGCAAACAATACAGTTGGACATGAGACAGCAAAATCAAGAATGATGTTAGCTTTGGTTAACAGGTCTCTGCCTAGCAAATTGACAGGACATGCAGGTGCATAGACAAAAGCATGTAGACAAGTGATATACCCAATTATCACTGGAACTTCAGAGGTTAATTGGTTTAGCTGAGGCTTACCATCAAATCCTGTAGTGGAGACTGTTTGGGAAGAAAGGGTTAAACCAGCAGGAAGTACAGAGAGAACAGATACTGTAGCGCCTGAGTCAAGCAAAAAACATGTAGGCATTTCTGCTATAGAAACAGTGAGAAAAGGTTCTTCAGTGGACATGGGAACCCGTAAAAGCATAGACAGTCATTGAGATTGGTTCCTGGGTGGAGACCAATTAGGAAAAGATTGAACATTGGAATTGTTGCGAGATTGAAAGTTAGGAGAGTTATACTGATTGCCAAATCGTTTTGGACTACGGCATACACGGGCATAATGTCCTGGCTTGTGACATTTGAAACAGACACCCTTGGGTGTGTTATTAGCATTGAAATCTCCAGATTTCCCTCTATTAGGGTTGTTAAATTGACCACCGGACTGAACATTTGCAAAAAAGGTAGGGAAATCTTTTAAAAATTCCCTGAAAGAATAGGACTCAGTGGTTGGTGTTGGTTCTGGTGTTTGTTCTGCGGGCTTACTTTCAGGCTTGGTTTCTCCCTCTTGGAGTTCCTTAATTTGCAAGGACATGAGTTTATGCTGGGTGTTTTTGAAATCCTTCTCTGCCTTTTTACTGTCTTCCTCATAGATTTTATGGTAGTGAAGGATATGAGTATAAATCTCCTTCCATGATTTGGCATCTAAGCCGACTATAGCATCTAGTTTTTTCTGTAAGGTGGCTGGGAAACCTTTACGGAGGGCCTGATAAACAAGTGGCACTACATTTGGTTCGCAAGGATCCATTCCTGTTTCTTGTGCCCATTGATCTAAGAATTCTGAAATGTGTTTAGTTATGTCTGCACTTTCAGGGAGAGAAGTATTCATTAGTTTCCCGAAATCCTTGTGAGTGGGATAACAAACTCTGAGAGCTGCAAAAATTCTAGGTCTGTAAGGGTTAAATTCAGCTCCGTCGTGAGAATCTGAGGACAGAACAATATGAGGCAGTCCTGCCTCGTTCCATATGGACTGCGCTGAGCGTCCAAGAATTTGAGCTAGTAATGCTTTTAGATCGCCTAAGCATAGAGACATGCCGGCAGTTAGTCTTTCAAATTTAGATATCCAGGGGTCTGCCCCCCTTAACAGAGGCGGCAGAGCCCTGATTATCCCTTCCACATCTGCAAAGTTCCAAGGGACATATTTAAGTCCTTTGGTAGTATGCATAAGAGGATACATCTGTTTGGGTGAGGGTGAGACAATGTTAGCAAGTGCTCTCAGATTTTCATATTTCTCCCAAATGCTAAGACCATTAATCATGTATTGTCTATCCCAATTTGGATCTCCCATGCCTCCTCGGATACAGAGGCGTGCTGTATTCAAGTTACGGGTGTCCAGAGCTCCCTCTCTAGGAAATGGGGTAACATTAGGTTTTAAAGATTCTGACCAGCCGGCCAGATTGTCAACCCATGGATCTACAAAAGTGCTATCCCCCCCTTCTCCTCGGATTACTACATCCTTTGGGGAGAAGGAATTTTGTTTTGGAGTGGTGTTTTTTGGTCTTGTAACAATAGTTGCCAAGACTCTAGTTGTCGGGGCTTCCGCATCTTCTAATATGGGCATTTCATCCTCTTCCTCGTCAAAAGACATGCTAGCGAGAGGTGTATGTGCCCTGACTTCAGGGCGATTTCCCGTAGGAGTCTGAAAACCCTGACGAGGAGGTGCTGTGTTAACGGGGGTTTGGTGTGCAGCATCCTCAATAGGACAAAAGGGGTTGGTTTTGCTAAGCTTAAGACGCCCTGAGACGTCTGCCCAGTATGAGTCCTCATTACTGGCATGTGGCACTGTCTGCAAGTTTGTTGGTGGGGGAAGTGCCGGGGCAGTATAGCCCTGTGCTACCCTAGGATTGCCAATAGGCGTGTTTAGGGCAGTCTGTAATTGCTCCTGTGCGTCCATGTTATGGACGGGATATAATTTGGCTGAACTCGGAGCAGTGTCTATGTTGGCTTGTTCAGCTGGGGCATATGCAGGTGGTTTTTCTGGGTATTGCTGAGCATATGCTTGCCAGACATCATGGCATGCGGTATGTGCTATTAATTCTTTGCCCTTACATTTAACATTGATCTGTTTTAACAGGCTAGCTAGATCTGTAGGGAGAATGCTGCAGTTTTCTGGCCAGGAAAACGTGGCATCCTTACTTGTACCCCACTTAACCCATGCTTTGTGACATGTTACAAGAGCCTTACGACATAAGGGGTTTTGGGCACACACCTTAGCCAGAAGTTCTGGGGGAGGTTTAGGTTTAAGCATATTAAACATATCGCCTCCAATATTAAATAAGAAGAACCAAATTTAACAAGGCGAAAAAAATAAGATTGTTTCAAATGCTAGGTAGTATTTGGAAGAATTACTATCTTCTTCTGTTGAAAGCATAAGAAATCTCCCTAACAAAGAAAGTGGGAGTGTGTCTGTAGTGTTTTTACAGTGTGGGACTTACAAACTGAGTGTAAGGGGAGAAAATAGATTTGAAGCTGCAGATGTTTGACACCTAGATGCTTCTAGGGCTCTCTTTTGAGATATGCAGATTCAAACAGACAGGAAAGTGATTCACACACCACACACTAAAGAATTTCCTTCAGAAAACCTAGTTTTCCGTTTTCTGGCCTGTTAGGTCGCCCTATAAACAGGAACCGCAGAAAAACTCCTAAACAGCAAGCAGACTCTGAGATAGAGTCACGGATTCCCTTATGGACACTATCACACAATTTACGATTAAGCTAAAGTTATTCATGCACTCGGTTGATTCCGGAGGGTGTGGGTTCCAGTTTCAACCACAATCATTCAATCACAACAGTCAGGGATCCTTTGTCATTCATACATCAACATGCATGTGTAATTTCTATGACAGAATTTTTTCTTCTTAATCTAACTGCTCATGATAAGGAACTAGGTACATACAAATTACAAAAACAGTAAGGAAAAAAGCGTATTCCTATCATGAACGGCAGAATATCAGAACTGGTTAGTACAACACTTAACACAATAATAAGCAGTAAAAATAGACTAGAAAATTACATTGATGCTCACCTTATATCAGAGCCTTCCGCGCGGGTATCATTCATCCATGAGTAAAGCTTCACGGGTAGTCTCCTGTCACCTGTAGAAGCAGGAGCTCTCTTCTCAACTTGCCTGAAGATCCGACTGAAAAACTTGGGCGTCCAGCGTCCAGGAATATCACGTCGGCGGGTCACCAAATGTTGTTATATTTGTACCTCTATGACCTCGTACGTAAAGCAAAACCACGAAATAGTGCAAGTTCAAATACAATGAGGTAGTTTATTGTGTCCAAAATACAAGACAATAGGTTTTGCCTGGGGAAACAGTCGTGTGTCACCTGGGTGGTACCTGAATGCTTTCCAAGGATACTCCCATATAACATAAGTTTATATACCCATTTTGATGTCATAGATGGGGGTGATAACAAATGTGAGTATGCCAATACCATACATAGTCTGACTCCTCCTTGTACAATTAATGTCTAAATGATTTACTTACATGTTTAGTCTTACATGTTATCAAAGGAATGTGGTAACATACTGTGCCTAGCTCCAACGGTCCACAGCCTCGCAATCAGCTATCGGCTAACCAAGGCCATTGTGGTATTTCAAGTAATTTGAGCAGCACTTCAGCAAGAAGGGGCCCCAACAGACAGACTGGCGTTATGCTGACACTCTGGAATTTAAGAAACAGAGTGATGATCTTTTGTTTGTATGGCCTAGTATAAGCTATATGATTGACCATTGTCCACAGTAGACCATTAGTCCATCCTGCCTTGGGCCTTATAGCGTTATGGCGTCGTAGAGGGCGGGGGTGACAAATATCAACCCTCTGACACTAGCCATTCGTCCGTCATAGGAATTGGACCGTTCCCGATATATTTTTATAATAACAGTGACATAGTGTTGTGCGAGGCAGAGAAGCATAGTTACATAGTTACATAGTTAAATTGGGTTGAAAAAAGACAAAGTCCATCAAGTTCAACCCCTCCAAATGAAAACCCAGCATCCATACACACACCCCTCCCTACTTTTAATTAAAATTCTATATACCCATACCTATACTAACTATAGAGTTTAGAATCACAATAGCCTTTGATATTATGTCTGTCCAAAAAATTATCCAAGCCATTCTTAAAGGCATTAACTGAATCAGCCATCACAATTTCACCCGGCAGTGCATTCCACAACCTCACTGGCCTGACTGTGAAGAACCCTCTACGTTGCTTCAAATGAAAGTTCTTTTCTTCTAGTCTAAAGGGGTGGCCTCTGGTACGGTGATCCTCTTTATGGGTAAAAAGGTCCCCTGCCATTTGTCTATAATGTCCTCTAATGTACTTGTAAAGTGTAATCATGTCCCCTTGCAAGCGCCTTTTTTCCAGAGAAAACAACCCCAACCTTGACAGTCTACCCTCATAATTTAAGTCTTCCGTCCCTCTAACCAATTTAGTTGCACGTCTCTGCACTCTCTCCAGCTCATTTATATCCCTCTTAAGGACTGGAGTCCAAAACTGAACTGCATACTCCAGATGAGGCCTTACCAGGGACCTATAAAGAGTCAGAATTATGTTTTCATCCCTTGAGTTAATGCCCTTTTTTATGCAAGACAGAACTTTATTTGCTTTAGTAGCCACAGAATGACACTGCGCAGAATTAGACAACGTGTTATCTACAAAGACCCCTAGATCCTTTTCATTTAAGGAAACTCCCAACACATTGCCATTTAGTGTATAACTTGCATTTATATTATTTTTGCCAAAGTGCATAACCTTGCATTTATCAACATTGAACCTCATTTTTCAGTTTGCTGCCCAGTTTTCCAGTTTAGACAAATCACTTTGCAAAGTGGCAGCATCCTGCATTGAACCTATAGTTCTGCACAATTTAGTATCATCTGCAAAAATAGAAACAGTACTTTCAATGCCCACCTCCAGGTCATTAATAAACAAGTTGAAAAGCAAGGGACCTAGTAAATCTCTTTTCCCCTGGGTGTTTCTCTCTCCACAAATCAGTGTAGTGAAAGGTTGACGCCCATCTAGGCAGGGAGGGGGAGGGTCTAACTCCACGTTTCAGTCTGTCTAAGGGCTCAGACATAACAGAGTTGAAATCCCCCATCAAAATGGTGGGTGCATATGGCAATAGTAAAAGTTTTTCCATTAGCGTTGACAGCAGCGACTCATTGAAAGGGGGGGAATATACACATTGATTGTGTTATACATTTTCCCATTCAAGTAACAGTTTAGCAATATAAAACGACCCTCACGATCACAATTTGAGACATCGTAAATGCACAGGTCTTAGTTACCAAAATCGAAACACCCCTTGCATAGGAGGAGTAGGTGGAATGATAGCAGGCCCCCAACCAGGATTTTCTCAGAGTACAGACCTTTTGGCCTTCAAGGTGGGTTTCCTGAAGAAGAATTAAATGTGGTTTAACCCTCCTAATCACCTTAAATACGAGATCCCTTTTTATTGGGTTGCCCAGTCCTCGGACGTTCCAAAATAACAGCCTTACCTCCGCCATGTTCTAAGAGAGTGAGAAAGTCGTAAGGAAGGAGAGGTCATACTCACGAGGAGGTAGAGGCTGAGTAGATTGTAAATCCAATAGCGGAAGATGAGACTGCCCGGGAGTAGATAGGTAAACCCAAATAGGACAAGAACAACGACATCCAGAAAAGAGTTCAGCAGTGTCAAAACAGAAAACATCCCCTCCCCACCCGTTCCACCCCAACTTGAGCGGGTTTCGTTCCCATAACTATAAAGCATAACTGCAGGGGGAGGAACCAAAGGGTGTAAAACGTAGTACTCCGGTTCCAGGGATTGGACGATGTAGATCTTCTTTTCTTCTGACGCTGATGTTGCTCCGAGACGAGTGGCAGGAGAATTCCCTCATTATGGTTGTAGCATATCAAAACTGGAAAGCGAAGTATTAAGCTTCAAGATGCACAGGGCTTGGTAGTCGTTGATCTCTTGGTTGTCGGGCGGGTAAGGGTGGAGAGAAAATTGCTTCTATCCAGCGCCGCGCTTCTTCAGGAGCAGTGAAGAAATAGACCCTGTCATCTTTTACCATAGACAGGCAGGGAAGGACATGGAGTATGGTACTTGTAGTTTCAGTAGTCTATCTTTCACTTGATTGAATTTCAGCCTTTGATTACGGACTTCCATGGAGAAATCAGGATATATTGATATTCTCATATTGTATGGATCCAAGGATCCTGGCTTCCCGCAATATTGCATCACGATCTTTGTAGTTGAGGATGCGAGCAATGATTGGCCTTGGTGGGTGCCCTGGGGGAGTGAGCCAGGATTCTACAAAAAGTTCCACTTGTCTGCCTTCTGCTCGCTCAGGGATACCCACAATATGGATATTATTCCTCCGCAGCCTGTTTTCTAAATCATCAGTTTTGGCTTGTAGGGTAGAGATTTGTCGAGCATGGTCCTCTAGAGTAGCACTGTAGGGCCCAGTCCTATCTTCTAGGTCTGATATGCGCCTCTCAGTCTCTTGAGTGCGCTCTTTAAGTTTTTGCACGTCCAATTTTACTATATTAAAGTCTGTTTTCAGCTCATCTAGCTTATTCAGTACAGAGACGTGATTAAAGCCAAGTTGTTGCATGATCTCCCCCAGAGTGGGCTCTGTGGGGGGCTCCGCCTGGGCGCACGCTACATCCCCCAAGGGTTCTGTAGTAGCAGCCATTGTATGGCAATCTGTT
Source organism: Xenopus laevis (assembly GCF_017654675.1). Taxonomy (NCBI): domain Eukaryota; kingdom Metazoa; phylum Chordata; class Amphibia; order Anura; family Pipidae; genus Xenopus; species Xenopus laevis. The sequence continues at coordinate 47,071,281 of NC_054386.1, forward strand.
GGTGGGGGGTCTTGCTCAGGTGTTCTGGCGTATTTACTGAGGGAACGCGCTGCATTAAGGCTCACCTTGCATAGCTGCGCAGCACCATGTTCCAGTTCTGCCGTCTCCCACACAGTGTCAGGTGCCGCTGCGCCATTTTGAGGAGGCGCATGGTGCGGCTCTGCTGATTTGGATCTTCCCGGAGTTTTTGCAGGGTTGTTTTTGCCCATGATCCGCAAGTCGTCGGTACCGGACAGGCGGCAGATACTTCACAAAGTCAGCAAGCGGCAAAAGAGGCAGAAGGTGAGGGTTTACAGGGTAAAATCAGGGATTTCTCTCGGAGCGCTCACACTGCAGCGTCTTACTCCATGCGTCGCTGGCCACGCCCCCATGCCCACGCCCCCATGTGGGGGGCTCCGCCTGGGCGCACGCTACATCCCCCAAGGGTTTTGTAGTAGCAGCCATTGTATGGCAATCTGTTGGTGGGGGGTCTTGCTCAGGTGTTCTGGCGTATTTACTGAGGGAACGCGCTGCATTAAGGCTCACCTTGCTTAGCTGCGCAGCACCATGTTCCAGTTCTGCCGTCTCCCACACAGTGTCAGGTGCCGCTGCGCCATTTTGAGGAGGCGCATGGTGCGGCTCTGCTGATTTGGATCTTCCCGGAGTTTTTGCAGGGTTGTTTTTGCCCATGATCCGCAAGTCGTCGGTACCGGACAGGCGGCAGGTACTTCACAAAGTCAGCAAGCGGCAATAGAGGCAGAAGGTGAGGGTTTACAGGGTAAAATCAGGGATTTCTCTCGGAGCGCTCACACTGCAGCGTCTTACTCCATGCGTCGCTGGCCACGCCCCCATGCCCATTGACTTTAATGCATTTCATACAGCAGGGTATCAAAGTACACAAACAGGCCGATTGAAACACAAGAATATCAGGATAATAGTAATATAGGAACGCTAAGGGGCCCATTCACTAAGTTCGAGTGAAGGAATAGAGGTGAAAATAGTTAGATTTTCGAATGGTTTTTTTTGGCTACTTCAACCATCGAATTGGCTACTTCGACCTTTGACTACGACCTTCGACTTCGAATCGAACGATTCGAACTAAAAATCTTTCAACTTTTCGACTATTCAATAGTCGAAGTACTGTCTCTTTAAAAATTTCTTCGACCCCCTAGTTCGCCACCTAAAACCTACCGAGGCCAATGTTTTAGGGAAGGTCCCCACAGGCTTGCTAACAATTTTATGATCGATGGATAATCCTTTGATCGATGGATTAAAATCCTTCGAATCGTTCGATTCGAAGGATTTAATCGTTCGATCAAACGATTATTCCTTCGATCGAACGAATTGCGCAAAATCCTTCGATATTCGAAGTCGAAGGATTTTAATTCGGCAGTCGAATATCGAGGGTTAATTAACCCTCGATATTCGACCCTTGATACATCTGCCCCTAAGTGTCTTACCAAAACAGCAACGATCACTTTGTAATGAATGGAGGTCTCTGGCGTCCATTTTATCCCACTGCGCATGCACCAAAACGCCTGTGTTGTGATGCTACGTGCCTTTAAAAACAATGCGCATGCACGCCTGTGCCAATCCCGGATGCGCCATCTTGACACCTGGCAGAGATGCAGCGGGACTCAGCAGGGTACTCGGTGCCGGGAGCGCCATTCTGTAAGCTCCTTACAACATCCCTAGGTCTGAACACTTACGGGGGAATGTAATAAAAATCTCTAACGGAAAAACTATTCGCAATGCGAAAACGTATGCCTTTGCGCGAACAAATTTTGCTTTGTGCGAATTTAATATAGCTTTTGCGAGCCCGGAAACTGTTTAGCGACCACTTCCGACAGTGAAAGACCGTTTGCGAATTTTATAGTTTGCGCCAATGCGCAGTCAATGTAATAAAACTTCTTACTGAAAAAGTCGTTATGTTTGCTCCAAAAGATTACGACACCTTCAAGCACTTCTTATGAGTGCACAATTAAAATTCGCAATGCGCAATTAAAATTCGCAATGCAATAACAGTTTAAGTAACAATATTACATTGCGAGATATGGATTTTTAGTCTTATTGGTGCAAATTGTTTTGCTCTTTGCGACTTTTATTATATTCCCCTGTTATTCCCTACTTCTGGGCAAACTCAAACTGCTCAGCTAAATAATCTGTCTATCTGTCACTCCTAGTGGCAAATTCACTAAGCAGCGAAAATGCGCTAGCGACGCCTTCGCCGCACTTCGGCAGGCCAAGTTTTGCCAGGGCGCCGCTAATTCACTAAAATCCGAAGTTGTGCTCAGGGAGGCGAACGGTTAGCGAATTTGCACTAGCGTTAATTCATCAAGCAAAGTGAAGTTACGCTAGCGATGCCTAATTTGCATACGGCGCGAAGTTAAAGTTGAATGGACGTATATGTAGCAGCAAATACATTACACTACACAAGCCTGGGAAACCTTCATAAAATAAAATAGAGTTGTTATTTTGCCCTACACATGTGCCCACTCTATAGTTTAGGTGCCATATGTTAGGAAATGTAGGGGGGAAGGAGGGTACACCCAAAAAAATGTACGATCTTTTTCAGCCTATCACCCTTAAAAAAGGAAAAGATGCCAGCGTTTTTTGGAAATTAGAAAAAATGTCAACTTTTTTTGAAGCAAGCCCTATCTACTCTATTGCACTTTGCCTGGTCTCAGTTGGTAAAGGCAAGTCTGGCGCAAGAGTTAACGTTCATGAAAATCCGCAAGTTAGTGAATTAGCGTAGTTACGTCCCTTCGCCATATCGCAACTTCGCCTGGCGTAAGGGTGCGAAGTAGCGCTAGAGAAGGTCCACTTCGCTAGCGAATTTATGCCAGCGCCCATTAGTAAATTGGCGAAGTAACAAAATGACGTCATGCTGGCAAATTTGCGCCAGCGTTAGTCACTTCGCCCTTTACTGAATCTGCCCCCTAGAGTGACCTCTTTAAGTAAGTAGCCTCTCCTGACTAGACCTAATCAGTCTAGGTTCCACTTGAGGCCTGTGTGCCTATTCAGGCCAGGACTAACACCAAATGGACCCCGAGTGCATGTAATTCCTGGTACCGTACCTTGTCATCAAATCCTCTTTTATTTCCAGCATTTATTTTAGCAGCATTCTCCTCAGTCAACTGATAAGCTTCCTTTAGACTGCCCACAGACAAGTTACATACTGATAGTGTTCTTAACATCTCACTCCATCAGTCGAAACCCCAACTGCACATCAATAGGAAGTCAAGCTTCCCTTCCAAACATCAGAAAATAAGGGGAAACCCCATAGATTCATGGCGCGTGCAATTATAGGCGTGAACCAGTGCACTCACATGACAACTCCATAAGGACTTGTCACTGGCAGGAAGAGTACCTAACATGTCCAACAGTGTCTGACTAAATCATTTAGGTAAAGCATCCCCCTCATGGTGGTAGGGAGTCATGCGACTCTTCTCTATACTCAGCAACTCCATCAGTTCCTTTATCCACCAACTTTCAAAGTCTCTCCCCTCATCTGAGTGAATCCAGTTGGGCAGACCATAATGAACAAAGAACTTCTTACACAAGGTCTTAGCCACCATCACTGCTTTTTGGTCTTTAGTCAGATAGGCCTGAGCATAGTGAGTGTAGTGATCAGTTACAACCAACACATTACCTGTTGTCATTATCAATACACAAAAAGTCCATGCAGACTAAATCCAATGGCCCAGTGCTCCTTAGGTGCTCCATAGGTGCAGCTCATGTAGTTAAAGTTTTTCTCTGCAAACAGGGCACACATCTCTGGCAGTACTCTGCGACAGCATAGCCATATGTTTCTTCAACCCCTAGATGTCCATGCTGATCATTTAAACTTCTCAATGTAATCTTTTGATAACTTTGGGGAAGCAAGAGTGATCTTGATATAATTGCACTCTATAAAAGAGTCCATCAATAACTCTGTATTGTATTAGGACAACTGGTGGTGGGCCTGCCCATTTGCAATGGTGCTAAGTGTGTTATGCTTTAAATGAGAATGATTTGGGGGCCCTCATTTTTTATTGGAAAATTATTCACTTAGATTTTTAATAAATATGACCTCTCTTTTATTTTCTAAAACTAATTATGTTGTCTGAGTTATTTTGGTTATTTTGATTACTGCAAAATTTGGTCTTGTGGGCTTTAGCTTTGAGTCAAAGGAAGCAGATTACACACTACAGACCTTATCAGCTTTGATGTGAACAGATATAGTTACGTAGTTAAATTGGGTTGAAAAAAGACAGTCCATCAAGTTCAACCCCTACAAATGAAAACCCATCATCCATACACAAACCCCTCCATACCTTCACACAAATTATATATACCCATATCTATACTAAATATAGAGTTTAGTATCACAATAGCATTTGATATTATGTCTGTCCAAGAAATCATCCAAGCCACTCTTAAAAGCATTAACAGAATCAGCCATCACAACACCACCTAGCAGTGCATTCTACAACCTCACTGTCCTCACTGTGATGAACCACCTACTTTGCTTCAAATGAAAGTTCTTTTCTTCTAGTCTGAAGAGGTAGCCTCTGGTGTGGTGATCCTCTTTATGGGTAAAAAGGTCCTCTGCTATTTGCCAATAATGTCCTTTAATATACTTGTAAGTGTAATCATGTCCCCTCGCAAGTGCCTTTTTTCCTGAGAAAACAACCCAACCTTGACAGTCTACCCTCATAATTTAAGTTTTCCATCTCTCTAACCAGTTTAGTTGCACATCTCTGCACTCACTCCAGCTCTTATATCCCTCTTAAAGGGGTTGTTCACCTTTGTAACAAATTGATAAATCTAACAGTTCACATGAATAGAACAAACTTTTCCATAGAAATAGTTAACAGAAAAAGTACAGTTCAAGAGATATTCACCTCAGAAGTGTCCCTGTACTAATCCTTCAGTTCCACACAGACCCTTTGCTGGGAGGGGGTCACTGACCCCCAAAAACACTACAGTGTTCACTTCCTCTTCCTTATATGACATCACACATTGTACTGGCAGCTAACTTAACTCCTATTGGCTATGTCTGCTGTCAATCTGCCACTGCTTCCTGTGCTGGCTGTGCTGGGGAATTTGAGCAGCATTCAGGTACTGAAGAGAAACTGTTACAAGTTTGTGAGAGGGAGGGGGAGTGTGGGCTATGTGCTGCAGAGACTTCAACTGGCAGATGGGGGGATCAAGGTGCTTGGGACCAGGAGTTTTCTGGATAATGGATCTTTCCATAATTTGGATCTTCATACCTTAAGTCTACTAGAAAATCATGTAAACATTAAATAAACCCAATAGGATGGTTTTGCTTCCAATAAGGATTAATTATATCTTAGTTGGGATCAAGTACAAGGTACAGGTATGGCATCTGTTATACAGAATGCTTGCGACCTGGGGTCTTCCGGATAGCAGATCTTTCTGTAATTTGGATCTTAGTGCTAGAAAATGGTGTAAACACTAAATAAAGCCAATAGGCTGGTTTTGCTTCCAATAAGGATTAATTATATCTTAGTTGGGATCAAGTACAAGCGACTGTTTTATTATTACACAGGAAAAATATATCATTTTTAAAAATTTGAATTATTGGATTATAATGGCTACTATGGGAGATGACACTTGTACTTTCCAGAAATATACTATTATTTTTTTTTTGGGGGGGGGGGTCCATGTATTATTTTGTGTATTTACCTCATACAAAAGGTAAAATATTTTTCTGGTATAGATCCCTATATCATGAAAAATATAACTTTTTAATTTTTTGGTATTTAGAGCTCTAAATCTTGTTCCAGAAGTGAAACACTTAAAAAAGGTATCGTTTTCCTAGGTAAATTACCGCCCCCCCCCCCGGGAGAGCGCACAAAATGTTCAAAAAATGTACCTGCCCTCATCACTGCTCTGCCTGTCACTTAGGGCTGCCACCTCACCCTTTTAAAACCAAACACATATGAAATCCACAGCCTGCATGGCTAATTAGCAATTCATTTAGATGCATGATACATGGCTGCACAGAAATCAGTTCAGTCTGCAGCATCTAAATGAGTTGATAATTAGCCATGCAGCCTGTGGATTTCATATGTGTTTGGTTTTAAAAGGGTGAGGTGGCAACCCTACTAGTGTCCCTGCTAGATGTGTAAGTTACATACGTTTCTAAGCAAGTCACTGCTGGTTTTGTTGCAATTTTGTAAATAACTGACATTATGCTTAATGCCAAAGGTTGCCAAACAATGTTGCTCCTTCCTTTTCTGCAGTATTTGTCTGCATGGCTGTGTGATTGTTTGTTACAAGGCAGGTTTGTTTATATGCTGCGTCTGTTAACCTCTGCCATTACAATTGAGTAATCAACCAATGACCATTCAAATTATGTGACTGGTTACAGTTCACAAGCACCCAATAAATTACTAGGAGGAGGGCAATATCAACATCCAATAGGAAACAAGTAAGGGCAAAGCCTGGGCATGATGATGTCATCATATAGGAAGTTCTTGGTGTGTCAGGTTCAAAATAGGCCACTCCCATCACTTCAGAAAACTGGTCAGAGAGACAGGAGAAGGACTGAGTTAATAGGTATAACAATTAGCTTTTACAATGGCATTTTTACTTTTTGTTATGGAAAATGGTTTTTCTAACACATTGAGAGCATTGTTAGTGGTTTCATAAGATTTGTACATTGAAGGTGAACAACCCCTTTAAGGACAGGAATCCAAGACTGCACTGCATACTTAAGGCCAGTGCTGTCCAACTTCTGTGGTACCGAGGGCCAAAATTTTACTGACCTATGTGGTGGAGGGCCAATGATGGAAGTCAGTGTTGGCCACCCCCCCCCTTTTAAACCACATCCACTGTAAACCACACCCATGTTACCACATTAACCGTGGTAACACACCAAAAAACCGAATGGTTGGTGCTCACTTCAGGGAAATCACTCATATGTGAAAAATTGAAGTCATGTTAAAACATACCCTTAAATCCATATGCCTCATCCTCCCCTGTGGATAATACAACAACCCCCCAACATGTGATTAAACACCTTAGGGGCCCTTAACAACAATTTCCAAATGCTAACAAACCCCAAGAACAAACCCCTAACAGGCTTACATCCCACAGGTAGCATAGGACAAGCAGAGAATGGCACACACAAGCAGCACTGGGCAAACAGAGAATGGCACACACAAGCAGCACTGGGCAAGCAGAGAATGGCACACACAAGCAGCACTGGGCAAGCAGAGAATGACACACACACAAGAAGCACTGGACAAGCAGAGAATGGCACACACAGACAGCACTGGGCAAGCAGAGAATGGCACACACACATACAGCACTGAGTAAGCAGAGAATGGCACTCACAAGCAGCACTGGGTAAGCAGAGAATGACACACACAAGTAGCACTGGGCACGCAGAGAATGGCACACGCAAACAGCACTGAGTAAGCAGAGAATGGCACACACAAGGAGTACTGGGCAAGCAGAGAATGGCACACACAAGCAGCACTGGGCAAGCAGAGAATGGCACACACAAGCAGCACTGAGTAAGCAGAGAATGGCACACACAAGGAGCACTGGGCAAGCAGAGAATGGCACACACAAGCAGCACACACAAGCAGCACTGAGTAAGCAGAGAATGGCACACACAAGCAGCACTGGGCAAGCAGAGAATGGCACACACAGGTAGCACTGGGCAAGCAGAGAATGGCACACACAAGGAACACTGGGCAAGCAGAGAATGGCACACACAAGCAGCACTGGGCAAGCAGAGAATGGCACACACAAGCAGCAATGGGCAAGCAGAGAATGGCGCAAACAAGCAGCACTGGGAAAGCAGAGAATGGCACACACAAGCAGCACTGGGCAAGCAGAGAATGGCACACACAAGGAACACTGGGTAAGCAGAGAATGGCACACACAAGCAGCACTGGGCAAGCAGAGAATGGCACACACAAGCAGCACTGAGTAAGCAGAGAATGACACCCACAAGGAGCACTGGGCAAGCAGAGAATGGCACACACAAGCAGCACTGAGTAAGCAGAGAATGGCACACACAAGCAGCACTGGGCAAGCAGAGAATAGGACACACAAGCAGTGATTGGCACACCCAAGCAGTACTGAGTAAGCAGAAAATGGCACACACAAGCAGCACTGGGCAAGCAGAGAATGGCACACACAAGCAGCACTGAGTAAGCAGAGAATGGCACACACAAGCATCACTGGGCAAGCAGAGAATGGCACACACAGGGAGGGAAGGCAGAACAGGAGACAGGGAAAGCTATCATTTTATGTACTACATACAGTGACACAGTGCTGGTGCCCCATTAGCATTTTGAATAAGGTGTGAACAGGTAAACAATGTGAGCAGTTTCAGACTTGGTCTCAGATGTGAACAGTACAGGTCTTTAGAATGTGAACAATAGAGGTGTTACAGGTGTGAACAATGCAGGGCGATCACAAGTGTGAACAATACATGGGATTACAGTCTGTATTTGAGGTTTAAACAATGCAGGAGCCAGTTAATCTCTGTAGTGATACCTTTTAAAATGTACACATGGTAAGCAGACACAGCATGTGGGGGGGCACAGAATGGGGGGTCACGGACCGCAAGTTGGACATCCCTGCTCCAGGTGATGCCTTACCAGGGACCTATAAAGAGGCATAATTATGTTTTCATCCCTTGAGTTAATGCCCTTTTTTATGCAAGATAGAACTTTATTTGCTTTAGTAGCCACAGAATGACACTGCCCAGAATTAGACGTGTTATCTACAAAAACCCCTAGATCCTTCTCAAAGAAATTAAGATAGTCTGGCAAGATCTATTACGCATAAAACCATGCTGGCACAAACTCATAGTATTATGATTTGCTATGAAGTCCAGTATCTTATCCTTTATTAACCCTTCGAAAAGCTTTCCTACCACTGACGTCAAACTAACTGGCCTATAGTTTTAAGGCTGAGAATGGGATCCTTTTTTGAATAGAGGCACCACATTAGCAATTTGCCAGTCTCTCTGCACTATGCCAGATCTCAATGAATCCTGAAAAACTAAGTAAAGAGGTTTGGCAATCACAGAGCTAAGCTTGCTAAGTACCCTGGGATGAATACCATCTGGCCCCGGACCTTTGTTAATCTTAACATGTTCTAGTCTCTTTTGAATTTCCTCATGTGTGAACCAGGCATCATTAGTTGTATTACTAGAATTGGGACTATTAAGAAGGAAACCTTCACTTACTGGTTCCTCATTTGTGTAGACAGATGAAAAATATGAGTTCAGAATCTGCGCTTTTATTTTGTTTTCATCAACCAGCTGACCAGCTGACTTCATTTTTTTACTAGTAACATATTTAAAAAATAATTTTGGATTTTTTTTACTGCTTGCTGCAATATCCTTTTCTATATCAATTCTAGCTTGCCTTATAGCTTCTTTGCATGATTTATTGGCCTACTTGTACCTTATAAATGACTCGGCTGTCCCAGCTAACTTGAAAGCCTTAAAAGCACGTCTTTTCTTACCCACCTCAACACCAATGCTTCTATTGAACCAAAAAGGTTTTGCTTTGCAACGACGTTCATTGCTTACAAGTGGAAAATACTGATAAGTATATTTATTAAGCAGCATTTTAAAGACTTCCCAATTTTGTTCTGTGTTTAACCCTGTGAAAAGCATTTCCCACTTAGTATGTTGCAGAGATGCCCTTATACTGTCAAAGTTTGCACGTCTGAAATTTAGTGTTTTAGTTACTCCCTTATAGAATTGCTTCTGCAACAGAATCTCAAAGGAGACCATGTTATGATCACTATTCCCTAAATGCTCACCCACACAAATGTTAGAGATGAGTTCAGTATTATTAGTTATTACAAGGTCCAAAAGAGAGTTATTCCTAGTAGGTCCTTGAACGAGCTGGAATAAAAAGTTGTCATTCAGCATATTTACAAACCTACTAGCTTTTTCTGTCTTAGCAACCCCATTACCCCAGTCAATGTCTGGATAATTGAAGTCACCCATAGCAACAACTTTACCCAGTTGTGAAGCCGCTTGTATCTGCAAGAGTAGCTGGGCTTCATACTCGACACTTATACGAGGTGGTTTATAGCATACACCAATGATAATTATTTTTGTAACCTTTTGCCCAGTCAAAATCTCTACCCAGAGGGATTCTACACCCTCACCAGTGCCAGCTATTATTATTTCTTTAGTGCATGGCTTTAATTCAGGCTTTACATTCAAACACACATTTCAGTTAAGTCGGCCCTCATGGCCTCAATAAAGGGCTGGGGTCTTATGTGTTGTAAGTTGTTCCCCCCATGTGTATAATTAACAAATGTATCGGATTCGGGCATGATGCCTCAAAGAACATACCTCTCTGCTGTTCCCATTTTATACCTCTCTTACTCCGCCAAGAGATCTTCATGTGTTCCTTCGGCAAACCCATCTGCTGACCTGCAGCCCCTGCATGCTTCATAGCCCAGAGAATAAATAAATGCCCTAATATCAAAACATTGCAAGTTGTTGCACCTCCTGCTGCGATAAAGAAAGAACATGAGTTGACACCTCTCCTGCATCAGTTATGGGCCTTATGTATCTCCAGTATACCTTTGACTTCCCTCTTCCCAGTTATTTTATCCTTTTGCTACTTTCGCCGCCCATTGCTGCCTCAGTTGCCTCACTAATTCTAAAAGAATGTGATCCAAACCTCTCTGGAACCCCCCATTATATATCACAGCCTTCTTCAGTACCTGCCTAAACTGAAATGCTGAAAGAGGGGTTCCATCTTCATGCAATAAAAATTGCTGCCCTCCTGATGAACACACCACCATATATTCCCTTACTAACCTAACGGGGCATGACACTTCCCCTGTTTCCTGTATGCTTACCCATTTCCCTTTACCCATCTGATCCATTTTAGAACTACTAATATAAATCAACAGTTTCCCTTCCTGTATCAGCACATGTTTCTACCATAGCCCCTTTCCTCTTTTTTATTTTTTTTTATTTGCTGACCTAAATTAACACTCTCCTATCTTGTACCTGCCGTGTTTGGCAATTAAACCTTTTCCTACTGTCTTCTTAGATGGGGCGTGAAAACTGCTCTAAACAATAGACATTCAAAATGGTCAAGCATACCTTTTTTAATGCCCCTAATATCAACTGTAACCAATCTTTTACTATTGGTTCTCTTTTATCCATTTTGGGGTCCTCAAACGCTATCCCATGCTCTTATTACATTTTTAATTACTGGGTTGTGTGTTAAATCTGGTTTACCCTCTGCTATGGAGAAATGTAAAATAGCCGCTAATGTGGCACTAGCTCCAGCTTTTGATTTACCCTCCTTGTAAAGTAGCATCAAAATCACAACATATATTTTATGTCACCATTCCTCTTACCGCCCTTGCAGAATAGCTGCCATCTTTTCCAGACCCTGTTATAGGTGGAAACAGTTTTTCTTTGTTTTTTGATACAGACCTTTTATACAGTTCTTCTAAGAGGGGTTCACCAGCTGTCATAAATTATCAGGGCATGTATGAGCTATTGTTTGAAACATTAGGCACAAGCTTAAAGAAAGCTCCCTTTTCTCCCTAGACAAGGCATATGTTATGTTGCTCTCCACATCTGGGACATGTTGGGCTTTGAACGAGATATTATGTCTCATGCAGATTAACACTAAAAACCATAGCAGCCCTATAACCAGGGGTGAGTCTGATGACAACTCTGCATTAGCTGCTTGTGTTAATCTTATCATAATGTGGTTGCTTACTTGCTTTTTCCTTAATCAACCTTCCAATCTCCTGTTAATTATCCACCCCATAGGTATGACCCTACATGCAAAATTTAGAGTGCCCAGCAGTGCTTGTAAATCCTTTAGTGTGACCTTGACCACCAAACCCCTACCTAACATCCTAGCCTTTATAACCTTCTCAATTGGCAGTCTGCATACTCCTATCTCTGTGTTAATTTCACTGTGTCAATTTTACTGTTGTTTTAACTGCCACCGGAACACCAAATTCATTTAACAAAAGTTCTAGGTTTTGATAGCAACTCCCCACAGACTATTGACAATTGTGGCTCACTAATAGGAAATCAGTTAAATAGTAGGCTATGCTGCAATGCCCTGACCTTACTTTCAGAAACCAATGCAAGAAAGTGCTAAAGCTTTCGAAAAATTCACAAGATACTGCACATCCTATGGGTAAGCACTTGTCAATAAAGTAGCCCCCCTGAAAGTAACAACCAGTAAATTTAAACTGTCTGGATGCAGTGGCAGTTAGCGAAAAGATGACTATTTCCAACATGGTAATTTCTGCTCTTAAACCTTTCCCTTTTACTATCTCACGGGTCTGATCAAAAGACTGGTATTTCACTGTGCACTGCACACTGTCAATTGCATCGTTAACTGAATTTCCTTTGGTGTAAGTAAAGGTGGCCATAGACACAGGTGCAAATTCACTAAGCCGCGAAGCGCCGAACGCTAGCGTTAATTCGCTAGCATTTGGCATTTTCGCTACTGCGCAAATTCACTAACGAACGCTGGCGTAGTTTCGCTAGTGTTACTTCGCAACCTTACGCCAGGCGAAGTTTCGCTAGCGACGAAACTACGCAAATTCACTAACTTGCGCAGTGTACTGAACGCTACCTTTTACGCTAGACTTCCTTCGCCACCTCAGACCTGGCGAAGCGCAATAGAGTAGATAGGGATTGTTTAAAAAAAAGTAAATTTTTTTTCTAAGTCCCAAAAAACGCTGGCGTGTTTTCTACATGATGGCTGATAGGCTGAAAAAGAAAATTTTTTGTGGCTCCCCTTCCTCCCCCCTACATTTCCTGACTCATGGCAACTTACCTAGACAGTGGGCACATGTGTAGGGCAAAATAAAATTTTTATTTGCTGATTTGAAGGTTTTCTAGGCATTTGTAGTGCAGATACGTGTTCCTCCATTGAAATTTGAATTTCGCGCCGTATGCAAATTAGCCTTCGCTAGCGTAACTTCGCTTTATATAGCCAATCAACGCTAGCGCAACTCTGCAACCTTACGCTACCTCTGTGCGCAACTTCGGATTCTAGTGAATTTGCGGAGCCCTGGCGAAACTACGCCTGGCGAAGTGCGGCAAAGTTGCGCCTGGCGCAACTTCTCATCTTAGTGAATTTGCCCCACAGATCCTATCGTACGAATCGACGATTCATACGATTTTCGAATTGTGTGTGGCGTGTGCCGACATCTTTTGTCCAGCGGAGATCGGTCGTTTGGTCGATCAGTCAGGTTTGATTTTGACCCGACCGATCCCGCTGGATCGGTCGGGGATCATGTTTGTTGATGGCATATCGGGGAAAGATCCGCTCGTTTGGCGATGTTGCCAAACGAGCGGATCTTTTGCATCTATGGACACCTTAAGTCTGAATTCTTTTACTGTACATCCCCTTAAAAACCCTTTCAAACCAGCACTCCTCCCCTTGCCTCCTCCTCCAGCCCATCCCTCCTTTTCCCTCCATTGTTAGCCCCCTCCATTGTTTTTACCTGGGTGGGGGCTGGGGAGTGAGAGGCTAGGCAACACCTGGGGGGAAGTTGGCCCCGCCTAACCCCATGTCAGCCCTAAACGGGCTTCATTCCTCCTTCTGAATGCAGAAAATAACAGCGTATTTCAGCTAGCTGATTTCAGCCCTGTGTGGCCCTATCCTGACTAGGGGATACCCTTTATTAACGGGATATAAAATGCAAGCATTTGTGACATTTTGGGTTAATTGGGAGGGTGCGCTGTTCCTTGCTTGCCTAGAGCACCAAAACATTGGGTTGGGCACAAAGTTGCAACATTACCCTTTTAATACTTGTTATTAAGCATATGCCATAATCTTCTGTAAAGAGGGCATCTAAATAATAGAACACATCTTGGCAATCTACACGGTGGTGGTATACAATACAGATAGGGTTGCCACCTGGTCGGTATTTTACCGGCCTGGCCAGTAAAAATGATTTCTGATCCCAATGTTATTAATAGGGCAAAAAGATAACTATATAGGAAGGCCAGTATTTTTTTCCAGAAAAGGTGGGAACCCTAAATAAAGATCTGCTTATACCCTGTCCTACTGATAAAGAAATAAAGCGATCCCTGTACGGAAAGCATTTTAGGACATCCTCCTCCACATGCTCCTGTGTGCGCTCTCCTAAGGGAGAAGAATGCAGACTCATCTGTTATTGTACTCACACTTCCGAAGAGGCAGCGCAGCAGTCACATCTCAGTCCTGGCCATATATAATGTTGTAATCTCCCCCTTCTTGTCTCATTTCTCAGTCCTCAGCCCTCCCTCCTTGCTCAGACTTCTGCTTGTAAGCCAGGTTGATGTCTGAGGAGGGAGGGCTGATGCCTGAAGAGGGAGTACCTAGAAATGAGACACGAGGGGGGAGATTGGAACATGATATGTGGCCAGAAAGGAGGTGTTATTGCAGCCTCTTCAGATGTGTGAGTACAATAACAGGCGAGTCTGCATCCTTCTTCCTTATGAGAGCACATACAGGAGCGTGATTTCTCCTGAGGATGTCCTAAAATGCTTTCCATAGTCACATGGCACTGTGATGTCGTGCACGACGTCAGAGAGTCCAACTGCGGAATAAGTACTGGTGGATAATTAAGAGCTGAGGTGAGTGCGCAAGGAAAAGGTACAGCGTGCGAGTCCCTGCATCCCCAGAATCTTGCCTGTAGCCCTGTGCTCAGTCTCCGGCCAGCTGCGTGCCTCTAGGGACTGGCATTTCTCTTGCTCCATTTTCTTCCCATCAGGACATAAAGGAAAGGCAGGAATAAATGGGATCTTTTGTTTGATTGGATTCGGCTATAAGATTAGATTTAGTTCTGTGATAAAAGACAGTCGGCAACAGAATGAATTGGAAGTAAAAGCAGACATTTGAATCAGATGCCAATATATTCAGCACCTCTGATTTACAGAGAAACCTGATAGGCTGAAAAATGTCCCCCCTCATCCCTGTATAGGCAAATACATGCATGTAATGCACAGGCTCTGCCTCTAATGTCATGCTGTATATTCACTGTTCCATGAGTGGGATTCAATCACTTAATTAGAAAATGAAATTCTGCTCTATATGAAGAAGATAAATGTTGTTGAATACACAGGGTGCTTTCTGGGAATCGTCATATCCAAGTCTTTTTAAAGGGTTTCCAGCTTTCAAATGGGGGTAACTGACACCATGTAAAAAACAAATTCTCAGCAAGTCTACACATTTATTGTTATTGCTACTTTTTATAACTCATCTTTCTATTTAGGTCCTCTCCTATTCATATTCCAGTCTCTCATTCAAATGAAAGCATGGTTGCTAAGGTAATTTGGACCCTAGAAACCAGATTGCTGAAATTGCAAACTGGAGTGCAGCTGAATCAAGTGTAAAATGACTCAAAACCTACAAAAATATGGAAAAACCTGAAAATATCAGAATATCATTCTCTACATCATACTAAAAGCTAATATACAGGTGAACATTAAGCACAGTGACAGGGAGAGGGATAGGTGCGAACGAAAGGCTCGCTTAATAACACTGACAGCAAATTGCACCACCAACATTACTTATAGAAACCAATCAGCAATAAGCCTGCAAGTTGGGAAGAAAAGTGAAGACCTTATTGGTTGGTATGGTTCCTGCACTGGTTTAGGTTAGTGAATGAAGTCCCTCTTACACTACCACACATGGCACTATTTTACATTCTGTTAAAATGTATTAATTACATTAATTAATATTGTGTACCTATTGTGTAACTATAATGACCTCTACTTTGTGGCTGTGATTAAGTGTTAAGAGTTGTTATGTGGATTGACTAGAATTTCTGACCTGTTACTCCTGGCTCGCTTACCACTTGTTTAAAATAAATAATTGGTTATGGGTTATTGCTTTGCAGAGAATGCCCCAACTTTGTGCCTGCTCTCAGGTATCCCTGGCACTAATTCATGCTTGGCTCATGCACAGGATAATGCTCTCATTCTGCACACAGGAAAACTGGGAATGGGCAAGAAGATGAGGGTAATCTGCACGATTCCTAACAAAAAGCCACCAGTGATTTTACCCTTTATTCTCTTCAGTTACATAAAAGTACAGAAGCAGCCTTTTTGTCATACCTTTACAGAGCATTATATATGGGGCATACCCTTTACATTGATCAATGTCTATTCCATAGAATGCAACACTGCTTCTAGCTTCCTCTTGTAAGGCTGTAAGCAAATCATTACAATGCATGGTTCCCACTCAAGTCCAAACAATTGAAATATATCTCATTCCATGCAATGGAAGGAATGAGGAAGGCGGCACTCCATAGCTTGTGCTATTTTTGCTCCAATAAATGGATTAAAAGGCAACTTCCTTAATATAGCCATCCAACAACCCAACTGAAACTTCCGGGCCATTCATCAAATACATTCATATTAAGAACGGGACTAGGCAAGGGCAGGGTCGGACTGGGGGGCCCATCGGGACTACTGTCCAGGGCCCCTTCTGACCCCCCCCCGCCCCCCTACTATGACGTGCCGTCCACACATGTGTGGAGGCGCTGCTCGGCGCACCTGCGTGTAGGTGCCACTCGGCGCTCCTCAGTGAAAGGTGCCGCGCGCATGCACAGATGGCGCTGCGCGGTGCATAAATAAAAAAAAAAATTCTGTCACATACGATCAGGACAGGGGACTTACCCGGTGGGGGCCCATTAAAGGGTCGGGCCCACCGGGTTTTTTACCGGTCTCCCGCCGGGCTAGTCCGACACTGGGTAAGGGTGCACTTTATCCCCTTTACACTATGTCCTCAGCGATTCTCCAGTTATCTCAGGGATTACATTAGACACCTCTACGTACAAAATCTCACTCTTCACAGATGATGTTTTGTTAACAGTAACTAAACCATTAATCTCTCCAAAATCTACATAAGGTTTTAGATATGTATATCTTTCTAGCTATAAGGTTAATCATAGTAAAACAGAGGCACTTCCTATACAAATCTCACAGCCACTATTGCGGCAACTTCAGGGCGCTTTTCAATATAAATGGCAAACAGAATCGATATCTTCCTTAGGGACTAAAATTACTTCAACGTACATATAATGTAATTTATACAAAAGACAAAGAGTCTAATACAAAAATGGTCAAAATATTCTATTTCCTGGTTTGGCAGGATATCTGCAGTGAAAATGACTATTATGCCTTAATGAGATCCAAGCAATATGTCATGACTTTATTTGGTCCAATCACAGACAAAGAACCTTTAAAAAAGTTATGATGGTACTACATAGGCTAGACGAACTGGGGGTCCCTTCCTTTAGTAGATATTATGAGGCAGCACATTTGAGACAGCTTTTAGCATGGGCAAGTTGGTATCCTACCGCTACATGGGGTCTTATAAAGAGCAAAATGTCCACTGTAGGCCATTTGAACCAATGGGTCTGGTTAAAAGCCAGGTCCCTCGCGGGATAGGGTGACTTTGCTGGCATCTACACAACATACACTCTCGTTATGGTATAAATTAAGAGAGACTTAATCTCTACTAAACCGCTTAACACATTGTTTCTCAATAACCCTGAATTTCAGCCTGGGGTTCATCAGAATTTTATGAGCAAATGGGTGTCCACAGAAATACAGTCCATTGGAGACTTACTGGACCCGTGTACAAGGAAGATCTTATAATTCACTGATTTAAAACAGCCCAAGAGACATTGAATTTTTTGAATATTTTCAACTTTGTGAGGCCCTTCAGTGATAATGCAAAACTGAATCCTCCTACGCCTTTTGAGTTATTAGCAAAGTCGGGCCTCCCACAAAGGGGGCTAATCTCTAAAATATATCAGATGCTTTCCGAACCCCAGACAACATCAGCACCCAGACATCTATATATGGATAAGTGGGACTCCCTCCTAACCAACCCTCTTACATTGAGTGGGATTCCATTTGGGAAAATGCAAAAAAAAATAGTAACATGTGTAAAGCAAAAGGAGCATATACTGTATATAAAATTCGTATGTTTTGGTACCATACCCTGGCTAAACTGCACTCTCTGTTCCTCGACCACTCACCATTATGTTGGAGAAACTGTGGGGAAATAGGCACTCTCCCCCATATATTTTGGGACTGCCCAAGCATTATACCACTGTGGACTGATATTTCAAACTTATTAAGTAGAATGTTATATGAGCCTGTCCCAGTAGACCAATGTACCTTTCTATTGGGTAAACCCCTTCTGAAAATGGGCAGATCTACCCAGGCCTTAGTAAATCAAGTTCTCACAGCCATGAGCCTTTCAATAGCTGCAAAATGGAAATCGCCTAATCCCCCCCACTCTATCTGAAATTAAGTGCAGGATTAACTCCAGTATGGTCTTTGGTATCGCCATAATACAGAACAATACCCAACATTTATTAAGATGTCTTTACACCCTGGGAGCTACTGGACTCAGATGAATGAGTACTTTTTATTTACCCCCTAGGGAACTATTTAAAACATTACAGGAGTGCTGAAGTACTGTTTTGCAGGTTCTTTGTTTAATATTACTTTATTCTTGATTACTTTATCATTTTTCGTTGCAATCTAGTCATGCTCACAAATACACACATTGGTTGAAGGTAGAACTTAGTATGACAATATATCACTTTTTATATATATTATATAAGATGGGATATGTCTGTATTAGCATATTTGGATAAAATTCTCTCCCAGGAGACAGCGCTCCAGCTTTGATAAAACTGTCTTTATTGTATGTGGGACAGCAGCATAATAATACAATGTTTTGAGTGGCACTCCACTCTTTGTCAAGCATAGTTGCATAGCATACTTAGACCATGTTGTTACAGATGAAATCAACCTAATATGTGACCTGTTTATTGTAAAACAACCTACAGTATATACTCGAGTGTAAGCCGAGTTTTTCAGCATCCAAAATGTGCTGAAAGAGTCTACCTCGGCTTATACTCGAGTCAGCGGGCAGTAGCTGAGATTGCATTCACTTTTAATCATTCCTATACCAACAGTTCGCTTGGGGAGAGACTGCAATATCACACAGCGCCCTCTGTTGGTTATATGAAAGAATAACAGTGCGCCCTCTGTTGGTTATATGAAAGAATAACAGTGACTGCAATTTCACACAGCACCCTCTGTTGGTTATATGAAAGAATAACAGTGCACCCTCTGTTGGTTATATGAAAGAATAACAGTGACTGCAATATCACACAGCGCCATCTGTTGGTTATATGAAAGAATAACAGTGCGCCCTCTGTTGGTTATATGAAAGAATAACAGTGAGCCCTCTGTTGGTTATATGAAAGAATAACAGTGACTGCAATATCACACAGCGCCATCTGTTGGTTATATGACAGAATAACAGTGCGCCCTCTGTTGGTTATATGAAAGATTAACAGTGACTGCAATATCACACAGCGCCCTCTGTTGGTTATTTGAAAGATTAACAGTGACTGCAATATCACACAGCGCCCTCTGTTGGTTATATGAAAGAATAACAGTGACTGCAATATCACACAGCGCCCTCTGTTGGTTATATGAAAGAATAACAGTGACTGCAATATCACACAGCACCCTCTGTTGGTTATATGAAAGAATAACAGTGCGCCCTCTGTTGGTTATATGAAAGAATAACAGTGACTGCAATATCACACAGCGCCATCTGTTGGTTATATGAAAGAATAACAGTGACTGCAATTTCACACAGCACCCTCTGTTGGTTATATGAAAGAATAACAGTGCGCCCTCTGTTGGTTATATGAAAGATTAACAGTGACTGCAATATCACACAGTGCCCTCTGTTGGTTATATGAAAGACTAACAGTGACTGCGATATCACACAGCGCCCTCTGTTGGTTATATGAAGGATTAACAGTGACTGCAATATGACACAGCGCCCTCTGTTGGTTATATGAAAGAATAACAGTGACTGCAATATCACACAGCACCCTCTGTTGGTTATATGAAGGATTAACAGTGATGGCAATATCACACAGCGCCCTCTGTTGGTTATACAAAAGATTAACAGTGATGGCAATATCACACAGCACCCTCTGCACATGGTAGTGGGACAATGGGACAATGCACACAGTAATCCATTTGGCAATTCTCTGTCACCATCAACTTTGCAAAGAAGTCCGTTTGATCGTTGGGGGGGTCACTTTGGCAGAATGTGCGCTGCTGGGAGACAGGGCTGTAGTTGTGTCTAGGCTTATGCTCGAGTCAATAAGTTTTCCCAGTTTTCGTAGGTAAAATTAGGTACCTCAGCTTATACTCGGGTCGGCTTATACTCGAGTATATACAGTAAATCTTTTCAGTAAAAATATAGACAACTAAGTCTATTTCTCTTGTGCTGATCTTTTTCTGTCTGTCATAACTCATTTCCAAATGTTTTTTTGCTCTGTGCTCTTTGATGTCCTGTCCTGTAAAAAAGATCAGCCTGGCAGGGCAAACAGATGGGATACTTAAGCTTTCCCAAGCCAATCTATCTGTGTGTACTGAGGGGTTCATCCCATGCCTGTCAACACTTACATGTTTGGGAAGCAAAAGACATTGAATGACCCATGTACTATTAGCCTTACTGGAAGCAACACAAACATTGATTGGCTGTCTTACAGTCAAATTTGGTTCTGCGTGTTGCGTTAATCCCCACTTAACAATTCATTACAAGCCCATGCTGATTGCATCTTAACAATATTGCAAGAATTACACCTCTTCCTCATCTCCTGCTTAGACTATTGCAATATATTCCTTTTTGGCCTACCATTTACTTACCACTAGCATCCTCCATATAAGGCATAGAGAATACAACTGCAGGACTCACCTCATTTGAAAACCACCTCTGCTGCACCTTTCTCCAAATCCCTGCACTGGCTAGCAGTATACTTTTCAATCAAATTAAACTCTTCTCACTCACCTACAAAGCTTTACGTACCAATGAGCCACCTTTTAAAACCTCTAAACCTCAAATGACCTCAGACTTTCCTCCTATCTAGAAACCTCCTTCATGCCCACCTACAGTACTCCACTGAGCAGCTCCCTACCTTTGGAACTCATTACCCCACCACATGAGACACTCCATTAGCTCACCTCTCCCCTCAGTCATGAAACCTAAACTTTACCCTAATAACTCTAACACAGTTCAGTATTCGCTTCCCATAATAACACATCAGACCAAACTGAATGCAGCGTGCAAAGTGCAAAAAAAAGGCTGCAATCACTGCATATTAAAAAATAAATATCTGCATAAAATTCTTTTTATAGAAAAATAGGTGCAATAATGCTTAGACTATTGCAATATATTCCTTTTTGGCCTACCATTTACTTACCACTACCATCCTCCATATAAGGCATAGAGAATAAAACTGCAGGACTCACCTCATTTGAAAACCACCTCTGCTGCACCTTTCTCCAAATCCCTGCACTGGCTAGCAGTATATTTTTCAATCAAATTAAACTCCTCTCACTCACTCGCCTGGAACATAGTATTTGTACCTGGATAGAGAACTGGCTAAAAGATAGACTACAAAGAGTGGTGGTAAATGGAACATTTTCTAATTGGACCAGTGTTGTTAGTGGAGTACCGCAGGGCTCTGTACTAGGTCCCTTGCTTTTCAACTTGTTTATTAATGACCTGGAGGTGGGCATTGAAAGTACTGTTTCTATTTTTGCAGATGATACTAAATTGTGCAGAACTATAGGTTCCATGCAGGATGCTGCCACTTTGCAAAGTGATTTGTCTAAACTGGAAAACTGGGCAGCAAACTGGAAAATGAGGTTCAATGTTGATAAATGCAAGGTTATGCACTTTGGCAAAAATAATATAAATGCAAGTTATACACTAAATGGCAATGTGTTGGGAGTTTCCTTAAATGAAAAGGATCTAGGGGTCTTTGTAGATAACACGTTGTCTAATTCTGGGCAGTGTCATTCTGTGGCTACTAAAGCAAATAAAGTTCTGTCTTGCATAAAAAAGGGCATTAACTCATGGGATGAAAACATAATTATGCCTCTTTATAGGTCCCTGGTAAGGCCTCATCTGGAGTATGCAGTTCAGTTTTGGACTCCAGTTCTTAAGAGGGATATAAATGAGCTGGAGAGAGTGCAGAGACGTGCAACTAAATTGGTTAGAGGGACGGAAGACTTAAATTATGAGGGTAGACTGTCAAGGTTGGGGTTGTTTTCTCTGGAAAAAAGGCGCTTGCGAGGGGACATGATTACACTTTACAAGTACATTAGAGGACATTATAGACAAATGGCAGGGGACCTTTTTACCCATAAGGTGGATCACCCTACCAGAGGCCACCCCTTTAGACTAGAAGAAAAGAACTTTCATTTGAAGCAAGGTAGAGGGTTCTTCACAGTCAGGACAGTGAGGTTGTGGAATGCACTGCCGGGTGATGTTGTGATGGCTGATTCAGTTAATGCCTTTAAGAATGGCTTGGATGATTTTTTGGACATGCATAATATCAAAGGCTATTGTGATACTAAACTCTATAGTTAGTATAGGTATGGGTATATAGAATTTTAATTAAAAGTAGGGAGGGGTGTGTGTATGGATGCTGGGTTTTCATTTGGAGGGGTTGAACTTGATGGACTTTGTCTTTTTTCAACCCAATTTAACTATGTAACTAACTATGTAACCTACAAAGCTTTAAGTACCAATGAGCCACCTTTTAAAACCTCTAAACCTCAAATGACCTCAGACGTTCCTCCTATCTAGAAACCTCCTTCATGCCCACCTACAGGACTCCACTGAGCAGCTCCCTACATGTGGAACCACATGAGACACTCCATTAGCTCACCTCCCCCCTCAGTCATGAAACCTAAACTTTACCTTAATAACTCTAAAACAGTTCAGGACTCGCTTCCCATAATAACACATCAGACCAAACTGAATGCAGTGAGCAAAGTGCAAGAAAAAAAAGGCTGCAATCACTGCATATTAAAAAATAAATATCTGCATAAAATTATTTTTATAGAAAAATAGGTGCGATAATGCATTCATAAAACACCATTCAGAAAATATTTTTGCCATGCTTAGTGCAGTTGTGTGAACCCTGTCATATCTAGGTCATGTGTAATGGCAGCTATTGTGAAAAATGTGCAACAGCATCCTTGTAGGTGCAAATGGATCCCTGTGTATAAGGTGTGCCTTTCAGGGCACATTTGCAAACTTGTTAATGACCTAAACACAGGTGCTTATTCACATAACACTTTGTCCGGAACAATGTCTGGCAAATTACCCCCAGTAGCAGGTGGCAGGCTTTCCCTTTCCCCATTGGTGACACCATCCCTGTGTCCCAGCCCCTCTAGCAATGTTTGTCTTGCCCACTCCCTGTTTTGGGTTGGGGTTGGTGTTGGGCAGGTTAGGGTTGGCAAGGGTCAGTTAACTTACACATCATTACTCTGCACTTTCTGCTGGGATAAAATCAGACATGAAGTTCAGAGTGCAGCGCGTTCAGAATTAAGGAAGCCCAGCAGTAGGCCTGCATAAGAAATCAGAAACTAGTTCCCCAAATCAGTTCAGTTCCAAATAAATTCAATTGCGTTTTCTTTTATATCTCAGAGGCCAAAATATGAATTAAATATGATCAACCCAGAAGCATATTTCACATTATGCTATACTATATACTTATACACATTTCCCTCATCTCTCTCTGACAGGACTAACTCACTAACAACAGTTACAATGACCATCAAGAAAGACAAGAAGAAGATGACTGATAGGATAGTGAATCATGCGCTCGAGATAATCTTTCTGCTTACTGGAGAGGTGAGAGCAGCCTTAAGATTGCCCAGATGCCACTAGTCGAATACACTGGTACCAGAAACATAATACTCTGTCTGAGTAGCAGAATTGTGTTGACCCTATATGGCAGCAATGATTTCCTGCTATACAATCAGTGTTTTCCCCAGGCCCCTTTTGCTTAGCTTTAAATTCCATTTATATTTCCTTAATCAGGAATACATCATTATGAAGAAAAATGCTCCCCAAAGCATACACCTTCTGACTGGTGAGGTGAGTACACATAGGGATTCTTTAAAGACTAGAAAATCTAAGAAATCTGACATAGCGATTTAGCATTACTTTAAATATGTTTGATGCACCATCATATGTTTGAGCACCATAGTTGTTGCTTCAATTGGAAGCACAAATCTGTGTTCATATCTTTGGGTAAATGGCTAACAGTGTACATTTATTAGTATGCTAGTGCTCAATAAGTTTTTGTATGTTACAGGTCCATATAAAGAGTGGAGATGCTGCTGTCTATTTTTCGACAGAAGAGTGGGAATATATAGAGAGCCACAAGGAGTCTTACAAGGATGTTATGATGGAGACCATTGGTAGTTCTGGAATCCCAAACAACAAGACCTTTGGTAATTTATTGTTTGCTATTATTGGGATTTAATCTATGATTAAATACAGATTCAACAATGAAATCCCTGCTTGCTACAGCATGGCAGGATCCCATGTATCCTAGAAGAAAAACAGGCCCAAGGTTTAATTGTGTTCACAGCCGGCTCCTACTTGTATCCCTTCAAGTCCGCAAAAATATCACTAAAAATGAAAAGCCAGCGCCAAAGGCACAGGGGACAGACAAAACAGAATATAGGGTAATATTGTTTTACAATGTTGTCACCTCTAGTGTGAAAATTAACTTCACCTTATAAGTGTTACCCTCATTCGGTATTAACCACCACCAAAGGGTTAAAGAACTTTCCTTAGAGACTTGTTTAGGTGGGTACTCACAAACATAGAATATCAACTTGCACCTAAAGAATCATGCACTTCTCCTGGTATTTCAGCATCCTTTCCTCGTGTGCGATGCTGGGCGCCTTCCAGTGACGTCACCTGCCTTACGAGTTTCGTCTTGCGACTTCCTCAGAGGCTTGGTTTCTACTGCACATGTCCACTTCCTTTATTCCGTCTCTGCGCGTCACCCGGCAACACCTCCTTGTGTTTGCCATCCGTTGCTATGGGGACGCGTGGTTATCGATATACTTAAACATCACTTTCTCCATCTCCTAGTCCCATGGTATTTAGGGTTCTCTCTGTTTCCATCGATCCAACCCCCATTTAAAAAATGCCTAACCCAGCAAATCTTTAGCGATTTCAGTAAATAAATTATGGGTAAAACTCCTATATAGAACAGCATATATCCAAAAAGGCTGTTACATATTTTAGTAGATATACTATACAGAAAACACTCCTATATAATAAAATTATATGTAAAAAGCATATATCCAAAAGAGCTGTTATACATAAAGGACATTGAATTATAACATTTGCATTTATATAATAATTTAATAATTCATAAATAAATATTCATGTATCTCCTCATTCCATTTTTATGCGGCTAGGGTATATTCTAAATGAAAATGAACATAAATTTATAAAAATAAAAAACCCAATTATTCCTGTCTTGTACTGTCTACCAAAAATACACAAAGACAGAGATAACCCACCAGGAAGACCTATCGTCTCCGGAATAGGGTCTATTACAAGCAATCTTTCCCAATATGTAGATAGACTCCTACAGAAATACGTTGTAGCACTCCCCACCTACTTAAAAGATTCCACCCAATTGTTAAAGATACTACATAAAATAGAATGGGGCTCAAATTTCATTTAAGGTATCTTAGATGTAAAATCCTTATATACGTCAATAAGACATAACCAAGGTATAAAATCAACTGCGTATTTTTTGGATAATGATGACGAAATGACTGCTGAACAAAAAGAGTTCATTTTAAGCTCCATAGAATTTATTCTAGAACACTATTTTTTTTGGTTTGAAAGCCAATTTTATTTACAGCTGTGTGGCACCTCCATGGGAACAAGATTCGCGCCCAGTTATGCGAATTTATTCATGGGACTCTGGGAGATACACAACATACTCCCCTTTGTACAGCTGGGTGCGAACTTACTCCTGTGCCGGCGCTACATTGACGATATTATATTTATTTGGAGAGGTACTAAGGAAGAAGTGACACAATGTATAGGTGGATTAAATAAAAATGATTTAAATATTGAATTAACCCCAACAATAAGGGGCCGATTCACTAAGCTCGAGTGAAGGATTCGAATGAAAAATACTTCGAATTTCGAAGTATTTTTTGGGTACTTCGACCATCTAATGGGCTACTTCGACCTTCGACTACGACCTTCGACTTCGATTCGAACGAATCGAAGTAAAAATCGTTCGACTATTCGACCATTCGATAGTCGAAGTACTTTCCCTTTAAAAAAAACTTCGACCCCCTACTTCGGCAGATAAAACCTACCGAAGTCAATGTTAGCCTATGGGGAAGGTCCCCATAGGCTTGCTAAACTTTTTTTGATCGAAGGATTTTCCTTCGATCATTCGATTAAAATCCTTCGAATCGTCCGATTCGAAGGATTTAATCGTTCGATCGAACGAAAAATCCTTCGATCGATCGAACGAACGTTTAGCGCTAAATCCTTCGACTTCGATATTCGAAGTCGAAGGATTTCAATTCGAGGGTCGAATTTCGAAGTATTTTTTACTTCGAAATTCGACCCTTAGTGAATCTGCCCCTTTAAGTGTAACATTTTTAGATCTCGAAATATACATAAAACAAAATAAAATACACACAAAAACACACTTTAAACCTGTAGACTCAAACAATTATGTTATACCCTCAAGCAACCACCATCCTCGGTGGATACAAAATATCCCCTTAGGTCAAATGTGTAGGGTGAAGAGAAATTGTTCAGAACAAGAACATATAGATGAACAGCTGAACTTTATGAATAATAGATTTAAAGAAAGGGGTTACAATAAAGATCTAATTAAACAAACTGTAGAGAAGGTCCTGAAAATCCCAAAGACAATGCTTTTAGAGGGTAAGCCAAGGAAACAAAATGAAGAAAATGAAATAGTATTCTCGACCACTTACAATCCAATAGCGAAAGAGATAGGGGGTATTATTAAAAAACATTGGAATATACTAAAAGGGGATACAAAACTCCACCAATCCCTTCCCTCCCAGCCAAAGATAGTGTTTAGGAAACACAGAAATTTCAGACAGGTTCTAACACAGAACCATTTAACAACTGACAGTTAGCGATGGGCGAAACTGTGGCGATTCGCTTCGTCAAATTTTTCGTGAATTTCTAGCAAAATTCGTGAAACGGCGAAAAATTCGCGAAACTGCTGCAGCGCGACTCGTTTTGACGCGCGACGATCTTGTCGCGCGTCAAGTTCGAAGTTGACGCGCGTCGAGTTCGAAGTTGACGGGCGTCGAGTTCGAAGTTGACGCGCGTCGAGTTCGAAGTTGACGGGCGTCGAGTTCGACGTTGACGGGCGTCGAGTTCGAAGCACACATATCTGCTGGATTTGTCTACATTTTATGGGGCACATCTACTATAGGGTGAAAATTCACCAAAAGTTTGGTGTAAAATAATTGTCTCATATGTTATAAAATGTATGGTGGAAATCAGTTACAGAAAAAAATTTAAACACTTTTGCAGCCTATCAGCGTGAAAAACGGAAAAGACGGCAGCATTTAGTACTTAGATGATATTCCACTTAAAAATGATAATGTAAGTAACTGAAGAATGAGGATGTTTTATGCACTATGCAGGTCAGAGCTGAAGGCAAGTCTAGTGAACTGTCACTAACAGTAGCCACTAACCCCCTTTATAAATCTGTCCCTATGGCTTTGTTTGTGTCACCTTTTTTCTGCTTTGGACAGGCCTGGACTGACAATCTGTAGCTTCTGACAAGTACCAGAGGGGCTGCTATCAGGTGCCATAGAAAGTCATTATTTAGTTGGCTGATGGGCCTGTTTGGGACTCTCATTACTTTGAATGCCAGGGGCCCAGGGCCTGTTTTGCCTCCCAGACCAGATGTATCTTTGATGCTCCCATTAAAACTTTTGCCCAATTTCAAGCTACACTGTGATAAACGAATACGGCATACAGTATGGCATGTTTTGCTTTAGAGTCAATGGGAAGAACATTTGACAGTTATGTTTCTCTCAGTAACTGCCACACACACGTCCTGCCCATATACATTGTTAGAGGCTCTTTTTCAAAGAAAGTGTCACATTTTGCCAGTTTCTTATAAAAAAATCTGTAATTTTTTACATTAGCTCTGGTCGACTGGTCATGTTATCTACTACTACTCTGTCTCTCAGTCTATATTGCTATTAAACCAAAAAGTACCATCTATACTTATATATATATATATATATATATATATATATATATATATATATATATATATATATTATATATATATATATATATATATATATATATATATATATATATATATATATATATATATTACTAATAGCTTACTAACACAGGCTCGGCTAATAATAATATGAACACATAATGTCTGGGTGTATCCCACATCAATAAACCATATGTTTATGTCAGTGAACCATATATTTATGTGAAAATGTAAGTAATGATACTTGTGTTATATTATCCAAACAACTTCAAGTACCATGCGAGTCCTAGTTAAATGAAAAATAAACTCCAAATATATAAGTTTGAAAAAACTTTATATAAATTTAAAAAAAAAAAAAAGAAAAACCAGCACACCAGTGCTATTAAAATAAATAAAAACATTAAACTGGAGGAGGAGGAGGAGGAGGCGGACTCATATTGTCCAGCAGGTGCCTGATCTCTCTCACTTCCTGTTGAATTTGAGACACCTGCTGGACTAGGCCTCTAATAAGTTCAGTGAGTTCCCCACCATCTGCTGCTGCTGCTGGTGGTGCTGCTGCTGCCTCTGGCCCCTCTATAAGGCCTGCTGGAGGAGATGGTGGTGTAGTGGGGGGAGGAGATGCAGCCCCTCCTGCGTCTTCCGCAGCCCCTCCTGCCTCTTCCGGTGCTGCAGCGGGCTCTCCAGCAGGCATCCACTCCGCTGGCAATCAAAGAATTCCATTTTGAGTAATACAGCACTTGCATTTGTACAGTACAGGCGGAGGTGATGTGTACATACAAAAAACCTATCATTGATATGGATGGCAAGTATGGGGCCGAGCAAAACCATTAAGAGAGTTTTTTGCAGAAGATAATCTCCATTTGACAGCTCATTTACTTGTTATCTAACTTGTCTGCAATTAAATGACACTCAACTGTTTCAATCCTAATTAAAATTTTCACTGAAATACATTTTTGCTCTAAAATAGCAAATCATTATAATATACTATAAGTCTGGGCATTATTGTAATTAACAAGAGCAGTTTATGTTTTCTATTTAAATAACTACCTTCCACTTCCTGCTGCACCTCGTCCACAAGCACGGGGTGGCGCCTCTTCAAATCGCTCCAAACCCCGTGCCTCAGCGCATATCTATGCCTCAGCCTGCGCCTGAGGCTCATCATTATACGCCGCCTGAGTGCCTGGATACCAGGAGTGCCGGGAGGGATGGTGTCATATCCCTGCAGGTGGAGGAACCTTATGAGGTCCCTCACTTCCTACTCACGCATACCTCCTGGTCCAGACATCTCAGGCAGGCAATCTCTCTCTATAAGTGGGCAGGGAATAGGGTATTTATATATTGGCAACGCCCATGTTGACACGCGCACCACGTGACGCGCGCACCACGTGACGCGCGCACCACGTGACGTGCGCACGCACAGGAACCTGACGCGTAAGCGCCGTACTTGACGCGTAAGCGTCGTACTTGACGCTCAAGCGCCGTACTTGACACGCAAGTGCCAAATTGGCTAATGACTAGTACTGTAACTCTAATACATTATGATTTTCTGTTAATTTTATTATCATTGTCACTATATTTGAGAACCATGCATCACTATTAGAAGTAACATTATTAGAAAGTTAGGAGGTAGGCCTCAACCAGAATACATTTATATCAACTATGTAGCAGTATTGGAATGAACACATTATTAGAATAAAAATTAGATGACGATATAGGTAGGCCTCAACCAAAAGAAATTTCCCAACTATCAGGCAGCATTAGAAGCAACATTGTTATTAGGAGCCTTGGAAGACCCCAACCAGATGACATTTGCTAGCTATGTGACACTATTAGAATTTCACGGTCAGCACCCTAAACCAGAACAGATGCCAAGCTCCCTGGTCTCGGCTCGGCTTCACCAGTTAATGTGACCACCTTTGGCTTCGGGAGTAGCCCTCAGCTACTCAGATGCCACCTGGACTTTACGAGAGGAGCAAGGCGAGGAGTTCTGGCAAGCAAAGGGGCATGACTGTTGAAAGAGTCTGTTAGGCCGAAGGTCACAGTACAAATAGGCTGAAGCAAGTTTGTGGTCAGACAGGCTGGGTCGAGGCAGGTGGATATCGGAGAAGTCTAGCAGGCAAAGGTCAACACCGGGTAATCAGTCAGAAGTGGATTAGGCAGAAGGAGTAGTCGAGATACAGGCTAGGGTGTATTTCGGATATCAGAGTAGTCAGGAACAGGCAGGGTCACAACAGAAGATCAAAGACTAACAGATTCAGATGCTTAAAGCTCAAAAGGCACCAGGAAAAAATCCTATCACGGGCAGCTTGCAGAAGGCCGAGCTGGCCTTTTAAACTTTTGAATTTCGCGCCATTGCATGCGCCTTTAAGAACCCGGAAGTGGGTGCGCACTCACACTAAAAGACCGGACGGCAGAAGAGGAGGTGCACAGGGATCATGGTGGGAATCCCTGCTGTCCCCCCACTAGACCACCAGGTCATCTCCTTACATAGAAACAACATTATTAGAATTAAAATTAGAAAAGGTAGGCTTCAACCAAAAGATAATGACATTTGCCAAGCATGTGGCAATAGTAGTAGTAGTAGTAGCAGCAGCAGCAGCAGTACTGGAATAATACTCAATATTTTAAATCGCATGACGGTATAGGTAGGTCTCAACCAGAAGGCATTTGCCAACTATGTGGTAGCATTGGAATGAACACATTATTAGAATGAAAATTAGAAGAGGTAGGCCTCAACCAGATGACAATGGCATTTGCCTGAAACACAACACATTTGATAAAGGATGAGGCAGTGGTAGCAACAGCAGTAGCATTGAATTTTACTGTATTAGGACCTGCAGTATTGACATGAGGCAGGCCTAAAACACAACACTTTTCATAAAGGATGAGGCAGTGGTAGCAACAGCAGTAGTAATGAATTTTACTGTATTAGGACCTGCAGTATTGACATGAGGCAGGCCTGAAACACAACACGTTTGATAAAGGATGAGGCAGTGGTAGCAACAGCAGTAGCATTGAATTTTACTGTATTAGGACCTGCAGTATTGACATGAGGCAGGCCTCAAACACAACACGTTTGATAAAGGATGATGCAGTTGTAGCAATAGCAGTAATAATGAATTTTACTGTATTAGGACCTGCAGTATTGACATATTAGGCCTCAACCATAAGAAATTATCCAACTAAGGCAATATTAGAAACAAAATTCTTTGTAAGCCATGTTAGACCTCAACAACTGAAAAATTTGCCGACAATGCAGCAGTAGTATCTTCAGTAGCAGTAGGAGCCATGATGATAGACCCCCACCAGATATAACATTTACCGACAATGCAGCAGTAGTATCTGCAGTAGCAGTAGGAGCCTTGATGATAGACCCCCACCAGATTAAAAATTTGCCGACAATGCAGCAGTAGTATCTGCAGTAGCAGTAGGAGCCATGATGATAGACCCCCACCAGATATAACATTTACCGACAATGCAGCAGTAGTATCTGCAGTAGTCGTAGGAGCCTTGATGATAGACCCCCACCAGATTAAAAATTTGCCGACAATGCAGCAGTAGTATCTGCAGTAGCAGTAGGAGCCTTGATGATAGACTCCCACCAGAAATAACATTTGCCGACAATGCAGAAGTAGTATCTGCAGTAGCAACAGGAGCCTTGATGATAGACTCCCACCAGATATAACATTTGCCGACAATGCAGCAGTAGTATCTGCAGTAGCAGTAGGAGCCTTGATGATAGAACCCCACCAGATTAAAAATTTGCCGACAATGCAGCAGTAGTATCTGCAGTAGCAGTAGGAGCCATGATGATAGACCCCCACCAGATAAAAAATTTGCCGACAATGCAGCACAGCAGCAGTTCTATTAAGGCTAGTAGTAGGCTGCAGCAGCAGCAAGGGCAGCAGCACGTGCAGCAGGTGCAGACAGATGGGATAGGCAGTACTACGGAGGAGGAGAGTATAGGCAGCAATGGAGAGAGGAGGCTAGGAGGAGGAAGAGGAGGAGGAGATGAGGCTAGTCTCTGCTGTCTGCTATGGGCACTTGGATATCCTCGCCTATCCAGGCCTCATTCATTTTTATAAATGACAGCATATCCACGCTGCCAGTGGATAGCCGTCTCCGCTTCTCAGTGACCACCCCACCTGTGGCACTGAAGACACGCTCTGACAGGACACTGGCAGGGGGGCAAGCCAGCACCTCCAGAGCGTACTATGCCAGTTCTGGCCACTGTTCGAGCCTCAATACCCAAAACTGCATGGGGTCATCATCAGGGCGAATGGCGTCCTGCACACTGACTGACCCCATGTAGTCAGTCACCATATGCTCCACCCGCTGGTGGTGGTGGCTTTGGGTATTAACCGGGTCTGCTGCTGCCCGTTGAGGCTCGAAAAAGCTCTTCCACACACCCATGAGATCTCCGCCTTTGCTGCTGCTGCTGCTGCTGCTGCTAGCAACCCGTCTCTGCTGGGTGTGTGGAGTAGTGGAGGCCTGAGATGTGTCAGACTGGGGGAAGGCCTCCACTAGTTTTGAGCACAGAGCCCTCCTCAATTGACCCACCCTCCTCTCTCTCTGGCTGGGTACAAGGAACTCCCCCAACTTTCCCTTGTACCGTGGGTCAAGCAAAGTGGCCACCCAATAATCATCCCGGTCTTTG
Source organism: Xenopus laevis (assembly GCF_017654675.1). Classification (NCBI taxonomy): domain Eukaryota; kingdom Metazoa; phylum Chordata; class Amphibia; order Anura; family Pipidae; genus Xenopus; species Xenopus laevis. The sequence continues at coordinate 47,104,093 of NC_054386.1, forward strand.
ATGGAACAGACCCGGGGATCGCTCCAGAGGGAAGTCTGCATATGGGCAGCCATGTAAAAGAGGTGCCCCCGACCAACCTCTTCTTGACTGCCCTCCAGATGCAGCAGGTCATCTGGCTCGACCAGCCCCTGCTCTATACCCTCCCAGCCGCGGACAATAGCTGGGGTGGTTGGGTGGCGCGTGCCCTGCTCCCCATGCTGTGCAGGCACCCAGCCCTCCTCTCCCTCATCCTCCTCAGCGGGCACCATCTCCTCCACATCCTGCCTCCCAGCCCCATCTGCCTGCCTACGGGGCCTACTCTCCTCCTCCTCAGGCACGTCACCCTCCTCTAGCAGGCCATCCAACGTGCACTTGAGGAGGAACACCAGGGGTATGACATCGCTGACACACGCATTGTCCCTGCTAACAAAGCGTGTGGCCTGCTCAAAGGGGGCAAGTACTCAGCAGAGCTGCCTCATCTGCTGCCACTGCTCTGCACTAAAGTAGCCTAAATCTGCCCCCTGAGTACCCCTGGCACTATGCTCCAGCAGGTAATTGCTGACCACCCAGCGCTGCTCCACGAGGCGCTCCACCATGTGCAGGGTCGAATTCCAGCGCATCGGCAGGTCACAGATGAGCCGGTGGGTGGCAGATTATGCTGCCGCTGCATCCGTGCCAAAGACGCGCTGGCGGTGGGGGACCTGCGAAAATGGCCACATACCCTACGTACCTTCTCAAGCATGTCACCCAACCCTTGGTAGCTCTTGAGGAAGCGCTGTACCACAAGGTTGAGGACATGTGCAAAGCAAGGCACGTGGGTCAGGTGGCCTAGGCGGATGGCGGCCAGCAGGTTGCGACCATTGTAGCAAACAATGTTCCCTGCTTGGAGCTTGCGGGGAGTGAACCACCTCCGCACCTGAGTCTGGAAGGCGGCCATGAGCTCAGGTGCAGTATGACTCCTCTCGCCCAGGGAGAGGAGTTGCAGCACAGCCTGACATCGCTTGTGCTGCACTGAAGCGTAACTACGGGTACGCTTCAGGGGTGGCTCATCCATAGCCGCAGAGGAGAAGGAGGAGGAAGTGGGCATGTGGGGTTTGCCCTGAACCCCACGGGGAGGCACCTGTAGCACGAGGGGAGCGCCCCTGCTTGCACCCTCCCCAGCACTCATCAGGGTGACCCAGTGCGCAGTGTAAGAAATGTACCTCCCCTGCCCATGCCTGCTGGTCCACGTGTCAGTGGTGCAGTGCACCCTGCCGCCGACAGCATGATCCAGCGACAGGGACACATTCTCCACCACCTGCTGGTGGAGAGCAGGGACGGCCTTCCTGGCAAAATAATGGCGGCTGGGGATCCGCCAGTTAGGGGCAGCGCAAGCCATCAGCTGTCGAAAGGGGGCTGCTTCAACTAACTGATAGGGCAGCAGCTGCACTGCCAGAAGTTTTGCCAGGCAGCCATTGAGCCTCTGCACTTGGGGGTGGCTGGGGGAGAGAGGCGTCTTCCGGCCGAGGAACTGAGGGAGGGAAACCTGGCGTGACAGGGGCCGCATTGAGGAGGCTGCAGAAGAGCCTGAGCTACACAGTGGCCGCCTCCAACTGTGAGCCTCAGAATCCTCTTCCCTTGTGGCAGGGTCTGGGGAGCTAGCACCTCTTCCCTGAGGAATGGAAGGAGGTGGACGGGAAGCACCACTGCCCCCTGGTGCCCTGCCACTTTGGTGCTGCTCCCACGTCATCCTGTGATGACGTTTCATATGGGAACTTAAAGCCGATGTTCCCATATGTGACCCTGCCTGCCCCCTTCCAACCTTCTGCCGGCAGAGCTGGCACACTGCTACCGTCTGGTCCTCTGCCTGGCACGTAAAAAATGCCCACACTGCTGAAGTGCGGGCCACTGCCTTGCCTGCTGTGGAGGGCTGGGGATGGTCCCCACCCATACGCCCAGAGGCTTTGGACCGAGGTGCAGTGCTGCCCTGTTGCCTGCCCCCCCTAGCAGAGGTTGGTAGAGCCGGCTCTTCATCCTCCTCATCATCAACAACACACAGTTCCCCCCCTGAACTGCTGCTGTTATCCTCCTGAGCCAGCTCCCAGGGTCCGTCCCTGTCATCATCCTCCCCCAGACCAGACCCTGCCTCATATATGGCATCAAGTCCCACATCAAGCATGCTGGTGTCTGACCCCACACCAGCAGCCTGCTGCCCTGCCATTAGGGGACCCTGCCCAATATCCCCTACTAGTGATGTGGGCTGTGCCATGACCACCTCCTCCTCCTCATCAGACATGAATGCCCCCCCCATTCCTGCCTGATCATCAAAAAGATCCTGGGTGTCTGGGCCCAAGTCCACCTCAGGATCAAATAGGAGGGATGGAGTGTCCCCCAGTTCTGAGCTAGCAGGTGATGCCACTTCCTGCTGCTCACTGGTGCCCGCTGCAGATGAGGTAGCCTGGGTCAGCCAGTCTACCACCGCCTCTGCCTGCTGCGAGCGTATGGGTCGCGAAGCAGAGGCAAAAAAATCGGGCACAGTCCTACGTGGACCAGTTGCCCCGCTGCTGCGACCCACAGCCACCTGCTGCTGTGGCAGAAGCTGCTGCTGCTGCTGCGGCTGCTGCGTTGGCAGCAGCTGTTGCTGCTTTACAGTGCCCAGACTGGGCATAGTACGTGGGCTAGGCTGTTGTGGGGTTGGATGCCCACAGCCAGCACCACGGCCTCTTCCTCTGCCTCCCCTCCCTATCCCACTACCACCACCCAGACCCCTCCCCCCTCTCCCACGGCCCGTCATATTGGGCAAACTAAACTTAAAAAAAATAAAATAAGGGGGGGTGTGGATACTTTGGGGAAGGAAAGGAGAAAACAATAAAAACCCTCAACTAAATCCCCTCAGCACAAGTGTACCCACAAGGTATACACACACAGACAATCACAGATAGTTAGCCCTAAAAAGGGCTATTGTGGGGTGAGCAGGCAAGCAGAAGAGGGAAAACAGAAAACTGAAATCCACAACCTCCACTTGCACTGACTCAGAAAAAAAAAAAGCTCTCTAAACTAACTCCACTAGCTAAATCGAACACCAATCTCTCTCTCAAACCTGCTCTCTCTAACCTACCAAAAACGCACTGAGTAATGGCCGCCTCTACACCTCCTTATATAGACAGTGGGACGGCTCAAATCTGATTTGTCACGCGGTGAACTCGGCGCGCGCGACAAACTCGACACACGCGACGAACTCGACGCGCGGCGAATTTCTATTGCAGTTTCGTGAAACGCGCAAATTCACCGCGAATTCACCTTAGGCGAATTTTTTTGCCCATCACTATTGACAGTATTAAATCTAAAGAAGTAGATAGTTCCTGGTTGGGATTCTTCCCATGTGCAATATGTAAAGCGTGCAAATATGGCACATAGAGAAAACAATTTGTGTCAAATGTCACAAAAGAAGTGCATAAAATTAGACAATGTATAAAATGTACTACACAAAATGTTATCTATTGTCTAGAATGTCCATGTGGACTACAATATATTGGAAAAACAAATAGACCTTTGCGAGATAGGATTAGAGAACATATAAGAAATATAGAAAAGGGCTTGGATACCCACAGTGTATCTAAACACTATCTAAAACAAAATTTTGGGGTGTGGAACAGATAAAAAGAGGCTGGAAAGGTGGGGATTTGGTGAATAAAACGTTGCAGATAGAAAGTAAATGGATACACAAAATGGAAACATCTGTACCAAACGGTCTAAATATAGATATAAATTTGAGAGCATTTCTGTAAGTTGCTAGTATAAGCATATTCCCCATGCCCCATAAAAATGGGGGAGCTTCCAGGAGGACGATGCATAGATATGCTTTTTAAAAAAAAACATTGCCATGTGAGTGCATTTTAATTCTTGATTTTAAAATATAAAAGAGGTATTTTTACACTATTTGTTGCTGCATGTCGATTTCCAGTTCATACCAGGAGAAGTGCTTCATGATTTTTTAGGTGCAAGTTGATATTCTATGTTTGTGAGTACCCACCTAAACAAGTCTCTAAGGAAAGTTCTTTAACCCTTTGGTGGTGGTTAATACCGAATGAGGGTAACACTTATAAGGTGAAGTTAATTGTTTTGCTTTTCACACAAGAGGTGGCAACATTGTAAAACAATAGGATCCCATGTATACCCACTGTACAAAGTCTGCAGCTTTCTGAAAACCAGCAATATACTCTCGATTTTAACTTAATGTCTGCCTGATTCTCTTTAACTGTCTGTTAGTGGTTTGTTTCCTAAAAATGTCAAAAAATAAAATAACAAACAGATAATCATTTGTAGTGTGAATTAGGAAATATCAAAGCAATTTAAATTACAAGCATTTGCCATCCAGATAATTGTATTTTTATACTTTATGCAATCATCAGAAGACCTGATCTAATTACCTGTGGCAGTGGGTTTGTGTTGTTCAAAACTTTGGTAGCAGTGATGTGGGTTGTAAGTAGTGATGGGCGAATTTATTCGCCAGGCGCGAATTCACGGCGAATTTGCGCGATTAGAGCTTCCGTGTCTCATCTTCAATACAGGACACATACATGCTGCAGGTAAAACTGCTTTCAGTGGCAGTGCTATTAGGCTATTAGTCCTTTATTAAAGGTGAGGTAAGACCACTGAATAGGAACTGTATCTTTTCTAAAGGAGATTTAAAGCTTTAGAAATGCCGTGGTAAATTCCTATTCTTGCTCACCATTGGCTCCAGTCTCTCTTTAATTTGGTGACTGTTTCACGGAAATCCACTTTTCAAGTGCATATTAATTCAGCTATCATGATTAATGAAATAGGTCACCACCACCTAGTTTTTATCTTGATTGGTAAATGGCATGCTGAATGGGAATTGAATTGTGGCCCACACAAGCTTTACCATGTGAGCATTCTTTGATCACACACAGGTCCCCAAAAAGAAGACTGCTGGGTGCATATTTGAGACATGACTTCAGGATATGGTTCAGCATTCATCAGAACCATGCTGATTTTGCAGGATTTGAATTTTGAATAATGCCTAGTGAAACCAAATCTAAACTTAAATTGTGACTTTAAAGCACAAGGCAGGAGTTTTCTGCCCAACGTTTCAATTTATTTCACTTATATTAGAATATGCACACTAGTGTTTGGATTTGGTTAATTGTAACCTAATTATAAGGCTAGTGATACACATTTATTTTAATAGGAAGCAACACAAACACTTATTATTCCTTTGCCCTGAAGACACTCTGAATATACTAACAATAATCTTACAGGTAAAATTGTCACTAAAGTTGCATTTGAAAAGGAACAAAAAGAGGAGTCATATGCAATAAGGAGACTTGACACTAAAGTGCAGAAAATCAGTGGATATGCCAGTCCTGGTAAGTAATGAAGTGCATGTCAGCAAATTGATGAATGATGCTCAACCCTAAATTGTGCCCTGTCAGTCTGATTCAAAATCTCTATGCAATATCTAAGGCCTTGTGTCACTGTGGGTTTGGACAGGGGCCAAACCAACTGGAGCCGCTAAGAGAGGGGTGTTTTTTGGCCCTGGCAAAGGTTAGGCCCACCACCTGCCTGCTACAGGAGCAATCACAGATAAACCCATAGGTTTGGTCTTTGTCCGCACTTTGGCAAACATAGGGCTTATGGCCTGCAGGTACATGTCACAACCCTTTAGTGAAATAGCAATATTCTTAAAAGACACAGATTCTGAAGGAATAATTATTTGTAACTTGATTAACAATGATTTCTCTGTCCATGCAATACAGTGCAAGCTATGGCACTCAGCCACTGTCTTGAACGTTATTACATTCATACTCTCATGCTGCATACAGACAATGTTGGGAGACAGGGATGGGTCTGGTACAGTGATCAACAGAAGAGGGATGGTGGAAGAAAGTGACATGGACAAAGGCTGAATATTCATTTATAACATGCAATATTTTGCATGCACACTCTTCAGGTGGAAAGGTAGAGTTATTGACCATTCCTGTTTCAGAATTAATATTCCATCCATGTGCCATCTCTAGTAGTAACAACTATTAATTGGCGAATTTATATGGCAGGCATGGATTTGCAGCAAATTTCCATACTTCGTCGCCCACGAATGCACAAAACTGCTGCGAAAATTCACTGTGGAAAAATTCGATGTGACAAAAAAATTTGTTGCACGTCAAAATTATTCGGACGACCATTGACTTTAATGCATTTGGACAAGAGTTGCACATATAAAAGATTGTCCCTCGTGTCAAAATTGACACGTGTTAAAATAATTTTTAAGCCCATTGACTTCAATGTGTTCCGCTTACATGCCCACATTATTATGATCCCTCCCAGTGTTACCCAATATTCCGATAATGCCAGAATAATGTGTGTTGGTCTTGGGGTGTTTGGTCTCTATGAAAAGAGAATTAAATTTCCTACCTGGTACTCATAGTTTCAAAATTTTGCTATACAACCACAAATAGTTTAGGCTGGTTGAAAGATCTATGTATCCAGAATAGCCAGTTGTAAATTGGTGACCCGCCCTCACCTTTCTCTTTGGATGGGGGTGTGACCTTTCTCTTCCCAACCTGGATATTTAGGGTCCAGACAAGTGGGAAGATATATGCCTTTGGGGACCAAGCTGCTTGGGAGGTATATGTCGTTATTCTTCCATTCCCCCGGAACAGGACTCATATAAGATCCTTCTGTAGGTGATGTATGTAGGTTTCTGTATTTTTATCCTTTTTTATTTTATAACTGTTTGCTGCCTTGTATGTTATTTGTAATTGTATCTGATCTTTTTATATTTTATGCACTGTCCACTTTGGACTATTAAATCTACAATTTAAAAGAGTTTGTCTTTGCTGCTCTAAATGAACCTTTGACCTGAAGAGAAGTGTGTACAGATGAAGCCAGAGCGGATGGTGTGTCTTGCGCGCTGTAACTAATCTAGTTAAATGCACTGTTCGCGTTAAGCGCAGAAACACACGCTGCCCCGACGTTTAGAAAATAAATGAGCTAAAATTCAGATAGGTGCAATTCCAGTACCAAACACCAGGTGGCGCCTGAACTAGATTCCATTCCTAAGCCATACGACTGCTGCTGAAATCTAGCGTGACAGAAACTGGGTGAACAGTGGGTTGGATCCTGCTCCTGTACAGATGCTGGCACCAATGTTATTTATTTGGGGGGCAAATGGGCTCACAGCCAAACAGCAAAAACGTTACAGTATCTGCACTATGATGTTGATTGTAGGCTTCAGTAATATGCATTGCATTTCCTTAACAGACTTGGCTGAGTACATTGGAAAAAAAACATATGCATTTTATTCATGTTTGAGTCTGTAAAAACCATTGGAATCATTCTACATAAAGCAGTAGAATTATTATTTTTTTTTACTTTTTGATAACTATTTAAATACCTCTTAAGTAAGAGTGTTGTGCTTTACTGCCATACAGTAGGCTTTATAGCATAATGGTTTAGTTACTAGACTATGGAGTGAAAGGTCATGAGTTTGAAACTACCCAACTTTAGTTTTTTTAACTTTTCCTATAATTCATATTCAATTGATAATTTAATGTAATATGCCATAGAATTTACATAAGTGCCATTATTTTACCTGTGATAGCTTGTGAGTAAGATACTAGGCCTTATAATGGAAGGCTTTTGGTTCTTACTGAGGAAAAAATACTTGGTACCATCTTAAATACAGCCGTGGTGTTTTTTTAAACTTTTTGCAAAAATTGGCCTTAAGTAAAAGTTTTGGGCAGCATCTTCATTTTATTTTCCACTTTATTCTCCAGAGAGTGATTTTTATTATTTGTGTTTTTGAGTTATTTAGCTTTTTATTCAGCAGCTCTCCAGTTTGTAATTTCAGCCGTATTGTTGCTATGGTTCAAAGTCCCCTGCACTGATTTGAATAAGAGACTCAAATATGAATAGGAGAGGCCTGAATAGAAAGATGAGTAATAAAAAATAACAATAACAATACATTTGTAGCCTCACAAAGCATTTGCTTTTTAGAAAGGGTCAGCGACCCCCATTTGAAAGCCTCAAAGAATCAGAAGGAAAAAGGCAAAATAATCAACACCCATTGAAGAGTTGCTTAGAATTGGCTATTCTATAACATATTAAAAGTTACCTTAAAGGTGAACCACCCCTTTAACTCAATCATTTGATTTAACTGTGTGTCAATAATACTATTATACAGTAGCCACAGCATTCTACAGTTAACCAGCATATGTGGTGCACTGCCCTTCTGTTCAATAAAAGTCACAGGGAATGTGTTTCCAAAAGTAGACAAAATGAGCTGCAGTCTAAAGCTGGCCATAGATGCAAAGATCCGATCGTACAAATCATCGTACGATCAGACTTTCCCATCTCCCGACCCGCCACTAACCATTCAGATCAAAGTCTTACCAGTCAGATTAGTTAAAGAACAGATCAGCAATGTTCTGCCCCTGACAGCTATCTATGTCCAACCAAAGCTAGTGACAGTCTCCCACTGAAAATCGTACGATCGACAATACACGCAGAGATATTATCGGCAGCCGACAGAAATTTTCTAACCTGTCCGATCGACCAAACGACGGATCTCCGCCGGACGAAAAATGTCGGGACTCTCCACACACGGTTCCTCGATTCGTACGATCAGATCTTTGCGTCTATGGCCAACTTAAAGGGATACTGTCATGGGAAAAAATTTTTTTTCAAAATTAATCAGTTAATAGTGCTGCTCCAGCAGAATTCTGCACTGAAATCCATTTCTCAAAAGAGCAAACAGATTTTTTTATATTCAATTTTGAAATCTGACATGGGGCTAGACATTTTGTCAATTTCCCAGCTGCCCCTGGTCATGTGACTTGTGCCTTCACTTTAGGAGAGAAATGCTTTCTGGCAGGCTGCGGTTTTTCCTTCTCAATGTAACTGAATGTGTCTCAGTGGGACATGGGTTGTTACTATTAAGTGTTGTTCTTAGATCTATCTGGCAGCTGTTATCTTGTGTTAGGGAGCTGTTATCTGGTTACCTTCCCATTGTTCTTTTGTTTGGCTGCTGGGGGGGGAAGGGAGGGGTGTGATATCACTCCAACTTGCAGTACAGCAGTAAAGAGTGATTGAAGTTTATCAGAGCACAAGTCACATGATTTGGGGCAGCTGGGAAATTGACAATATGTCTAGCCCCATGTCAGATTTCAAAATCGAATATAAAAAAATCTGTTTGCTCTTTTGAGAAATGGATTTCAGTGCAGAATTCTGCTGAAGCAGCACTATTAACTGATTCATTTTGAAAAAATAATTTTCCCCATGACAGTATCCCTTTAAGGGCAGAGACAGATGAGAAGATTCGGGGAGATTAGTCACCCAGCGACAAACCGTCTCTTCTTCGGCCGACTAATCTCCCTTAACAGCCTTCCGTGCCGGCTAGAATCTAAATAGCTGGCGGGATGGCAATAGGATTGCTTCGCTTTCTCGTTTCTCGCTTTGTTTCCTTGTGTGGTCAATCCGGGAAGCCTATTGGAGGGCCCCATACACATTTGACATTTACCCAGGGGCAGATTTCCCCCGAGGGTGCCCAGAGGCCAAAAATTCGTGAATTTCCTGGGAAATTTGCGAAACAGCAAAAAATTAGCGAAACGCATTGAAGTCAACAGGTGTCAAAATTGTTTTGACGTGCATCAATTTTGCCGCTTGAGACAATTTTTATACGCAAGCCTATTTTGTCCAAATGCATTAAAGTCATTGGGCGTGCAAATAGTTTTGACGCTTGCCAATTTTTTTTTTGATGCATCAGATTTTTTTGAATTCTCTCTGCAGTTTCGCAAATTTATTCACTGCTGGCAAAACGTGGAAATTCACCGCAAATTTGCGCCTGCCGAATTTATTCGCCCATCACTAGTTACCACCTTTTCTGGAAAAAAATACTGACCTTCCTATATTTTTATGGTTTTAACCTATAAATAACATTGGCATCATGCAACAATTTTACCACCTAGGCCGGTAAAATACCAGCCAGGTGGCAACCCTATGCCCCTTAATTTATGCCACCCTAGGCCCGGGCTTTTGTGGCTTCACCACAAATTCGGGCCGCATTTACCAACAGTAAATAGTAGCAGTTCCTCTTGTTAACAGCCCCAACCCCCTACTAAAGTCCTACATGTGTGAACTCCTCACATTATCAAGCCCATGAGCTTTCAAATGTAAATTAGCTGGAATGCACCTGAATACACATATAAAGTGATTAAGGTACAGACAGAAAAAGGAAATGGTGGGGGTTGTGTGCTGTAGTATCCCATGTGCTAAGGCTTTGGACACACAGGTTATTGTCAGCATCTGTTTTCAGCCTGCTTAATTGGGCTGATCTCAGCCTGTGTGTGACCATACACAGGCTGATCAGATTCAAATCAATGGAGCAGGGGCACTGAGCAGATCTGCTTCTCTCCGCCTGTAAAATGACTAGGCCAAGGAACCCCCTATCCCCCCAATCTGCACCTTTACATTAAAAAAAAAAACACAGAGACATGTTATGGCTAAAATCTGTGGAGGTCACAAGCTTTATTTAACAGTTAAAAATCAAAGTTTAGGTACACCCTGACCCCAGCTGCGGCTCTCATTCTCCAAACGTGGGCTTCTGCCCAAAAAGTTTCCAAAAAACCTGAAGCAGGGATCACGGGGCCGGGCGCACTCAGTGACCACCTTTTTGCCCATCCCCCTGCTCCCTCGTTGTGCATAATGGCGCTAACCCAGTCACTTGCATGCATCAGAGCAGTCCCAGTCTGATGCACACTCGTGACTCACCAAAGGTAGGCCTGCACTATAACCACTTCGTAGACCTAGAGCCGCACTGATGCCAACCAATGGAAAAAAGGGGAGGGGTGACACCTAACCTTTCCAATGGCCCCACTACACCACCTGTGACCTCCACCATTCCTCAATAAACACCTTAATGTTCCCAATGAACAAGCGCAAACCTTCTTCCGATAAATGAACTCCATCCTGTCTGTACAACCTTGTTTGCCTACATTTTATATTTTCATGCCTTATTACGCCCCCCCCCCCCCGCCGGAAGAACACATGAATTTATGCATGGCCCTGTTAACCTTCTTCCTGACCTTCTCAATGCCTTTTGGGGAAGAGGCGCCTCTCCAATTGCTTCTAGGAATCATATCTGACCATGCCACACATCGGATTCTCCCCTTGCTCAAAATATCTGTTAAGTCAGCCTTCATGTTTTCAATAAGAGCTGGGGTCCTATGTGACGTAAGATCATTCCCCCCCCCGCATGTATGATTAATAAATCTATAGGATTCCTTTTTGCTGCTCCCAAGGACATACCTCTCAGATGCTCCCATCTCATCCCTCTCTTACCAAGCCAAGTGATCTTCATGTGTTCCTCCGGCAAACCCATCTGCTGTCCTGCAACCCCTGCATGCTTCATTGCCCAGAAAATAAATGAATGGCCTAATATCAAAATGTTGCAAGTTGTCGCACCTCCTGCTGCGACAAAAACAAGAACATTAGTTAAAATCTTCCCTTGCATCGTTTAAAGGTCGTTTGTATTTTTTGTCAGCCTTCGACTTCCATCTTCCCAATGCCTTTATCCTCTCACTACTTTCCCCTCCCATTGCTGCTTCAGTTGCTGCACCAATTCTAAAAGAATGAGACCCGAATTTCTTAGGATCCCACCCATTGTTGATCACCGCCTTTTTCAGGACCTGTCTGAACTGAAAAGCAGAGAGAGGGGAACCATCCTCATGTAATAATAATAATGGACCTCCTTCCGGGTGGACTACCATATATTCCCGTACTAACCTAACAGGGCATGACACTTCCCCCGTTTCCGGTATACTTACCCATTTTCCTTTTCCCATCTGATCGGTCTTAGAACTACGAATATGAATCAACAATTTATTTTCTTGTATAGACACATCTTTATAACCTAACCCCTTTCCCATTGCCTTTTTTGAAGGTGGCACTAACTCACTGATACGAAATGCTCCTCCAAATGACAATGCAAAAGCTGCTCTAAACAACACACACTCAAACTGGTCAAAACAAATCCCCCCCAATGATACCAATATCTGTTGCAACCTAGTCTTAACAATGGGCTCCCTTTTATCCACCTTAGGACCCTCTAATCTACTCCAACCTTTTAAAAGCTTTTTAATGATAGGATTCCGTGTAAAATCAGGTCTCCCTTCTGCTAAAGAAAAATGCGATATTGCCGCTAACGTAGTCACCGCCATCGCCTTGTACTTCCCCTCCTTGTACATGTCTTTCAAAAATTCTAACAAATCCTTAAATGCATAATTTTTCTTACCACCAGTGCAGAATAGGCGCCACCTTTCCCATGCCCTTTTATAGCTGCCGAGGGTTTTTTCCGACAACGACCTCGCATATAACTCTTCTAATATGGGTTCACCAGCTGCCACACATGACCAGGGCACACATGAGCCATTTTTTCTGCCTTAGGGGCCAGTTTAAAGAAGAGCTCCCATTTCTCCCTTGACAATGCGTCTGCTAATGTGTTCTCTACACCTGGCACATGCTGTGCTTTGAATGATATATTAAACTTCATGCAAATTAGCACCAGCTGCCTCAATAACCTAATTACTGGAGGAGAATCGGATGACAAATTATTCACTGCATGAACTACTCCCATATTATCTGATAAAAACCTTATTGCTTTATTCTCCAGTTCTCCCGCCCACAACTCCAGCGCTACCAAAATAGGGAACAACTCTAACAGTGTCAATTTTTTCGTTAACCCTTTCGCCTGCCATACTTTCGGCCACCTGCCAGCACTCCATTTTCCTGCAAAATATGCCCCAAAACCAATACTCCCTGACGCATCTGTGAGAAAATCCAATTCCTGGCTAAGCCTAGCCTCCTCAATCCATATTCTTATTCCATTAAACTTATCCAGAAACTTGTCCCACACCTTCAAATCCTCTCTCAATTCCTTTGTAATTCTGATTTTATGGAATGACTTTTTTATCCCTGCCATGGATTTTTCCAGTCGCCTATTAAAAATCTTTCCCATGGGAATTACTCTACAGGCAAAGTTTAACAAACCCAACAATTTTTGCATTTCTTTCAATGTTACCTTCCCTGCTGTTATCAACGTCTTGACTGCCTGCGCTGTCCTATCCACCTTATCCTTTGGTAGACTACACACCCTTGCTTCTGAGTCAATTTCAATTCCCAAAAACGTCAATATTGTCGTAGGTAACACCGTCTTTTCCTCCGCTACTGGCACCCCCAACTCTTTCAGCATTTGCAAAAATATTATTAACGTCTTCTGACAAGTATCTTCATATCTCGGCCCAATAATCAAAAAATCATCCAAATAATGAGCTATAGCTACATTCCCTGACCTTTTGTACAATAACCAATGCAGAAATGTGCTAAAAGCCTCAAAAAACGAACAAGATATCCCACACCCCATAGGTAAACACATATCCACATAAAAAACTCCTTGAAAATAACAACCCGTCAACTTAAAACTATCAGGATGCAATGGTAAAAGCCTAAATGCCGACTCTATATCCACCTTTGCCATCAAAGCCCCTTCTCCCTGCATCTTAACTATCTCCAATGCTTTCTCAAAAGACTGATATTGAACTGAACATTCCTCCTTGTCCAATGCATCATTTACTGATGCCCCTTCTGGATATGACAAGTGCTGGATCATCCTATATTTCCCTGGTTCTTTTTTAGGTACAATACCTAATGGTGACACCACCAAATCCTTTATGGGCATTTCCTCAAATGGACCCGCCATCCTCCCTGCCTTCAATTCTTTCTCCAGCTTCTGTTTCAATGCTTCTTCATGCTGAGTAGCCGACTTTAAATTCTTATATACTTTAATTGGAGTCGGCACCTCTAAAACTGGTATTCTAAACCCTTCCAAAAAACCCTTTGCCAAGAATTCTGCTATATCTCTATCTGGGTAACCCTGCAAAGCCTCACTTAGCTTGCCCACCTGTACTGACGTTTCCGCTCTTCTGTTGAGCTGCTCGAAAGGGCTGCCTATTCCCCTCCTTCTTTTTGTTGCATTCACTTACTGCATGTGATAAACCACAAGCTGAACATGCATGTCTAAATCTACAAGCATACCCCCTGCTACAGCGCTTTTCATTATAAGCAAAACAAACATTCCTTGGTTTATGAGATATCAATCCTCTACTCACATTGTTAAACCCACCTTGCTCCTTTGCTACCCATCTGGTCCATAAATCTATGTCCTTTTGACCAAATGACAACATCTTACTATTGACCATCTTTTTTCTAAATGCCCTGTCATAATCAGACCATGAAGTGCCCTTGTAAAAAAAGATATGTGTCTACTATGGTATCAATGTACTTAATCACATTAAGGCATTGCTCCGGTTTTCTTTCCAAATAAACGCTAGTAAAAACCAAAAAACCTTTCAACCAATCAAAAAACGACTTATTCTTCCTTCCTTCCCCCTCAATCCTAACCCCATCTTCCTTGGCCTGCACCATTTCCCTTGTCAAATCATATATATCGACAAATTTCCCATCTTCAATTGCCTTCCTCAATTTCCTAGGCAAATGTGCTGCTGTTTCTGTCAAGGCACATGCATAAGTATCTGCTGCTCCTACCAGCACCAACTGACTCCTCTCCTTTACCGAATCCCCTGCCTTATCCTTTTTCTCCTTTCCCTTACCTTCCTTAAAGTATTTTTTAATTAAAGCCAAAATTTTCCCCCCTTCTGTCTCACTATCCGAAGTCTCTGATTCTGAATCCCGATTAACCAATACATTAGATCTCAACTCACCCAAAGCACCAACCATCCCAGATGAGCTGCGACCTTCCTTCTGGACCTGATGAACTGCTGGCGACTTAGCCGAGATGCGACTTTCCTCCCTCGCAGAAAGACTTGCTGCCGAAGTAGACGCCTGATCCTCATAAATGCCATCATCAAAATATTCATCATCATCATATTCATCATCATCATCCTCATCACCACCATAATCATTAAAATCCCTCTGATCCCGGTATTGGAAACCTCTACTGTGCCTTTGCCTCTGAGAATCATGAATATATCGGACACGGCCATTACCCCTGAGCTTCACCCTGCAACCCCCCCCTTGCCCTTCCCTGCCCAAACCCCCTACCCGCAGGAGAAGGGGCAGACTCTGTTCCCCACTCCCCACTCCCCGTCCTCAGATTCCTCCTTCCTTACCCACCCCCCTTCGGATTCAGGGTCCTCACTGTTGCTGCCCCTATCCTCAAATTCCCCCCCCGAAACCGA
This sequence comes from Xenopus laevis, assembly GCF_017654675.1. Lineage (NCBI taxonomy): Eukaryota > Metazoa > Chordata > Amphibia > Anura > Pipidae > Xenopus > Xenopus laevis. Next base: position 47,119,326 of record NC_054386.1, read on the forward strand.
CTGCCTAAATTCTCCCCCAAATTTGCAGGAAGAACCTTTATCATTGGTGGGAGTAGGATCCCTCCCTCCCCCCTTGTAATGGAGGCCGTGCAACCTCCCCCAGATCCGCTTGATGAGCCATTATCATTGGTGGGAGCGGGACCCCCCCACCCGGGACCCCCCCACCCCCCCTCCCTAACCCTACCCGTGGGCGACTTTGCGGGACTCTTTCCTGAGCCCCTCAACCCCCCCGCCCCCTTTGCGGCAATCCTCCCCGGGCCCCCCAACCCCTTCCGCTGGCCCCTTCCTTTAAAAACATTGGTGGCAGTGGCCCCATCCAGGCCCGCTACCTCCCTCTGGGCACCTCCCCCCTCCTTCCCCGAATGAACCGGACTCTTAGGGGAACACTCAGCTAACCGCTTACCTCCAATGACATCACCGCCGAAATCTCGCGATAACTCACCGCCTCTGCTCACAACTTCACCGATCCTCCTTCGCGCTGGACGTCTTCCGGATCCCTCCTGCAAAGAGAACCTCACCTTCCTCTTCTGCCTGAGCCCATCCGACGACGCTGCATCCTGCTCCCACTCCTCCCGGAACCTCTTCGGCCGAAAAACCTTTCTTCTAGGTGCGACCTCTTCTGCTCCGACGCCTTCCATCTATGTCTCCCGAATCTTCTACTGCTGCCAACGAATCTTCCTCCGCTGCTGCTGAATCCTGCTGCTGGTGTCGCCGCTGCCGCCAATCCGATGAAGGACCTGCAGGAAACAAAAAACAAGTAAGTATGAGCGAAAATCACCACAGCATCCCCTTAAAACACTGACCTGCCCCACGCTCCTCCTCTGCTTCCTCCCCCAACCCGCCCACTTTTTTCCCGCTGTGGCTAGCCCCTTCCTTTGTTCTACCTGAGGGGCTATCTGGGAAGGGTTGGGGGATGCTAAACACGGGCACATTATGGGGGAAGGGGGGCCTGGCCTAAATCCATTCCTACCTAGACGGTCCTCATTCCCCCTTAGGTTGATAATCTGACTGCTCAACAGCCATTGACAACAGCCTGTTTGTCCAAAGCCTAAAGCTGGCCATACACAGAGAGATCTGCTCATTTGGCGATGGTGCCAAACAAGCAGATCTCTCCCCGATTTGCCCACATTGAGGTGGGTGATATTGGGCTAATCCGATGGTGGGCCCTAGGGCCAAACGATCGGATCAGAATGGAGTCCAAATGGGCGGTAGGATCGTGGGACCGCATCAATGAACTGAACTTGACGGATCGGCATCATATTGATTGGGGACGCCCATCGGATGGCCTAACACACAGCCCAATAAGCTGCTGACTCAGTCTGTCAGCAGCTTTTATCAGCCCGTTTATGGGGGCCTTAAGAGGTTGTGGCTGGAGATTGTGGCGTAAGTAGAGTTGCCACCCGGCCTGCCAAGGCCGGGGCCGGTATTGCAAATTTACCGACAATGCAATTGCATTGAAATACCCTTTAAAAAAAGCCCCTGGCCTGCCCCCAATTCGAAAATAACTTACCTTTTTTCCAGCGCTTTGCGATGTTGCTCCGCCCCTTTTGCAGCACGCCGCGTAGCTCCGCCCCCTTTTAGCGTCACCCTTCTTGTGCAAAGTCTTGAAGGAATACACTCTGTTATTGTAATAATGATTATGATGCTTTATTGCACAGTTTTGCAAAAGCCCTGTGTATCCACACATGTATTCTCACCAGTGTTGGACTGGGCCTGTGAGACAATGGGCCAGTCCCCCTCCCCCGATCACCGTACCCCCCAAATAAAACTACTTGTGGCGCCGTTCGCGTATGCGCATATTGGGGCCTGGAGGTTTGTAACCGGGTGGGCCCCCCATGTCGGCACTCCAGTGGTACGTCTGCAAACTGCAGATTGTACTAAGTCTGTCTTGGTCTCCAGGACACCTAAGGGAAGGATTACACAGATGATTTCCGTGCAATCCGACATGCTGCGCAAAAACGCAGGCGTCAAATCAGATGCGACGGAGATAAGGTAAGTCAATGCATTGTCGGATGGTGTCGCAGAGTTGATCAGATGCTGTCGGATGCAAACGCACCTGAGTTTTTGCGCAGCGCGTCGGATTCCACGGAAATCGTCTATGTAGTCCTTCCGGTAGAGACGATCAGGGTCGGACTGGGCCGACGTGACACTGGGAAAAAATCCAGTGGTCCCCAGCTCTTTTGGGCCCATACCCGCTCCCTGCACTCCCTCTCCTCCTCTCCCTGAACCCGGACACGCTGATGCTCTGGAAACATGTACATACATGCAGGTCTGGACTGGGAAACAAAATAGGTCCTCACATTCCAATTACATAGAGGCCCAATTATCTCCCCACCAGCCCACTAAATAGTGACTGGCTATGGCATTTTACAGCAACCCCTCTGGCATTTGCCAGAACCCGCAGATTGCCAGTCTGGGCCTGCATGCATGTGTGGGTGCTTTGGTGGGGGGAGAGCTGGTGGAAGATAGGACTTTGCGGCTGGGCCCCCCAGTCCGACACTGGAGACACTCCATGTGCCCTGGATCAAACTGTATTTATTTAGTAAAATCATCTACCGCTGCCACTACCTCCATATAAAACATTGTTTGAATCAACTGTAAAAGTTCTGGTACATCAGGCAATGAGCTGGCTAGCTTCACTTGCAAATGCATTATATCTTGGTGCTGCGAGGTTTGCAAAGATGGCACAGTACACAGGCTCCATAATTATTAATTATGGGTGCTTGGTGCTGATGCCTTCAGTGGCACCATTTATTTGTTGTTTATTCAGGAATTTTATTATAGAGGCTAAATTTCACGAAGTTGCTAGAGCTAATTTGATAAATTGATGATGCCACTGTCTTTTGATTCATTATTTACTTCAATGCAACATAAATTAAGCTTAATTCAGTATAAAATGAAAACTTTACATTTCAGTATTAATTAGAAAAAATTGTAAAAATTTAAAGGTATAGAGGGGAATTGAACCTGGCACCTTTACCACCAGAAGCAAACACTTAATCCACTAGGCCACCAACACTCCACCTGAAGTAATAACTTCAAAACTTCTCTTTATCTGTAGTTTACTGAATGTTACAGTGAAAAAAAAAAAGTTCAATACATATTAATTGTGAAACCATCTGTTAATTAACGCAGCTTATAGTCATGCAGCCCAAAGATATAGAGGAAAGTGCATGGATGGTTAAAGCATTAAGAGTTAATTTTGATCATGGATTTTTTTTTCCCCCCCAGAGTTTGGTTACACATTTTTATTAGTACTACCACACTAATGTATCCTAAAGATACCAGGTGGTATTCAGAACTGACTCTTTAAATGTCCATGTGCAGATCCCATTTCTTCAGCATAGAAGGAGATTGTGGAATTGTAACTCATAAGCCTACACCTATAGCAATAACTAGCGTGTGGCGACCTCTAGTGGTCAGAGCTGGTAATGCATTTAGATAACTGCGATAAACGCGAAGAGACAACTTTAGATATCACATTTTGCTGCTGATTATCTTGAGTTACAGCGCGTTAAACGGACAAAAACAAGTGGCTGCATCTGATCATTCAACAGAATCACTTCAGCGCACTGCCCAGTTTTTTTATGCAGTGGTGCTTCTTTCCTCGTTAGACTTCACCGCAAGTCTTCAGCATACATATTATTAGAAAAGTGAGGAGAGCAATCCAGGGCAGAAGATCTGCAACAATGTAGTTTATTAGCAGCTACAAAACACACAACATGTTTCGGGCCTCAAACGCCCTTTATCAAGTGTAACAAAAATGGAAACTAAGTGACCTTTTAAAACATATCCTATTGGAATCCCACCCCTTAATTACAGGGTCAAAGTTCATCCCCTCCATGTTTCATGTGAAAGTGCCAATTAGCAGTGTTAATAATATAAATACAATAAAATGTGGAATAAAATTGTCGATCTTAATCATAAAAAGATTTTTTAAAATTATTAAAGTGCGTTTGTGAAAGTGTACATATAATCTTTCAGACATTTATAGATTAAGGCATATATCAAAAAAGTGTATATCAAAAAATAGTCCAGCATTACACAAAAAGAGTTTTTTCAACCTTAATCCAAGGCATATTCAGTCCATTGCCATATCGCCAATTTCCACCTATAAATAAAATAAAATTCACTGATATAGCGCCTGGGTACTGCACATCACAGTGCCTACCTAGGTTTCACGAAGCATGCAAAAAACGTTCACAAGGTAGAAACTAGAGTAGCTTCCATAATATTCATTCTGGCAACTTACATGGTAATATTCATTACTATATATTAATTAAATGGCCAAGTGCCAGTATATAGTTGAATCGTCTTACCCTTATTGCGACTAAATTGCTAGTATTTTCTATTATCAGAACCTGTAATAGTGAAGACACAAAGTTAAAGTTAAAGATACGGTTTTAGGCTCCAACTATTATTCATTCCATCCGGAATATGAGTATTCAACTTTCTGATCCATCTGCCTTCGAGTTGCAGAAGTTTGTTTAACCTATTCCCTCCTCTCTTATCTAACACAGCTTCATCTAGGACACACCATTTCAATTGCATAGGGTTATGTTTATGCTCCACAAAATGTCTGGATACAGACGTATCTGTTTGTGAGTTCATCTTAAAGTTCCTAATATTCCCTCTATGCTCTTGAATACGGATTTTGATTTCCCTTTTTGTTTGCCCTACATAGCCCATGCCGCAGGGACATTTCAGTAGGTACACTACATGGGTCGTATTACAGGTGGCATAAGTTTTGATTTTTATTTCATAACCTCTAGTGGGATGGTTAACAACATTGCCTTTCATAATTGATGAGCAACAGTTGCAGCTCATACAAGGAAAAGTTCCAGTTTTGGATTTTCCAAGAAACCTAGGCTTTTGTAACCTCGTGTCCGAGGGACTGGCCTTTTTTATAGCAAAACAGGGGTGGTTGCTTAAAGAGGTGCCCAAATTGTTTATCAGCTTGTAATAGTGGCCAATATTTCTTAACAGCTTGTTCAATAAGTTTAATCTTAGATCATTTTCTATTTTTTGTTTTTTTGACAATAGATCGATACGAGGGACTAATTCCACCTCTTCTACGGCTTTTTCTATAAGTTCAGGCCTATACCCCCTTTCCAAAAATGTACTCGTAAGGGCAATTTTTGCTTCCTCATATTTATATGGCCTTGAGGTAATTCTTTTAGCCCTAATAAATTGGCCTTTTGGAATTGCTTTAGTAACTGTACGACTATGGAAGCTCTTCGCGTGAAGTAGGTAATTCTTGTCTACAGGTTTCCGATATAAATCAGTGTGTAGTTTACCATCGGCCAAACTGATCTTCACATCCAGAAAATTAATTTCTGATTTCGACCATTCATAAGTGAATTTTATGGTATCATGGCTTGTATTTGCTTCCCTCAGCATACTGTCTAGTTGTTCAATACTCCCAGTCCAAAGGATGAGAATATCATCCACATATCGGCTCCTTATTAAGAAAAAATTGTTTCTCCAAATGGTGTACAAACAGATTTGCATATGATGGGGCAACTGTGGCCCCCATTAACGTACCCTGAGTCTGCCAAAAGAATTCGTTCTCAAATGCAAAATAGTTCTTTGTTAACACCATGTTCAAGCAATCTAATATGAAGAAGATTTTCTGATTAGGCAAATTGCTTTCCAATAGCACACCTTCAATACAGATCATACCTTCACTATGGGGGATAGAAGTGTCTAAACTTTGAATATCTATCCCGCATAATATAAGATCGGATGGAAGTGTATCAATTGCATTTAACCTGACCAAAAGGTCTGTAGTATCTTTTAAACATACACTGATTTTTTGCATTTCATTTTGAAGAAAAGAATCAGTGAAAATAGACAAAGGTTCCAGTGCTGACCCTATCCCAGAGACTATGGGTCTCCCCGGGGGATTAACTAATGTCTTATGCACTTTCGGCAAAAGGTACAGCACTGGAATCCTTGGCTTGTCAGTTATCAGAAAATCTCTTTCAACATTATCAATTACTTTATTTTGCCATGCTTCCTCTATCATTAAGTCAATGCTCTTTTAAACTTCAAATGTAGGATCAAACCCCACTTTAACATAATGCCCAGGTGTATTAAGCTGTTTGTAGGCTTCACAATTGTATTTGGTCCTGTCTAATAGCACAATACTTCCGCCTTTATCGGCTTTGCGAATAATTATTGAGTTATTATTTTTCAATGAGCGTAATGCTGCTCGTTCTTTAAAGCTCAAATTATTCGCAGGCGGAGTGGTGCTATTACACCAAATCTTCTTACTTCTCGGTTAATACAATATGTTCAAAAGCTTGAACTGACTCGTTTTGTATATCAGGTACAAATGTACTTGGTTTCTTACATTTAGTGACTGGGCCAGGATCTCTATTCTCAGGAAAACACATTTTAAGCTTAATTTTCCGTACAAACTTAAGAAAGTCAATCTCCCAGTCCTCAGCTGCGGTAAAATGCATAGGCACAAAACCAAGGCCTTTATTAAGAACAGACAGTTCGCTAGAGGTCAGTTCATGAGATGAAAGGTTAATAACTAGATTTTTTACCTCGGTGCCTGCCTGTTCCTCCGTGGATAACGATCCTTGTTGTGCTGAATTTTGGGATTGGAATGTCTCTTTCCTTCGCCTCCTTCCTCTGTGCGTCTGTCTAAAAAACTCCGCTGTGAAGTACTCAGAGTTTCATCTTCACTGCTTGTGGGGATAGCGGGGCTGCGTCTTTCTCTCCAACCTTTATTGTAGAAGCGTTGACCAGGCAGTCCGGTCCTTGGGGATCCCCCTTCAGAGCGCTGCCGAAGACGGTCTTGACGCCAGGTATAGACTCTCTCTGCCGCATAATCCTCCGCATCCCTTTCTAATTTGGCGAGCTTCCTTGTTAGTATGTTGCGGCTTAGCTTCTCAAGGGCCTCTTTATGGCTTACACGTACCCTTTCAGCTTCCTCCACGCCGACACTGTTAACTATTTCAGTCCTGCACTTTACGATCTGATCTTTCAGTTCTGTCAGTTTCACATGCGCTCGCTCCACCATCAACACCATTAGGTCTAGGCTGCATTTGTTCGTGATCTCGTGCCAGCGTTGCATCAGAATCACATCATCGCCGCACAGGTTGGGTGTAATATCGAGTCGCAGGCCACGTGGGATTTGCTTGGCCTTTACATACCGGATCAGCGTGCTTTGATGTAAGGATAAACTTATTTCCTTTTTTTCCAGGTTCAGTAATTCTCTAGCCGGATCTCTGGTTAGACACAATCCTTCTTGCGGTTCTAACCCTCTTTCTGCTTCTGTTATGATTCGTAGGATATCGCTGTCTGTATATGCAAATGTAAGAAAGCTTTCGGATGTTCCATTAGTAGCCATAGTGGAGATTCTTTAACCTCCTAAGTGCGGCGGCGCTTGAAGCAATGGTAAATCTGATCATTCAACAGAATCACTTCAGCGCACTGCCTAGTTTTTTTATGCAGTGGTGCTTCTTTCCTCGTTAGACTTCACTGCAAGTCTTCAGCATACATATTATTAGAAAAGTGAGGAGAGCAATCCAGGGCAGAAGATCTGCAACAATGTAGTTTATTAGCAGCTACAAAACACACAACATGTTTTGGGCCCCAAACGCCCTTTATCAAGTGTAACAAAAATGGAAACTAAGTGACCTTTTAAAACATATCCTATTGGAATCCCACCCCTTAATTACAGGGTCAAAGTTCATCCCCTCCATGTTTCATGTGAAAGTGCCAATTAGCAGTGTTAATAATATAAATACAATAAAATGTGGAATAAAATTGTCGATCTTAATCATAAAAAGATTTTTTAAAATTATTAAAGTGCGTTTGTGAAAGTGTACATACAGTATAATCTTTCAGACATTTATAGATTAGTTTCCATTTTTGTTACACTTGATAAAGGGCGTTTGAGGCCCGAAACATGTTGTGTGTTTTGTAGCTGCTAATAAACTACATTGTTGCAGATCTTCTGCCCTGGATTGCTCTCCTCGCTTTTCTAATAATAAGTGGCTGCATCTGTATGTCAAATGTATGCTAACCCCTCTTGCTAGTTAGAAGGAAAGTTGTGCATGTTTTATCCTTTATCTGCGGTTGTGAGAGTTTTGTATTGACTGTTGATTGCCTTAACCTGTCTACTGGAGTGAATGTCATAGTGCTTAGCTGGAAAGCATAGTGGGATAAGCCTCTAGTAAGCGTCAGAGTGCCAAGAGTCGGGTGCTTGCGGCCCTTAAGCACGGTGGTGGCAGCTTTGAAATTTTGGCATGTTGGGACTGTTTGGGTGTGACTGCGTGTGAGTTCTGCACAGGTTAGCAAGGAACTGCGTGGGCCTTTACAGTTGCATGCTGTGTCACTGGAGTCTGTGGTGGTGTGCGTGACAGGTAGGTATTAAATATGGGTCTTTTCTGCTCCTTGCAGACCCTGGTGCATCCTAGCCTGCACATATGAATGAAGCTATGGGGGTTCCAGGAAATTCATATATGTTGCTCACCACTCTCCCTCTTAGGATGCAGTTTTGCAGTGTACTTAGAATAAGGTGAAGCTCTTTATTCCATTGAGTGTAACCCTGTAGGGCTGGGCGCAAAGTACAAAAAACAGTTCATTTTTGCACCTTGTCACTTTTTTGGTAAATAAACCTCTTTATGTGCAGGTGGATCATTTATAAATCTTCATCTGAATTAGATATAGTAGATGTATAATTTAAGAATTCTTCAAATATTTATTACATCAAAATATGTAAAATTTACTTCATCTTAAGAGGCCTCCTATAAGGATAGTTTGCACTCTGCAGTTGAACATCTTTTTGTGCCCTAAAACCATGCTAGAACTTTAAAGCTGAACATTTGAGTTTAGCTACCCCAATCTAAGTTCATTAATCACTTTCCCTCTACATTAAGGTGCCAATTCATTAACTTCGAGTGAAGGAATAGAAGAAAAAAAACTTTGAATTTCGGAGTGTTTTTTTGGCTACTTCGACCATCGAATGGGCTACTTCGACTTCAAATCGAAGGATTCAAACTAAAAATTGTTCGACTATTCGACCATTCGATAGTTGAAGTACTGTCTCTTTAAGAAAAAACTTCGACCCCCTAGTTCGCCACCTAAAAGCTACTGAACCCAATGTTAGCCTATGGGGAAGGTCCCCATAGGCTTGGCTAAGTTTTTTTAGTCAAAGGATAATCCTTCGATCGTTGGATTAAAATCCTTCGAATCGTTCGATTATAAGGATTTAATCGTTCGATCGAACGATTATTCCTTCGATCGTCCGATCAAAGTATTTGCGCAAAATCCTTCGACTTCGATATTCAAAGTCGAAGGATTTTCATTCCCAGTCGAATATCGAAAAGGTACAAGGTCATACAAAGGTACAAGGATTTTCATTCCCAGTCGAATATCGAGGGTTAATTAACCCTCGATATTCAACCCTTGATGAATTTTCCCCTAAATATCAATGCTGAATGGATGCTTCAAAAAAGTGCTAAGTGCTTGATTCTTTTGAAAATAAAAACTGCAGGTGGGAACAAGCCAGGGTTTGAGCCAGACATTAATCAGAATGATCCATGCAGTGCAGTAATATGTGTGGAAGATAAAGATCAGGAGCTCTCTATAAATGGTGACTCGGTAAGAGTACAAGACAAATCAGAATGTATTTGAATGCAAATGTATGTTTGTATATTTTCATTTTTGATTACTAACCCTCTTTTATTAGACAGGACTACCATGCTTCCTTCCCTAAAGGGAAAAAACGAGCACACACTTTAGTGAAAGACTGCCCCCTCCAACCAGTGGCCAAATTACATGGAACATTGTAGTGAGCGCTGCTTAATTTTGTATGCCAGGTTTCTCTTGTATGAATCTCCAAGCAAAATTTTAGCAAGCCCTGCTTAATTTTCTATACAAGGTTTGCCTCATATGAACCTCCAAGGAAAAGTCATACATAGGTAAAGTTTCCACAAGCCCAGTAAGCCAATCAAATGTTTGCTTTCATTATCAGATCTGCATTAGAACTGCTGATTGTGAATATTGGTTTGCAGGGATCACCCAAACCTGTCTGTATCTGTATATAGGCCCTGCTGAATAACTAATCAGAACAGTGGTCCAAATATACAATATTTGTATAAAATAAATAAAGACGGTTAAAGATTTTGATGTTATTTAACAATGAAATATATTTTCATACAACGCAGTAATCTTAATTCTTCCAGGTGAAATCAATGAAGTTGTATCAGATATAGAAAATAAAGGGGAGCAATATGCGGACAGTAGCCTGGAAGACACTATGCAGATAATCTGTGTGAATGCTGACTCAGGTAAATATAGAGCATGTCAAAACAAAAGGCTGCACCCCTGCGACATGTGCAAACACCATCCAAAATCTTATGGTGAGGGATATACTGAACAAAATGGTTCTGTTTTATGGTTCTGTTTTAGAGGTTGGAATATACGTATCATGGCAGTCATTTACAATCACACAAGCAGACGTATAAGCATAACCAGTAGTGGGCTTTTAGCCATGTACATAGAATACATATATACAGTACACTATGTGGTATTCAGGGCCACCATCAGGAATCACGGGGCCCTGTACGGCAAAATTTTCTGGCCCCCCTGGTCCCTGCCCACCACAGATCCTGCCCCCAAGCCCCAAACCATTTGTGGTCAGGGCCCCCCTACAAGTTAAAAAAAAATCATTAGTGGTCAGGGCCCCCCCTATAAGTTAAAAAAATTCATTAGTGGTCAGGGCCCCCCAATAAATTAAAAAAAAAACAGTGATGACAGAGAGCCCCCATAAAAGTATAATAATAAAAGAATATAATAATATAAAAAGAATATATAATAAAAAAAAAATCATTGGTGGCCAGGGGTTCAATAAACTAAAAAAAAACAAAAACCTTAAGGGGGTTATTTACTAAAATCCAACACTCCCATTTACCATATTTATTAATGAATTTACTTCAGTAAATCTGGTGCAGGAAAAGATAAATTCGAATCAAATTAGATTTGAGGCAGCAAACAACTCCAAATTCATCCCAGGACATTCCCCCCATTGGTTAAAACAGCAATTTGGCAGGCATAAGGTGGCGAATAGTCGAATTTGAGTTCTTAAAGGGCAAGTTTATGATAAATTTCAAAAATCAAATTTGAATTTTTAAAAAAACTCAAATCAAATTTTAACAATTCCCTAGTCGAATTTTACAGTTTTGGCCATAAAAAAACGCAAAAATGTAAATTTTCACTTCAACCCTCGAAAAATCTGCCCCTGAATGTGTAGCCTTACAGAGCATTTGTTTTTTAGATGGGATCAGTGACCTCTATTTTAAAGCTGGAAAGAGTCAGAAGAAGGCAAATAATTCAAAAACTATAAAACAAAAAATAATGAAGACCAATTGAAAAGTTGCTTAGAATTGGCCATTCTAAAAGATACTAAAAGTTAACTTAAAGGAATTGTTCAGGGTAAAAATAGAAACTGGGTAAATAGATTGTATGTGCAAAATAAACAATGTTTCTAATATAGTTAGTTAGCCAAAAATATAACTTAAAAAGGTTGGAGCGACTGTATGTCTATCTAACATAATAGCCAGAACACTACTTCCTGCTTTGCAGCTCACTTTGTTTTCACTAATTGGTTACTAGACAGTAACCAATCAGTTATTTGAGGGGGTGGGCACATGGGTCATAACTATTGCTTTTGAATCTGAGCTGCATGCTAAGGATCATTTGCAAACTCACTGAGCAGTTATGTCCCATGTGCCCCCCTTTCAAAGCAGGAAGTTGGGTTTTGGCTTTTAGGTTACACATCCAGTCACTGTAGCCTTTATAGATGACATTTTTTGCTATCTATATTAGAAACATTGTTTATTTTGCACAGCCTATCTATTTACCCAGTTTTTATTTGTACACTGAACTGTTCCTTTAAAGGTGAACCACTCCCAAACAAAAGTTGAACAAGAGACAACCACTTTAAGGTATGGTAATTCAAATTAAAGAAAGACCTTTATCTGAAAAAAAACCCGGTCCCAAGCATTCTGGATAATAGATCCTCTACCTGTATATGCTCCCCTACTAGTTTTTTGTTAGTGTACCCACGTTTTATTAATTGGCCAGCTGGTTAGTACAGCATGCCTTGCCTGGGAGGGCTTTTACTCTTTGCAGGGTTTGTGAGCTTCTGTGCAAGATGGTTTAGAAGATGACCCAGCTTGTTAGCATTCATTAAAGTAATACTGACAGTAAAAAAATTATTTTCAAAATATGAATCTGTCAGTTAGAGTTGCTGCACAAATATGGCAGCCCCCCTCATAGAGGAGAATGGGGGGTAAGAAAGGTGATGTAAAAGCATCTGGCAAATACTTGTATGACAAGTATTTTCTGGTAAGAAGATTAGCCAAACAACACAGGCTGGTGTAGCGGGGATCTCCCCTGCACGTTTATTTCGTCAAGTGATGTAACGTTTCGGGGGCGTGCCCCTTCATCTGACGAAATAAACGTGCAGGCGAGATCCCCGCTACACCAGCCTGTGTTGTTTGGCTAATCTTCTTTGCAGATATTTCTGGGAGAGGCGCCGACCCCTCCAGCCAGCACCGGGCAACTATTACCAGGAGAGACCTAGGGGAAATTAGGTAATTCGTTTTGCTGCAAGTATTTTCTGGTGTCAGTATCCAAGATTGCCACTCACTGTAGTATATGATACTAATTATCCTGCTTAGTGATAGCTTGAATACTACTGCTGCACTTTGACATTGTGCTAGAATGGGCCACAGGCTAAAATGTTAAATCACTAGACAGAAGCACATGCTCATGCTGTTCAGGATGGCCCGGTCACTTAGCACCTACACCCAAGTCTCATCATCAGTCTCCTTAAGACTGTTCCTGGGTAGTTTTATTGTAACCTGTAGCAACTACTTGGCAAACTTTGAGCTTGTTGTTACAAAACTTTCATAGAGGCACATAACACATGTAACCCTTCAGTTGCAGTCTCAGCTTTATACAGCATGAATGTGACTTGCCTTGGAGTGCATTGACAAGGCCTGCACTATAATGGCATATAAGGAACATTTTAATTAGTAAACATGCACATAAGTTATTTGTAAAAATATTGTAGTTTATGCACAAACTAAATACATTGGGTGTTATTTACTAAACTCCGAATGCAAAAATCATGAAAAATTTTTGATTTTTTTTTTATTATTAAATCTGACTTTTAAAAAATCACAAATTTATTAAACCCCTAAGATAGAAAAGTCTGAATTTGAAAATCCGGCATCTCAGACCTTAATCAACTATTTAGGAGGCTGAGAGAAAGCAATCAAGGCAAAACTTGCTGCTAAGTGTTCTTTATTACACACAATGTAAGTGAGGAGGAAGAGACAAAGCTCCTAATGCAAATAGAAAAGGCTGCTAGTTTAGGTAAAGTAATGATAATGGGGGATTTTAATTACCCAGATATTGACTGGAGAAACAGTACTGCTATATCAGTTAATGGGAACAAGTTTATAAACTTATTGCACGACAATTTTTTTAGCACAGGTTGTTGAGGAGCCTACCAGTAAAAATGCTATTCTTGATTTAGTGATCTCAAATGACCCAGAACTTATAGCAAATGTGCAAGTCATTGAACCCCTGGGTAATAGTGACCATAATGTTATATCTTTTAATGTCTGGTGCAAAAAACAAAAATATACTGGGGCAACAGTATATGCCTCTATGCCTCTTATAGGTCCCTGGTAAGGCCTCATCTGGAGTATGCAGTTCAGTTTTGGACTCCAGTCCTTAAGAGGGATATAAATGAGCTGGAGAGAGTGCAGAGACGTGCAACTAAATTGGTTAGAGGGACGGAAGACTTAAATTATGAGGGTAGACTGTCAAGGTTGGGGTTGTTTTCTCTGGAAAAAAGGCGCTTGCGAGGGGACATGATTACACTTTACAAGTACATTAGAGGACATTATAGACAAATGGCAGGGGACCTTTTTACCCATAAAGTGGATCACCGTACCAGAGGCCACCCCTTTAGACTAGAAGAAAAGAACTTTCATTTGAAGCAACGTAGAGGGTTCTTCACAGTCAGGACAGTGAGGTTGTGGAATGCACTGCCGGGTGATGTTGTGATGGCTGATTCAGTTAATGCCTTTAAGAATGGCTTGGATGATTTTTTGGACAGACATAATATTAAAGGCTATTGTGATACTAAACTCTATAGTTAATATAGGTATGGGTATATAGAATTTTAATTAAAAGTAGGGAGGGGTGTGTGTATGGATGCTGGGTTTTCATTTGGAGGGGTTGAACTTGATGGACTTTGTCTTTTTTCAACCCAATTTAACTATGTAACTATGTAACTATGTAACAAAAACCATGAATTTTGGAAAAGCTAATTTTAGTGCCTTGAGGGCTGCCCTACAGAGCATTGATTGGTGCAATAAGTTTTCAGCTAAAAACACAGAACAGAAATGGTTGTCCTTTAAAATGATATTAAATAATTACTGTTCTGAATTTATTCCCTTAAGGACTAAACGTAAAAGCTCTAAGAATCATTCTGTGTGGCTTAATACAGAAGTAAATAAGGCATTTAAAAACTACAAATCTGTAGGGACAGAAGCTGCATTTAATGAATATAAACACTGTAATAAATGTTGTAAATCAGCAATCCGGAAGGCTAAGAAAAGAAATAAAGAGTTAATTGCGGTGGAGGTGAAAACTAACCCAAAAAAGTTTTTTAAATATATTAATAGTAAAAAGATGCAGGTTGAGAGTGTTGCTCCATTAAATAATGGTACCAGTATGGTTGTAACAGATACAGAAAAGGCAAATGTGTTAAATCAGTTATTTTCTTCAGTGTATACAATAGAGGAGTCTGGGTTCACAGGCTCACTTTATAACTGCACGAATGGTTCAGCTCAATCTAGTCAGTGGCTGACTCAGGATATGATTTAAAAAGCTTTAATACAAATTAATGTAAACAAGGCTCCAGGGCCCGATGGCATACACCACCGGGTTCTAAGAGAGCTTAATTCAGTTTTAGACCAGCCCTTATTTCTGATTTTCTCAGATTCACTGTCATCTGGTATGGTGCCTATGGATTGGAGAAAAGCTGATGTTATTCCAGTATTTAAAAAGGGATTACGATCTCAGCCTGGCAATTATAGGCCAGTAAGATTGACATCTGTGGTGGGCAAATTATTTGAAGGCTTGTTAAGGAATCACATTCAAAATTTTGTCCTAATGAATGGCATTATGAGCAACAATCAGCATGGCTTTATGAAGGATCGGTCATGTCAGACGAATTTGATTGCATTTTATGATGTGGTAAGTAAGATTCTGGACAGTGGGGGGGGCAGTAGATGTGATCTATTTGGATTTTGCCAAAGCGTTTGATACTGTGCCCCACAAACGACTGCTTTCTAAACTAAGGTCTGTTGGGCTTAATGAAGTCGTTTGCACGTGGATAGGAAACTGGCTACAGGATCGGGTACAGAGGGTGGTTGTTAATGGGACATTCTCTACTTGGAGTAAGGTTCTTAGTGGGGTCCCCCAGGGCTCAGTATTGGGTCCACTTTTATTTAACTTGTTCATTTATGACTTAGGAGAGGGTGTTGTAAGTAATGTATCAGTGTTTGCAGATGACACAAAACTATCCAGCCCAATTAATTCCATCCAGGATGTGGCATCCTTGCAACATGATCTTGACAAACTGGCAATCTGGGTATCTAAGTGGCAAATGAGATTCAATGTTGATAAATGTAAAGTCATGCACCTGGGATGTAAAAATATCCAAGCCACTTATACCCTTAATGGGACTACACTAGGCAAATCCATTATGGAAAATGACCTTGGAGTCCTTGTAGATGATAAACTTGGCTGTAGCCAGCAATGCCAGTCGGCAGCATCAAGGGCAAATAAGGTCTTGAGCTGTATTAAAAGAGGCATAGAGTCAAGGGTGGAGGGGGCACATTCTTCCACTGTATAGAGCACTTGTAAGGCCCCATCTAGAATATGCCGTACAGTTTTGGTCTCCATCACTCAAACAGGACATTATTGTATTTGAGAGGGTACAGAGAAGGGCAACTAAGCTGGTAAAAGGTATTGAAAATCTTAGCTATGAGGAAAGACTGGCCAAATTGGGGATGTTCACGCTGGAGAAGAGGCGCTTAAGGGGTGATATGATAACTACAGTGCTACGCAATATGTTGGCACTATATAAATACATGTTAATAATAATAATAACTATGTATAAATATATAAGGGGATCATATAATAATCTCTCAAATGCTTTATTTACCAGTAGGTCTTTCCAGCTGACACAAGGTCACCCATTCCGATTAGAAGAAAAGAGGTTCCGCCTAAATATTCGGAAGGGGTTTTTTACAGTGAGAGCTGTGAAGATGTGGAATTCTCTCCCTGAATCAGTTGTACAGGCTGATACATTAGATAGCTTTAAGAAGGGGTTGGATAGCTTTTTAGCAAGTGAGGGAATACAGGGTTATGGGAAATAGCTCATAGTAAAAGTTGATCCAGGGACTAGTCCGATTGCCATTTTGGAGTCAGGAAGGAATTTTTCCCCCCTCTGAGGTAAATTGGAGAGGCTTCAGATGGGGTTTTTTTTTTTTGCATTCCTCTGGATCAACTGGCAGATAGGTAGTTAATAAAAAAAAAAAAGGTTGAACTCGATGGACATGTGTCTTTTTTCAACCTTACTTACTATGTTACTATGTTACAACATGTTTTGGGCCGGATGCCCTTTATCAAGTGTAAAGATTTTTCAGTGATACAAGCTTTTAAGGGTATATACAGGAAGTGAGGTCCCATACAATACGTGTCAAAGTTTCAACAGTGTATAAGTGCAAACATATGTTGTCATTTCACGGGTACCCATAATTAAAATAATGAATATAGCAAGAGTCCTCTTTTGTAATGTCCATAGTGCTGAATCAATCAAAAATGTTTCAAAAATTCTAAATTCTTGTTGGAATCCAATAACGCACAAATTAGGAACTTCTCATTTCTAGGCCTACCACAAACAAACTTGATAACATTTTCTAATGTATGGAAGGAAGGGTATATAAGCTTACCATTAGCTGTACATTTAATGTAACTATCTTAGGGCTCAGAAAACTGTTATCTGAAAAGAAACTAAAACAGTCACTAAAACAGTATCTTAAGTTTATACACATAGTATAAATAACGCAACATTGTTACAATTTTTATAGAAAGCATTTCACATTCCAGCTATCATTCAAGCCTTTTGGATGGAGTGTAACAAACTTCTTAATCCAGTACGCTTCTCTCTGTAATATTCTCTTTTTCGGGTTCCCGCCTCTATTTTGAGGACTAATCACTTCCAGAATAGCCCATCTTAGCTGAGACTGATTCTGGTTAACAGTGTTAAAGTGTGTAGATACCGTGGTATCTGTAGCTGTTCCCTTTTTGTAGTTTCGTATGTTACCCTTGTGTCTTTAATGCGGGTCTTTACTGCTCTTATTGTTTGACCTATATAGGCTAATCCACAGGGACATTTTAATAAGTAAATCACATTATTTGTGTGACATGTGGCAAAATATTTCAATTTGACTGGAGTACCATTTGCAGGATGGCACATTGTTTCTCCTTTAATCAATAGAGGAGCAACAGTTACAATTTAATCAAACACATGTTCCCACTTTTGGTTGGCCCAAGAATCTCTGGGTTCCCTTTAGTTTGGGGGGGTTTACCTCTGATAGACAAAGTATGTCTCAGAGGCACCTGCCTTTTTTGTAACTAAACACGGGAAGATTTGCCACAGCACTCCTAAGTGTTTTTTCCTGTTGATATAGAGAAGGAAGGAACAAATGTAGCCAAGACTTAATGCTACTGACTGTTGAAACACTTACTACCAAGCTAGATGACATCCGCACCGAAATCCAGAAGTATAAGGAACGACTAACTTGGGAGAAAGGCAAGGAGCAAGCCGAGAAAACATTCAGCAAACAAGAACGCACATTAACCTAACTATGTTAGACCATCATCCTCCAGAAAGGGACGCGAGAGACTACAGGAAAGGCCTGTGAATACTCATGGTGCGAGGATAGGAACACCCAGTGCACACAATCTGGCCAGCACGTCACGACACAGATTGCACACAAGGAAGCCACTGGGCCCCTGCAGACCACGCACATTCCCAATATCGCTACAAGCGGCGACAGAGAACCCCACGACAAGGCGCACTTAGAACACCAGCGGAAGTCACATCTAGAAGCGAAGAATGTTCTGCTTCATCTACACAATTGTCTGCATCTTTTTTAGGACCTGCAACAGCCCAGGATACCACAGGCATACAACACATTCAAAAGGCACAGAATACCAGGAAACAGTATCCAACTCGGAACTGCAAAACAGCAAGGTAAACCACCTTGTAGTTAATTTCTTAAGGAACATTAAATTGAAATTACATTTTGGTCCACAGATGGCCTCAAGTGGTAGTAATGTAAAAGATACCACAGACGTCTTAAGTGGATTCAAAAACACTAGCACATTTGTACCTGATGTTAGCAATGAATTTCTCTGCTTTTGAAAAAATTGTAACACACGAGGTGAAGCAAATGTGGGATAAAAATGCGACCACAAGTAAAAAGACTAATTTATCCCATAATGAAAGGTCAGCACTACAAAGGCTAAAATCAAATGATTCATTGGTAATACGTACGGCAGATAAAGGTGGGGCCATTGTAGTAATGAACAAGGAAACATACTTAGAGGAGGCCTTTAAACAACTCAATACACCAGGCCACTATGAAAAAATAGGGAAAGATCCCACTAATTCCATTAACAATGAAATCGAATTGTTGATATCACAGGCAGTTCACAATGGCCTCATCCCTAATCATGTAAAAGATTTCCTATGTAAAGAGTACCCACGAATACCTGTGCTATACCTCTTACCAAAAATTCATAAGTAATTAAAAAAAACCCAGGTTGAACTATAGTGTCTGGGATAGATTCAGTTTTGGAACCCCTCTCTAGGTTTGTTGACATTTTTTTGCAGCCTTTGGTTGCTAACATTCCTATCTGCTTAATCAACACCACAGATCTGCTATGTAAATTGAGGGACCTTGGGAAAATAAGTACTAATGTAAAGCGATATAGCATTGACATACAGAGCCTTTACACCTGTATTCCACAAGAAGAGGGCATTCTGTATGTGGAGGAAGCCTTACTAGAAACTATTGTCTCCAACCAATTGCTCTACTTTATCCTGGACTGCTTGTCGATTGTTTTAAAAAAAAAACTATTTCAGATTCTCTGGAGAATTTTATTGGCAAAAACATGGGACATCAATGCGGGTGGCTGCCGCTCCCTCGTTTGCATACATCTTTGTTCACAGAATTGAAAAACAGTTGTTCCTGACTGCACCACACCTACAATATATGGCAGGATACTACAGGTTTATGGATGATATTCTCGTCTTATGGGAAGATCCAGAATCAGCCGTTACAGAAATGGTAAACCAGTATAATGAATCACACCCTACCATTAAGTTCACCATAGAGATGGGGGGTCACTGCATAAACTTCCTAGACATCACAATAACAATAACTAATGGCAATATCAGTACTAACCTCTACCGTAAGAATACGGAAAAAAATAATATTTTTCTAGCCTCCAGCTTTCATGCCCCTAAAGTGATTAGAGCAAGTCCTAAGGGCCAATACATAAGGGCACACAGGATCACTTCTGAAAAGGAAAACTATACCTTGGCAGTGGAAACCCTCAAACAGACATTTATTAAAAGAGGGTATAGATCAAAGGATATCGAGAAGTGGGCAAAATGCCTAGGAAACAGTTACTGACATATAAACAAAAAAATAACAGAAATTTTCCCATTTGTAAACCAGTATAGTGCCCAGAGCAAAGAAATAGAATGGATTATTTACAGGTACTGGGCACTATTGCAACAGGAAAAACACTTAGGAGTGCTGTGGCAAATCCTCCTGTGTTTAGTTACAAAAAAAGCAGGTGCAGGGACGTCATGTGATGCGTTCGTGAGTAGACGTGTTGGCACATCACTCCGTCCCGGCCTGAGGAAAAAGCATCATAAGCTCCCTTTTATTATCTCTGAAAAGGTGACGTCTGCTGCACAATCTATTGGGGACATGACTAGGATGGGAAAAGCCAAGAAGAAGACACTACAGAAGCCGTTAACTAACTTCTTTGACTCCCAAAGCTCAGCCCCGGAGGAATCCAAGATGGCGGCGGCGAGTCCCTTCTCCTCTACGCAATCGGATAGTGGACCGCCAGATAGTCCGGTGAGCCTACATTCAGAAATGCCACATGACTCACCGCATGTTAGTGACACAACATTACTGCACAAGTTTAAATCTTTATTACACAAGGAACTGACTGAAATGTCGGTAACTATTACGTCGCAGCTTACACTCGAAATACGCGATTTGGGACACCGTACTGAGGAAATGGAAAATAAGCTGGATGGCGCTATCATATGCTTGAATGAGCATGACTCTTCAATCACGCACCTAACGACGCAATATGAGGAGGTGGTGGAACGTTTGGAAGATTTGGAGAATAGGTCCCCACAGAATAACATTCGTATACGGGGCCTTACTGAGGACATCAAGGATTTGCAGGTCGAAATCCCTAAACTATTGGCCAATCTGGTTCCAGATATACCACTTGCTCGTTTGGAACTGGACCGTGTGCACCGAGCATTGGGGCCTAGAAAGGTCAACGGGATGGCGCGAGATGTCATCTTACGATTTCATTACTACGCAACGAAGGAGGCGGTCATGGCGGCCGTTCGAGGAACCGCGGACTTAAGCTATAACTCAAACTCTTTCCAAATCTTTTCGGATCTGGCCAGCATTACTATTCAGCGGAGAAGGGAGTTACGCCCTGTCACGCAGCTATTGCGGCAACACAATATCCTGTATCGGTGGGGCTTTCCATTCAAGTTGTTATTCACCTACAACAGCAAGCAACATCTGGTCAAGTCGCTGAAAGAGGGGCAAGCGACACTTCGCTTGTTGGGAATAGCTTCGGATCAAAGCCTGCCTGATCGTCCGCACTCCTCGCCCGCTCAAACACCGCCATCCCCAAGAAGCCCATTGGCTACTATTTGGGAGAAAGCACCGCTGAAATCCCCATGAGACCTTATTCGCAAATGATAAAACCGTTTCTTTTTTATATGTCTCTGCACCTGTTCTCTATATGGGAGCTTGTTACGCTACACTACACCACGTGGCGTTTAGTTTATTCTGTGACACTTCCTCGGCCGGGAGGACGTTACCCCCCCTCGCCACTACACAAATGTCATCGGTGAGGATGTTACTGGAACATATTCTCCACATTGAGACATTTCCCACTCATATGATCCTTTTGAGTGAGGGGCCACATCTTAGTGTGGACTGTTCTGGTTATGTATATCCAATAAGGGTATTACAGTTTCACCCCCAGTTTGATGTTCTCTTGCTGCGACTTTTCGATGTTTTTCTTTTTTCGACCATACTGGTTTCCATTTTTTTTTTCAGATTTTCTCCTTTTTTTCCTTATTACACTGCACTGACATTTCAAGGACATTGGATTCACTTGATTTCTGGCTGGCTCAATGCCTAATGTTACTTTGGGAATGGTATGATTATCTGAAGAGTTGTTTTTTCACGGTACCACAATGGCGGTTTTTTTGACGCATAATGTCAAGGGATTTAATAGCCCTCAAAAACGCTCTATGGCCTTTCGCTATTATACATCTATGGGCATACAAATACTTTTTTTTGCAGGAAACACATTTTTCCAGGACTTCAATTCCTAATTATTTTCACAGCCAATTCCCACATGTTTTTTTGGCCACGGCGGAGAAGAAACAGAAGGGCGTGGGAATCTTTATTAACAAAAATGTACCATTTAAATTGTTAAAGTGTGTGCCCGACCCGCAAGTGCATTTTGTCATTATTGTTTGTCTTATTGGGGAAACGCTCTATACCTTAGCGTCAGTATATAGCCCGAATGATCACCAACATAAATTCTATAATAGATTTTTCGCATCTTTGTCCGTACACCACAGAGGACAAGTAATTATAGGAGGCGATTTGAACGCTACTTTAAATGCTAAAAAAGATCGTTATGATCCTATGAACCCACTTAAGAAATATTCTGAATCTATTTCAAAAATCTTACTAACGAAACTAAAAGATATGGGGCTTGCTGATGCATGGAGAGAGCGTAATCCCTTTAAAAGCGATTATACCTTTTACTCGAACCCTAATAAGACTTACTCCAGAATTGACTATGTCTTACTTGGTCTCTCACTTCTGCCAAAAGTAATCTCGGCAACAATCCCTGTCTGCTCTTGGTCAGACCATAATCCTGTGAAAGTTGTTCTACACGATTTAGATTCTCGGAGACGTACTCCAATATGGCGGTTGAATGAAGCCATCCTTACAAACCCTCAAGTTCGTTCCCAAATTGAACAGGAGTTACTTTCCTATTTCGAAATTAATAATACCCCTGATGTTAGTGAATCAATACTTTGGGAAGCTCATAAAACCTACATCAGGGGTATTATTATTAAAATTTGTTCAAAAAAGAAAAGGAAAAAACTATAAAAGTGAATACATTGACACAGCCATTGGAGCACACTGAGCTAGAGTACAGAACTAATCCTAATAATAGATTGTTTAAAAGTATCCGACAACTCAAGACGGAACTCAACTTACTCCTTTTGGAAGATGTTGAAAAACAACTTCAATGGATGAGACAGAAATTTTATACTAAGGCTAATAAAATTGATACCATGTTAGCCAATAAACTGAGAAATATGCAGAAAGGTCCTTCTACATATAGCTTGCTTACCAAATCGGGCGCTCTTACAGCTAATACTTCAAAGATTGCTTAAACATTTAGAGATTACTATTCACAACTTTATAAGAACCAAACTGTATTTGACAAACAAAAAGTGGACTCAATCTTCCGAGATATAGCGATCCCTACTTTAACTAATGATCAGATAGCTTCTATGGAACAACCTATTACTATGGACGAAGTCCAGTGGGCCATAAAATCTTTGAAATCGAACAAAGCACCTGGGCCAGATGGGCTTACAGCCCCTTATTATAAACACTTTTCCAAAGTCTTGATACCTCATATTACTTATATGTTCAACTTCATAGGAACTGGTCAGTGATATACTTCTGATTCTCTTAGAGCATTTATAACAGCCATCCCAAAACCGAACAAAGAGAGCCAGGCTGGTTTTGTGCCTGGACGACAGCCAACAGATAACATTCGCAGGGTTATTGATTTGGTGCATTGGGCCAGAGAGAGGGGCACACCTGCTGTGCTCCTCTCTCTGGATATAGAAAAAGCTTTTGACTCACTGTCATGGGATTTTCTTAAATATGCCCTGGATAGATATAGGTTCCCTCCGACTTTTTTGTCACATATTAAGGCATTGTATAACTTCCCTACGGCAAAAATGAAGTTTTGTGGCTTTCTTCCCACTCCAATTGTAATAGAGAGAGGTACGCAGCAGGGATGCCCACTGTCGCCAATATTGTTTGTTCTGACAATGGAATTTTTGGCAGCATGGATAAGGCATAATGTTGATGTATCGAGGATCTCTATAGCACAGCAGGAATACAAATGTTGTTTATATGCAGATGACTTGTTGCTTACTATTTCCAAGCCATTGATTTCATTGCCGAACCTCTTTAATATCATGGACAAATTTCGATTGCTTTCTGGGCTTAAACTTAATGTCACTAAATCTGAGGCATTACCGCTAAACATCTCCCCTGCTATGAAGAAACTTTTAGAATTGAACTTTGATTTCGAATGGGTACAAACTTCGATCAAATATTTAGGGGTACGTATTACGGATTCATATCACACGTTGGGTATAAATAATTACAAAAACCTTATCAAGAAATTAATGGATGACTTAGACTCCTGGAAAAGTTTTTCGATCTCATGGTTTGGTAGAATTAACATTGTAAAAATGAGTATATTACCCCATATATTGTACCTGTTTCGTACCCTTCCTGTCCCACCGCCAGTTGATTTGATGACTAGGTTACAAAATGCATGCCCCAAGTTTATTTGGTGTACTAAATGACCAAGAATAGCTAAAGCAATATTGTATAGACATAGGTCAATGGGTGGATTAAGTGTCCCAAACTTTCGTGAATATTATATGGCTGCACAGATATCTCAGTTGTTGCATTGGTTTGTCCTTTCCCAACCACCGAAATGGGTGCTGATTGAACAGGATATTTGTCACTGTAGTTTCCTTGGGGATACCCTTTGGATTTCTGATGTATCTCAATCTGCTAAGAGCTTTCCCACTGTCAAACATACCTTGGCTATATGGCATGCTGTAACTTCTAAACCTCACTGGTTGTCTAAACATAAACCCTTAGCACCCTTGTTTAATAATCCAGACTTTCCACCGGGCCTGGATCCTAGGCAATTCAATTGGTGGGTGGATAAAGGACTAACACATATTCACCACTATTTATTGCATGGTAAAGCTCTAAGCTGGACTGTCCTACAAGATAGATATGCCATTCCTGATCGAGAACAATACCGCTATAATCAAATACGGCATTTCTTAGCTACTCCGGAAAAGCAATGTTCTTTTTCCCCTCTTACATTTTTTTAAACATTATGTTTACATCGTCCCCAAATGAAAGGATCTCTCAGTTACTTATACAGACAAGGCACTACTTCACAACCTATAGTATCCCTCACATATGTTAAAAATTGGACAGCAGAATTGTCACTGGATTTGGATGAGCAAACTTGGCAAGCTATTTTCACAAACACAATGCATACTTCGGTTAATATATTGGCACAAGAAACCTCATATAAGATTTTAAGTAGATGGTACTTAGTACCTACTCGCATTGCCAAGTGGAAACAGGGAGCTAATCCTAATTGTTTCCGAGGCTGTGCCACACTAGGCATAATGTTACATACATTTTGGTAGTGTAATAGGGTGCAACGCTTATGGGCTAGAGTTTACGAATTAATATATACAGTATTGCAAGTAAACTTACCTAAATGCCCAGTGGAAGCATTACTGAACAAACCAATAGAGGCGTTATATAAACCGCACTATAAACTAATCACACATTTTTTCACTGCAACTAAGCAAACCATTGCAAAAGCTTGGCTGACTCCACATTTGCCCTTCTCTGAAGTCAAAAACAGAATAGATGCTGTCTTCCTTATGGAAAAACTCACTAGCATATCGCAACATAAACAGGAACAATTCACGAAAGTTTGGGACCCATGGATTCCCGAGAGATCTGATCGTAATGTTTTAGCCTACTAGTAGGCCGTGTGAAGAAACAGGACCGGAGTCCTGTGGTACAATCTTACTGCTATTTTGTTTGTATAATGCTTGGTGCAGTGTATGGAAGAAATCTCCTTCTCTCCCTCCCCCCCCTTTTTTTTTTTCCTTTCTTTCTTTCCTCTTCTCTCCTTCTTCTTATTCTCTCTTCTCGCTGCCCTTATCTGTTTCTCTTTTCTTTTCCTCTCCCACCTAACCCCTGTTAAATTTTTTTTCGAATACCTTGTTTATCAATATTTTTACATTCTCGTAGCATATAGCACTCACTCAAGAGTCGGACAATTGTATTGCATGTATTATGTTTAATTGTGATCTGTTGTCTTTAACGATTGTTTAACCGAACATTTCTTATCAATGCACTGAGATGTAATTATTGAATCTCTGCAATAAAGAAATATTGAAATAAAAAAAAAAGCAGGTGCCTCCGAGACATACTTTGTCCATCAGAGGTAAACCCCCCAAACTAAAGGGAACCCAGAGATTCTTGGGCCAACCAAAAGTGGGAACATATGATTGCTTAAATTGTAACTGCTGCTCCTCTATTATTAAAGGAGAAACAATGTGCCATCCTGCAAATGGTACTCCAGTCAAATTACAACATTTCACCACGACACAAATAATGTGATTTACTTATTAAAATGTCCCTGTGGATTAGTCTATATAGGCCAAACAATACGAGCAGTAAAGACCCACATTAAAGAACACAAGGGTAACATACGAAACTACAAAAAGGGAACGGATACCACAGTATCTAGAAACTTTAACACTGCTAACCATAAACAGTCTCAGCTAAGATGGGCTATTCTGGAGGTGATTAGTCCCCAAAATAGAGGCGGGAACCTGAAAAAGAGAATATTACTGAGAGAAGAGTACAGGATTAAGAAGTTTGATACACTCCATCCAAAAGGCTTGAATGATAGCTGGAGTGTGAAATGCTTTCTATAAAATTTGTAACAATGTTGCTTTATTTATACTATGTGTATAAACTTTAGATACTGTTTTAGTGACACTGATCTTTTTCTTGATACTGGTGCCTTATATGGTGCCTTATTTGTTTCTTTTCAGATAACAGATTTCTGAGCCCTAAGATAGTTACATTAAATGTACAGCTAATGGTAAGATTTTTGGGCATTTTTCTTCCTTCCATACATGCTATCAATCTTGTTTGGGGTAGGCCTAGAAATGGGCAGTTCCTAATTTGTGCGTTATTGGATTCCAACAAGAATTTAGAATTTTTGAAAACTTTTTGATTGATTCATTATTTAAATTATGGGTACCCGTGAAATGACAACATATGCTTGCATTCATACACTGTTGATTGACACGTATTGTATGTGACATCATTTCCTGTATATATCCTTAAAAGCTTGTATCACTGAAAAATCACTTGATAAAGTGCATCCAGCCGGAAACATGTTTTGTGTAGTAAAGAACACTTAGCAGCAAGTTCTGCCTTGATTGCTTTCTCTCAGCCTCCTAAATAGTTGATTAAGCTTCCACACCTGGAGCGGGGGTGCTTCACTGAGATCGAGAGCACAGCAACCATTCCCCAGCCATCTCTACATTTTCCGGCACCTCAAACCTGTCGAGGTTGCATATAAGTCAATGGGAGAAGTCCTAATGATTTTTTTATGTGCGCTGGGTTTTGGGCAATACCCCAAAGTTTTCAGGTGAAAATTACTAAAAATCTTGAAAATTGTGAAAAGCGTTTGGAAATGTCCGAAAAATTTGTGAAAATTAGATTTTTTTCCCCGCAAAGCAAATTTTCAGGAAAATGTAATAATAAATAAAAGTAAAAAATCCAAGGGGATTTGATCAGAGTTTGTAGCAGAAAATATTGAGATAAATTCAGACTTTGATAAATAACCCCCATTAAGTACTGTTGTTTACTCTTATAGGTGAATCCTCAAGTGTGGATATTTTAGAAGAATCCCAGCCTGCCACGTGCATATCAGATGAGGAGGTGGAAAATGAAATAGGTATGTTTTGTGACTTTAAATAGAAAACAACAGATTTCATATCAATTTTGAATTTTTTGAGCAGTAAAGCATTATCTTCAAAGGGGAACCTTGACACAATAACACACTAAGCTATACTGGATCTGTTTCACTTTAACATTTTTTTACCGATTATGCTAAGTAAATAATTATTATGATTGTCAAAGACATCATATAGAATATATATATAGATATATTTATATATATATATATATATATATATATATATATATATATATATATAATACACAAAAGCCATGAATATCCTGTAAATTATATCCTTATAAACGGTGAGTTCTGATGTCATCAGTTATAAACGGTGAGTTCTGATGTCATTTCTGTCACATGACTCATTGAAATTTGTGTATTATAATAAATAAAGTACCCCCCAGTTGTAAAATATGAGGATATTAGAAGTTACCTCGGAGTTCCATGACCTGTATAAAAACACTCGGCCTTCGGCCTCGTGTTTTATATGGTCATGAAACTCCTCGGTAACTTATAATATCCCTATATTTTACAAAAGGGGGTACTTTATTCACTATATATATATATATATAACCAACAAGGGAAAGTTGTGCTCACCACTAGTTTTTAAAACCATTAGACAGGGGTGCAACGAGGCTGTGTCCACAAAATACATATAGACAATTACAAGAGTCCTCAGGACTCAACCCATTATCAATATATTTAAGACAGAGACATTTTGTGCATACTGCTACTGAAAAATGCCTTACCCGTTAAACAAAACAGGGATTGTTTGTCCAATATATTTAAGCTGGCCAACTATGTCAAAGTCATCCCATATCTGGCCAGTCCTACACTCAATTTCCATCTGATTCATTAAGAATTTTATTGCTTCATTATACATTTTACAAAGGGACGACTACGTTTTACCTGCAACTCACTAGCTGCTTTCAAAGTAAAACTCCGAAACTTGGCTGCCCTTTTATTAGACACCAGTGGGATCACCTGACTATAGTTGGAGAGGGTGGGAGCTACAACATGGAGCTGGTCACTGCTCCTGTATAACTATAACAAACAAGGGAAAGTTGTGCTCACCACTAGTATATATAATATATATATATATAAATAAAAAAATATTGATTATTTAAGGCAAAATAAACCCAGAGGTTGCAACAGACATGGAAGAAAAAGTGAAGCAATGTGCAGTAAGGTGCCTAGATGATGAAGATGATGAAGATGAGGAAGTCTGTATGAGCTCTGGCTCAGGTAGGAAATGGTTTCTTTTCAGCAAATCAGAATATGCAGAGCTACTGGAATTAAGATAAATAGATTATTTTAATTCAGGAACTAGTCAAATTGCCAAATATTTTCTTGATTGAAATTAATTGGTAAATCATTTGTAACAGACTGATGGATGGTGGTTTATATTACGCAAAGTGATTTTCATACTCATTTGCTCTCGTTGTGTAGGTGGGTCTTGGAACAGGAGAATGTCAGAAGAATACCAAACAAATGTATGCATAGCCCACGAGCTAGTGAAATATGAATCCAGTGTGTTTCATGGGCTTCAATCAGATAATTCTAAAGGGAACTTGACTTTGTGGAAACAAGGAGAAGCCATATTTGCTTCACAGCCTTATCAGTGTAAAGAAAATGCATTGGCTTTGAATGAGAAGTTTGACTATATTAGCGATGACGCCCTTCAGGAGGCTATAAAACATAACAATAAAGAGAAGAAAGTTTGTGCTAAACTTTCCTCCGGAAAATCAGGTTGTGAATACTACACACTTGCTGAAGATACACCATTTAATTATAGTGACAGTAATAATCCATACGTGACCACTCAGCAGATGGCACACACTGATGATAGGTTGTATGAATGTACTGAAGGGGAAAAACACTTTCCTTATGATTCTATTTTCAATAGACATCAAATAATTCACAAAAAAGAGGAGCCTTGCACTTCTGCTGATTTTGACAAGAGTTTCAGCCCACACAAGGTCACACATTACATGGATAGTTCAGGAGAGAAACCCTTTAGTTGTAATGACTGTGGACAGTGCTTTACAAGACGATCAAGTCTTCTTAGACACGGTAAATTCCATAGTGGAGACAACCCATATACATGTCTTGTATGTGGGAAATGCTTCTCAAACAAGTCCCATCTTGTGGCACACAGGAGAATTCACGAGGGAGAGAAGCCATATTCTTGCCCTGAATGTGGGAAATGCTTTGCTAACAGGTCCTATCTGTCCGTGCACAAGAGAACTCACACAGGAGAGAAACCCTATTCATGTCCTGAGTGCGGCAAACGCTTCACTGCCATGCAAAGTGTTGTCAGACATCGGAGATCTCACACAGGAGAGAAGCCTTATGCATGCGGGGAGTGTGGGAAACGTTTCACCAGAAGGTCATGTCTTAATAGGCACAACAGATCCCATATGAGAGTGAAACCTTTTCCCTGTTCAGAATGCGGCCAGTGCTTCACCAACAAGGGACTCCTGGATGCGCACAAAATTACTCACACAGGGGTGAAGCTTTACTCATGCACAGAGTGCGGCAAATGCTTCACCCAAATGGCTGCCCTCATTGGGCACCACCGGTCTCATATAGAAGAGAATCCCTGAAGATCTCATAACATAAGCACAACAGGACTCATGCAGGGTCTTAGGTGATATTACTTGGAGAAGTGTTTACCAGCAAACTCATGCCAGAAAGAATCTGTTTCCTTTAACTGAAGGCTGCTGCTTAGTGTTGTGCAAGAGAGAACACACACAGGAGAAAACAGAGACAGCACATATATAGACCATTACTTTACATTGGAGAGGGCAGAACGATGGAGCACTTGAAATTTCCCTTAACTAATTTTATTTAAATATCGAGTTGTTCGTTTGTAAAAGAGTATGTTGCAGCATTCATAGGGATAGATGTAAAATGTCTGATGTTTTTAGAACATGATGCTTGAGGAAATTCGTTGTTTTGTTTTATCCCCCCCCCATCTACTCAAGAAGTCTGCTGACTGTAATTGTTTTCTAAACAGCAAAGATGTAATCAAAAGTGCAAAGTCAGGGTCTTGTAACCTATAGCAACCGATAAGTTGGTCTGCTTTTTTGAAATGCCTAATTTTATTATGGGCAACTAGGACTGATATAAACTTTGCATCTACTATTACCCCCCCCCCCCCCGATTGATTTTTAACAAGGAGGCTGCTTTGCTGCAGAGCAAGGAAAAAAGACATGTTATATAGAAGTGCAAAATTGACCTGGGCTTATTTCAAATTATTATGCCTAAACGAAACACTAATTAGTACAGGTATGGGACCTATTATCCAGAATGCTTGGGACCTGGGGTTTTCCGGATAATGCGTCTTTCTGTAATTTGGATCTTCATGTCTTTTTTCCAATGACTCTATTTTCTATGTGTGACCGTTTTTCTAATATTGAAGTGTAAAGTGTCATTTTTCACCTTCTGACCAGCCCTGGGAGGGGGGGGGGGGGTCGCCAATCCTGTAAACTGTTCTAAATAGATACATTATCTTATATTTGTCCCTGCTGAGTAGAATCCCTGAGTTTCATTACAGGCAGCTGTTAGAGTTGTTACAATAGTTGCTAATTCTCCAGAGATGCTGCTGAGAAATGTATCAACTAAATGTTGCAAAATTGTAACAGTTCAGAGCCTGCATTAGAATTACTGAGTTGCCCAATTGAAACACCAGAGACACGAACATTCCACTTTAAACTTGGATGTTTGGAAAAACAGTAAAAAATAAGTAATTCTTTCTGGGGAACAATCTAAAAACAACTGAATTGAAAAAAGTGTTTTGAAGGCAAACAACCCCTTTAAGACTATTAGAAAATCATGTAAACAGTAAATAATCCCAATAGGCTGGTTTCGCTTCCAATAATAATTAATTATATCTTAGTTTGGATCAAGTACAAGGTACTGTTTTATTATAACAGAGAAAGAGGAAATATTTTTTTTATTTTTTTTTTAAATTTGGATTATTTAATTATAATGGAGTCTATGGGAGATGGCCTTTGTGTAATTGGAACTTTCTGTATAAAAGGTTTCCTGATAATGGATCCCTTACCTGTATTTGAATATCAAAGTTAGCTTATTATATTCTTAAGGGCTCATGCATTTCGTTAGATTTAAGTGGAATCTACTAGTGAAAAATGGAGGCAACTTACAGTATACCACCACCACCACCATTTTTTCTGGCTTTTAGAGGCACATTTGTTAAACCTTAGAGTGGGAAATTTGTGTATTTTGTAGGTTAATGGAAACTAATTGCATTTGCCATTGATTTATAATGCTTTTGAGTTTTCACAAACAAAATGCTTTGAATTTCATGATTTATTATACAACATAATTGTTTTCTTGCCAGATCTGACCTACCAATATAAAATAGAAATCAATGGAAAGTGGATATACTTAACTACAGGATTTGGAACATCGTTGTATTTGCCCTTTTGCAAAAATGATTCAACCCAGATTAACTTTAAATAAGGTCAGAAATGTGAGATTTGTATTTTGGTAAATTCAATGTAGATGAAGCGTATTTATGCACATTTAAGATTACCATGCAACTTTTAATAAATATGCCCCTAGAGTCCGACTGTCTAGTGTGCATGAAACCATCAGATTCTATAGACAATAATGGTTTCTATTGCTCCCTTTTTCAAACAACAAGTAGTTCCAGCTGATAATGGCTTGAAGTCCACAAAAGCACAAAGGCAGAGTAAAGATAAGTTTAGAAGAAGGTATTCTGTATAAAGGGGTAAGCAGGCTTTTCTTGAGGGCTTTTTGAAATATCAGTGGTAATGTGGTACCCACCATCATTGCTTGCCCAATCAGAAGGAAAGAGGATGCAGGTTGTTGGCTTCATAGACTAGAAATCTACTCAATCTGTAGCAAAAAAAAAAACCCATGAAGCTATTTAGTAGAAGTTAGCTCCTTTTTAAAATTAATTTTTTTAAAAGTGTTATTGTGTTTTTTAATAAAACAAATGGAAAGATTGAACTTTTTAATTTGTGACTACTTTTATGAGAACTATTGTAGAATATTACTAATGTCTTCTTTTGGATTCTGTGGTTTTAAAACTTATTTTTGCTATCCTCATGTTCTGGATTCTACAGATGGAGCACTGGATACACCAGTGTGCATCCCCAGTGCTCCCAAGAAAGCACCCAGAGCGGCATGCCGCCCCTAATGCTTTGCCGCCACAAATCCGGGCCTGTATGTCCTGTGCCTCACCTCTGCACTTACATTTTCCCCATATTGTGTCCATTACTATCCCTATTGTGTCCACATTGCCCTCTGTATGGCAAAGTATCTTAACAACCCTACTAATGATTCTATTCTACAGTGCTGCCAGATATGTTGGCACCTTGTAAATATGTGTTAATAATATTAATAATAATAGAATTGATATTTAAGCTACAGCCTTAATTGCAGACTCGGGTGCCACTACATCATCCAATGATATTCATGACAATTCTGTATTTTGTGGCAATAGTTTAGGAAAGGCCCTTTCCTGTTTCAGCAGAATAATAACAACATGCTTAAAGTAAGGTCCATGCTGAACTGTATTGCATAGGTGGGAGTGGAATAACTGGACTGGCCTGCACTGAGCCCTGACCTGAATGAGTTGGAAGCCAGGCTAGTCCCCAAGTTGTAGCCTGGCTCACATAAACAGTGCAAATTTACCAATGATGATGGTTATAGTACCACTGGTTATTTTTGAACAATTTGATCTTGCATTGTTACATAGTTAGATCAGGCTGAAAAAAGATCAAAGTCCATCAACCCCTCCAAATGAAACCCAGCATCCATACATACACACACTGACCCCTCCATACACTCATATAAACTATATATATACTCATACACTAACTATATATTTTAGTATCACAATAGCCTTGGATATTATGCGTGTCCAAAAAATCATCCATGCCATTCTTAAAGGCATTAACAGAATCAGCCATCACAACAACACCCAGCAGTGCATTACACCACCTACACTGCTTCAAATTAAAGTTCTTTTCCTCTCTTCTGAAGGGGTGACCTCTGGTGCAGTGATCTGCTTTCTGGGTAAAATGGTCCCCTGCTATTTGTCTATAATGTCCTCTAATATACTTGTAAAGTCCCATCTCAGGTGTCTTTTTTTCCATAGAAAACAACCCCAATCTTGACAGTCTACCCTCGTAACGAAAGTCTTCCATCCCTCTAATCAGTTTAGTTGCATGTCTCTGCACACTCTCCAGCTCATTAATATCCCTCTTAAGGATTGGAGCCAAAAACTGTCCCACACACTCCAGGTTCGGCCTTACCAGGGACCTATAAAGAGGCAAAATTATGTTTTCATCCCTTGAGTTTATCCCCTTTTTTATGGAAGACATTACTTTATTTGCTTTAGTGGCCACAGAATGTCACTGCCTGGAATTAGACAAGTTGTTATCCATAAAAAACCCTATATCCTTCTCAGTTAAGTAGTAGTTGCCATTTAGTATATAACTTGCATTTATGTTATTTTTGCCAAAGTGCATAACCTTGAATTTATCAACATTGAACCTCATTTTCCAGATTGCTGCCCAGTTTTCCAACTTAGTCAAATCACTCTGCGAAGTGGCAGCATCCTGCATAGAACCTAAACAGTATTTCTGCACAATTTTGTATCACCAGCAAAAATAGAAACAGTTCTTTCAATGCCCTCCTCCAGGTCATTAATAAACAAGTTGAAAATCAAAGGACCAAGTTCAGAGCCCTGCAGCACTCCACTAGCAACACTGGTCCAATTAGAAAATGTTTTATTTACCACCACTCATTATAATCCATCTTTTAGCCAGTTCTCTATCCATGTAAAAATACTAAGTTCCATGCCAACATTCCTTAAAGGGGAACTCTGGCTTCCAAACCAAAATTTGATAAGGAGACGCACATAACACAGAAACCCCTAATATATCCACCACAGTTACCTGTTTCTTCAAAAAGTATGAATAAATGCCATTTCCTATGCTGAAATCGAGCTGATTAATGTTTCTTCTATTTCTGCATCATTTGAAATCCTGGCAAGGAAGGAGGGACTAAAACACTGATGTTACAAATAATCCACAATGCATTGCACTGTGATGTTCAATTCCTTATTGAAATCACATGTGCAGGGAATCGTGGGGTTTGGAGGATGCAGGCTAAGGACAGATGGCTGTTGATACAAAGTAACAGTAGTCAGCGAGCTCAGCAAAGTAGTCAGTCAGATCAGCAGGAAAGCAGGGGGCTAGGCTTAGGGAACTGTTCCAAATCATTAAAAATCATGAAAAGTCTGCATATTTTTTATTTGATGTATATTGCAAAGTTGCTTGAAATTATGTTTAGTTTTCAAAAAGCTTCTTATGTTTTTTGTGGAGTTCCCCTTTAATTTAAGTGTTTACTTTCTGTGTGGCACTCTATCAAATGCTTTAGCAAAGTCAAAGTAGATCACATCCACTGCCTTCCCAGAATCAAAGTCCCTGCTCACCTTCTTATAAAAGGAAATTAAATTAGTCTGGCAAGATCTATTATGCATAAAACCATGGTGGCATAAATTCATAGTATTATTACCGTATATACTCAAGTATAAGCCGAGTTTTTCAGCATCCAAAATGTGCTGAAAAAGTCTACCTCAGCTTATACTCAGGTCAGCGGGCAGTAGCTGAGATTGCAGTCCCTTTTAATCATTCCTATACCTACAGTTCACTTGGGGAGAGACTGCAATATCCCACAATGCCCTCTGTAGGTTATATGAAAGAATAACAGTGCACCCTCTGTTGGTTATATGAAAGAATAACAGTGACTGCAATATCACACAGCGCCATCTGTTGGTTATATGAAAGAATAACAGTGACTTCAATATCACACAGCACCCTCTGTTGGTTATATGAAAGAATAACAGTGCGCCCTCTGTTGGTTATATGAAAGATTAACAGTGACTGCAATATCACACAGCGCCCTCTGTTGGTTATATGAAAGAATAACAGTGCGCCCTCTGTTGGTTATATGAAAGAATAACAGTGACTGCAATATCACACAGCGCCCTCTGTTGGTTATATTAAAGAATAACAGTGACTGCAATATCACACAGCACCCTCTGTTGGTTATATGAAAGAATAACAGTGACTGCAATATCACACAGCACCCTCTGTTGGTTATATTAAAGAATAACAGTGACTGCAATATCACACAGCACCCTCTGTTGGTTATATGAAAGAATAACAGTGCGCCCTCTGTTGGTTATATGAAAGAATAACAGTGACTGCAATATCACACAGCGCCATCTGTTGGTTATATGAAAGAATAACAGTGACTGCAATATCACACAGCGCCCTCTGTTGGTTATATGAAAGAATAACAGTGACTGCAATATCACACAGCACCCTCTGTTGGTTATATGAAAGAATAAGAGTGCGCCCCCTGTTGGTTATATGAAAGAATAACAGTGACTGCAATATCACACAGTGCCATCTGTTGGTTATATGAAAGAATAACAGTGACTGCAATATCACACAGCGCCCTCTGTTGGTTATATGAAAGAATAACAGTGACTGCAATATCACACAGCACACTCTGTTGGTTATATGAAAGAATAACAGTGACTGCAATATCACACAGCGCCATCTGTTTGTTATATGAAAGAATAACAGTGACTGCAATATCACACAGCGCCATCTGTTGGTTATACGAAAGATTAACAGTGATGGCAATATCACACAGCACCCTCTGCACATGGTAGTGGGACAGTGGGACAATGCACACAGTAATCCGTTTGGCAATTCTCTGTCAGCATCAACTTTGCAAAGAAGTCCGGTTGAACGCTGGGGGGGTCGCTTTGGCAGAATGTTCGCTGCTGGGAGACAGGGCTGTAGTTGTGTCTAGGCTTATACTAGAGTCAATACGTTTTCCCAGTTTTCGTAGGTAAAATTAGGTACCTCGGCTTATACTCGGGTCGGCTTATACTCGAGTATATACGGTATTATTATTATTAAGTCCAGTATCTTATTGCTTAATACCCCTTCAAAAAGATTTCCTACCACTGCATTGGGTCTGTAAAGTATCAGTCTTCACAGTTAATGCATAATTATACAGAGTAGTGAACAGAGAAGATGTTTATGGGAATAAATAAAGCTAAACGCACCACCTAAAGTCACAAATCCCAAACTTGAGTACTTGAGCTATACACAGGCTGCTATAAGCTGTGGACTGATATCTGGTTGTTGATACAGTCCTCTCTTAAAGTGATACTAACACTAAAAAACTACTTTTTAAAATATGAATGTACATTAAAAGTTACCTATAGGTCATGTTAATCGTTTTTTTGATTAGAGGTCTGTTTTGGTAAGTAATTGTTATTTGACGTTCCTAAACCTGACTGTTTTGCCAACCTGACTGTCCCATCTCACCCTGTGAGTTAGAGTTTCTAATGCTAATGGACTTCTGCTGCACAAATATGGCAGCCCCCTCATAGATGAACATGTGCAGTCAGAAAGGTAATGTTCTTTCAGCAAATACGTTATGGCAAAATTATAAGTAGCAAACCAAGCCAATATTATGATAGATGTAATAATGGCTTAATTTGAGTTCCTCAGAAAGTATGCTAAAATTGCCTGCCATCCATCATATTTATAAAAGAAAACCTGGTGTACAGAGCAGTAGATCCAAGAATCACTCCCTCAGTTTGATAGCCGGATTAGATGCTCCCAATCCACGGTGGCCATCTTGGAAAGTGCGATATCGCCCCATCATAAAAAGTTTGAAAACACATCCAGACACCCAGCCTGCACATATTTAAACTACCTCTGCTTACCCCTAAAGCAAAGACTGCACTATCACACTTGATGTAGCCTGTCCCACCTAATATTTACTGCTCCAATTCTTCAATCCCAAAAAACAGGAGCACTACAAGTTAAACTCCACTGACATTTGAACTTAATAAAGACCCCCATCGGGCTGTGACAACTGGAAAATATAAAATACTGCTGCATGAAACAACAGACCCTCACTTCAACCGTGACCATGACAATATTTTTTGTGTCAAAAACATGCAACTAAAGATATAAAACTACGCATGCTGCACTCATACATGAGATCATAACGCTCTAACAAACCACAACCAATACAAAAAAAAGGGAAGGAGAAGGCGAATATTTGCCTATACAATTGCAAATTTCCAATTAAACCCTCCAAAAGTCACACATTTTTACAACTATGGACAAATACCTAGGACCCCACGCATCGCAACCACAACGCATTACAAAAGGGGGTAAAAAAAGAAGCTAAACGACTGTTGAAACAGCTTCTTCACCACAACGAGCACAGCCTCGCCAAGCAGCCCTATGCACCAAACAGAAATCGTGGTCACAACCGACTTGGTACAAGTTCTTGCTCCACTAGGAAAGCTTTTCGAAGGGTTAATAAAGGATAAGATACCGGACTTCATAGCAAATCATAATACTATGAGATTGTGCCAGCATGGTTTTATGCGTAATAGATCTTGCCAGACTAACTTAATTTCTTTTTATGAGAAGTTAAGTAGAGACCTCGATTCTGGGATGGCAGTGGATGTGATTTACTTAGACTTTGCTAAAGCATTTGATACAGTGCCACACAAAAGGTTACTGGTTAAATTAAGGAATGTTGGTCTGGAACATAGTATTTGTACCTGGATAGAGAACTGGCTAAAAGATAGACTAGAAAGAGTGGTGGTAAATGGAACATTTTCTAATTGGACCAGTGTTGTTAGTGGAGTACCACAGGGCTCTGTACTAAGTCCCTTGCTTTTCAACTTGTTTATTGATGACCTGGAGGTGGGCATTGAAAGTACTGTTTCTATTTTTGCAGATGATACTAAATTGTGCAGAACTATAGGTTCCATGCAGGATGCTGCCACTTTGCAGACTGATTTGTCTAAATTGGAAAACTGGGCAGCAAACTGGAAAATGAGGTTCAATGTTGATAAATGCAAGTCTATGCACTTTGAAAAAATAATATAAATGCAAGTTATACACTAAATGGCAGTGTGTTGGGAGTTTCCTTAAATGAGAAGGATGTAGGGGTCTTTGTAGATAACACGTTGTCTAATTCTGGGCAGTGCCATTCTGTGGCTACTAAAGCAAATAAAATTCTGTCTTGCATAAAAAAGGGCATGAACTCAAGGAATGAAAACATAATTATGCCTCTTTATAGGTCCCTGGTAAGGCCTCATCTGGAGTATGCAGTACAGTTTTGGACTCCAGTCCTTAAGAGGGATATAAATGAGCTGGAGAGAGTGCAGAGACGTGCAACTAAATTGGTTAGAGAGATGGAAGACTTAAATTATGAAGGTAGACTGTGAAGGTTGGGGTTGTTTTCTCTGGAAAAAAGGTGCTTGCGAGGGGACATGATTACACTTTTCAAGTACATTAGAGGACATTATAGACAAATAGCAGGGGACCTTCTTACCCATAAAGTGGATCACCGTACCAGAGGCCACCCCTTTAGACTAGAAGAAAAGAACTTTCATTTGAAGCAACGTAGGGGGTTCTTCACAGTCAGGACAGTTAGGTTGTGGAATGCACTGCCGGGTGATGTTGTGATGGCTGATTCAGTTAATGCCTTTAAGAATGGCTTGGATGATTTTTTGGACAGACATAATATCAAAGGCTATTGTGATACTAAGCTCTATAGTTAGTATAGGTATGGGTATATAGAATTTAATTAAAAGTAGGGAGGGGTGTGTGTATGGATGCTGGGTTTTCATTTGGAGGGGTTGAACTTGATGGACTTTGTCTTTTTTCAACCCAATTTAACTTTGTAACTATGTAACTGCTAGACCAAAAGTTATTGAGTATAAAATAAACTTCAGATGAACTTCTGCAATAATCGTCCAACCAATCACAGCATCTACAAGAAGCAGAAACCAGGATCTCAACTTTGGGGGATGATTTGGGAAAAGCCCAAAACCAAATTGATCTCCAACATAAACAAATGACCATTCTTGCTGACAAAGTAAACGATTTGGAATCTAGAAGTAATTTGTGGCTAGTGGGTGTTCCTGGAACAAGGAAGGGAAAACAGTTGGACGACCTCCTTCTTAAATAGCTGCCTGAGACCTTACAAATGAAACCAACAGACAGCCATTATCAAATAGAGAGATCTCACTGAATCAGTCCTCCACCTCATGAAAACTCATCTAAACCTTGCCAAATAATCTTTAAGATGCTGAACTATGTTGACAAATAAAACATTCTAGAGGCATACAGGAAGACCAGAAATATCACTTTTGAAGGACACAGATTGCTTCTTTTTCAGGAATTTTCAGCACTAATCACATCTAAATGTGATTTAAATGTGATTACTGCACGTATAGACTTTACTCCTATCTGTAGACATCCTATGAATGTTAAACCTAAAGTGCTTGTATGCTGCTGTTCCGCAAGTTTGAAATCATTAAATAATTAGAAAAGGGTAGACTAAAGAGACTGTTAGTAGGAGACAGGAAAGAACTGTGTCCCACAGTCTCTTAAAAGCAAACTAGTTCGGTCAGCAGCATGACTAGTGTGAAAGTTTCTATTAAAATATAACTTTTATTGCAATCTACCAATAAAAGCGCTCCTATCATTACACACCCACCGCCTACCTTGACTGCTGGCAGTGCTGGACTGTGTCCATAAAAACACAAAATTAAAAACTGCAATTGATGGACTTGTGGTGTTAATGAGCAGATTTCAAGCATCTGCCCCTGGCTATTAATGCCAAATAGAACACAATCGCCGGCTCCCACAATTTTCCTATCTGTAGACTTACTCAAAACTGGACAAAAATTCTCTCTACTAGGAACATTATCCTTGGTATAAATGAACACTTACATAACATTGTTCAACCCACAACTTTTGCAAACCCCTCACAAGGGAAACATCCAAGGACATTGACCCACAATCAAAGGAAAAATGTTCCTACATTTTCTTTGAAAACAAAAATGCGGCATGCACTGCACGTTAATACTTTAATATGTTATTGTTAATTTATGTTTGTATGTTTCTTACTCTTTCTTCCAGCCCAACATGCCCCTCTTATATGGAGCAAGCATCTGGATGCCGATCGCTAGGACAGATCCAGTTGCACCTTTTCATAGATACTTACCATGGCCAATTCAGGAAAACTGGTATATGCTAATGCCATGGCGCAATCTACCTCCATTATAAATGATATTAAAATCCTAACTTGGAATGTGGGAGGTTTAAATTCACCAATTAAAAGGAAAAAAGTCCTTGAAAAGCTTAAAAGCGAAAATCCTCATATAATACTACTGCAGGAAATGCACTGGCAGGTGGGAGATAGTAACAGTCTCAAAGCTAACTGGTTAAGCCATTGTATAGAAGCCTCATACACATAACATAAGGAAATCTAGGGGAGTTGTTACAATATTTAATAAATCACTTAACTTACATTTAATAAAAACATTGAAGGATAAACAAGTCAGATACCTACTGCTATTAATAGAACTCTTGAATGCAGCGTCGGACTGGGCCAGCGGGAAACCGGGAAAATACCCGGTGGGCCCGGGCCTTCATGGGCCCCCGTCGGCCCAGCCCCCTCCCCCAATGTTCTGGCCCCCAAATAAAAATTAATCGGTGCGCCGGTATCGCACGCGCTTTGGTGTTCGCGCATGCGCATCGGCGTTTGCATACACACCAGCGTGCGCAGAGACGTTCGCGCATGCGCACTGGCATGCGCCGAGACGTTCGCACATGCGCACGGGGGGCCCGGAGTATAGTTACCCGGTGAGCCCCCCCATGTCCAGTCCGACCCTGCTTGAATGTTCGATATATCATAGCAAATACATATGCTCCGAATGATGCTAATCAAAATGGTTTTACAGAACTTCTACAAAAACTGGACTCTTGGGAGGCAGCATAAGTAATCATGGCATGAGACATGAACGCAACATAGGACAGATACTGAGACAATGCAGGCACTCTCTCCATACCAACTACAGATAGAGCTAAGTACCTTAAAACACTATGCAATCACTTACAAATCCAAGACTCTTTTCAATGTATGCACCCCACTTCTAAAGAGTACACCTTCTATTCTGGAGTCCACAGGACATTCTCTTGCATAGATCATGTCTTTATTTCCCAAACACTCCTCCATATTATACAACAATCTGAAATAAAATACATAATAATCTCAGACCACGCCCCAGTAACACTATGCATACAACACCCCAACCCAGATCATTTAACTGGCGCTTCCCTGCATACTTCTACAATAATGAAGATTTAAAACAACACATAAAAAACACTTCGGCCAACTATATGGATGATAATCTCAATCATTGGGACTAACTGGTATTAAGGGGACACATCACCATATATCTGGCACACTGAAGAAAGCATTATAATGCCAAATATAAATCATTAAACAACAAACCCTGCAAACACACATTCATAAACTTCAGGGTAATCAAGGATGGATTACATCCCCCACACAAATTACCAAAACAATGGCACATTACTTTCAAAACTTCTATGCTTCAGAGGCTAACAACCCTGAAGAGGAAATCACATTCATGCGAGAGGCAAATTTGCCTAAACTAACCATAGAAGAAAGGATATATATATATATATATATATATATATATATATATATATATATATATATATATATATATATCTACATAACACAGAAAAACATAAACACTGAATACTATTTAATCTAAATGCAGAAAAAACATTCAACAGGATCACACACACGTTCTCAGATTAATAAATTAATGGTGCTAGTTACCTCAAACAAATGCAAACCAAACTTTTGATCGAAGCCTTGTGATGCACCTCCGCCGTACGTGCAACTGCATAAATCCACAAATACCGTTTTTCAAGGAACGATCCAGACTGCAGGATTAACTGCTCAATTAGGTGTTTATTGTTCAATTAGGTGTTTATTGTTCAACACAACATGTTTCGAGTCTCAAAGGACTCTTTGTCAAGTGTATACAATGGATGTGAAACAACGTATAATATAGTGTTTAACAGGAAATGACATCAAAGCGTTAAGCCCATCCTCCAAGTGGCAAACAAGTGAGGGAAAACAATGTTTCAAAAGTGAAGATAAACTTCAGTTTGTAACAACGTAAATCGTGTCCTTATATAATAAAGTTCTTTTTCCAAAAGGCTAAGGGCCTTTATGTTTCTCATTCAATTTTATTTCATAGATAAGCTTCAGCTGTCACCAATGTGCTGTAAAAAAAGGAAATAATCAATACAATGTAAAAGGGGTAAAACATTAGACCAATGGGCAAAACATGTTAGCACTGCCAACTACGGCCTACTAGCCCAATCTGTCTCAAAAATAGCAGAGACTGACTCAGAGTCCTCTCGGACTTAAACGTATTCTACATGATAAAGTAACCGTAATTACTGTACGTTACCATAACTGGATTCTGAAACATTCTGAATGTGTGGCTAAGGGGTCAAAATCTGGAAGAGAGGTAAACACAAAGATTAGTATTAGCGGCGTTTCACAAGAAACTTTTTACACTCCAAGATTCATTTAACCCTTTAGGGTTTACAGTGTTAAGCTTTCTAATCCAATACATCTCTCTTTGAGATAATCGCAATTTCAGATCCCCACCTCTTGGGGGGTTATGTACGACCTCCAAAACTAGCCATTTTAGTTGGTTTACGTTATGACTCATAGCCGAGAAATGCCTAGCAACTGCTGTGTCCGAATAAGTATCCTTTTTAAAATTTCTGATATAGCCTCGATGTTCTTTAATTCGTGATTTAACTTGTCTCACTGTCTGGCCCACATATGCCATCCCGCATGGGCATTTGAGCAAGTACACCACGTTACAGGTGTCACAGGTGGCATAATGTTGTAGGCGTATGGGGGTCCCATCACATGGATGATTGATGGTGTCCCCTTTAATAATAGATGTACAACATACGCCAATTTAAGCATGCAAATGTACCCTTCTTTGGTCTTCCAATAAACCTTTGCGTACGTGGACCCGAGGGGTTAACCTCTGATGGACACAGGATGTCCCTTAGGTTACATCCTCTTTTATAACTGAAAAGAGGGGTATTAGGGACAC
The DNA here is from genome assembly GCF_017654675.1 of Xenopus laevis. Classification (NCBI taxonomy): domain Eukaryota; kingdom Metazoa; phylum Chordata; class Amphibia; order Anura; family Pipidae; genus Xenopus; species Xenopus laevis. The sequence goes on from NC_054386.1 coordinate 47,162,734, forward strand.
ATTTACCCAAAGTATTATCTTGTTGGACAATAGGCCAATATTTACGTATGGTATTTTCTATAGCTTTACTGTTTACTGTCTAAACGTAGACACAAATGGTAGCCGTTTACTCTCTTTTTTAGGTTTGTAAGTAAGGAGTTCTTTCCTATCGATTTTGTAAGTGTCTTCAATACATTTATTAATGGACTTTTTGTTGTAACCCCTATCTAGAAATCTTTTTTTCAGATTTTCGGTAGCGTTTTCAAACTTCTCTATATCGGATGAAATCCTACGAGCCCGTAGGAACTGTCCTTTTGGAATAGCTTTAACCACATTGGGGGCATGGAAACTTTTGGCATGCAGGACGTTATTCCTATCTGTATCCTTCCTATACAGGCTAGTGTGCACATGGCCTTCAGCGATGGTAAGGTGTACATCCAGAAAATTCAACGAGAGTCCACCAACCTCAGATGTAAATTTAATGGTTTTATGGGCTTTATTGGCTTCTACGACCATCTCCTCAAAAGTTTGAACAGGACCTTTCCAAAAGATAAGGATATCATCCACATATCGGAAATACTGGATGATATGTTCTTTAAATGCCCCTTTCAGGAATACTTTTTTTTCCAGATTATGCACGAAGAGGTTGGCAAAAGCTGGTGCTACTGCAGCACCCATCGACGTGCCCTGTCGTTGCCAATAGTACTCGCCTGAAAACCTGAAATAATTTTTTTGTAGTACAATCGATAAACAATCAATTAAAAAATACATTAACTGAGGTGACAAGTTGGTATCTAAAAAAGCCTCTTCTATGACCCTTATGCCTTCATCCTGTGGGATAGAGGTATATAAACTTTGTATATCCACGCTCACAAGTATAATATCAGGGTCTAGTGCATTCAGGGCATTCATTTTAACCAACAAAGCTGTGGTGTCCTTCAGACACACTGGTATGTGGCAGGTTAATGGTTGTAGGAAGGTATCTACAAATTTAGATAAAGGTTCCAGGACAGACCCAATGCCTGAGACTATGGGTCTCCCTGGTGGACTGGCAAGGCTCTTGTGGATTTTCGGAAGTAAGTACAACACAGGGATGCGTGGAAACTCGGTTGTAAGGAAATCCTTCTCTTGTGTCTGGATCACTCCGTTTTACCATGCTTGTGTCACCAAAAGGTCTATATCCTTTTTGATCTGTAGTGTGGGGTCATAGTCTATTTTTTCATAATGTCCTGGTACATTAAGTTGATTAAGGGCTTCGGCTTTATACTTCATCATATCCATGACTACAGTTGCTCCCCCTTTGTCTGCCTTACGTATAATAATGGTATTGTTATTCTTTAATGAATCTAGAGCTCTCTTCTCCTTAAACGTAAGGTTAGGGCGAAAACATTTATCTCCCTGTGTCTTCCAATGTTTCTTGACCTCAAAATTCACAACATTTTCAAAAGCTATTAGAGATTCATTAATACACTCCGGTATAAAGGTGCTACGTTTCTTAAGTTTAGGTTCCGCTTTTATAGAACAGTCCTTTGGTACAGAGCCTGAAAAATAAGCTTTTCATTTTAAGTCACGCAAGAACTTTTGAAATTCAATTTCCCAATTAGTCAAATCAGCGTCGTAATATGGAATGAAGTTTAGGCCTTTGTTTAATACGCTAAGCTCAGACGCAGTCAGTTCATATGAAGAGATATTAATAACTAGATTTACCTGGTTTGCTTGCGGGTCCGTTTCGGGTAGCGACCTCTGCCACCTCTCGAGGACGCCAAGGAACTTGAGGACCAGCAGCGAAGACTCGGCAACGTCTATACAGGCGTCCTCAAGTTCCTTGTTTTCGCCCTAACCTTACGTTTAAGGAGAAGAGAGCTCTAGATTCATTAAAGAATAACAATACCATTATTATACGTAAGGCAGACAAAGGGGGAGCAACTGTAGTCATGGATATGATGAAGTATAAAGCCGAAGCCCTTAATCAACTTAATGTACCAGGACATTATGAAAAAATAGACTATGACCCCACACTACAGATCAAAAAGGATATAGACCTTTTGGTGACACAAGCATGGGAAAACGGAGTGATCCAGACACAAGAGAAGGATTTCCTTACAACCGAGTTTCCACGCATCCCTGTGTTGTACTTACTTCCGAAAATCCACAAGAGCCTTGCCAGTCCACCAGGGAGACCCATAGTCTCAGGCATTGGGTCTGTCCTGGAACCTTTATCTAAATTTGTAGATACCTTCCTACAACCATTAACCTGCCACATACCAGTGTGTCTGAAGGACACCACAGATTTGTTGGTTAAAATGAATGCCCTGAATGCACTAGACCCTGATATTATACTTGTGAGCGTGGATATACAAAGTTTATATACCTCTATCCCACAGGATGAAGGCATAAGGGTCATAGAAGAGGCTTTTTTAGATACCAACTTGTCACCTCAGTTAATGTATTTTTTAATTGATTGTTTATCGATTGTACTACAAAAAAATTATTTCAGGTTTTCAGGCGAGTACTATTGGCAACGACAGGGCACGTCGATGGGTGCTGCAGTAGCACCAGCTTTTGCCAACCTCTTCGTGCATAATCTGGAAAAAAAAGTATTCCTGAAAGGGGCATTTAAAGAACATATCATCCAGTATTTCCGATATGTGGATGATATCCTTATCTTTTGGAAAGGTCCTGTTCAAACTTTTGAGGAGATGGTCGTAGAAGCCAATAAAGCCCATAAAACCATTAAATTTACATCTGAGGTTGGTGGACTCTCGTTGAATTTTCTGGATGTACACCTTACCATCGCTGAAGGCCATGTGCACACTAGCCTGTATAGGAAGGATACAGATAGGAATAACGTCCTGCATGCCAAAAGTTTCCATGCCCCCAATGTGGTTAAAGCTATTCCAAAAGGACAGTTCCTACGGGCTCGTAGGATTTCATCCGATATAGAGAAGTTTGAAAACGCTACCGAAAATCTGAAAAAAAGATTTCTAGATAGGGGTTACAACAAAAAGTCCATTAATAAATGTATTGAAGACACTTACAAAATCGATAGGAAAGAACTCCTTACTTACAAACCTAAAAAAGAGAGTAAACGGCTACCATTTGTGTCTACGTTTAGCATAAACAGTAAAGCTATAGAAAATACCATACGTAAATATTGGCCTATTGTCCAACAAGATAATACTTTGGGTAAATGTGTCCCTAATACCCCTCTTTTCAGTTATAAAAGAGGATGTAACCTAAGGGACATCCTGTGTCCATCAGAGGTTAACCCCTCGGGTCCACGTACGCAAAGGTTTATTGGAAGACCAAAGAAGGGTACATTTGCATGCTTAAATTGCGTATGTTGTACATCTATTATTAAAGGGGACACCATCAATCATCCATGTGATGGGACCCCCATACGCCTACAACATTATGCCACCTGTGACACCTGTAACGTGGTGTACTTGCTCAAATGCCCATGCGGGATGGCATATGTGGGCCAGACAGTGAGACAAGTTAAATCACGAATTAAAGAACATCGAGGCTATATCAGGAATTTTAAAAAGGATACTTATTCGGACACAGCAGTTGCTAGGCATTTCTCGGCTATGAGTCATAACGTAAACCAACTAAAATGGCTAGTTTTGGAGGTCGTACATAACCCCCCAAGAGGTGGGGATCTGAAATTGCGATTATCTCAAAGAGAGATGTATTGGATTAGAAAGCTTAACACTGTAAACCCTAGGCCAAGGATCCCCCTATCCCCTGGGGCATCTCTCATCCCCCTCAAGAATGACACAGAGACTTAATTGGTGCAAAATATGTGTGGAAGTCACTTTCTTTATTTATTACTTTTTGCTAAAAGGACTAGGTACCCCCTGACTCCCAGCTGCGGCTCCTATCACCAACCTGGGCATTGTGCCCACACCGTAATAGACAACCACAGGGAGCAGGGATCATGGGGCCAAGCGCCCTCTGTGACCAACCAGTCGCCCATCCTCCTGCTCCCAACCGTGTGCATAACTGGCGCTAACCCCAGCCCCTTGCATGACTCAGACAAGACCGTGCAGTCAAAGTCTGCTCCACACTAGTGACTCTCCAAAGGGTAGGCCTGCACTGTAACCGTCTTTTCTCCTGGAGCCGCACTGCCGCTGACCCCCACACATTTGTAGCCGCAGCTGATTTCAGGGAGTACCTTTGACTTCACATATAATAATGCCCCAGAGGAAGGCGAAAAAACCCTTCGGTGTGTTTTTCCAATTAGCACCGCAGGGGAAAATTCCTTCCTGACCCCATCTAGGCGATCGGTCCGAAGACCCTGGAGCACCTTCTTAGCCTCCATCCACCTACAGGGTGGGAGGGTGGGAAACAAAAACAAAAATTAGTCTGCTGCTCCTGGCTTGGTTTCCTCCTTAAGCATCTGTCCCTTCTCTGCACCAGCCCCCTTTACCTCCCCCAGCCCGCCCCCTTTTTTCCCGCCACCAGGTATCTCTCCCTTTGTTCCCTTTGTATGTGTCCAGGGGGAGGGAAGGGGGGCTGGGGTGGCAGACAGCCCCAGCTACGTGACAAACTACCTAAAGCCCTGGGGGAAGGGGTCCCTTGCCTAAGTCTCACTCTCCCCTATACAGGTTTCGTTCCCTCTAGGCCAAGGATCCCCCTATCCCCTGGGGCATCTCTCATCCCCCTCAAGAATGACACAGAGACTTAATTGGTGCAAAATATGTGTGGAAGTCACTTTCTTTATTTATTACTTTTTGCTAAAAGGACTAGGTACCCCCTGACCCCCAGCTGCGGCTCCTATCACCAACCTGGGCATTGTGCCCACACCGTAATAGACAACCACAGGGAGCAGGGATCATGGGGCCAAGCGCCCTCTGTGACCAATCAGTCGCCCATCCTCCTGCTCCCAACCGTGTGCATAACTGGCGCTAACCCCAGCCCCTTGCATGACTCAGACAAGACCGTGCAGTCAAAGTCTGCTCCACACTAGTGACTCTCCAAAGGGTAGGCCTGCACTGTAACCGTCTTTTCTCCTGGAGCCGCACTGCCGCCACCCAATGGAAAAGGGGGGAGGGGTACCATTTGTCCTTTTCCATGGCCCACCTATACCTCCTGTGACTTCCACCACTCCTGAATAAATGACCCGATGTTCCCTAAAAACAGATCCAAACCCTCCCTTGACAGATGAACTCCATCTTCCCTAAAAAACTGGTGTTGCTTACTTCTTATGTTGTCGTGCCTTATGATACCTTTCCCAAAGGAACACATGAATTTATGCATGGCCCGGTTCACTTTCTTTCTAGCTTTCTCCACGCCTTTGGGTGAAATTGCCCCCCTCCAATTGCTCCTCTGTATAATGTCTGACCAAGCTAACCCCCCGACCTTCCTGTTTTCCAGCATCTCCGCCAAGTCGGCCCTCATGTTCTCTATGAGTGCTGGAGTCTTTTTTGACGTGAGATCGTTTCCCCCTGTATGAATTATAACTAAATGCACGAAATTAACTCGATGGAGCGCGTTATAGAACCTACCTTTTAGTTGCTCCCATCTCATACCTCTCCAACCCTGCCATGCCAACTTCATGTGTTCCTTTGGTAACCCCAGCTGTTGCCCTGCTGCATGCTTTTTGGCCCAAAAAATAAATGAGTGCCCTATGACCAATATGTTGACAGCAGATCCACACCTTGCTGCGAAGTAAATACATATGCAGGGTTAGCTTCCTTTTCTCATTTTTTCCACGGGCCGTATATACTTCCTATATGCCTCTGATTTCCATCTCCCCATCTTTTTTATCTTCTCTATACACTCCCCCCTCATTGCTGCCTCCGTTGCTGCACCTATTCTGAAAGAATGTGAACTAAATTTCTTTGGGTCCCAACCATTGACTTTTACTGCCTTCTTCAGCACCTGGCTAAACTGGAAAGCAGAAAGGGGGGATGAGTCTTTGTGCAGTAGTAGCAGCTGCCCACCCCCGGGCCAGACTGTCCTATAATTCACCAGTGCCTTGACCGTACATGTTATTTTACCTGTGGCCTCTATACCTATCCACCTCCCTTTCCCTTCCTGATCAGTCTTAGCTCTACTAACATAGACCAATGCTTTCCCCTCTTGTATAACTACGTGCTTGTCCATTAAACCTTTCCCTGCTGCCTTTTTTGATGGGGGGACCAATTCACTTAACCGCAACGCCCCCCCAAATGCTAATGTGAATGCCGCCCTGAACAGCATATATTCAAATTGATCAAAACAGACCTTTTTTAATGCCCTTATGACCAGAGTCAGCCTGCTTTCCACTATTGGTTCTCTCTCATCTACTCTAGGGCCCTCCGCTCTTGCCCATCCTTTTATAACTTTCCTAATTACTGGGCTGCGTACTATCTCAGGTCTACCTTCTGCCACTGAAAAATGGGAAATCGCCTGCTTTTGATTTTCCCTCCCTATACATTAACGCCAGAAATGACAACAAATCCTTAGTGCTGCCCTCCCT